>NC_140910.1:5796626-7249541 GCF_045865225.1 Trachurus japonicus
TAATGTATTTTTGAATGATATGACTATCATTTTTTGGAGAGAACCCCATCTGGTCAGGGATTCTGTTACTAGCTGATGAGTGGTTAAGCTCAGCCTGTACTTCAGCTATCTCCTCTCTTTTTTTCCAGCTGCAAGGAAAGGCAGATGCAGCCTTTTTACAAACCCCAATGGCTCGTTCGATCCGTGGGTCCTTCACACCATTCTCTGTATTAAATAAAGAATACACAATCAAAATACATTTTAGTGGAACATGACCTACACAAACTTGTCTTTTATTAATGCACACAAATAGCTTTTAAACACACATGCAGCGAGATGTTGCTTGTTGGACATGTGATGGTTGGTCGGTTGGTTTACTTTATTAATCCCTCTGAAGGGAAATTGATTGTCACTCTGTACGTACAACATCCAACACACAATACTACAACATGACAAGCATTGACAACTCAGGCAGTACAATAAGTGCAGTGCAATGCAATGCATAACTGAGCATAGCACACAACAGAAAACAACAATAATCAACAACAATGTTCATTAAAAAACTTCACTGCACCAGATACAGAAGACCTCCTGCCACAAAACTGAACCTGTTCCAAACAACAGATGACATGATCTCTTCCTGGGGAACGAGTTCTTCTCTGCTCATTGCCATGTTTGTTTATCAAGCGCGTGTGTGCATCCCAGAGGTGAGCCCAGTCTAACTACGGGAAGCTAGCGGGGAGCGTTGGTGGTGGATGTCAAAGAAAAATTTGATTTTTATTAAAACAAGTCTACCTAAATGACAAATTCAAATTACGGTAATCGATAAATTTGATTTATCGCCCAGCCCTAGTAGCTAGTATGAATGTTTTTTTTTTTTTACTTCTCAGTTGTGATGAGAAAGACCAAAAAGTTTTTCAAATGAGTTATGCCTAAACTTATAGTGGTGCAACCGTTCGGATCACTCTCCACGGATCGGCACGCAAGTGGTCTGCGGATCGTAAATTGCTGCAACCCCTCACTTGCCTATGCTTCATTAATATGAGTAGAGGATGTTGACTCATTCAGATTAACATATTCTTCCTGCTGCAACCAGGTTTCATTGATACATTAGCTCAATCTGATAATCACTCATTGACGAATAGGAATTTAGGAGAGATATTTAACATCCATGTTAAATTGTCCTGTCTCTGATTCTGTTGTAGTTGTTTTAAATTTTTATGTGCACGTAATTCCTCTCTGATTATTTTTTATTTATCTTTATTTTATTTGTGTGTGTGTGTGTGTGTGTGTGTGTGTGTGTGTGTGTGTGTGTGTGTGTGTGTGTGTGTGTGTGTGTGTTCTTAAAGTGAAATTCCGGCGTAAGTGTAAACCATGGTCAAACACACCGTAACACCGAGTTAGACCCCCCCTCGAGAGATCAATTTGCCCGACCGCTACATTCACGAGATCCACCAACTTCAGCAAATACCGCAATATCGCCACACACGGCGCTCTCCGGATCCACTGTCTGACCGCAACCAAAACGCCACCATTTGCCCAAAATAATGCTCAGAACTGCACCAAATGTCATCAATAGTACACACAGGGTCCCAGCACGTAGTACGAGTTGTCAAACATCTGCTAGCTTTGCCTGTTTTCTTTAGCAAGGAGATGCAACTCAACTCACCTACTTCTCCTCCTGGAGCGGCTTGTTGGTGAGGAAGCCCTGACGAGTCGATCACCGAGTGCACCGGAGTTCCGCAGCTCTTAAAAATGCTCATTTGCGCCTATATCGTGGCCAGCACTCGATAATAATAGTTATAAAGTGATATGCAAGATAAAAAAACAACAACTCTTGATTGTATTTCCATGAGGTAATTGTTGATTGAGCTGCGGAACTCCGGTGCACTCGGTGATCGACTCGTCAGGGCTTCCTCACCAACGAGCGGCTCCCGGAGGAGAAGTAGGTGAGTTGAGTTGCATCTCCTTGCTAAAGAAAACAGGCAAAGCTAGCAGATGTTTGACAACTCGTACTACGTGCTGGGACCCTGTGTGTACTATTGATGACATTTGGTGCAGTTCTGAGCATTATTTTGGGCAAATGGTGGCGTTTTGGTTGCGGTCAGACAGTGGATCCGGAGAGCGCCGTGTGTGGCGATATTGCGGTATTTGCTGAAGTTGGTGGATCTCGTGAATGTAGCGGTCGGGCAAATTGGTCTCTCGAGGGGGGGTCTAACTCGGTGTTACGGTGTGTTTGACCATGGTTTACACTTACGCCGGAATTTCACTTTAATGATGTCCTTTTTTTAGCATGGAAATAGACGTAGCACTGCAAATTCCGTTGCATTTTGTTGTTTTGCAATGATAATAAAGGCTATACCGATACTGAACTCTGGGTTGTCAAATTTTTGACGTAATAAATAGTGTTGAGAATTGAGAGCCGGTTCCAGCTGAGAGCTAGTTTCATCCAGTTTGATGTATTAACATCATTAGCCTTTTTGCTTAATGCTTCCTTATTGATGCCTCACACAGTAACGACATTAGTTGTGAAAGCTGTTATCTATCTTGTTCAGTGTTCAGAGACTCATAATACAATTACTGTTGCTGACACTGAAAACATGTAACGGCCTAATTCTTTCCACACAGAAGATCCAATTAATAAGGGAATGGATGATGAATTGGAATGATAAGGAGAATGGATAATGGGATTGGTATCAATGAGATTCTAACAATTTCCATCCCTCAAAATGAACTCAATTAGGTTACTATAGGCGACAACAGCTCCATCCATTATTGGAAGAGATGGCATAGGCTACATCTCCTCCACCCACATCATTGCTTGTTCAGTCGCTAAACAACCAGTGAATGAATGATGACATGCGTGTAGATGTCATTGCTGGGCACATTGAGCAGGATCCTAGACAAAACTATGAGTGTGATATTGTCTCTGAAGCACACACAGACTCCACATTAACATTGGTGTCTGTTTGGCATTATCAGGTGTCATTGCTGCTAATGTTAATAACAGTCTCACTGTATTTAAGCTTATTATTATCCAGCAGATGATTCAACGTCACCTGATCTGGCCAAGGAAACTACGGTCACTGGTGTCTCTAACTGAAGTAATCATTTTAAAAGTAGATCTGCTGAGGACTGGAGTCTGATTCTCAGTACTGTAGGTGTGTAGCTCTGATCAGTGATCAGTGGTAAACTGTGGGCTTTGGCATGTGATTCCTCTTGTTATGAGGAGTTGCCCAGCTGCCCTGGCTCCCCTGGTGGGAGGAGAGCTCTAGCTGCAGGGGAAGCTACACTGACTCAATGTTAACTAAATGTGTTAACTATGTGGATTCCCTGCTGTGGAGGTGAGTTACCAAAACACAGAGGCTTACGTCTGTGTATAAACTACATTTATGACGTACAAGAACCACTAAAGGAGGCAAAATAGTAACAATAAATGATAAGCAGACAAGAGAGAGCAGGAGTCCAGAGCTGCTCAGTGATTTCTGTGTATCAACTGACTTAACGTTCTCCTGTCTTCACTGTGTAATTGTAGCCAGGAAGATAATATATATATAATTTTTTTCCCCCATAAATTATATACATACAAATTTATTTTGTTACAACAATATCAAAAAATTTTAATTCCAAAATAGTTTGACATTTTTTAAAGACTTCAAAGTCTCCCAACTGCGGGGTCTTCAGAGACAGCAGGAGATCCTCCTCATCATGCCACTCTCCCACAGCCAGAGAGGCCATCAAGGCAGGAAAGATGTACTCACACTGTTAATCCCATTGGTCCAAAACAGTACGATCCTTGGCGAACACTCTGAGGACCTCTGGCAGGGAAGCACAGACCTCCGCCACCAACCTGGACAGAAGCCTGTTGGATCTGATGTTGAGTCGTTCTGCCAGGTGAGGGGTGGACGTCTTCAGAAGATGACCACAGTCGGCCTCCCTCAGTATGGACCTGAGGCTGTCAGAGGACAGAACCTCAGAGGAGATGAAAACATTCCAGAACAGAGGTTCCTCAAACAGCCACATTCCTGGTGTTGCTACAGCCTTCCGGTGAAACGCAAGGACCCGTGCTGCCTCAAAAAACGACTGATAAAGGGTGTCAGACCAGATAAGTCAACTGTGTTGGGCTCAAGCAGGAACAGGTGTTTGTCATACCCAAGACGACCGGCCTTCCTCAGCAACAAACAGGCCGTGTCCATCCATGGCAAACCTAAGCGAAAGTCCTTGGGCCGCCTGCAGCCTGAACGCTGCGACCCGCGCTGCAATGTTCACCAGCCCCTGACCGCCCTCATGCACCGGCAGGTGCAGCACTGCTGATCTCAGCCAAAGATGTCCTGACCAGAAGAACTCCACAGTCCTCTTCTGGATGGCTTCGACCAGGCCCCTCGGTGGCTGCAAGATCTTTAACTTGTGCCAAAGGGTGAGGCAACCAAGTTATTGACAATCAAGACTCTTCCCCTGTAGGAAAGCTGAGGGAGCAGCCATTTCCACTAAGACAGTCTGGCACTGATGTTGTTTTATATGGTAATAAATGAGATATTACTCATGTCAACCAACAGGAAGAGGGCATCTACTTTTTCTTGGAAGTAGACAACCATGATGAGTACTGCAGCAAGTCCAAGATCCACCTCTTCCTCCTGTCTCTCAAGGCAGGAGAGGACCATCTTCACGTCTTTCTTCCATCTCAAAAGTTGACTTTTGAAGTACATTAACATTCTCTCTCCCTTTCCGGCAAGTGATTCTCGTAGTCTTGGTTCTAGCTCAATTCCAGTCAATGAGCAAAAGTGCTTGAGTAGAAGCTTTTGCATGAAGAGGAATGGCCACTCCTTCTGTAGCTGTGACATACTTGGTGAGGGAGTCGCATTCAGGTCTCGACGCTGTGGCTCATACCGTCATGAGGTCATCGACTCGCTTCGGTCTGCAGCTCTTTGTCCTTCCTGGGAATAGATAGTCAGTAGGTATCTGTTTTGGCACTCTTTGACGGTCCTGGCTGGTCATCTTCCATGGGAGGAGCCAATTGTTTAGACTTTCTAAGTCGGGCGAGGGTATTGTCTCGGTTTAAAAACTGGATCCTTTCTCTTAGCTGTTTGCCCAAACACAAATATCCATTGCTCATCCGCTCTCCCGCTTCTGTTCTGTCTTCTAAAGACTCTGGGCCGGATTTACTAAAGGTTTGCGTGTATTAAAACGTGTGCAAACGTGATTGCACGCGCAAACACACGTGGAACCTGATCTACTAACCGGACGCACCGAGGATTGCGTCTCTCAAATGGGCAAAATAGCACGTGCGATCCATTTAGCGTGTTTGCCTTGATGAATATGTAAATCTGGGCGTTTCAGCCAGAACGTGCAAAAATACTGGGAGGAGTAGATGCAAATCGATTTATTTAGCGCGTGCAATGTGATTTACCAAACCAGGAAGAGATTGCGGTGGCTGTTTTTGCGTCTTTATTTACCACGTCTGAAAACCATGTACTAACTGATACAACTTTGCCAAAACGTATGCGTTTATTGGTTTGATGCCTGTCAGAGCCCCGTGGTCTTACATCTCTGCATTTCCTCACGTCTGGGTAATTCTGTAACAGTTTTTCAGCCGTGTTAAAAGTCTTTTACGCGCCGTTACGCACGGGGCACGTCTGTCCTGCAGTGCGCTCCTCTCTTCGAGACGTCACCGCTGCCTTCACCCGTCTTTGATCCCTCTGGTCTCTGGTCAGTGGTCAGAGCGTTTAGATCCATGTGTCCCACCTGAGCTCTCTATTAATCCACTGGATCATGGGCGGCATACACACACACACGTTATAGGTGTGTGATTGTCGCTGCAGCTGCTGCCTGTTCGTCACTATATGTGACCCGATCCATCAAAATGAGTCACAGTGACCCAAATTTCAAAGTTGAGATTTTGGTATCAATGGAAAGATTAGAAAATAAGCTTTAAAACGATACCCTAGTCAAAGTCATACAGTTGATGGTTTTCGAGATGTGGCCATTTGAATTACGATCTCCTACTCTCTTATTCTGTTCTAAAACCTGAGAAAATAGCAGTTAAAGTTTTTGCCAGTGACTCTAGCATCTGTTCCTGTACCACGTGATTACACGCACCCTATAAGGTCCCTTGTTGTCATAGATGCAGCATTCAATGACCCTCGGAAAGCAGGGAATCTCACAATTCAGATGCTTTTTACAGCTCGTTTCTATCATAAACGGTTCAGAAGTTGTCATGTTTTGTTGACATTTTGTAAAACATGTGCAAGCGTGTACGTTCGGTTTAGCATTGATGCTACGTTCGGTTTAGCATTGATGCTACGCTCTATTAGCGTCGATGCTACGCTCTGTTAGCTTCTATGCTACTCGGTTTAGCATCTGTTTCTGTATCCGTCTCTTCTCGTCATAGATGCAACATTCAATGACCGTCGGAAAGCGGAGAATCCCGCGATTCAGATGCAGTTTACAGCTCGTCTCTATCATGAACGGTTCAGAAGATATTTCATGTTTTGCACCGAAGCAACACTCATTTTCAGAGGGTTTAACTTGCAAGTCAACTTTAATCATCATTTACGTGCCTTTTCTCAATTATCTGGACTGTGAAACTTTGGGAGATTGTTTTTGAATGTCATTGCTTTGAAATTAGGGTAAAACATTTTTTTTTATTTTCTATGGGTTTTCCACGTTATCAGCTGATTATCTAAAAATAGAACGTTGCGACTTCCGACTCATTTTGATGGAACGGGTCACATATGACGAGTTGGGCCCTGTAGCGATTTGTGTTTATTTATCTAAACAGAGCGCGAGAGAGATGAACACACATGCTGTCATTGTATGCATCGGATCAAATGTCATTCTGTCCCTTCGTCCGTCCAGCTCTCTGTCCACTCTCTCCATGGCGGAAACGATTACCAAGCGCAAAACCCTCATTTACATATTGCGGTTTGCACGCGTTTTCATTTAGCGGGTTAGTCTTAGTAGATCACCTGTTTTGCGTGCACTAACCAAACACGTAATATTTTAGATGGCGCAAACAATATAGCGCCCGCTATCTGGGACAGGGTTTCCCCCAAAAGCCTGGCGGCCCGCCAGGCTTTACTTGACCCCCCGCCAGGCTAAACATCGTTTATTAATTTTTTTGATCAGTTTTTATACTCAATAAACACGTGATCAGGTGTCTTTTTCATCACCTGACAACGTTACCACTTTGCCGCACATAACGGGACACGTCACGGACATCATGCTCATCAGACAACAGACAGCATCAGACCGCTGCTTCACCAGCTGACCGAGAGGAACACACCGAGTCCACGTTAACGTGAGCCGAGCCGCAGCTCCAGAGGCTCAATCAGCTGCTGCAGCTGTTAGCTGTTAGCACGTCGTCCCCTGCAGCGTCAGAGCTCCAGACTCCTGTGAGCCGCGGGGCTTTCACCTGATGTGAAAATGATCCATTGTTTCATTTTTCAGCTCGTAAAGTTCGCGATCACACACGTTTGTTCTAGTAGATCCGTGAGTGTCACGTTTCCATGACGACTGACCGGAAAAAGAGCGTGGTACGTCATGTGCACGTGACTCCAGATGTAAAAATTCTCGGAGCAAAAAAAAAAAAAAAAACATGGATGATGGATCTATAATACATCCATGGAAATAAGGCTAGACTTTAACAATGGAGACACCAGGCAGTTGTTTTTTAGTTTTTAATGCAAACAGTTGATGTTATTTATTTAAATATTTTTTTAATAATTATAATTATTAGGCCTACTTTTTTTGTGGTTGATTGAACAGCATTTCAAGAGTGCCTTTCTGTAAGACTCTGCTATAGCTGGTGTTTAAATATGTTACATAAAGTCTTGTAATAACAGATGTTTATGATAATATTTTCAAATTTCTAGTCAACTTTTAACATTGATCTTAAGGCCTTATGGAATCACACCTGCTAAATGCTACTGCTCCATTAATGAATCTTGTTCCCTACAGGGCCCTGCCATCGGTCAGGGTCAGGCCCCTGTCACAAAAAAACACGCTTGGGCACCGGTGGCCCGCCGATGGGCCGCCGATGGGCCGCCGATGGGCCGCCGATGGGCCGCCGATGGGCCACCCTACCACCGGGCTTAACCAGTTTTCTGGGGGAAACCCTGTGGGATCTTAGTAAATCCGGCCCTCTGGGTATCTCTCTACAGTCTTGGCCAGTTCAACACACTGCCTGAGTGGGGGGTTCAAGCAAACCTGTTTTATGTCGTCTGCGATGACTCGCACCATATGAAGCCTATCTTCTCTTTTTGGTCTCTCCTTCTCAGCAAGACACCTTCTCAAACTTGGTCGCGTTTTCTCCCATGGCACGGCAAATGTAGACACCCATGTGCTATTCTGGACAGGAAGTAGAAGTGTCAAAATGATTTCATCAGGTGCTTTAGGCCTTGGTTTAGTGTTGTATTGTGCAGCTGAGAAAGAAAAAGCACCAAATAACTCGGTTAGAGAAAGTGTGTCATGATGACGCCGTCAATGGCTGCTTTGCACAGTATTTCTGTGCTCTTTATAATGCAATATCAATTACATACAATTACAGAACATGTGGTTGTGTTCTGTAGTAACAATTGTGATTAAATGAGAACTGGATCTGAATTAGTGATTTAAACATACACTGTCACTAGATTCTGTACTCAAAAACCTGGAGTCTAAATATTAACATATCCGTATTGTATTAGATTTACGATTGTTCATTGTTACCAGGTGGGAGTGTAGCTCAGGTGAAAGTCAGGAAAATCTCTGTAAGATGTCAGGAACAGGCAGGAGGCAGGCGTGCAGAAAAAAGTAATTAAAAAAAAAATACAAAACTGAGGAAAAATGCCTGAAATAATAACACAAAACAACTTAAAGGGGAAGAGCTGGCTGTCTTCCTCCCCACAAGGCCAAAAGGGCTTTTCTCCACTGAGGCCTTCTTATATAAGCTGCAGAGGCCCCACCCTTCAATCAACCAACCACTCCAGCTGCTCCCAATATTCTAATCAGTGCAGGTCCCCTCCTTCAGGCCCTGTCTGGTCTCTTCTCCTGTTGAGACAAACAGTCACATTAGTGGGCGTTCCAGTCACAATTTGCTGTGCACCGCCTATTTGACTGGAAACACTTCAAAAAATGCAATCATTTTTTACAGAGAATACTAACACTTTGTGACATTCATTCATTGTTGATGATATATGTGACTGAACTACATATTGATTTTGTGTTTTTCATTGATTAATATTGTGTCTCACTCTGCTCTTTTGCCTCCCTTCGTGTTGTCTGCCTTGAGCCGGGTCGTGACAAGTGGGGGCTCGTCAGTCCTTTCCCTTTGTGTCCGAGGGAAAGGGAATGCCGGGAGACTGCATTTAAGTGTAAAAGGGGGTTTCACACAGGTTATGGTCTTGGTTGCACTGTAACAGAAGTCTGTAGTTTTCACAGCATTGTTACTGTATAATGGACTAATCCTTACTGTAAAACCTGTTTACAGCATGTTGCTGTAGTTCTGCAAAGCATCATGGTCAAAATTATTAATTCTACAGCAAATAATATCTTCCTGTGGATCAGACTACAGTAAACCCAGAACTCCGTTAGCGCTGTTCACACTTGTCACGACCCGGCTCAAGGCAGACAACACGAAGGGAGGCAACACACAACTTTAGGCCCTGACATGACCATTTATTTAACAAATAGCAACTGAAATACTTGTGAATGTATGTAGTGTGGAATAAGAGGAGGATCAGTAGTGTATGCAGAGCATGGGAGCTTGGACATGTGTGTGGTGTGTGTTGGATGGTGAGCAGCAAACCATACGAAAGACAAAGGCTGTAGTGGTGAGTGCAGGCCTGGCTGGAAGAGAGTGAGCAGTCAGGCAGGCGGGCCTTTTATGCCTGTCAGAGGCCACACCCTGTTGGCACGTAAGAATATAAATTAGGACCCTTTTCTGATCGGACCCCTACTTTATTTTCCTGTGTTTGCTGAGTCTCACCTGTTGCCTCCGCCCTAGTTGGCTCTACATGCTGCCTGTCTTCCTCCTCTCCTACATCTCCCTGCGTAGCTACTTACTGCTATGCCTTCCTCCTCACCCTCTGTTATTGTCTTCAGTGATGGACCAGCGCTGTGCTTTTTCTCCTGTATACACACATCCCTGTCTGCATTGTGATCTTTTGCACATTTACTCACTTGCTATAATGCTGACAGTGCAGGGTAGCAGGGGGAATAATCCCAACTAATCCTAGCTCAGTGCTGAAATATGGAGATATACAGTACATGCTCACACACTCACATTCATACCTTTGTGTAATCTTCAGAGTCACCAGTTTTGTTATCGTAATACACTTTTATACATAGAATATTTCATTGTAGTTTCTTCATTGCTGTATTTTTATACAGACAATGTATGTTTATCTATAAACTGTTACAGTAGTTTGTCTTTTTATTGTCATTTCCTATAGTTATATTTATTGTGAACTACATCAAACACCAGGACAAATAATCAGAATCTGATTCTGCCTCTGTGATGATGTCGTCTTCTCTTCCATTTACATTTCTGTACTGCAGTTGTACTTGCATGATAGAAACTAGAAAGCATGTTGCATCCTGACTGTCGCTACAGTACATGAGAGAATCCAGTCTTCAGTATGAGCTTCAACTTTGGACAAAGCCAGGCTAACTTTTTCCCATTGCCCCCAGTCTTTATGCTAAACTAGGCTAAGCATGCCCTTAACTCCAGCTACTTTTGTTAGAAGGTGTAAGAAACCTGCTAACAAAAGCAAATTGACCTATTTTCCAGGGCCAGCAGCGTTTGCCTCTTTGATCGGACTGAGCACACACACAGCTGGAAGAAGCGGCACGCGCACATCCACAAGCACACTGTGAGCTGTGAAGATAGATATGTTATTTCTCAGGATGGCGCCCCTCTAAAAGAGATGTGAGTTTTAAAAAGCTGTTTTGGGGCTTCAGTCCACTCTTTCATCTCAAGTGCAGTGTAGCTGTTTCTGTTTTTACAGCACAGAGCTGACAGGTCTGATATGATTTGTGATGGAAATCAATTCGCATGAGACCAGTGGCACCTCCATTCATTTCTCATAGAGGTGCCCAGATGGGACCAGTGGAATTGTCACACACCAAATCTAAAAAACATAATTGAAATGTAGGAATTCTATGATGTAATTGTAGTATATGGTATAGATTACTGCACAACCATTTCAATATGAGGTTAAAAATGAATGAAATTAATGAATTAAGTAAAAACAAGAAAATAAGACATATTTGATTTGATTTTGATTTAGGCATAATGTGCACTTCACATTAACATTTTTTTTTAGTCCATAATGACATGATCATCATAATTATTTGATATATTGTATCTCTAATTTATGTCACTTTTGTGGGTGTGAGCCGTCTGTCACACTGACCAGGACTAGAGCTTGTTGTCAATATGTTTTTGACTCAGCTTTGACCATTCTGAGATTCTGAGACGGTTTTGATTTTGCAGCAATAAAAGCCTGCACAAATGTGGAAACTACACATGCATTAACCATTAAGCAGCAGCAGTAAGTGACTGGGCTGACTGCACTGACTCATCATCTCTGTGTGAGATCTGCAGTAAGATGGAGAAGTTGACACAATATTGTTACATGGGTAGAGCAGATTCTCTTAGGAATTGATTATAACATTGGTTGTGTACATCCTGAAGAGAGAGAGAGACAGAAAGAGAGAAAGGGCAGTATAGAACTAGCTGACAAATATCTGAGGAGAAAGTTTGAGATTTCAAAAGGTTTATTCTCTCCCAACCTGAAGCATCAGGGAGAGCCAAGGCCTAAATAACAAACAAACAACCCATACCTGGAACAAAAGAGCACACAGAGCTCACAGAAGAAAAGCAGCTCACCCCTACAGACTTCTTGGCTTCTGTTCGCTAACAGCACACAACATATTTTCACCAATTTCACGGACAGATGAGCAGGCAGGCAGGCAACAGGCAGCGTGGCAGAGACTGTCAGCTGTAGCTCCTCAGTCTCTTTTTCAGCCCAGCTGCACCACTGATGGTTCCCTACCAACAACACTCAAAATGCACAAATAAATCCACCAATGTAACAGGTGGCACACAGTCTAATGGTATTGCACACTGCAAAGGCTACATCTTCTAATGCTACTTCCACTCAGACAATGCAGGAATTCAGTTTTTTGAACCAGTCAGATGTGTTTGTTCTCCACCCGGGCCTGTTAAAGAGGAACTATGCATGTCCAGTCGCTTTTCCACTGTTTTGCTAACCCTCCTCCTGGCCATGTGCATTTGTTTACAACAAAGCCATCGAGAAATCAATCAATGGAGTGTATACATAGGTTGTACATTATATACGATGTTACAACGTGTGTATTTGTGTGATTTAATCTGTCATAAACAAGAGATCATGGGTTATGGGGCGCAAGGTTGGTTTTTTGCCAAGAGATGCAATAAGTGACACGCACGTGGAAGGCAGAGAGCCTCCATTCTCCCTCGTAACAAGTTAAGTCATTTATTAAACCATCACAATTACTCCAAAGCTGTTTAATTAACGTCAAAATGTAGCATAGTTAAGCTACAAATCCTGCATACAGTAGTTCCTCTTTAACAGCACCAGTGCTTGTGAACTCCAATAAGTTCTCTAGGTATCAGGAATAATTCAGAAATGCTGAGTCACTTATTAAATGGTGGATCAGAGATTTTGAAAGGTGAGCAAGAGTGGTTGCTGCTTCTGGAGCCACCACACAGCAGCTGCAGTGTAATCAAATGGTGCATATCAAAATATGTCCACTGACAGTAACGGGAGGAAGACTCTGCCTGCTTTGTGTGAAGGTGGTGGCTGATGCTGCAGAACTGCTGTGGAGAATCGTGTGTGTGTGTGTGTGTTCACTCCAGCTGCAGTGGTGCTGTCTGTCTCTATTGAGTTTTCGGGAACTAGAATGTTGAGTTGTAACTGTCTTCTGAACCTGCTAAAAAAGGTAAACATATATTTGTATTCATGTCTGTGTCACAGGGCGAATAATGACTTTTGTTTTTGCTTATTGAGATCACGGTTTTCTGGCACAATTCTTTGTCCCAAATTGAAATGGGATTTTAAAATTGATGAACATAATCAGTGATGGTCAAGCTCCCAAAAACTGGGGTGAAAGAAGTTGTCACTCATTCCTCTTACTATAAACAAATCATCTGAGAATGAGTGACAAACAAGTCATGCCATAGAAGGTCAAAGTAATGTTGCTATGGTGTCAAGATGACATCAAGATGCAAAAACCAAGAAATTCTGCAGCCTTGACACACTTTTTAACAATACTGTGACAATACTAATGATCATAATTTAACGGGTCACTATAATTGTTGTTGTACATTTCTACAGAACCCTCAGTTCAATTTCAGTTTTTACAGTACAACTGAAAAACAGATTGGCTAACATGCAAAAAAAAAAGAAAAAAGCAGCAATGAAGAAAATTGGTATGAAACAATATGAGCCCATAGAGAATTTGTCCAACCAGTCAGTTATGAAACAAGCAACAAAAATCTCCTCAGACTCCACTCACCCACTATCCTCAGAATATGAACTTCTCCCATCAGGAAGAAGATTATGCATACCAGGGTGCAAAACAAACCATCTCAAATGATCATTTGTTCCAGCTTCTATTAAGCTGTTGAACAATGCTAAAAACTAGTGCAATAGAGTAACATGCAATGAACACAAGCATTTGGAACTTTTTCTGGCACTTTGAATTGTCTAATGTCTCTGTACAGCTGAGACTGTCTGTCCACCTGACTACAGTGCTCACCAGAGACCTGGGCTTCCTTTCTTCTTTTCTTTACATTTGCATTAGAGCATGAATTTCAGAGTTGCACCTCACACACTCCTATTATTCTGAAATGAAGAACTAACTCCAGCCACAGGTTTCAGTGAGATCGAGTGGATCATGTTATGACCAGTTGTCAGTTCATTGATCAACAGGGATTTTGAGGAGAGTGATCTACTATGTAATCATCCACATTTAGTTCTTCTGTTATTTTTATGTATAACTCCTCTTCTGTGTATTTCTGCCTGAGGGTTTCGGAGTGTCTTAAGGGTTGTAGGCAGGTGCAGAGAAGTGTGTACAGTAAGACTGATTCTTCTTGCTGGACTCAACTCTGGGTGGTCACGTCTTTGACTTCCTAATAAACTCAGTCACATTACTAGAAATTAGGAGTGGGGAAAAAATGGATACAGCATAGTACCGCAATATTTTGCAAGGCAATATTGTATCGGTATAAAGATGCAAAGTATCGATCTGAACAGACTAATAAGTTTATCTTATTAGAAAAAAACAGATGTTAAAATTTTCACTTGGAGACATCATTTGCAGTTGAAAAGAGCTCGCAATATATCGCAGCATATTGCAGTATTTTGTGTTTTGTACAGCTTGCTCCTATTTCACTGTCTTGTCTCTGCATAGTGGAAATGTGTGGTCTTTCATTTTTGAGATGAGAATACCGTCTGGTTGTTATTTCTTAATCTCTTACACAATGATCCTTTGGCATTTCCAAGGCTTGAAATTCTTGCTTGACAATAAAATCAAAAATGTCACCTACAGGCCTATGACAGACAACATGATGGTACGGTAACCAGATCCCCCCCCCAAAAAAAACAATGGGGACGAAGATGATTTTTATGTGGGACAGTGTGGAACAACCACATCCAATGCTGAGAGGTCGTCTAAAATGTTGGTAGATGAAGTGTGTGCTTGTTTTTCACCTTGAAGCTGAACCATTGGTGTCTTCACCTCTTTCAAACAAGTCTCCACAGAGACCGGTGTGAACATACAGTATCTGTTACTATGACTGCAGCTTTTCTCTGACTGCATGAAGTCTTTTTAGCTGTAAGGTCAGATAAAATAACGAATGCAAGTTTACTTTTACAGTCTGCAGATCTGTACAACTGGGAGTGCTGCACAGTGTGGTAAACGTGTGTGAATTCTGCTACTGTGATCTTGTCTGACTGTCCACTGTCTTTAGGGTTCAGTAAAAATGTTTCCATTGAACAGTATTGTTTCATACTCACTTCATATTGTTTACATACTTGAAGTAACTAACTAGTACCATATTATGGTCACATTTACGGAGGACCTACTCCGAGCACTATTTTCTTTTTTCTTTCTAGCTTGTAATTAATGATGATCTCTGGGCAACAAATTGAATCGAAGGTAACTGGCCTTGTCTAGGAAGATATTTCGCCTCTTATCCAAGGGGCTTCATCAGTTCACAACGCATCGGTCTGACTAGTCCTCACTACTCTGACTGAATGATGAGTGGTGTTTTTAGTTTTTGAGTGGGATCAGAAAACAGTGTTTGCACCGGTGAACCTGTTGTGAGGTGATTGTATATGCGCAAAGAGTTTGGTGAATATAGTTTGACAACTTTAATATTTCAAGAATTTTGTTGAGAAAAGAACGAGCACTGGTCGTATCCAGAATTTTACAGACAATGGGCTCTAGTTTCCTGGTGTGGCGCAAGGGTGCAGGGTGGCAAACCCGGTGCACCGTCAGTTTGGCAGACTGAGGTGCGCCAAGATGGGTGTGGCAGCGCAGTAGAGGGAGGTGTCGACAGATTCAGCTCGGTGACAGTTTCGTGCTAAAAGGATGCGCCAAAGGTGCGCTTGAAAGCTTGCAAGCTCCAACTTTGGCTCATCCTGCATTTTAACAGGAGTCCTCCTGGTCTCAATTTGTTGTTGGGTTCTCGTATTGCCTGTGTTGCTGTATTACTTGGGCAGCTCATCTCTTATGGCAGGGGTCCGCAAATGGTGGCCCGCCGAACCTTCCAATCCGGCCAGTGACTGAGTTCTACTAGCTTACTGTACGTATTATACTGTATTTCTCTGTCTCTGTGTGCGCCCGTTAGTCAACGTGCTGGGACAAGGAAACACGTGCAAAATGGTTGTGTGTGCCTGTGAGCCCTTGCACTGGGATAAGGAAACACACCCAGGTACCCAAATCACCATGCACAAAAGTTTGTGGAGCTGGCTGGACTGCAGGCTTTTCCCTGCCTGTCTGCAAAGGCCGTGGGTGACTTTGGCCTTGGTTCAACCGTGTGCATCATGCATGGGGGGCCGTCCAGATGAAGCATCTTTTGCGCACCTTCAGTTAGTGTCGTAATGTGTTGGTCCTTTATGTTTTAGTTTGGTCAAGTCACTCATGTCCCGTCCTGTCATGCACTTCCTGTTTTATTTTGTACTCAGCGTTTCCCTCTCGTTTCAGATCCTGACTTCCTCCCTTTGTGTGCCTTCCCTCCGTTGTGATTGTCAACCCCGCCCCTGATTGGTCCCACCTGTGTCCCCCTACCTCATGTTCAAATAGTCGTGTCTCCCTTGTCTTGTGTCAGTTCGTTTTTGTCAGTTCTGAGTCACAGTCATGCAGCCTGAGAAGTCATGTTTTGTTTAAGTTTATTATCTATCCCCCAAGTGAGCGTTTTTTGTTGGACATTATTATCCTCCTCTAGACCTTTTTTTTGGTTATAAATAAATTTCCTTTTGAGTTGAGCATTTGAGTCCTCCTTTGTGTTTGAGGTCGTTACAGTGAATTTAATTTTGATCTAGGCCTATTTGAATGTTCGGCCCCCCAATGGTTTTAATTGTTGAATTGTTAACTGTTGAAATATGTTGCTTTGAAACAGTGTGTTGGAAAACACAATCACTGCATGGCACTGTGCTGTAATGGTTTACTTACATTTCTAGATCAAATCTTCTTTTTTTTGCTAGGCATCTTCCTGTTGAACAGACTCTGTATGTAATTCTCTCTGACCATCCCTCACAGCAACCAGCCAGTTATCTGCACTTGGCCATGGCTGCTTCCTTGTTGTTCCAAATCAGGGCTGAAGTCCAACCACTGAACAGACCTGCTGCTGTAGCTGAACGCTTGCTCTCTGCTCTGCAGGAAAACAAATGCTTTGACAAGCAAACACGGCCACCAGCAGACAGTCAGAGCTCTCCCTTAGTAGAGACACAGGACAGAGATTCAGTTACACATTACCTTTTGCTCATCAGTTACTTGAATTCACCAAATCTTTAGATATTTATTGAATCTGATCTGAGAAACTAGCACCGTAAGAACTAGTCTGAGGCTATCTGTGTCTCAGTTCAGGGGTTGCATCTTTCAGAGGACACTGTCTATTAAGGTGTGGTTCTCTATAGCTGCAATAGACTGTGAAGGCTAAATTGAAATAAGACTGGTCCAAGATTTTCACGTTGTGTCCAGTGACGCCATTAGTTCGGTGGGCTAACAGTTAAAGTATCCAGTTAAATAGTTAACACATCAGTAAACGTAACACACAAAATTATGGCAACTACACAAACACTGCATTAAGTACACACCAACTGTGCTTAACAGAAAGAAGGGTCGGATCCCCCCCAAAATACTTGATCTGTATCTCTCTCTTTCTCTCTTTCTATCTCTCTCTCCCTCTCACATGCACACAGGCTTTGACAAATTTTCACTTATACATATTTACATTACTGCAATGACTGGGTGTGTAAAAAAAAAGGGGTCACTCCAAGGAAGCTACTTAAAGCTCATATAGCAGGGAGCCCAATTTCTCACAGACACACTTAACACAACAGACATTAAATACAACAACACACTAAAAGACAGACACACAACAGACATTCCCAGCATTCAAACGGAACTTTGCATGTGAGGAAAAAAAGAAAAAGCCAGCATACAATAGTTAAAGGGCAGGACACAGCAGTTAGGGGCAGCATTGCAGCACAGGGCAACATGGATGCGAGGAAACACAGCACTGGTACACTGAATTACCCACTATATTACTATATATATATATATGATCAACCACACATACATTGACAGTAGTTGATTATAAGTTTATTTAGTGTAGATTATTAAGTTTTTCTTAAAGATTGAAAGCGTGACATTTTTAGCGTGTCATCAAGCTCGTTCCTCTACACACAACACTGAAACTGGTGCTTTTTAGCTTTTGCCTTTTTCCTGTGATGAGGTGTTTGTTTCTAGTGTTGTAGGTGTGCAGAAGTAGACTGATTGGAATGAGGTCAAATCATTTATGATTTAGTTTGTGCACAACTTGATACATAAACTCAGCATTTTGGAGGTAGTTATTATCGGTAAGCTTCAAAAGATTAAAGGAGCATTAACGCAAATACAGCAGTAATAGGATAAAATAAGATGAAATATGCAAAACATAGGTGGGGGGGAGCCATAACTAAATTTACAAAAAAAATAGCCAACAGTGTAGTGTCCGTGGGGCAAATGCAGAATTTGTCTTTGTTTTGATACAAGCCGGCCCGGTGCTTGCTGCGTTCGATTGCACTCGGAACTCGCAAATCCGACCTCCGAATCGGAAAAATACAATAGTAAATTGTAATGTAGCAGTGTTAGGCTGCTTACAGTCACTGAATAGTTCGGTAGAACACTTTGTCTCCACGTCCCGTGTCTTTCTTCAGCTGTCCTCTCAGCGTTATTAACGTGTTAACGCAAATTGATTTTAACAGCACATTAACTGCGAGAGGCTACTTCTCTCCAGACGTGATCACACAGACGTGTGTGGATTAAACATAATATACTGTCATTAGGGATGCTCCAATCAGCATTTTTGGGTGCCGATCCGATCACCGATCACAGGAATCACAAATCTGCCGATACCGATACCGATCACCGATCACAGAATGGATGGGAGAATAATAATAATAATAATAATAATAATAATAATCCTCAATGTCCTGTATTTGTGCACCACTTAAAGTGGTAAAACCATTTGTACTAAAATAAATAATACAATCAAGATCTTTACACAAATTTTTATTTGTGTAAACATTACATGCCCTGTCAAGAGCAATAGATGAAATAAAATAAAAAATAAATAAAATGTACTTAATTTACTTGCCTTACTCCCCAAGTGAGGCAAAAAAGGCTTCAAAATGATTTTAAACAAAAAGAGGCATGCAGTTTACTGCCACTGCATCGCTAAATAGCCCTTAGAAGTTCACAGATTATGGATAAATAACCTTAGCACAAACTAAACTCCTAGTCGACTGGCCTTTATTGGGACAGGCTTTTATCTGAGGGGGACTTTTATTTCTAAATCCCTCCTCATCGTTCAATAGCTCATCTTCATCTTCCTCACGTGTTGTTCTCCTTGCTGCGTTGTCGGACCTGGCTCTCTCTGTTGCGCTGTAGCGCGTCACTATTCACAGCGTGTGCTGCGGTCCGTTTCCCGTCCAGACCGGGACCCGGACACGGAGCAGAGACCTCCTGTCCGACAGTGCGAGGCTGTCCCTCTCTGAAGCAGAGGAGAGGTCAGCTTCACTCCCGTCAGTCTTCACAGACAGTCCACACACAAGTTGAAAGAGTTTCTGATCATATATAAGCTATCGTCAGTGTTCCAGGCGACGGAGTTTGTTTGTTTTTTTGACCCGCCCTGCCTTTGCTCGTTTATACAAAGCCCCGGCTATTAATTGAATACCGGTGTCCCGGCTTTTATTTGAGGAAATACGGCGAGCTTGTTTATTTGAGGTAATAAGGTGGCTTGTCTGTGAAACACGCGCTGCAGATCTGTCCCTCTTGCTTTCTCCCCCACTCCCACTTCGCTCTAGCGCGGCTGAACCCGGTCTTTTCAGTTCGGAGTGGGGGCTCCACATGCACAGAGTGAAATGATAACGTCTAAAAAAAATTAAAAAATTAAAAAAAAAAAATTTAATATGCGATCGGCTTTTCTGATCGGCACTTTGAGAGCCCACCGATCATCCCGTTTAGGGTCAATATCGGCCGATAACGATCGGCGGCCGATCGATCGGAGCATCCCTAACTGTCATTTGTTTTGCTGCTATAGGAGACAGTTTGTTACATTTAAACTTGCATGAGCTCACTGTTTATGATTTGTTCAAGTTCAACAGGATTTTGGTGAGATAGAAACATGTTTGTATCATTAGCAAATAGAACTTTATGCAATACACATGAGGAATGAACTAGGTAATTTATGTACAAAATAAAAAGTAGCCCCAAAGTGGAACCCTGGGGAGCCCCTTGTTTAATGGGATTGAGTGATGATTTATGGTCATGTAGACAAACATATTGTTGTCTCCCAAATAAATAGCTGCTGAACCAGTTGAGCGGTAGGCCCCTCATGCCATAGTGTTGTAATTTTTTGATTAGGATTTTGAGGTTGATGGTGTCAAATGCTTTAGATAAGTCCAGAAAAACAACTGTGTGAGGGGTTCAACAATTTCACTGACAATACCTCTAAGATTCTACTGGAGATTTTGTCAGCTCCAGCTAGGGATGGAGTGATTTTCGAGGATCGTGATTTTTTTTTTTTTTCTCAATTCGCAATATCCCATATTACTCACGTGGTGGAGTCAGCAGTCAGGTGATGGGTTGGAAATTCTTAACACTTTTTTCGGTGGTTCTGGCTGGCTGGTTCTTGGTAATGATGTGTCTGTTTAGGAAACATAATTTTGGGTTATTTACACTCTAGAGTCATCATTAATTAATAATTTGACGAATTATACACTTATTACTCACATGAAGGATTTGATTTATCCTTTTTCGTATAAACAGCTGCCTGTGAGTAACTTCCTTCCTCATCAGTGGAAAGATCTGAAAATAAAAGCTGACATTCAGAGGAGAATAGATACCTATTCAAATCATCATCATCATCATCATCATCATCATCATCATCATCATCATCATCATCATCATCATCATCATCATCATCATCATCATCATCATCATCATCATCATCATCATATATTTAACCAGGCAAAAAAATTGCTAAGAAAAATTTCTTATTTAAGCAATGGCCTGGTAGGAGGTAAAAGACCTCCTAGGGGGAAGGGGGAGAGGGGGAGAACAAGACAACAATAAAATATAGCCAGCAAAAGCACACATAGGCAACAATAAGACAACATAGTAACAGAGCATAGAGCAGTGACATACAACATAGCAATAAATGAATTGACAAAAAAAAAAACTGTGACATAAAAACAGTGACGCCGGACGACCACATGATACAACACAGCGAAGACAGACATTTAAGCAATGGAGGAGAGAGTTGGTGAAAGTGACTAGATAACGGTGAGCTTTGACTGAAGCAGCTACAGGTGTGCTTTAAAAATTTTGTTAGGGCCTGTTTGAAAAGACTAACAGAGGTAAATGACTGACAGAGATGGCTTTGAAAATTGAAAATCCACAAAGTGCTTCAGCAGGTTGGCAGCATAATCAAGATATGCCTCTCTCTTTTGAGCATCAGACTCTAGAAGGATTGACATGCCCACAGTCAATGACAAAAAATGTTCATAAAAAGCATCCGAAAGTATGTCCCAGAGAACTACTGGCCCTGTGTACAACAGGAACTGGCGGAACTCCGTTGCTTTCCAGCGACCCATTTCATGTAATGACCAGGGTTGCCTTGCAAACTCTGTTGGCATGGCACCCTGCAGCATTTTCATGCGATTGGAGATTTCTTCCCTCAGTTGGGGTGCCAGTCTGCAATTTACAGGTCCACGCAGCAGATATGTAAGCAGTCTTTTCACCAGTCCCAGACAAATGGAATGTTTTTGTTTACAAACTGCAATGAACAAAACTCCAGTCTGGCAGAAAGTTTTGTAAAGGCTGCGGCATGAAAACATTACAAGCTAGCATGCTAACCTTACTGCTAAGTTAGTGTGTCTGAGCGAGCGGCCTCGCCCGCATTGTGAGTGAGCAGCATAAAATGAAACAAATTGTGTTTGATCATACAAAATACTGTAATACATGCACTTACCAAAAATGCAGTATCTGCAGACTCAGCGGCAGCGTGGCTAGGACAACGTGGATTGCCTCGGTCGCCACACTGACTCACTCACTGGGTGGGTTGGTTGTTCTCAGCCTAAGTATTTGCGCATGCGCGTTACTGCAGTAAACATCCTGTTATTTTACAGAAAAGCATTAAAATATAATAACTGTGATGTACTAAGCTTTCTATTGACAGCACAAAGCCTATATAGTATGGAGGACTGAAAGTGCCACAATGAAATATATAAATACACCATTAAATAATTACTTAAATGTGTAATTAATTAATTAAATGTAGAATTAATTAATTAAATGTAGAATTAAATACATAAATAATTTATTAAATGTGTCATTAATTAATTTAAATTGGTATTAAATACATAAATAATTTATTAAATGTGTCATTAATTCATTAAATACCAATTCATTTCATTTAAAACATATATTTAATTATTTCACTATTTAATTAATTATTTCATGGTACTGTGTTGCAGGAAAGTGCCACAATGAAATAAATAAATACACCATTAAATAATTATTTAAATGTGTCATTAATTAATTAAATGTAGAATTAAATACGTAAATAATTTATTAAATGTGTCATTAATTCATTAAATACCAATTCATTTCATGTAAAACATATATTTAATTATTTCACTATTTAATTAATTATTTCATGGTCCTGTGGTGGTTGCAGTGCACCATGAAATGTCAATCTGTCAAACTCACCCATCAAAGTCAGTGGGCGGATTCCTAATACCTGATTGGTTACCCTGCACATCAAGTCAAGGCATATCGATTCCAGATAAAATGGATTGACGCAGAGCTGGTGAACACACTCCTAAACACTGGGTGGCGCTATTCACATTAGATTCAGAGCATGCGAGGTGCAGGAGGGTGTGCAGCGGAGCCGAGCGGAGCTAGAGTGCCTATCCACCTTTTTCCGAACGTCAAAAACGTAGCCTGTTTTGCCGGTTTTGGAATGTTATGTTTACGTTTCCATGGTTTCAGTAGCCGCGGTAAATGCATGGATTTTTTTTCCCCCAATGAAAATCTGTAAAACGCATGGATCATCACAGCAGCTTTTAACAGTGGATATCACACAAATTGACATCTGTGTTAAAAGCCAGCGTTAATAGATCCATGCGTTTACCGCAACTATGACAACGCCTGAAAACCATGGAAACGTAAACGTAAAATTCCACCAAACCGGCAAACCGGAAGCCAGTTTTGACCATAGATGACGTTCGGAAACTTGTGGATAGAGAGAGAGTGGCGACAACGGAAGTTCAAAATGCTGGCCGATCACGTGGTCCATGTAGCCTCAGAAAGTTCCCGGAAGTGCTTGGCGGGCAATTGAAAGCAATACCCCCCGATAATTGCTAAATAACGGTCAATAAATGCTTTGTTTTGCGGTATTTATATGCTTGTGTTAATTACTTTTTTTTTTTTTTTTTTTTTTTTTTTTTGGCTTTTTCATGCCTTTATTTGATAGGATAGTTGAGAGTGTGACAGGAAATGGGAGGCAGAGATGGGGGGAATGACATGCAGGATAGGGCCGTCCGACGCGGGACTCGAACCGGGGCCGCCTGCAGCGAGGACTACAGCCTCAACACATGGGGCGGGTGCTCTACCAACTGAGCTAAACACCGCCCCAATGTGTTAATTACTTTTAACTGTGTTTAGTTTACTTAACCCCTACAGTCATCAACAGCAATAAAATCGTAGCATTTTCTCTGTTTTTATCAAACTTTCAGACTTGAATGAGGCAAACTGACAGGTCACTGACAACATGTCTGGACTCACAACTGCATAATGATGTGTTCAAATAGGAAATCCATGCAAATGCTAAAATTTGATTTGAATTCATTGTAAATAGCCTACACGTAATTCTATCACTATTTGTTAACTATTCTTATTACACGGCTCTATTGAATGCTGCTCTCTGATTGGTCCAGCGCTGCGTTCTGCGGTCTGTTATTAACGGACCGTCGTCATGTATAACAGACCGTTGCTAGGGACGCCACTCTGATCAGCACAGCACAGAAAAGAGAAACTATGCAGGATATTTACCTTGTGTTTCATTTTTACCGTCATTAAACAGCTTCAGACTAATAGTGATGTTAGAGATAAATGACTGGTAACTTGTTACAGTGAGAGTGGAGGCTCCTTCCACATCGTGGCTGGAAACCAAACCTGCTGATCAGAGCCTCTGACCCGGTGTCACAGCTCTCCTCCTCTCGTCTCGGTGGCACCGCGGCTCCGCGACACAAACGCACCCCGTAAACAGTAAAGTTAATCTCTTGTTTAAGACAGATATGACTACACACAATACACACATCGTAACACGTGTATGGTAATCCATCGATCCACTGATTGATTATCAAAGGCTTCAAATGCACGAACGGGAGGAGGCTCAGCAAAACAGCGGAAGTGACCAAGAGTACTCAGTGATGCATAATAAAACACAGAGTCATGTTTTACCCAGTGCACTTAATATCACAATAAATTCCTTAAAAACAGATCTACAGAAGTCAAACAGATCAGCATGTCAAGCTGTTTGCGTCCTTTCCGCTGTGTTGTCCTTGAATATAGTCTTCACCATGGTATGCTGTGCTGCACGGGGATGCTCCAGTCGCTTGGAGAAAGGCCTGCACATGTATGGCTTCCCCAAACACAGGGACAGGAGAAAAGCATGGCTGGCTAAAGTCAGAAGTCAATTTAAACACCTAGATTTCAACAACAAAAAAATATGTGAGGTAATCATATTCAAACAATTTGCTCTTTCACACACTTTCAAATACCACGCCACTGGGAAGTTTAATACTTTTTTAATTAACAGAGCAGAACAGGAAAAAAACAATGCAAGAAGAATCACAGAAGCACAGCTCCTAAAACAACGACAAGATGGCAGAATCCATTGGGCTACATGTAATAAATGTCACCACCGACATGGGTAGCCCTAAGCAGGCCATGTGGAAATCCTTTGGGGTTGAATAAAACATAGGTGACACATCCAGCAACACCAGACAGGCATTTCTTCTTCATGGCTGTCCCACATCTGGTGAAACAGTTAACACATAAGAGACATGTTACATCCTTGTCATCATCACTCCTGAGCTATAAGATCATTGGTCCTTACTCGTCAGTTCTCCTGATGTACAGCATCAATGTCTATGATTATTGATTAACTATATATTGCTCTGGCCCATACATTCTTCATTTATAAAAATATATATTTAGCTGACATAGTCAAAAAGGTGATCACTAGTCACTAGTTGCTGTTTATTACGGGAGTCATAGTGGATGCTGCTGTGCTGGGGTGCATTACATTCAACAGTGTTCCTCTCCATTAAAATACTTGAAGGCAAAATATGAGCAACAATTGTTGAGATAATGCAGTCCAACACACAATGATCTCAACAAATAACATAAAGTACAATGAACACTACTTTTCTGATGTCAACAAAAACTGAACATGTATAAAATTTATGAAAGCAGAATTTATGGCACAGCTGGTATACTGCACTGCATGATGTTGCACAGGTGTATTAAATAATATGACCAATAGTTTATATAATGTTTAGTATGATTACTTGAGAACATGCCATGGCTAGATGTGTATTTTAATCAGTCAGTGGTTTAACAAATAAATTAGCAAATCAGAACATTTTCCCATGTTTGAGACAGCAGTCCAGTCCTCATATCATAAACTTCACCCATCTTTCTGCAGCCTCAATGATATTAATTTTATGTTTAACTGCAATCACACTCCCTATACATTAACCTCGCTACTAGTCTGACAATTGACAGCGTTGGATTAAGTTATATTTAGAGAACAGAATTACATTTAGCAGCCTGTTGCATGTGTTGCTATCGTTAGCCAGAGTGCTAGCCTAAACTTTTATCTGTTAATATTCTCTAAATATTCAAATCTAGACGGGGATAATCCGCCAACATAATTAATTACTCATGTCGATTTAATTCAGATGCACTACTGATATGAAAATGCCATTTTTTAAACATTTTACCTTGAACAAGTGCTGCTCCGACCAGCTGCTCCATTGGAATACATTGAGCGGCGGTTAGCTTATGCTAACTTCCGGGAACTTTTGAGGGGCTCCATGCGCCGCCATTGCTGTGAAAAAACTGAACCATTGCAGTGAACGGAGGTGGCGCCACTCTCTCTCTATAGGCACTCTACTTCAGACCAAAGCAATGGATTAGGCTAGATCAGCGTTAGCCCCGCCCACTGATTGATGGGTGAGTTTGACAGATTGACATTTCATGGTGCACTGCAACCACCACAGGACCATGAAATAATTAATTAAATAGTGAAATAATTAAATATATGTTTTACATGAAATGAATTGGTATTTAATGAATTAATGACACATTTAATAAATTATTTATGTATTTAATTCTACATTTAATTAATTAATGACACATTTAAATAATTATTTAATGGTGTATTTATTTATTTCATTGTGGCACTTTCCTGCAACACAGTACCATGAAATAATTAATTAAATAGTGAAATAATTAAATATATGTTTTACATGAAATGAATTGGTATTTAATGAATTAATGACACATTTAATAAATTATTTATGTATTTAATACCAATTTTAATTAATTAATGACACATTTAATAAATTATTTATGTATTTAATTCTACATTTAATTAATTAATTACACATTTAAGTAATTATTTAATGGTGTATTTATATATTTCATTGTGGCACTTTCAGTCCTCCATAATATAGTTCCATATTTATCATATTTTATGAAACATTAAATGCATTGAAATTGAAAAAATGAAATTTCGCCTCCCTCATTTAGAGAAAAAATGTCAATCTAATCAATACAATCTCTTTTGAGAGCTACAACTGAAATAATTATGAACCGAAATTAAACAAATATGTGTGTTTTGACACGTTGATGTTAACCGCTTTTTAGACGGTTGAAAAGAGGTTGAAAAACGTTCAAACCTTATATCAACCTGTTTTCAACCGGAAATCAAAATTGAAATTACGTTTTGTGTTTGCTGGGATCCTGGAGTGCTTCAGCGAGCACTGCTGCGGTATGACTCTCCGGTGCAAACATTGTCTCAAGACATTTGGATTTTAATGTCCAGTCTTTTGAAAACATAGTGGGTGATTATAGACATATAAGGAGACATGTTAATGCTCGACCACATGTCGGTAGTTGGAGCAATGAAGTTGGCCCAATTCGCTGGTGATTTCCCCTCTCAGCTGATCATATAGTTTTGGTATAGCGGTCTCCGAGAAATATTTCCTGCCAGGCAGCTCATATTGCGCATCCAGTGTAGCCAGCATTTTTTTTCAAACTTTCTCTCTCAACTGTCTGTAATGGGACTGACTCCTTCGCCAGGTATCTTGCAACAGCTGTTGTACACTGGGCCCATCTTTCGCTGCCTTGCTTGTATTTGGTTGATTTTGCAAAAGCTGCTGATATTGTGGGCTGGCGAGATGCATTTGTGCTTAATCTGGTCACAGCACCTGATGTCGCAGCGCTGGTTGGGGGCAGTTTTGCGGCCTTTGAAGGGTGATGAACTTGTGTGTGTGCCCAAATAAATTTGTGGTCTGCTTATCCTTCACAGGCACATATTTTTTGCATATTGTGCAAATAGGTTGCGTTAGGTCTTTAGGCTCATCGTTGACATCCAGGGAAAACCTAAAATATGGCCAAATAGCCGATTTAGCATTCCTTTTTGGCACCAAATTGCTGTCGGCCATGTTAGTGCCAGGCAAGGTTTTTTTTTTTTTTTTTTAAGCTGACGTAACTGTGCCTGCCTCTCAGACGATTGGATCGCCTATCGGAGATCGACAGTGGCCATGATCGAATGATCTGAAGATAGGGCTGATTTCCTATCCCTAGCTGAAGCTGAATTCGAATTTTTCATGTGCATGATAATTTTACATACTTCATCACAGTGAGTTGGCTTCAGGAAGAACGAGTTCAGAAGTAGTGCTTAAAAGAGGTGCCCTGATTTTACTAGACAGGTTATCTCCAATGGAGACAAAATAATAATTTAATCTGTCTGCAGAACTCTTGTTGTCTTGGTGTTATACTTAAAGTGTTGTGTCAGTGAACAGTTGTTTTTTGACCCCTGTTCAAGACCTTGTGGAGCACTTTCCAAGATTTCTTTGGCTCCCCTGTGATGCTTGTATAAGTTCTGTATTACTCTTTCTTATGTGTGTGAGTTTGTTTTGTATAATTGGCGTATTCATTTTTGTTGGTAGTGTTTGGGTTTTTAATGTAGCGTATACAGTTTATTTTTGTGTTTAATCGGTTTTAATATGCCCTTGGAGAGCCATGGGTTGTAAGTAGCACTGTAAGTCACAGTCTTCTCAGGAATGGCCCCCTGAAAGGAGTCTGTAATTTTATTGGTCAGAGTGTCAAATGCCATCACAGAGGCCAGACAGGATGGTTGCTGTCAGTCAGACAGTGCATAAGCTGGGGCCTACCTTGTTTTAAAAGAAGCTCACATTAACAGGGTGTGAAAGGACACATGTCAATCATTTACCCGGCGTCAACCCGCTGCTGATTGGTCAGAACTGATCAGCCTGTGGGCTGAATGAAGTTAGCCCAAATGATCAGCAAATGGTGAGGGCGAGATGTGATACCAGTCATTTACACTCTAAAATGAATAAGAGCAGACGTCATGTGCTTGTGCAGTGTACAAATAGCCCATTTAAAGATATCCTGTGTTTTTCTTGTCATTATTTGGGGCTGCTGCCACATTAGGTTTCACTAAAACTGCCAACAATCTTTTGTATGTTATTTATAGAATAACTTTCTCATCTTTATTGTATAATACAGGGAGGGCGTAAGCCTAGTTTATGCTTCCGCGTCGTATCGATGGCATACCTACGGCACAGACCCAACGCCGTCGTTGAGCATTTGAAATTCTGCGTCGAGGGAATGCATTGCTTCCGGTCACAGAAATAATGGAAACTGAAAAACAAATGCTTTTATTGCAAATGTTGAAGCGCAGGCGACGAAGAATACGTTTTTGGAGGTGGTCTGTCCGACCAGTCGAGGCTGAACTGACGTTCTGAGCGGACCAATCACGGTCCTTGTGGTTCACGTTGCGACGCATCAGGATTTTTTGGAGGTGCACGTCAGGCTACGGCGTAGGGGTCTGCGTCAGCGCCGTAGCTACGCCGTCCCCGTGACGCAGAAGCATAAACCAGGCTTTAGCCCTGCTCGCAAATTTTAAAGACAAAATTTTATTGTCGACGTAATCGATCGTTGCAGCCCTATATTTAAGTGGTAGATCTTTCTCTGTTGCGATTCGCCACTAAAAGTCAGACAATGTTGACATTAACACTAGAAGTGCCAGAATTCCAAACCTACTAGAACGGCCATAAACGGTCAAAATGACTGTTTGATTCAAAACCCTGTCATCTCTCACAAAAAATACTAAGTTGAAAAATTTATTTATTTATTGTGTTGTGATTAGGGATGTATACCGTGGACCGGTACTTTTTGGTACCGGTCCATAATTGCGTCGGTACCAGAGTACCGTTAAGATTCTGGACTAACGGTACTCTTATCGGTACTTTTTGAACGTCTCCCTAAGCGTCACGTAATAATGACACTGCCGCCACAGCAGCTTGTCACCCCCCAATTTCCACCGGTCCGTCAGCGCAACAGAACCGCTACACGGCGGTCACCGCAGCTGATCCCTGCCGCTCTAATCAGCACTTGGACCGGGCGAGCCGCGGCGAGTCTCAGCAGCGTCTCTCCGCGCCGCCACACGGCGGTGCGTGTGGAGCGAACGAGTCCGGCCCGGTCCGTTCGCCTGTGTCGGGTCGTCATGTGTTTGAAGCCTCGCACCGAGACCCAGCAAAGTAGGCTACTTTAAGTCATGTCGGAGGCGGAGGGAGTGTCCAGTAGAGCAGCAGGTCAGTGAGGAGACAGAGGAGGCTCCAGCAGCTTCATGTTGCTGTTGAGGAGCAGAGTGTCAGTAGCCTGACTCTCGCCAGACCCTTGTAGTTCCGCAAAGCTACGCTGAGCTCCACACAAGGGTCTGGGACTGCTCCATAGGCGATTCATTTCAGAAGGCGGGGCCTTGTAAAAAAAATCTTGTATGTGATTGGATAAACCACTTGTCCGTCATCTTGAATGACGTGCTACTTCAGCCACTCACTGCGAGCCGCCATTGTTGTTTGACTCAAACAGTCGCTTCAGCGCTACGTCACACCTCAGAAAGTCCCGCCCGGCGATCCTGATTGGTTCATTATTTTTTGCTCCGGGGAAGAAGTTTGCATTGGCCTCGAGTCCAGACCCTTGTGTGAAGCTGAGCGTAGCGCCTCTGGTGGAGCTTTGCGGAACTACAAGGGTCTGGCGAGAGCCAGGCTAGAGTGTCAGAGCCACCTGGTGTCACTCCGCTAAGAAAGGAGGAGAAAACTCCGACTGTGGAAACACTGAGCTGCTTGTGTCGTTTATTCTGCGGTAACACGTCTCATAAATTGACTGGTCTACGGCGTGAAGAACATGGACCGGCTGCTGTGGATGCAGCGTGTGTGTGTGTGTGTGTGTGTGTGTGTGTGTGTGTGTGTGTGTGTGTGTGTGTGTGTGTGTGAGCGCTGTACACAGACACACACGCACACACGGGGCGCAGCGTCGTAGCAGTGAAGTAAAAACAACCTGCAGATCACCTGAGCTGACGTGAGCTGTGAGTCAGAGCAATACAACTTTAAGAGTAAAAAAGCTAAATATTCATCAAGATCCATAGAAGGAGATCCTATTTTATCATGATGACAGATTAACTGCAGCTTCTGCAGGTTAACTGTTGACTTGCTCAGGGTTTAAAGGAGGTGTTCCTCTCTGCTGTCAATTTTTTATGCTGGTTGCTGCCCCCCTAATAAAAAACAAAACAAAAAAAAAGGGTGAATCTTTTAACATCATTATTTTTTACACTAAATTACATGTTGTAGTATCGATAAGAGTATCGATAAAATCCTAACGATATACATCCCTAGTTGTGATATCTTTTTTAAACAACATAACACCAACACATATATTTCAAAAAGGTAATAACTTAAAGTAATTCACATTACAACAAAGAACAAACTCTGTCTCCTGGAAAAAACTGACAACGATATGATCAGAAACTCTTTCAAGTATGCGGGCTGTCTGTGAAGACTGACGGGAGTGACGCAGACTTTATCCTCTGCTTCAGAGAGGGACAGCCTTGCACTGTCGGACCTATGGGTCTCTGCTCCGTGCTCCGTGTCCGTAACCCGGACACGTGTCCGTAACCCGGTCGGGACCGGACGGACTGGAGCACACGACGTGAAAATGCTCTGACATGAAGCGCTATAGCGCGCGCAGGGCCAGGTCCGACCATAGACATGTAACGTTATGGGTCCGACAGCACAGTGAGGAGAGCATGTGATATGAGGAAGATGAAGATGAGCCAGAAATATCGACCAGTCGACTTTACAGCCGTATAGGCTACAGGACAGAATCTATCAGTGGGACATTATGCCGCTCAGCTGGTGATCAGGACAGGACAGCGGAGCTCACCTGGTGCGTCATGCAGCCGTCATATTTCTCTTCTCTTTATTTGCAGCCATTGTCTAAAGTCACTCCAATGTTGATAAATACAATCACTTGAGACCTGCACTTGACATAAACAATGGTAGGCTAGTTGCCGAGCAACCAAAATTGTAACATTAATCGCGGGGAAATCCATGCGGTCAGAATGACCGCATATGGTCGAAATAGGTAAAAGTGACCATATTTTCTTTGCCTTTTGTGTGATTTATTTAAAAAACATTTTGAATTAAAATACAGACACTTTTAGGAAAAGTCAGGTACCAGCAGGATTGTATGTTTTTTTTCAACAAAGTTATTGCACATATAAATATCAAAACGGTCAAAATGACCGCCATGGCCGTTCTAGTGTTAAATATGGAGTTCCACAAGGCACAATCCTTGGTCCCTTGCTTTTTAATTTATATTTAGTCTATCATACAGCAATATAATATTTCAACTACACATTGCTGTCACTGCCGATCACATTAGTCCACCTCATGACTTAATTCAGTACAATAAGAGGTACCTCTTATTGTTTTTAAAGGGATAGTTCACTCAAAATTTAAATTTCACTCTGTCTACTCACCCTCATGTCGACTAAGGGTTGGGAGAAGTTTTAGAGTCATCCGTGCCTTCTCGGAGTTACGGGGGGGCTCGGTGCAGCACTGCACTGTCATGACGGTAGCAAACAGGGCTCACTTTTCTTCATCCTAAAAGACACACCAAAAAACATCCAAATACCTCCATAGTGCTTGTCTGTAATGTCCCTCTTGTATTGAAGCCCCAACATGGGAAATTGTTCCGAAAAAAATTAAATAAGTCTATGTTTTAAGCTTGTTTGTAGCGGAAGCTCCCAGTGTCTCAGTTCACTGCTTTGCCTGTGTCTGTGCAAATCTCACGCAAATCGTGCAAGATTCCGGCAGAGCAACACTGGCTCCGCTACAAACAAGCTTAAAATATAGATTTTAATTTTTTTCGGAACAATTTCTCATGTTGGGGCTTCAATACAAGAGGGACATTACAGACGAGTACTATGGAGGTATTTGGATGTTTTTGTTGTGTCTTTTTGGACGAAGAAAAGTCCTTACTTTTAATTTTTATTTTTTGGTTAGGTTTGGGCCGAGAATCAGTGAGTCGGGCTGTGTTGGGTCTGGGCTTCAACACCCGTGGGCTGGGCCGGGTCAGGTTGGGTATTAATTGGGGCGGTGCGTGGCGCAGTGGTTAAAGCGGCCGCCCCATGTAGAGGCTACAGTCCTCAACGCAGGCGTCCCCGGTTCGAGTCCCGCGTCGGGCAGACCTTTCCTGCATGTCATTCCCCCTCTCTCTGCCTCCCCCTTTCCTGTCTATCTCACTGTGCTATCGAATAAAAAAATTTTTTAAAAAAAGGTTGGGTATTAATTTTCAGGCCCGTTGAGAACTCCAGCTACTATGCACTTACGCAGAGAAAAACTCTGCAGCTCCTGCTATTATGTGAAACACGCTTTCTTCATCATCTCTCATGTCAGCAATTAGATTCCAGAAAAACAGACATCCAATGCCTATTTTAGGCCAGGTGCCGGACAGTCAGGATTATTGAAAAGAAAAAGAGGGAATCCGCACACTGGATTAAAGCTCCCATTTATTGGATACTTGCTTGCAACGTTTTGACCAGTCTCCCTCAGGCAACTAGAGAAATGGCATGGCAAGTGGCAGGCATATAGTATATATAGGCTGAAGGCCTGATGACACCACACCTCTGTCATTAGTTGGATGGGCTTCAGGTGGGCCAATTATAGGCCACTTAGTGTGCCCAGAGGTCAAAAAGTACAATAAATGTTACACAAACACAATACACAATATACTCCAGCCTAGGAAAAAGGTACCCACTCATAACTCTACCATGTGCTGTGTCAGATATTCCCCCCTTGGTGCTCAGTTCAGGGAGACGATCCAGAAACATGGGCACATTGTAAATTCAGACCCCAAACTAAAAATGTGTTCACTGAGCCACCAAAATGGGTGTTTAAACGCCCCAATAACATCAGAGACAGCCTGGTCAGATCTGACATCAACCCCCATAATACACCTAACCCCCTTATCTTACCGGATGGCAATTACAAATGTGGGGGCTGCACCCAATGCGTCTACACGCAGAGATGCAAAACCTTCACCCATCTGCATACTGGTCGCAACATCTTTATTCAGGGGGCCATCACATGCAGCACCACACATGTGATTTATATGATCCGATGTCCATGTGGCCTTGCTTACATCGGAAAAACATCCAAGGAATTACGTACCAGGATCAGTGAACACAGAAGCAAGATCAGATCAGGTGACGAGCGCAGTCCTGTGGCAGCCCATTTTAAGCAGGCAGCTAGGCCACAGTGTCAGCGCACTGCGTTACCTATAGAGAGGACCTAGAAACAGCGTAGAGGTGGTGATCTACTCCCTCAATACCATGTCACCCAATGGCCTTAATGAAGACTTAAACATTAAGCCCTTTTTGTGAACTGGTATTTGGTGTCTAAAAATCTCCATAATAGTGTTCTTTAGACTTTATGCATTTGTTTTATTGTTGTTTATCAACTATAATTGCATGTTTTTGTGTACATCTTTTAAACACTTGACCTGTGTGTCTGTGTATTGTGTTTGTGTAACATTTATTGTACTTTTTGACCTCTGGGCACAATAAGTGGCCTATAATTGGCCCACCTGAAGCCCATCCAACTAATGACAGAGGTGTGGTGTCATCAGGCCTTCAGCTTATGGCCCCGTTTATACGTACACAGTTATTTTTAAAAACGGAGACATTAACCATTGTTTGCACCCTCTGTTTAGATGCAAACGGAGAAATCGCCCCTGAAAACGATGCTTTTTAAAAACTGCGGCCAGAGTGGAGATTTTGGAAAACTCTGTTTGCATGTAAACAGAGAAAAACGGAGATTTGGGTAGCCGACGTCAGACCCTGACGTCTAACTGTAACCATATTACATAAATAAATAAATAATAATAATGATAAAATTTAATGCAGACTGATGTGTTCATTGTAAAACATTTATTTATTGATGCAACGTTAAATGGGGTGATTTCTGTACAGAGTCCCCACACATGAAGCTTCACTTTTCATTCAAACAAACTAATGTTACTGCCACAATTGTTAGATTTCATCAATGAGACCAACATTTATCTCCTAAAAATAATTTAACCAGCCGGTGGTAAACCTCTAAAAACCTGCGGGTAAGTTAATTAGCGATCATTTTGTCCCCCGGGAGGATGACAGAGGCTGGCCGACCGAGCAGCATTGCAGAGCGGCCACTGTCTCAGTGATGTCCCAGTCGTTGCTCCACAGGAGCTTCACTTCTCCGAGAAAAAAAAAAAAAAAGCTTCACCTCTCAGAGAAACATCAGAGCTAACTTCTAAACAGCCGTCATTTGGATAAACTGGCCGTATATTTGGCATCTAAACAGTTACTTTCTCGCATGAAAAAATAAAACTTACACACAAGGAGGGCAAGTGACGTTGTTGTTGTTGTTGTTGCTGTTGCTATCAGGTTGCTAAGCGGGATCATGTGTGGAATTCCGATTGGCTTGATGGCATATATAAACAAAAAGTTTTCTGAAAACGGACTGGTGTGCACGCAGTTTTTTTTGTAAACGGAGAGGGTGAAATGTCCGTTTATGAAAATAGCCGGGCACGTGTACGTAGTCTATATGCCTGCCACTTGTCATGCCATTTCTCTAGTTGCCTGAGGAAGACCACATCTGGTTGAAATGTTGCAAGCAAGTATCCAATAAATGGGAGCTTTAATCCAGTGTGCAGATATTCCCTCTTTTTCTTAGCAAGTCAGTGCAAACACGGGGCTCAGTTATCCTAGTGCTCAGCAGGTGGCTAAGGGCTTCAGCTGGAGGACACAGCAGTTCTGCTTATTTACGAGGGAATTGCTCTGTGGCCTCTGGAGGCCTGCTGCAACAGCAGACATGATCAGTGGTAAATGGACCTATGACTTAAGTAAGAGAGAATGTCTGAGTTATGGCCAGTGATGCAACAGTTAACCATGCTAGCAGCAGGGATGTAAGCACTTTCATGGCCACAGTTCACGTTTATTACAGTTATAAATTCTTAGAGAAATGGAAAAAAGAGAAAGTGAATTTGTGACACCAGGGATGTTGTTTGTGAACTGTCAGGAGGAAACTGTGCACTAATAACCTCTGGACAGGGATGAACGCTTGTCCGCTTTCTCTAAGAAGGTTTTTGTCAAGTGCCGATACAAAATAAATACTCTTATCCTGCAGCACAGTAAAAAGATCGTTGTCTAAAGTTGGAATTGTGTGGGAGAAAATCACTCTGTCAGTCAGTCATGTGTAGAGATGCAACCAGACAGGCTGTGTCCTTTGTTCATTGAAGCTGTCATCTTTGAACCTGTAGGACAAGAATTTAATATTGTCCATGACAAAATGCAGAGTCTTTGGCAGGTAAAATGGGCCCGAACCAAAAATCTAATGTAAAGAAAAAGATGGGCTCGCAACTACTAATTCATGAAATACAAATCTATGTGATCTTATCAATGTGAAAGTAAGAGAAAAATCATAAAGGCTAAAAATAATGACAATAAAACATTGAGGACTCATAATCCTGATGGAATTAAGACATGGGATAAAACGCAAAAATAGTCTACAGTAGATAGGAACCAGTTTTTGTTCTTTGCTCAAGTATGGCTAATACAATGCATTATTACTGAACACATTAGTCTCATGGCAATAATAACAGTGAAAAATACCCACTGATTTAATGTCTAAGTTTTGTCTACACATGACAGCAAAGTATAAGTATGTTAGTAATTGATCTCCTCTTCTCCAGTACCTTGTGTATAGCTCACCATACAGCAATATGCTGCATTCAATACCACTGTGCCAATTCTGCAGCTGTTCTTCGACCCAACCAAGGACATACAACCAGATTTCCGCCTCACCAGAACATCCACAGATTCTCCACAGAGAAAATGACCATGGTTGGGGACACACTATTGAAATTATAATGTTTACTCATTGGCTTGTGTGACGGCCCCTGGTCTGCCTGTGGCATTCCACTGGCCTGCTTGTGCTGTCTTTCTCCTGTTGTCCTCTGTACCTGGCTGTGGTAGTGGGCGGCGACTTCCTCCTAACGAGGCACCCGGGTCTTTCCGCTTTAAAAGCCCCGCCTTACCCTCCGGCCCTCTCTCTCTCTCCACTTGAGCCGCGCTGCGAGAGCAGCCAGGCCTCCACTCCCCGACCTTATTGTTCCTTTCATTTTTGCATCTCACACACACTTGCACCTCATCACGTTTTCACACAGCCATCACCTGCACCCACACTACTGACTCCGCTGACAACCCACACCTCACCATTTATTGAAGTTTGATTTGGGCTTATTATGATTTGAACAATAAATTGTTTTTTTGTTCAACATCCGCCCGTGTCTCCCACCTTTTGTTGCAGCCATTTGAGCCGGGTCGTAACAGCTTGCATGTGCGCTGTCCTACAGAGTTGTTGCCAGGGTATTTGATGTGCCAAAATCTACTGTCTGCCGGCATGCACACAAGATTGCTCATGAGATCAAGCTATCCTGGATCAGTACATGACACACGGGTTTTAAAGAACAGTCCATTGTACTTCAATACTGAGTATCCACCTCAAGGGTACTTTCTGTTGGGGGTTGGAGGCTACACTTGCCTGGAGACACCAATCACAATTATCATTCCCTACCAGACACCACAAGGAATTATGCAACAGCGCTTCAATAAATGCCATGCAAGGGCACGCTTAGTGATAGAGCGAGCCTTTGGGGTCATGAAGGCAAGGTGGAGGTCCACGCTGTCAAAAGCCTGTGCAGTTGTCCTTCTGCACAGATGTTGTGATGGCCTGTGCTTTTCTACATTACATCTGCATAAACAATGGTGACATTCTGGACCCTGAGGAGACTGCAGATGAGGGTGAAGAGGCTCCTGTCCAACCTGAAGGCAGAGACACACAAGAGAGGAGTGGAGTAGTAATAAGAGACAGGATTAGTGCCCGAGTGTCTGCCCCAGTAACACCACCTGTTCAGCTGAGGGAGCATGACCATTTTCACTACAGTATTTAAAACCTCTGTTCACTGTCACCTATTTTCACATGTTTTCAATGTTTGAGTATGCTGGAGTGTGGTATTTGAACATGAATTGATTAATTTGAAAAACAGAATGAATATGTCTGCATGGCAATTGTCGCAAATTACTAAGGAGAAGGAGAGAGGACCAAGGGCAAACACGCAACCGTGCAGATCAACAGATTTATTGAGATCAAAAAATGGGGGGGGGGAGTGAGATGAGGGGAGAGATGAGGGGAGATCCAGGGAAGTGTGTGAGTCCAGGGAGGGAGAGGAGGTGACGGAGGGGAATCCTGGGGGGAAGCCGAAGAGGGGGTTCCAGGGATGAGAGCAGGTCCAGGGATTCAATTTAATTCAATTCAATTCAATTTATTTGAAGTGGGACAGTGCAAGTTCATGAACGAAACATAAAATCGTAAACAAGCCGGATTGTAGCCACAGGCTAATTTCCATCCGTTGTCCCATACATAGATGTTCTCTGGTACAAAAATACAATAAATAAAAACAAAAGCATGTTATAAAATAGCAGCATTCAGTTTACAGTACAATAGATAATCATACAGGTTCGGTGCCGTAGTACGACAGTAGTACAAAAGTGCAACCGTGTCATAAGGTAAAGTGCTTACAATCATCAAAGTGCTTAGAAGGTCCTGGGAGTAATGTCTAATTGAGCTGTATTACAATGATAGGTCTAAGGGTATAATTTAATGGCGACGAGGAGGCAGGGGCAGAGAATCTGGAGACAGAGGGAAACAGGAGTCAAAACGAAGAACAAGGAAACACTGGAAGGAGTGCACGAGACTGAGGGAATTAGGGTTTTTGGGCCAGTGGAGTGATGAGATGATGGGTTGCAGCTGTGTCCCCTGCACACCTGTCGCCAATCCCGGGAGCACCGCCTGAGAGGGAGAAAGTGAAAGGGAGAGAGAGAGAGAGAGACAACGGGGAGGGGCAGGGCGGAACGCAACAGCAAGGAGGATGTTTTCTTTATTTTTCCAAGACACTTTTATTTATACACTGCCATGTTTTATTTACTTTTCAATGAACAAAAATAAATCACAGCAATATGGCCTACATTGCGTCAATGGCCTTGCCGAATATGTGAAGCAAGCAGCTTGTCCATTTGCTCTGCATTTCTTTGATCGATTTCATCTCTCTACTGCTGCTCTGCGGCCCTTTGCTCCCGGTCAGCCTCCAACAACTCTAGTATATCGTTCCTCTTTCTTTTGCGTTTAGTGTGAACTCTTCCAGGCCTTAGTGCTCCCTGGCTAGGACACTGTGGAGTGGTGGAGGGCTCAGCGGTGGATCATCTGCTAGTAGAGGGCTGGGGGTCAATGAGCTGCTGGTAGAGGGTTCGGGCTGAAGGACATATTGGTCTGTGACAGCCCCCTCGGGCCCATCAGACGCAAAGAGGTTAATAGGGGTGATTGATGCTCTTGTACCTATGGCCTCATCCATGGCTGCATAAAAGATCCATGTAGCTGCCATCTCCTCTCCTGCATCTGTCTTTTCTGTTTCAGCTCCTGAGTGGGATTTCACACAAATCAATATCAGTTAAAAACAAAAGGCAACATCAACACTGAAATTGACATTGTGATATTGAAGTTATACCTTATATTTATATTTGAGGTTCTCCCATTTTCTTTTGGCCTGGTCAGCTGTGACAAGATCCTCCAATTCCATTAACTTTAATACATGCCTATCAAGAAATAGTAAAAATGATTATTAACATCTATGTATGTATCAAGATATGAGGTGTGATGACGATATAGCCAACAACTTAGTGTTTAAAATTGTTGAGGACTATAATAAAAGTAAAAGGTTAAATTAAAAGTTAGTTAAAAGACAACAATGAAAAGTGTTTGTGTCTGAATCTTGTGGAATAGACCTCAGTGTGGAGCTAAAACATTGTCTAACCACAGTCCAGGAAAAAAAAAAGTGCAAAGCGATAATTTTCACGAGGTACCAGACAAATACAAGAAAAATAGGAAGGAATTCAACAAACAACAAAAAATGGTAGGTTGGAAACATTTCATTTTCTTTTTATTTATGTATTTATTTTTACTCAGGGCTATGAGAACGCCTTCAGGGCATCAATCAATCAATCAATCAATCAATGAATGAATGAATGAATGAATGAATGAATGAATGAATGAATGAATGAATGAATGAATGAATGAATGAGAAGACCTCAGAGCCTCACCTGTAGCCATCAGCTGATGAATGAATGAATGAATGAATGAATGAATGAATGAGAAGACCTCAGAGCCTCACCTGTAGCCATCAGCTGATGAATGAATGAATGAATGAATGAATGAATGAATGAATGAATGAATGAATGAATGAATGAGAAGACCTCAGAGCCTCACCTGTAGCCATCAGCTGAAGTCTGTGAATAGTTTGTCGTTTTCATTTCTTAATTTATTTCCTGCAGCTGGTGCATTGTGGGATTTATACTTGGCCAAATCGAGCCAAATACCGGTGCGGTCTTACCGTGTGGGTAAAGTACAAATCAAGTGTGCTGCAATGCATCGTAGAATCGAATCGTTACCTGGTGAATCGTAATCGAATTGAATCGTGAGGGCAGTGCCAATGCACACCCCTAATAAACGATATTAAGCAGATCACAGGTACTCAAAACCAATGATACATCTTGTTAGGGATATCAGCAGGTAAATAAACCCAGAGAAAAGTGCACAGCATGAGGCCTTTAACAATCTTATTAACAATTTTGCAGTACTCTGTAAAGGCTGTTTTCTCAAAATGAGTTTTTCCACAGACTCTGAGCCCAAAATCTCCACTTCAGCAGCACCTACAGACACCAAACCTTCCAGTTTTATTCCTGTCTATATTCTGAAGGTTTTTACTGAGGGGATTGTTGATATATCATTCAAAGCCTGATTTATACAATATTTTATTCCTAAAAACGATTGGATATCTTGGGGGCTGGTGACAGTATTTTCTCATTTACAAAGTCATAAAAAGAGATAGCCAAAATCCCCTCTGTAAAAACGTCTGACTCTAATATGTCAACAAAATAAAACAAGAATTTTGAAAGGGACTTTATCCATTTTTCAGATTTCGGTTCTGGAAATGTATATTAGTGCATATTTAATCAGATATTGCCTCATTTACATATTTAAACATACAATTTGACAAAACCTGTAATATAAAAAAAAGTATTTGTCTTAATGTAAGTGATACACTTGGGAAGTTTCATGGTGATATCTGTCATTCACCTGTAGTGTCTCCCCACCACCTTTACCCAAGAAACTTTAAAGAGATAGTTGAAATAAATATTTTGTTTATTTTACAACTAGGGATGTCCAATGATATTGGCTGACCAATAATATCGGCCCGATATTAGCATAAATAAAAAAGTAACATCTGTCCATATCACTATCAGTTTTTCTGCCTATAATGAAAACCCACTGCTGCTTCAGACGCACATGTGTTCTCACTACCCACTGTTCTGTTGTAAACAAACACACATGGTGATGGTGCTGCAACCAAACTACACATCTGTTAAATAATTGGTTGTTTCCCTGTCACTTGTTGCGTCCAGTGATATGATAGGCTGTTTCAATGAGCCAGGCAGAGAGCACACATGGGGACTGTCTGTTAGATGATTGGCTGTTTGCGCGTCACTCCCCGATTTCCGCATAATCGGTCTCTGCTCCGATTGTCGTCATTGCGCATGCCGTAGCAGTGCACCCCCATTCTAAGGCTGAGCAATTGTATCAATCCTGAATATATATCGATATTTTGTTTCCCCAGAAAGTATCGATTTTTCAGGCGCGAGTATCGATATATTAAGTCCCATTCAAATCCCTGTGTTCCACCTGGAACTCTGCTCGCTGCATTGCTTTGCAGGAAAAGCTATTAGGTCAGCCAGCCGCTAGTGTTGCTGTAGCAAGTTTCCAGTCTAGATACTCTCTTTACACAAACGCCAATGTCTTCATCATCTTGTTTACGCAGTCAGAGCGAGGAGATTCAAGAGAATGGTGGCGAACATAAATCCAGCACCTTCATGTTTAAAAGCAGATGTGTGGGAGCATTTTGGGTTTACAAAGAAGAGGGAAAGTGACGATTTAGATAAAAGTCTGGCCGTTTGCAAGCTGTGTCACACAAACGTGAAATACTCAGGAAATACCACCAACCTACGAGCCCACCTAAAACATCACCAACCTGGAAATGGTAATGCTAACTGAGGAACGCAAGAAGCTGCGGCATGACCCAAAACAAACCATGCTGGACAGCGATGGCGGTTGTTCCCACAATTCCCCATCTACTTCACCAAGGTCGCAGAAGATAACAGAGTCCATTGTCTACTTTTTTTCCCATGATTTGAGACCTTATTTGGTGGTGGATGAACGCGATGCAGCCCTGCTATCCTATTCCAACCCGCAAACACTTCACCAAGTTTTGCGTGCCTAGGCTGTACGCTCTGACAAAGGCACACGCCAAAGCCTCCCTGGCCAGCACGGAGACAGTTGCCCTGATGTACGACGGTGGACCTCGCAAACAACTGAAGCATACGTCAACATCACGGCCCACCTGTTAGGTACTGTATGTCTTACAAACCAGGGACATGCCCGAGAGCCACACCGGACACAATCTGGCAGAATATCTGAGAAAGGCCCTCGCTGAGTGGGGAATCAGAAAAGGATCTGGTAATGGTCACTAACAATGTGTCAAATATGACAAGGCAACTCTCCATGCATGTCCAGCGATGGATCCAAGATTCAAAAGTCTTCCTTCCCTGACTGAGAACAAAAGACAGGAAGTTTATGATGGAAGGAGCACCAGTATGAGTATCCACTGCTGTCAAGCTGTATCACAGTGATGTGTGATAATGTAAATCATTGTACAGCGTAGGTTTGCCTTCCTGTTGCACTTATAAAAGGGTGTGTTTTTCTACTTATAGAGACCATTTGAAACTGAATTCATAGAAAGACCCCATTAGTATATACATTAGTAGGTAAGGCTGGATTCATTTCCACAAAGAGGAGAAAGACAAAAACAAACCCAATACCTTGTACAGGCCATGGAATAGGCTTATGGTGTGGTGGAGTTTTGAGAAAAGTGCAGTTGTGTGTTCACAGCATCAGATAATGCTGGCTTCTACAGAGGGTTGTGGAGGCCTGGAGCTTGTAATGTCACTTGACTTAAGCATTTTTTCAAGTTTGCTCGTAGAGTTTGTCAGCACTTTAAGTGTTCTGTTAGCTCGGTATAACCTGCAGGGGTTTCAAACTCCTAGAACTAAATAAACTCATGACAAGAGAAAAAAAGACTAAAAATGTGTCTCCTGTAAGCTCTAAGGCTCAGAACTGTGTGTGTGAGTGTGTCCTCTTTTGTCACTGCTGTAAACCCAGATATGTGCTCCTCAGGTTTTCATGACTTGCAATAACAACTGTCTATTTACCATGGTTAGTGAGTAGCTGGACCATGAACAGACGATTTCTAAGTGACACAGGTTGTCATTTCTGTTCCCATCACATTGTACAAAATGAATGGGCTTTTTACCTGTCTCCAGCTACAGTTGGTAAGTTGACGAAAGTGAAAGTAAAGTCTGCGACTTCTTCGAAAATTTCAAGAGGATACACTGTCCTCTATGAACCTCTGGAAATAAAAGCAAAGCTTGGCTTTAAAAAGCTAAACAAGCTAGAACAGTTTTATTATCTATATCAATATTTTAAAGATCCCATGAAATGAAAAATATATTTCCCCAGCTTTAATTCTGTATCACCATGTTAATTATTCATATGAACCAAATTCATGAGTATCTTTACATGAAAATCAATGTATCTTCTCTTCCTGAAAAATGGATTCCGATGTTTGATGACTCATCCTGAACTCATCTTAATTTTGCATGCAATTAAAATCAATTTCTCAAGTGTTTACATACCTCCACAAAATGTAAATTCTGCTGATCACCATGGCAACATTGGTGCTGGACGTGCTAGCTAGTTTGAGAGTATGGGCTGACACTGTGTTTTCTGTGGGTGTACTTCTGCAAACAGTGTGCTCCCTTCATTGTTCACTGTGGACAAGCAGCTCCATCACAGAGACGGGCTCAGTATACACTCTCACTCCAGAAACGTTTTCATCCATATCATTGTCTTTCTCCATTTCATGCTCACCCAACTCATCTACAGTACGAGGTCAAAGGGTGGAGTTGAAGGTGAAAGAGAGAAGTCCTCCACCACGGGGTGCAGCCTGTTTTCTGCAGACATTTCCACAGACGTGCTACATTCCATGTCTAGTTTGCTGATGTTTCCATTTAGTTCTTGCATCCCTTGTTATCCAGATAGATAAATAAGAATGGATGAAGGGGGATGTAAGGACTATGTAGATGATTTTGAGTCTAAAGCTTCGTTTCCAAGTGTCACAAGAACTATTAAGACCTGATAACACCAGCCTTTTCAAAAGACTGCAGCTGCTCCTGCTGTGATAAGTAACGTTCAGGACAGCAGTGAGACTGAGTCAGAGAACTGCAGGAGTAAAAGGTCAGAAAACTTAAACACTCAGCTGAAAAACAAAACCTGCTCTATAGAGCTGAGGAGAGTATAGACTTGTCTCTCAGCTGACACATCACAGTACACAGCCAGGATCCCTTGTTAGTATAAAAACTGAAAATTGCAGCTGTAAAGGTTGGCTCACTGTTTGATGCCCCAGCCTGGGGCCTTTTTGTGTGGAGTTCGCATTTGTGTCTGTGTAGCTAGTGTTGTCCCGATGGGAGGAGCCGTCGGGCGTGAGGCAGGCACCCGGCTGAGAACACTGGTTACTCTGCCCCGCTATGACCCGCTCTCCCCCGCCGAGTCCACCAACGGCGGCTCTCTGCAGCAGCTCCGGTTGAAGGTTCGCCTTGCCCGTCTCTAGATGGAGGCGGAGGACAAGGCACACCTCAAATTAGAAATCAAAAAGCTGGAGGTCGAGGCCGACAAAGCCGTGCGGCTCTGCACTCTCCTGTGGTCTCACACCCCTCTTCCACCGCTTTGTCACTAGCTATGTTTGACATTAGTAAGCATATCGCATTAGTCCCTACATTTCGTGAAACTGAAGTTGACTCTTATTTCTGTGCATTTGAACGCATCGCGTCAGCCCTAGGGTGGCCGTTTGATGTCTGGCCTTTGCTGCTGCAATGTAAGATTCACGGCAAGGCGCAGGGCGCAGTGGCTGCGCTCCCTCTGCGGGCTAAGCAGTAATCACAGCAACTTTGGCCTCAATGGGGTGTACCTGACCATGACCCAACTACCTGCCCAAATACGTGACAGTCGGCTTGCCAAACTCACACGTGGCGAGGTTCAGGGTGAGGGATGCCTCATGGAGCCGTGTGAAAACCTGTTCAAGAATGTGCAGGTGTTCCTCCCAGGTCAACGCGTACACTATTAGGTCGTCCAGATATGCGTTGCAGCACGGCACCCCAGCCAACACGGTGTTCACAAGCCGCTGGAAGGTGGCGGGTGCATTGCACATACCAGACGCCAAGACAGTGTACTCCAAAAAGCAAGCGGGCGTAACGAAAGCGGAAATTCTGGCAGCGCGGTCAGTCAAGGGTCTAGTTTTGTAACATAACAAGCCAAACCTAGGTTATCAACACAATCCTCTAACCGTGGGAGAGGATAGGAGTCCTGAACCGTGACGGCGTTTACCGTTCGATAGTCAGTTATGAACCTAGGTGAACCATCAGGCTTAGTTTCTAAGAGACACAGAGACACGGACATAGTCTAGGGCGTAACAAATTGTGCAGGCAGTAAAATCACAAACTATCTTGAAGAGAAGACTCCTACATCACACAACAGCTACAAACATTTACTTCACCTCATGGTTGTTCGATCCTGGACGAGCCCCCAATTGTTACGCCCCAGACAATGTTGGCCCGGAGGAGCATAACAATGGACCACCTCTGACCCCAAACACCACCACACAAAGACACTTAAGACATTGTCTGCTACGGCATGGTCTCCTGTCGTTTAGTCCTTTTGAATGGAAAGTGTCTAGTGTTCTGATCCAGTGGGATTCCCTTTTTCGACGTTTCGTGGTTGTCCAATGTGGATTGTGTTCCAGGGGTTTCATGATAAGGTTGTCAATGTCATGTTCCTGGAAATGCTTTGCAAGGTAGGATGTAGTTCCATCTCGTGTTCTGATGACATATTTGTGCTGGGTAAGTCGTGTGTTGAGTGCATTTCTTGTTTCTCCAACGTATAACCTCCCGCATTTTCTGCAGTTGTTTTGTGTTCTTGAGATGTTTTGTGGTAGAGTGTATGCATATCCAGTGGTTGGATTACGTATTGTTTTGAAGTGGTCAAGTCTTTTGTTGGATTCCGTAGCAGGGCGAAGTTTTGCTCTAACCAGAAGTTGTTGGAGGTTAGAGTTTTTCTTGTAAGCAGGCAGAATCCTAAAAGATCGTCCTAATGCTGTGTCCCTCAAGAGGTTCTCAAAATTGGAACGGAGGGTACAAACAGCCTGTTTCCCAAAGGTGGAATACTGGACGATTAGTGGGATTCCTTGCCTATTGTCTGGTGTAGTCCGTGTGGTTTGAGTTGATGATTTTGTTATGGATCTGAGGAACGTTCTAGAGTACCCTCTTCTCCTTAAGGCCTTGAACAATACTCTTCTTGCATCATGACAATCTTGAGGTTGTGTGCAGATGCGGGAGAAGCGTAACAGTTGGGATTTTAGAATGCCACTGAAGACATGTTTTGGATGCTGAAACTCTTCCTGTGTAGGAGAGAGTGTGTGTCTGTAGGTTTGAAATACAGTTTCACATCCAATTTCCCAGTTGTGGCGAATTCCGGGCCTTTAAAGGTGGTGGTGTCCAGAAAGTTGACTTGGGTCTCATTCAGTTCCGGTTCCACTTTGATGGAAGCATGGTGTGCGTTTAATGTCTGTAAAGGTGTCAAATTCTGATCTGGAATGTGTCCAAATGAAGTAGCGCATGTAGGCTACTGGTAGTAATGTGCATTTTTGGAAGACGCTCTCTTCCCATTCTGCCATGTATATGTTTGCGTACGCCGGTGCAAAGCGTTTACCCATTGCTGTCCCTTTGACCTGTAAGTAGTGCTTGTCTTGAAAGACAAAGTCATTGCATCTCAGACTGATGTCAAGTAGTAGTAGCGCATCATCAGGTCGTGATGGGTCAGGGTAGCGGGTCAGAATGTTTTTGACTGCTTGGATTCCCATGGGGATGTCGATGTTTCTGTACAGACTGTTCACATCCATGGTGAAGAGGAAACAAGGATCCTGTAGGTGGAGTTCAGACACGTGAAAGGAAGTCTTGGGTGTCTTTCACATAACTGTTGTGGCGAGTTGACAAAGGTGTCAAGAAGTGGTCAAGGTATTCCGCCACCCCGTAGCTTTTGCTGCCACAGTCAGATACTATTGGACGTCCAGGTGGGATTCGGTTGGGAACCGTCCATTTTTGCTTTTTGGTTTATGTATCTTGGGCAGGAGGTAGAAATAGCGAGGACGGGGTGGTGATTGACCCAGGAGATAAATATATTGTTTTTTTGTGATTATTTTGTTTGTCAGAAGTATTGCAAGTTGTTCCCTGATCATTTCTGCCATTTGTGGATATATTGGTTCTGATAGGGGGATATAGTATTCTTTGTCATCCAGTTGGCGTAGGGCTTCCAAAACGTAGTCAGTCTGATCCATCAGCACGATGGCGCTGCCTTTATCAGCTGGCTTTATGACTAAGCCTCTGGCCCTGATAAGGTCACCAAGTGCTTTCTGTTCCCCAGGTGGTAGGTTCGGTGCCTCTGTTTGATATTTCAGGTCTGTGAGGTCTTTTCCGTCCTTATTGAGAACTTCCAAGTGATGTAGGGGTGATAGGAGGTTCCCACTCTGATGGAAGAGTGAATGTTTTTCCTCGTCTGTAAGGAGTGGGTCCAAAGTAAGAGCTGAGTTTAAATCTCCTGTGGTAGGTTTTAAGTGATACCCCAAGATCCTGACGGGCAGTTGTTGATGCCGTCATGGTGGGTACAAAAGACAAGCCCTTACTAAGGAGGGTTAGTTGGTGTGTTGTGAGTTTATATTGGGTGGATAGATTAACTATGGAGTTGTCAGCCGGTGCATATTCTCATTTGCCCAGGTCATAGTATTTCAAAGGACGTTAAATCGAAAGCAACTGGACTTAGTTATTTGTCTAGGAAGACGTTTCACCTCTCATCCAAGAGGCTTCATCAGTTCATGTATGCATCTGACCAGGCTGGGACTGGTCCAACTATCTGGTGTGGAGACTCACTATTTAACCTCTTGTGTGGGCGTTCACAAGGGTGATGATGTCACTGGTTCCCTTTTGTGCTCCAAGTGCCAACGACAGTCGTTTAAATGACTGCCTTTGATGGAAGGTTGGTTTCGACTTCGTTAGTGCCCTATTGTGTTATAACGACAGTCGTTGGAGTCACTTGCCACTTGTGAACAGTGGTTGTTCTTTGAGGCTAGATTGTTGAATCTCCTGGGAAGGGATGAAAGGGCAGCATTGTAAATTGGAGATAGGTGGTGTCTCAGGCCACCTCCCCTGTTGAGGGATGGTTTCTCTACTTTTACAAAAATAGCTTCTTTAACTCCTCTTTCGAACCATCTGTCCTCTCTGTCTAGGATTTGGACATTGCTGTCCTCAAAGGAGTGGGCTTTCTCCTTGAGATGTAAATGGACAGCAGAGTCCAGTCCTGAGGAGTTAGCTCTCCTGTGTTGGGCCATGCGTTTATGCAGTGGTTGTTTTGTTTCTCCAATGTAGAGGTCTTTGCATTCCTCGTTGCATTGGACTGCATACACCAGATTGCTTTTGTGGGTGTGTGGTGTTCTGTCTTTGGGATGTACCAATCTCTGTCTGAGTGTGTTGCTGGGTTTGAAATACACAGGGATACAGTGTTTGTTAAAGATCCTCCTGAGTTTTTCTGATACTCCAGACACATATGGAATGACTATGTTGTTTCTCTTGTTTTGTCTTTCTTTCTCAACCACTTTGCTGGTTTTCTTTCTGGAAGCAGCTGCAGTTTTCACAAAGGTCCAGCTAGGGTAACCACAAGTTGTGAGGGCGCCTCTCAGGTGCTTGTGTTCTGCCCCTTGGGCCTGTGAGCTGGTGGGCACGTTATCAGCTCTGTGTTGCAAAGTTCTGATAACCCCAAGCTTATGTTCCAGAGGGTGGTGAGAGTCGAAAAGTAGATATTGGTCTGTATGTGTGGGTTTTCTGTATACCCCAATGTGGAGGCTCCTGTCCTTTTTCATATGGACGTCACAATCTAAGAAAGGCAGACTATTGTCCTTGACATCCTCTCTGGTGAACTTGATGTTTTTGTCCACTGAGTTAATGTGTTCGGTAAAAGCTTGCACCTCTTTGGTTTTGATTTTAACCCATGTGTCGTCCACATACCTGAACCAGTGGCTCGGTGTTGTTCCTTCAAAGGAGTTTAAAGCCTTTTTCTCTACCTCCTCCATGTACAGATTTGCCACAATAGGGGATACTGGTGAACCCATGGCACAGCCGTGTTTTTGCCTGTAAAATTTGCCGTTGAACTGGAAGTATGTGGTGTTCAGGCACAAATCCAGAAGCTGGCAAATATGTTCGGGTTTGAGTTCTGTTCGGTTTTGCAGGGAGTTGTCTTGTGTGAGTCGTTCTCTTACTGTGGCCGAAGCCTGGAGTTGTCCTTTTGTGGCCGAAGCCTGGAGTTGTCCTTTTCCTCGTGAGGCGGACCTAAAAAATCCTTCCAATGTTTCCACATGTCTCTTGCTGTGTCAGGGATCTAGTGGATGTTGTCCGGTGTGGTTTTGACACAAGCTATTTCCAAACGTGGAATGAAAGAGTTTTGTTCCTTGATCAGGTCGTTGATTTGTGATATGTTTTGGAGGATTTTTGTTGGTAGGTTTTTGCTGGCATTAAGTAGTGGCATGTATATGACTGCGTTGGGAAAGGCTCTTTTGGCCGCATGGAAGAGAGCCGCAATGTTTTTTCTCAAAAAGGTTGGGTTGGATGACTCTCTGTCATTTATTCCACAAGATAAGATACGGTGGGATGGTGGAGTCCTTTTACTGAGTATGTGAGTGCCATGTGCGATTTTGGCTCCTGGGAAACTGTCCACTTGTACTCAGATGTCTGGGATGGACGGTAAGCGGACTAAGTTGGAGTCACCTACCAGTATGATGCATCGTCTGGGTTCCAGTGACTAGTTTGTGAATTTGTCGCCATGGTGTGGGTGATGATTGTACGATGGGATCTGGAGGACTGGGTAAGATGTGTGTGTGGTTTGTGGTGCTTGTGTCTGTGGTCTTGGTGGGGGGATGTTTGTGGGTAGTGCTTCCTGGTTTTGAAGGAATTCTAAAAGGAGGCTATCATTAGGAGAGTCAAAGTCGGATCGTGGGCGTTTGGGTTGTTGTTGTTGTGATTTCCTCTGGGTAGGAGGAGACAATGATGTATTTCCTCTATTGATGATCTGAATCACTGGTGATAATGGTGGCGGTGGGATCTCAGAAATGTTATCTTCAAGGGGAAGTGGAGAATTTGGGTTGGGTCAGAGAGGAGAAGCGGAGAAGGTGGTTCAGAAAGAAAGTCGCTGTGGATCGTTTTGGTGGACTGATGTACAGTGGGTACTAGTTTCATTTGGACGATTTCACGCGTGAGTCACGGGAGAGTCACGCAGATTTTTTATGGAGGAGTAATTGTGTTTTCACCAGAAGCTGCAATGTGCCCAAACAACCGCCAGGTGGCATCTGTGAGCAGGAGGACGCCTCCATAAGACAGCAGCACGGAGCAGTGAGGATATCCTGAAATAACTTCCCCTCGATAGAAATAGGCTACAAGACGCGGCCGATTTAAAGTTGATAGGTTTCATTCATCCATGTTTTGACAGAAAACACAAACAGCCAGTGATAATGAGACCGGTGACACCGTCAGCCAGCCGGCCTATACTGCGAAGGAGATCAACTCAGCTTCATGCTCTGTGCGAGATCACATCGAAGGACGCATGTGTGTGTTTTATTGAAAGCGAGGCTGGGTGTGTGTATGAAAATCGCCATGGACCACGGAACGCATCTTATTTCCAAGTACAGTATACGGAAATAAAAGTAGCGAAGCTCCGGACAGAGTTGCGGTGATTGTATCCACTTTATGATAGGCTACATTATGAAAACACATATATTTTCGAGATCAAATCCGTTGGATTATCACGCTGATTATCCATACAAGAGGTAGGCTGCCGGTTCTCACGGCCCGGACTTCTGCCAATAGTTTTTTGTTTTTTTTTGGAGTGTGTGTGTGTGCCGAGCGGACCCGTTTAGTGAGACACGCGTCTGTATGGGACAGGCTTTTATTTAATTTAGAACAAACCTTATGCTCAGCAAAAATGGAAAAATATAATAAATAATATATAATATAATAAAATGGTTCTGTTGTTTGGCCACTGTTTAAAAATAATCAGAATATGAGGAAAGAATCTGATCGATCCAGAGCAGCATTCATTTACAAGTTTAATCAAACGTAAACATTCAATAACTCGGGTCAGGTCGGACCACAGGCTTCTTTTTTTCTCTTCTTCCTCACTGGAGAAATAAGGTGTGCGCTGTGGTCACCTTGCTTCTCTCTGACGCGTCAGTGCTCTGTTTGCGCTGTATCTGCTGCCTTGAATCCGCCCTTTATACGTGCGCGTTCACAGATTCACAATAAGACAAGCCAGGGTTGAGTTACCGAGTTAATAACAAGCGTCGTGGTACCGCTGAGCCGGAGTGACAGTGTTGTGAAAATCGCTACAGAGAACTGGTGCTCTGGTTTTTAGGTGCTCTACAATCTCATAGTTTCAAAGAAAATGGATTGATTGATTTTTACTTAACGAAATGAAACAAAAACAATATTATATTAATATATTGTTGCAACTTTAGAAAATATAGTCCTTTTTACAAAAAATTACAAACATGGACCAAAACGGCTCAGTAATACACACAAAAATCCAAAAGAAACGAAAAAGAACTAAAAAAAATAACTAAACATCATGAAGTGGTCTCAATCTGTGCACATGTGTCTTGGAGTTCTGAATGGAGGCTGTATGTTCAGCTTCCCTTACATGTGAAATTTATTACATGAAACACGATGAAATTTCTTCTCTTTTTCCCATCGGCTTCTGTGTACATTTTTGTCCTCCAGCTTATGAAACTTATGAACTGAGAAGTGTGAGGAACCGGTTTTTCTGTTCAAAGCAAACAGCTGTGTGAAGTACTGTGGGGGGCAGGACTTTTGTCTGACAATGTACTTGAGTGAAGTATCCACAAACACACCCATTGGTCAGAGATAAATGCAGGTGCTAATGTGTTACATTGTGTCCAGCTGTTGTCACAGCAATTATTACAAGCACACCTATTGGTCAGAGATAAATGCAGGTGCTAATATGTCAATTAAGCTCATTACTTTCAATAGAGCCGAGAAGGTGGAACATTAAAATAATTTTCATTCTAATTTTAGAGGCTGCATTTAAAAAAAAATATATATATATATATATTATTATTATTATTATATATATATATTATTATATATATATATAAAATAAAGTTATTACTTTACATCACGTTCGTAAGATGTGTAGTGACTGGAATTCAGACTTCCCAAAGCCTACGTGCTTCAAATAAAACATTTTTATTTAAAAAATCGATAGGTATACAGAACAGTACAGTAGGCAATTTAAAGCAGAGTGTGTCCCCAGATCTGCGTAGTGTGCACATCAGTCTTTCAGCAGGAGATCCTTCGGCCCTGGGCATTTTTCACCGTCTGCAATGCAGTCACATGCCAGTCGGTCCTCCCTTTAATGCTATGACCTGTTCGATGACTTTGTCCAAGTGGTCTATGTATTTGTTGCAGGCCTCTTTGGTGAGCTTATATTTCCAAAATGACTCTATCGCGGAGATCAGTTCTTCTCTGCTCTTGGGTTTGGCCTCACAGCGAATGTAGCGTTTCATTGAAGCCCAGACTAACTCGATCAGGTTCAGATCCGGCGACCTAAGAAATAAATGGACAAGTCAGCACTGTTAACATATTTTCTGCTATTTGTTTATCCAGAATATTTATTTAGACAATGTTAATAAATGACGTACTCTGCTGGTGTTTTCACCCAGTTGATCCCCTCACTCTGAATGCAGGCTCTGACACTGGCTGCAGTGTGTTTGGGATCATTGTCTGAAAAAATGGACAGCAAAGGACAATTTAACAATCAAACAATCAGTAGTGGCCTGATCGTCATCACGTTGCTTATATTGTAGGCTAAGCATGGCAAGGATTGTTACGGAAAAAAAGACTGATAGCCAACCTTGGAAGAATCTGTGTGTGGACATGAGGAACTGTTCTCTCAGATATGGACTGGCCACTTTTTTGATGATCTCTTCCTCGTAGAAGTGTCGATCCATAATACCTGCGGGTTAAAGAATGTGTTTTATTGTAACATTTTATTTTGCATAGGCTATATATTCTTTATTATCAACACTTAATGTAGGCTTTGAACTATTCATCACTCACCATCGAAAATGACAAGCGGGCCGGGGCCACAACGTAAAATTCCGCCCCAGACGTGCAGTTTGACCGGGTGTTTCACTCTAGGCTTTGCCGCGCCTGTGAAGTTGGTCTTTCTCCACCACTGCAATGCAAAACGTTTCAGTGCCACAGTTGACTCGTCGGTGAAGAGAACGTCATCAAACTTCTCACCAGCAGCCTGCCATTCTTGTGCTTGTTTTAGACGCAACTCTTTGTTTTTGTCCTGAGTCATTGGAACAAATCTGTAACCAGAATATGTACATCAAAATGTTACTATAAGAAGGCTATATAAATAATAAAATAAATAAATAAAAATGAATTGAATTAAAATGAATTGAATTAAATAAATAGTGTTACCTGGGCTTCCCAAAAGTCCAGCCAAGATGACAAACTGCCTTTCTCACTGAGCATAAACTGATGTTTATGTTGTGCCTTCTTAGGAGAAGCGCTTTCACTTTTCTTGCAGGTAATTCGTCGTCTGTTTTCAGGATGGAGTCTGTTATTTCCATCACCTGACTGGTAGAGAGACATTGTTTCAATACATAGTTTGGTACTCATAGCATATTGTTATTAATGCTCATACATTTAAAGAACAAAAATAAACTAGGCTATACCTCGTTAGTTTATACGGCTTCGGTTCTTCTTCTCCACAACAGCATGCTGGTAATGACGCCGGATAGTGCCCAAGGAAGCTGTAACTCCAATCATCTCCAGATGTTTGGCAATAGCGCGTGTCGCCCAACCTTTCTTCCGCAGGCTCTTGATGAGGTCACTGGTTTGCAAGTTGATCACAGCCATCTCTGACATCGAAATATCACAATGACGAGCGGGGTGGCGATAAAACCAGGGTGGTGCACTTGGAAAACCTTCTGGCCCAGAGGATGGCGGAGCTTGCCGCAGAGAAACAGAGAGTAGCGCCACTGCTTGCGGAGAAAGACGCCGCGATTGCAAGTCTGAAAGCTGACCTGGAAGCCATGAGAGCGCAGAACGAAAGCCTCAGACAAGAGAACAACAGACTCACGGAAACCAATCACTCTGAGTGCCAGAGAGAGGGAGCCATTGTGGAAGAGGTGAGAGCGGGGTTTGGACAACTGCAAGCTGCTCTTGAACAGAGAACCCATGTCTTTGCTACGCCTGTGAGACCAATCCCCAGATTCGCCTCTACTCCAGAATCCTCACAGACATGGACGTCGGAACTATTTTCTGAGAGGGGGTGCGGGATTTTTGTTGGGAGAGTCGGATGTTGTCTGAACCCCCCCCCCCCCGCTCCCTCTCTCTCTCACTCACACACACACACACACACAGTGTGCCATCTCTCTTTTACGCACGCACGCAGCCATTGCGCATCACTGAAACAACTGAAGCTACTTGACCACACAGCCAGATGCAGCATACATTCAGACAGGACACAACCCCACGCAGCTTTAAGTGTTATAAACAATGCCACGGCGGGCAAAATGCATTAAAAGAGGCTTAGCGTTACCTTTAGAAGAGTTGTATGCGGTGAGTGTGGCCATTAAAGAACAGCGTCTTTCCACTGGGTTGGACATTTCCGGGTCCAGTCTCTCTCAAAGGCCAGCTGAAGCACCTGGACTTTTCTTTTATGAAGCAGTGCACATCTGTGGTCCGAAAACACCCAAAACGGATCTTTTTTGAACCGATGATGTCATATCCCCACCGCTCTACCTGTACCGAGACACACCGCTGTGTAGCCTAGCAGTCTATGGACGTAACTTAACTTAACAACAGCTGACTACTGTCGGCCCCTCGGACATTGCAGCTGAATCTCGCCCGTTAAATCATTATCGATCATTTGCACTGACACGACTCCCAGTCAACATTTAATCCACTCATGTGTCTGGAGTTTGAATACTGCGGGAAGCTTTCTGTCTTCTTCTCTGTTGTTGGTGTTTATGTGTGGCAGCGCTACAGCGCCACACACGCTCCACACAGGCCTGGAGTAGGTACTACAGCGTTTTCTAATGAAATGGTTGGAGTGAAGCGCTACAGCGCAACGGTGACAGAGACCCCGGTCTGACAGTGCAGCGAGGAGGACAGTACGTGAGGAAGATGAAGATGAACTAACAATGAGCTTCATCGCTTATGTGTAAAAAGAAACTGAGAGATTTAGAAATAAAGGCCGTCGGCCGTATGTCACACTGAGCTGTCAGATGCAGCCTGACTCCATACGCCAGATGCCAGGCTGCTGCATGGAGCCAGGCAGGCTGCATATCACATCAAACACATAGATCTGCATCATATGAGATAAGTGTAAGTCAGACAAATTCAGTTTTTTCAGATTTTATTTTATTTTTTTAAAGCTAATTCTGTGGATATAGGGAGGCTGGTGGAGTGCGGGAGGGGAGGGGGGGGGCGGATGGGAGGGGGTGCGGCCGCACCCCCCGCACCCCTAGTTCCGACGTCTATGCTCACAGACACAGATGTCTCCGTTGGCTCTTTCCTTGACCACCATGAACGACAGCGTCCAGATTGCCCGCCAGCACCCAGACGTGAGCTTGCGTGTTGTCACACCAGAGGAACATGCCCGACTCCACCAACAGAGCTACGGCCAAGTGGGCAGATATGGATGCCTGCTCTTCAGAAGGATAATCTCTGAGGACAACTATAAAGCCTGGAGTAAAACCAAAAATTGGGATGGTTCAAGGGGCAAGCAGGAACTGCCACAGAATGTAAAGAACTTTGTGGTGGACAGCCTGAAGAAAAGATTTCCTGGGATGGAAATACAAGAACTGAAAGACTGCATTGACACGATCAATGAATGTCTCCGAACACCGAGAAAGTCATCCAAGGGACTCATTTTGCTGTAAATAGCCTACAGTAGTCTACTGTACTGTGACCTGTTTTTTTTTAATAAAACGTTTTGAAGAAAGTAAGGCTACAGATATATATTTTTGGGAAGTCTGAAACACAACATAACATCACCACACATCTTATGAACGTGATGTAACGTAATAACTTCATTTAAAAAAATGCAGCCTCTAAAACTAGATTGAATAATATTCATTTCTTTTTAAAATCAGAAATATTTGTGTTAAAATGTAGCATAACATCTGACATCATAACAGAAGGCCTACCTAATATCAATAGACGAAAACCAGAAGAAGAAAATACTGCTGAGCTTTTTTAAAACAAATGTTCCAAACGAACCATAAAAAACGGTGTTGTGTTCCAACTTCCTGGCTCTATTGAAAGTAATGAGCTTAATAGACATATTAGCAGCGGTTAAGCCCTTAAATCAAGGGGAATTGTGCACTTTTTGAAAGAAACATGAAACTTCTACCATAGTTAGTTTATACCATGAGGTTTATTTTAAGATCGGGAGGGAAGTCGGATTTGACCTCTGAGGCCCGGGAGAGGTCAAATCCAAGATGGCCGCCAATAATATTCAAAAATGCCTATCGCTGGAACCAAACACAGTAGAAAAACACTTAAGGTGTCATTTCCCACTACATTTTGGGTGCCCATTCTGTTGGTGATACCTTTGAGACCAATAGAATTCAAGAAAATGCATTTAGATCAATGTGGAGGTCAAATTATGCAGACATAGGGAGGTGAACGGTGCAAAAAGGTAGTTTATTTCCAAAATAATAGCCTAACAGTGATGATGATGTTAATAATGATGATAATAGTGCCAATAATAATAATCATTATCATAATAAGTTCTTTTTTTTAACTGATTTATTATTATCTCATTGGCTGCCAGCCATTTTCAGAGCAGAGAGCTGCATACTGCCAGCCGTTTTAGAGCATTTTTTACAGATCTTTCAAGACCCACAGAATATTGTGTTCATGTAAACATGTAAACACCAAAACTACCAAGAGAAAGAGTAGACTCTATTCTTTCATTAGGAAAAAAAGTTTGTTTCGACCTTTTTCCATTCTTTAGTAAACGGCAGTAGAACATTGGCTGGTTTCGCCAAAAACACCTATTATTGACCAAAACACCTGTTTTTGACCAGAACACTGAGAAAACAAGCTTTTTGTGGAAAGAAACATGTCAAGCAGAACAGTGACTTTGAAGTTAATATACAACAGAAACAACATGTCTATAGACATCAATGGCAGCCAATGAGTTAAAGAGACACTGTCTCTCGGCTCTGTTCGTGGCACTAGTACACCACAGCCGCTTGTTACTCTCTCCCTGGCTCTCAGGTTCCGGTCCACTTGGTGCTCCTCCTCCTCTATCCTTGCCTGACTGAGGGCTGCCACCGTGCCCCTGGTCCACCGGTGAGAGATGAGGGGGACTGCCAACTGGGGGCCCACGCCCTCAGACCGACAAAAGCTTAGATCATGGGCTGACTTTCAAGAGATCGCAGCGAGGGAGCTGCTCCGCTACGTACAAAACCCTGACCCAGAATCAGGTCGTCTGCAAGTGATTTAGCACCAGGTTCTCCACAAACATGCGGTGCGAGATTGGAGAGGACCGGCGGACCACCATCCGGCCACGCGCCAACCCTGTCACCAACGGCTCTACTCGCTGTAATCAAAAGCCGGTTGTCAAGGGGTTTTGCTAGATAGTAGGTAGGGACAGTGGGAATCTCGTTCATCCATTCATGCGTGTCACTAATTAGATGACGAGGCATTTGGCTACTGGGTCATGCCTGTTTACCTGCACGTCAGGCGCCATCGTGAGTACTACGACATGATACAGCCCATACGGACCCATTTCTGCATCAGCAGCTGGTCCGCCACCTTCTATAATCATTACGAGCCCAAACTGCCCCCAGCTGACCACCAGCCGGTGGGATGCAGCCAGGCGGGGTTCCTGTTATAGAGGGCCAGCCAGCGTCGTGTAGAGGTCCCCTCAGGGCACCAGCCACCCTTGCAGCTGTCCCTCATCCCTTTGAGGACCAGCTCGGCTCCTGGAGAGGGCCGTAGTCCTCAATCCTGGAACGGCCATACCTAAAACGTGACGTCAGCCGACTGCCTTCCACTGATTGGGCAGAGCGTTGTCACTGGAAGAGTCGTGAGCGCGATGTCCGACATGAGAATTCATCTGTACCGAGACAGTTGTTATTCCTTCACCCGAGTTAAATGATGCTGTGTGGAAAACCACGCTGTGGTCCGTAATCGAGGAACAGACAAGTTAGTTTGGAGCTGACGAGAAGATCGAAAATAGAGAGAGAAACAGTGTGGCCTTGCGATCCCCCCACCTCTGCTGAGGAGGAACTAGAGAACTCAGCTGTAATGGAAAAGCAGTGGCTCAGGTGGTAGAGCGGGTCGTCCAATGATCAGAGGGTTGGCGGTTCGAATCCCGCTCTGTCCCGGTTGCTGCCGTAGTGTCCTTGGGCAAGACACCTTACCCACCTTGAATGGCAGCTTCCGCCATCAGTGTGTGAATGTGTGCGTGAATGGGTGAATGTGATGTACTGTAAAGCGCTTTGGGTATCGTTCAGGTATAGTAAAGCGCTATATAAATACAGACCATTTACCATTTACCATTTACCTTTACTGAGCCGTGCCGTGACTGTGTAGTGGAAAAGTGCCAATAGTTACTCACGCCGTTTACCTGCACTTCATTAAATTTCTTCACTTTGACATTCAAAGTAGAGTTCTCAACGGGCCTGAAAATTACAACCCGACCTGACCCGGCCCGTGGGTTTTAAGCCCGGACCCGACAGAGCTCGATACACCAGCATTAGTTGTCTGGCCAAACCCAGCCCAGCCCAGCAAAAAAAAAGAAAACTAAACTAAAAAAGTGACATGCTTTCTTTGCAGCGAGAGCAGATGGTGCCGGTGACGCAGCAGCACCTTATCAGTGGGTGAAACTGATTCAATTTCGGCCACAAAAACATTGTGGTTTTTTGGAGATACACACAGCATCTCGTGCCAAACCAAACCGACCCAACGGCCTTACCCGGGTTTGGGTTGAAATTGAGAACTCTAATTCAGAGTAGGCTACTGGGCGAAAGCACATTGTGTCAACTCCCCCCCATGGGCCTTCGCAATGCTTCCACGCAGCGTCGGACACCACCCCTCTCTCCGCGGAAAGAGGAGGGCGACAGTATTATCAAATTGCAGATTTGCACCTTTACATAAATGCATTTTCTTGAATTCTATTGGTCTCAAAATATTAACGTCAAAGTCACCGTTCTGCTTGACATGTTTCTTTCCACAAAAAGCTTGTTTTCTCAATGTTTTGGTCAAAAACAGGTGTTTTTGGCGAAACCAGCCAATGTTCTACTGCCGTTTACTAAAGAATGGAAAAAGGTAGAAACAAACTTTTTTTTCCTAATGAAAGAAGAGAGTCTACTCTTTCTCTTGGTAGTTTTGGTGTTTACATGTTTACATGAACACAATATTCTGTGGGTCTTGAAAGATCTGTAAAAAATGCTCTAAAACGGCTGGCAGTATGCAGCTCTCTGCTCTGAAAATGGCTGGCAGCCAATGAGTTAATAATAAATCAGTTAAAAAAAAGAACTTATGATAATGATTATTATTATTGGCACTATTATCATCATTATTAACATCATCATCACTGTTAGGCTATTATTTTGGAAATAAACTACCTTTTTGCACCGTTCACCTCCCTATGTCTGCATAATTTGACCTCCACATTGATCTAAATGCATTTTCTTGAATTCTATTGGTCTCAAAGGTATCACCAACAGAATGGGCACCCAAAATGTAGTGGGAAATGACACCTTAAGTGTTTTTCTACTGTGTTTGGTTCCAGCGATAGGCATTTTTTAATATTATTGGCGGCCATCTTGGATTTGACCTCTCCCGGGCCTCAGAGGTCAAATCTGACTTCCTCCCGATCTTAAAATAAACCTCATGGCATAAACTAACTATGGTAGAAGTTTCATGTTTCTTTCAAAAGGTGCACAATTTTCATGCTTAGCCGCTGTACTACTCCATTATCTCTGACCGAATAGGTGTGCTTGTAATAATTGCTGTGACCACAGCTGGACACAATGGTCTATAACTGTCTATAACACATTAGCGACATATTAGCACCTGCATTTATCTCTGACCAATGGGTGTGTTTGTGGATACTTCACTCAAGTACATTGTCAGACAAAAGTCCTGCCCCCCACAGTACTTCACACAGCTGTTTGCTTTGAACAGAAAAACTGGTTCCTCACACTTCTCAGTTCATAAGTTTCATAAGCCGGAGGATAAAAATGAACACAGAAGCCGATGGGAAAAAGAGAAGAAATTTTGTCGTGTTTCATGTAATAAAATAAAATAAAACACAGATTGAGACCACTTCATGATGTTTAGTTATTTTTTTTAGTTCTTTTTCGTTTCTTTTGGATTTTTGTGCATATTACTGAGCCGTTTTGGTCCATGTTTGTAATTTCCCCTGGATTATATTTTCTAATGTTGCAACAATATAGTAATATAATATTGTTTTCGTTTCATTTCGTTAAAGCAGAAGTAAGCAATATTTTTGTGTTAATACAAGTCTTAAATAGTTATATCTTCCGACAGCAATCACTTACATAGAGTGTTTGGACCGAAACACGGGTCTGTCAATCACTCTGCTCTGCTCTGAACCGAGGAGAAAACTTTTCTCGTATCATACAAGTTTTATCTAATGAGGAGAGAGAACGGCATGCAGGGCTGTGTGTGCAGCCACGGGATGCGCCTGAATGTGGTGACGTAGGGACGAGGACGGGGGCTGCTAACTCCATCGGCTGGCAAGACGTTATGGTGCGTTCAAGGCAACCTGTAACTCGTGTTTTTCCGACCTGTGAAGTCGTACCAGTTCGATCTGGTACGAGTACATGGGTCGGAAGTTACGAGTGGCAGTTATAGTGACTTTCACAGGTAAAACAGGTCAGAAAAACACGAGTGGGTTGCCTGGAACGCTACAGTGGGAGCCACATAGAAATTCCCCTGCCATGCTGCTGCCATGCTGTTCCCATGCTGTTCCCATGAGAGTTCCAGCAGAGCTCCAGCAAAGTCCCAGCAGCTGGAGTGACCCCCTCCTTTTCCTGGGTGTGACTAGTTTTTACTGGAACTCCACCCATTCAATGAAATACATGACATGACCAGGAGATGGCACTTCTCTCACAGAACAGTACATATCGCCAGAGGCGGCATTTAAAGTGCCGCCCGCTGGTGGTGAGTGGAAATTCACATAATTCATAGAACCACGAGTACATGTTTGATTTAAGAAGTGAAATTATAACAGACCTAGCTACTGGAGATGCGCTGGCCACTGTTTTATCTGGAAATAAATTGTTGTAGCTAATAATACCTACTGTCAATTTTTTTTATCACAATTTATTTACTGTGAATCTACATTTAAATAGGAAAAAAACTAAGGGAGTGATGAAAGCCTTTTTAAGATGTTTGCAGTTGCAGGTATTCAGTGCATGCCTTCGACCAGGGAATTAGCATTATCATTGCTCAATCTTTTGTTTGCCCTAATGGGCCACCTATTGGTCACCCATTGTCACACAAATCACACAGAGCCTGCAATGGAGCTGGCTGTTCAACTTTGAAGGAGGACCGGGGGAGGTTATGTTGGAAGGCTAGCTGGACCAGACTCTCTCCTGAGTCAGTCAAACAGGATTGCAGATGGTCTGAACATATGGAGTCAGTGCTGGAATTTCATTTAACTCTGTACTTCCTCTGGATTAAATTGTATTGATTTTTCACTATAATTTACTCGTTATAGCACAAGCCTATACTGTCAATCCCCCTATAAACCCCATTCCGATTTGATATCACAACTTCACAAAGTTGAAGACACCTGCTGCACCTAGTCTAATCTTTGTATGACTGAATTATTCTGCATAAGACCCTGACTAATACTCATAGTAATGCTGCATTAGCATCAAAACAAAGTAGGCTAAATAAAAAATGATCATACGTCTAAGAAAAAAAAGTGGAAAAGTCAGGGGCCCACTTTAGTATTCTTTCAGGGGCCCCAGAATTCATTACCCAAAACGACCGGATCGCTTACTACTGCTTTAAGTAAAAATCAATCAATCCATTTTCTTTGAAACTATGAGATTGTAGCACCTAAAAACCAGAGCACCAGTTCTCTGTAGCGATTTTCACAACACTGTCACCCCGGCTCAGCGGTACCACAACGCTGGTTATTAACTCGGTAACTCAACCCTGGCTTGTCTTATTGTGAATCTGTGAACGCGCACGTATAAAGGGCGGATTCAAGGCAGCAGACAAATCACAAACAGAGCACTGACGCATCAGAGAGAAGCGAGGTGACCGCAGCGCACACCTCATTTCTCCTGTGAGGAAGAAGAGAAAAAAAGAAGCATGTGGTCCGACCTGACCAGAGTTATTGAATGTTTACGTTTATTTAGAAGAAGTTTGAACTTGTAAATGAATGCTGCTCTGGATCGATCAGATTCTTTCCTCATATTCTGATTATTTTTAAACAGTGGCCAAACAACAGGATTTTTGTGCGTATTACTGAGCCGTTTTGGTCTTCTGAACATGGTCCATGTTTGTAATTTCCCCTGGATTATATTTTCTAAAGTTGCAACAATATAGTAATATAATATTGTTTTCGTTTCATTTCGTTAAGTATAAATCAATCAATCCATTTTCTTCAAAACTATGAGATTGTAGAGCACCTAAAAACCAGAGCACCAGTTCTCTGTAGCGATTTTCATACACTGTGCTGAAGGACAGCCTCAGAATAATCTCCACAACATACACACACCCAGTCTCGCTTTCAATAAAACACACTCGCATTCTGTTACAATCAGTGAAATATATGAAAACAATATAAAACACAGTTTTTTTGTTTTTTGTTTGGATAAGCTTCATATTTAAAAGCGCAATGTTCAACTGTCAGAAATTAAAAGCAGCCTCCTCTTGTTGTATTTGCAGCAACACTGTTGCTTCAGGCTGTGATCAGCTTTTTTGCTCGTAGCCTACTTTCCATTAAAACAACCTGCTGCTCTTGGCTGAAACAAAGTCACCGTTAACAAAATCAGCATCTAATCTGTCCCTTCAAATTGTGTGTTTGAATCAGCTGCTGACAGATGTGTATTATTGCTCCGCTCGTGAGTCCAGCCGCATCGGGTCCAGGCTGCTGGCACGGACGAAGCAGCTAGAAACTGTTTAAACGAGCGATCATTGGCTAAGTGGATTGTTACATTCACCAGAACTTGCAGAAAATAGATATGAGACAATTTGCTCAAACTTGGAGCCAGACCCGGCCAGGAGAGATCAAAAATATGGAGGGGTCCAGGACCCCCATGAGAACCACTGATCCTGTTGAACGTAACCACTGTGATACAATGAAAAAACAACAACATTGATCTGATTGACCGGCGTAGTGGTCCCTCTCTCCATTCACTCTCTAGCTCTCTCGACCACAGCTGCAAATGAAGTAGCCTATGGCCTATGAACAGCGCCACTCTCCATTGCGGTCAAACGTGGAATTATCCCAAAATCTTTTGAGCTGCATTTCAGTACGATGCTTCCACCTAGTGGCTACAATGTGACCTACAATTTCACGCAACGCGTGAATCACGCTTTCCGTGAGGGAAACGTCCAAATGAAACTAGTACCCACTGTAGTTGAGCTTTCTTAGAAGGATTGTGGGGGTGTCGGTTTCCCTATCTTGCCTTTGTGGTGTGAGATTGCTCTGAGAAGAGCCAGAGGGAAAGGTTTGAGAAGGGATTGTAAGGATATGTGGTTGAGGAGTAGTAACTGTGGTTAACGTTGGAGGATTAGGTAGTGGAGTGGCAGAAGAGGAAGGTGCCATGATTTCAGTGAACATGGTGGATGCGTTTTCTATGGATTGTTGAGTCAATCCAGGTGTTTGGTTCCGGGCTCTAAGAGGGCTCTTTTCCAGTTTGGGACATACAAGGACATGATGGTCGTTACTGCATTGACTTTGACGCGGAGGTAGTGGTCTTTCAACAATGTCAGTGTTGCGGTGGTCCAGGTTTTCGCATTGTGGTGTGTGCAGAGAACCGTTTCTTCAAGTGGGTGAAATGGTTTGATGACACGGATGGGTTAGGGTTAGGTTTGAGGAGGGTAATTGCTAAATCAATGAATTGAAGCAGCAGGCTCAGGCTCAGGCTGTCACCTACCTCGGATAATCCGAACTAGTAATATGTTTGATAACATGTAGTCTGATGTAACAAATAGTAGTAAATAAAATGGAGACATGATTCAGTAGAGACACTAATTCAAAGTAAAACAAAAACAAATAAAGACAATTAACCAATGGAACCGTAGGGTGAGGGAATAACAGAGATAATAATAAACAAATCATTTTAATAGCAAAAGATGGACCCCAGGGAGAGGTCACAAGGTCGGGACAGGCAGGGTAAGTGTAAATCTAAATTGTTAGAGAAAAATAAAAGAGAGTTAATCAGAGTAGGGTAGATCATATATATAAGGTTATTGAAACCCAGGGATACAGGTTAAATTAAGGCAAGATGTTATGTATGGTTAGGGTTAGTATAAAAACAAAGGTAGGGGATAAAAATGGGTATAATGTGAAACCCAAAAGTACTACTGTAGTTTAATAGCAAGCTGATACCCCACAGGTTAAGGTCAGGGAGGACCAAAGTCAAGAAAGGCTAGGTTAAGATATCTATAAAGGGCTGAGATCTATAGGTATAATGGGATGTTTATAACCCAAGAAAACAATAATATTAAATATTATTAAACATGTCAATAATAATGTAAACATAAAAAGATTTATACTGTAAGGTAGCAAATATATATATCTGATTCCCTGAAGAATACACACAAAGAAATAAGGAAAAAAGAGGGAAAAAGACAAAATATTGTTTAATGGGTTAGAGGAAATAAACAAATAAATGTGCCCAATAAGGAAATAATAATAATAAGCCTAGAAAAAGTTATATATAATATATTAGAAGAAGATTCCAAACGTCAGGATCGTAGGAGACCAGTAATGGTCTAATTAGAAAGGGAGGAAAGAGATTAAGACAAATAAACATAACATAAATAGAAACATTAACTTGTTTAAGATGAACATGCACACACCAAAAGAGAAAAGGCATGCAAAAAATAGTAAATAATTAAAGGGTGCAATTAACAGCACCTGAAATAAATATTGTAGGATAGTATAAAGACATGATAGTCAACAAACATGTACATAAAAAAATAAATACTGTATATTTATAAGTATAGACAAACAAATGAATATATCATGGTAATTAGACTGGGTCTAAATTCCTGGGAGATCCTGAGTGGAGAGATAAAGTAAGTAGGAAAAATGAAGTGTATAATATGAAATATTTTATACTGATAACCCTGTTTTTTTCTTTTTTAGGGTTAGGTTTTGAGGAGGGTAAGTGCTAAATCAAAATATTGAAGTAGCAAGCACGGGCACACGCTGTAACCAACCTCGGATAATATGAACTAATAATATGTTTAGTCACAATAAGATGAGGACATGCTAAAGTAGAGATACTAATACAAATACAAAGACAGGCAAGGACAATCAAACAATGGGACCGTAAGGAAGGAAATAACCATGATAATAGCAAAAAAAACTACAGCATCAATTGATGGATTAGGAAGAGGTCATAAGGTCGGGACAGGCAGAGTGAGTATAAATCGCAATAGTGAGAGGACTGGAAGGGAGTAAATCAGAGCAGGTTACATTATATACAGGGTTATTAAAGGGATAGTTCACCCTAGAATGATATTTCGCTCATTATCTACTCACCCTCATGTTGACTAAGGGCTGGAAGAAGTTTCAGAGTCCACCGTCCCTTCTCTGAGTTACAGGGGGTCTCGACGTAGCAGTGCATTTCAATGCCACGGTAGCAAAGGGACACCAGAGCTCTTTGTAAAAAAACACACACAAAAAAACATCCAAATACCTCCATGATGCTCGTATGTAATGTCCGTCTTGTGCTGAAGCCCCAAATTGCGTAATTGTCCCGAAAAAAATTAAATAAGTCCACATTCCAAGCATGTTTGTAGCATTAGCTCCTAGTGTTGTTGTCCGCTCTTCCGCTGCCAAGACTCGGTCTCAGTGCGAACCTTGCGCATGCGCGCTGGCAGCGGAAGAGCGGACAACAACACTAGGAGCTAATGCTACAAACATGCTTGGAATGTGGACTTATTTAATTTTTTTCGGGACAATTACGCAATTTGGGGCTTCAGCACAAGACGGACATTACATACGAGCATCATGGAGATATTTGGATGTTTTTTTGTGTGTGTTTTTTTACGAAGAGCTCTGGTGTCCCTTTGCTACCGTGGCATTGAAATGCACTGCTACGTCGAGACCCCCTGTAACTCAGAGAAGGGACGGTGGACTCTGAAACTTCTTCCAGCCCTTAGTCAACATGAGGGTGAGTAGATAATGAGCGAAATATCATTCTAGGGTGAACTATCCCTTTAAGAAACAGGGAGACAGGTTAAATTTAGGCAAAGTGCCCTGTGTGGTTAAGTTTAGCATAACAGTAAAGATAGAGGGTAAAAATTAGATATAATATTAGATCCAAAAATGCTACTGTAAGAAATAGCAAATTGATTCCCCATGGTTGTGTTTAGGGAGGATAAAGTTAAGGTTATGTTAAGGTATCTATAGAGGGCTAATAAGTATAAATATAATGTTTTCAACCCAGAAAACAATAATACTTTTAAACATTTCAATAATAATGTAGATACAATAAGACCCATAAAATGGCAAGAAATATCTGATTCCCTGAAAGTAGATATATAAATAAACACACAAAAAAATTAAGGAAAAAGGAGGGGAAAAGACCAGATATTGTTTAATGGGTTTAAGACAAATAAATAAATAAATAAATGTATGTGTGCCCAATAAAGAATAATAACAAGCCTAGAGAGGTCATATATTATATATGAGAAAGAGATTTCAAATATCAGGATCGTAGGAGACCATTGGCGGAGAGTCTAATTGGAAAGGGAAGAGAAAAATTAAGACAGACGAATATAACATAAATAGAAATATTAACTTGTTGGAAAAAGTCATAAACATGCACACCCTGGAGGAAAAAAAACATGCAAAAAAGGTAATAAACAAATGAGTTAAAGGGTATAAACAACAGCACCTAAAATAGGTGTTGTGAAATAATACAAAAATATATAATAATCAACAAACATGTATATGGAAAAATAAATACTCTATATAATAGATTTAAGACAAACCAATAAATATATATTGATAATTAGACTAGGTCTACATTCCTAAAGGATCCTGTATGGGAAAATGAGGTAGGTTTTTTTCTTTTTTAGGGTTAGGGTTAGGGTTAAGGGTTAGGGTTTCTCTCCCTCCACCATCTCCCCCTTCTCCATTGGAGGGGTCAGAAAGTAAATTGTCCATGTCACGTGGACAGCTTATTGTTGAGTGGCAGCGTGATACCACACTGGTTTCTCTTTTTGGGGCTGTGGGTTCGGGTGATGATGGTGGGGGTGGGTCTCCCAGTTACTTTTTGAAAGAGGGGGTGCTGATGTGTAGGTGGGCGCCGCCATGTACTGGTTCTCAAGATGATAGGGGCTTTGTGAAGCAAGTTGTAGTTCCACAGCGGTTCCGACCAGAAGTTTTGAAGCTGGCCCATGATAATCCTCTGGCTGGCCATCTTGGGGTCAATAAAACATATGACAGAGTGTTGCATTGTTTTTTCTGGCTGGGCCTTAATGCCATGAGTGTCAACTGTCCGGTAAGCCCAATCAAACGATTCCCCCGTTTCCACTTTACCCGATTCCTATTGTAGGGGGGCCCTTTGACCGGGGTTTAGTCCCACGAATCCACAGGAGCACAGAACACAGGACATGAACACAGACAATCAGACACAGACAAAGGGAGACACTGAGCTTAAATACATGAGGGAATGAGACACAGGTGGTGCAATTAACACAGGTGAGACACATCAGGTAATCACAAGCAGGGAGCACACAGGAAGACAGGACAAGGACTTCAAATTAAAACAGGAACTCCACTAGGACAAAGACATAGCCCTATTTGCATGGGATTAGTATTACCTGGGGACGTCTGGTCATTTGTAAATTACCCCCCCATGTCTGTGTTTCTTACAGTGCATTCGCACGGGATAAGTGAAGTCTGTATTTTACTGGAATTTACTGACATTAAGGCTCCGATATGAGGTCAAAGCTGTGCACGCTGTAACATCCGCTGCTGTCACATCCATGTGCGAAGCAAATGTAAATAAAATGTCAAAGCAGCAACGTGACTTCGCAACAGTGCAGTTGTTGTCGCAGTAACGGGCCGTCATGGCATTTGTATTAAGCCTGTTGAAAGTCATCCATGTCAATATCCTCTTAAATTTAGCTCTTTTTATGGATCTGAGCTGTTTATTCAAATGGGTCTCCATCACCGATACAAGCCCGTGTTTGCACCTAAAACGCCTTCGAAAATGCCGCTCATAATTTCCACCGCAGCCTCCATGTTTCAACCCGTACAATATGGTTTCAACCGGGGAAGAAGTAAAGCGCGCAGTAAAAACAACAAAAACAAAAAATGCCCCTCAATTACTGAGATGCAGATTCGCACAGGACTAGTTTTACCACGGGACGTCGGTCTTTGGTGAAATATAGTAGGTAATTTGCGGGGGAATTTTTACTTTACAAATTACTGACATGGCGCATTCGCACGGGATTAAAATCACAGACGTCCTCTGCAATTATTACAAATTACCAGAGGTCCCCAGGTAACACTAATCCCATGCGAATAGGGCTTATGACACAGAAAAACACAGAACTTCAAAATAAAACAGGGACTAAACTTAACCAAACAGGGGAACACACAGGACGTGACAGCATAAACACTTGACTGTGGATTTGAGTCTCACTAACTGCTCATTTCTCAGCATTTATTTCTGTCTTGTTTCCACAGTGATGATCTTGTGTTTGTTATACAAGCAGCTGCAAGGAATCCTTATCCAGCCCCACTAAGAGACCAGTGATAGACAGTAACAAAGTAGTTTTACATGAGTACTACATTGTAACTGCAGACAGTGTATTGTGTATCTCTTTGAGTATTATCTTTCTTTGGAATTTATGGCTTTTACTCGACTGCACTTAAGATATATATTGCACTTTTGACTCCACTACATTTCTATTTAAAAATATAATATACATATTGAAGAACAAGCAGCACATTTGAAAAAGCTAACTCCTCCATGTTTAAACGTATCAGTGTTACAACAGTGCTTATTAGATAAAGATCAGATCTTCACCACCAATACTAATAGTGACAGAATAATACTTGGTCCCAGATTATTAATATGTCATAATGAAATAATTACTCTCCAATGCATCATTCTTTCCCAAAGAGAGAAAAAAAAAAGTTGGAAAGCAACAATATTAACTTATGTATAAGTACAAGTCCCAGCCAAAATTGTTTTGGCACACACAGAATTTAAATGTCTGTGCTGTGCCTGAAATAAAAGCAGCTTTTTGGCCATGGCTGTTTAGCACTAAATATATTACATGCATCAGACTGTCATCCTATGTGTCCTCCCACATTGGCTTCTCACCTCTTCTCTTGCAGAACTCATTCATGCTGGTTACAATTGTCTTGAGTCTAGTCGTCCTTTCTCTGAGATTTTTGACTTTTTTAATTTCACAAAGATGATTTCATTGGTGAATATGAATCATGGCCATATGTCCAGTACATGATGTTCCCATACAGTCTTCTGTGAGCTGAATAAGGAGAGGACCAGCAGGGTGCTGGCCTTGTTTCTCTGGAAGCGTGACGTCCCCAATGACAGGAGGTTTGGCTTCTGGCTAGACTGGAGCCTGGCCCGGGCTCTGAAGGGATGTGACCCACTGAGCCTGGCTGAGCCCCAGGCCCTGGCAATCTGTTTCTCCCCTGGATACTACAGGGCAGGGCTGTGGAGCAACGCCTTGTATGTCACAGCATCAGGAGAATATCATGTGAATAAGAAAAAAAAGAGGATAAATAAAACATTAAGTAAGGGGATGTCTCCCTGCCGCCCCCCTGCAGGCTGATCACTGATGTTCCTGAGACGCCTCAGCAGCCCACCTCCTTGGGTGGCATCCAGCCAACATCTTGGCACTCTGCTGCCAGATTGGTGTATTTGATCCATTTCTCTTCATGAGATGTTGACATCCCCCTCTTCCATGGGATGGTGAGTTCTACCATCATGAGCCCTTTCTCCATCCAGGACCACATCACAGTGTCTGGTCGCCCAGCTGAGACATCTGTTTATGGTGACATCCCACTGGGTCCAGTCTCCCTGCCTTCCCCCTGACACTGCCTGTACATGGAGGTGTACCTGATCCATCCATACTGTATCTGCCACCGTGGTCTTCTGTTATTCTGAGCCAACAAGAAACATTACAACACACTACAATACAACCACATTATGTTACATTAGTAACTCTGACCTAGATCATATTAAGTCAGACAGATCCTTAGAGTTATAGCTCAGCCTAGCAGCACTAATGATATTTATTCCCTCAATTAGATTAGATTACATACAGTAGATACTATATTGATCCCAAGGGAAATTCAAGCATCCAGTAGCATAAGACATGCAATAAAATTATAATTAAAATAAAAGCAATTAAATGACAACATATATAATATCTATGAGCAGTGGGATAAAGGAAATATACACTATATACATCCAAATGTTAAGATAAGATAAGACAAGGCAGGATACGATAAGATAAGAAACTTTATTGTCATTATACATGCATTTACAATGAAATTGAGGTGCACACAGTCAGGATGTGGACTCAAAAAAGAAAAAAAAAAGAAATGTGCATCACTCACACATCAACATCCATTCACTGACACACACACACAGATGGCAAAAGTTCAAAAAGGTGGTGGGCAGCATATACTGTATATAAGACTAGATGACTCACCTAACGCTGCTGCCCAATAACACGGCCGAGTGAGCGGGGTGGGGAGGGGTTGAGGCAGCCACATCCCAGCTATAGTTGCTTAGTGGGAGGATAATAGATTTGGACAAGTTGATGCTATAATCTGAAATTTTAGAAAATGCTTTTATGAAATGAATGGTTTTCGGGTAATGATGCTGAGGGATTTTGTAGATAGAGAAGTATGTCGTCTGCATATAGGTTAATCTTATGGTGTACATTTTTTGTTGGAATTCCTGTGATGTTTACATTTTGACATATTGCAGCTGCAAGTGGTTCAATGAATTTGGCAAATAATGATGGTTAGAGTGGGCATCATTGCCTAGTGCCCCTGTGCAAAGTGAAACGTGATAGCATTCCATTGGTGATGACTGTGGCCATTAGTGTGGTATACAGAACCCTCACCCAGTGGATAAGTGATTCACCAAACCCAATTTTTTTTAACAAAAAAAAAAAACCCAGTTTACCCTATCAAAAGCTTTTTCTGCATCTAGTGATACTATGGCTGTTGATGAGTTGACGTGAGAAGTGTAATGGATTAAATTAAACAGTCTACGTAGGTTGTTAGATTGTTTTCTTTTAAAGGGATAGTTCACCCAAAATTCAAATTTCACTCATTATCTACTAGGGGTGCAACGGTACAGGTAGCCCACGGTACGATATGTACCTCGGTTTTTGGCCACGGTTCTCGGTACGGTTTCGGTATGTGTTTTGTGCAGAGAACTTTTTTTTTCTCCCAAAATAATGTTTATAATTTATAATATTTCTAATACAGCTCTTCTCTCTCTCTCTCTCTCTCACACACACACACACACACACACACACACACACACACACACACACACACACACACACACACACACACACACCTGAACTGTCTGTGAACAGCCCCTAGCTCCTCCCTCTGCACACTCCTTTAGTCTTTCAGTAGGTGAACACTCTGAAGCAGCTTTCAAACAGAGATCGCACTATTGCCGTCATGGAAGACCGTCACTATGCTGCAGCCACAGTCTCTCACTGGGAAAGAAGGAGTTAGTCTATTGTGTTTTTTTTTAAACAGCCTTTCACCACCTCTCATCTCTGTCAATCAACTCCTGCTCTACCTCGGTCTCTCTATCGCGCGCGGACACACGGGCATGCGGATACGCGACCACACACGTGCGGTGTGCATGGACAGAGTCCTGCTGGAACTCTAATAAAAGCTAAATGTGCTAAATCGCGCTAATAACTAATTAATTTCCCCCGCGATTGCGATCAGCGACCGCTCATGCCGCCGCCTGTTTGTTTTCTTTTTTTTTTTTTTCCCCTCTTCTGTGTGTGAGGCTGAGCTGCTGCACTTTCAGTTGCAGGGGGGGAGTCACTGTGAGTGTGTGGAGGCTCAACAGTGATTGGACATCGACTCGCGGGGGCGGGCTTTCGCCTTAAACGGCCAGGCACACACATACACGGCACAGCTGCCTGTAAAGCAGGAAGAGCTGATGGACGCTGAATCTGAAATACCGCGGTCCAAGAGCGTATTGCACCGTGCAGGCCGTACCGAACGGTTCGGTATTTTACCGAGAACCGTTGCATCCCTATTATCTACTCACCCTCATGCCGACTAAGGGCTGGGAGAAGTTTTAGAGTCCTCTGTGCCTTCTCTGAGTTACAGGGGGGGTCTGCGCAGCACTGCATGTCCATATGACAGTTGCGAACGGAGCTCACTTTTCTTCGTCCAAAAAGACACACCAAAAAACATCCTTACCTCTATAGTGCTCATCTGTAGGCTACTGTCCCTCTTGTATTGAAGCCCCAACATGAGAAATTGTTCTGAAAAAAAAGTACATGTTTTAAGCTTGTTTGTAGTGGAAGCTCCCAGCACTGCTCTTCCTGGTCCATCCAAATCTCACGCGATTTGCATGACACCCAGTTCACGGCTCTGCAAATTGTGCAAGATTCCGGCAGAGCAACACTGGGAGCTTCCGCTACAAACAATTTCTCATGTTGGGGCTTCAATACAAGAGGGACATTACAGACGAGGACTATGGAGGTATTTGGATGTTTTTTGGTGTGTCTTTTTGGACAAAGAAAAGTGAGCTCCGTTCGCAACTGTCATATGGACATGCAGTGCAGCACGGAGCCCCGCTGTAACTCAGAGAAGCCACGGAGGACTCTGAAACTTCTCCCAGCCCTTAGTCGACATGAGGGTGAGTAGATAATAAGTTAAATTTGAATTTTGGGTGAACTATCCCTTTAACAAAGCCTCAACTTGCTCAGTTTTTGACCGAACGGTTTGGGTTATGAATATCAGAAATGCAGTTATGATACTGCTTACTTAAAATCACAAATCATTTTAATAATGTACTTTTCTATGAAAGTAACATTATAGTAACATTATGCTAATTGTTAAAGTAATAGCTATATATGGACACAATTTGTTTCGTTATGAATAGGTTTTCTTTGGTGCAGATCACCCATCTGCTGCGGCCAGAGTCAGAGCAGGTTGGCCGCCTGTGAGTTACGTCTGCGCGTAGTTGGGTCCACCCCCCTTGGTGGGCAGGATGGGAAGGGTCCTTGATGATGTTGTGTGACTTCTGCAGAGAGTGAGAGGTAAAGATGTCGTTCAGGGCTGGTACTTGAGTATTGGTGAGGAATTGACTAGTTTTTATTTAGTCTTAGTTTTTCAGGTTTTAGGAGAAAGCCTCTGAGACCGATGAACTTCCACATTTGTGGGATTTCTCCCTTTTAGTTGCATCCCATAATGTTCCCATCAGTCCTCATCACGTCTTATCTACATGTGGGTCATACTCCAAATCGTCCTATATTGAGCTGTGGCATTTTCTTCCTGCAGCTTTAGGCATCTCTAAGAAAACTTAAAGACTTTTATTTAGTTCTCGTTTTTGGAAAAATTGTCATTTTTATTTCAGTTTACTAAATATTTTTTTCACTGCTAGTTTTAGTCTTAGTCAACTATAATAACCCTGATCTGTACTGATACAATATTGCCATGCAAAATATCACGATACTATGCTTGATTGATTTTCCCCCCACCCCTACTTATGACTGTCATCTGTGTGGTTCAGTAATTCTACCACAATAGATGTAGATTAATTGCACACCACTGCTGAGGCACAGACGGGTTATTTAGAATGGCTGTACTGTACTCACATTCAAAATGTGTGTGGAAAGGGGCGGTGCGTGGCGCAGTGGTTGAGGCAGCCGCCCCATGTAGAGGCTGTAGTCCTCAACGCAGGCGTCCCTGGTTTGAGTCCCGCGTCGGGCAGACCTTTCCTGCATGTCATTCCCCCTCTCTCTGCCTCACCCTTTCCTGTCTATCTCACTGTGCTATCAACTAAAGGCAAAAAAGCCAAAAAAATATACTTTAAAAAAAAAAAAAAAAAAGTATGTGGAAAGATTAAAATATAACATTGTTAATCTATGTGCTTTATTACTTTGCATACACATTATGTTCAATTTGATATGTATATCCTGTGTACATATTAAGTGTACATACAGTATGGGCTGCATATAGAAATGAACAAATTCTACAAGCGTTATTTTTTTTCTCTTTTAGAGAATAATGTATGTTTTTTTTCCTGACATAAAGAAACGTAGAAATTAAAAGAATAATATCACCAGACCGGATTGTAGTCATCAGATGTCTGGGTCATAAGCTATGGGAAAGTCATGATCAGCATCTCAGCTCCCAGCCTCATGAGACCTCCTGTGTCCATGAAACAGTGCCAGAAAAACACTGAAAGTAAATGTGCTTTATTCACTTTTTTTGTGACATGTAAGGAAAGTGATAACGTTCTGGTCAGTGCAGTGCTCATACCTCCAAAGAGCTGTTTGGGGATTCAGACTTGCCGTTAAGGTGAGGTCCAGGTTCACAGGTAGGCATTACATCTGAACTAGTAAGGGTTAACAGCTTGGGAACGCATGATATAAACAATTATCCTCACAACTATAGAAAGACCAGTGTGTGTGTGTGTGTGTGTGTGTGTGACAGGATGCTGTCCTTAGGAGCTGCGATGGAAGTGCAGAGTCAGCTGTAGTAGTGCCTCCACTCATCCCCACCCCCTTCTGAGATAAAAGCTGTCATATTCTCTCTTTATGTTCACTAAACAACCAGTGTGGTTTACTGTCTGATGTCAGTTTGTATTATTCACTGTCCAAACCTCCAATCTATTCACAGTCCTCCTCATCTGAGGATTGACCAGAGACATTATTATAAATACACCATAGTGTGGCATTACTCACTCCAAAGTTCCACTTGTTGCACAGGAAAGTAGTAGTTAGCTTGGTTAGCATAGGGTAACTATTAATAAATCCATAATGTAATGTCATGTAATGTAATACATTTTTATTTTAAAAAAAAGATTGAACCACCACACATTTGATAAAGTTATTAGATTTATTTGTATTTCTGTTATAAGCCAGTACAAATCTCATACGTTTTTTAATCAGTCCATGCACTGGGCCTCAGATAGATCATTATTATTCCACTCACACACAAGCTCGGCCGTCATCTGGGATCCACAACAGTTCAGTCTTTATTTATGTGGAGTTGGTCAAACTGATTAATAAGAGACCTAGTTACTGACAACTTCTCTCTCTCTCGCTGCTTGGCATATCTTCAATTATTCCTCTGCCTCCTTTTGAAATTAGTTTAGTTATATGTTTATTCATAAGCAACATTTACAATCAGCTTTAATCAGCCTTTTTTTAAAAAAGAGTGCTCAGTTTTTCCTCTGTAACATTACAAATTCATATGAGTGGTGGGAATTCCAGCTCTTTTCAGGAGCCAGATCATTTGGCTCAGCTCACCGACAACAGCCGGCTCTTTCAGCTCCCAAACAGCTCCTCATTCTCCCACCAGACATATTTATCACTGTCCTGACCTATGATTATTATATGTACATATAAATCACTTAAATTGTAGTTACATCTTATACTTATAACCTTATAATTCCCATAATAACATAATTTTATGTTATGAAAAGATTAAATGCAAAAACATCACATTCCACTTAGTGTTGAATGTTTTGTTTATGATGACCATTCTAGTGCTTTATTAAAAACACACAGACACACTTCTGTGAATTAAATCACACATCTTTTGAATCTGTCAGTTTCATCTGGAGTGGACCACAGGTCTGTAAAACTGCAAATCACTTTATAAGAATGATAATAAAAACAAACCGTGACAACTGCTGGGCAATTTCCCAACTGCAATGTCTTGCCAAGATCCTGAATGTCTTTCCTCTCATGTCCCTCACAGAACTCTGTCTTTTTGCATTTGATACTGCCCGGCTCCTATAAGTACTCACTGATGTTGGCTTTGACTCCCAGTCAGTCGCCACAGTCAGTGGTTTCTGCTTCCTGTGACAGAGGTAGTCCCTCAGCCTCGTCCAGGCTGTCATAGCGGCCGTGAACATAAGGCCTCACTTACGTAACAGGCCAGAGTGTTGACTTTTTTACCCTTTTGCTCTGTCCTCATGGTAGAATGTGTAATGAAGAGGTACTGTGAAAGAGAATTTCACTGAAGGGACAATAAGTCGAAGTCTAAACGTCTTTTATGTAATGCTCTGTTGATAGTTCATTGAAAGTAAGTGTGTTACAAACAGTGTTTGTTTCCAGAGTGAGACTTGTTGCCAGTGCTGTGGATGAATGATCTTATTTTGAGACATGAAATGTTTTGTTTGTGATAAAGAGTTTGGGGGATGAGATGAACTGTTCAGCTGAGGTTGATGCTGGTGATGCAGACTGTGAAGAGTTATGAAAGCTTCAGTATTAACCAATTCTTTTTGGCAAATACTGTATGCATTTAGAGCCCAAGCGTGCTGAAGGGAGCAGGATTCTAATGGAATGTTTTTTATTCTTTTGCTGAGCACTAAAGAAGAATCACATTTTTGATGGCCTCAAAAACTTTGCGGATGCACAAATATGGGTCTCAAACACAGACAGGGTGAAATGGCTTGAAACTTCCACCTGGAACGTGTATTGTGTGTAATGTAATGTGTTGAAATGGCTTTACATGACCATACGCTGTGACACACCCTGAACTTCAGCTTTTAACATCTCTTGTCTCTTTTGCAGGTGCCACTCTGTGATTGTCTGCGGTCATAGCCAATCAGCTGCAGCGTCAGGACCAGGGCAGCAACAGTCACAGCATGGACCTTACATTCACCAAGGGAGTGCTCTGCATCCTGTTACTGACCAGACTGGTGCTGCCTTCTCACACAGAGAGTGAGTATTGTACGTTCACACAGCCCAGGGCCTCACTGCCTAGTTTTTGATGCATCATGAGGATGTCAGCACTATGAAAAAAGATCTGTTTTTACAACAGCAGTGAGAGGAAGAAATCAAAGGAGGGTGAGAGCTGGAGATTGAGGAGTGGTAGAGAATGGTCGACCTGCAGGGACAGAATGAGGACACAGCTGTCCAGATAATATCTGAGCGCTGTTAGTTGACCATGTCATCAACTGTGGGCTGACACTGAGCTGGTAAGAGGGTCCAGAACCACATGATGTGATTTAATGTTACCTCTGTCATCCAGACACATGAGCACAGGTACATGACCAGATTACACCATGCCAACCTTGGTCAATACAACACTGATCACACTGTCACATTTGTGGACAGACTGCTGGACATTATGAAACCTGTTGGTCGTATGGACAAAGCAGAGCAGCACAGATGTGTGATAGTGGTGGCAGTGTCAGCCTCCCTCGTAGTCTGATCCAAACTGGTTTGCTGACCAGCCACAGTCTCTTGTACAGTGCTTTTTACCCTGGAGGAAGGTGTATGACCAGCAGCCCAGTGTGCACATGGCTCCTCAACAATGGCAATAGGCATCTGATGATATGATTGATATGAGCAGTGAGATGCAGCATGTTTTTTTTCTCCCATTTTTCTTTGGGTCATTGTAATCACATTTTCTTGCTCCTACAACCTTTTTGTTGGACACAGATGCACTGTGCATTTGTGACAGATGATTTGTTGGGGATGTTGTTGTTGTGATTTGTTGTGTTTCTGCACAGTTTCACTCTGTCATCAACATTCTAAATGAAAGGAATTATACAAAGGCCAAAGATGAAAGTGCAGAACTTTAATTTAAGCAGAACGGTGTATAATTGGTTGAATAATAATGTGGTAAAATGACTGAGGTGTTTGTCATTTGGTTTAATTTTGATTAGAGTAGTTTAGATTGCAATATTTTGAATGCAGGATGTATGAAGTCTTATGCATTTTGCGTTTTGTATAAAAAAAGGCATCCAAATCAGCAGGCAGAAGAGTGAATAATAGGCAAAAGCAAAGGTCGACACACACTAGAGACTCAAAACAGAAATGCTGGAACTTTCACTTGAAGACAAAGATCTGGCACAGAAGGAGGGAAAGACTCACTAAATACTTCAGGAGAGGGAAGACAATGAGACACAGGTGCAGCACAGTAGGGTGGGGCAAGGAATTAAACTTCTCTGAACTGTCTCCAAACCGTCCAGGAGGCAGCCTCCCAGATAAACCACGGGCTGCTGCTGATTGATATCATTACAGACAAATTAACCACCTCTCACTTATTATATGCTTTCTCCCAACTCATTCAGCATTACATGCACCATGGTAGCTGTTTATGTTAAACAAAACATATAACTCAGAATTTATAATTTAGGCATATGATTTAGAGTTAAATGTTAAGTGACACTCATACACTATAGCTGGCTTTTCATCACTCTGTTTTTATACACATTATCAATTTGCGCAATGCGCATACATCTATAGAAACACATAAAATTCCAAAAAGTCTCGAATTATCGCAAAAAAGTGGAAACAGATTTAGCGAATAAATAATGAGATTTACAAATCACATGACTCCTACGTCACAAGTATGAGTTTCCAGGCAGCTACTTCGTCAACATTTCTCAGTGGGTCCGTGCCCTTCGTTGTCAGAGCACGTCTTCACGTGTACACACCTACAGGCAATTTCAAGACTCCAATCCACTAATTGTGCATGTCTTACCCACATAAGCACAGGGAGAACGTGCCAGCTGGGTGGAGTTTGCTCCCTGTTGTCCACTGGTTGGTGCCATAGGAAAATGAAAGCATGAAGGCATGGATCCATCCAGCCTTGTTTCAACAGTTGAGGCTGCTGGTGGTGTAATGGTGTGGTTTTTTTTCTTTTCTTGGCAGACCAAAACCTCAGAGGAACAGTTCCAGGAACCGGGCCTATGTTCCCACAGCCCTATGTTCCCTCAGCCCTATGTTCCCACTGGACTCTCTCTACCTATCTGGACTCTATCTATCTGGCCTGTCTAGCCTCTACCTGGTCTTTTTACTAAACTTAACCAACTCCTTTCTTCATTGCCTAAACCCAACCAATGGTGGGACCAAAGGGCTGTGGGAATTTTCAGAGACAACAAAAGTTAGAAATGTGGGAACATAAGGCTGAGGGAACATAGGGCTGTGGGAACATAGGAATGACCCCCAGGAGGGAGAACCTGTTGAGTCCATGCCACAAAGTTATGTCAGTGCCTAATAATAAAGTTGGGGGTTATTTCTATTACCAAGATAAAAAATATTAGCTATATGAGTTTTTTTTTTTTTTGACTGCTGAACTCAAGATTACTTTATTTAAAAATTCTGGTCACCTTTTTATAACAGTTGCACATGCAGTGCAAATGTAAACTAGTGCAAATTGGCTGCACGTTGAACAAATTCCTGTCTATAATTGTGACAACCAAATGTCCTGAACACAGATGAACAGGCACTACAACTATACTTAGAGAATAGTGGTTCAAATGTATATTTATATCATATATTATCCATTACCAATGGCCAGTTTTTATTATTCAACCCAATATCTTTTACATTATTGTTATTGTCAAATAATATTGAATCTTAGAAACAGCTTTACTGGTGGTTTAGTGGTTACATGATGTATAAATGCTGAAGTATAAATGTTGGCCTAGGAAGTCTTTCAGCTTTTTTGCCATTAGGGAATGTCTGAGAACTCATCAGAAGGACTCGTGTGTGACTGGAAAAATCTGACAACTCATCTCACTTTGTCAAAGTAAAAACACACATAACTCTAGCTCCAGGCGTTTGTGTGTGAAAGGAAAGAAACTACAAACAGTTCTGAATGCACGTAGCAGTCTCAGTAATTTAAATATAAAGTCTGTGAGTCACCTGACATCAACAGTTTCCCCACTGTGGAAAATAATGTCAACAGTAGTAAATCCCGTTTGCTAGCATGAAGGCAACTCCAACTTCTTTCAACTGTAGGTTAGTAAACATGAAGTGGGTGGATACATCAGACCATGAGCAGAATATCCTCCCAAAGAATCCCATGAAAATATAGTTATTAATGAATTGTTGTGAGTTTTGAGGCGTCACAGTTGTGCTCTATTGTTCACTTCCCGGTAGTCTGGGGCCGTTGACTCGCTGTTTTGGTAGGGAATGGATCCAGGGCGAGAGAGACAGACCTTTCCTTCAAAATAAAAGCACCAAGCTAATAAAATGCGGTAAAACTCTTTAATTTAAGGAATATAATTTACAAGAAAGTCCCCAAGCCATTAAGTTAACATTTTGCTTTTATTGTATTATAAGTTAATGTTTATTTTATAAGTTTTATGTTGGTGAACACTTTTATTTTGGTGAATCTGGTGATTTCGGTATCCGCTACAGACAGGAACCAGAAAGCAGACTAATTCGGAGGTAACAGACACCAGGCTCTCCGCTTGTCTGAAGAGCCTGGTGATGCGAGGCTACTTCCCGGTACCTTTGCGCTAATCTACCTGCCAACCACAGACATCATCAGCTAACTCAGCTCACCTGTGCCACTCACCAATTAAGTCAGTACATAGTCAGCCTCTCAACTTCACTCACTCTTTGCCATCTCAGATGCAGATTTTTTCTTTTTTGACACTCATAAAATACACAGCATAAAATATGTATAGATATAGACACAGATATACAGGTGCATCTCAAAAAAATTTAATATGATGGAGGGCAGTCTTCTCCATGATAGTGTAGTTTGAGACAATTAAAATGCTCAGGAAACCTTTGCAGGTGTTGGGAGTTAATCAGTTGATTAGAGTGTGACATCATTATGTTACAATATTTCACACTATTCTCATTTTTTGAGATTATGAATTCGGAGTTTTCATTAAATGTACCGGTAAGTAAATGTAAATATTTCAGTCTGTGTGTTAAGTTTCACCATTTGAATTGAACAACTGAAATATATTAACTTTTATTTTAACCTGTTTATCATGCTGCTTACTCTTTCTCTCCTGCTCTCCCTCTCTCTTCCTCCCCTAACCTTTGTTTTATCACCCCTCTGCCTTTAGGCATGCCGAACTTCATCACGTCCCCTGATGATCAGATAGGGATATCAGGAGGAGTGGCGTCGTTCATATGCCAGGCGGTGGGTGAGCCCAAACCTCGGATAACCTGGATGAAGAAAGGGAAGAAAGTCAGCTCTCAGCGCTTTGAGGTACAACCCAGGAGCTGGTCCCAAAGCTCCATGTCTGATGTGTTAGCTAATGAGCAGTCAAGGTGTGAGACAGGGAGGTGAAGCATGGCCTGGTTGCACTAGAGAGAGAGAGGCAGAGAGACTAACCCTAACCCTTTTTTGACTTGTTAAAAAAAACAACTAACTCTTTTTTCACAATCACTTTAACACATGTTATTTAGCTCACTTGTTCAGTTACCTTGCATACCTTTCTTTGTTTTACTGTATTGGAATCTCCTGATTACAAAGAGAAGCAGAGAACACTACATTAAAGATTAAAAACAGCAGTTAAAACACAAAAAAGTGTCCTGCACTGAATAAAAACATGAAACAGACTCAGACAGACTGCAGAAAGGGCACTCATTTAAAACACTGCAATTTTTAAATGGATTAAAAAAGAGAAAAACCCCTCCGATCTTAGCGATGAGACCAGTGCTGAACCGAAACTTCTCCCTAGTCTTCCACAGCAAGCAGTGTTCAGCGCCTTTTCTTGATTTAATGAGACCAGTCCAATATTTATGCCCAGTGAACTGGAGATCTCCAGAACATCCCGAATAAGGTAGACAACCTGCCGGGCACACAGTACATGTCTGAATAAACTCACGGCTCAGGAACTCATCACTAATGAACAGAGGAACATCAGACAGGTTGACTCAGTGGCAGCACAGATCGGTCTGTTCACCTGTTCCAGCTTCTCCAGAAACAGAACCTTTGCCACATTCATCCAGGCTGCTGATTTTACAGATCCATGTCCAATCACCTCTCCCACAGCCAGGGTGACTTCTTGTGAGCCATGCTCTAAAGCAGAAATATAACCTATTACAATCATTTTCAGATGCCAGATTTATCAACACCACACCAGTTTTACAGCGAAATCAGCAACATACACACCTTTCGTACACCAGAATCTGCACCGGATCCTACGCAAGGTTGATAAATGTGGGCCACTGAGTGCACAAGTCAGTTGAGAGTGACATGATATTGATATTGCAATAACTGTATCAGATGATACAAGACAAAAACACAATATCTATCCAACAACATACAAGACAAAAAAATGAAATAAAAGGTTTCTGCTCTCATCCTATTTATTAATTTATTTGACTGTTCCAGTTAATGAGTTTGGTATTGTGCCTCCTGTTGATGTTGTCTTGAATGAGTGTCCATGGTCCATCTAATCTCTATGAAGCCCCTGCAGGGCAAGGCAGCACTTTCCACGATTATTAAAGGGGACCTATTATGCTCCATTTCCACAAATTAAAATAGTTCTTGAATGTCTTAAAAACATGTCTGTGACATGCTTCGGTCAAAATACCCCAAAGATCAAACATCACAGCACCTTTCAAAACAGCCCTGTGCAAAACGGTCTGTTTCAGTGCCCGTCCCTTTAAATGCAAATGAGCCACTGCCTCAGCATTGCATTACCATGACGATGGCCACTGCACGTAGTACTGATATGGCCAAAATGCAGTATGTAGTATGCAGTATGCAAACTAAGCTAAATCTGCAGTATGTGAAAAATTGACGACACATGCAACAGCAGGCTTATACAGAATTATAAGATAAACATATTTTGAGTCTGTAATAAAGATGACAGACACACACATCACAGATGATTACCTTCTAACCCTGCTGTACCATTGTCTGGCCAGGTGATTGAGTTTGATGACAGCTCGGGCTCAGTGCTGCGTATCCAGCCTTTGAGGATCCACCGCGATGAGGCCATCTATGAATGCACAGCCACCAACAGTGTGGGACAGATCAGCACCAGTGCCAAGCTCACTGTGTTAGAGGGTAAGACCCGGCTGCCTGTCTGTCCTCCTCTCTGTCTCACCAGCAGTCATGCTGTGTCCTTGTTGCTTTACTCTTACCCATACTGTCTCCCAGCCTCTGTCCACCTCTCTGACTCACTGACGACCGAAGGGATTTTCATGGTCATGTGACATCTTGATGTTCTTCCATTAAAGTTTGTCCTCATGTGCATGGACATCACATCCAGCTCCCTTCGTAACTTACTTCCACATGTCTCTTTGTATTCAGCTTTAACCTTTTAGGTCAAGTGATTTCAGAGTGAGACAGTCTTACACTGAGTCATCAAACTTTTAAGATGCCCAATTTGAAAACTGGTGCTGGTGTGTTCCAGTGAAAACTGCAGCCTGTTTCCACCTCAGCAAATTTCCCAGGATCTCAAAACTCCATCCATAGCTTCCATGATTTTAAAGGCGTCTTTAAATTCAAAGAAGTATAGCTTCAATCACCAGAGCAGCTGGGTTTTAGCTAATTAGAATTATAGCCAATATTAGTTAAAGGGATAGTTCAACATTTTGACAAATTGGCCCATTGCCATAACCCCTATAGTCATAGCAGTAGGTTCGTTACCTTTAATTGTCGGTGCAAGCTACTTTTGGATTGGCCGAACAGTTACGAGACAGAGTTGTTTTCGAGGTCTAAAACAACTCTGTTTCGTAACATTTGGTTATTATCTCATAGCGTGGTGAATGTGCAGGTCACAACTTGTCCACCAGAGCGTTTTGGATTTGTTTGATTGTGTATTTGATGAGTTTGATGAGGGAAACCAAGAAATCCCATTAGCCTCGGTAGCGTAGCTCTGAGCAGCTCACGGCCCGGCTCGGCCAACAAATAAAGGTAACGAACCTACTCTTAAGACTATAGGGATTATGGCAATGGGCCAATTTGCCAAAATGTTGAACTATCCCTTTAAAGTTATTGGCTTGAATGGGAACAAAACAGTGGCCTTCAATGTCAAAAGTCATGTGTTTTCCCGCCCCACCAATTCACCCGAAGCTCCCCCATATGGGGACTTGGTCACATTATGTACTATATTAACTAAGTGCCTACTTCATTAGAGCAGCTACAGTACATGTCCCTAACAGTAAAACTAATCCGTGGGTTGCGGTCAGCTGATGATACACACAAGCTATGGGCTATGGATTCAGTTTTGAGTGAGGTCTCCCTGGAATGGGGATATAATACTTTTTTTTTTAAAAAAAGCACAACCCCCACTCTTGTTAATAGATCCATGACCAGAACTGATGAATTAAACATGCAGTGACCCAGCAAAATGTACATTGAAGCTGAATTTTACAGTTTCATGGAGGAACCTCATGGTAGTGCCAATGTTCGTTTGTCTGTTTGTTTGTCTGTCACAGAGGACCAGATCCCTCATGGTTTCCCCACCATCGACATGGGGCCGCAGCTCAAGGTCATAGAGAGAACACGTACCGCCACCATGTTGTGCGCAGCCAGCGGCCACCCTGACCCAGAGATCTACTGGTTCAAAGACTTCCTCCCTGTGGACATCAGTGGTAGCAACGGACGCATAAAACAGCTGCGTTCAGGTAAAGCACTTGTCTCAACAGATCTGTGTTCACAACTTAATGTGCTAGTGGTTCAACTCAGAAAAATGGCACAGGTGGAAATGGAGTGATATTTGGAGGAAGTCACACATCATGAGAACAACTGTATTTGCAAAACACATATGTGAAGCCTGCATGTTTTTGCATATTCTGTGTTATAAACTGTTTTCTGCCCGTCCTGGGTGAAGGATCCCTCCTCTGTTGCTCACCCTGAGGTCCAAATTTTTCCCTGTCTAAGGGGTCTAAGGGCAGAGGATGTTGTTATGATGTTGTGTAAATCCCTTTGAGACAAACTGTTTGTAAAAATTGGCTGAAGTCAAGAAACAAATCAAATGTGAAGTCAGGATCTGTTGGAAATGCATTATTCAATTCAGTTTATATTAGAATAAGGCATCAAAAAAAAAAATCTTGAATCAGCTTTAGTAATATAATATTTTTAAGCATGTCCAGCCCAAGGACTCAACTGTTAAAGCTGAAAAATATCTGATCCTGTCCAAGGATGTGAATTTAAACTGTCATATTTTAGCAGAAGTCCACAACCCATGAAACCGCAGCTTAATGAGGCCAAACACTCTTCTGACAGGTTGATGCCCACAGAAATCACATCATTTCCACAATGTTAAAGATTCTATGCCCGTTATTTTCAAAAAGCTTATGATTGAAGTAAACATTCCCCACACTGAGCAGGGCATCATAGATTTCAGTAATTATCTGAGAAGCACCATGAACACTGGCATGCCAACACTGTTTGGTTGAATGTTAACTTACAGACAGCCATGTGAAGCAGCTTAGTGAGGATGCCTCCACAGGAGCAGTTGGGGCATCTTTCTTCACAATCCGTGGTCCAGCAGCTCAGAGCACAGCTGGACGGCTGTTAGTTAAATAACTGAGCTCTGTACATCCTGTCAGCTGCCTTGTCTATCTCAAACTCCAAGCACCTACATAACACTGGAACGGCTGTGCCAAGTCATACTTTCTTGCCAGCGCTTGCGGCCACGCTCCTCCTATGGATGCTACTGTATCTTCGACACAAGCAGAGAGGGGACATGGAGAGGGACAGCTCAAGGATATCAGTTGCTTTGAAGTCCACTTTTTCTAAGTTACAGCCAGGGCCTTAGGTGAGAACAAGAATGCCATGTATTATAACTAAATAGCAGTTTGTTTCAGGCTCATAGGACACTGTATGTGCAGACCCACAGTGGCTAGGCTTACTTCCATAAAATCATAGTCACCCTGTGCCATGAAGTTAAAGATAGAAGAAGATCTACGTAACAGTAGCTTTGTTTTTAAATTTGAAACTCTTGTTTGAAAACTGTACTTTTTTCTGTTAATAATTGCAACAAAGATTGTTTGTGGGGGAGTGAGGGGACCCTCAGCAGCCACTGCTCAGAGCTGGTCCCCAGGCTCCGACTGTCCAAGGACATTTGGGGAAAAGAGGAAAAGTGAATCAGGACTCACACACAGTAAAAAGTGGATGTTTACACTGGTCAAAACAGAAGTCACTGAAGATTCTCCTTTTTTTTTTTTTACAAAGTTTTGACAGAAAGACTGTGTGATAAATCGCCCTCAGTTTATCGGAAGGGTTAGGTACCAGTGACTTGTTCTAGTATCTATGACGTTCTCAACTGAAAATCCACAGATATCATGTTTTGATGGACACAACCACAGAAATCCCCCCAGCCCAGACATTGTGAAAATATAATAAAGTCCTATTATTTTTCACAATCGACTCCAAAACCCATCATGAGTGTTTTCATCGAGCTGTCAGACAGCTGGGCTCAGGACTGGCTCGCCCTCTGAAAGCTGCTGATGTCCCCCTCATCAGACCACAGGGGACACACAGCCTTCAGGGCCTCCCCCCACCCCTTCCGCTTTCTCACACCACCTATCTGCCAGTTCTTTGTCTTCCTGTTCACTCAAGAGCAGGAGCAGCTTGGTTTATTATGCAGATCACTGGCATCTGCATAGTAACCATCCCTCTGTCTTCTGTTTGCTGCATATGACTTGATATTCCCATATGGCAAATGGATTAAAGGAGGGAATGCTACTACTGTTAGTAGAATATACTGCACCAGAGCTGAACAATCAGTCACTTGAAAAATATATCCTGAGTTTAACTGCCATATCATAAGAGCTGCTATGTAATCTGTAAAAGGTCATTTATAATCTTTGCTAGGTTTAATGATCTGAACTGAACGTTTTTGACAAAAAGAAACAGTTGGAAGTCTATTTTGATGCAAATGTCCACACTATTAACTTTGCCAAATAGTGTTTTAGTGAAGGAAACCCATTTGTTACTTGGTTTGGCTCTTTTAAAGACTAAACAGAGTAGTCATCTCATATCAATACAGTTGGTTCTGCAAGTGTTTTTCACCACTTCTGTATTTCAACCCATATGATATTTATTTATTTATTTATTTTTTAGAATTATCAACATGACACTCCTATGTATAATGTTATAATCCTACAGGAGGATGATGTTCACCTACCTATTCACCTATTTACTGTATCTGCCACCAAATTAACCTTTAACTTTTTTTTAAAGCTCTAAATACTCAGATACCCACAAGGCTTAGCAGTTGTTGCTAAATGTAGTCAGTGAGATGGGAATCAGGCCATGTTCAGACTTGCATTAGTATTTGTCTCTAATGATTCAATATCAGTTTCAATTAAATGTTACTTGTATGATGTTGTAGTGCTAAATCATGATGTATGCTATCTCAAGATATTTTACAGGGTAAGGTCAATAGAGATTCCATAGAGAGCAAGCTCTTGGTGATAAGGGGAGGAGAGAGACCATGAACGTACATTGTATAGTCCGGGCCAGTTCTGTTTGACTACAAATACATTTTTTTCCTATAGAATAGTCTTGAAAGGCGCCTATAAATAAAATGCATTATTATTATTATAATAAAAAACCTTCCTGGTAAATAGTTTCATTATTCCAAGACAGGAACAGCAGAGTCTGATGGTCAAAATGGTCCAAACTTTCAACTATAGTTTGTGTTGTGAGTTGATGGGTCCTATGACCTGGCATTAAACAGGCCAGCAGGGCTACATTTCTAAAGATTGTATACAGTAGATAAGTCCTGACATCATAAGTTTTTGCTTTCTCTACAAGAGAAATTAAGAAAATAGAGTATAGCCAGAAAGTTCTCCTGCACGTTCTATCTCACCAACTCCCTCTCTGATTTGTCTGATGCATTTTCGCTTCCACACAGAGAGGAAAAACAACTGATCCTGTGAGTGAAGGGTGGGGACAACTCTGACACTCATCTGAACACTGTGCACACACACGCACAGAGGTGGATGTGTGGTTCAGTTTTTTGAGTCAGTGCAAAAACAAAAGCAGTCTGTTGGAACATCCAGTAAAAGTGGCTCACATGTTTTCAACTGATTGTTTCCGATCATTGCACCGCAGGTGTGTTTTGTTTGCTGCAGTCTGGAGTTTACACACAGTAAAGTGAGAGTGGAGAGTTAGGGTTGATTCAGCCACAAAGGCTGTCACATTCTCTTTGCTTTCTGCTGTTCTTAAAGATATTTTTTTTATTTTTTGTTTAAGTTTTAAAGGAATAGTTCACCAAAAAATGAAATTCAGTCATTAGTGACTCACCCTCATGCTGATGAATACTCCAGAGTAGTTTTTTATTCCTCAAAGTGCATCTGGAGACCCAGGAGGCTGGTTCGTAGTCCAATGAAAAATATGAGAGTAATAGGGCCCAACACAAAAACATCCATAAAACTACACAAAAACCATTTAAAGGGACAACAAGGAGTTTTGGAAAAGCGAAGCGTTTTCATACTACATTTATGAGCCTCCGCGCGCACCGTGAAATTCTTTGACCGGCGCAAGACAGACTCATGTTTTCATTCATCAAGAATTAAAGTCAGAGGTTCGAAGACGATCACATACCGTCGTAGTTCCGACCATAAACGGCGATTTGGCGGCGTTATTCTCATGACTCGCCACAAAACCAAAAGTAAAGAAACGCTGGTCGGCTCGACCAGCATTTCTGCTTCCACTACTAATAGCAAAATAACGATAGAGACAAAACGATATATTTATCGAAAATGGGCCCATTAACAAGTGTGGGTAGCGTAGATTTATCCATATTAATGTGAGACTTTTTTATAACCAAATAGAAACTCCTCGTTGTCCCTTTAATATTCCTCCACACTGCTCATCCACTGCAATCCAAGTGTCCTGAAGGGATACAGTCCTGAAAGGAAAGCAGGAAGAGAGACTGGGGTAATGACATGCGCTAAATATCATCTGGGTCGGAGGTCAAACCAGTGATGCACTTCAGGCATATGCGACATGCTCTCTAACCACTCAACCAACCAGCACCTCCTTTCTGTTGTTATTAGACCTTAATCAATCAACCAGTCTTTATTTAAAGTGTAGAGATTACCATGCAACATGGTCTCAGTGTAGTCTAGCTTTGTGAGAAATTGTCCATCACATACTGACAGACAATTGCTTTCAGTGCTCTATGAGGGTTCAAAACATAAAAACACCACCAAGACATAAAAACCACATTCAAACCCATGAGATGCATAAAATCACAGTATGCTGCCTTTGTGTGCACACTGCTAAAATAATGTGACAACATTAGGCCCAGACCATCTCAGAATGGGAATCATCAGCGTCATTGTGTTCTCAGTGTGTTGTGATGTTAGTACTGAACAGGGCCTTAAGTGCATTATATTTTCTCAGCACTAATGATCCTGAGCTTCTGCTGTCTGTTTTAAAGCGGCTGTTTATTGACACAAGCTTTTATTTTTCCATTTTGGAATATGGCATATTATTACACAGTTCACCTTTGTATTATTAATTTAACCAAATGAATGTAATGCCTGTGTAAAAAAAAAAAAAAAGCCAAAAAAATACTAACTTTTGACAATGTATGAGCTGCAAATACACGAATGGGTGGTCCGCTCACAACAGGCAGTTACATACAGCTTTTAACTCACAGAAACAAGATATTGGGTACAATCATAACTTTTAAAACCTTATTTGTATATTGACATAGAAATACAGTAGACATTAGATTAAAATTCCAAGTGGTTGCAATTAGAAAGGAATATTAAGACAATGACTTAGATGACCCAAATAAAAATACATCTACAGTATACTCGTTTTACAGCTTCATAGGGCTCTTGCATAGATGCAGGTGCAAACGGAATTGAGGACCTTTATTATAATAGCAGGATGCCAGCTGTGTGAGGCAAATAGGAAGGTGGATAATGCAAGCTAAGTTACTGACAGCAAGTTACTGTATTTTCATTTATAATAAACTACAGAATAGTAATGTATCCCACAAAACAGTACTTTGTCTATTTCCACTGTGTTATTGTTATTATAATTATAAATAATGATATTGAAATGACGACTATTATTATCTGAAACATTATTTTCTTTTCCAGAGCTTGTGCGGAAAATAACATGAGTTTGAGTTGATTTTCCTTAAAACCATTTATATCAAGGATACATCCTTCAACTTACTAAATTGTTTTTGTTTTAAAGTAATCATTAAACTTATTCCTCCCTCTCAGCTTAGTCAACATTAGATAATATATTCACAAATGGGTGAGAACAGCATAGCAGTCGCTCTTGTCACTGCTCTTACCACTCTTGTATTTCTCTGTTGCACTTTTTCTTCCCTTTATACTAATGGATATCTCTAATCCTATTTGCATTCAAATTACCTCACCAGGTGGTACACCGATCAGAGGTAAGAATGCTAGGTTAAAACACTGTCTGTTCATCCTCCTCCATCTCCATCGCCTCCATCGCCTCATTGTGTCCTCACTCCCAGGGCTCTGGCCTCTTTGCTTGCTCCAACACTTTCTCTGCCTTCACCACAGACACGTTTAGTGTGTATGGAGACTAAAGGCAGCTAACACTGTGAAAATATAACCACATAACATGAATTAACTCTGGCTCTGGTGATATGCTAACAGAATTAACACTGAGCCTCTCAAAATGAAGCACAGCAGTTTCTTCCAATGGTTTCCAGAGAACACACATTAACTGTGTCTAACTAACTTCATACTAGCCCTGCTCTTTCAAAGGAGGAGCTCACCCTCTCAGTGTAAACCTGCCTGGGATTGCTAAATGTATCGATACCTTGTTCTGCTGTTTGTCCATCACTACTGTGTCCAGTTGGTTTGCTAAGCTCAGTCATTCAGTCGTTTGCCAGTCAGTACCACCCACTTGGTTACAGTTCCATACACACCCTGCCTGCTAGCATCCTCCTGCTAGTGTGTTAGAACCAGGCCTCTATTAATCTTGTGCTCAGAGAGTGCCCCTGTGCTGCCATGATCAGTGCCTCTTTAAAGGGGACATATTATGGAAGTATCACTTTTTGAAGGCTCTTTAACATATATTTGGGTGTTTGTCTTGCCTTCCGGCCGCAAAATGTGAGAAGTGCCACCAAAAAAATCTGTAATTTTCAGGCTCCCAAGGTTGAAATCCACATGGGGTTTTATGAGCTGTTCCCTCAGTTCTCTTCCAATGATGTCATTAATTTTAAAATTTGCATAATACCACCCCTACCTGATACCAGCACAAGAGGTGAGGTGGGGCAAACATTTGCATTTAAAGGGACAGGCACTAAAACCAGCCGTTCTGAACAGGGCTGTTTTGAGAAGATCTGTGATGTTTGATCCTTGGGGTATCTTGACCAAAGCATGTCACAGGCATGTCTTTGAGACACCTGGGAAGTATTTTAATTTGTGGAAAAGGTGCATGATATGTCTCCTTTACGTCCAGCCTTTTCCAGATGCTGGTGAGTCAGGTACTCCCATAGACTGTAAAAAGAATGGACGTAGCACCCGTGACGTCACCCATTGGTTTTGGGGAGTCGTTTTTGACTCAAATATGGCGGCCTGAACAGCGCCATGTTGGATTGGCCGGCCGAGAACCCTGCCACTCAACCTTTCCGCGCCCTAATTGGCCAGAGTTTTAAAGCAGAAGTAAGCAATCCAGTCGTTTGGGCTAATGCTGCGTTCCAGGCAGGCTTTTGAAACCGTAAGTTACAGCTTCAAGTCACAACTTACGACTTTGTAGCATTCCAGGCAACCCGTAACTCGTGTTTTTCCGACCTGTTGCACCTGTTTTACCTGTGAAAGTGCACTATAACGGCCACTCGTAACTTCCGACCCGTGAACTTGCACCAGATCGAACTGGTACGACTTCACAGGTCGGAAAAACACGAGTTACGGGTTGCCTTGAACGCACCATAACTTCTTGTCAGCCAATGGAGTCAGCAGCCCCCGCCCTTGTCATGGATCTATTGGTCCTCGGCCCTACATCACCACATTCATGCGCATCCCTTGGCTGCACACACAGCTAGGGATGCTCCGATCAGCATTTTTGGGTGCCGATCCGATCACAGGAATCACAAATCTGCCGATACCGATACCGATCACCGATCACAGAATGGATGGGAGAATAATAATAATAATAATAATAATAATAATAATAATCCTCAATGTCCTGTATTTGTGCACCACTTAAAGTGGTAAAACCATTTGTACTAAAATAAATAATAAATACAATCAAGATCTTTACACAAATTTTTATTTGTGCAAACATTACATGCCCTGTCAAGAGCAATAGATGAAATAAAATAAAAAATAAATAAAATTTACTTAATTTACTTGCCTTACTCCCCAAGTGAGGCAAAAAAGGCTTCAAAATCATTTTAAACAAAAAGAGGCATGCAGTTTACTGCCACTGCATCGCTAAATAGCCCTTAGAAGTTCACAGATTATGGATAAATAACCTTAGCACAAACTAAACTCCTAGTCGACTGGCCTTTATTGGGACAGAGGGGACTTTTATTTCTAAATCCCTCCTCATCGTTCAATAGCTCATCCTCATCTTCCTCACGTGTTGTTCTCCTTGCTGCGTTGTCGGACCTGGCTCTCTCTGTTGCGCTGTAGCGCGTCACTATAGCATATTCACAGCGTGTGCTGCGGTCCGTCTCCCGTCCCGACCGGGACCCGGACACGGAGCAGAGACCTGCTGTCCGACAGTGCAAGGCTGTCCCTCTCTGAAGCAGAGGAGAGGTCAGCTTCACTCCCGTCAGTCTTCACAGACAGTCCACACACAAGTTGAAAGAGTTTCTGATCATATATAAGCTATCGTCAGTGTTCCAGGCGACGGAGTTTGTTTTTTTTTGACCCGGCCTGCCTTTGCTCGTTTATACAAAGCCCCGGCTATTAATTGAATAGGCCTACCGGTGTCCCGGCTTTTATTTGAGGAAATACGGCGAGCTTGTTTATTTGAGGAAATAAGGCAGTCAATTCGTGTCTCAGCCCCCCCCCCCATGCAGTTGTCCATGGTGCTGAACCTGGTGACATACATTCTTGTTTACACTCTGCATTGTGGCTTGTCTGTGAAACACGCGCTGCAGATCTGTCCCTCTTGCTTTCTCCCCCACTCCCACTTCGCTCTAGCGCGGCTGAACCCGGTCTTTTCAGTTCGGAGTGGGGGCTCCACATGCACAGAGCGAAATGATAACGTCTAAAAAAAAATTTAAAAATTAAAAAAAAAAAAAAATTAAAAATTAACATGCGATCGGATTTTCTGATCGGCACTTTGAGAGCCCACCGATCATCCCGTTAAGGGTCAATATCGGCCGATAACGATCGGCAGCCGATCGATCGGAGCATCCCTACACACAGCTCTTCATGCCGTTCTCTCTCCTCATTGGATAAAGGTTGTAGGATACAAGGAAAGTTTTCTCCTCGGCTTACAGCAGAGCAGAGTGACTGACAGACACGTGTTTCAGACCAAACACTCGATGTAAGTGATTGCCGTCGGAAGATACAACTATTTAAGACTTATATTAACACAAAAATATCGCTTACTTCTGCTTTAACCTAATAACAGTAAAACGGTAGAGTTAAAAAAGAATTCACCCCCCTCAGAGTGTGTGCGGGGGTAGAAACTATCGATTGAGACAAAAAAACGTGCTGACACCAGGCTTTTAACATGTTTATTGAGGATATAAAATCAGCGATTTTAACATGGGCGTCTATGGAGAATGCTGCTTTCTGACACCAGCCCCCAGAGGAAGCTGAGGGGATTGCAGGTTTTTGAACGCGGAAGTGAGCTTCACTTCTCAGACCGACAACTGCCCCCTTGGGTACTCCTTCTATTGCTCTCATGATGGTTCTGTCTGTTCTTCATCTTCTTTGGACTTCTGCTGCCTGGGATGAAACCCTCCATGGATTGTGAGAAGCTTCCTTGTCTTGATCTCGGTAGCCTTTATCTCTTTTGGCCAGCTTATTATGTCAGCAGCGTATCTGATGACCAGCGGGGCATAGGTGTTGGATCTTGTTCTTCCCATTCACCTGGCTCTTCAGGATCTCTTCATGGTTCCTGTTTGCGTGTGGGATCACAAAGTATTTGTAGCCAACTTCAGCATCTTGTACTTCAGTCTGGTCAGTGCTGACCATACTCCCCCTTTTTGATACCATCATGCCACACTTATGTAGTCTGAATCTCATCACAAAATTGTTGGTTCAGATCGGCTGTCGTGGCACAGTCATATGGGAGGCCACTGCCTCCCTAAGCCCCGTTGCTGGTCATGACCATGCCTTTATCATCATAGTGTACTCTTCAGATGGCTACTTCCAGCAGGACAACACACCGTGCCACAAAACTCAAATAATCTCTTGATTTGATGTGCATTGTGTTCACCAGGAGGATCATATTAGAAGTGGACCCAGACCCACATTTTCAAATGTTTCAAATGCTCTGTTATAAGGTCCAGACTTCACACCAGACTAAACTAACCAAATCATCACGATAAACAGATCATTTATTTCCCACTTTATAATTTATAGGTGGCAAATAGTGAGTGATGAAGGTCTGGGGTTTGACGCCTGTACACTCTCCTTTGAAGCTGCAGATGCTTTCCATACCAGTTCCATTATTGAAGGCTCTATGTCTGAAGGGCAGAGGAAGTTTTGGAAATAACATCTTGGTTGGGGGGTCATTATTTCCATTTCATACTTTCTGCAGTAGCTCTGACTATTATTTTTTAATGCCAAGAGGTCAGAGAAAATGATGACCTCAACTCTTCGAACTCTCAAAAGAATGAAGCGTTATTCCCTGAAACACTTCTGAATGATGTTGATAGCAGAGTGGGGGGCAGTCTACAGTCTCCTGTGTCATATAGGGGAAAGGCTTAAAGGGATAGTTCAACATTTTGGCAAATTGGCCCATTGCCATAATCGCTATAGTCATAGCAGTAGGTTCGTTAACTTTATTTGTCGGTGTAAGCTATTTTTAGAACGGCGGAGCGAAGCGGCAGGCTGCTCAGGGCTATGCTATGGACGCTAAGGGAATTTCTTGGTTTCCCTCATCAAACTCATCAAATACAAAATCCCAAAACTCCAAAACGCTCTCATGGACAAGTTGTGACCTGCACATTCACCACGCTATGAGATAATAATGGAACGTTACGAAACTGAGCCTTTTTCGGGGTAAATACAGGGTAAATACAGAGTCTGCTTGCTGAAAAACTGTCCCTGAACGCAACGCGCATCAGCGGTTTTGCATGAATTTACGTCTAAAACAGCTCCGTCTCGTAACGTTCCGTTATTATCTCATAGCGTGGTGAATGTGCAGGTCACAACTTGTCCACAACAGCGTTTTTGAGTTGTTGGGTTGTGTATTTGATGAGTTTGATGAGGGCAACCAAGAAATTCCCTTAGCGTCCATAGCATAGCCCTGAGCAGCCTGCCGCTTCGCTCCGCCGTTCTAAAAATAGCTTACACCGACAATTAAAGGTAACGAACCTACTGCTATTACTATAGCGATTATGGCAATGGGCCAATTTGCCAAAATGTTGAACTATCCCTTTAACTAATGCGTGTGTGTGTGTGTGTGTCTTTTGGCTGCTTCTCAGATGGAGGTTGCTCCTTCATCTATGGGTTTGCTGTCTGCACCAGATGCATGAGAGATGTTACCAGACACATAATTTCAACTTAAACCATTGTCCTTTTTTTTTTCTGAAACTAGAGCATTGTTACAAACCCATTCCATATTGCATTTCAGGATTGTATTCTGAAATATGTAACTTTTAACATTTTATTTGTCAAATTTCTTAACATCCACTACACAATTGCATGATGTGTGTCTCATTCATAGTCAATACATATAGTATTGTTTAATCACTTAAGATTACATTCATGTTTTCAATCTCAAACCTAATCTATCTATTGACAAGTCAGTGTAAAATGTCTTACATGATGTAAATATTTGATGTGATTGGAATAAGTGGATGTAAATCATGGTTTCAGGTAAGTTATGTTCTCTTCCTAAAATGATTCAAACCACAAGTTGAGTCACTAGAGGCTTTGAGCAGTTATAATGTTTTTTCAGATTCAGATTTCAACAAAATCAACTTTATATTTTACATTCCAGTATGACTCACTGTCTACATTAGAGCTTCTCAAATTTTGTTGAACAGCTTCTGTTTATATCATTGTCCAGTGTACAGGTGGTAAAATCTCAGTAGTACATATAGCTGCTATAGCAACTAGCAACTTGGAAGTAGCTAAATGGAAGCAAATCATGGGAATAATAATTAAAATTGCATCACCATTGACATTTGACCTTGACATTTACAAATGAGATACATCAGCCAGGTACAGCCATAAACAACAGCAGCTGTATTTTCTCTGTTACACCCACATCGACCTAAAGAGCAGAGGCCCCCAAGATGCACACTTGTTGGTGTGTGGGTTAAGATAGGGCCCGCAATGCAATGATTGTAAGATCTAAGCTTACTGTAGAAGCATTATGGATGGAGTTATGAGCTCCAAGGCCAGTGTCCTCGTGGAAATATTAACCTTAAAGAACACCTGACAAAAATGGCTAAGATTATGTCCATGACTTAGCTGAGATGGATTAATACACACTAGTGTGCTGGTGACTATTGAGAAAAAAATATAGCACACTATAATGAATAAACATGTCATTTAGTGCAGAAAATAGAAGCACACCTCATTCTGTAGCTATTGCCTCTGTAGGTTGGAGTTGAGCTGTGACCTGCTTCATAAAATGAGTAATTGAATGTGTTAGTGTGACACCAAAACAAGTCCAGTCATCTTGAGTGAGCCTAACTAATATTGGTCATTTTTAGAAATGATAAGATATGGTAGAGAATTATCTTCACATACTGTATGTCCACAATGAAAACATTGCAGGAACATAATTTGGATGATTATCCCAAGGGTCTGTATAGAGAGATGTTGTGTTACTGTAGTGTGCCACCGTGTCTTGTCTTTGTTTTGTACTGATTGTGTTGTACGCTTTGGCCTCCCTCCCTCACCAGGAGCGCTTCAGATAGAGAACAGCGAGGAGTCAGACCAGGGCAAGTACGAGTGCGTGGCAGTCAACGGTGTCGGGACTCGTTACTCTCCTCCGGCCAACCTTTATGTTCGAGGTAAGATCCCCACTTGACCCCAGCTGACGCCTCCCTGCTGCCATTCAGGTCCCCACCTCCAGCAGTGGGCTCCTTCATCACCTCCACTGCACCACTACTAATAAGGAAACTGGCTCTGTCCAATCAAACTTTTACTTTTTTACTTTACAGTTTTGCCACTGTCACATACTGAACTCTGTCTGTATCACCTTGTCTCCGGGGATTGTTTATGTATTGTTGCTATGGGGGGGGGGGGGGTCATCTGGGGTGAAAAAGAGGTTGGCTGTGGTTTTGCATATTTATTCTGGCGAGATGGAGGTTTACACACAAAATTCCCCAAAAGCTCCAATTGGCTGGACGTGATGCAGGTTAGAAGCTACAAGGCATCAACAAACAGCTCAGTGAGAATCAGACAGACAGTTCCAGGTTCTCAAAGGCAATTTTCAAGTCTTGTGTTGTTTGCGATACATATACAACTGTAATCTCTGTTTCATTTGACTTTTCCGCTGCTAATGCTCTTTGATGATGTTTTTAAAATAATGTCAAAGTCTCTACATGCTAAATATAGCTACAGCTATACAGCTACATGCCACATGTACAGTATGATGAGGGTGCCCACTCCTGTGATAGGAACTGTCTTTGAGAACTGGAACACAAAATGTTTCTGAGCAGTCTGTCATGTGAGGTATCCTCCACTGAACCCAACACAGCTGCAGCCAACAGAGTGATGAAGTTTTCATCTCTGCCTCTTTTTCCAACGTCGTCCCCGTCTGTGTTTTTTAACCCATAACATTTCCAGGTTTGCTAGTTTTCTGGCTTATATCTCTTATATTTCTCTGTTTATATCTCTAAACAAACACTACAACCTGTCATATTTCCAAAGTGTGTGCGTGTGTGCTTTTCCTACGTCTTTTCAGTTTCTCTGGATTTATCTCTTCTGTATTTGTTGTGTAGTCCACAGTCCCTCCTCTACTCATGTGTCAGTTACGGGCACGTACTGTACAGTATGTCTGTGTTCATATGTTCTGTGTTAAATGTGAAAGCTGCTTATTTTCATTGTTGTGTGTGCTGTGCTGTGCTTTGTCTACTCAACATGTGTGAGAGAGATTACAACTCGCCAGTGAGAGGATGTGGTGAATGATGTGGCTCATTTACAACAAAGATCACTGAGCAAAGAGATAAGTGACGTTGATAGTGAGCTCCCGTGCTCCACCAAAATACTTTATCCTGCTCATTTGGCTGATGGGGGATTTTATGATAAGATGTAACTGTATAAATACAGAAGGTAAAGAAAATCAAGAAAATGAGAACATACATATAAAGAGACTGCAAAATAATTTCAGCACGAGTTGCTTGTATCAGCTTCCAGTCACATCTCATCGCTGCAAAACATGTGGCACAACATCTGCAGTCCTTTGTGTACAAAGCAATGTTTTACATTGATCTTTACAGATCTCAGTGAACTGAAATTATTAACAACATGTATCTGGCTAAGTCAAAGTCTACTACCTACATGTGACTATGCAGTAGCCTAAAGTCAGTCTTATTTAAAGTCAGTTTTATTGGCAAGGGCTGATGACAACTCCTTAAACTCTACGACAGGTGTAATCAAGAGCAGCCACAGACAGCCTCACATCTCTGATGCTCTGACTTTAGACAGCTGAGAGTGAGATGGGGTGTGTCTGGTATCTCCAGATATTCTACCCTTTTAAACAACATAAAGCTACTGTTTTTTATTTTTAATTTGAAATCTTAGATTAAAACCCCCAAAACCAGAGTGTTTTCATTTTTAAAACCATATAACAGAAAAAAAACTGAGCCATATACATGTATCTGTTTTTGTTTTCACAATTACCAATCAAGAAATTTGACACCCATTGGCTGGTTTCCTGCCATAAATGTGTCTGCCTTATAATGCCATTGATAAAGAAGTGTTTAAATTTGCATTGTCTATCATTGTCATTGGTGGCATATATGTGTAACAGTAAAATACTGTCACTATCTATGAATGTGTATTTAACATGGATGCAACTGCTAGAGGCTTTTTTTTCTTGCATGCCACTACAGACCCAGAGACACACACATGTGTTATTGTGGTATGTGCTGGTGGAACACAAGCAGCAATCTCAGCATTGCTGGTCTTTCTATGACTGAGGAACAATAGTGTGTTAAAGTAGGGACCTCTGCTGGTCATGTTAGGTAACACTTAACAACACTAAAAGGTTTAACAGTTTATTTCCATAGTATTTCATTGGGCTGTTAATTTACACCTTTCACACAATATTTACCATTAACATTATGTCACCTGACTACCTTTAATTTAATAATAAGTGCAACTCAATCATCAGTAAAACAATGACTTGAGACATAGAAAGCTGGTTTGATTATGTGAATGTTTGACTCATCCTGTTTAAGGGGCCATGTTTATTGGAGCCTGAGCACGGCCGTAGGCAGGGAACACAGGTGTCAGTTTTGTGTTGTCATCACAGTCTGGTTGTCAGCTATTTGTGTGGCAGTGATGTGTGTGATGGTTTGTATTGTATTTGTTGTGTCTCATGGTATGTGTGTGTGTGTGTGTGTTGTCACTCATGAATTGATAAGCAGATATTTGCCTGTTTTACTCTCTCTGTTTCTCCTTGTCTTCTTCCTCCCATTCCTTATTTTCCCTTCTTGATAATTATTTTTTCCTTTTCATTTTATCCATCATCATTGCACCCTGCCATCAAAAAAACACAATCCAATTATGACCACTCAGATCAACGGGAAGGTTGGTTTCTTCACTCTTTTATCTCCTAATGCTGTGGCCTGGCAGACTGGAGCCGTGCTGCGCCAGCATGTTGCTAGGCGCCTCAGGCCCGTCCCGGCCTCTCTCAGGACCTTAACCTCACAATGCAACCCCTTTGCTCCCCCAGCTGCACCCATCCCCACCTGCTTGTCTAACATATTGTGAAATTAGCATGTTTTTGAATGTCATTAATGTGCTTTTTGCACAAAAATGCATGTACAACCAGGAAAGGATGTGACACTTTAAAGGCACAGTTGAAAATGATTTTTTTTTTGTGTGTGTTTTTGCAAACTGAGGAGTGTCCAACCCCCAAATGTTGCAACATGAGTTAGAATTGTCGCATTCAACTTGAGATAGGATTAGGAGCTTTGACATTAGTGGAACCTGGAGTAGAGGTTCTTCCATATGTCTAAGTGGAAGGAGGTGGAAAGTGCCCTGTGCTTAATCTGCTGCCACTGTTACCCGACCCTAGATAATGAAGGTTGAACTCTTTTTATAGTCACTATAATATACAATTCATACTATACATTCACAGTGAAACAGTTACTTGTAATATACACTTTATGGTCCTTCTAAGAAAAGCCCTTGAAGCTCTGAGTCCATCCACAAGAAATATATTTTTGTTTAAAACAAGAGACACATGTGACCAGCTGTTCTCTCTGTGAAGACCACAGAAGCTGACCGCCTAGTCTGGTCTATTCCAAGTCTTAACACCTAATATCTTCTGTCATCGCTGCTGTTTGATGAAAAAAAAAACACACTGCTAGTTCACGTCAGTCAGCTCCTAGAGCATCTCTGATAGAAAACAAGGGCAACAGGGTGTAAGAAGTATCTAGCTGCATGATGTAGACTCACCCACTGAAGGGTGCTTAGTGTGTTAGAACCAAGCCTCTATTGATCTTGTGTTCAGCGAGTGCCCCTGTGCTGCCATGATCAGTGCCTCTTTAAAGGGGACATATTATGGAAATATCACTTTTTGAGGGCTCTTTAACATATATTTGGGTGTTTGTCTTGCCTTCCGGCCCCAAAAATTTGAGAATTGAAAAAAGAAAATCTGTAGTATTCAGGCTCCCTAGGTTGAAATCCATGTGGTTTTACGAGCTGTTCCCTCAGACGTCTTCCAGTGATGTAACTAGTTTTCGAATTTGCATAACCCCACCCCTACCTGATACCGGTAGAAGGGATGGGGCAGGGCAAACAGTGGCTGACTTGCATTTAAAAGGACAGACACTGAAACCAGCCATTCTGAACAGGGCTGTTTTGAGAGGATGAAAAGAGCTGTGATGTTTGATCCTTGGGGTATTTTGACCAAAACATGTCACAGACATGTCTTTTAATTTGTGGAAAAGGGGCATAATATGTCTTCTTTAAGCTTAGAAAGGCCTCATGTTAAGACCACTGACGGTGAATAGGCATGAAACTCCTGGATGGATCATCTGAGTTTCAGTTAAAAAGGTGAACAGCTGGAAAATACCTGCTTATTTGATAAAACATGATAAAACTAACTCTCAGACTGTGGATACATTCAGTAACCCTGGCAGGAGTAAAGCTTTGGTAGGCAAGAGTTCGTGGGTACTCTTTGATGAAACCAAACACAAAACCTCAGTGTTTTTTTTTTACACATGACAAAGAAATGATGATGATGTGTCACACACTTTTCTTGGTGAAAGATCACACTCATTACATGATTTGCATTTACAACGTAATCTAAGTTCAGAGTTTGTGCTCACTTCACAAAATGTTGCAACTGTGTCACTCCCATAATCTCATCTCCAGCATGCTGATCATCTTGGCTGCGCACTACCATGAAAAGTACAAAGGAACACAACTGACTGGGGGAAGTGTTTGGGACTTTCATGTGCAGGAGACAGTAGTAGCCATAAAACTAGTGCTACAAAGGAGCCTGTGAATATTCTCATTTGTCCAGGTCATAGTTATCTTAAGGAAATTTAAATCTAACGCAACTGGACTTGGTTATTTGTCTAGGAAGACGTTTCACCTCTCATCCAAGAGGCTTCATCAGTTCATGCTCACATCTGACCAGGCTGAGACTGGTTGGTTGGTTACCAGTCTCAGCCTGGATCATTCACTTATGAATTCTGCTGTATCGCTCAGTGGCAATGGTCTCCACTGGCAACAATGAGGTGATCCTCATTGTTGCCAGTGGAGACCATTTCCATTGTGTCGATCCTTGTTCGAGGGTTACAGTAAGTACACTAAGGTGCTTTGAATATCACATTCCACCAGCCTTTCTCATCACATCAGTCATTTCAGTTTTGACTAGAGCTCTGGACAGCATGTAGCTGTCTGGACATCCCCTCTCCTGCTGCACCACAAGCTGCTCACTTCTACAAAAGGAAGTGAGAAAAATCACATTTCCTTACTTCTGACCTCACTATTGACAACAACAAAAAAAGTTTGTTATACTTGATTTAATTTGCAGCATTTGTCTGTTGTATATGTTTAGTTCTTGTTGATGAATCCTGCAGGAAGCATGCTGCCACATCACCAGTGCTGCTGCATGACCTGACAATGAACACAGATTTTTGCATCCCCTTCCATCCTGGCTTTTCCCATAGCTCCAGCCTTTTCTTTCTTCAGACTTGGTTCCCCACATCTAACTCAGCCCTCCTTCCCTACCTTTCCCTCTTTTGTCTCTTTTCTCCAGCATGTTAGTAAAGACATAAGTTTGTCTGCATTCTACTGGCCTCTACTAATATGCTTCTAGTACCCTAAATGTCATTATTAGGGATGGAATGGTTTCGTATATACATTAAAAAAAAGCAATCCTGTTTGATTAACCTGTCCCAGTTTGTTACCTTCAGGGCAAATGCAAAAAAGTTTATTTTTTCTATGATGCTGAGGGGTGTGTGTGTACATGTGCATGTGTATGTGTGTGAGTAAATAACAGTTCACTCATAGTTTCTCTTAGTAATGGCGATAAAAACCGTTGCAAGTAAAAAGCTGAAACGTCCTCATTATACCTGTTCAACTTGCATGAAAGTCAACATGTAGAACATGATGTTTTTATAGCTGATAACAGGCCCACAGAGGTCTGCTGCCTCAGCCCTCTCACTGCATGTATTACCAAATACATTCCATCATATTACAGAAAGGATTTCCATCTTCTCTTTCAAAAGAATAGGTAGAAAAACTAGTCTTATGAGTGCCTATATGTAGACAAGTTGCACAAAAACTTAGATATTTTATACTGTGTGGAGTGTTTAAAAAAACTGTGTTACAAATTGAACCATGGATTATGTGAACCCCTAGTCATTATGGTTACTAAGTGAGAAAATCAGTGTAACTTTCATGCAAATAATCAATAGCGGGAATAAAAAAAACATTTATATATATATATAACATTACAATATACAGTAACAATATAACAATAATCTGTGTTTATGCCTAGATGAGATATCACCATAATGGCCAGTGCCCAGTGAGACAATAGAAATATATTCAGATGGAATTTTGAACAACTGCAAACTGCACAACAGTGCACAACACTATAAACAACCTTATGTTTCTTGTGGCTGCATTACTTGCTGGGTTAGGTTCATAATTCAAAGTGACAAGTACACAACATTGAAGTCATTTAATAAGTGCAGTCTCTACCATTTTGAATTACTGAGTTCCAATACTAGTGAATGCAGGACACCTGATCAATACCTCAAGATGATGATGAGAAGCACCGATCTCCACATCTGGAAGACCTGGATGATCTGAAGGCAGTGATGCCCGAGTTCCAAAATGCGAATAGAAACATCCAAGACCAGTGTGGACAACGATTGCGCCATACAAAGCTGCACAGCCTTGGCTTGTTAGACTTCTCTCTGAGGACTTCAGGAGGTCCAGGAGGATCACACAGCCTTCAGTTTCCATCAGTAGGGAAGAGTTGGAAAATGTGGGCTCCTTTCACCCTTTGGGCTTCCTGGCCGACCATAACCGAGGATCTAACACAGACAGGGAACACCTCCACCCTGGTGAAGAGAGCGCAGCAGAACCTCTTCTTCCTCCGGAAACTAAAACAGAAGGACAACAGAGGGCTTATTTTGCCAGTGCTGTGCAGTGTGGGAGTTGTTCTCCCTGACCTAGACTCTGTATACGTGGATTGGCTGCAGAGGAAGGCAAAATTCATTAGCCTAAGACCTAGAACTGCTGCGTAAGCTGTTGCTTTGTTGATGTGACTGATAACAGTGTTGACAGTTTGTGTATCAGTTTTTCATCCTTGATATATGCAAAATAACTGCAACTAAAGAGACTGAATCCAAATTTCTAAATATAGTTGTGGGCTATCCTCCAAGTTGAAATTTTAAAGTCAGTCCCAAGTATGCGATAATACTGAGTTACAGATATGGACCTGACCCTGACAATAAATACTTTTTGGGATTGTAAAATGTATGGTGGAGGATGTGGAAAACTCTTCACCTCCCCAACAGGCAATGTACATTTTATTCAAAGTGTCAGGGAACAGAACTAGGGGCGTCATATAGCTCACTGGGGTGAGCCGGCGCCCCATATAAAGAGGCTATAGTCCCCACTGCAGTGGCAGTGGTTCGATTCCCCCTGCAGCCCCTTGCTGCATGTCATACCCTCCTGTCCTTCCTGTCCCTCGAAACTGTCCTGTCAATTAAAGGCAAAATGCACAAACAAAATACTTAAAAAAAGAAGAAGAACCCCTTCTCGCTTTCATTTCCTGTCTCTAACCCTGACAGATTAATAGTAGACATCAAATTCTTAAAACTATATATATTTTTTTAACATTAGCAACATTCTAGACTAAAACGTGTAGGACAAAGAGCTGAAACCAGTTGCAAAGAAAACCAGCCTATAAATTGGTTTTAACTTGAGTTGGAAAAAAAATTGGACAAATGTTCCCTATCTCCATGCTGTAGTCTGAAATTGCCAATGATAGGACATAATGATGATGATAATTATACATAATTATACAGTAGGCTCATCCACCCTTACTGCTTCATATACACTGCTGCACAATAGTTAGACGGTGAGGTAACCCTCTGGTCCTGTGACACCAACACCACCAACCCTTTCACTCCTTCTACCCTGAGACAACCTTTCTTTACCTCTGCAGTTCGTCGTGTGCCTCCCCGTTTCTCCATCCCCCCCACAAATGGTGAGGTGATGCCCGGGGGCAGTGTCAACCTGACTTGTGTGGCGGTCGGCGCTCCCATGCCTTATGTGAAGTGGATGACCGGCGAGGCTGAACTGACACGAGAAGAGGAGATGCCCATTGGCCGTAACGTCCTGGAGCTCACCAACATCCGCCATTCTGCCAATTATAGCTGCATTGCCATATCCTCCCTGGGCATGATCGAGACCACAGCACAGATCACTGTCAAAGGTGAGAAAAAAATCTCAAATACATTAAAGGGGTAGTTCAACATCTTGGTAAATTTCCCGAATGCCATAATCCCTAAAGTCATAGCAGTAGGTTCATTATGTTGTTTTTAGATCAGTGGGGCAGAGACGCGAGCTGCTCAGTGAACACAATGGAGGTGAATGGTACAGGTCCCCTGTCCCTCATCAAACTCATCAAATACACAATCCAACAACTCCAAAACGCTCTGGTGGACAAGTTGTGACCTGTACTGTACATTCACCATGCCATGTAAAGCCCTTTGAGACAAACTGTTTGTAAAAACGGGCTATACAAATAAAATTGCCTTGCCTTGCCACACTATGAAATAATCATGTCTAATATTGTAACATTATGATACATGAAGCAAATACTCGGAAACTACTCTTGAGTAAACGGGAGTAGCTGCACTAAATGTGCGCTTTTGAAATCACTCCACCCAGCAGCTATGTGTGGAATGTAGTTCCAGCTATGCATTTGCCTCGAAAACAAATCTGTCTCGTAATGTTACATTATTATTTTATAGCGTGGTAAATGTGCACGTCACAACTTGTCCACAAGAGCGTTTGGGAGTTGTTGGATTGTGTATTTGATGAGTTTGATGAGGGACAGGGGACCTGTACCGTTCACCTCCATTGTGTTAGCTGATCAGCTCGCGTCTCTGCCCCGCAGATCTCAAAACAACATTCACCGATTATTAAAGGTAATGAACATACTCCTACTGTATGACTATAGGGATTATGCCAATAGGGGAATTTGCCAAAATGTTGAACTATCCCTTTAATTCATATACAGTACAGCATATACTTCTGAACTGTTAGACTGATGGTGTTGATGGTTTGTGAAGCTCTAGTAGCTGCCAGACCTTAATGTCAGAGAAAAGGAAAAAAGACTTGTTTGTTTGACTTTCATGCCTCTCTCTGCTGTTTAACAGCACTGCCAAAGCCGCCCACCTCCCTCATTGTGACAGAAACCACAGCAACCAGTGTCACCCTGACGTGGGACTCTGGCAACCCAGAACCAGTGTCCTACTATGTGATCCAGTACCGCGCCAAACTGTCTGACAACGGTTTCCAGGAAGTAGAAGGAGTAGCCACCACGCGATACAGCATTGGCGGACTCAGTCCCTATTCTGAGTACGAGTTTCGTGTCATGGCTGTCAATAATGTAGGCCGAGGCCCCCCCAGTGGTATTGTGGACACCCGTACCAGTGAACAAGCACCCTCATCGCATCCTCTACACGTCCAGGCGCGCATGTTGAGTTCCAACACCCTGCTGGTCCAGTGGGAACCTCCAGAGGAACCCAACGGCCAGATCCAGGGCTACAGAGTGTACTACAGTTCTGCACATAATGCCCCGCTACACACCTGGCAGAAACACAACACAGATGACAGTCAGCTCACCACCATCTCAGGCCTTATACCCAACATCACGTACAGCCTGAGAGTGCTGGGCTTCACCTCTGTGGGTGATGGCCCTCCCTCTGATGTTCTGCAGATCAAGACCCAGCAGGGAGGTAAGAGGAATCTCACTGTCAATATAAATGGCACAACAAAATTCTGTCATCTACTTAGCATTTGAAATCTAAAATGTTACTTAAATTAAGTCCTGCTAGCCTACCTAAAGCAAAATTCATTAACTGGTTTTGTTATCTTGGATGCAATACAGCAAGCATACTATCACATCCAGCAGACACAGAGCAGCATTAGCACTCATTGACAGTCATCTTTGGCTCTGAATGAATTTTATACCAGAAGCAGAATCACAGTTAAAGCAGAAGTAAGCGGAATGTTTGTGTTAATATAAGTCTTAAATAGTTATATCTTGCGACAGCAATCACTTACATAGAGTGTTTGGTCTGAAACATGGGTCTGTCAGCCGAGGAGAAAACTTTCCTTGTATCCTACAACCTTTATCCAATGAGGAGAGAGAACGGCATAAAGGGGCGGTCCTCTCTGTGTGTGCAGCCAAGGGATGCGCGTGAATGTGGTGACGTAGGGACGAGGGCGGGGACTGCTAACTCCATCGGCTGACAAGAAGTTAGCCAAAACGACCGGATCGCTTACTTCTGCTTTAATCACTGCAAAATGTGCAGTGTGTAGACACACGAAATGTTGAAATTGAGAATTTTCTTTTTTCTGTTTTAATAATGAGCCCATTTGAATTTCATTCCAGCAGGGGTTGTACAACCTGAGGCATCATGTTAAAAATGATCATGCAATTAACATAAACTCCCTCAAAAAAAAAGATTGATCTCCCTCATAGATGACTGGTATCAGCATCACTGGCTAAAAGGTGACCGTCCTTAATCAAGTCACACTGTGTTACACTTACATCAGTTGAAATAGCAGAAAAACAGCTGTGTAAAATTTGTCAAATGTCCACCAGCTGAGCTGAACAGTGGCCATTTATTCTGCAAAAGTATTCTCATACTGTATGAGCTCAGAACAGCGTGTGACACAAGGACTTGACACAGTCTGGACAGTATTGGGTAAAAAGGGTTTGACGGACTGTTAGCTTCAAATATTACTTTAATCACAAATGACATGACTCATACAGAAATGACATTATTGGTTTCCCTAACTGAATATTGTTAAGGTGTTGTAAAAGTTGTTGTGGCTATTTTAGATACCAAATAGTGGGTACCATCTTTTGGCAGCCACCACTTAGCTGTGTTTTATTGCAGCAATACATTTCAAAATTAATTCCTTCAAATTAGTAAAAGTATAAGATGTGTGTAAGATTTTTTTTTAAAAAGTAGTATTATCATGTGTGTGGGACTACTTCAGTAAAGTCTGGGAATCATGAGCATCAGAAACTGGTTAATACATTTGAGGTTTGTGACATCAACTTCCTCAGCCTGCTTATTAATTTATTGTATCAACAATCAATTCCCACTTCTATGTGTTTGTTCCCACTTCACTTTCTTGCTTTGTATTTTCTCTCTTACATCCTTCCATCTCTTGCCTGAAGTTCCAGCTCAAATGTCTGGTTTTGAGGCTGAGGCTGAACTGGATTCCCGCATCATGTTGTCATGGAGCTGGCCTGCCCAGGACGCCATCATCAGCTTTGAACTGCTCTACTGGGAAGCCAGCAATCCCACCGACAAGGTACGCTCTACCTTGAAAACTCTGTCCACTAGGACTTCTGGAATGATGATGAGAAGAGTGAAGGCATTGTTAATTAGCTCTCTGGAGTCAGGCAGAATAAATCCACAGAGTAAGTAAAAAACTCAACTGATAAAGATGAGACCTAATGAGAAGCAAGAGAAACAACAAAAACAGGACAAATGAAAATATATTGGAAATTTTTTTTGTTCATTATAGAAAATGGACCAGGAAGATGACAAGTTCACCACATTTAAGAATAAAATGAAAAGAGGAATGACAGAAGAAATCGCTAATCTTTGACATAACATAGGCTATAAGTTCTTAAGATACAGTATGTTGTCAGTGAGAATGGAGAAGACACATCAGATGCAGCAAAAAATATCATATTATTTTTATATAACACTGATGGGCATATAGAGTACCTGATGCTTGCGCTGGCAAAAAACATTATCAAAGACTGTTCTCACCCAGGAAACAGCTTGTCTATGCTGCTGGCCTCTGGGAAGCACTGTAAGTCGATCCAGGCCTGCACCTCCAGACTCATGAAGAGTTTTTACCTTAGTGCCATAAAACAACTCTCAAAACTTAGTTGAAGTCTGTGCAGTACACTGTGCAATACATTGTGGGCTGCGCAATACATTTTGCTAAGATGAGCAAGATAAATACATTAACATGCTGTGCTTACTGTATGTTCTTATGTCTAGTTGTCTGTTCTAATGTGATTTGTGTGGTGTTTTGTTTTGTGTAGATTATATTGCACTTATATTACATTTCTATATTTTATATTTTACGTATCACTTGAGGACTTGCACTAAATTTCATTGTACAGTTGTGCAATGACAATAAAGGCATTTAATCTTTAATCTTTAATATTATTCTATATATAAACTCATTTGGAAAAACTGACGTACTATATTTTGGAAAGATTCCTAAGAACTGAACTTGAGTTACCAGACGGAGCTAATCTGCACTTCCAGCAAGCCCACAGCCCCCTGTCCACATCCCATGCTCCAGTGCTACTTCCAGGTTGATTTTGGTCAGCATCCTTGACTTTAAGATTAGATAATTTAGAAGAAATGTGAACACTGTCGGAGTGGGAGCAAGGAAGGGAAGAACAAAGTATATCCAGAAGCTGGTATATTTTGTGACAGAGATCCTTTGTGTGTGTTCATAAACGTGTATGTACCATGGTTTCTTTATGGTCCTGGGTTTTTCTCTCCACAGCATCGTGTCACATTCAACCCTGCAGGCTCTTATGCAGTCAATGGTCTGAAGCCAGATACACTGTACATGTTTTCCCTGGCAGCACGATCTGAAATGGGTTTAGGAGTCTTTACTCCGGCTATTGAGTGCAGGACCACCCAGTCCAGTAAGTTCCACAGCTTTCTAATTTCACTCTCACTCAGTCTCGACCAAAAAGAACAGTATACAGAAGGCACTACCTTCACTGTATTTATTTTACTTACAGTAAAGATGGTAATGCGTCACTGTAATAACATGAGAATGCATCGAACTGTTATACAGAAGCAGAAGACCTTTTTTCTTTCTTTTTTTAAATCTTTCATGGATTAAGCCAGACTATTACAGACTATACAGCCTGCTTAATAGTGAGTTTTAAAACACATTTCCGTGTGTTTCTAAATAAAATCAATATCCCATTTGGATGAAATCTAAAATGTCAACAAATTTAGTTATATTTCTGAGATGAAAATACTGAGTGATTTTAGAGAAAGAGGAACCTGGTTCAGTACCAGATCTTCCTCCCCTGTGTGCTGTGCTGACATACTTAGACTTAATTTAGACATGTGGAAAACTAAGCTAAACAGTTCAACAACATACAGACAGCTTTCTGTTTAGCCTGTTTGTACCAATCAGCTGTGTTGTGCTGCAGTGCCGGTAGCTCCTCCCAGGAGGGTGGAGGTGGACGCCCTCAACTCCACGGCACTGAAGGTGACATGGAACCCTCCGCTGTCTGTGAAGCAGCACGGCCAGATCAGAGGCTTCCAGCTGGTCTACTCCAGACTGGAGAACAGGGAGCCGCATGGCCAGCCCATCATCATGGACGTTCCCCATCCTGAAGCCCAGGTACTGTCACACTCTACGTTGATTCTAGGCTAAAGAAGGAGAGTTCAGTTCAAATCCTAAGAGGAACTAGGAAACTCTTACTGCAGTATTATTTGACAAAATGTTAACTTCAGTTACTTGTGGTAAATAGTGTTTTTATGATACATGGATGAAAAACCACTCAACCAGGACAAATACAGAAATGAACTTCAATGAAGGCTAACTTAGTACTGCACTGTACTAGTCTGTACTATGCACTATGTCAGCTATGTGGATAACTCAGTCTTTCTCCATTTCTGCCTCTATCTCTTGTTTTCTCTCATTTCTTCTTCTCCGTGACTCTCTCCAGGCGGCCATCATAACAGGTCTGCTCCCAGAGACCACCTACTCTTTGACTGTGGCTGCGTACACTACCAAAGGTGATGGGGCTCGCAGCAAGGCCAAGATGGCCACCACTACAGGGGCAGGTAAGCTCATAAATACCGTGTCATTGGACAGCCAGGTGGCGTGGCTACATGGCCATCATCTTGGCTCAGGCAACTTTCTCCTTCAGAGTATTAAGCCTATGGTGTATGTTCTACTATAATAACCAGAACTTGCTCAGTTTTTGACCAATTTTCAAACAGTTTGGGTTGTTATAAACATCAGAAATACAGTTATGATACTGCATACTTAAAGCAGAAGTAAGCGCAATGTTTGTGTATGAAAGAAACATTATAGTAAAAGTCTCCGACAGCAATCACTTACAGTAATATCTTTGTTTGGACAAAACACAGAGTCTGTCAGTCACTCTGCTCTGCTGTAAGCCGAGGACTGGATCATTCCTTGTATCCTACAACCTTTATCCAATGAGGAGAGAGAATGACATAAAGGGGCGGTCCTCTCTGTGTGTGCTAAAATAAGCGCGTGCATGTGGTGACGTAGGGACGAGGGCGGGGACTGCTAACTCCATCGGCTGACAAGAAGTTAGCCAAAACGACCGGATCGCTTACTTCTGCTTTAAAATCACGAATAATTTTAATCATGTACTTTTCTATGAAAGAAACATTATAGTAAAAGTATGTGAATAGTTAAAGTAATATCTATATATGGACACAATTTCACAGAGCAATGAATAGTTTTTTTAGTGCAGATGACTGGATCACCCATTGGCTGCAGCCAGAGTCAGCAGGTTGCCTGACCCAAAATGGCCGCCTGTGAGTTTGATTTGATTTGATTTGATTTGATTTGATTTGATTTGATTTATTGGTCCCCATGGGGAGATTTGTCTTTACTGACTGTACGTTACAATGAAGGACAACATTGTACATCACAAGACAGACAACAACAGTAATTATATACACAACAACAGTGACAACATACACAGTGCAATAGTGGACAGACAGATCAGCGGGGCCTAGCTATAGCTGCAGGGATCAGACTTTTCCCAAGGCGAGCCCTCCTAAACGTAAGGGTTCTGTACCTGCGCCCTGAGGGTAGTGGGATGATGTATTGGTGCAGTTGGTGAGTGATGTATGTCTTGTATGTAGGTTGTAGGTTTTTGTATAGCTCAGAAGGAATGACTGACACTTCTGTATGTGATTCTGTATCAGCATGTCATTGTTCATATTAAATATGTCCTGTCTTCCAGTGCCTGGTAAACCCACCATGGTGATCAGCACCACCATAGGGAACACTGCCCTTATACAGTGGCAGCCACCAAAGGAGATGGTGGGGGAACATGTGGGTTACCAGCTGCAGTACAAGAGAGTAGAGGAGGAAGCTTTTACCATCAAAGACTTCAGAAGGATAGATGATCATTTCACAGTCACTGGCCTCCACAGAGGAGCCACCTACGTCTTCAAACTGACTGCCAAAAACCAAGCAGGCAATGGAGAAGAGTACATCAAGGAGATCAGCACCCCTGAAGACATTCCCAGCAGCTACCCCCAGAACCTGAGCGTGACCGGCCTGACAGCCACCTCCATCCAGCTGGCCTGGGACCCCCCGGCTCTGGCTGAGAGGAACGGGAGGATTGTGAAATACATGTTGGTGTATCGAGATATCAACAGCCTGCACAACAACACAAACACTACCACAGAAACACAGATGACCATCCATGGTTTACAGCCTGACACAACCTACGACATCAGAGTCCAAGCATTCACCAGTAAGGGAGGAGGTCCCATCAGCCCCAGCATCCAGAGTCGGACCATGTCCACCTCTATGCCAGGTTAGAACCACAGTCTGTTTCTGTGCTGGATGTGCTTGTAGAAAGTTGACCGTACAGTAGCTTCATCTGTGACCTCAGCACTTGTTACATTACTCCATGATTGTAATATTTTGGAATGTTTTATCTTGACCTCATGTGACAAATGATCAAGATACAGATCCAGAAATACGTTTTCTTAATAATCTAGACAATTGCAATTACTTTACAGTGGACCAGTTTAACAATAGCATTAAAGTAGAGCACAGCATTTCATTAATTTACTTCAACAGCCATAGTCTCAATAAGAACTTCCAGGAAATAGTTGATTACCTAAGCAGGGCCGGGAGAAAGGTGATGATAATTCTAGGGGCCCAGTGCCCAGTGGGGCCCACAAAAAACCCCAGTAGTCTAATCTTTGTATGACTGATTTATTATGCATAAAACTCTGACTAATACTCATAGCAATGCTGCATTAGCATCAAAACAATGTAGGCTAAATAAAAAATGATAATACATACGTAGTCTAAGAAAAATGTCGGAAACATCAGGGGGTTGGGGCCCACTTTAGTATTCTTTAAGGGGGCCCAGAATTCCTAGCAACGACCCTGTACCTAAGTGAATTTACTAGGCCATTTAGTGTTATCACAATTTCTGAAACTTGGATTGGGGATGGTAGAAGTGATGAATATGAAATTACAGGTAATAGTTGAACCACATAAACAGGACTGTAAAAACTGGAGGGGGAACAGCGTTGTATGTTGTAGACAGAAAAGCAGGTGTGCCGCGCTTGCGCCTGGTCTACGAAATAAGAGCCCTATGTGTGTAGTGTTGACATAAACCATAATGCCCTTGTTTTGTGCACCCAACCCTGAAACATCTCAGTCATATCCACAATCAGATTAAAATGGCTCATAATGGTGCTGACCTTCCTCCAGTGTTTATCCAGAACTTTGGAGTGAAGGCTGTGATGAAAACCTCGGTCCTATTGACCTGGGAAGTGCCAGATGACTACAACTCTCAAGTGCCTCTGAAGGTGAGACACACCCACGGTTCCTCCCACACATCAACTACATCACTGACAGACATTCAGTTTGGTAACTGAAGGATGTTTTTAAGTGTGAACTTCATCTTGGCTTCAGATCCTGTACAACCAGGACAGTGTGGAGGTCCAGGGCAACCTGAAGAAGAAGCTGATCACACAGCTGCAGCCAGATACTGATTATTCCTTTGTGCTGATGAGCCGAGGGAACAATGCTGGCGGCCTCCAACAGCAGGTTTCCATTCGCACTGCTCCAGACCTGCTGAAGATCAAACCTGCTAGATACCAACACAGTGAGGAGGAGGGTGGTAAAGTGACCATCAGCATTCCCAGGGTCCCTGCTGCAGCCCCGGTCAGGTGTGTGCTGTCTGTACAGTATGTGAACTAAAAAGAAATGAATGAAGTATGATTTCAGAATTGGCTCTGAAGTATTTCCTCTCTGTTAGTTTTTTAAAAAGTCACATAAACTTAATTAAGGCAGTCCATGTTTGAAAGTATATAATAGCTATGATGACTGGAATATGTATAAGTCAGTAACAGCTGTTATCAACTGTCTACTTCACCTGGTTCTGTGTCCGGCCCTGCTTGGCTACTTATCACAACAGCTCTAACTAGCCAACTGTCTGAATTAAATAAAATAAAATAGAATAATTAAAACCAGTAGTGTAAGGCTGGCAAATAAAAGGGCATATCTGACCACTTTGGTCACAGTATGGAGCCCTGCCTGGAATAGAAAACTCAAAAGCTGCAACATTGACTGTCAGTTTAATAAGGAGAAAAATAGTCTATAATAGCCACAGGCATGTAACATTGACCTCAGCAGCAGCTGTGGCTGTCAAATGTTAGAAAAAACAAAAGCAACAAACCAGCTATGAGTTCCTTTAGAGCTAATGACAGCCTGAACACAGCCAAAATTCTTATCAATTAACCCTTCACTGCCAGTGTTGTGGCAATTAAAAACACAAACACCCTGGTTATCTAAATAATTCCAGTTGTAAAAGTGTTTACTTTGTTAAACTTAATTCCATCTTGAGGAGAAAGTTAGCCAGTACAGCTTTGGAGTAGAGAATTTACGATGCTTGCTGTTATATACTGTAGATATAACTGTTATCAACACAAGGTTGTGTACATGGAATTAATGTATGACGCAGTTGTGTATCTGTTTGGTTCAGGTGGTACTACATAGTGGTCGTCGCTGTCACCCCAGCTTCTCTGAGCAGATGGGAAAATCCTGAAGTGATGGACGTATATGAGGTGAGTAGAAGTCCACTCGTACTGTTGATGTAACCACAGTTACAGAAGCTGTACAGACATGTAAGCCAGGTTTTTTTGGTTAATGCTGAGGGTTAAGGTTAGGGTTTGACGTGTAGTTATTATAAAAAGTACCACTCTCAGAGCTCTGCTTAAATTTGGTGTCTCATAAGAAGGACTTGGTGGACCATGTTCAAAGCCTCCATTGCAGGGAGCTGCAGCCTCAAGGTTGTTGTGACAGTCAAGGCAGGAACCTAAGGACCTGCTGGTGGACATCAGCAGTGAGGGAAGCGGGGTATCAGGTACCCAAAAGAGTTGTAGCCGCAGCACCCCAGAAGTTGCAAAAGCAAAAGCTTAGGTGTGGGAAAAGGATGGTGACAAAGAAGCTATGGAGGAGGACTTTCATTTAGCCATTGCTCAAGGAAAGTTCTGGCCAACCACTCTTCCACACAGAAAGGGGAAGCAGTGCTCGGTTCAGGCTGTGTTTGATAAGGGAGTAGAAACGTTAACCCTGACTGTAGATGTTGTTAGGCAGTGGAAGAAATACATTGAAGAGCTTCTGAAACACATTCTCTGTGGAGCCAGTAGAGTTTGGAAACTCAGGAGAAGTCTCAGATATCACCCTAGTAGAGGTTTATGATGACTTAGTCAGGGAACTCCTCGGTGGTAAACACCCTGGAAGTTGTGACACAGTCTTGGCTGACTATCTTTTCAATTTTGAGGTCAGATACAGCACATATGGAGCAGCAAAGTGGGGTGATGGTTCCCATTTCAACAAAGGGACCAAGTGGTGGGTTTCTGTTACTGGGGGATCACATTTTCAGCTTCCAGGGTTTACTTCAGGATTTACTTCAGGATTTACTTCAGGATTTACTCCAGGGTTTACTCCAGGGAGCTTAAAAGGAGGTTTTGACTGAATGTTGAACTTAGAATTCAGGGGCCGCTCTCTGCAGATGATTTGTTTTAGCCAGAAGTGACCTTTAAAACTCACTGGAGTGGTTTGTTGCTACTTGTTAAGCAGCAGGGATGAGAGTCAGCACCTCCAAGTCCAAATGAAGGGGTGCGGTTACCTACAGTAAGGGTTTTGTTCAACGAGTGAATAACGTTTCACTGTCAGCAGTAATGCAGCTGAGCTGAACTGAAAAGCAAAGCTATCAGTTTACCTCACTGATGCTCAATCAGCTCTGGGTAGTGACTAAAGGAACAGAATTGTAAATGCTCCATAAGATGATGATGATGATGATGATGAACCTTAGAGATGAGGTGAGGAGCCAGCCAAGGTGGTTTGGAGGTTTCGTGAGCATGACAAGGCAGACCCAGAATTGACTGAAGGTATTACATTACATCTCCCCAGGGATCAAACCTGCGTAGCCTGCTTCCACTGTGACAGACCTTGGGTAATGGATAAATCTTAGCACTTTTTCTGGCTGAACCAGGCTAACCAACCATTTAGTAGACTGATAACACTATTTTTAACTTAATTATTAGAAACAACTTGAAACATAACATTACATTAACATAACATAACATGAAAAAGTGTATTCCCAGAATGTTCAACTGTTCCTTTTCCATCTTTTTTTCCCATCAGTTTTGAAGATACATATATTTTGCTATGTTTGTTTCCAAGTTGTTGAACAGATTAGGGATGTTATTGAAAACAATGAAATTTCTTTAACAAAAAGATGTACATGGTGATAATAAAAATAATATGGGATGTGTGTGAAGGGAAGTACAAGAAGTCCAACAGAGAGTGGGAGAAACAACTCTCCCACAGTGATCAATTTGCTGTCATGCATCTTCATATCTCCATTCCAGACTCTCATACTGTGTCATCCCTCTGGCAGCTCCTGGAGGCTGGTGTTGGCAGCAGTGTGCAGAGGAGGAGGAGACAAAGCCACGACTTGCTGCAGCCCTACGTCGCCGCAAAGCTGGAGGTTCTGCCCGAGAGCTTCACTCTGGGTGACGAGAAAAAATACAACGGCTACTACAACAAACCTCTTCTTGGCCATCAGCTTTATCGCTGCTTTGTCCTGGCTGACCTCACACAGCATGACGCTGTGAGTGACCAATGTGTTTCCATAAAGACATGATCATATACTGTATAAAACCTTTAAGTACATAATGCATCTGCAGGTGTATCTTCAGAGATAAAGCCTTCCTTTTTGTGCAGCATCAGGCTATTTTTTATCTGGTCCCCCAAGACACAAAATACTGAAAACCCCACACAGAGCTCATTTTTATCAAATCAAATCAATTTATTATACGGCACTTTTCATATGTTGAGTCTAAAAACAACAAAGAAAACCAAGAAAACCCGACCCTTCCACCCCCACATACACACAGAGATACACAAATACATACACACTCACACACATACGCACACGCATGCACGCACACACACACTAACTGTCACTAAAGAGAGTAAGGATGAAGAGAGCTTTTCTGTCAAGAGTCTAAGGAATAATACAACCAACTTTTTAATAAACACCATCCTTGATCAGTAAGAGAAGATCATTTTGTGTTAAAAAAAACAAACTTTTTCCCTCAAGGCAGCCTTTCTGCTCCATATGCACAATTACAGCCATATGATCATGTGATACAATCTTCAACCACTTCTATTCTATCAAAACAATGGTTATCAACCACTTTAAGTAGAGACTTAATCATACCTGCATGATTATATCCCTGCAGTACATAACCAATTGTTAAAGGTAGGTTGATCAGACAGATTAGTAAAGAAGAGCTTTATTAAAAGAGAAACATCTTTGAACAACCTTTTTGGAATATGTAGAAGGCAAGTTAATGCTTTAGAAGAAGAAGTGATTGAAGTTAACTTTGGAGAGATCTACGGCAGAGAAACAGTCTACATATGAACAACTTACAGTTTACTCTAAGACCGCTGTGCTGAACAGATCTAAATGAATCTATCTGTTCTCTAATAGTCTTATTAATTTATTATAAGAAGCCATGCAATCATTACAGTGGAGCTTGCTTCAGCGTTTGCTGAAGGATTATGTGAATTCCACAGGATCATGGCCTAAAATAGGCGATCCACATTTCAATAGTGTCCTTACCTAAGCTGTTCTGTTGTGTGTAACTGACCGACCTGACAATGAATCATCCTCTGATCATCTGCAGCTGACAACGTTTGCAGCCAGCCCGTTCTCTGAGCCCATCATGGTGAAGATCTACAATGGAGTGACCCGACAAAGTGAGGATTCAGAAATGCTGTGGGTGATGGGTCCAGTCCTAGCTGTCATTTTCATCATCACCATAGTCATTGCAATCCTACTTTTCAAAAGGTGAGTATGAAAAAACAACAGACATGTGCACACAATGACCCGCAGGGTGAATATACACGGTTGTCCCCTAAAGTTGTATTGTACATTCCTCTTTTTATTCCTATAATAAAGGGTAATTGTGGTTTCATTTTCACAGTGATATTTTTGGCAGAGATTGATCAATAGAGTTTTGAGAGGATATACACTTTATCTATCAAGAATAGATCACATTGTAACAATCATTTCATGAGAAGAGGTTAAGGTACTGCCGACAAATGACTGTCTCTCTGCTCCCTTGTTCATTGTCTCCCTTCCATCTGTGGATGCAGCAAACAAGAGAGGTGAGTGAGTGTCTTGTTTCTACACCAACTTCTCCAGACGTCTTCAAGTTTTACTTACACATAGCATGTGTGTCTTGTGTGTTAGTATGTGTGTACTATTTGCATTATAATCTAAGTGTGTTTTACATTGTGCTGTTTGTGTCTGAATGTTTAGTTCACAAATCAGAACAAAGGTCCCTCATAATAATGTAGTCCTTCCTCTGTGTTCTTCTACCTCTCAACCATCACTGACCTGCAGCTTTATATGAAAAACAAGGCCATAATAATATACATATACAGTTTGTGAACTTTCTATTAGTCTCTCTCCCTAAATAATTTGGCTTGATTTACTTTTTCTCAAGATTACATCATTTGTTCCCTCAAAATAACATTTTCTGCTTCTCTTACTGTTCCTTAGATAGATATTGAATATTTCCAACAAATTCAAAGACATGGCACTAAACTTACATTACACCCACAACACAAGTTGTAGCCATTCCTTGTAATAACAGGAAAGTAATGTCATTTCTAAGTTTTTAAATTGTATTCAATTTTTCAGTGTTCTTTCTTTCTGAGACAGAATTGTATCTGCATGAAGTCTGGCTTTGTCCAAAGTTTAAAAATACTGATATATCTACCTTTATTGTCCAACCCATTTTATTTTTCACCCTTTCATTGCTTGGTTAAATGTTGCTCCAACTACTCAACAGTGGTAGTGATAGAGCCAACCTGTAGTGAGAAGTGCATTCACAAATTCCAAAAGGTCTTGGCTGACATCTCAGAGCTGTAAGGCATGGAAGATAAAAACTCTGGTGTTGCTGGAGTCAGTGGATGATGGTGAAAAGGTTTTTGTGTCACATGTCATTTCGCACCACTAGTGACCCAAACTAATTTGTTTCCATGACGGCCTTCACTCATCGTACCACTTTTCTTTTCACCAGGAAGCGAACATCTCTAGCCAAGGATGAGCAAATGGCAGGGGCCAAGGACTCACTGGTGGCCCATTCCTCAGACCCAGTGGAGATGAGGAGACTCAACCATCAGACACAAGGTAGACACACAGACACACACACAAACACACCTCTGAGAACAGAGATGGTGAAAAACTCCTTCATGTTGTGTGTGTGCAATGGGAATGTCCAGTGAAGTGAGGTGAGTATAACTTGCAAATATGGTGGCTGACAATCGATACTAAACATACAGAAAGAAAAATGACAGAAAACTGTAAAAAAAAAAAGAAAAAAAAAAAGAAGAAGAAATTACTCCAAATACTGTATCTCCCAACTTTTCGTACAGTGATTTAAGTGTGCATCCACACAGATGAACTTGGTTTCAATCAATTGATTTCTAATTTACCCATTTTATGTGGGTTGTGTGTGTGTGGTGTTGATGAACTGTTACTTCCTGCTCCACCTCTAACTGCAGGGATGAAAGAACATCCACCTATTGCTATCTCTGACCTGGGAGACAACATAGAGAGACTAAGGGCCAATGATGGTCTGCGCTTCTCTCAGGAATATGAGGTAACACTTCCTGCTTTCCATTTACTTTAAAAATGAAGCATTACAGTCTTAGTACCTGGAATTGTTTGGCAAGAATGTTTGAATTTGTGTCAGAGGTATTAGGCCTTACACATCCTATTTCCTTGTTTTATAGTCGTACATAAATGGTAAATGGTAAATGGACTTGCACTTATAGTGCTTTTCTAGTCTCTCGGACCACTCAAAGCGCTTAACACTGTAGGTCACATTCACCCTTTCACAAACATGTATTTCTTCCATAAATGTATACCTTGTATATATCGGGTATATACCCAGTCTATTGATCCAGGACAGCAGTTCACCTGGGAGCACTCCAACCAGGAGGTCAACAAGCCAAAGAACCGCTACGCAAATGTCATTGCCTACGACCACTCCAGGGTCATCCTCACTCCTGTGGACGGTGAGAGACATCTCAAGAGAGGTGATCAAACAGTGATGTGTCTTTAGTAGAACAACTAAAGCCTTGTGAGGTAGAACAAAACACCATGTTTTTTTCATATCTCTTTTCTGTCATGAAATGGTGTAAAAATGCATTGCTTCAAAAGACAGAAAATAATGAATACATTTGGATTCTACAAAAGAGGCTGCATCTAAATCTCCAATAAAATGATTAAATGAATCATACACAAATATATTTGACTATTTTGAAAGGACCTGTCCTGATTAGAAACCATATTCAGTGAGACAGATGGGGTTTAATGCTGAACCTTTCTTTTGGACTGGTGCTTCTCTTTACTGAAAAGTTTCATTGATGCAACAAATGACAAACCATACTGACAATATTTCAAGGTACATGAATCTATGTTACTGGTATTGTTATCAGGCTCTTTTCTGTTGGTTAACTTCAGTATAATTTCTATAAGCTGTTCAAATCAAATAAACTTTATTTGTCCTGCAAGGGAAATTTGTCTTGGGCAAGTAGCGCAGGAAGAAACAACTGCCTTGTTCATACATTACATACATACACAACAGAATATACAACAGTATCAAATAATGACAACAAGCATACACAAAAAAATAAAGAAAGAAAGTGCGGTGAGTGCAATAAGGTTAAAATACAGAGTTCAGGTACTGTAGATTATAAAAAAAGTTCGTCGGTTTAAGGCTTACAGTGGTTACGTGCGCCATGACGCAGTAAGTGCAATAAGGGCAGTAAGACAGCAGTGACAAAGCCAACAGAGCAAAGGTAGACCTGGGTGCATAAGCCTCTACCTGGGGGACAACACAGGGCCAGCAAGTGGACAGGCAAACCAGACGGTGATTGACAGTGATTGATGTGGTTGATGTGATTGATGTGATTGATATTGCTGCCCTATTGTCCAACTAGTTACATCAGTAACTCTAGCTCTAATTTTACAATAACTAGACACTGAGATTGTAGATAAATCAAAGATATGAAAAACCATGATCTGCTTTGTTCTACCTCAGGTGGAGGGATGTCAAAAACATTTTTTAAACAGGCTTCTATGAGACAAACCTTTGATTCTGATTTCCATTGATTTATGAATGGGTGGAGAAAGAACACTCATACATGATGATGCTACTGACCACTTCGCCCTTGCTGCAGGACTTTCGGGGAGTGACTATATCAATGCCAATTACATTGATGGCTACAGAAAGCAGAATGCTTACATCGCCACACAGGGGCCGCTCCCGGAGACACTGAGTGACTTCTGGAGGATGGTGTGGGAGCAGAGGACCTGCACCATCGTTATGATGACCCATCTAGAGGAGAAGTCACGGGTGAGCCTTTCATTTTAACAAAGCTGAGCAAAGTGCTGAATGGGCCCTTGTACCTTTGTGTGACATTAATTCTATTGCTTTTGACAGTTATTAAAATATTTACAGGTTAATTACTAATCTGTAATCTATTACACTTCAAGTGTATTCTTCTCACACCATAGGGGAAGTTCTTTGTTCTTTGTTGTCTCTCTGACATCATCAGTAACCCTGTGGTGTGTGTTTGTGTGCAGGTGAAGTGTGACCAGTATTGGCCCAGTCGAGGCACAGAGACATATGGAATGATTCAGGTGGCCATGGTGGAAACTGTGGAGCTAGCTACGTACAATGTACGAACATTTGCCCTGTATAAGGTGAGAACTGTCTCTGTATGTATATAATAAACATTACATGTGAGTGAATTCCTGGTGTGTGGTAATTTTGCAGTGAGATTCTGACATTACCAGTCTGATGATTGATCTTTTAGCTGTTTCAGTGTTAATGCATGTTCCATAATCAAATCATAGAATTTGTAGTGGGTTATATCATCATTTTACCAATCACCTCACTTGTGTATTTGTGTGTGTGCTTGAGCAGAACGGCTCGAGTGAAAAGAGAGAGGTTCATCAGTTCCAGTTTATAGCCTGGCCCGACCATGGAGTGCCAGAGTATCCCACTCCAACATTGGCCTTTGTACGCAGAGTCAAAGCCTGCAACCCTCCAGACGCTGGACCCATGGTGGTCCACTGCAGGTAAACCGTGTCTTACATTGATACACACTTACTGTCTGGCACTTCCATTCACAATTTTGAGGTAAATCAAAGAAATATTAAACTTTTATTCTATATTTAACATTCCTATGATCACATAGACAGTTTGAGCGCTCAATTGTTATTTGTCATCATCTTCAGAACCAGTTTTTCTGACCTAATTGACCCAACCCATGCATTAATAATCATAACTATGATCTGTTTTGAAAATTTCATTGTAAAATACATAAGAAAGACAGTGATAGAAACTGTAGTAGCCTACCACATCCGGTCAATTAGCAAGACCAGAGAGTGAATACCAGTGATTTATCCTGATAAATGATACGTTTTGTGAAGGGACATTTTGTCTCTTCTACAAATATCATAACCCATAATTATACAGCATCAAGCATATTTTCTCCTGGTGCTCTGTCAGTGCTGGTGTGGGCAGGACGGGATGCTTCGTTGTGATTGATGCCATGTTGGAGAGGATGAAACACGAGAAGTCTGTGGATATTTACGGCCATGTGACGTGTATGCGAGCTCAGAGGAACTACATGGTGCAGACGGAGGATCAGTATATATTCATCCATGAGGTCCTGCTAGAAGCTGTAGCATGTGGCAATACAGAAGTCCCCGCCCGCAACCTTTACGCCCACATCCAGAAGCTCACCCAAATCCCTCCTGGAGACTCTGTGACCACCATGGAACTGGAGTTTAAGGTAGCTACCTTTTGTTTTGTGACTGTGTATTTGTCCTCTTCTGTCTCTGCTACGTTTGTCTTCACTGACTTTGGGATGTAACGTGGTATTATGAAATTAAATAACTGTTGTTCTGAGATAGAAATAAGTATTATAACTGTAAGATGTCTGTACACAACGTCTACTGCACATCTGCCCATCCTGGGTAAGGGATCCCTCCTGAGTTTTTCCTCAGTGGATGTGAGGATCTAGGGCAGAGGATGTTGTTATGATGCTGTGTAAATACCTTTGAGACAAACTGTTTGTAAAAATGGGCTATACAAATAAACTTGTCTTGCCTTGCAGATGCAAAGATGTTAGAACATGTGGAATGTGAATTTGCCCTCTGTTGGGTTGGCTTGACAGTTGACGGTATTTTTAGACCGACAATTTATTCAAGTATTTGCATGTTTAGCAATACATAACAGGAAAAACAAATTACTTAAGGATTTTAATTTGACTTTGAATTTATATGCACTGTTGGTACCCAGAATCACTGGAGATGGTGGAGACCACACTTTCTTTTGTTCCACACAAGTCCCTTACTTTTCAAATCTGGGGGCAGCAGCTCCTCTCTTCTCACCTCACAGTAGCTTGATGTGTGTAATGTCTGCTTTAGGTTGTGTTTTATTACTTGTATGTTCACACACACCTCAGGTCTATGACCTGCATCCAAGCCAACAGCCTTACTAACCTTGTGCACCAGGTGTTCTTCAGCAACCATATGGAGTAGTTTCTTTTTCTTTTTCTACCACCAACCTGTTAAGTGATCTGAATCATGTGGTGACTGGTCATCTATCCTCTGTTTGTGTCCTGGTGCCCCCAATGAACTTCAATTCATTTTGAAGTTAGTACTAAAAAAGAATGGAGGTGGATGGTTATTGTGACACTTAAGTGTTGTGGCCTCTTGGTTGAAATCATCAGCATCAGAGACATGTTGTTCTACTCTCTGTCTCCATAGAAACTTGCCAACTCTAAAGCACATACCTCAAGATTCATCAGTGCCAACCTGCCGTGTAACAAATTCAAAAACCGCCTGGTGAACATAATGCCTTTTGAGTCCACCCGTGTCTGCCTGCAGCCAATCAGAGGGGTGGAAGGTTCTGACTACATCAATGCCAGCTTCATTGATGGATACAGGTGAGTTCATATTAATCATTCCACTGTGAAGTTTGAAGCATGGAGACAAACAAGGGGAGAGGGAAGACCAAGAAACTGAGAAAAGTCCTCCTAACCCATACTGAACCACCATCAGTATGGTGGTGTGTCCTGTGACAAAGTCCAGGGTGATGTGAGATGAGACATTTATGGCGGGATGTCATCACTGCCATCCCTTTACTTACATTGCAGTAAAATTAATTGCCTAATCAGAACCACCATTAGGGCTAAGAGAGAAAGAAAGCTGAAGTGGAATCCAAATAACAGCAGTTGTGCCAGAACCCTGAGGAGTAAACACAGACGTGTGTTTGTTGTGATCTGCAGGCAGCAGAAAGCGTACATGGCCACCCAGGGCCCGCTAGCTGAGACCACAGAGGACTTCTGGAGAATGCTGTGGGAACACAACTCTACCATTGTAGTCATGCTCACCAAAGTCCGCGAGATGGGACGGGTAAGACATCATAATCAGGTCATACTGTACTTCATGTTATTATACTAATACTACCGTATTTCCTCTAATAGAGGCCGAGGCCTTTATTTACTTTAGCTGCCCAGGGGAACCGGCCTGTATTGGAGACCGGCTTATATTTGAGAGAGGCTATTATTTCTTCCTCTGTTTCATGCTGGTGCTCAAATTTGACAGTTACCGTGCTCAGTTTTCATTCTGCCTACAATTAATTATATTTTTTTACACATTACTGTAGCAGGTACCGCAACAGCAGCGATCAGCTGGACAGGATTAGGCTAATAAACGCTGGAGCACAAGTGACCAGTTTTGTCACAGATCGGGTAGCGTCGCAAATCGGGTAGTGACACGCCATGCTGCTAAAGCTCTCTTCGGTCGAGTTGTCAGTGACTGTTTCCTTGAAGCGTGGGTTCATGTGGCACTTCAGATCTAGCTACTGCCATCTGCTGGCACTTGTGGGTTACTGCATCCGTGTTTGGCCACCTGAGACCAGTGCATCCACAGTGACTGAAATTCAGGTTTTTTCTGTTTGTTTGTTTTTTTCCCATTGACCCGGCCTGTATTTGGGGCCGGCCTTTATTTGTTCGTGTAAACCACGCCCCCGGCCATTATAACAGACCCGGCTATTAAATAGATACCGGCTACTATTAGAGGAAATACGGTATATAATTACTAAAATACTATATAATTTATGAAAACTGTTCTTTTAAATGGTGTCAAAATGGTAAAAATGCAGATTTTAGACATACCAGAGCTCTGACAGTGAGCTCTGAACAATATTTTTTACACCTCCTGATCACGTTCACTGATGCTCTGATTCATCTTCTCTTTCCATTCTCCAGGAGAAGTGCCATCAGTACTGGCCTGCTGAGCGCTCTGCACGCTACCAATACTTTGTTGTGGACCCCATGGCAGAGTACAACATGCCTCAGTACATTCTGAGGGAGTTCAAAGTCACAGATGCCAGGGTAGGTTGGCCTCAGGAAACTTTGCTGCTGTCGCATGAGGCAGAAGAAGGGAGAAGGAAAACTCTGAGCTGAGCTCATTTTATATGTGATGGACATCAACCCAACTTAGGTCTGATCTTTATAACATAGTTTTAAATCTACTCTATAGAAACAGAGCATGTTTGTGTTGGCAGAGATATATTTTTAGGTTTTTGTTTCCATGTATGTATGTATTTGACATGAGAATTGTACTGCACTGAAGTGGGAGGATTTGGTCTGCACATTCACCACACAAGGACATGGAGTTCATTACTAGGAAAGAAGAACAGCTGAGCTGAGTGATCAAAGCTAAGACCAAAATAAAATATTTGTAGGTCAAGCACCATACAACAACAATAACAACAATTTTATTTATATAGCACATTTCATGCGACAAGCGCAAACTCAATGTGCTTCACAAAAACAAAACAAAGCACAACATTACATAAGGAATACAAGTAAAATATATATAAAAGCACAAAAATAGGAAATATTGCAAATTCAAAACAATTAAAAACTAAAAGCTTGTGAGAATAGACATGTTTTTAGTCTGCTTTTAAAAGAAGATACTGTTGTAGCAGACCTGAGTTCGTGAGGTAGGGAGTTCCAAAGAGTAGGACCATGATGACTGAAAGCACCATGAGCTGATTTCAAATGTATTCTTGGGATAGTGAGTAGACCTTTACTTGATGATCTCAGGGATCTGCCTGGTGTGTACTCAGTGAGTGTCAGAGATGTAGGAAGGAGCTGCACCATTTAGATCTTTAAAAACAATAAGTAAAAATTTAAAATCAATTCTTTGCTTCACTGGAAGCTAGTGAAAAAAATGCTAAAATCGGAGTGATGTGTTCACACCTTTTGGTTCTTGTTAAAACTCTGGCTGCAGCATTCTGAATAAGCTGCAGTTTATAAAGTGCTTGTTTTGTTACTCCTGGTAAAAGTGTGTTGCAGTAGCCTAACCTACTTGAAATAAAAGCATGAACCAACTTTTCAGAATCTGGTAAGGATAAAATGGGTCTAACTCTAATATGTTTCGAAGATAGATTATAGATTGCCTTTATTGTCATTGAAAGAATTCAACGAAATTTAAGTTGCTGCCCCGCTGTGGTACCATACAACATATCATATAAGACAAGATAAATATAAAACATGAAACACATAAAAACATATCACATGAGACAAGATAAGTGTAAAAACATATAAAAACATAAAGCACATGAAAGGATATTGCACATTGACGGCGAGGGGATCTGTCCTTTAGGCTGCTGTTCAGCTCTTTGATGGCACAGGAGTAAAAACTGTTCTGGATTCTTGATGTGCGGCTCTTCAGGCATCTGTAGCGCTGTAGCGTCTTAGAAATGAAAGAAACATGCTTCTGGAAATTGAGATTGGCATCGATAATCACACATAAGTTTCTTACATGTTCACTAGGTTTCACAGGAAATGTGAAACCTGCACAAAGATTAACCTAAAATCTTCTATGAAATGGAGCCTGAAGAAGACTACCACTGAGGAAGTCTGTGCCTAAATCGCTTGTGTCTAGTGTCTCCTAGTGGTGGCAACACAACATTACACACAACATTATTCTCTCCCCAGTATTCAGTTAGATACAACAGTACAGCAATTTAAAGGCAGTAGGTTGGTAAATGTGGAGCAGTTTTCTTTTTTTGCTTCCAGTTTGATTTAGACTTTCTTGAATTTTCTCTATTTCAGTTTTATTTTGAAATGAAATACATTACAGAAACGCTTTACCTGCTGTATTCAGATCCGAGGCCACCCTGAGGTTAAAAAGAAAACACTCAAGTGTGTGTTCTGAACACAGTTATGATTGAAACTAGATCACTGAAGCCTAATGTTACAGGGATACAGGAGTTATTTATTATTGGTGATGTTATAGTAAATACCTGAGTCCATGATACTGCATTACCCCAACATGTTTGGTTGTATTTCATCTAACTGCATGGGGCTGCAGAGTTACAGTGTTTGTCCTCATTTTCCTCTGTTTGTCAGGACGGTCAGTCGAGGACCATCAGGCAGTTTCAGTTCACTGACTGGCCGGAGCAAGGAGTGCCCAAAACTGGGGAGGGATTCATTGACTTTATTGGACAAGTCCATAAAACGAAGGAGCAATTTGGACAAGATGGACCAATAACTGTGCACTGCAGGTAAGTGTGTGTGTGTGTGTGTGTGTGTGTGTGTGTGTGTGTGTGTGTGTGCGCGCGCGTGTGTGTAATGAAATATTTTGTTATTCCTAAATGATACAGAGGAAAAACCAAGTAAAAACCAACCAAGCACAGAGAGCAGGAGAGAGAGCTTCTCATATGTCTCATCCATATCCAGACGTATCCATAGATACTCAGACAAAGAGAATTTCAGAGTGCAGCAGATTTTCCAAAATACACAAAACATATTAGTAAATAAATTGTAGTCTTACACAGGATGCAGTGTTTTGTGCAAAGATCTCCTTAAAGAACCAACTCCACATATCATACTCACATCCAAAATAAGACAGGATTCAGGATTCGTCTGAACTTTTTCAAGCAATGATCAGTTCATTGTACCGAGGGCATTGAAACAGAAAGTGAAATTCATCTTAAACAATATTAAGATCACACAAAACACATAAATGCTGCTCTTCAGGGACACCATCCTACCTGCCTACTTCATTCACCAAAGTAAAAGGCACCAGATCTTAACTGTGCAAGATCTGAATAGAACATAAACAGATGAAACACCAGCACCAGAAATGTCACAGTATGCTTTACTGGTCAGGTATATTGTTTGTTTGTTTTTGACTAATTGATTCATTTACGTGTTTATTGTATCACCATATATCACTGCAACTCAGTTTAAACTAGAATGAATTCCCCAAAGTTGTTAGACTCTACCAAAGTTGTGAGTTACAGCATTAAGTGATGACCAGGAGTTCCAGCATAATGCTGAACATTGTTAATGTCATAGTTGAAATTCACCTTTGACCTATCATGTGAGTTAAGTTGTGTCATAATTAGGGATGGACATTTTTAAGATTTTACTGGATATGAATCTGATAGTTTAATGGTGTTCTTATCAGTACATTTTATATTTTTTTAAGAACAGTAATATCTGTTCTTTAATTCATTTAGTCCTGAGGCCTGTTTTAATGTTTTCCTTTTAGGAGCCAGCCCTAGTCATTATTATTGTATGAATTACTGAGTTATGACCAAAGACATGTTTTGTTACATCACAGTGACTTGGACCTTTCACCTTGACCAACACATTCTAATCAGTTCATCCTTGACTCCAAATGAATATTGATGCCAAATCTTAAGAAGTTCCCTAAGGTAGAGCTGGAGATATCCAGGGAGATACCACATTCATGGGAATGACTGACAGATGCACATAGACAATGCCACAGTGTTTGACAGAACTGACAAATGCAATTACAAAGAGCTGCCACAATCCATTGGAGATACTCCGATTTCTTTACCTTGACTAAAAAAAGTCAACATATGCTGTTGAGTCCATGGGCTCTAGTTTCGTAGACCAGGCTCAGTCTAGGTGCAGCTGGCCTCTTTACGGCAAGCGTCTCTCTCTTTTTCTCTTTTCTTTTGAATTTTCTGAGATGGGAGTTGCCGAATATATACTCACTCTCTGATGTTGAGGCTGTTTGTGGTTGGCTGAGAGAGATGTGAACTTGTTAGTTTGCATCACGTCTTAATCTGTATTAATTCAGTCAAGCTGAGTTTCCATTATGTATGCCAACCGCCTTTGATCTGTCATCGGATGTGACGGGACAATCGATATAGATATAAATTTATGTTCTGATTCCATTAGTTGTATTGAATAGTGGTTTTTGTGATTATTTATTGCATTGAAATGTGCCTGAAACTAGAGCCCCATGTGTTGCAGACTGTTTTCATTCCTCTTTCAGATGTACATACTGTATGTGCATAGTGATTTATAATGAGAGTCTAATATTGTGTGTGAATTAGTGCTGGTGTTGGGCGGACTGGTGTGTTCATCACCTTGAGCATTGCCCTGGAGAGGATGAGGTACGAGGGAGTAGTGGACATCTTCCTGACTGTCAAGATGCTTCGGACCCAGAGGCCGGCCATGGTGCAGACGGAGGTACGATTCCCTGCTGCTGGGATGCATGGCTGACAGGACATAGAAGATTGTGATATATACATATACAGCTCTGGAAAAAATTAAGAGACCACTCCCAACATAATCAGTTTCTCTGGTTTTACTATTAATAGGTATGTGTTAGAATAAAACAAAAAAAAATGAATTGAATTTTACTCAATCAACTACCGACAACTTTTCTCCCAACATTGAAATAAAAAATATTGTCATTTAGAGCTTTTATTGGCTGAAAATGACAACTGGTCAAAATAACAAAAAATATTAAGTCTTTTCAGACCTTGAATAATAATAATGCAAAGAAAACATGTTTATATTTATTCCTAAACAACACAGCAAGAATATTTTAACTCAGGAAGAATTTATAAATCAGTTTTTGTGGGATAATGTCAATGTTTAATCCCAGCAGTGGTTTTTGTAATCTTCCTATAAAATCTGATGTGGTTCAGGTGATGACCTCATCAGTGTCTCATTAAGTAGAATGAGTTGTGTTTGTGTTGGTATTTAAAAAAGAAAAGAAAAGAATGACTGTCATACATGTAGAGATGCTTTTAAGAAACATTTGTGAAAGTGGTCTCTTATTTTTTTCCCCGATATATTGATATTTATATATATAGCCATAAGAAAATATAATGTCAATAAGAATAAAATATAACATTGAAATGAAAGTGAAAGTTGCTACATGTAAATGTAAATGGTTATGGTTTATAACATTTTTACATTATCAGCGGCTGATTGTCTACCTGAAATACCATGATACTGTATCTACGCTTGCTGACCAAATACTGTTTCTGACCCCAGGACCAGTACCACCTGTGCTACCGGGCTGCTCTGGAGTACCTGGGAAGTTTTGATCACTATGCAACATAACCACACCCAGAGAGAAAGCCTCAGATAAGTCTGTCTCCTTTGAGCGATATCCACTGGGCTCCATCAGCCCCTACAGCCTGATGAGAGGGTTATAGGGAGGACTGATGAAGAGCTGACCACAGTGCACACCAGGGGAGATGATGAGAAAGAGGAGAGGGCACAGCGCGATCTCCTTCTGGACTGGTTCCATGATCCTGCCACAGACCCAAAACCTTCAAAAATCAACCCTTGAAAGACTCACTGTAATGCCCATCGCTGGTTCTTCACTGGATACTCCACACCTAATCTCTGCCTCCTCCTTAAAGAGATTTGTTGCTATTGAGCAAAAACTTTTCTTTTTTTTATATACAGTATAATTTATTGTCATCATTACTTTGTTGTTATAAGCATTTAGAAATTACTTTGTAATCATTCATAGGTCTTAATATTAATTTAGTTATGTTTATTAGGACAAAGGGCATGTAATTTCAATGTGTTCAAAGACAAATACTGGAGAGCATATACTTACAGCTGCTAATTTTTATTTTTATTTTGTACCTATAGATTTGATATCATAATATTATCACTACTCACTCAGGCCTGCATAGGAGGAATTGTGGGTTCTGATTTTCTGCCATGACATCCAGCACAATGATGACGGAGATTTCACAGTTCACGAGTGTGTAGAGGACAGTGGGGACCATAAAGTTACAGGCGTTAACTTCCATCAAAATAAATGTAAAAACAAAACAAAAAAAGTATGCACAAAAGGTTTTTCTATCCCTTCTTGAAATGGACTCAGGTAGACTCAAGATCCTGCTCTGGAGAATATTTGCAGAGAGCAAAGAACAGCAAGATTTTTGGAAATCACAAGATCCATGCATGAAATGAAATCCATAATAAGAACCCAATTTATAACAAGGTTACTGGGAGCAGTAGACCTGAGCTGAACCCAAAAGAAATTAGTTTAGTTGTTAAATCTCAGTTGGCTTCATTCTTTTCTTTTCTTTTTTCATGGAAACACTTGATTGATACAAAATGATTATGTTAATCTCTCTCCATACCTTATACTGTCCCACCATGTATTTAAAACATTGATTATGATTATAATGGGTGATTTTATTTGGGAACATTATTCAAACTGGAGTATTTAAGTTAATTTGTTGGAAACTATTACCAGCATCAGATTGATACACAATTGGTGCAGTGAGTATTAGGTGCAGCAGGACTGTGTTTATGACTGAGGAGGAGGTGGTGAACTGCTCAGCAGATGGACAACAATGGAGCTCAATGAAATACGATAGACCATTATCCATATCTGTATCTGTTTAACCCCCAAATGTTCTGTACCTGTTTTTGGATTCAAATTGGAAGTGGGCTTTTTTTGTTTGTTTATTGTTTCTAGATGAGAACAGAAGAAAACAAATAACAGAGGGACATTCAGTTAAAGGAAGTCATGTTAATTATGGCAATGCACCAAATAGTTATACTGTTGCCATAACAATAAATATGACATATATTTTCTACCTTTTCATACTGTACTTTTTATTTGTCTCTTCTACAGGTTAGCAGTGTTTACCAGCACTGCATACAATGGTGTCAACAGTAGCCAGCTGGGGACCTGTGTGGTGTGGTTTATACATGAGGCTGTGGTCTGTCTTTATTTATTTTACTCTAATTAAAGGAAAGATGGTAAGGCTTCTCAGTAATATGATCGAGTGTATTTGTTACTACATATGCTGAGAGGGATGAAGCAGCAGACCTCTATGTGCCTGGTATCTTTTCTTGAAAATTCTTTACACACATACACACACACACACACACACACACACACACACACACACAGACAGACAGACAGTGCAGAGATATCCTCTCAAAAACAGTCAAAACATTAAAAGCGTCTATGATGTAATGCTAATTTATTTTGTGTCCATATGGTTTAGCCAATTTTAAAAGGGTAAGAAATAAATGTATGAATAACAGGAACACATTCTATTTTGGGGACCCAATGTAAATCCTCTGCTTTTAATCCATTTTAAGAGAATATACAGTACCTGTATATTTATAATTGGAGAATTATGGCAAAAATGTGGTGTAACCATAAAAAACGTGCACCAAAAACTAATTAAGGGTCTTGGTCGCGCCTCCCTCTGACCTCCCAGATCCCAAATTCTTCTCACCATCTTGCTTTTCTCCCAATGAATGGGACTACTTTATGCATGATTAACTGATATGGATGAATATCAAAATATGAAGCCCTAAAAACGAGGGGGGTCGGGTTTTTTTTAAAGCCTGCTGATGTCATCAGCGTCTGTGTAAGAAACTGCCCATTCATTTGCATCGTAGTGGAGGAGACCAGAGATGGAATGTGGAGTCCGAAATACATTTGTCAACATTATTTGTTGCACCATTTCAGTCATTTCTTTTTAGATGTGAATCCAAAATGTGAAGAATTTTTACAGCTAAACAATGCACTAAAGTATGTTTCTGAGAGAAAAAAAAAATCTAATGCTGAAATAATCATAATTCCAACTGTCAGTGAAGGCAGCATATGCTTGTGTCTGGCTGCCAGTGATGTCATAGTCCTCTCCAGCAGCATTACTCCTAGACCACGATGTCAGTGCACATGTACATGTAAATGTTTGAATCAGCATCAGAGAGAGAGAACTGCTTCACAATAATTTGGTGCAACATCAATACAGCTTTCTATTAAGGCTTAATTCATAGTAGATTAAATAGTAATTTATGGATTTCTTAATGGTTACTAAATAATTTAGCATTGCCTCAAACATTATGAACAATAAACTATTCATAACAACATGTGGGTAACCAGATAGTAGATGAATAAACTGGCAGGTGTGTATCCAGCTCAGCATCTTGACTACAATGGTCCAATTAGGGATCATTTGGCAAAATATTTAAAATATAAATTATATGAACCCTATAATAATATTTTCTATTGCTGGTGTGAAGCAGAGTCATCTCCTGAGAGGTGTCTGAATGTTCTCTCCCCCAATTGAACCAGCCGTGGATGTATGTGTGTGTGCGTGTGAGAGAGTACTAACACTTGTTTATGTAAGCCTGAGTATCTGACAGATGAATACACTCCTCGACGTAATTCCAACATCAGCATTCCTGCTGGCATGCAGCCGTGTGGTAAAGGTATAAATATAAACCTAAAAAAAGAAACATCACAGTGTTTGTTATCCTGCTGTGTCACTCAGCTCTGTGCTATATTTAACAGATCATCCAAACTCTCTCTGGTGTTTTTCATCTCTGCTGTGTACAAGCTCGGTGTGACAAACACATGGGGGCATGGGGCACACTGCAGAGCTTCAAACACACTCCTCTAAGTATTATTATCTCAAAACACAGGCTGGAACTTTTAAAAGAGCGGTGCAAGCCCAACAGATTGACACTTACTCAATTTATTTATAAAATCAAATGGTGTAGACCTGGCTCAGTGAATTTTCAAAATGCAGTGTGTAGGAAGAGATACAAAATAGTACAATAGTCAACCATCACTGACGTTTCTATACAGGAAGATCAAGATAACAACATTCTCTACATTTGAGCAAGTATCTTTGAGGAGGAAATACAAAAAAGAAAACTCCTTTAGATGACACCACCTGATAAAGGGAGAGGGAGAGTTACGGCTCCCAGAGGACTGTGCCCAAAGTAGAGTGGAGCAACCCAGTGACACATACAAGTATAGCAGACAACGCCACATCCCAGTCTCTCAGGACATCTCTCTACCGTGACAACTTGAAAGTTAAAAGGCACCACACAATACAAATCACAAGGAGGTTTTGCCACACATTTGTAATGCTGTAACCGACAAACTTTAAGGCGGATGTCATGTGCAAAAACATCTTGAATATGTGTCACGCGTACTGCTCAGTGTCCTCTCCAGTGAAGTGTGCTTTGATTCTTTCCTTTACTGCCGACTTTCTAAAAAAATATCTGAAATGTGAAAGGTTTAAAGAATGATTGCATTATCACTATGTTGCTTGGTATCACAGGCATATTCCAGGCTTCCAGGTGTGGCAAGTGAGAGGGGAGAGAGTGTAAGAGGAGGCCGCACAGTAGGTTTAGTTCCTGTAGCTTTTACGTCCCTCTCCCTCCTTGAGGAAGGTCCATATGAGGGTGTTGACGATGTCGGGCTGGTCCTGCTGCAGCCAGTGACTGGCTCCAGAGATGATGTTGAGACGAAAATGGTTCCTGATGTAGAGGCGACAGGCCTCGGCCATTTCCTGCTCCAGAAATGTGTCGCGCTCGCCCCACAGCAGCAGCACTGGAGACCGGACATGGTTCTGGCTGAGGGGGAGGGAGCTGTAGAGATAGAAAAGAAGAACTAGTGTACCAGGGTTCCTGCAGCATAAGCCAAGTTAAATTTAAGACTTTTTAAGACGTTTTTAAAGCCACTTGAAATAGAATAGGGTCACTTGGTAGAGCACGGCCGCTGCAGCGTCCCTGGGTTGGATTGTGTCTCTTTACAGCTGTCCTTTCAAAATAAATGCATAAAAAGTCTGGGGAAAAAAAACACTGACTCGGGAGCTGGTGGCACAGTGAGATATTCAGTCGGAATGTTACCAATTATTTTGAGATTTGAGACTAATTACAATCATAAAATACCACTTACCAAGTGTTAACATTTTTAAGACATTTGAAAAATTGATTTAAGACATTTTAATGCCAATTAAGGCCTTGTTTTTAGATTAAGGCCTTGTTTTTAAATTAATGAATTCAATGCCTTTAAGACTTTTTAAGGATCCAAACCCTGTGTACATCAAAACATTTGTTGAACACTTTTGTGTATTTTACAACTTATTGCTTATCCTAATGAACCTGCACATACTCAGAATCAGCACAACTTGTTCAGGTTTATGTCCCATATATCCAAATAGATAGATTAAATGGATTTGGATTTTTTTCCCCTTTATCTTTATTGATACAAGCTGTACACCATAATAAAGATGTTTTTTTCCTCCACAGAAACTGTATTCACCCGTTTGAGCTGTTCTTAAAGTGAAAAAATACTCAACTGTGTCATTCGTATAAAATGAGAGGCGATCACATCGAGCATGTTAACTTAACATGTTGGCTTCTGTCCTGCTCAAAGTGCACTGGGAAGGGCTCCAGCCTCGAGCACCGTGGACAGGGTAAGTGGATATATATAATATGGATGGATGGATGGATGGATGGATGGATGGATGGATGGATGGATGGATGGATGGATGCATGATGCTATGTGTTTATCTATTTCTGTGTCCCTATAGAGCTTAGGTGCAGTGTGCGCCTGTGGAGAGACTAATTGGACATGGGTCAGCGATGTTTCTTTTACGTAAGCATATAAAAGCTATTCTGAGGTAACTCATTGCTTGAGAAGAAGGGAGCAGATGGCAGGTTCACTCATGCATGTACGGTTCACATGACAGATATGCATGCACTGTGATCTTCTTTGATCTAATTTGTGTTGATCACTCTTGGACGGCGAGTCAGTCTCAGATTTAAGACGGAACTTCTCTGTAAATATAGATATTTGACAGAGGGAGATGTTTCATTTTCTGCTCCTTCAAAGCTCTGACAGCAGATGGCGCTACTAGATTTGTATTATATTATGTATCCCCACATACACCATGACATCCATTACACATTATATACAACTGAAGTGGTTTTATCATCATCATGTTCTCCTGTGGCAACAGAATACGCTTTCCAATAGCTACTGTGTTTTGTCTTACAGGCTACTTAATATAATACTATTGCGTTACAGTTTTTATGAATTGCTAAGACCAAATTCCATTATCTGAACCATATTCAGTTTTCAGCAGTTGGCTGCAGGTCTGTTACTGTTTTGCAAAACTCTAAACACAGTTTCACTCACTAAAACACATAAGTGCACTGTGATGCACTCATGATGCATAATGGTAAACACTGGTTGTAAAAGCTAAACACAAGTACAGCAGTGTAGTACAGCGGTTAAGCCCTCAAATCTAGGGGAATTGTGCACTTTTTGAAAGAAACATGAAACTTCTACCATAGTTAGTTTATACCATGAGGTTTATTTTAAGATCGGGAGGGAAGTCAGATTTGACCTCTGAGGCCCGGGAGAGGTCAAATCCAAGATGGCCGCCAATAATATTCAAAAATGCCTATCGCTGGAACCAAACACAGTAGAAAAACACTTAAGGTGTCATTTCCCACTACCTTTTGGGTGCCCATTCTGTTGGTGATACCTTTGAGACCAATAGAATTCAAGAAAATGCATTTAGATCAATGTGGAGGTCAAATAATGCAGACATAGGGAGGTGAACGGTGCAAAGGTAGTTTATTTCCAAAATAATAGCCTAACAGTGATGATGATGTTAATAATGATGATAATAGTGCCAATAATAATAATCATTATCATAATAAGCTCTTTTTTTTAACTGATTTATTATTAACTCATTGGCTGCCAGCCATTTTCAGAGCAGAGAGCTGCATACTGCCAGCCGTTTTAGAGCATTTTTTACAGATCTTTCAAGACCCACAGAATATTGTGTTCATGTAAACATGTAAACACCAAAACTACCAAGAGAAAGAATAGACTCTCTTCTTTCATTAGGAAAAAAAGTTTGTTTCTACCTTTTTCCATTCTTTAGTAAACGGCAGTAGAACATTGGCTGGTTTCGCCAAAAACACCTGTTTTTGACCAAAACACCTGTTTTTGACCAAAACACTGAGAAAACAAGCTTTTTGTGGAAAGAAACATGTCAAGCGGAACAGTGACTTTGAAGTTAATATACAACAGACATGTCTATAGACATCAATGGCAGCCAATGAGTTAAAGAGACACTGTCTCTCGGCTCTGTTCGTGGCACTAGTACACCACAGCCGCTTGTTACTCTCTCCCTGGCTCTCAGGCTCCGGTCCACTTGGTGCTCCTCCTCCTCTATCCTTGCCTGACTGAGGGCTGCCACCGTGCCCCTGGTCCACCGGTGAGGGATGAGGGGGACTGCCAACTGGGGGCCCACGCCCTCAGACCGACAAAAGCTTGGATCATGGGCTGACTTTCAAGAGATCGCAGCGAGGGAGCTGCTCTGCTACGTACAAAACCCTGACCCAGAATCAGGTCGTCTGCAAGTGATTTAGCACCAGGTTCTCAACAAACATGCAGTGCGAGATTGGAGAGGACCGGCGGACCACCATCCGGCCACGCGCCAACCCTGTCACCAACGGCTCTACTCGCTGTAATCAAAAGCCGGTTGTCAGGGGGTTTCGCTAGATAGTAGGTAGGGACAGTGGGAATCTCGTTCATCCATTCATGTGTGTCACTAATTAGATGGCGAGGCATTTGGCTACTGGGTCATACGGTTTTCCGTGTTTACCTGCACGTCAGGCGCCATCGTGAGTACTACGACATGATACAGCCCATACGGACTCATTTCTGCATCAGCAGCTGGTCCGCCACCTTCTATAATCATTACGAGCCCAAACTGCCCCCAGCTGACCGCCAGCCGGTGGGATGCAGCCAGGCGGGGTTCCCGTTATAGAGGGCCAGCCAGCGTCGTGTAGAGGTCCCCTCAGGGCACCAGCCACCCTTGCGGCCGTCCCTCATCCCTTTGAGGACCAGCTCGGCTCCTGGAGAGGGCCGTAGTCCTCAATCCTGGAACGGCCATACCTAAAACGTGACGTCAGCCGACTGCCTTCCACTGATTGGGCAGAGCGTTGTCACTGGAAGAGTCGTGAGCGCAATGTCCGACATGAGAATTCATCTGTACCGAGACCGTTGTTATTCCTTCACCCGAGTTAAATGATGCTGTGTGGAAAACCACGCAGTGGTCCGTAATCGAGGAACAGACGAGTGAGTTTGGAGCTGACGAGAAGATCGAAAATAGAGAGAGAAACAGTGTGGCCTTGCGATCCCCCACCCCTGCTGAGGAGGAACTAGAGAACTCAGCTGTAATGGAAAAGCACCTTTACTGAGCCGTGCCGTGACTGTGTAGTGGAAAAGTGCCAATAGTTACTCCTGCCGTTTATCTGCACTTCATTAAATTTCTTCACTTTGACATTCAAAGTAGAGTTCTCAACGGGCCTGAAAATTACAACCCGACCTGACTCGGCCCGTGGGTTTTAAGCCCAGACCCGACAGAGCTCGATACACCAGCATTAGTTGTCTGGCCAAACCCAGCCCAGCCCAACAAAAAAAAAGAAAACTAAACTAAAAAAGTGACATGCTTTCTTTGCAGCGAGAGCAGATGGTGACGCAGCAGCACCTTATCAGCGGGTGAAACTGATTCAATTTCGGCCACAAAAACATTGTGGTTTTTTGGAGATACACACAGCATCTCGTGCCAAACCAACCCGACCCATCGGCCTTACTCGGGTTTGGGTTGAAATTGAGAACTCTAATTCAGAGTACTGGGCGAAAGCACATTGTGTCAACTCCCCTCCATGGGCCTTCGCAATGCTTCCACACAGCGTCGGACACCACCCCTCTCTCCGCGGAAAGAGGAGGGCGACAGTATTATTAAATTGCAGATTTGCACCTTTACATAAATGCATTTTCTTGAATGTGTTTTGGTCAAAAACAGGTGTTTTTGGCGAAACCAGCCAATGTTCTACTGCCGTTTACTAAAGAATGGAAAAAGGCAGAAACAAACTTTTTTTTCCTAATGAAAGAATAGAGTCTACTCTTACTCTTGGTAGTTTTGGTGTTTACATGTTTACATGAACACAATATTCTGTGGGTCTTGAAAGGGTCTGTAAAAAATGCTCTAAAACGGCTGGCAGTATGCAGCTCTCTGCTCTGAAAATGGCTGGCAGCCAATGAGTTAATAATAAATCAGTAAAAAAAAAAGAACTTATTATGATAATGATTATTATTATTGGCACTATTATCATCATTATTAACATCATCATCACTGTTAGGCTATTATTTTGGAAATAAACTACCTTTTTGCACTTCACCTCCCTATGTCTGCATAATTTGACCTACACATTGATCTAAATGCATTTTTTTGAATTCTATTGGTCTCAAAGGTATCACCAACAGAATGGGCACCCAAAAATTAGTGGGAAATGACACCTTAAGTGTTTTTCTACTGTGTTTGGTTCCAGCGATAGGCATTTTTGAATATTATTGGCGGCCATCTTGGATTTGACCTCTCCCGGGCCTCAGAGGTCAAATCTGACTTCCCTCCCGATCTTAAAATAAACCTCATGGCATAAACTAACTATGGTAGAAGTTTCATGTTTCTTTCAAAAAGTGCACAATTTTCATGCTTAGCCGCTGTACTAGTGGTGTCATCACTAAGACTAATAACAACTCAAAGCTGTTCACACTTTTTGCTGATGATGTGATGAGAGCAATGTAACAGATTGTTAAGGGTTGAAGTTTGAAAGAAAGGATGAAGGGAATAGTAACAGTAATATGGTTTAGACCAAAGGGTTTCGGTAAAAGTAGTTTGGCGATTGAGTTTTGTGTTTTCAGTTTTGAGAAAAGCAGAGAAGGTTTAAAGAAATGTATTTTAGCCATTGGGAAAAACTGTAATATATAAAGTAAACCATTTACAGTGGGGGAAATAAGTATTTTACCCCCCTGCTGATTTTTGCCCTTATTTCACTTGATCAAATGTCAATTAATTTATAACCTTTATGATGATATTTCTGGATTTTTGTTGATATTCTGTCTCTCTCTGTTATAAATTTACCATAAAAACTATCGACTATCGTCCATTTCTTTGTGGGGGAGCAAATTTACAAAATCAGCAGGGGATCAAATATTTATTTTCCCCACTTACCGCTACACACATCCGTTAGAGCTTTTTTATGTTTTGAGTGAGCGAGCTATTTCCCACCTGAAAACATTCCTATAATAGTTGAGGGCACCAGTCAGAGCTCCAGGCTGCGAGAGTGCATACAAATAGGCCTCCAGGTCCTCCGCAGTCAGCCACCGGCCTTTCCTCCCAATCCCTGTGCTGCGGCTGGTGAACAAGGCCTTCAGAGCCTACAGTACAGCAGAGACAGCAGCAAACAGTCAGGTGAATTTGTGCGACTGCTACAGTCTGAACATTTAATTCAGAGTCATTGTAATACAAGTCAGAAAGGGTTCTGTAGTGGTGAATTCAGCCCCTCATGACCTTCAGTCACAGCTCAGGCAGCATAACTTACTGCTGTCTCGACAACAATAAATGCTGCGCTTCTGCTTCTGAAAACACCCAGATGAACATTATGTAATCTTAAACTTAATTAGCCCAGCAAAAGTCTAATATAAGACACTGGTGAACTCCTACAGCATTAGCTGAAACTTCAAATTGCCTGAAAATGCTTGATTATTACAAGACAAGAAACTGTCTGGAAATATGGTTAATTTCTGTCAGAGTTAGAAGAGATGATACCCCTCTCATGTTTGAAGGATGAATATGAAGCTGAAGCTAGGAGGCAGTTAGCGTAGCTTAGCATAAACAGTTGAAATTGAGGGAGACAGGATCAAAATCCATCCTGCACATGTAATATAATTACATACAGTATTGTTCATTTGATTTACACAAAAAACAAAATGTACAATATCTAAGCTATCTATAAGCTAATATGGTTTATGCTGACTGTCTCTTGTCTTTGTTTACTACTCATCTAATGCTTCATTTTGCTTTCATAAACTGAAAGAGAAGATATTTTCCTTGTAGCTTTAAAACAAAATCACTCAACATAAGCATTGTAGTTTTAGAAGTAAATTGTGCATTAGCGGAGCTGTATATGATTGATATTAGTTTTAAACCTAATCATAGGCTACAGGTACTTCAAGGGCATATGATTTTTATAAAGGTTAAATAAAAAAATATGATTTTTAAATAATCTATAATTTCTCATTTTTCCCAGGATTGCGTTCATCTTGTTTACAACAAATAACCTCTATCAACGTGCTAAAAATAGACTGACACTAGAGTAACATGCATCATACACCAATATACATGCACATAGACACACATGCTGGGACACACAACACACACAGATGCAAACACACACACAACCTTGACCTTGAAACAGCTTAAGCCCACACATAACAGACCACCTTGAAATCATTGATGGAGAGCATGAGCTCCGGGAAGCGGGGCAGCTGGAAGAAAAAGAAATGACTGGATTTCAGCAGCTGGCTGGGGTGACGCAGAGCGTAATCTGGGGGAGAGAAGAGAGGAGAGGAGAGGAGAGGAGAGGAAAGGAAAGGAGAGGAGAGAGAAGTTCAGTTGTTGGACAGTAATTAAAGGCCACGTCTGCACACGCTGCAGGGTTGTGGAAGTGATAACTCTCAGTGTCTCTGCCTCTGTCTGCACCAGTTCAACCAGCTGTTCCAGCCTCACATTAGCCTCCTGTAATTAGCTTCTCATCATCTTCCCCTAAAGGCAGAAGCGGATTTGCCAGATGGATGCAAACATGGAAATTGAGGTAATAATATTTTCTAATTAATGATAATAATTGTGGTGATAATCCCGGAGCCAAACCAGAGACTCTCTAATTAGTATGAAGAAAATTGGTTTTCTTTCACAATATAAAGACTGATGTCTGAGGATTAGCACATGTGCATGTAGTGAAATAAAATAATACCTGTGAACACAGAGGGATGGGGGCAGTTCAAGACGATGAGCTTCGTCACCATCTCTGGGTAATGAATGGCAAAGAGCCACGCGATGGTCCCACCCCAGTCATGGCCGACGAGGCAGCATCTGTTGTATCCTTGGAAGAAAATCAAATGCCCATTAGACAGTTTTAGTAACAGAAGAGGCCACAATGACGACCATAATAGGAGCTGGATGCTCCTTCTGATCCTTTGTTTATGAATAAGCATGTCATTGCTTTAAATCAATACTGTTCTCACTTCAGTATCGCTGGCCTCCTCCCTTAGAAGACACAATACACCCATCAAACGGATGTATTACATGACACGGAGCCAAATGCAGATCAAGGTCAGGACATCCGTCTGTGGGGTTCTGATCACATTACTGCCCCAGTCCTTACAAACTAATCCCCTTACCTATACCAGCTCCATTTGCATCCACTGGTTTGAATCATCCCAGCAAGCCTCATCCTAACATTGATACCACATTAGCTTCAATGGGGATTGACATAGAGCTAAGTGTACCTGGAAAATGAAGATGACACGGATTGGTTAATGGCCATACCTCTGACTGGTCAAAACCAAACCTCCGATTGGATAAAGGCCAAACCTCTGACTGGTCAAAACCAAACCTCTGATTGGTTAAAAGCCAAACCTCCGATCGGTGTAGGTTCATTAGCTGAGTGTGAATCTGGGCTGAGATATAAACCATGTGGGCTCTATCGGTTTCTGTAAAAAGGACTCTGCAGGCCAATCACAGACTGGAGCACAGCAGTTATCATATGATCAGCCCCCGCCTTCCACTGAAATGCCCATCAAGTGAAACATTTCCACAGCAGTATGCATTATTGAGCTCCTGAAAGCCTGTTAAGAAATAATTAACGGTGCAAGAAGCTACAAAACGTCAACTACAGACCTTTCAAAAACCCTTTGTAAGAGAACGTAAATGTTTTATAGAGGAAACGTTAAAAGGCTTATTGACAGTATTTACAGAACATTATGGAGCCTGTGTGCTAGGCTTTCACTGGCTTTAAATATGCAACATACACCTGTTGTAGCAATGTGTAAAGCTGCACTATTCAATATTATTAATAACAACAATTAGCCAAATTAAAAGGTGTTGCTTAATATAATACATGGTTGCTGCAATATCCAACATCATTTTTTTTGTGCAATCTGAACAAAGGAATCCCTATCGTCAATCAAAGGCTCAAATACAATACCATATCACAATAACAAAATTACTGTCACCACCAACAAGATATCAATTTGGCTTCAAAGGACCAATACAATATCATGTTAAAGAACATTGCAATATTTTAATGTATCAATATATTCGTACACCCCAAATATTAGTGTTGAACGCATATAGACTTAACAAAAAATACAATTTAAATCAACTCTACATTTAGTGTGTTATAGTTGGTTTTGTGTAGTCAAAACTATACAGCTCTAAAAAGCTCCGATACACAGTCTGTGTTGGTGAACACACTGGGGGTGTAGGTATATTTCAATTAGGAGAGCAATATGGTGCTAAAATTGTCGCTAATATTGGCCTTTGATTTGTTAGATGAGCTCTAAATTAAGACTCTGCTTGCTGACAACAGGTTTATGAGGTGTTAACACTGTATGCGTTTATAGCTTGTTCTAATAAGTTTGATTGCTGCTTTATAACAGCCAAACCGAACAAGTGTGTCCTTTGTTTGTGTTTGCATGTCCAACGATCAGTGTGTTGCAATGCATTGAATGACCATTTATGAACTACCCATAAATTACAGTGCTTATAACTGAGTAAGATCCCACAGAAAAATGTTGCAGTTAAAGGGTGATTCCAGTTTGTTATGATCTAGGTCTCTTTCTTTTAGCGCTGAGGGAAACATGACTGGACTATGCTGTGAACGATGTTTAGTCAGGTTATCCATGTCACATTCTCTAGAGGTAGAACTGAATGTAAACAATCCATAAACAATATTTTCTGGTTGCACAGGACTTTGTTTTTCCTACTACTCAGGTTTCTTGTCCCGTCTGACTTCATTTCATGTCTCTGTGTTCCCACATGTTATTACTTCCAGCTGGAAAGATGGCCACCGCTATGAAACTGAGACACTAATATCATTTTCCTATAATATTAAGCATGTGAGGACCAGGTTTCAACTTTTTAACTTATTCTTGTGGTTTCTTCGTGAATATGAGGTGACAGGTGTGAAAGAGAAGAAACAGGGGACTCTTGACTCCCACACATGTCAAAGCAGAGACAGGTTTTCATACAGTGTGGAGCTACTGGTGGAATGACAGGAGAAACTGTGATGCGGTGGCCAGCGAAGAGCACAAATTGTCATCCCGGCCAGATAATTATCAGTAGATGCTGGTGTGTGTGCAGACGGCCTGGGGCTAGCTTCCCTGCCAGTGTTAGCATGCACTCAGCAAGCTGTGGGCTCTGTATCTGCACAATGTCCCATCATCACAGTGAGTCACGGGAAGTTTGTCATGCCGTGCTGCGGCCTTCGGGGCTGTCCACAGCTTAAGACTGATAAACAAGTTATTTTTGACTCACTGTCCACTGCTCGCAGTGATTTCAAAATCGCAGACGCACGCTGTCTTCTCTCACCTAAGTACTCCACGATGTCTTTGACGTCAGTAACCAGGTACTCGAATCGGTAGCTTTCGGTTGAGAGCGGCAGGTCGGATTCCCCGTAACCTCGCATGTCGATGGCCACCACGCGGAATTCACTCTTAAACTCTCGCAGCTGGTATCGCCAGGAGAACCTGAAACACAAAGCACACATAATTTACAACATACTGTAGATTTTTTTTTTTGTTAAATTTTCTTCATCCCCTAATTCTCCCTTAAATAACATTTCCCAATGATTTATTAGTGCACCAGTGTAATATCCTGACTATTTAGCTCTACAACAGGGCCAAGCACCAGGGCCGTTGTATACTGTAGGGGAGAAAGGTGATGATAATTCTAGGGGCCCAGCGCCCAGTAGGGCCCACAAAAAACCCCCAGTAGTCTAATCTTTGTATGGCTGAATTACTCTGCATAAGACCCTGACTAATACTCATAGTAATGCTGCATTAGCATCAAAACAAAGTAGGCTAAATAAGAAATGATAATACATACGAAAAAAAAGTGGAAAAGTCAGGGGGTAGGGGGCCACTTTAATATACTTTCAGGGGGCCCAGAATTCCTAGCAACGACCCTGCCAAGCACCCAGACATATTGAATCCTACAATCCCCCATAATGCTACCAGAGTCTTGGGTCATGTCTGTGTGCCTTTGTGTTGTTTGTGTGTGTGTCTTTGGCTGGGAGGAGCACCTGGTTGACCTTACTGTAGCTGGGCTCCATGCGCTCTCTTCTTTTGTATTTAGTGTTCACACCTACAACATGTTCTTTACATCATACACAGCATCCTTGCACTTCCATACACCTCAGACTCAAACACTCACACCTCATAGATTAAACGGAATCTCCCTTTCTCTCTGCGGCCCACGATCTGGTTGTAACATATTCAATGGGGTCTCTTTTAAGCTCCTCACTTGCTTGATAGGCATGTTCTCTCCAATAAAAATCCTGATTTACAAGTCCAAACCTAGATAAAACTGACAAGATTATCATCCACACACTGTTGACAGGCTGAGTAGTATTGCCCATTACAATTTTATCTTAACTTGATGTGTACAATCAATGCAGCGCTCCTTGTGTCCCTTGAAACTCTTATGCTGAACAAAATCTGACTCAGTAATAAATTAACTTTACACGCTTTTTTTTAAAGCCGACATTCAGCTTTTTTTCTTTCTTTTTTTTTTGCTGCAGCGTAACGGAAGCTGCTCTAAATTCTAATCCGACCACCGATCATGTGGACTGGGATGACTTCCTAATTGAAGATCTTGTCGGCTGTGGAGGCTCCTCATTAGGCCTGAAATTCTCCTCCTCCTCCCCCTCCCTCTTCTTCCCCTGCCGATGAGCGAGGGGAGGCAGGACGCAGAGCCCTGGCTGTGATTCTGATGAGTCAGGATAAGATCCCAGCAATGAGCCCTCAGATCTTAGAATATAGATGAGGTTTAAAGCAAAGTAAGCTCCTCAGACCCCTCCAGTGTGCCTGTGACGTGCACATACACTCCATTCACTCTCATTTCTAAGAAGGAATTAGCACATTTCAAGAGTGTTAATAGTTCTTTGCAGTCATCTCTCTCTCTCCGCACAGTTCATCATTTCTGTGAAGAATACAGCAAGTCAAGCAGAAAGAGTTCCCCTCCACCATTAATTAATCCCTGTCCTTTCTGCAGCTTGGATGGTATGTTGGAGATATGGACGGGCTTACAGCTCTTGACAACCTCTTTGGCCCAGATCCAGGAGCGACGCTCAACACAATTTTTCATCTCATATCAGGAGGAAGAGATTTTGAATGCTCTGGACTTTTCCCCCCGATGGCAAATCATGTCCGTGAGTGAGGACTCCTGGCTGATGTGGATGTGTTTTTCCAGTCCAGGAGCCAGACAGAAACATTAGAGCCAAGGAATCCTCATTGTCAGAGAGGGGACCAGTGTAACAAACACCCAGCAGCTATATGCTTTCTTAATGGTTTGTTTGCTGCTGCTGCTGCTGCTGCTGCTGCTGCTGGAAGCAGTGAAGCTACATTTGTTACTGGAACCTGCCCACACCACCCCCACCCCAGTTTCCCTTTGACCTACCAGAACTCAGGGAAGCCGTGTAGAAACAGCATGAGTGGCTTCCCTCTCTCTCCAGCAGCAACATAGTGAAACCTAAGGCCGGACTCCTGGATGGAAAGAAGACACAGCCATCAACATGTGAACTGTCTCATCCAAAGACACTTATTAGTGAACACAACAGAACAAGTCAGCATTTTGAAATGACTCTCACTAAATGCAGCTGCATGGAAAGTAAGATGATAAGATGATGATATTGCTTATTGCTCATTTTTATTGAATCAACAGTAATAAGAATCAATATCAGGCCTCTGTTATGAATCTGTGACATTATCTTAGAGATCCAGAGAATTCAAACTAGCAGAAATATTCAAACAATACATTTCATAAAGCTTCCAAATGATTTGCTACAGTATATGACAAAATCACACTTTCAGGTCTGGTCGTGCACAGAGCTCATACACGATTCTGCACAGTGAAGCTCGAACATCAAAGCAAAGTTACAACCATAGACTAACATGCACAAGTAGACATTTCTGCAGAGGCTTTAAGATTCTGTTTCTGAACAATCTGACTGATATCATCTATACTGTGACACAATGACTGTGTCTATTTTGTTTGGTCCAGCAGTTTCACAGCTAAACATGCAAACAAATTGCAGGTGATGCTAAATATCCTCAGCGGTAATGACTACACTACATTGATAGTAATCAATTTGGAAGTGTGGGGCAGCTGCCTCCACAGCTCAGGCTAAAACAGCAATGGCTGCACTGTATCATCAGTGGATATGCGTTTGTTAAATGCCTTATAGTCAACACACTGTGTTTTCATAGCCTACTAGCGCTCCACTGTGAAACAGACTCCCAGTAAATACAGAGCTGACAAAAAAACAAGAAGGACATCTTGGAGGTCAGGTCAGCGCTGATTTATTGAGTAAGGTAGCAGGTTATTCATGGAATTGCACTTGAGCTATTAATGTCTTTTCCTTGCATTGATGTGGACACTTTCTTTTTTTTGATTTAGGTTGCACTGATGTAGTTTTAGTTTTAATATCCAGTTTGTCAATTCAAGCTTCATGTTTTCTAACTTTTTAATATAATAGCCTACAGTAAGCCATTGTAATATTTCAAAACAAACATGACATAGGCTCATTATCTTAGTTTCATAATGACATCATGTATGATTCCAGCATGCTGACCAAATTAGGCTAAATCTGAGCTACTGCTCTTTTAAATACTCATGTAGCCTACAGATAAAAAACAACTGAAAACAGAGGAAAGTGTTAAAATTGTGAAAATAACAAAGGACAATTTTATGTAGGTTACAAGTACCATGAGTATTTTCTTCTACTTTTCACGTCTAATTCATGTTTCAGAGACTGCACCTTTTTTGCCACTACATTCTTGCAGATACAGATTTTACATGCAAGACATAATGGTCTGTTAAGCATGATACAGGGTAAACTGCCTGGTATGATCCTGTCCACAGCATGTTAATGCATCATAATCCAACACTCAGGGCCATTCTGCTGCACGAATATTTCTCTGGATACTTAGAGTGCATTTTGCTGCTACTTCTGTGCCTTTGTTTGAGATACATGCAGTAGCCTAGACTGCAGCAGTACAACACTGTACTGTCGCTACTTTTACTCCAGCAGTAGGCTACAGTAAGTGAAGTGGATCATTTCCCGCAGAAATGGTTGAGGCAGGCTTTTGTGACAGACGTGCTTTGGCGTTTAATGACCCAATGTTGCAGACAGGTTGTTGGTCGGAGGCAGGCGGGCAGCCCGCATGCTGACAGCCCGCCTGTGGAGCCGTGAGGCGGAGGAAGGAGCTGTTCCTCCAGCACCAGAATAAAACATAACAACAGATCAGGCCTGTTTGGTTTGGCAGCTCACGACGCGACACTGCAGAAAAGGTGTTGGAGCAATTTACATCTGATCATCTTAGCATGTAATACGGGCTCTTTTTTCTCTCTCATTCTCTCTTTCACATACACACACAAATACACGTACACAATGAATGGGCTTTTCCACCTTTCACATCCGAGTGCATGTGTCTGCGTGTGCGCGTCTCTTACCTTGATCCGAACATAACAGTGGGTTCCCAAGGACGTGTCATTCAGACAAGCCGGGGGAGTTTCACGAATCCCCCATTGGAAGGTTGTTGTCGGCCTCAGGATGATGCTCCACCAAAGTTTGAGCAGGGCTACGGCGGTGCAGAGAGCACAATACCCGTATATCAATGACCAATACCCCCAAACTCTGATTTTCTGCGCAAGTCTGATCAGAAATAACAGCAAGTTGTGGAGCACTCTCGCCATCTTTACATTGCCGCAGGAAATCAATCCGGATCAACGTTACCTATTGATTTCTCTGTGTTACCTGCTCGGCTCTGGTTAAACACTGCTCTGACAAAGCCGCGGTGTCGCTACCAGCGCATACGCACGACTGTCTGAAGGGAGGATCCCGAGCAGCGGCTGAATGGGACGGTGGCAAGAGCATCACGTCAGATCTCACGCCTGCGTGTGACAGCGGCGGTGGTTTGCAGGAGACGGTGTTGTTGCCTATACAAGGCAGCCAGGCAGGTCCGAAAACCCTAGAATAAGCCGCTGGATGCGCAGCTAAAGGGTTTGAGGAGACGCTGTTAAAATCTCTGCAAAGCACCGCGGCTGTCATGGCAACAACACTGTGTTAAAAAAAAAAAAAAAAAAAAGCATGCGCACATGGTCACTGTTGTTACACTGCACATGATTTATTTCATTGTCTCTCTCCAGGCAGGTCTGATCAGAGGAGGGTATGATTGGTGCTTCAATCACTGGGCAGCGCATTGTCACAGGGGCGGGTCCAGAGTATTTTATGGTGGGGGGCACAGGGGGTAACAACAGTGAATCTGGGGGGGCTCAGCTCTGTACAAACATCTCAGTGTTTTGTGTAACAGTCAGTCAATGTATGCAGAATAAATTGAGAACAATAACAATCTTACACAATTGTCTTTATTTCCTACACAGAACACTGGGGTGTTTGCTGTACAGAGTTGAGCCTTAGTCAAAAGTGTGTGCTTATAGCTCTTTAAGTGAACATAGCAGTGGTAAAGAGCTTTACATTGCCAAAAGTCAATGACCGTTGGAGGGGGGGCACAGGGTGACCAATCAGATTGCAGGGGGGGGGCCCGGCCCCTGGACATTGATATGTTCCATCTGCTGTAATGCGGTCAGAGGTGTAGCTACCTATTGGGGGTGCAGGTGAGGTCAATGTGTAGAAAACACGAGCGGAGCCAAGACAACTAACCTCAGATTAGTCTAATCCCTCATGTGACTGGATATGTAACAGAGGAAGATCTTTGCACTATTCAGAGCTGAGGTGGAGCACAGGCACTGAGAGGATTGACCTGTGTGAGAGGTCACCAAACAATATTAGGCTATATGGTGAGTGAAAAGGAATGACACACACCTGTAGCCTACTTTAATATCTGATCAGATGGGAACTGAACTATCTTTTGATTTTTGGACTGAGCCAATTCCATCATACCACAAGGTGAGGTCAGGGTACACCTGGACATGTCTCCTGTCCATCACAGGGCTGACATACAGCAACAAACAATGCACACACTTTGGCATTTAAAATTTGAGACACTAATCAACCTAAACCTATTATGTATTGTGGGAGAACAGGCATTCACCATAGGCCACAAGCCCAAGACCATGTCACCTTATTTGTTTATTCAATCATTATTAGGTGGATCTTTTAAGTAATTTAACCTTGTCTTGCTACATTTTTCAGTGAAAAAGCAAATAAACTGTTACTTACCACTATGACCTGCATAGAGACCAAGCTCTCAAATGGCTGAGACATAGTAGTAGTAGCTACATGTTAGCTAGAAGGTACTTCACTGCACATCACCTGCTGTCCAGTCCTGTACTGCTTATTTGCTTTAGCTCTGGTGAAGAAAGCACAGAGTTGGATATTTTTAAACACCTCGAATTCAAGTGAAAAAGCTCAGACCAAAATACTTATGTCTGGGGCCTGAGCTGTATGGAGTCAGTAGAAGGAGTGTGCATGAGAAGACGGATACAGTAGTTTGTTCTTTACAACAAGTTTATCTCTGTAGTGTGTAAACCTGAAAAATTATAGCTGATGAACTTCTGGAGTCAGGGGGTGGGGAGGATCTGCACCACACTGCAATCATAACTGGATGAAGTGATGTTTATTGCTTAGTGAAAATAGCTTTATTATCTGGAGTAAAAAAAAAAAAATCTTATTTATACTAGCATATATAAACTGTAACATACAGAATGGTAACATACAGAATATGTTGATAATGTCAAAAAACAACTTTGGCATGACAAGAACTGTATGAACAACAAAGTGCAGTGCATATCCAGTAGACACAGGCTATGGCATTTTCAATGGTCAAGCAAATAAGGCACTGAGATTGAACACACTGATGATCTACTGGCTTCAATCTCTCAACAGATCTCAAAACAGACATTTTTATTTTGTACAGATTTTTTTTTTTTTTTTTTTTAGAAAATAAACCTTTGAACTTTTGCATTTAATTTGTACATACAAACCAGTGTTTAGTCTACATTTAACATACTTTGAGTCAGGATTAACTAAGGCATGGTGGTCAGGGTTCATTTGAATAGAATAACGTAAACACAAGATCAAAAATAACACTACAGAACTCTGCAAACAAGACAACAATGTGACATTTTAACTACAGTGTATGGATGCATTAATTAACTTGTCACACACGCCCGTCAGATTAAGTGGATTCATCCAAATGTGAAAAGAACAGAAACACATGCATGCTTCACCCTAATCCCACATTCAAGAGTGCGTCAGTGCAAACATTTAATAACTATTTCAATACAATTTAAGGGCAAGACACATTTATATGTTGCCCCCCCCCCCCCAAGAAATAATGACTGTGAAATGACTTAAGTCTATCACAAAGGACAACTTTTGCACCATTTTTAGTCCAGGTTAAGCTCAAATGTAGTCATGATGTCCTGCTGCATAGTCATGTCAATGCCAGACATCTGTAAAGAGAGACAGAGATGTATGGAGTTACTGTCAAAAAGGCACTTTACCACAAACAGCAGACTAAAACATGGACAGGAGATACTCACAGCCTCTCGCCTGCGACGCTCTTGTTCCTTCCTTCGAGCCATTTCCCTTTCCCTATCTACTGAGACCTGTGTGGTTACAGGTTGTGTTTCCTCGGGAGAGTTTGGCTTTTGCTGCTCAACTTCCTTGGAGGCGTCTGGGGTAACCTCTGTGCAGATGTTCTCTGGTGAATCAGCATCAGCATCTCTAACTGGCTGAGGGTTTTGCTCTGCTGTATATGGGCCAGGGAGGCTGGATGGAGAACATCCTTGTTACTTAGAGTTTACACTTTTTAAATAAGCAAGAGAGTAGAAGCTAGTTGGACTTATCAGTGAGCTTTCTTTTAAAAACCAGACTGCCAACATTCTGAATTGTACAAAGTTATGGCAATTTTAGCCTGAGATATTGAACGAACAAAACAAGTAATGCATTTGTCGTTTCTGTGAGGATACCTGATGTCTATATCTGGAGCCTCCTTCTCCTTTTTTTCTTCAACCAACTTCTTCTTCAGTGCCTTTTCTCGCTCCTCTTTTTCTATGGCAGCCTTACGGAACTGCTGGAAACTCTCCTTTGAAGACTTGATTGCAGTTGGAGTGACTGACTGTCTCACCAGTCTCGCCCAAGACTCAGCATTTTTCAGAACAATGTCCTGAACGAGACAAATGACTATGTTCACTGGGAGCCTATTTAAAAAAGGAGTGTGGGACAGTAAACTTGTAGTTTGCCCACTATTGGGTAACAAAAAAGAAAGTAAAATATCATTAAAGGGGACCTATTATGCTTTTCCAGCTTTTCAGACTTTAAATATGTTTAAAATGTTGGATAATGGTTCTAGAGGCCGTGGAAGTGTCATATCATGAGGTTAATGCATTTGGAGGTAAACCCTGCTGGATGATTGGGATTTCTCTGCACACCTTGTTACACTCAGTTGCACTGACTTTTTTTTTTACATGAGGTTGTGTTGACGTCATGGCGTGCCGGAATCCCCTACATGGTCATGCCGAGGTATCTGCTCCAGCCGGCCCCGCCTCCTCCCATGCTGCTCTGTTGTGGCTGGTGTCACAGCGGAGAGCGGAGCGGACTACTTCCTGCTTTTTCCCTGCATGTTGTAGCGCTGTAGCGTCACTTTACTGAGTTTTATTTAGAAGTTTACGCCGACGTTTCATATAAGTGAAGCTCTACCTGTGGGAGCAGAGACGTACCGCCGGAATGCTGGACCGACGTAACACCGGATCGACGTAACACCGCAGCGCCGCAGCACTGGAGCTCCGGAGCTGCAGCGGCTCCTCACACAGGCAGAGCCCGTCTGCAGGCCTCCTTGGCCGGGCAGACGTCCGTGCTCATCGCGGTAGAGAAAATGGTCGCTAATAAACATACCCGCAGGTTTTTTAGACGTTTACCGCCATGTGGTTATTCTTTTTAGGAGATAAATGTTGGTCTCATTGATGAAATCTTACAATTGTGGCAGTTGGATTAGTTTGAATGAAAAGTGAAGCTGAGAAGGAGGAGGAGAGGAGAGGTGCAGTGCTGCAGAGCTCTGTAGTCTATGTGCACAAATCACCACATTTACATCAATAAATAACTGTTTTACAATGAACTGACCAGTCTGCATATATTTTTAATTTATTTTATTAAGTTATATTACATGTTACATGGTTACAGTAGCCTACATGGCAAAGACTACTCTATACCATCTTTGGTTAGGATGAGACCAGGTCATGGGCACATTTCATTACACAATGTAGACTGGTCAGATGCATACTGGAGATACTGGCAATTTGCCTACTGCAGATTTAGCTTTTGTTTGCATATTACTTTTTGGCCAAATCAGGTACTAGTAGTAGACATCGTCATGGTAACGCAATGCTGAGGGAGTGGTTCATTTGCATTTAAAGGGAGGGGCCACTGAAACAGACCGTTTTGCACAGCCCTGTTTTTGAGAGTGCTGTGATGTTTGATCTTTGGGGTATTTTGACCGAAGCACGTCACAGACATGTCTTTAAGACACCCAGGAACTATTTTAGTTTGTGCAAAAAGGAGCATAATAGGTCCCCTTTAATATTGTCACAGACAATACTTTGTCACCCTCTGATGGTGGGAAGATGAATTGTATGATATGACAAGTTATAGTATAAGCACTGTTAAATTAAATAGTAAAATCAAGGAGAAATCATTTGGCTCTGTATTTAAAAAAAAATAAGTTTTATATATAGTCCCATTTGCAGTTAGTATTGTGGTATTGTACCGTTTTAGCAGCAATTTCCTGATTTATGTTTAAAGTTTATCACCAGTCAGTTGATTTTCAGAGTACAGTTTCACAGATAAAAACAAAAGTGACCAACTCCATGTTAGTCTTTAAGTTTATCTCTATCCCCTGCATCCTGATCAACAGAGTCACTCTTCAACATGCCATCTGTCGCAGTAACTCAGATAAAGAATACTCACCTTTTTAGGAACCGTGGTTTTTTCATCTTCAGCAGATTTACTTGCCAAGTTGGCGAAAGGCATATTAGTCAAATGACCATCCAGGACGTCCTCAGGGTATCTGAAATCTGAGATAGTCACTCTATAAGTTCATAATGTTCTGGACTTATTTTCCATGAATAGAGATGCCAACGTTGGTGTCTTTTAGTGACTCACTGGGCTTTGTCTCATCTTTGGAAATCTGAAGCGGGCTCTCTCTCAGAGGGGACAGCACTGGGCCCTGCTGACAGATCAGATTTAGTTTCATCTTCTAAAATCATGCCCAAAGAAGACACCTCCAGTAGTCTAACATCTCACCTTGCCACACTGGTGTACAGGTATACTCCATGATGAGATGGCAGCAAAACACTGCTTTTGAACCTTGCATCGAGTTACTATTTATCAATATTAGTACTGTAGAAAAATATAATATAATTTCCGTACTAAAAAAATTGCTGGAATGATTGCATAATTTACTGCAATTCAATCCATATTATTATTATTATGACAGATTTAGTTTCCTTTGTGATTCTGGTAGAGCCTGAATTGTTTTTCATGTCTACAGAGAACATGAGTGTCTGTCCCCCTCTCACAATAACATGCGCTTGAGTTGCATGATGGAAGTTGTAGGATTTAGTGTTTGTGGGGCGCTTAGCATTAGTTTTCACCATTCTTTTCTTCATCCGTTTCTTGCCATTCCTTTAACACAGGAAATTCAATTCTAAACCACTGGAGCGTCCCTATAAGCCCTACTCATTTCACTGTCTGCACGGATTATCATACCAAACCCAGATCAACAGCAACAAGGCTGCACATCCACTTTTCATTCAGACCTTATAAATACTACACAGTATACTGTATGCGTGTATCCAGATCTCCTGATCTGTAGTCCAACTACAAAACACAGGGTAACTGGATTCAGTCTGGGGAGGGGATTTCTGTGGATCTACTGTAACATCCACATAAGTGTGTCACATGATGATAAAACCTTAACAATTAAATACCGGTATTTAAGTTCTGCATTTTCATCTCCAGTACCTCAAATCTGGCAGCAGCCCAGTCCAGCAAAACCTCTGGAGATGCCATGGGTGATAGAAGGGCAGACAAATCTATCAAACAGCAAACGACAGGATAGATCGTCAACACATCACACTATAAGAGGTGAGGAGATAACAGGAAGGGGTTAGAGGGAAAACAACAGAAGCTTGCAGGAGGCGTCATGAGACAGAGTTTGAATGAAACGGACGGTCAAGGTCAAAACAACCGAAAACGCCTACCAAAACAAAACAAAGGTGTTCAGGTTGGCACCATGAAAAAAATAGAAGTCTCTTCATTTGAGCCTTACCTGGAGGTGACATAGTCAGCTCCTCGTTGTTGTGTGTTGGGTGACCTTCGGGCTCTGCTGCCGAGGACTGTACAGCAGCAGGAGGAGGCTGTGATGTCTCCACTGAGGCTTTTGTCAAATTGTTCGTCTCCTTTATCCGCTTATTAGAGGCAGCACGTGGGACCTTTGACTTAAGAAGAAATTACATTCTTACACATTATTGTGACCAGCAAGAATAACTTAAGATATTTTCTCAAAGAAAATAATAAATATATTTACCTTTGTCTTAACCTTTTGGCAAGATTCTTTACTTTTCTGCTTCTTTGTTTTTGGCACTGAAAAACATGCAGTGAGTCAGACACCAGTCATTTGTGATGATGAGTATTAGCATAACTATTTCAAAACATCTATTTGCTTTTTTTTTCTAGTTTTCACTACACCACCACTCACCTGCTACACACAGTCACGCTCAATCTGGACACAACTACTGTATTAGGATCTTTGTTTGCAATTATCAAACATTAGAGGCCTATATATTATATATTTGAAAAAAAACATTGCTTCCCTTTATGTGGGGACCAGTCAGTCATTTCTATGTGTAGAGCAATGACTGTATATGGAAAGTATACAAAGAAAATTATATAATAATTATACTACATTTTGGCAATATCATGTACAACTCCACCACAGTGATGTACTTGTTAATGTTTTACTGGCATGAGCGGATGGTAAAATACAGGAAAACATTTTTTCTCTTGGTTACAGGTTGTAATGTTCGAGAAAAGAACAAAATTCACCTCCATGAAATGGGTTAAAGGGATAGTTCAACATTTTGGCAAATTGGCCCATTGCCATAATCTCTATAGTCTTGGGAGTAGGTCTGTTACCTTTAATTGTCGGTGTAAGCTACGTATTTTTAGAATGGCAGAGCCAAGCCGTGAGCTGCTCAGAGCTACACTACAAGACTCATGGAATTTCTTGGTTTCCCTCATCAAACTCATCTCATAGCGTGGTGAATGTGCAGGTCACAACTTGTTCACGAGAGCGATTTGGAGTTGTTGGATTGTGTATTTGATAATAACGGAAAACTATGAGACAGAGTTGTTTTCGATGCAAATGGCAGAGACTGCTTGCCGAAAAACTGTCCCTGAGGGGAACGCGCATCCGTGGTTTTGCATGAATTTACCTCAACAACTCTGTCTGGTAACGTTCCGTTATTATCTCATAGCGTGGTGAATGTGCAGGTCACAACTTGTCCACGAGAGCGTTTTGGAGTTGTTGGATTGTGTATTTGATGAGTTTGATGAGAGAAACCAAGAAATCCTGTTAGCCTCCATTAGTGTAGCTCTGAGCAGCTCGCAGCTCTGCTCCGCCGTTCTAAAAATAGCTTGCAAGTCAATTAAAGGTAACAAACCTACACCTTTATGGCAATGTAAATTTGCCAAAATGTTGAACTATCCCTTTAACAATGAACATGGTGTTACAATGTCAACGCCAGCTTTTGATTGTGAGATAATCCACATGATGTCGGCTATTGTGTTGTAAAAAAGGGACCCAGTGCTACAGGATGCTAAAAAGTAAAGGTTCGGCATTTATACCAACTTAACAGTAATTATTAGTCTCATTTTTGCTGACCTCCACTGCATCAACTTTGCACCATGCTGTGGTGTAGAGGTGTTCTCTATAAAGCAATAGCACATGGTAATACTGCAATAAGAGGTGGTTAGAGAGAGCTCCACCCAGTCACACCTATCAGTGCTGCTGAGTCCAGAGGTGCAGCAACCTTGAAGGTTTTAACCACAGCCAGTAAACTCCTCAGCCTAATATACTCTATAATTCTGGCTATGATTTACATCACTGATGCAGTTTTTCAAGCATAAATGGATGTCCACTAAAATAAAAATGACAGCTCTGTTAAGTATTTCACAAGAATAATATCTGATTTCTGTAGAAGAGTATGTGCTATGTGCTACTATGTACACACCTCGTCCATGTAGACAGCTTGTAAAACGTGTGTGGGAAAGAAACACAAAAGAGCAAAACACCTGATGAATGTGGATAAATATGAAACAATTTAATATTTGACGTGAGACGTAGAAGTGAGGCACCTGGGTGAATCCTGCCCATTTTAGAGAGAAAGAAGGGAAGAGGAAGTCAGAGGTAGATAAGGACAGAATGTTGGAGAGCAGCTAACCTGTTTCAGAGTCACTGCTCTCAGAAGTGCTAGACCGACTACTGCTGCCGCCGCTGCTGCTGTCAGAGCTGGACGACGACGAGCTGCTGCTGCTGAGGTCAGGAAACACCATTAATTCAGCTGTTGGAAAAAAAGAGAGAGACAACTTGTAATTTTTACACTCAACAACCATCTTTGAAGCATAAATTTGAGAATTATAATGAAATAAAATTACCTTCCTCCTTTTTTTTCCTAATCAATTGCTGCTCTTTCCTGTTAACCCCAGATCTACCGGCATCCTTTGATTTTGATGTCTGTATTCTTTTGGCTGGTTTCACCTTTTTTTCTGCTGGACAGAAGATGACAAACCTCCAATCTCTTAGCAAATTTAGATTAACAATTAAGTTGCATTTGGTGAGGGAGGGAATTTCAATAAAGCTGGACTGAGCTGTACTTACTGCATTTCCTCAAACATGTTGCGACAAACATCTGCAGGGCTCTCAGTGTGGAAGGCTTGAGTATTTCAAAGTCAATCTCGATGTCCTCTAGAGTGGAATCTCGCAGATATGATTCCCTAGTATGAATGATGTTCACTAATTTGCCCAGTTTGTCACCAGGCAGCTTGTCGATGTCCAATTTCAACTGCTTCTTCTCCTGATAAGTCATTGGAGTGACTTCATCCTCACCTTTTACAGGTACTCTGTTAATATTGTGTTTGTTGGCAGGCCTGGGGGCACAAAGAAAACATCTAATATTATCCATAGCACATATTGTAGCACACTCACTTAACCATTATGTATAGTATATTAGTTAAGTATATAGTGTGAATCATAATAAATGATCACTCACACAGAAGCGTTCTTGATGCTGGCGATTTTTTCTACAATAGACTGAAATTGGGAGGATGTGTGCTTTAGTCGAGCGATGTCTTTTTCTTTACATCTTTTTTCCCTTTTCAACTTGTCTCTTTTCTTTTGTTTCATCAGTGGGTCTTGGCTTAGTCTCCTCAGCTGATCACTGACATTCTTCAACTGAAAAGTCAGCCACCAATGAGATCATTAGGTCAAATGCACTTAAGTGAACAAGTCATTTGCACCATTACTGACATGACTGATACCTACCTGTGCCTCTAGGTCGGCCAGCTGCGTAGTCACTTCTTCAGATGAACTTTCTGACTCGGAGGAACTTTCACTTTCTGAACTTGCTGAGGTTGACAAGCTGCCCACTCTGTCTCCTTTTCCCTGGATAATTCTCTGACAAGGTATGGGACCACCCTCCGGTTGTTGGGGAACCTTGAGATAACGGGCCTCAAAAACTTCCTGTGAATACAAACACAAATATGTTCTATAGAATTAGTATAAATACCTACTTTAATCTATACAGCATAGACGCCATACATTCCTGGCCCCTTTCTTGTGTTATTTACATTCAAGTATCCCAGTAGTAAATACGTATGTCTCACAGCACTCAACAGTGCAACTGAACCGAACAGTGTTACAGACACCAAACAAATGACCAGTAATGAATGACCACATTCACTCATTGACATCAAAATCTAAAATGTGCATAGGCAAGCAAAGAGAATCAAGGCCTTACATGGATGTACTGTAAACTATGATGGCTTCAAATTCTTCCAAAAATAATTTCTTCAAAGATTTTATGAGGAAGAAAATGCTTTTAACATGTTTAATAGGCCTTATACACAACTCACCAAAAACACAACCTCATCGACAAACAAATACTCCATGTGATATCTAAGTACGGAGTGACTTTCTGATTTGGTTGAACAATAAATAAAAACAATACAATTCCATACCTGGAGCTTTCGTGCCATGTAGACGACCTCGTGTGAAGGTGGGTTGTATTTGTAACAGTTCGAGAACATCAGTCGCACATCGGCAGCAAATTCCTTTGCATTTGAATATTCTCCTTGGTCCATTTTTTTCTGAGAAAAATAACACTTTGTGTGAGAAAAACTGATACAGAAAATAATGTTGTCTACTGGGAAAAAAAAGTGTCATCATGATCAATTTTACCCGGACAGTGCTCAGGTCCATGGGCTGCTTGATGATTTCGTGGTAGTCGTGTAAACCCAAAGCAACCGCATCAACAGGGGCATAAAAGGGCCATCCATATGTATAGTGCCTCTTTGAGAGCATCTCCCGCAGAATGTCACTGCAGCACCTGAGCTGCTCAGGCAGTTTGACCTTCTTTTCCTCAAATGCAGGTAAGTCTTTCTTAGGAGGTTTGATGGGCCGGCCAAAGCCTCTTCTGGAGGATAAGGTACAACGTGCATGATCCCCAACAAGAGCCTCCTCAGTGATGGTGATCTCTTTAGTGCTGGAGGTTGTGGAGTTCGCTTTCCTCTTAAAACCTTTTTTAGCCTGAATATTTAGGAGAAGGTTCAACATAAATTACACATCACTGCAATAGTTAGTCAAAAGAGATGTGTGTTCAAGTGACAAATGTGCTATGGAATTTATTTTGCGATTTCTCCTGGACGTCACCGGCAACACTGCTATAAATGATTCAAATTTGTGAATCATTTAAAGCAACTTGTTCCAATAGAAACAGTCTGTTTAACATCGTGAAGCATTTATGTGGTATTAATGGAGCATGTTTTGATGTCCAACCCAACCACCACAGAATGAGCCATTACTAGTATGACTTTTAACACATTTTTAAATTTCAAAATTGTAAAATGTAACTTATTATAAAACAATCACATATTGATTTCTTATCTTTACTGAAATATCCAATCACAGGAAAATATTGCCAAAATGAAAACCTCTTTTGTGAAGATTTTTACCTTAAAGACAGTTTAAATTTTAATTAAATTCAACAACTATGATATGGGAACTGCTGAAGCCCAAAGACTTACTGTTGCATCAATTTGTGCAGAGAGTTGAATGGGTGGGATGAACTGAGGTGCAGTGGGAGGGATGACTGTCACTGTCTGTTGGAGCACCACTTCTGACACGAGGGATCTATGCTTTAATGCTCCTGCATAAAAGAAAAAAAAGAAGGTAATGTTCACGACAATGGAACTTTAGACTTCAAGCAGCAAAATAAATGTAAAGGAAACATTACTTTAAGGAGTTTGTGATATTCATTTGTAAATTAAATGTCTGTAAAATGTCAGTTTATGGACAATCTAATGTAGCAACTTCCAAGAATAAATGTGTAATGTTAAGACATCACATCTCGGGATTGCGCCTGTGCAATATACTGTACCTGCATTTGTCTTTTTCACTTTTACTGGTTCTGTTGTAGTGACTGCTGTAGTGACTGCTGTAGTGACTGCTGTAACTTCACACTCTTCTTTAGGCATCTGGGCCACCTTCTGCAAAAAGATCTTCTCCAGACTCTGTGCCATAAAAACGATGTCATCTCCAGGCTGTGTGAAGAAAATGTATATATTGTAGTAAAGCAAAGGTTTTCAATGTAATGACAACCCTGTCTGAAATGCAAAAATATTTCAATCCTTAGCATTGGGATAAGATAAAAAATGAAAATAAAAATAAATAAAAAAACCCACAGGAGTAATGTACCACTCAATACAGTAATCAGTGAACATGTCTGTTTAAGTTGGAATACAGTTAACGTTGGTGTGTTATTCAAGACAATAGTATTCTCTTACCCGGTTGTACATATAGCAGTTGGTAAACATGGTGTTGAAGTCTTGTATACATTGAACTCCTTGGTAGTAATATTTGTTCTGAAGACGCCTCTTTATAGTGCCCAGATCCATAGGATTTGTAATTATTGTATAATAGTCCTGAAAGACAACAAAGACACTGGCATCTAAAAGTCTTTCCTTCCAGACCGCCGTCTGATGGAACCAAGACAAAGTATTACTGCAGTTTTAAATGACACCCAGGAAGGAAACTTCAAATAAAAAACAAACTCAGAAAACCATTTGCAGTCAAACTTTGTCCAGCTTTTCTACAAATGAGATTTTCACAACTTACTGGGAGACGCAGTGCTACTGCATCAACAGGCTGGCGAAAGGGCCAAGAGAAGTTATGCCTCCATAGAGCTTTGATCACAACCTTCTCAAGATACTGTAGCTGATTGGTTACACGTCCATTCTTCTTGGGATTTATGACCTCTGGTGGGGGAGGATTTCCACTCACAGTGGGACAGGATTTCACATCAGACATTGTGTTGTCCAGAGACCAAGAGGTCTTAGTGCAAGTTAGTGTTCGTCACACGTTTTCCTGGATAAAGAGTGAAGTATAATTTTCAGCACAAGTAAAAATCAGTCATGGCATTTTGAAAAAACACCAATTCTCCCCTTAAGACTACATCACCATTGAAACTTATACTGACTTCATGTCTCCAACGTCCTTAAGAAGGAACCACAGCATGTACTAATAATGTTATGTTTTAAAGGGCAGGTAAATGATCTTTGATAATTTTTGTCCTTTGCCCCATCATTTCTGACTGGTCTAAATCTAATTGGAGCAAATCAAATGAAAAGCACTAAGCCCCCCCCCCACTCCCAACCCAACCCAACATCACATGGTGAGAAATAACTAAGTTATAATGGTCAATATTGATAACGATGACATGTTCAAAATACCACTTGTGTGGATAGAAACACGCTGTCCACAGATGCACCATCCACCAGTTATCTTCCCAAATTGGGTTATACTGCCACCTCCTGCATCTCTCTGAAACTGTTCCACTAAGCAATTTAATTGGACCATAACAGAACCATGTTTCTAGGAAACACTTTAAGCATTTGAAAAGGTAAGATACTCAAGGGTATATATAAATATATATGTATTGCCCTACTACACACAAAACACACCATGTAATAAAAGCTCCTTCATGTACAATAACTTTTCAGAGTGCAAGAGAAATTATTTAGAATTTATAAAAGTAAACCCTACTTATTACGATTTGTTTGCTATTCAGAGAAGCATAAAAACTGGTGACAGACCAAAAGTTTATTCTTCCATGTTTATTAAAAAAGTTGATAATAAATAAAGTGGACCATGTTGTGCCTTTATCTGTAGTCACAATACTTCCTTGTACCCAACCCAAATAATTTACATTGCAAGTTCTGTTCATCTTAGTTGCATTTTATTTTATGGTTTAAAATACGACAAATTAACAAAACACTTCCATACAATTATAAATTCAGTCAAGTCCAGCACATCTTACTTTGGCCCTTCGTCTTGGGTTCATGAGTATGTTTGGCAGAATATGATCCATACCCGAGCGACTGAACTATAAGCTCATCACAGTCTAACAAAGCCCAGGGCCCAGTTGTTCAAAAGTAAATCTGATTGGATTTTGGATTGGATCAAATCTTGAAAATGTGTTGTTAAAAACTGAAAACGGATTCTGAAATGGGATTAGAACATGTAATCCAGTTTTTGTTTTAATCTGGATTAAACCTTTAGTTTGTGTTGTTCAGAACATTTTAGTGGGATTCGGGATAACTTTGATCCCAAATTTAAAAAATCAGGATTATTCTGATCCCAGCAGTATGGTGGATTAGGGGTGGATTTCAGAAACAAAATGTAATTTAAATTACAGATACATACAAACTATGTAGGTATATAAATAAACATACAAACACACATTCATTTATTTTCTGCACCTGATTGTTAAACCATCAGTGATAAGTAAATTAATTTAATTTTTGATCATTCCACAAATAAAGAACTCTGAACGCAATCAATTCTACTACTTTGAACAACTGGGATAAAAGTAAGATGCATTATGTGATCCTTGATGAAAATTAAGGGATTTCAAAAGCCAGATCATTTTCAATCCAGATGAAACCTTTTTAACACCTGGGCCCTGGTGATGAATTCAGTTAGAAAAGTGCATAAAAAGTGTTAATCTAAAAAGATTAATTCTTTACAAACATCCACAAACTGACAGATCTTAATTGAATTGCTTCCTAGATACCCATCATCTGTCAAGGAATTTTAGTTTGAAGCATTAACAATAATGGTAAAGTGCATACAGGTAGTCTAAATGATGAATCAGTTAAAATGAAAACCTAATTAACACATAGTGGAAAACATAACTTAAGTTGCAACGTTAAGATGGCTCACAGTCCCACTGTAAATGCACTGCATGTGAATGGGTTAGTGTTTGCTGTCTGACAAAGGCAATAGTCAGATCCAGATCAAATTATTCTAAAACTATACAACTATATAGACCATCATAAATCTCGTCCTCTACAGTGTGATAGTCAAATAGACATCATATCAAGGTCGCAAAACTGCTTTCGACTCCATCTCCAGTGAAACAATACTAACACCATACTAAGAGGTTTAGCCGCAAAATGCACTATTTGGGCAGCCCGGTTGACATAAGGAAATCCGTTTTGTCACGTACCGAAATTCAGGGCAACATAACCATAATCTTGAGCAGATTTTAGTCGTGACGTTCTTCTAGTCATGTTGTATGTCTGATTGAAGGGATGAATCACTGTTCCTTCCTGTTGTTTTAATGCTGTAACGTTACCGCACATTAAAACGGTAACTTAATGTAGGATACCAGTGTTTTAACATTTAGCTAGCCAATTATGAAAGGCATGTGAAACACTGACGGGCGTAACTTACGGCATTGAAAGATAGGTCGAGCTTTTCAGCTGTCACTGTAACAACCAATTTCTGGATTTATTTTGTTATTTTAAAAGGTTGCGTTGCGTTACGTATTGTGAACCAGACACATGGCTTCATGCTGCAGTGTTGACAGCGCTCTAGCCAACACGTGAAGCCGCAACCACGCCCACCGGCGATTTAGCATTAGCCTTGCTGAGAGCATGACTGTACAATGAATAATTAAAGGATTAAGCCGTCAGCGCTTTCAAATGTGTGTTGCGTCGACTAATCGTGTAGGTGCACAGCAACTCTCCCTGCGCTCCAACACTAGTAACAACTGCAATTTAACGAATTGCTAACAACGCAAGGCGCCTTTAGCCCGGCTTGCTAGCCACCTAGCATCTTTAACGTTAATCAGTAACTAACGCTAGCTCGTTACCTAACGCTAGTTAGTCTTTTTTTACCTCTCCCCCCTTTGTACGGTTCTGTTTTGCACATCTTAACAAGGCCAACACATCTTGTCAGGTGCATTTTTCAAACATTTCAGCACCTCACGTTAGAGTAGCTAACACGGCTAATGCTAAATCCTGGCTGTCTGGTGGATGAGGTCGCGCTACACGTAGACGTCATATTCTCCCAACTTACCTAAACTTAGGCAGATGTTTGGCTTATTGTTAGCTAGAAGAAACACCGGCCAACTAAACACAGGGTAGCCACTTTGGTCAGACATAACAATTCGGAAAACATTACTGTGCTAGCATTACCTGACAAGATACCGGAGCTCTGCCGTTCAGCTCTTCAGTAGCGCTCGTCTCTACGGCAACCGCCTCAAATTTATACCCGTGTGCTCGAGCTTCGAAAAACTGATTGGTCAAAACAACACTTGCACGTGCTAACCCGTTCACTTTTCTGCAAAGAGAAGCGCTCGAAACAATTTATTTCATTCAACAAACACAGCCCACTTTCCCTTATGTGAATGTGTGGCTAACTGTGGCTTTTCAGATTTAGGTGAAGATTTTGTGTTAAGTTCTTCCAAACAAAATGGCAGCTCTGTCACGGACGGATCCTGGAGCATTGTCAATCGATGCGAATACTGGCTTACACCTGAAACGTTGGAAGTCCTCATGTCAATACAGTCACTAGTCTGAGTGTCCGCCTCGGTCCGCCTGTAAGTCAGGCGGTGGCCACTCACTGATCTGCGGCAGCTAACGCTGGATGTGATGTGCCCTGTGAGGGGAGAGGAAGGGAAAACTGGAAACTGGGCGGAGTGATGATTTCAGGTGCTAACCCAGAAGCGGAAAACTTAGATTCATTGGCCACATAAAAACTACCAAGCCCTCCATTGGATAAATTCAGTGTTTAGTCTGAGGTAACGTGAGCCTACAATTCAACGATAATGTGCCTTTTTTTTTGCAGTATATGAAAACACTACACGACAATAACAAGTATGTGAAACATTTGTGTAGTAGGCTGCGCCGTTTTACAGTAGATATTTTCTGGGGGTTTGCAAATTAAAAAATACAAAATTTGTATCTATGGATAAAACTGAGCAAACTGTAGAATATCAGGTTTTCGAAGAAGAATTTATCGTATTACAGTATTAAGAAAGTTCATAATAGGACATTGAGAGTAGCGAGTATAGACTTTACCAGGGGACCACGAACTAGACATAACTCGACTTCCTGTGAACTGGAAATTCAGTACAACTCAGCCATGTTTTACTGGACCACATTTGTTTTGAAGTTGAGTGCCTACGTTTTGTTGTGTTCATGGTTCATCAATTATGAGTTTTAAGTTCAAAACTATTTAAAAGTAGCAACACATTGTAGGAGGACAGTTGTGTTAGCCTATTGGTCAATAACACATTTTCAGTGTGCTTTCAGGGAATAGGCTACCTGAGATATTTCATCTGAATTAGCGATTATAGATGCTGGGGTCAAAAATGTATATAAAAACTACAAAAGTGGGCTTAATTTCCTAATTGCTGTCTTTGATAAGATAGCTATAAGAAGAGAGCGGGGCCATCTACCATTGATTGATGACATTTCCATGATGACATGCATCTAGATTAATGTGCAACCAAATCACACTCCTTCATTCTTCATGTCATATCCAATTTTCATATCAAAATTATGACAAGTATCTAGGCATGTTTTAACATTAAGTTATGTGCAACCCAATACACAAACCACACTCCTTCATTCTTCATGTCATATCCAATTTTCATATCAAAATGACCATCTTAAATTCCAAAGATAAGGGAATGTGGCTTAAATGGTTTCCAGCTGCAGGAAATGAATCCTTCGCACATTTTAATAAATCTAAGTTTTTTGGAAAACACAATTCTTTAGCTCATAAATCACAGAACTTCAAATGATTCGTCAATAATTTACAACTTTTGACCACAAGATGGAGCCAGGGTGCAAATTATTCGACTAAGATGATGCCAGAAGCTTGAGGGAGGTTGTAGCCTAGTGTGTGTTTTTCATAAGCAAAATTGATCAACTGATCTGCAGTTTTATAATGACAAGAGTTTGTGCTGTACCTGTCTTACTTTACTCCTCAGACCAAACACAAGAAGTTTTGTGTAATAAGACTGAATTCATTAGCCCATACAGCAACCTAAAGATTTGTAAGGAATTGTAGGCTATATAATTTATGAATTTATTGTCATCATGTTCAATGTATAAACATGAGGGGGTTTCATATTGTCATTTTCATGTTAGCATTTGTATACTCATTCCTGTTTTAAAATGGCTTAACGCAGCACTCTACAAATCACACAAAGTTTCATAAAGAACCCCGGAAAATCCCGCTGTTCACTGCCAGCTATATTTAGGCCTAGCTATAGTGGAGGTGGAGGCCAGAAAAGATAAAGCCGAGCAGATGAGGCACAAGTTCAACATGGCAGCTTACAATGCAAGCACTATACAAACGACAGAGTCCAGAAGTTTAGAAAGGGAAAGGAATGGGTTAGTCAGATTGTCAGATGTCCTAAATGAGTTTGAATCAGACCATAAAAACTGACACAGTGTCTTTTCCTCTAACAATGGCAGGAAGCTTGTTCAGAAGGGAGGAGGTCATAGAGGAAAAGGCTCTGCCCCCTGATGTTTCAAATGTGAGGAGTAACAAGGGGTATTTGTTTTTGAATGAGTAAATATAAACTCCTGAAAACAAGTGAGGGAACGAGCAAAGTTGGCATATAGGCTACTTGGTGGTGGAATGTAACTAAAGACATTTTCTCTGGTGCTGCTAACTGAATGTGTCAGTTATATTTTTTGTAGTTTTGCATATAACCTACTGTACACACTGTACTACTGTACATTTTAACAACAAAGCTTGTACTTTTTACTCCATTACACTGAAGACTACACTGTGTTCAGACTAAGATTTTACATATAGGTTAATTCCTAATATTATTTTAAAGTAAAATCCAAACAGTAAAGAAACTCGGCCTAAGTAGAATTTGGTACACTCTGAACCACTAAAACTTTATAATAGGTAACATATCTGTCATAATTAGTCAAATAATTATATAGGCTATTTGATAATGAAAAAAATCCCTGGGGTCACTTTCTTCCATTTTGTAGGCTACACGTGTCTGCTAATTTGTCTTTACTTTTACTTTTGAAGACAGGACCTTTTTACACAGTGACATCGGCATTTCCACCACAACTAATACAAGATCATGTGAATTTTTTTGATCGTCTGAACTCTAAAGTGAGGAAGGTGAAACTAGAAATGTGCAATGGGCTTATCTGTCTGAGTAGCCTTGATCAAAATCATCCATAAGAGGGCAACAGAAACCACATATTTGTGTTTAGCAGATGATTGCATTACACTGGGCGTGGGTTGTTTGGGATGGATGTCTTCCAATTTTATCATTCAGTTTACTGGAAGCATAAAATGCTGAATTGTGAATTTGCGGGCACTCTTGCTGTACAGTGAACAGGAAAGCACTTGAGAGTCTAAACTTGAGTGTACATACAGTATTGAGGGTAGGCAGGAGAGGTGCTGACAGGGACTAGCCAGACTAGTACAAACTTACTTTCAAGGTTGACTTTCTCTATTGAAACTCACATTAAACAGGGGTAACATATTGCTATTAACTAGCTTTTCACCTATGTAGTTAATGTATAATATGCCCCATATGTTGTTAACAGATGGAGAGTCTGATAATTAAGGATGTTTGGAGTGGTGCAGTGGCATGTGGTTTGGCTTTTAAATGAAATAAGAGAAAAGCCCACATTTAGATAGAACTCAGATGTGTTTCTGCAATGGTTTAGGACATAAAACCCAGTATTACAAAAAAAAAAAAAAAAACCCACACTGCACTACAATGAAAATCATCTTGTCTTTCCTGCTACTGGTAGGTATTTGATGTCAAAGTGAGAACATATGAGAAACTGTCCTGGACCATTTGAAGTCACGGTTGTGATACCAAGAGCCAGCTGGAATAAAGTTTTATCATTACATGGGTTTGCCTTTTTCTATGGCCTTTATGCTTTCGCGAAAGTATGAGGTAGTGGATCCCTCCTTGGTTTGTCCATCTGATAACTCCCTGCAACTCAAGTCAGCAGCAGTCCAAAAACAATCCCTGCCCAAATCAAATATTTTGAGTGTCCCAAAGACATTACTGGAAGAGAGACAAAGCAAAGGGGGGAATCCCACAGTGATGAGGAGCTCTTCTATTCATTCAAACAGATCACTACAACCTGAGTCGATGCAAAATAAACATAACATGTGTAATCTGAAGAATTCTGTTACACTACGTACATGTAGCAGGCATCAAGAATCCTGGTTCTTGTAGTATTTGATTACCTCACTCCATTGGCTGTACAATGTCTGCTCATGTTTACTCGCAGTCATGGTGAGGGTCTGTCTAATTTACCTGTCTTTCTTAACTTTAGTTCTAAGAATAAATCACACCAGTCCCTTTGAGAGTAAAGAAACTCCATGAAATTATACTGTAGATAATATACAACACAGTGGATGATTACAACAATTCAATTGTGTCAGCATCTACTCATTTTTAACTAGTGCACCACACTAAGATCAACTGTCAAAGCTATAAACGAAGACAAGTGCGTGGAGCGGCACAACAACTCGAAACAATCTGGTGGCAGCATTTCCGTACTGGTGTTAACTGTGTTTCTTACCTCCAGATAAGCTTGGCTGTTTTATCATTAGATGTTGTGTGGCTTTATGCATTTTCTTTTTGACAGTTGCACTCCCTGCTCACCCTGTTTTAATTAAAGACTCTTGTAGCAGTGTAACTGTTAGTCTAACATGAATTCCTTGACTTTTTTTTTTTTTTTGTCTGTTATTCTTGTCACTTTGTAGTGAGACATTTCCACCGGTGCATCACCCAATAAAACACTGTGAAATTGTGCTCTAATTTCACTCACATTTGATTCTACTTAGAGTTCTCTTCTCTTCCTCTCTGTGCATTGAATCCATTTACAGGACATGCCTTATGTCAAACACCTTAATGGTATCTCTATAGCTTTGACATGTGCCATTCAAATAAAATTAAAGTGATATGCTGTATAGAACTGGCCGTGCAAATTGAACAACAGTGCATCTACCTTTAAACAGCTACAATCACATTGCAGTTTCTAAGTTTGAATGAATTTATTCAAGGTAATTCTTTATGTAGGGTATATAGACAATACACTGATTCATATATCTGAGGATGTTATCAACCAATAAAAATAGAAAACAGTGCCCAAAAACAAATAATTGTCTATAAGTAGTTAATGCATGCAACTCTAGGTAATTCCAATGACAATAACTATTAGATGAAACGACATAGATATAGCAAAAACAATATGTAACACAATTCCCTATATATTAAGCATATTTATTGCCCCCGAAAAAATCTAATACTGAGATAATTTGTTATTATAGGCTACACAATAACACTTGGTGGTGTTTGCAGTGATAGTAGCATGCTATCTCTGACAGCATGGTTGGACTTGACAACTAGTGCAATCAACTGGGTCAATAGAAACCCAACTCAAGATACATTGATGCAATGTGACGATGCTTCAGATTGCACACATTTTTTGATGCACTGTTACGCTTTCTATTCCCCTTCATCTCAGCTGTATTCACAACCCTAACACAGTGTAAATAAACAAAGTGGAACACTTTATTGGAGACATGCATATGTATGAGATGTAAAATAATGTGATCCCTTTGAGCGTTTCCTTGTCAACTCTCAAAAGCTGCACATCAGTGTGTTTTTGTGTGTTTTCCACAACAAAAGTTTCCTTCCCTCTTTTCACAGGTGCCATCTCATTAGTGGTAAATCACGATGTTGACATTTATGTTGTACCCAGTCACACAGCATCTCCTTTGCACTGCATGGAAGTCTGATATCACAGCAAAGCAATGCAGTGTTTGTTGAGCGGGGGTACGAGAAATTTCACACACAGAAATCATTCCGCGCACAGTTTAGTGCTTGTGACTGGGGGCTGTGGGGTGGTGAAATAAAAGGATGTGACAAAAACGTCTTCTGAGAGCTGTAAAAAATATTTTACATCCTAATGTAAGAAGCCGACAAAGATTTAAATGTGGGAATGGCTGACACACCAAATATGTAATTGATGTTTGTTGTGATTTACCTAACATCTGGTCTTGTGAGATTATGATCACAATGAGAAGCTCAATCTCCTACTACCTACTCCTCTTTGCATAAAATCACATTTATGTCACGTACGAGGTTGAGTGCACTTTTTGATGTTTAAATGAAATTATTGTAACAAAACATGGATTTGATCCAAAGCTTCTAATCAATTAATGTAAGCTTGGGCACAACATTGCCCACACACTGAAATAATAAAATAACCCAACCATCAGTTTATTGGTTGACCTTTATTTACAGTCATTTTATTGTATTGCAAATTCTCAGTTGCCTGAACCCACTGATTGAATCAGTCACTCTTTTGGCAAAATCATAAGCACTTTTCACCTGTTTAGACACATCTTACCAACACATTTTCATTGTGATGCACCTGTGTTGCATAATGCTGAGCACAAGTGGCAAAAGTCAAACACAACTAAAGCACAAGTTTCACCGGTTGAACACAACAACTCAAAATTGTTCACACTTGTGGCTAATGATGTGAGGGAACATAAGCCAGTTGAGGGTGAAGTCCTGTGGCCTGACCCAGTACAGAACAGAGAAATGATGCTGTGGCTGAGTTACTGTATGCACTTCTCATTTTTATTACAGTAGTATTTTTTTTTTTTTTACTTTATTTTTTATGTAGGCTTACTGCATACAAGTGCTAAATGCACAAGATTTCTGTTTGTTTTTGTACTGTACAAGTGCTACGTGTAAAATGCACAGGCTTTCTGTGTTTTTTTTTGTGTTTTTTTTTCTACAGTACTATATACAAGTGCTAAATGCACAGGTTTTTTGTTTTGCAACATGCATTTATGGAGGGAGAAGAGGAGGAGAGGAAGAGGAGAAGATGAGAGACAACAGAATGAAGGAAGGGAGGATGAGGGAGGGAAGGAGGGATGAACTGGGAAGAAAAAAGAAGAAGGAAGGAAAAGGGGACGAAATGGACGTGGGGAGGGAAGGAGGAAGGTGAAAGAAAGGGAAGGAGAGAAGTGCTAAATGCACAGGTTTTTTGTTTTGCAACATGCATTTAGCCTACAGTGAACGATAAACATTTATTTCTACAGCTTCATTTCCTGAGCATTGTGTTTTCTATTTTTCTATGTAGTGTTTAGTGACTGCTCAGTAGTGTTTTTAGAACAGATTAAACTGTTTTGAGGTGAAAGTTTGGTTTTGCAAGAAGAGTCTGAGGTTTTGTGAATGTAGCTTGAAAATTGGGGTTTGTGTTCACAGTTTAGAGAAAAGGTGAGCAGCTTTCAAGAAACGTGTCTTAGCAATCGAGAAATAGTTCTGAATGGACGTCATTCCTGCAGTGTGCTGTTATCTAAGTCTCACATGAAAACCATACATTTTATTCATAATGGTCAATTATTTTCTTTTGTGAAGCTGTCTGCGCGGTGCTCTGCTAACAGCCTGTCTCTGAACACCAGCAAAACAAAAGAACTGATCATGCATGGACTTCAGACGACACCGTGCAGAACCATGCCCCTCTCCATATCAATGGGGACAGGCAGGGTAGAGAGGGTCTCCACCTTCAAGGTCCTATAGGTGTGCACAAGGACCTCGGCTACCATCTATCTATCTCATTATGTGCAATATATGTATATATTTTTTTAAAACTATTATTAAATATCATGTATGTATGCTATTTATTGCTTATGTTTTTTGTTTTTTTTAAACATTTTACCATGCAGAGGTGCACCGGCACCCACATTTTCGTCGTACATCCTTGTTCATTGACAATGAAGGCCGTTCTGATTTTCTGATTTTCGATTCTGTCTTGTTGTTTCCTGGAACCTTGTAGTAGTAAAATACTAAACATCCATGCTCTATCATTAGACATCACAACAATGGCTCCTGTGTGTCACCCTCATGTACACTTCCTCTCACACTCCAAAGGCAATCACTTACATCACATAGATCAGAAGAATCAAAACTACCTTTTCATGTGTCTTCCCTGTTTTAGTTCCTGTCACTGCATATTTGAATAAGTTATCCCATTACCACAAACAGAACAACCAAATATGGACAACTGAACAATTATTCCATAAACAAACAAATACAAATGTTATACTAATCAATTAATAATGTATATACCCATATGCAATATTTATGCATTGATGATACTGATGAATTACAGTAAAATACAGTATTTATCTTCCATTAAATCAGGTATTCCTTGGAAACCCAAAGGTTACATGTCAAAAATAGTGCAATGAAACCAGTCTGCACTCACAATACTGATGGTCAAGGATAAGGTGCAGTTCTGCATATCTGTGTCTGACCTCAGCACATAAAGTCAAACATGCAACTCATACCGCAGACAGTCTATAAGCATGATATATTCAAAATAAAATACTACAAAATACTGTGTACAGTTTCTCATAGCAGCTTTTGTTTTTTTGTCACATCAATGACAACCTGAGCTCAAAACCACCAGGCAGCTGCTCTGGTTTCCTCCCCCACTCCTCAGACATCTAGGTTAGGACATATAAGAGAACCGGAGACTATTAATTTCCTGCAGGTTAACATGGGTGTGTATTTTTGTTGTCTGTTTGTATCTTCGCTGTGACTGAGACTGGCTGCCCTGACACTCGTCTATTGTTCGCAGGATCAGACCCCAACCTACGCCTTTCAGGCTTTAAGTGTTAACATAAATAGTTCTTCAGCAAGCAGTTGATTTCACACATAACACAGGAAGGCAGTTACAAGAAGTATTCAGATCATATGTTTAAATACAAACAAATACTGTAATTACATCTACATTGTGTGTAAAGGTTTTCTGTTCCAGATTCAAGCAAAACTGAGATAACTCTCCATGCATTATGTCTACCTTTATTATACTAGTCTATACTGCACACTATTTTTATACCATTGTGCATTAATGTGGTCTATAAGGTTGATGCAAATATTGTAGGCCTACAGGTTAACCATAACTTATGGTTAACCTTTAGGCCTACAATATTTGCATCAACCTTAGATTGAATCTAAAGTGTCATATAGCCTAATTAAATATAGGTTAGGTACTGTAATTGGTTTTGTCTGAATTTGCAAAGTAACAACTGTCAACTATAAGAGTAGTCCAGTATGCACCAATATGCATCAAGGAGCACTGCCATCAAGTCAATCAAAAAAGACCTTCAAATCTCTACCCATGGTTAATAACACAAACATCTTCCATTAGAAATTACTGAGTCCTCCTCCTGCTAGGTAGGTCTACATCACCATTCATTTGAGTGATTGGTACCAGGACTCTAACTTAGCCAGACATTTCAGTTATCTGGCATGATCCTGGCCCCTCATATAGATAGCATCACTCCATGGGCCATTGGGCCCTCATGTGATAAGCCTGGCTTGTAGCAATCCAATAGAAAACTAATAAGAACTGCACACCTGTCTGACTGCAGTGTTAACGGGGACTGGGAGTTGACAAATTTCACCACACTGTGATGCAATCTAACACTTGGACTAAAACTGATTTAAGAAAGAGAAAGTAAGCGCAAGGACCTCCTGACTCTGCTGCAGGGAGGGGGGGGACTCCTGTGGAGCCCTTGCACCCCGCTTTGGGAAGCTCTGCAGCGGCCCCATCTCTGGCGCGACTCAGCCTCCTCCCTCCAAGCCCCGCCCCTCCATGGAGCCCTCAGTAAAAGGGGAGATAGATAGTAGTGAACTGCTAAAAACTTTCAGAGAGAGAGAGGGAGGTTGTTGTTTAACCACAGTTTTGGTAAACAGTCACGTCAACTTCGTCCACGACTGTTTTTTTCCCCCAACTCCGGACCAACGGGAAGCTGTGAATGTCCAACCGAGAGAAGAACGACTCTGATATCCGCATCTGCTGGAGCGCCTTCAAACTTCCACCAAGTTTTTACTCAACATATTCGGGAGACTCTGCATGGTACGTCCGCTCGCTTTCTACGGCGAATAACCAGTTATCTCATTTTCTAGAAGGGTATTTCTTGTCATACTACCATGTCAGTATGGTAAGTATAGTTTTTTTTCCAGTATAGTGTTTACTTAACCGCCCATAAATCCGGCTGAACATCTGCTTGTCGGGCTGTTGACATGCTGCTGTCCTTCCTCTCCTTGGAGCTACAGTATAGGCTACGAGCCGCCAGCTATCGGCCGCTCCTCCTGTCCACGCCATGTTTTTATAAAACAAAGGGAGTTAAATATGAAAAACAGAAACAGAGAGGGTCTCCTGCTAACGGAGACTCCTTCAGCTGTAGGCTACGACACCGTGTGTACCGTCTCGTCTCACCCACGGGCGAGTTACAGGCGCTCCTGTGGGATGAAACGTGACAGACAGTGGAGAGACAAGGATGCGGGATTAAAAAAAAAAAAAAAATTTACAATAAAAAAAACTATTAGGCTAAGTTATAGGCACCACACCATTGTTTTCTGGCTCAGATTGGCTGTTTCTGACTGATGAACATCTGTGTGTTTTGATTGTTAGTCAGTGATGTTGTGACAGGACGCGGTTGGTGGGTAATAGTTGTGTAAACAGCAGAGAGGAGATGTGATTCATTAGAATAACAGACAGATTATTGTTTTGCTATCTGTGATATCGGTCCATTATCTGACAATAAATCTGCACACTGTTGTATAAAACTACACATCAGTTTACCACACATTGATTGAAAGTTTCACTAATGTGTCGGGGCATGCCCAGACATTTAACAGCCATCACTTTGATCAATTGAGAGCTGCAGCGACCCATTGATTTGACTGTGAGTTGATAGTTGATTTGACAATTAGCCCATCTCTCGATTTATCAATTCATTGCTTTGTCTATGAAATATTAAAAGAATAATGCAAAAACACCCATCACTGTTTCTTATAGATGTCTAGAAATTGGTTGTTTTGTCCCATCAGTTTGGTCTTTTTTTATTTGCCTAAAACATGCCTAACAAGATCAAGTAACAAATCAGTCATGTAATGTTTTTAGCTTTAAATGTTGGATATCATATTGATGCTTAATTATAGTATGACAGTTGATGTACTATTCACCCGGGTGTGTGAAGTTAGAAAACATGCAGCACTATGACTATGACCGTGAAGGTTCTTTGAGTCATCCAGGTCATTGTCATTGTTAAGTGCTTAAGTTGAAAACAACTGGACTTCTTTAGATTTACGAGGACGTTGGTGTCTGTCCCCACTCGGGGTTAAATACCTGAGTTTCCCCACACTTGTCTTAAGAACTGAAGAAACCTTTTGGATGAGAGGCGAAACATCTTCAAGAATCTAAAGATTGCCTTCAACTTTTGCACTTACAGCACTATGATGACAACAAACTGTTTTTTTTACACTTTAAAAGCATGAATGTGCACACCACCACCACAACATGCATAAGTGTTAGGATCTGATCACGGTCCCGGGTGTTTTGCAGCACATCAGAACCTGAAGGTGTTGCTGCGTTGCTGCTGAATGGTGTGTGTGGTCAGGCTCTGCAGCTCCGTGAGAAATACAACTATGAGAATGACTTTGTAATCAGTCATTCAGAGCTGCACTTTTGTGAGCGAGGGGGTGAGAAGTTTGGTGGTTTGCCAGCTTGAGCCGGTGCGCATTCACACTGAAAGAGGCTCTGTTCATCTGACCCGTGAGTATCTAGATGACTTACTGTATGAAGCACTCTGGTGTCAGATTAGTAAGTCTTTACATCTTACTCATACACCACATGACGCTGTTTGTAACACTGACCCTCCCTCTGCCTTTTTTTCTTTTTTGTGTGTGTTGCTGCTCCCTTCACTTACGGCTTTGTGATCATGGAAACGTTAGAATATGTCCTCTGGATATGACAACAAGTAAATGCACTGCATGCATATGTGATGACATAGATACAAGCCAGGCCTTTAACACTGAAGTGACCACAAGAATGCAGCTTGGTTTCAGTAATGTGCAGTGCGTTCAGTCTGGGGGTCTACATGCTCTGATGTACTTTCCAGATCTTCTTTGGGTGAATAGTTGCTCGGCTTAGACGGTCAGGGTTGAAGAGAAGTCACATGAGGTGATTTGAGTTGTTGCAGCAACAAAACCAGGACCGTGGCACCAGGCTTTTTTTTTTTTTTAGGAGAAACCATCACACTCAATCCAAAACAAGTTTGAAAAGTCTCTTGGTAAATCTTAGAATATGTAGCCTATGTGTTTCCCATCAGCTTCATTATTATCTTAAATCTCAATCTCAGCGTTGTTGCTGCCTGATATGCTTCAGAAGAACTGCCTTCTGATTCACTTGACCTGAAAGTCACCTTCCTTTGCTGTGGTCTGTGTTTTACTGAACAGTTTACCTTCAATTAGTCAGCGAAGGAGATGAATGTCAAAGAGGGTCATACATCAAATAGAGGGCGCTGACTCTCCCTCAGTAGCTGAAAGTGTAATATTTGTCATGATCCTTGCAAAATGACTTTCCAGCCCCAGCAGCTGCCACTCCAGTGAAAGGCTCTTTTGTCCTGCATGTGCAAGCTGCTTGCACTGTAGAGCGATGCACCTTTAGTGCTCTGTGCATCACTTCCCATGCACTCTCTGCATGAGTCACATAGGTGCACATCTGTTTCTTCCACGTGGTTCTTCACAAGTCACAGTGGCAGCCTTTAAACTGTGAACATATGCAATTCCTGTCACAGCACCTCCAACACATGGCTCTGACATTAGAGGTACGGTTACAGTTTTTGTTGTCGCAAAGTATCACGTATCACTCAGAGAAGCAGTTTGCATAGCATTGCCTGTGAACCGCATCTGTCTTAAAGATGTTTTGATTGTGGCAGCAGAACGTCAGTGATAACCATCTAGAATTAAAGGAGAAAACACTGTGAAAAATTGATACACCTGAATAAAAATGTTGGCAGTTTTAAACCTAAATCACCCGTTGAAAAACACAGTATTGCGATATTTTGGAATCTACAGGCCATAAATTAACAGTTTGTTTTAATACCAGTCAGAGTGTTATAAAAGCTAAAGTATGTGTTTCTTATCTGCTCTGAAGTTGTGAAAGTGCTCAAACTCTTGTCTGATACCCATGACTCACTCCTATGATGCTATTGTTGTGTTAACTTTCATCAGATTTTTTTCCCCCTCTTTCTCTGAAAGCTTTTTGAGGTGTGGTAACAAAGAAATACATATACATACCTATCGGCATATCTTTTTTCACTGTACAGAACATTTACATTACAAGTGTGAAAGCAGTAGTTAAAATTAACTGATTAGGTAACTGGTGTGAAAAATATTCACTGATAAGTTTTGAGTTTACTTTGACAGACTTAACAGTGATGATGGTAGTGTGCTGTTAGCAACAGGTTCTATTATGAGCTGTGGTTACTGTATGTTAATATAAAGAAGGTCATGCTTGTCACTGTTGTGTGGTGTTAGGGTTAGGGTTAGTGACAGCTGCAGCATTTACTAGCACATTTCAGGATATGAACATTTAAACATAATAATGTAATCATATTAAATTGCATACTGGCATCTTGCTGTCTATACCTAGTAGTGATTGCTGTTGTTAATGTTTACTGTGCCTCCCTTCTTTTATTTGAGTTTAATGTCAGGCTAGAAAGCATCTTAGGTTATTATATTGTCCTGGTCATTCTCAAAAGAATCACATTTCAAGTACTTGCCACATCTATGTTAGCTGTTACCAATGGTGTTGTAGAAAAACTAGTTCCAGCAGAAATTTGGCAGTGACAGATATGGTTCTCATGACATCTCTAGACCACAGTATGTCACTAAGACCTTACAGTATCTAATCTATAATTTTATGTCTTGCATCTTGTAATCTTATTGTAAAACAGTAGACTTGTGTAGAACAATGACTGTTGGCATCATATTGGCCCAAAAAGTCCAGTGTAGATTGATTTATTGTTGCAAAATTATATATATATAAAAAACGAATGAAAAAAAAAGCAACATTAAACAATTAATTGAACAATCGAGTCAGTGTAGCCATTTCTTTATAGCTGCAACTGTACTATTCAAAATGTGTAAGGCTACACAAACTACAGTATAATGCTATTTGTAGTTATAGTATATGGAAAAAAGCCTCTGAGTGGGTTTTCCCCATGGCAGCAGGTGACTGATATGCGAGGGAAGGTGTTGCTAGGAGATATACAGTGACAACTTCCGTGGTGTAGGCCACCACTAAGTGGAGCGTGTAATAGCTATATATATGCCGTAGCCTACAAATGTTGAGACAAGACATTCTTCCATTTTTCAGCATGAAACATAATGTCGGAAAGATATTTAAGCAGAAATGGAGGGTAGTTAGCCTAGGTGGATTGAACTTTTCCTTCATGCCAGCCCCTTCCATTGTTATGTTTCCTCCACGTGATAGAAAGGAAGATTCTAGTTAGTGTTAGCCATCTTTCCTTCTGGTGGGTGACAGGGCAGACAAAGCTAACAGCTATCTGAATTGGCTTGTATCTGAAAGACGATATAGAAATCAAATTGCCTTGCCTATTATTTTGTTGTTGGTGAGGATAAACTCTGTATGTGTGTAGAACCGGTGGCCGTCCGTGCTGTGATAGCCGTCAGTGTTTGTGTTTGGATTACTAAAATGAAAGCTTCAGGGAGCATTCATGCTGATTAGCTTGGTGATTCTATAAGCTGATTACTCAAGACCCCACTGGAAGCATCCAGCGCTCCCTGACGCTCTCAGTTAAAGTGTGTTAATAACCTGTGGCACGTTCCTAAGTGTTTAGCACCCAGCGAGTCAGTCAGCCATACCACACCACACTCTGATCAGCTGTGGGCACTGGAAAGGTGCATGTGTGTGCACGCCATGGTCCTTTGAAGCATTAACGACCCCCCCCCCCCCCCCCAATTAACCCTCCCGGATTAAACCCCTGGTCTCTAAACTGCTCCTGCTCTTGTCTCATCTCATCATGCACACAGAGTATATTAACCAGAGCCCAGTTCCCTGCTGTTTGTCCATGCTCAAACATAACATACTTTCTGTACTTTTGTTCACTTTGCAGCTGGAGCTGGAAGCCGACTTCCTGTAGGCCGCTTCATAGAGAGGGAAATCCTTGTGGAAAGCAGGAGAAAGGCCTGTTCACCTTTACCTTCCTCACACTGGAAGCTGCGGGATAATAACAACATGCCTCACAGATCCCCTATTCCTGTGCTGCTTCTTGCAATATGTTGCCTGGCATCTGCAGGTAAGTTTTACTCACTCCGCCGTGTGCAGATGATCTAAAAATAATGCCGTTGCCCGACTGTTGTTTGAAGTAGTCACTTTTGAGACAACATTGTACCCATTCGAATGACACTGTGACCACGCACTGAGGCTTGTGGCCCATACGCAGGGATTTTCCACTCTTTTTCCCAGCATGCCTTTCTAGGCAGTGCTTGTCAGAGCTGTGAGTAAGGGGGATTTACCTTTAAGAAAGCGCTGACAGGTTCAATCTCAGAACACAAAGACTCAGTAGGCCTACGCGTATCTGTCAGATTGATTGGAATGATACTCAGATACTGCCAAACACTCAATAATTCACAGCCGTTAAACTGAAGACAGAGAGAGGGAAGATTACCTAGTAAACAGCCACAGAAGTGGATGCATCACTATATCATATCAAATTCACATAAGGCTCTGGGTGATGTCGCATACTGCCTCAACTTACCCTATGGACCTTATCTCACTTTTTATGAAAGTGCATGTTGCATATGACCTTTTAGAGTCCATGTCAATATGAACAACTGAGTGAATGCTGAAATTTCTATCTGAGACAGCTTACCACTTACAGTCACCTCTGTGGCCTTAAGATTGCTTTCATTGTCTCTGGATGCATTTCTTTTTAGATCACTTCTAAATATTATATATTAACGTTTGTTCTTATATATGTTTCTTATTCTTTTTACATTGAGTCATTTACTATAAAATATTCTCATAAAAATGCATATTAGTGTTGATCTATAGGGTTTGGAGTTGTAGGTCTTTGCCACTCACAGAGGATGTGGGTAGGAGTTTGCAGTGTGAAACTGTATGCACACTGAGATGTATGCCAACACCTGCACAGTAATGTAACCACAATGACAATACTGGTATGCTTATATTTATCACATTATGGAGATCATGCCATTTCAGTATCTTAAGCGTGTAAGCATGCTACCATTTGGTGATAAGCATTAAATGAGAAATACAAATAAACAAGGAAGAACTAGTGCGACTGATTAGAATATCACTAGAGGAAAAACATTACAAGAGTTCATCTTTAGGCGAACAGGAATGTTGGCAGACGTCATGACAAATTTTTTACCTTCAACCATGAACCTACATGGAAATGTCAAGGGGACCACCAAAGTCATTAGATTACATCCATGTGGAACCACAAATGTCAGTATGAAATTACTCCTGGTCAATTCACTGACGTAGAGAAATTTCACTGGATACAGTGACTTTGGCCTGTCTGTCGCCCCAGAAAGGTTAATAAACCAGCAAGGGTTGAGTCCAAACCATCTGCCAAAGTTTAGATATTCATCTGACAATTTTGGACACATTATACTCAAAACCATAAATGTCAATCTCATTAGAGCGGAGGAGGAAAAGTTAATTGCTATCATTAGGATTCACCCACTGGGGGCCAGTAATGTCTTTGCCAAATTTCATTTTAATCCCTCCAATTGCTGTTGTGACATTTCAGTCCCTGACCAAAGTTTTGGCAACTGCTCAGGGTTAGCACCTGTTGGATATAATATATGAACAACTACGACATTGTCATACTCAATAAAATATGTATTCTTTTGTAAGTTTTCAGTAAAAGTATTGATTTTGTACTTTTTTGTGCTGAAGTTGTCAGATAGTCATATTTGTACTGACTAAAAGTGAATGGAGCCTGAAGTTGTGGAGCTAGTTACTACTGTATGTGCATACAGGGGAACTGTCACTATTGTAAAGTCCATGTAGGCATCAAAATTCAACAGTGTTTTTTGTTCCTAGGGGACTCAACCAAAATGTTGGATTTACTGACCTAAGCCTGACACTCAGCCCCACAGTTGATGACAAAAATGCCAAGTTGGCTTGAATCCGACAGGACCCTCTCTGAGAATCTGTCGTACATTCCTCCTCTATTTTTCATCATTGTTACATGTTGTGTTTACAGAGACTGGGGTTTTTTTTACAACGTACAACTTTGGATTTGAACCCGCTCCAGCTCTAATCTGCAACATCCCGTATTGTTTTTCTGTGGTAGCCCAGGAATGATTACCCAGTAGGAGGCGTGCTACATAACTAGCGCAGCAAAAAAAGTGCGGTTCATGTTTTTCATGCTTTTCAGCCTGATTGCCGCCATAGGTTATTATTTCAAAAGTTCTTCTCCATTCTCTGGAGACTTGAACCGCACTCCAGAGAGCTGACTTTTACTCAAACAATAGCAGTGTAGTCAGTATGTGCTGTGGGTAGAGCAAACATAATTTCTCCCACAATGCCAGGATCTCCAACACAATGAAGTCACGTATCAAGTTTTCCTCTAAATTCTTCCTCGTACGGCACGAGGCATTGTTGTACTGTGTCACAAGGGACAGATATTTACAGTTAGACAACCAAATGCCCTTTCCTCCAAAGTGCACTGGCAGCCTGTGATTTATGGACAAATCTTCAGATGCTCTTGACTTATCCAAAGAATTTCTGAACAGGTAAAATGCGGGCCGTTTATTCAAAATATTCAAGGCCACAAGACCTTCACATATTTTTGTCCAAATCAACTTATTTACCAACTCTGTTATTGGCGAAACAATTTTTTTTTCTACATCTGTCTATCTTCCACCTCTCTCCTTTTCTGTCTATTTCTATCATCACACAGCATCTGTGTAAACAGTCACATCTGCCCTCTAAACTTGTCAGGAGTGCTCTTACGTAATGTTTAGATTAGTCTGCAATGAGTTTTCTCTCAGTGTAATGCAACCCAGGATCTGGGCCTCCCATCATAACTCTTAAAAGTCAGACTGAGAGCACCTTGACGTCCATATTTCAGCTCTCTGCTCTGCTGCTTCACTCTTCATTTTGGTGTTTATCACTTTTTTTTCCTCCATATCCCTACTACTATTTTGTGGTCGTGTCTCCTCAACTTGCCAAAATAGTTATTTAATGAAGGATATATAGTGGAACTTTGGACTGACTTTGGGTTTTGCAGTGAAATAGAGTCCTGTAGGAGCGCTGCCAAGATATTAATTTGAGGCACTTGCCAGAAACAGCTCCGGCAGGATGCTGGTTATCCTGGAGGCACAACGCCGGGCATCGCTCGCTGAAAAATACACCAGTATTATTGAGTGCAGCAGAACTTTCACCCTGCTCTTATAGCCTTTCCTGGTTTTTACGTATGGGGCAGCTTGATGAGTGATGAAGCAATTAGAGCAAATCTGTCCTCAGCTATTCATCGAAGAAGTAGGCTACGTTCATTTACACTGGGATTGTGAGGCAAAACAATAACTGGAAAAAGGAATAGAGCTGTGCACACTACAGTCCATATGTTTGACTTAAGGACGTTTAAATGTCTTTACAGTAAACTAAACTCTCTCTCTCTGTCTGCATTTTTGTATACTCTTGGCAGACAAGAGTCACTATGCTGCCAAAAGTGGTTGTGATGTTTTTTTTCCCCCCACAGTTGAGCAAAAGGTTTGTCTCTATATCCAAAATGTGTTCTTAGGGCCAGCAGGAGGGGGGACTGCCAAAATGCATTGTGCAACCGCTGTAATCTGAGAGGTGGGATAGCCAGGGGGAGGAGAGAGGCCGGCGCAGGCGTGGGTCGTCTGGTCCAAATCGACACACTCCACACACGCACAGTGTGCCAAACCAACAGAGTCCCTTCCAGCACGCTAAAGCAGATGTTGCCCTGTGATTCATGAGAGGAGCTGGAACAGCGCAGCACAGAGGCAGTGTGCTGTTAGGCAGAGCGGTTGGGATGTTTACATAGCAACGGGAATCCTTGAGTGTGTCTAATTACAGGTCTGCTCTCCCCCCATAGTGAAACCTTTATCTTAACAGGGCTGTCAAGGAGGAGGCAACCATTCTGTCCGTTTATATCTCTTGCTTATTAAACAGAGGTCACCCTAGTATTACCCACTTTAATGAAAAGCCGTGTCGAAATTGAATTGCGGAGTATTTACATACTGATTTAAGTAAATCTTACTCACGGGCTTTGATATTTTTCTCCCTCTACTTCTTTACATACGCCCCCTCAACCAGGAGCACTTGAATGAACCTCAGCAGCCTCGGTCTCGTGTCTCGTATTTTATGCTCAGGTTCGTCATTTCATGTCAGCCGCCCCTTAAGAGGATGCTTACGCAAATCTGCAGGAGTAAACTGAATCCAGCCCCCTTTCCTTTCTATCTCTCCATAGTTCCAGTAAGCAGGCGTATAAATAATTTAGTTCAGAGCCAGTAATGAAAGACAGCTGGGGTGATTGTGCGTTTTCCATTGTGTTTCACAGCCGCGTAAAAAAGAAAAAGGAAAAAAAATGGAAAAGAAAAGAAGAAGCCACTGGAGCTTGGAAGAGTTAGAGTAAATGTGGAGTGTGACTTCATTGAAGAAATAGAGAATAATGATAAACACTCCCTCTCTTCACTTAACCTTTAAAAGCAGCAAGAATAAATATGCCCCGCTCTCATGTTGTAATGGCTGAGGTGTGCAGTCGTTTATATTTCCCAACCATGATGACCAGTGTTAGTTTAAAAGAACTTTCGTTGCCTAATCACTTTTGTAAAGGTGCCAATTTTGGAGTGGAGGACTCTTTATCTGCAAAATAATATGGGATGCCGGGTGAAGGTTTCCAGGTGGTGTCTTTCGTCAGACCAGCCCCTCTTGGGGCCTCACCTTCCCCAGTCCATTTCCACCAGATGAGTCCTGCTGAAAGACCATGTCCTAATTTTGGAAAGGTTCTTTGGAAAACAGGAGTGTCTGTCCAAAAAATGACAGCGGGCCCTTCTGTGAACCTGATATTTGCCTCAGATCACAAACACACACAATTGGAAATACTTTTGTTTTCCATTTGTTTTTCAAATTTTGATTTCTGATGTGTAATCGAGACAGGATTTGCTTGGTTACTGTAGAAATAAAATATAAATCAAATGAAGCAGTAGTCATAGATGACTTGTTGTCTGTTAACCGTTCACTCACCCTTTTATTCATCACACTCTTTCCATTTGTCAACAGTCTAGTTAAGAGGCCGTCCTCCCCTCATCCTCTCTGTACTGTATATTGATATATAAGACAGAATGGCATTTGACAAGTCATTTTTCTTCTTTGCCCCGTCTGAACTGAAGCCCAGTGGAATGTAGCCCTTTCCAACTGGTTTGAAACTGCTCTCGGCTTTGCCCTTTCCCACCTCTCTGACTCGCTCACACAGGGCTCACACACTGGCACAAAGGCCCAGCATTGTTTCACTCTTTGCTTTCTGTTGATGGCAACCTGCTGCTTCTCAAAGAACCCTGTTATCGAGTCTGAGTGATGATGTTTCTGTAAAATATCACAGGAACAAAGACATCATTTTTTCATTGGTTGCTATTTGATTGATGTTGAAGAAAGAATGTGCTTGGTATTATAGATTTAACAAAATCCTAACCCCGCACTAAAACTATTATACGAAGAACTTATAGGTTTGACTTATTCTGCAGTTGGCTTAGCATTAGACTTGAAAACTGTAGTGGTATGTGCTAACTTACTTAACTTTTTTAAACATCAAAAATGATATATAGTGATATACAGTGGTTCCCAACCTTTTTTGGCTCGTGACCCCATTTTGACATCACAAATTTCTGGCAAGCCCCGTTAATCAAGATGCGCCAGCTTAGATTTTATACGTTGCATTTTATTTGACCTCGATTTATATTTATATAGTGAAAGTATAGAATACAGTTGTTTAACATTGTCTGTGTTGTTTTTAATCATACTTTTAAAAAGAATAATAATTACTTGAAAAAATTATTTTTATCAGTCTTTTTTTATCAATTACTAGACATTTCAGGCGACCCCATTTGAATTCTAGGCGACCCCACGTGGGGTCCCGACCCCATGGTTGAAAAACACTCTATTAGTATATTATAGTAGTGTATATAGTGATGCTTTCCAACCTCCTTTGACCAATCAGACAGTATAGAGAGTTTCTTTTTTGCTCTTCCACCAGCACAATCAAGCAAAATCAAACAAACATTGATCATCTGCAGCTGGTAGGAACAGTAATCGGCCTAGTGATGCTCTTTTCTATTACTGTGTAGCTAATGTTAGCATTAACAATTGCTTACTCAGAAAAGTAAACAATGATAATGAGTTTAGTGTCAAAATAAATTAGCTAGATGCAGCACGCCCCATTTCATAATGCTATTTTGCAACAATAAGTCACTGTAGCGTCCCTGGCCTCAGTTCAGTACTAGGAATATTTATAATTATAATAATAACTAGAAAATTTCCTCTCGGGAAATTTTGAATGGGCCGCGGGGCTACTGCCGATTTTGCCATCTCTGTCAACATGGGAATCAAACCCACGATCTTAAGGTCAAGACAGAGCTGATCAGACAGACACATGATCATCTTTCTATAAGCACTGATATGGAGGAGCTGTAACCACATTAGGTTACCTGTGTGTGTGTGTGTGTGTGTGTGTGTGTGTGTGTGTGTGTGTGTGTGTGTGTGTGTGTGTGTGTGTGTGTGTGTGTGTGTGTGTGTGACACCAACAAGGTTTAACTTTAAAACCAGATGAAATCATGGTTTAAGTTTAAATTCTGTTGCACGTTAACTGTGTTTTTAATCACATGAAGGTGTGTGTGTGTGTGTGTTTGTGTGTGTGTGTGTGTGTGTGTGTGACTGTAATCACATGAAGCTGGCTCTAGAGTCTGTGTGTGTGTGTGTGTGACTGACTTGTCACATAGTTAGTTAGTAGCTGCATCCTGTGTCAGTCTGATTTAGCTGTGTCTGTGTTTATAAACATTTTAAACGAGCGCCAGGTGGATTGTTTTATGAGTTAACGAGCTCTGGCCTGAGGATCAAAGAGGTTACCACGGCGATAGGGGCCCCCGCAGGCTGAGACAGACAGAAACGTGGAGAAAAACAGCCATTTTCTGCCTCTCAACCGGTCTCACAATTAGGGCCTTGCAATGAGAAAACGGTAACTCCTATCAGAACAAAACACAGATCAACGTTGCTCTAAGGAATTACTGAAAATTTCGGTACGATTTGGTGTTTCTACAGTAAATATTTTGGCGACGCTGGGCAGTTTTAAAACATCAGGCCGTTCTGCTCCTCTCAGAAAACAGAAAATATTTGTATTGGACTCAATGAGGAGCAGGGACAGACGTGGCCGCACTCAGAGGCTGATTCTGTCAATTCTGTAAGTCTCTCTGATATTTTGAGCACATGACATGAGAGATAACAAGTTTGTCTTACAAATTCTGAAAAAATTATGTCTGTAGAGTGTAAATTGTGGCCGTGGTCACAGTTTATCCAGAAAAAATACAGAATGTTTCTTCACTCTCTCCCACTCTAACCCGATGATGTCACGCACTCTGACACGAACATTCTGTCCAATACACACCCATTATAATCTCATAATTTCTCCAAAAATGATCATGGTCATTGATCAGGGGATTGATCAAAAACTATATGACCTATCAAAAGTGGAGTAATACGACAATACACAAGACTTGTGTCTACTGTTTAAAGTTTAAATGGAGTCTCTAGGTGAAAGTATGCCTGAGCAGTAGACTTTTGTTTAAACTCCAATGATTGGTCTTTTTCGCTCTTTTTTTCCCGCCCGTCCCATTGATCTTACATGCAAAAATTTTTGCGCAGTAAATCGCGACTTACGTCGCGAATAATTCGTACACTGTTGAGAAAAGTAATAGCACACCGATCCCGATCAGGACGCACATTTTGATATATAATTTGTCCTGCAACTCTTCGAGTTGCAGGACTAGTAGCGAACCGAAAGTTGGCCAGAAGTGGAAAAATAACTAGAAAAAGCATTTCCAAGAATGGAAATGTGTTTGTGACTGCTGATAGCAACTGAACGCTGTTGCAGAATTAGCAAATAGTGCAAGCAGTGATCACCATACAAATGTTTGACCAAGGTTGGAATCGAACCCACAACCTCATGGTCATTAGACTTCCACTCTGCCTCTAGGCCACGGTGCACACATAGTTGCAGAGACTGTTGTCTGTTAATGATCTACACTGTCAACATCAAGAAAGCTTGAGAGTCAAGCTTGAATGACTTAGAATGAAAATTTCTGTGAATTTCAGGCTGAGAGCAGCAGTTTCAACATGAAGCAAGTTATCAGAAGTCAACAGAGGACGACTGGGAAAATAATTGCACTATAATTGTTGTTGAGGCAAGATTTGAACCAGTAACCTTCAGGTTCTCCAGACCAGCAAGCTAACCACTAGGCTACAGACAGAGACAGTATGTGAGGGGGTAAAGAAAACCTTTGATAAGAGGATCACTGGCTTCTGCTTAAAAAAAAAAGTAAGTAATCGAACCATGACCTCATGATCAATAAACCTTTACTCTGCCACTTCGCCACAGAGAGCACAGACATAAGCCATGTTTCAGACAGAGTTGTGGAGAATTTCTCAGCATTGGGCTGAATGAGAGCAGAGAGCTCCCTGGCTGCATTTAAAAAATATTTAAAATTATTATCTAAGTCTCTTTGCATTTTTGACCAGAATTTTAGCCAGAAGACAAGTGTGGCTACAAAACTGGAGAAAATAATTTGTCTAGAGTTTAATTTGCAGAAAAAGTTAAATATTTGAAAAAGTATAAATAGTTAAAAAGAGAAAAGTAATGCCGATAAAGTTCAAAAAAAGCTGCACGTTTTGATATATGAATTGTTGAAATAGCACAACACCTAACACACTAACCATATGGCCCCAGAGAACCTGAGTTACATGAGCTTTATACTCTATGAGGAATCAAAGACTGTCCAATGACAGGCTGAATAATTGGAATCAAAAGTCAAGCAATGAAGTGAAAAGACTGAGGCAGGAAATCGAACCCATGACCATATGATCATTAAACCTTTACTCTGCCACTCGGCTACAGAGAGCACACTGCTTTCTAAAACTGTTGTCATTCATTGTAATGTGATGATGTGCTGCAAACTGGTATGAGTAATCAAGGAGATAACAAACACCTGTAACCAATTGAAGGCGGGGGAGGAGAGCAGAATTCAACATAACATAACAGAGTTCTTCCCGTGGATTCTAACCAGTGACCTTAGGGTTGGCAAGCAGTTACCCTACCCCCTACACTACAGTGGTGTTGTGAAGAAGAGAGGTTGAGACTTTGATGAATGTGAGATTTTTGTGAAAAAAGTTAAATATTTTAAAAAGTATAAATAGTTAAAAAGAGAAAAGTAATGCCGATAAAGTTCAAAAAAAGCTGCACGTTTTGATATATGAATTGTTGAAATAGCACAAAGTATGAAGGACTAGAAGAAGACCGTAAAAAGGCGGAAGAAAATGGCCAAACAGAAGAACAATAGTGTGACTGCTTCAGCAGTCACACTAACTAGGAAAAAATCCACACAATAACAGTAGTGCCCGGGCTTCGCCCGGGCACTGGTCCCTGCAGCTATTTCATAGCTGTTGGGACCAGTGCCCGGTGCGATTGCCCGCGGCCCTAATAATAATTGTATATTCATACATCACTTTTGACAGCCCAAAGTCACAACAACATAACAACAAACAATATAACAGAACACAAAAACGATAAAAAACAAGAATCAGAAGACACCAAAAATATGAAACAGTCAGAATAAAATGTATAAATTGATCCTCTTATAAACACAACAGAAGATTAAATATCTTTGAAATTGCCACCATCATCATCACCACCACTCCCACCACATCTGAAACCATATTCAGCAGCAGCAGCAGCAGCAGCAGCAGAGAAACCTGACCATAATACCATTCAACTTTCAACTTTCACTTGCTACAACATGTGACATAATCTTGAAAGTTAGCTATAGCAACAATCACAACTGTTCTTGTCCTGACATAAAGACAGTCATTTAAAGATTTTTCACGTTTCCAACTGAATGTACTGTTCACTACCCTTCCCATGTGATTTTTTATACCACTGTTCATATGAAATAGTTTATATTGAGGAGATCTGGCAAGGCAGATAATCCAGCCTGAAATGAAATGAGGCTGATATCAAGAGGGACAAGACAAATGCCCTTCAGGCGTCCATCCCTGCCTCCCCCACTGAGTTTGCATTTTTGTGAATGTGGATTAGTTGGTTGCTCTCAAACACCCACCAAGCTGCTGTCAGTAACTTTTCTTCGCAGGCATCTGTGATTGATGAGTGATACGCCCTTGAAGCAGCAGGAGAGACGTTGGCTTGTTTATTTAGGAGGGGCGGTTCTGCTCGGGTACTACAAGTACTAACTGCAGTGTGCCGGATGAGCTGATGGCTGATGCACTCCACTTTATGATATCTCACTAAAGACATGTCTGCTGGAGAGCTTCGACAACACACTGTTATAATGATGCCAGTACACAGTTGGCACCACTGCAGCATTTCATACTGCCATTGCCAATCAAGCCTTCACTCGTCATAAAGAATAATAATCCATGTTTTACATTAGTTGGCCACATCTGATTTAGGTTAGTGATACCAGTTTGTGCAAATATTCGTTGGTTTTAACTACTTCTAGATGCACAAACAGTCAATTCTTCTTTGGTGACTGTGTTGACAACTTTTTTGTTCTTTGATATTATAGGTCCAGACAGCATATGTCAGCACCCATCAGTGAAGACATACATTGGTATAGCCCGGCCAGTAAATATGCACACATTCTCGGTCTCTCCCAGCTGTCTCACTTTACACAGTGGCTCCTATGTTCCTCTGGGAATAAGCCTTGTCATCCATCTCTTCAAAGCCCCACTGATTTACTGTATGTCTGCATTTAGAGGTAGAGAGGAATGTACCCACTTCCATCTCGCCTCTGGGTTCATTTGCTGCTTGTAATTGGCCATGTACTTTTTTTTTTTCCTAATGCTGATGGCTTAACAACAGGTGCCCACTCCATCTGTCAGGGCTGATGAATAATAACCAGACTCACTGTCTGTAAGAGAAAAGTGTTTTTGTTCCACACCTTTCATTGTACAGAAATACATGAACTTACTCTATCATTGTCAAATGAAGCTGTTTGATAGTGTTTAAGATCAGTCATTTACAGGTGAACCTATTGCCATGATGTGTGAAACCACAGGAAATGTTTTATAATTTCAGTTTACTGCGATCTCTTTAGACAGTTTCATCTTTCTGTCCAGCCATCCAGATAAGATGAGATCAGAGTTAATCAATGTTCATTTATTCTGGGTTTTGCCTCTCAGGCAACAAAATACCGATCTTATCCTCTTGGTGGGAAAGAGTAAGACAATGCTATGCTTCTCAGAGTTGAAAAAACTATACTTCTTACTCCTCAGCTTTTTATTGGGGAAAAAAAAAAGAAAATGGAAAACTGACCTTTTAAGCTATATATGGATAATCTTGTTTTTGTTATGTTGTTATAAAGCATTGATTGTTTTATAGATTTGTACGTATATACAGTAAATGCAGGAAAAGCCATTGACTTTTTCCTCTACTGTGCCCAAAACTAATGCCTTTGTAAATGAGAGATGCATTTTTCCTTTGTATTCTGTGCCTTTGCTGTTGCTGAAGCTTTTAAAATGACTATAATTTATTGTCTGAACACCTGTTAACATACTTAGGCTTTGCCTGCGCATATCTGCACTTGTGTTTTTTGCTCCCACATAAACAGACTAGAATCTATTGAAACCTCTTTCTTTTTACTGTTTTTTCAATTGTGTGCCAGCTGACAAGATTACAGTTGATGAATCTACCACTGGAGAGTGTTTGGGTGATTAAGTTACAGGCAGGTTTGTGGGGATATCTGACTTGAGATTTCACACTTTGATGGGAGAGTTTACGACTTCCCTAATGGCGTTCGGTCTCACTCCTGCCCTCCTCCCTTCATCCCATTCCAACTTCCTTCTCTTATGCCTCCAATTTTACAGTCCAGAGATAAATCCTTTTCATAGGCGGACCAATGAAGTGAACTTACACTACCCTTATGAAAGGCTTTGCTCACTTCCTGTAGTAGTGGCTCAAGGTTCAGGGGTGAGTGGGCTGCGCTAATGTCAACACTGCACAGCTAGTGATTCTTTAGTCCAAATCCCCTTAGGAAAACAAAAGCGGGCAGAATATTACGTTCCCTAAACTGGTTTGCGTGGTTCATGGTTCATGGGAATCATGCCCTGCAGTTAAAAGACCACAGGATTCATTTAATCCTGTGGTTCATATGGGAACTGGGATATCTTTGATAGGGAGCAGATATTTGAAACAAAGAGGCCCTTCTGAGCTTCTTTGTATCTATTGTAATTAAATTGGCCTTATTGTATCTTTGCATTATTGGAGAAATGTATTGTACATGCATTAAGGTTCATTATTGTCTTGTTTTTCTCATGAAGGGCATCATAGCATTGCTTTTATGAGGCAGGTGTTGACATCTGTGAAGTTATCCTCACTGCTTTGACTTTCTTATGCATTTGAAGAAACTTAATCAGCCCGCTTGCTAGAGGATACTGGGAACTTGACATGTGAGGATGTGTATACACACACACACACACACACACACACACACACACACAGGGGGAAGGTTCTGTTTGTTTATCTTCGGAAATGGCTTTGTGGGAATATCAGATTTGTCCCTAACTGGCACACAGACTGACATCACTTCCTGTACCCAAACCTTGGCTCAGTGCCACTGTGTGGAAAGCAACAAAGTGCATTCTCTGGAAACAGAGGCACTTATCTCTACTAAGATATGAGAGGAGTCTATTGATAAATGCACCAAGCAGTTGGGGTCCTTTTATGTACTCGCTCAAACTGAAGTTTGAAGACACACAGCTCTCTTTTCAATTCAATGCCCTGAATAAAAATATGTTCACTCTAGTTTAAACAGAAGGTCACAGATGCTTTGATGATACACTATGAATGATACATCTGTCAACATCTGAAATTATGATTTTGTCGGTCAGTCAAAAGAAAAATAATCACCAACTAAAAGTTTCAGGTAACTTTACAGCTGAAAGAGATTTTCCCCATACAGTTCTACGTAGCTCTTAAAATGTGGTGTTGGTCTTTTGTGGTATTGAACTGGAGAATGTTAGTCTGGACTATTGATCAGATAAAAAAATTGCAATGGAGGACGTCAACTTCGGGCTTCAAGAATTTGTGATTGGCAATATTTTAGTCATAGCATTTCATAGGCCAAGCAAAACAGCTCCAACTCTAATACAGTATGTGATACTGAGACCACTGAATCCATTCTGTTGGTAGTGTAATCAAACATTACCTAATATAAAACCTTTGGTAGTATGACATCAGCCAGTGAGGTATTCACTTCAAAATATAAGCGTTCATTGATATACACTATTCAGTCCAAAGTACAAACACAGACTTTGAAGCATTACAAACTGATTACAGCATTGTTTCTGTTATACATGTAGGCCTTCTCAATTTTTAGAAAGACTTTTTGTTCCAAAATTGTCGCAATTCTCCCGTTTCCCTGATGTTTTTGCAATTATTTTTATATGCGTGACAGGTTTTGGTTCTTCAGACAGATCATTGTCAAGAACCGTCAAGACGAAAATCAGACGACTGCATTATGTCGGTTTGTACAGTGATTGGTGTCTTCCTCTCTGTGGTCTCTGAGGTGTGAAAATGAAAGAACTTCTGATCACCTTCATTTTCTTGCATGCTTTAATAGTCTGGACTGACAATCTGTTGGATTGGAAAGAACATCTGAAAGAGATATTAGTGCTTAAATCACAAAGTGGGTTACAGTGCAACAGTAGCCTGCCAAGTACCTAAAAGTATTTTTGCAGTCTCTCCCTCTTTAATTTTGATTTACTAATTTTACTTCACAGGCGAGCCTAAATACATTTTAGGTAGTTATAAAAATAATAACAGAAAATAAATTCATGTGGTGTTATATCCAAAAATGTCACATCCAAAGTTTCTAGAAGACCACCATGTGTTTGTTGTTGTTAACCCCCCAAAAAGGCTAAGTTAAAGAAATTGACACTGAACTGCGTGAAGAGGTGTGTAGTAGGAGAAAACGAAAGAAAAGGCTTTACAGTAACTGATGCATACCAGAGTTAAAATGTCATAAACGATCGTTCGCACTGTCTGTTAAACTTTTATGAGTTGGCACTAAAAGGTAATTTCTTCTCTGGAATACATGCTCCATCCTGCCACCAAGGTGAGTACTGATTGGTAACGTACTTTTTGTGCAATCCTGCTGACAAACAAAGAAAAATACAGGTTAAACCATCACCTCTATGGTGAGGTAATCAAACTTTCATTTAAAAGCATGTGACACTAGTGCATTCAAGACTTGCCCCACTTGTCTTTTTTGATGTTTTAGCAGCATAAAAAACTACAACAGGTGCTCAGTTTAAAATGGGTTGTAGGCCTACTTAAATGCCCCATGATTCATGGTAGAGTGCTTTTGGCATAACCAATCCAATAACCCATTGCTATCTCCTATAACCTCAAAAGCCACACACACTTCTACTTCCACACACTTCCACTTTGCTGTATTTCTAATAAAATGGTGCAGTGTTTCACACAGAGTTAGATTCTTCAGTTGATTCCACATATTGTGACTGGCTGGTGAGCACATTCCTGACACTCTGATGCAGTTCACACAGCGAAATATTGGCACAAATCAACAACATTAGCAATATTCTGTGTTATATGATAAAAAAAAGTGTGACTAAATCTTACATTTGTAATGAAGTTAGTGAATTAACGGGAAACATCAGGGAGCAAGAAGCTTAGTCCATTATGCATGGCGTTATACACTCATGTCATAAAGAAGAAAGGCTGGAACGTCAACTGAGGAATCAAACCAATTCTGAATCTTTATTCCTTGAAAACTCAGCTCTTTTGAACACTGTGCTGTATTTTGATTATCACTTCTATCTCAGCTTTCTTTGAAAGGCTTTAGCTGCATCTTTTCAGCAGCAGGTTCACTATTTTCCCCTCCTCAGTTACAGTTCCCATTAAGAGACCCATATCTGCTATGTGTTACTAAATTCTAACATCTGATTTCCATCTGTTTGGCACAATAAACCAAAATCTGGTATTATTACAGCGTCTTTTATTAGTGTGTCTGTTGCAGTGACAGTATTCAATACGTCTTTTTGTAAGATACTGAATACTGTGTTGATATTACTTATTACCAACATTTAACTATACACTTGTATCATTGTAACTAGTAGTAAGGAGAAAAGTATGAAGTAAAATGGTGTGAGCAAAAATCCAGCTGAAGTCATTTTCACTTCCTGTGCTCACCTACAGTCAAAGACTGAAAGCAGTGATGAAAGTTTGTGATCTGAATGAGTCTGTTGTTTTTTCCACTTAGTACTAACTTTCCTCTATCTTCTCACTTTCACAAGTAAAACCACAACACCCTTTTACTTGTGGTTTTTCACATTTGTTGTACTTGTCAGTCCTAATGCCATGTCATTTTGAAAGTGGGTTGTTGCCACCTGTCCTCCAAGACAGGACAGTCCTCTTTTTGTCTTTACAAGAGCAGATTTCATGCCTAACGTGGTGATGGTGTCCCCAAGTAGATCTGCAGGATTCTGGATAGTGTCTGGAAATCTGTGGATTGATTTTGTTGGCTGAATAAATTCTGAACTATTTCTGATTCTTTGTCTGTATGCTCCATGTCTGGCAGCTGTCGAAATGCCCCCTGTGAGCCCTGTTACAACACAGGAACATCTCCTGCAAAGTGTTTTGTGTGCGTGTGAACCACACAGCACAACAAGCTGTTGGAGGGTCAGTGGGTGGTACCCAGTCTACTTCAGTTTGCTTTGTTTCATTTTTTTTTTTCTTTCGGAGTTTCAAATCTTTCCCTTGTTCAAACAGTGTCAAAAATCCCAGCATGCAAAGCTAAAAGAGCAGATGTGAAGGCGTGAGAGGAGTGTGTTGAATCTCCATGAGGCATTTTTTGAGATTCTAAATAGACTATTAAATAGAATAATGTCCACAAAAGCAGATATTTGTAGACCTCGAGTTCTTACCTTTAAAATCCTATTCAACCTTTTCCACTCAAATAACTTTAGGTATTTGAATTGTGAATGTGACTTGACCTCACAGCTGGGCAGGAGGGAAAGATTGTGGTGATGATGAGATGTTGTTGTTAAATCTGTTCAAGCAGATCAGGGGCTGGGTGTCTTGTCTGTGTCTGATTTAACCTGACACAGATATGTGTATGAAAAATAGCCACCCATGAATGTTAACAAAATTAATGATTGGGATTAAAAGTCATGAAATGTATATAGATAGAGCATTGTGTTTTTATGGAAGTTTAGAGATGCAGGCTCCGTTTGCCACAATTGGCCGGACTGAGATGGATGTATAGTGTTATGCAGGTATGGTTCAGTTCACAGTGCTTCAGATATCATGGTTTTTGCCAGACCCTGGAGAAATGAAGCGTTTAATCTCATCACTTTATTTCAGTATTTTCAAAATTATGTCTAAAAATGCCGCTGCAATTAGCCTGCATTTAGTAATAGATTGTTTTCCTGTAATTTGCTGTGGTTTGGAGATATTAGTTCATATCTTACACTACAGTCATACAGTCAGTTTAATGGTAATTACTGTGGTACCAAAATAGTGTGGTAATCTACAGGATACAAAAGGGAAGGATGCATGTAATATTTTTGGATATACTTAGTGTTACGCTCTCTGTTGCAGAGTTGCATCTCTCTGAATGTATTAAAGGACAATTCCGGTCGAATTCAACTCGGGGGTGTATTTTCATATCATTTTAGGTCTAAAAGAATGAATCTGAAGATTTTCAGTTTAATCGCTCCTGTTTTGCGGTAGTTGCGTCTGTCCGCGCATCGCCGCGGCAGCAATGAATGGGAGTGGATGTAAGTTCCGCTGTTTAGGCTGTTTCCAGCCCTCAAAGCCGCAATTTTTTTCCACAGACAGCGTCAGATGGAGACTCAAACATGCACCGAGAAGTTTATTTACTTCAAGCAAGCCGACATGTTTGTAAAACTAGATCTAATTCAAAGTCTCCCGGAGTCTCGCGCGAGACCCAGTTGCCGTGCGCGGTGTGTTCAGGAGCAGTGGGAAAAGCTACCGTTGTGTCATAAACACAGGAATATCAACTCTTTACTTGCGTCAAGTAAAAACAACTTCTCGGCGCATCTTTGAGTCGCCATCTGACGCTGTCTGTGGAAAAAAATGTACACTTCAAGCAAGTAAAGAGTTGATATTCCTGTGTTTATGACACAAGCGGTAGCTCCTACTGCGCCTGAATACACCAGCACTGCAACTTCGGGCTCGCGCGAGACTCCGGGAGACTTTGAATTAGATCTACTTTTACAAACATGTCGGCTTGCTTGAAGTAAATGAACTTCTCGGTGCATGTTTGAGTAGCCATCTGACGCTGTCTGTGGAAAAAAATTGCGGCTTTGAGGGCTGTAAACAGCCTAAACAGCGGAACTTACATCCACTCCCATTCATTGCTGCCGTGGCGATGCAGGGACAGACGCAGCTACCGCAAAACAGGAGCAATTAAACTGAAAATCTTCAGATTCATTCTTTTAGACCTAAAATGATATGAAAATACACCCCCGTGTTGAATTCGACCGGAATTGTCCTTTAACTACATTTCTGATATTACTGTTGCAGCTCTGACACCAGATTTACCATAAGACTTTGCCATATATGTTGTCTAAGGAGGTATTTGTGGTATCGTTTGCAGAGTGTCTGGTAGGCCCAGGCTGGGCTTGTTTTTCTGGCAGAGTGAACAACAGTTTCTCTCATTCCTCTGCTGTGGGCGTTTGGCCTGGCCAGCTAAAAGGCACTTGCAGCAGCTGGACAGGACATACTCTGTACTCTTTGGATGACCGAGGAAACAGAAAAGGTGGCCGGAGAGGAGGGGAGACAGAGGTGGGGGAGAGAGACAGACAGACAAGGTGACAGAAGACACAAAGCTGTGGCAGGGAGAACAGATGCAAGCCCTACTTCCTCCATATTTTTTTTTCTGTCCTTTCAGGTTGTAGGCTAATGGCAATGGCATATGTGATGGGATTAGAACTCAGCTGGCTTCAACTGAATGAGTGGTGAAAGCTTTTGTCCGTTGCTATGTTTCATTTTGAAGTTTTTTTCCAGACACAATACACAACCGTACATTATCAAAGTAAAACTAGATCTACATACTCCTGTATGATTTGCGTGCAGTTTTTGTCAACCAACTCAAACAAACATAATTGGTTCATGTGAAAGTATGAATTCATTGAATTTTGATTAAAATTACTATTATATGTGTTATATAGTACCGTATATGTCAATATGTTTTTGGAACAGCCAGTCTTCACCTCTGACCACCACTCTATACTGGTACCCTAAACCATGACCAGTGCCTCTTGTGGCTGTTACTGTTGGTGTGGATCCACTTTGATTTGTCATCTTAAAGGAGAATTCCGGTCATTTTTGACCCCTAAATCGTTGTCCTGATGGTCACCCAGTGTTGGGGGGAGCAAAAAACGTGACTAAAATTGATGCAGGCAAACTGGAGTTAGACCATGGCTACCCGGACATTACCACTGCACTGCTCGACCATTTAACAGAGGATAACAGAACAGGTCTGTGTTAACAACTTAGTTTCATCTCCCTCAAATTGCCAAAAAAAAACCCCGAATACTTTGGCGAAAAGTGTAAAATTTGTTCTGAGGCACAAGACAAGTGCTCAGTGATAGTCCCTGCCAACATTAGTATCTATTTTTATTCATTTTTTTGCTGAAATTACATTTTGTTCTGTTTCTAAAATGTGAAGAGTTTATCCTCTGAGGATCATGAATTTACTCAGTGGATTTCAGCAATCCACCTTTAGATTTAGCCATTTCCTGTACATGAGGGGAAATTCTGGCCTGATGGAGGCACTCGAGAAAGGGTAGGGAGTCGTTTGAGAAAACTAGGGTTGATCCTCTGGGGGTCATGAGTATGCAGGATATGTATGTATTTATTACAACGTGGTCAAATTAGTCATGTAGACAACAAGTCCACAAAAATGATTAGTGGTCATCCTCGGAAGGGGGGACGTGAATATCTATTCTTGTTTCTGTACGCATCTAGGTGTATGTGGTGATATTTCTCGCTTTGCTTTGATCAAAATATAAAAATAAAACCTAATATTAACCTTGACAGGATGGAGAAAAACAAGATCACAAAGCCCCACTTCTCTGTCCATGTGGTATCCTTTTCTTCTTTATGCGTCCCTTTTCTGTTGGATCTGAAAGCACGGACGAAAAAATCAGATCTTTGCCCAACAAGTATCGTAATCTTTTGGCAGTCTCCCAGAAAGAACTTCGTTTTTCTTTGTTTGTCTGGCAGTTGTTTGTTATTCTCCATGTGTGAGGGGAAAAAGTGAGTTGGAGTGCCCTCAGACCTGTTTGTGGGAGTGAGGCATGATGACATGGTTAGAGAGGGAATAGGCTGCGGTCCTCTGGGAGGAAAAGGGGGTGGGGGGTTAGGCGGGGGCTGAAATACTGATGCACCACAGGTTTTTGCCATTAAACTCAGCTCTGTGCTTTTATCACTATAGCAAGACCATGCCATATTTTAATATATGTTTGCTCCCAAAAAAAAAGAGGTTCAAAGTTAATCTCTATGGGCTTGGAGTGAATTCACAGGCAGCGCAAAGTTCAGGTTGAGACATATGTCAGGGGCTCGTATTTGTCTCAAGAGACAAATATGGGAACAATAAAGCATCTGTGTTTTTCTCACAACAAGGGGAGGAAAGCTATGCCATGATCTTGTGCATAATGCTGATCTAACATAGGCTTATTGGACATTACGGAAAGTGAAAACAATAGCTATGTGTTCTGCGTGCACGCGCACACACACACACACACACACACACACACACACACACACACACACACACACACACACACACATACACTTACACACACACAAAAAAAAGAATTTCCCCCCTAGCAGTACCCCTTTCTCTGAGGCACTGTTTTTGGAGTCAGCTGGGGAGAATTTAACGTTGTTATCTAGCTGTCTTTCACTTAGACTTTAATTATTTCCAAATGTTCCATCTGATTGCTATTGGCAACCTTTGCGTCTTCAGTGTGATGTGCTTGAAATGTGAGCGGGGCCTTGGCTGGCACAAGGGTGTGGGGTGAAATACATGGTCTGACCCTGAGAAGAAAAAAACCTGGCCGCAGACATTCTCATGATGACTTTCCAAAAGGAAAGAGGCTGTTTAACACAAAACTATGCGCTGTGTATGTTTTGTCACCCTTAACTTCATGCGAGATGGGTGTATCTGCAGTTTACATCCTGAATTTGTTTAAGTGGGTCATACGGACATTAAACGCAAAGGAAGTTTACACACAGGAAGATCGCAGGCTGTGGCCAAGCTGCTAACCACCTGAAAGCTTGTGGAGAATCAGATGTCCCATATCACGCAAGAGCTGATACGAATGTTAAGAAGAGTAACCCCCGTAAATATTAGTGAATCTGTGTTTGAGTCAAGTAAGTCTGGACATTTACAGATCACTGAACAGTTCATTACAGCTGACTGTGGAGTAGACACAACACAGATAGAGGGGCCAACTGACTGGGCTTCAGTGTCATTGTATCATGCTGAGTGTTGCTCTGCTTGATTGACCAAGCTCAGTCACTGTGTTTCTTTTTGTAGTCGTGACTGCTGTGATGTCCGAGAGGTGAAATGATAGCACATACTGGAGCGTAAAAGACAGATATTAAGTGAAAGCCGCCCTACAGATGTTCAACTATTGTTGGAATACTGATGCAAATCTACTATGTAACACTGAGAAATACAGCATTAATGTACATTGATGTACAATTTGCTGGTAGTTTGCTGATTTAGTGAGCTTGAAATATGCATATCACAATATGTAGTGTAAAATATTAAAGGGACATTGTGTAACTTCTCCTGTTATCTATTCACGAAAGTCGATTATTTCGTTCAAAAGTACGTTTTTCATTCATCAATAATCACCCCATCAACAAACTGAAGTGTTCTAGTAAGCTCTGAATTTGCCGTTCATATCGTTCATATCTACATGGAGCGGGTAAGCTCGGTGCTGGCTGCCATGTGGTGTCGCCATGTTTTTACGTTCAGTGGCAGCGTGACGGTAGGAAACCACGGAAACTCAGCGGAGACACCGGAGCTGTCGGCTCAGGTTGAGGTGGCGTCTGTGAAAAGTCACCGCGGTAACGCAGTGAGGAGGAATGGAGCGTTACACTGATGCTGCATTCACGTGCAGTCGGGCAGACGGCCGTCGGTAACAAACCAGATGTCATTTTAGTCAGAGAAGTTGAGAGAAGCCGGTAAAACGTGGGCCATGACAACATTGTCATGTGTATTGTTTTGCCTGGTGCTGACGGACCACTTGTTTACATAGAGGCTTGTTTATGCAGTGGCTGTCGTCCGTCTGCCGTCTGCCCAATTTCACGTGAATGCAGCATGAAAAATACGATGGAGTTGCTTGCGATACACAACTGCACCACTAGATGGGAGTAATTCCTACACAATGTACCTTTAAAGCAAATCCACCATCACTGACAACATGCACCAATAAATGGTCAGAATATATCGTTCCGTGACAATAAGAGACCATTGTGTACATTAAAGGAAAGTGTACATAGAGCTTTGCATAGATAAGTCCACATCATGTAAGACGGGGTGTTTGAATCCTGCACATGTTGTTGCCTGTGGTACTTACATTACTCTCTCCCTCATCACTGCAGGGCCGTTGGTTCGTAGCCCGTGTGAGCTGCTGCCAGTGGGGAATGGACACCCGGTGCAGGCCATGTCGAACAGCTTTACCGCCATATCAGGATGTGCAAGCAGGGGCACGGCCAGCCTCCCTCAGGAGGTCCACATCATCAACCTGAGAGGACATGCTGCAGAGGGACCAGACAACTCTCCGGCAGAAGTGAGTCATCTCTAGTAAAAGGCAGCAAACTTGAGTTATATTTATACACCCATCATCAACTCTTCACCAAAACCAGTTAAAGGACAATTCCAGGCGAATTCAACTCGGGGGTGTATTTTCCTATCATTTTAGGTCTAAAAGAAGGAATCTGAAGATTTTCAGTTTAATCGCTCCTGTTTTGCGGTAGTTGCGTCTGTCCCCGCATCGCCATGGCAGCAATGAATGGGGGTGGATGTAAGTTCCGCTGTTTAGGCTGTTTACAGCCCTCAAAGCCGCAATTTTTTTCCACAGACAGCGTCAGATGGCGACTCAAACATGCACCGAGAAGTTTATTTTCTTCAAGCAAGCCGACATGTTTGTAAAACTAGATCTAATTCAAAGTCTCCCGGAGTCTCGCGCGAGCCCGAGGTTGCCGTGCGCGGTGTATTCAGATGCAGATGCTACCGCTTGTGTCATAAACACAGGAATATCAACTCTTTACTTGCTTGAAGTGTACATTTTTTTCCACAGACAGCGTCAGATGGCTACTCAAACATGCGCAGAGAAGTTTTTTTTACTTGAAGCAAGTAAAGAGTTGATATTCCTGTGTTTATGACACAAACGGGAGCTTTTCCCACTGCTCCTGAACACACCGAGCATGGCAACTGGGTCTCGCGCGAGACTCTGAGAGACTTTGAATTAGATCTAGCTTTACAAACATGTCGGCTTGCTTTAAGTAAATAAACTTCTCGGTGCATGTTTGAGTAGCCATCTGACGCTGTCTGTGGCTTTGAGGGATGTAAACAGCCTAAACAGCGGAACTTACATCCACTCCCATTCATTGCTGCCGTGGCGATGCGGGGACAGACGCAACTACCGCAAAACAGGAGCGATTAAACTGAAAATCTTCAGATTCCTTCTTTTAGACCTAAAATGATTGGAAAATACACCCCCGAGTTGAATTCGCCTGGAATTGTCCTTTACGTTTGGAGCTTTCCAGCTAAAATAGATCAAGCATTCAATGATTCTCGTAATGCACACGCAATCTCATCATTTACACTCATCTAGTGATTGCCATTTCCAGCCCAATGAAGAGTGCAAGATGTGCTTCACTTGATATCTCCACCGCCCTTGTTTGCTCAGTTTTAATCAGCGACTCTTGATTCTGGCTGCCATTCCTTTCACCTCTTGCTCAGAGGAAGCATGCAGCAGCAGAGCAAAGACCTGGCACAGTGACATTCATTAGCACATCCACATGAGCAGCTAACACTCTAGCTAACTGGGAATGTCAGCACTAGTGTGTCACCAAGAACACAGGGGTAAAGGACCCAAACGCACACACACTGGCCATGGAAGGTGAAATAAACACAAATTAACTTAATTAAAGCAACACAAAACAAAGAAAAATGACTGGAACCTCCAGGAAAGTAAAAAAAAATTAAGAATAATCTAAAGGAGAAATAAAAAAGGCGGCACAGATGCACCAGCAAAGACAGAGGGGAAACACAGAGGCTACTGTAAATACACAAATGAGAAACAAGACACAAGTGGGGAAGCAGATGGCTGAGATACATGAGAAAACCAAGAGCAAGTTATGAGACATTTGAGAGAGACTTCAGAAAATAAAGTGGAATTGCAACAAACACAAACCATGACAGCTAATCAGTCAAAATGCCCTCCCCCGTCCTTTTTTCCTCTAATTTGCACATTTCAGTCAACACACAAATGAGGTCTGTGACAGTGCACTCAACATCTGTACCATTGACTCCCGTTTGCAAATAATCCCTCTTCTGTGTAGCAGACTAAGCAGTTTATATTCAGGAGTTTGAGTGGGAGGTTCTGCACAGCTAATAAGTCACAATAGCTTTCTCCATTTTGGACTGAAGGAGTCTATGTTCCCTCAGCCTCTGCATCATTCCAGTGTGATATGGTCAAATCTATGTGCCAGAGGACATTTAAAACTTGCACAGATTTACAGTACTTGGGATTTTGGCAGCTTCACTGAAATTTCGTTATTAGCTTCAAAATGTTGTCATTTGAAAAAGCTGATGAGCTTATTGGGAAAAAAAAAACAAAACAACCTTTGTTAAAGCCCCAGTATGTAACTTATTTGGCTTTTTATTAGCAAAAATCAAATATTGCTTTCATAAATACATATTTCACTGAAGTCAAATCACACCCGCATACAAATGAAAGCTTTCTCGTACCTTAGAATGAGTTGTTACAAGTCGTTAACAAATACATAAATGGGCGATGCACCGAACCGAGGCTGACGAGAGAAAGACGGTAAAACGTGGGTCAGGTAAACAATACGACATCAGCATGACAACATATTGTCACGCCTGTATTGTTTTGCCTCGTGCTGGCGGACCACTTGTTTACATAGAGGCTTGCTTATCCTGTTACATGCAGCGTCTGTTGTCTGTCTGACATCTGCCCGATTTCACGTGAATGCAACATCAAGAATACGTTCCGATATGCAACCGCGCCGCTAGATGGGGGTAATTCCTACATACTATACCTTGGTGATCCCATGGATTGAAGCCTACCTAATACGTCTTCTTCATCTTCTACATCTTCACCTTTCTACTTTGTTAGAAAAGAAGACAGTGAGAAGTTATGTAAATGGTTGGTACTTTCCAACCACTTATTTATTTTGCGCAGATCTGTTTAGTGCTGCCATTCAAACTGTCAGCACATTTATTGATCGTTCTCCAACCGTTATGCTGGTCCAGGAACCACTCCTTGTCCTCAGGTGTTGTACAGCATGTCTCATGGGATGACAGCCCAGAGTTCGCCATAGTTTGAAGATGAATCATGGGCCCACGGCCTTCGAAAATGCTGTGTCTGTATTTTAAAATGTCCCAACCTCCCACCCCCTCCTCAGTCACAGCAGTGTGAAAAGCTGCATGTACAGACTTGCCATTGCAATTTTGCTGCTGATGTACGCTCAAACGTTTCCAAGGCCAAATACACAGAAACACAGTGTGTGTGTGTGTGTGTGTGTGCTGCATCAGCAGGTAAAAAGAGAAATTACTCACTGGTTTCCATGGCTGTGTTTGTGCTGAAGCTTTACAAGATGAACTTTAATGATCGTTTCGTAATGAAATTATATTTCAAATTTGTCAAGTGTACTCCACACAGTACGGAGGAGTTGAAGCAGTAACAGGACTTCCTTAACATCTCAGAGTGTTGCGCTGAGCAGTGGGTTGTGACAACATTTACATTTGCACTAGATACATACTTATCCCTGCTTGATAGTGACCAGCAACGGTTACTTTATGAGTTGTCATAAAGATAGACATCTGATAAATGACCCAGACATTGTTTATTCACTTGTAATGTGGTCCCTTAGTTGTTTACATATACGCCTGCCTGCACGCTGAATAGTCAGGAGTCCTCCAACATTGACTGATTTATTTCAGACACAAGGAAAAAAAACAAAACATGACTGTGTGTCTCGAAATATACTTTGTGCATCGAACTCCAAAAGGAGGACGATGAAAGAAACAAGCCAATACAAAGAGTTGCTTGTGGAAAAGGATTTCCACACATGCTATTTAGAAGTATTTTAGTTTTGGGAGATGATATGTAACAAAAACAGGAACTCTCTGTCTGTCTCTCTCTCTCATATTTCAACCTCAGAAAATAAACAAATAAATAAATATAATGAAAACTGTTTTTTCGCAGAAGCAAAACTTTCTCTGCGTTGTTGTTGTTGCATTGTCCAGCCACAGTGGTGGAGACAAAGACAGCACGGCATGTTTGTCTTTTGTCTGCCAATCACAGAGGATCAGTGCATAGCCAGGTACTTGCTGGCTTACTATAGTAAATCCACTCTGATATGCAATAATCTGATGTAAACACTTAGTATAATTTGACCTTAATTGTAGGGGATTCTGTCATTTATAACAGGGCTTTTAAGGCATGAATTAGGGTGGTTTGTGTGTATGTGTGTGTGCCAACACATAAACCAAATCAAATTCTCCACTGCAGTGTAGCATCTAATTGCAGATGTGTGGTTTGCACAGCACCTTTCACAGATACAAAATCGCAAAGTGCTTCACATCTATCAAAAAAAAAAAGCACCAAAGTTGCAAACAGTGACGAGGAAAATGGGCCAATAAAAAGCAATAAAGGGAGCAGGGATTCGGACAAGCTAACCAAAAGCCTGTCAAGAATGAAAACATTTTCAGCTGCTTCATAAAGATGTCACAGGAGTCTGGGGATTACAATGATAAGTGAAGAGCATGCAGCAGTCACCTCTGATTTTATAGTGGGTTTGAGACAGAGCCAGTAACTTTTCCTCAGCAGACCAACGGTAAGAGTGCTATTGGCCGTATATGGGAGCGGGAGGTCAGCAGTGTGCTGGAGTGTTTGACCAGGCAACGCTATAAATATTATGATTATCAAAATTATGATTTGGCGCAGATAGATATTCACCAAACAAAACAAACTGAATTGGGTTTTGTCTGCACCTGCTGTCAGATAAGACGGCTAGTCTCATGCTAGTCTCCAAACCTTCAGCTATAGTCTTCAGACGGGCCTTTTATGGGACAGATGATTGAGTGCAGTGCAAAGTCAAATGCAGGAAAGATTTTTTGACATAAACAACGAAGGGTTTTCCTGTTTTTAAAGGACATGGCAGAAAACCAAACAATCATAACTGTATGCTGAAATTAAAACTGTCCCAACCCATGAGACTGACTGGCTTAATCTTGTTTGTACTTGCTCTCAAGGGGCTTCTCTGCCGATAGAGAGGAACTAAATAATGACTTGTAGATACAGTGAACTGACAAGGGTTGTAAAACTGATTTTTTTTATGCCTTTGTTTGTTACATTGTCCAAAGTTAATATTTTTCAGTGTTCCAGAGCTTATTTATTTAAAGCAGAGTGGTGCAACGATGAACAAAAAAAAAGGAAAAGGAAAAGGAAAAAAAGAGCTTGACTTTCTACAGACTGAGTTCCAGTTCTAGGAGCTTTATATTTTTCTAGAGTATAACAGCATGTTTTCATTTGCACCCTAACAAAGTCTGAATTTTCTTTGTTCAATTTTGTCACGAGTAATGTGCTCTGTAAATCTATAAATGGTCACCCATAGGAGTATTATTAAAGACAGTATAGTAAAAGTTTTAGCTCCAGAGTCTGTAGAATCCATCTGTTCGCATCAATTTATCTACTTTTTGGTGAACCGTCACATCGATGGTCAAGTGAGGACTTGTGCGGAGGAGGCAGTCTGTTCCCTTGCCTACGGCCTTGGCTGCAGAGGGTCACTCCAGCTCTGGCTGAGATTAGGTGGCCCTGCAGAGGAGGATTGTGCTGGTGTGATTAGATAAGATCCCCTAAAGGACACTCAGACACTTTCTCCACTCCTCGTGCTTGAGTCCTTGATGACTTTTTCACCTGAGACGTGGGCACAGATTGGCCCGTTCGCGCTCAAGTGGCCCTCTTCCCTTAAAGCTTTAGCCTTGGGGCGAGACTGCGTTGGAGGGCAAATATTGCGTCAGACTGTGATATCATCGACACAATCTGCCCCTGATCTTTTGTGACAGGAGGAGGTGATAAATCCTGTGGAAAAGGAATTATAGCAGGAAGAGAACAGGATCTTAAAATATTTAACATACGAGACATATATGGGTATAGAGACTCTCACCTAAAAGGAACTGAATGTTCTATATTATTTATCTTTGACCAATGAGAATCTTATGAAGCAAATTGAAAGAGAGAAAAGTTAACAGTGGAATCAAAACTTCTTGCAGCATTTGTATGTTGTGAAATCCAATCAGCAGTGATCTGAGGGCTATGGAAAAGCTGTTGGTGAAATGATGCTTTAGGGAAATGGGGGTGTAAATATTAATGGCGGAAGTAATATATTCAAACAGGACTGTTTCATTTACAGTTGCTGTTGTACTGTTTTAATCCATTTAGTCTTTTTGATTTGGAAGCATGCAAACCGATTTCACTCTCAGTCATGGGTCTTTTCCCCTGTTTTCTCTGGCACACGTATCCTTTGCTTATTTTCAAAGTCAGCAGCACAGAGGTGCCTGGTCAGTCTATGATTATGTAGATTTTCTCTGACTTCTCTTCACCTCTGCTGATGGGGGGAGGAAGTGGTGTCTGGGCCACAGAACAGACTGTATTTGGATGTTTTGGAGCGATGGCCTGTAGTACAAGAGGTGCCTGTGGCTGAGATTTGGCCGTCTGGGGTTGAGGGGCTTCTGGAGAACACGATGTGCCCCAGTGACTGGCTGCTGCTTACCAAAGTGGCGGCGAGGAGAAGCCCTGACCCGGCAGGGGGATAAATCTGCTATTGCGCATGGTGTGCATGGACTAATATGGGTAAGGGGAATCACATGGTCCTTTTTCAGACACATTCACACAGGCACACACAGTTCCTGCCACTGCGATGTGTGAGGCCCACTTCACATCTCTTTCACGTCCACATGTGAAAGTGGCGGCTTGCAGTTTGTCCACATTTTCAGTAAAGACGTGAGAGCAATTAATCGTTTCCGGCCTGTACCAGTGAACCCATTCTGCACGGGTATTAACCGAGGGGTATGAACTGTTATCCGCAGAAAGAAATGCACAGCTGGACCTGACTCAGAATACGCACTTTGGCTCCTGGCCAATCTCAACACCAACACTGAGTTATTAAGTGCAACAGAACACCTCAGTAGTGACTGTGCATAGTGCTTTGTCGGGGATATCCTCACATTTACAAGGCTTGCAGCCACCTTAGAATAACAGGCCTGGAGGAGAAAATATGCTAATCATTCATTCAAGAAGCTTGGAAGTACCCTCAATAATATTTTGGGGCTGTTTTCGTCATGAAGGTACACCATCATCAGCTGAGCAGATGAGACAGTCCAAGTCGTCTAACGCTGTAAGATTGAAGCTGAAATGAATGAGTCAAATGTTTTCTCATTGCTCTTGATGTGACCATAATCAAAGTGCGATGTTTAGAGTCATTTGTCTAATGCAGGTGCTGCTGATTTAGATTAACAAGGAACAACAGCTGTGAGGCTCTTGTATCAGCATGAAGGAATTAATGTGGAAATTGGTTCAGCCTCGTTCCCTCAAATCAGATGACTGAAATCAGCTACAGCTGCCTAACAATTTTGCCCAAGCACACTATTAATTACTTGGTTAGTTTCCAGAACCCCCCCCCTCCCTCTAATTGTATTCTGATTGCTGTAGTAGAAATTCATATCATCATTTGTAATTGTCATGATAGGTTCAGTCAGTCCCCTTTTTGTCCATGCTGTGAAAAGAAGGCTTAATTTGGAGGAACTGAACATCATGATTTTGGTTTTTCATTGCGACATATTAGAACGGCTCAAAATTTTCCAGTTTTTATTGTAATAGAAGCAGTCCAGGTATAATGTGCCTGGATCTGCTGAATGGATTTAGGTGCACTTTGAATTTCAGGGAGAACTCATATTTCATATAATTTTACAGATGACTGACAATAAATTTCTGCTGATAATTGTCTGTAAAACTATTGGTCAGACTATAAGACACAAAAGGCACAGACATACATTCTAATACAGTATAATAACTATGGTGATCCCTACCTACAAAACTAACGACATTCCTTTAGCCACAACTGTTTGTTTTTTCAAATTAGTAAATGTTAGCATGCTTGCACACTAAACTAAGTTATTGGTAATGAAAAAAGTTTTTTCCACACTTGAATAATGAACATGATTGTAGAGCAGACAAGCCAGTGGTGTATGGGTTCATTTTGGTGAAGAAGAACCATTTATTCATTTCTCAACAACTGACTGCACCCCATCAGTCATTTTGTGTGGATCCTGAAATGACAGCAGCCTCAGACAATGTCCACTGAGCACAGCCAGCCCACACAGGGAAATTTATGAACTGGCTTTACATGGCATTTGTGATTTCAATCTAACATTTTTTTTTACGTACTCTGGCTTTTTGCTCAACATTTCTTTTAGACAGTGAGCTGTTTGTTTCATGGACTCTCCATTTTCATAAATGACCAGTATGGACACTGGCTTGCCAGGACAAGAAGTTTTGCTTCTTAAGTGTTATTCACATTTGTCTGAAATAAAGAGTGATGATTTCTTCAGCTTCCACAATCCTGATCAAAGTAACAGAAGCCTCTTTTTTTTTTTTTTGTCTCCAATGCGGACCTCTATAAAGAGACCCAGGCCAGATTGCAAAGGCAGTATCCTTGGGTAGATCCAGTAAAGTGACTGTGGGCCGAGTTGCCAAGTCATAGTAGGCCTGTAGTGCCAGACTGAGGCTGTGTGTTTCAGAAGGTAGTGATTTCCTCCAATAATGGCAGAATAATTTCCACATTTTCTCAAAATTCAGTTATGCTGTGCAAAAAAGATCTAATCTTCTACAATAAGAGAACAAATGAGAGTTGCAGTTGGAGTGATCTTTGCTGCAGACTAGACTTGGTGCTCATATTTCATCTAAACTTTAAACCCCTTGGGGGTTTGAGGCAAAATATCTTTTCGTGGGTTCACTATTGACCTGAAGGTGTTGGTGTTTTGCCACTTAAGCTCTACCAAAACAATGACCTCACCCTGGTGTTCTTTTCTGTTCCCCTTGCTCTGGTTCGACGGTGTAGGTATCAAGTTTGAACATTTTTCCATATGTTCCCTCTCACACATGCCAAAGTGGCCTTTTGCACCCTGCTAACAACCCACCAGCACATCTGCGTTGATGCAGAACCTGGCATTACTGCAGAGACACCTTGTTCCAACGCTGCTGCAAATTGGAGACTAAAAATAAGAAAATGAAAAGAGGAGGCCAGTCAGCGCGTACAGTTGGGTGATAGGGGGGGAAATAAACAAAAGAGGGGCCCCGTGATCTGGAATCGGCCATCTTTCTCTAATCAGTTGCACCAAAGGCAAACATCAAACAGAGCCACTGGCTCCGAATCAGGGCGAAGCGGAGCAGAGGAGTGTTTTATCAGCTGGAATTCGCAGATATCTTAGACTGTGTGAGTGACAAGCTGGAGGAGCTCACCAGGCACAAACAGCTGGCGAGAGCACAGTGTTAGATAGGAGTTGAGTTCACACACAAGAAAAACTGCACACACTTTAGGAGTTCTAAGGTGCATTTTATAGCAAAGACATAGGCCTAGTTTTCACATTTTCAGAAGAGAGTGAAACTAGTTTTAGACATATTTGTGGGTGGAGGTTTCCCTTGACAGCAGCTGATTAAAATCTGAGGGCCCACATTGGTAGGAGACCGGTGCACTTGTACAGCCTACGTACGTTGACAGAATTGCTTTCTTTTCCACTGTTGCAGGAAGCTGACATACTGCAGTGTGGGTTATCAGTGGTTAGTACTTTTTTAGAAATGCTATTTTATGACAATCAACACCTTGTAAGGCCAGATGTCGAGTTAGTATTCCACTCACAAAGTGGAAACTAGCATGCTAGGCTAACTAGTTTCATTTTCCATCATCAGCCTTCAGCGTCATGTTCATCCAACACTGAAATTAGAGCCAGTATGAGCTTTCTGTGTATTCCAGAGGTCTGGTGTTAGTGATGATGAATTGGCCAGACCATAAGGGTGGTCCTTTAACCACAGTATGTTACACAGTATAATGTTCTGAATCATGAGCTAACACAGACAAATGCTGTCGATCTTTTACTGTGCCATTTATTAAGAAAAGTTATATTTTCACATCCAGATAAATTTGCAGTTCTTCACAAAATGGTGTTCAGACAGATCTAGTTACAACTATTTTCAGTCATCCTCTACAAACCAAGGAAGTTACAGCACAGACATCTCCGTCTGAACCAAACATTAGTGTTTTCAGTGGTGTAAATGTTTGGTTTAGAGGGAGTTGCCTGAGCAGTCACTGTGAAAGAATACAGTAGATACAATTTTTCCCTTCTCTTTTCAGTAATTATAATACTGATTCAAGTCAAAATGAAGACCAAGCAGAATGTACGAACTTAACAAATATGGATTTTCATTTCAGTTTGTCTTAAATCTACAGTAATCAGTGTAATCTAGGTCTGTCGCCCTGACCCCCCTACTCTTGACGTGTTATTTTCTCCGGCATGTCCTGCCATTCTGCCATATCACTCCAAAGATTTCTATCCAGAGCTCCTATCTCACTTTGACATCTTTTTGGGCCATTTTCTTTCTTTTTTTTTCTTCTTTTTTTTTTGCTGTATGGCGTTGAGCTGAGAGCAGACTGATTATCATCGCAAGTTCAGGTAGTATAGCATCCCCATCGTGCTGAAATATGTGGGTGGCGCTGATAAGAGCGTTCAGCAGGTCGTGGTCGGCCTTGTCACTGAGCTACTTTGCCCTGGTTCCCCTTCCCTCTGTACACTCTCAGTGATCCAGAAAAAACCAAGATCCAGACAGACAAGACACACGCACATACACACACATCAGATAACACCATATGATTGGTCCCAGGCAGTGCGCCTTTTCTCCTCTTGCAGCTATGACTTTGTAGTTCTGCAGCCCCCCCAGCCCTCTTTGTTTTCTACTTTTGCGGTCTTCAGTCCTCCGCTGCAGGGCTCACCGTGCTGCTGCACTTTGTCTAGCCAGTTTAGTATGTGAAGTGAATTTTTATAATAATCTTGGATATCAACCTGTCTTAACTCATTGCTATTGAAAACACGCAGGCCGGTTGTGTTGTTATTCAGACACTGCTGTGTTTCTGTTCCGTGCCATGGAATACAGAGTGCTGTGTCTTTTATACTCCAGTTGATTATTATTTCCTTTGTGGGAGTGTTCCCAGATTAGTCTTACTTTTTCTGCCTAATTAAAGGATGTTTTGGGTTTTCTCTGAATCACCAGGGATCATCAGGCACTTAATTAGCTCTGTCAATAAAGGAAACTCCCTTTTCCTGCAAGGACACTGAGCTGAGCTGATACTGAGCTCCGACTGCTGGGCACAATGTTTGTCTATGAGAGTATCACATTACAGTGTTGATGCACACACTTGAAACTCAGTGTGACTTGTTTGGCTTGAAATGTCATGAAATTGTAACTACATGCTCAAGACAGACAAACACAGCACCCGTTACAATTACAGTGTCACAGGCATCATACCATGTGGCTTTGTTACACAATACAGTAAATGCTTGTTGTGCGTGATTTATCTTTTCTGTCTGCGCTATGTTTGTTATTGGAGCTGATTCAAAGCCTAAAGTCGAAGCTCTATTGTTTTTTTTTGGTTTGTTTTTTTTCAAACACTTCTATTGTTTACACATGCTACCACCACTAATGGCATGCTGTGTGACAGGCCTTGCTTATCCTGCTACAGCTGTCGTCCCTTGTGTGGAGTTTAATTTCAGTAATGTGATAGGTCTAGACAAGCCTCCATCCCTGGCCTGCTGGCAAATGTGCCCCTTAACTGTAACTGTAACATACACTGGGCCTTCAAATCCCTGTGCCAGCCTCCTGATAATCAATCAGCCGTGGCCTCCTGTCCCCAGTAGACCCTGTCTCTCTAGGTGCTTTGATGCCTGGCGTATCTGCGGCTCTTCTCTTCACACCCCCATGGGCTGTGTGACAAGGTCGTTTTTCTTTTTTTTAAGCATGTTTATTAGTTTTTGTTTGCAATTTACAGCAAATCAAACAAGACATTCTTACAAGCAAGAAACAGAGCAAACTTTTTCTCCCTATTCTCCCTCCATTCCCCTCTACCCATCGCTAAATAAGTAAAACATTAAAACTATAAAAATAAGATGAAAATAAAGCAAAAAGGATGGAAAAATAATAATAAATAAATAAAAGAAGACAAATACTGCTGAATCCTGCTGAAGCAAATTACCAACATTAACATCAAAAAAACGTATAAAAGGTCTCCAGATGTCATCAAAAACATGATGTTTCCATTTAATAATGTACGTTTTCTTTTCCAATGTCATGTTTGATGCCATCTCTTTAATCCATCTTCCAATTCTTGGTGCATCAACGGTTTTCCAATTAAGGGAAATTATACGTTTAGCTTGTAATATACACATATCTACTAATCTAGATTCTTAACTTTGTAAATATGGGATAGTTGGATATATGCCCAGAAAGAAAAGCTTAGGATCCAGTGGTAACTTCTTAGTTAATATTTTATCGATCATGCTAATAATATCTTGCCAGAAGGATTTCACTTTCACACATTCCCATATACAGTGGTACATCGTGTCTCTTGCTTCATTTCACTTACAAGGTCAGTTGGTTAGAGCACCAACTTTACCAAGCCTCACGACAGCAGCTCCACTGCGCATCAGCTTGCGGTGGAGTCCTGACCACTGCTTACATTCTGCAACCCAGAGCTGATGTTATCACGTTGGACCTTGAAAGTAACATTTGACCACAGTTTTCCCTTTTTTTTTACCACTCATTGCCTCTTGGCACTTCCTCGCCCTCCTCTTCCTGCTCTGTTTGTGCGTGTGTTTGCAGGTGACTCACGTCTTCTGGAAGCGTTTCTGTCTGGGTTTAAAATTCCTCATCTTTTACAACTTTCTCGCTCACTCTCATTCTTCTTCTGCCTCCCTCTCTCTCTCTCCATCTCTCTAAGCCAGGGCCTCAAAGCCAAGCCAGGTATGATTATATCTTGGTTGTTGTTATTCTCAGAGGAGCAATGCGCACACTTTTTCCAGAGTCTGGGCTAAAGGGTTAGAAGGGGGGGGGGGGGGGGGGTTGTTTGTTTGGATCACCATCCAGTTTGCCTCATAGATAAGTATTCAGTAATTTCTTCCATCTCCATGTCTCTGAGGGAATTTCTAATGATTTTTGCAGCACTTTCATGGGCCACATTACTAAACACTCTCTTTTGTCTTGCTCTCCTCCGGGGCTTACATCTGTGGAGGTCTGATAATTAGGCTTTGATGCTTCATGTTCACCCTGTCTGTGCTGTCAGTGTCTCTTGTTAAATGACTTCAAGCAGCATTACAGTGACACGCCTTTGAACACAGACTATCTGTCAGAATGTACATCACATAAAAATCACACTTTCATGGGTGGAATACAGCATTTTTCTGCCCAGGGAGATGGCTTGGTGAAGTATAGACAATTATCTACTGAGAGTTAACGATTTCAAGAAAATATCTAATAATATATTTTATATATCTAATAATAGTTTTTCAGAATTATTATTGTGATTGTGTGTAAATTAAAGGCCAGGTCTGTATTTGTGTTATGCATAGCAATGAGAAAGATGTGTATAGCGTGGTTCAAAGTTCAAACAGCACTTCTCTGTGACCTTTATCTACTAATGAAGTCTGTCCAATTACACACAGACATCCCCAAAAGAAGGTTGAAAAAATGTATACCAACTGATGTGATGAGGTATAAGACTTCTACATGATACCAGTCATGCAACTGTGGTATTATGTGGTATAGTTTGTGTTGCTCTGGCAATGGAATAAATGCACTGACCTTTTCAGTATGTTCCGTTCTATGTATAAAAGATGGGTTTGTTTTGAGCATAATCACAATTTTATCTTGTTTACATGACAGGAATCTGATGAAAGCCTGTTTCTGCTTGTTGTTTATGTTCCTGGAAAATTCCTGAGTTTTAATTAAACACGGCCAGTTGAACTACAGAAATACTTACAAATGATGCTGATTATAATACAATACAACAATAGTATACTTGACAACGGTGCATCATTTTCTAATATAATCTAGATTAAGTTAAGTGGCCATCTAACACTGACACTACTATGAATATGACAAACTGATGGTAAGCCATGTCTGACATTGTCATTAAAAAAGTTTGGATATGTGACTGGAATATATTCTAGACATCACTAATCAAGATGAGGTCAAATCCTAGCATGAGGCTGGACCGCCTGTGGTCAAACCTGGATTTTATAACTGCGGCGTTGTCTGACTAAATCACCAAACACATAAATGAAAGATAAAGACGGAGCTGTGATTTCAGCTGTATTTACTTATGAACTTTCAGAGGGAAGAGTTAGAGGAGACGGACTATCTTTATTATTTTTAGTAATTATTTTTCAGGCTTTTGCCTTGATTTCAGCCACAGTGTGAGGAAGACAGGAAAATTGGAGAGATGGAGAGAGAGGAAGAGAATGACATATAGCAAAAAGGCCTCTGACTCAAACTAATGCTGTTAGGGCCAAGCCTACAGTAACCCCCAAGCATGAGCTGCTGGGATGCTTTTGAAGAAATAGGGATATTTCTCATTTTGTCAGATGCATGTTTCATGGGCTCTGTCTAGGATCAACATTAGTTTAGCTTTTATTTGCTTGAAAAACCAGAAAGTAACAGACTTTTATTATAGGCAGGTCTTTATGTTTCCCCTCTCCCTTTGTTTAATAGTGGTTAGTACAAAACCTCATTACTGATGACTTCTCTCTCTCTCTCTCCCTCCCTCTCTCTTGCTAAGCCTGCTGTATCTTGTGTTTAGTTATTACCCTGTCTCCTTATTTGATGATGATAATGGAGGTGAGGTTCATTGTACTGGAAGCACTCCTGTTTCCCTACAGTTCCTGAGCAGAGTGGTACCATCAGTCAGTGAGTCACTCAAACAGTTTCACTGTTGCAGTGCAGCCAAAAAGGCATTATGTAGTACTAAACGTCATGTAGCTGCATTTACCATATGTTGGTTTCGGTAGCCAGCTGAACAGTTTCACCTTTTAATGACTTGGTATGATACTATTAATGAGGCAAATTGAATGTAACACGTGAAAATATAGAGTAGCAGGGAGGGAGTCATATGGAAAACATTGATGTGATTAAAGAAGTTGTTGTTTTTACTCAGTATTTTAGGTCAGAACCTTTAACAGACTGTTATATAATTGCTTTACTTTATCCAAATCAATCTAAAAGAGAAAGAGAACAGAACGGTTTGTAAATATGATTGTCAGTGAACAAGAGAGCATATGATTGTAGCAGAAAAGCACTGTACCACAAAAGAGTAATGTGTTTTGATTGTATACAAACCATAACCATGTTCTCTACACAAGTTACTGATATGAATGTTCTCACCAGTTTTCCATGGTTTTTAAACAATTCAAATGCCCCTATGGTTTTTGCAATCATGGATTATTTGGTTCATTATTAGCTTCGATTGAAACAGATAGGCCACATTTGTTGTTAAAAGCAAAGGCCAAAGTTTTTTTGCGAACCATGACTGATTAAGTTACTGTAGAGATTGTTTTATCATATAAAGTGAATCCTTGTGGGTTGAATTAGTGATTTACAGGCTTTTACTGCTGTCACACAGGATGAGACTAATATGATTAGTCTGGGAATATAGTGGAGAGGACATTAAAGAGGAGTGTCTGTTCTTAACAGTGTGAGAACAATTTAAGGTTTTTAACAACTCAAGTAAACTGGTAATGATAATGTTTACAAGCTATAAAGACATATTTTAAAAGTGAAAAGTCAGTGATGGAAAGCCAGATCCCTGTACCCGATGTGTTCATGGGCGAATGCTCAGGCCCTGAACCACCTGAGTCGATTTGGTCCAAATGATCCAGACAAGTGTGACACTGAAAACAAGAAAACAGCAGTTCAGGCCCCAAAACATCTAGTTTGTTTTCCCCTGTCTCACCAACAGACTGTGAAAATCTATTTTAATGGCAGTCTGAGAACCAAAGGCATAGTTGCATGCTGTAGAGATGGTAACAGAGACCCGCCGCTTACTTTTTCTTTTCTTTTTTCCGTTGTTAACAAAGACTCCACTGTGTGAAAGTTCAGATCCCACTCAGGCTACATATCAGAGCTAAGCAAGTGCCTTTTAGGGAGAGCACAGCATGCCGTCTTTGTGCGTTTATCAGCAAAGTGAGTACATAAACAACCACAAAGCCTGATAAAGAAGAACAATCTACCACATGATAATGCTGCAATTACACCAAGATGGCAACCGTGGTGGATTGCCTGATATTTTTCGGTTATATTTAGGTAAACGTGAGAAAATCAAAGCTTTGACATGGGTTACACTGTGTGAAATGGGATCGTGTTTTATAACGTGATTGTTCTGTGTTTACGTGCTATCTCCCCCTTGGTGTTGTACCAGTATGTTGTTGCTTATTGTGTCTTTTGTTTCTTACCAGGTTGAGTTGCATCTGAAGCCCATCCAGTCTCTGCTGCGCCACCAGAAGCCCCTGGTCTTTGTGCTTAACTCCCCCCAACCGCTGATCTGGAAGATCAAGACAGAGAACCTGGCCCTGGGCATCAAACGTACCTTTCATGTGAGTCCAGCATCACTAAAAGCCTTTAAGTCCTACTTCCTAAAACTGTGTATTCATTTCCTCACAGGCTAAGCTGTATTCCCATTTCAGTAGCTCTCTTCTCTCAGTAAAATATTTAAAGTGATCTAAAGCTGTGAAGCTTGTCCACACTGCAAAACAAGTTTTCCATGATAAAAGTTTGATCTGCGCAGTCACTGTGGCGACGAGGCATTTCATCTACTGTACTAAACAATGTGCTCTTCTCAATTGCACAGATGAATATTGAACATTTTCTTTTATATGGTAACTAGGGATGTGGATTAGATTAAATGTAGACTTTAGAACAGCACACGTTTGATTCATGTGAATATGCTTTGATTCATATCAGAGAGTTTATTTTTACTATTTTTATTTTGCCCAACACAAACCTGTATCTCTTCCTCACATCATGGTGTGGAGTGTGTTTATCTAAAAAGGTGAAATGTGCTTTGTCAGCTTTATTCTCACTCTGCAACCACAGGCCCATATCCCCACCGCCTCCCGCCCTCCTCTAAACAGTCCTGTTGATAGCTTGGCAGCTGTTCAAATCATTCAGAGCGTATCCGCGTACCACGAAAACCCCTAACAACGGGGAGTGTGTGGTAGCAAACACTAAACCACTAAAGCTCTGCGAAGCTGAGGGAGTTCATCTATCGCCCACTGATGATATGCTGTAATTCTCAAAACTGTATAGGCTGTCGATCTATCTGCGCGGGGAGAAGGCGACCCAAATTTCAGCAGTCATTCAAAAACAAACAAAAAAGACATTTTCATCACTGAGCTATACTACTTTGCTGAATAGTGGCCACTGTGGCCACCAATGGCTATTGCAGTGTCTCTCAGATTCCTTCCCAAGTTTCATGTTACAAAATGCAAAAGAATAGTTTTGTTTCAGCAACCTGACTGTTTAAAGTTTGTCACACAGCATCTACTTTGAAGGAACTATTTGCAGGTTCTGCTACTGCTACATACATAGCAGCGGTTGCAATAACAGCTATTAAAGGGATAGTTCACCCAAAATTCAAATTGCACTCATTATCTACTTACCCTCATGTCGACTAAGGGTTGAGAGAAGTTTGAATTTTGTAGCGGAGAAGTTTTTGAATTTTGGGTGAACTATCCCTTTAACCTACAGTACAAGTCATAAGTCTACGTATGTCCGTATCATAATTTCCTTATTCACTTCACAGTCACTTCACAGTCTCCAACGATGGTCTCTTGTGTCTATCATGTCTTTTCTCCTGCTGAGGTTTGCGTGCTAAGCAGCTAGCCCCAGCCTCCTTGCTTTCCGGCAGTGATTCACTGTTTTTGTTTTGGCCAAAGCTGTTGTCAGGCGACAGTCATCACTACCTGCTCAAGGCAAGAAACCACTTTGTGTGGTAAAGAAGACTAGACTAGACTATTAGAGATATTTTCTCTTTTCTGTTTTAAGTTAAGAAACATTAGCAAACTAGAAACATTAGAAGTGTAAATGTAATAAATTAGTGAACGTTGCTTTTCCTTTTTGAGAGAAGAAAGCATGTGTTACGGTTGCATAGCTTAAATAGTGTTATGGACATTTGTATTAGTACCAGCTTACATGAGGGGGAGGAAGAGGAGAAGTTTTGTTGAGGGGTATCTCAGTGTAGTTTGAGCCAGGTCCCCTGGAGAGCCAGCCATATTTAGTAAAGGTACCAGGGGGCCTCACTGGGAAACTTAATAAAAAATGTAAAAATGGATTTTCTCAGTGCCCTCGTACAAAGCCTGTGTATCGCATGAGAAAAATATAGCAAAATGAGACCCAGAATCCTCGGCTACAGCTTAGCTATACTATGTTGCTATGAAAACTGACGTCTTTTGTCTTCATGCTCTGAAGGCTTCTCGGGGTCTTTGGCTTCCCAGAAGTAATCATGTTCAGTTCTATGTTAACGCCACAGAAATCTGCAAGAATGCGGTATCAGGTACACAAATTATTTCCACATGGGGTCGAGCGTTTCCTTGCTTACTTCTCACACACGAAACATCCTGCCATGAAAGCCAGCGTGACACAGTGAAGAACATACATGTTTTGCAAATTCCTTGCATTACGCTCAGGCTCATCTAAACACACAACAAATTATATATAGAGCTGTGCAGTCCAGCTCCTGTGACCATTAGAGCAGAGTCATGATGTGTCTCTTCTACACCTTATGAAACTCTTTTAGGGTTATTATCATTTGACATGGAACTAGTAGCAGTACTATTGATCATAACCTCTGGATCAAAAGTGATTACTAAACACTTAAAGGCCCCATGCTGTGCACCTTTCTCTGGGTTTATTTACCTGCTGATATCCCTAACAAGATGTATCATTGGTTTTGAGTACCTGTGATCTGCTTAATATTGTTTATACTGCCCCTTTCTGTTGCCTCTTTCTGGAGCTCTAGCAGGCACAGGTCATTTGGCCAATCAGAAGAGAGAATGAGAACCTCTCCTCTGATTGGCTCACTGTTTTTGAGTGGCATTGGTCGGGCCAATCACAGGCAAGTAACTGAAACCTAAGCTGCATTCATAAAAATTGAAAAAAAAAAAAACAACTGGTCACGGTGGGCGGAGTTACCTTGTGTGTGACATCACAGAAAGGAGGAAGTGCTATCTGCTCGTCTTAAAGAGAATGTTCCTACAAATGGGCGGTGTGTGTTTCTCCGTTTATGACCAGTTTGATGCATGGGGCAGTATATACGTGGCCCAGAGACCTCCCCAAGCACGAAAAAATAACCAAAATCACATTTTCATGCCATGGGGCCTTTAAATGTTTTAATATGCATTGTGAAGTGGGTATTTTTTTGCCATGTTGCATCCAAATACACTTCCTTTAAGAGAATTCTTAGAGAAACTTAGAAAACTAATTTCCCCTCGGGGATAAATAAAGTATAATCAATCAGTCAATCAAAATCTGTGGTCATTAACAAAACCCTTTGCCCTTTAAGACATTTCGAGGTTGCTCCATAATCAAATAACCAATACGTGAGGTGAACTGTGGAGTGAACAAAAAATCTTTTTATAATTTTCTTGTGCGTGAGCAAGATGATAGCTTTCAGAGAAATGTTCAACATATGAGGCCTGCTTGCCAGAAGCTCTTTTAATTATTATTTTCCCGTAATGGAAATGTTCTCATGTCAACAGAAATTATGACGCATGTGCATGTGGCCTGCTTGTATTTCCCTTCGCTGCGATAATGTGTAGCCAGTCAGATGGCCGTTTCTGGAGAGACCAGCAGGTCAGCATCACAGTAAATGTCTCCCCCATTGTCAGCGATGGCAGACAGAAAGCAGCTGACAAGCATCATTAAAAGTCGCAGTCCAGGCGGAGCTGTTGCTGTATGTGTGATGATGTTCGACATCAGTGCTTTTCCACAGTGTGCAGATTTGATATGCTGCTCTGAATTGAAATGATAAGATACATGAGGAATGTGTATTGGATTCATTTACAGTAGTTTTCATGCTACACTTTTTTCATCTGACTGGATATAAAAACATCTTATCTTTTCTGAAATTGAGATATTAGCTTTCTGTCTTCATCCTACGTTTTTTTTTCAAGTGGGGTGAGGGGAGATAAAGGGAATCTTAACAGTAGAGAAGGAGACCCCTGCAGTCATACAAAGCTGTGCTAATGGCTTTGACTGACTGCCGGGGCCCCTACTGAATTAGGTGTTAAGTATTTTTTGTGTTTGAGTGACAGCACAGAGTCTTCTGGCAGTTCAAGCTCTTGGTATCTTATCCACCAGCCTGACTGCACATAGCTGTAACTCAGAGGATTCCCAGACGCCGCTCGTCTTCTCAAGTTCTCTCCACTGTGACACGACACTTAACATGCCACAAAACTCAAACACAACATCCTGCGGGAAGAACAATTGTCAGCCTTTTTTTTTTTTTTTTTTGTAAACGGTTAGGATTCCCTCTGTTCATAAAACTTGAGCAAATTGCACATGAACATTTTGCAAAGTAGGACCCAGCTTGGTGACTGTTGCTATGCTGGTGGAACTCTCTGTTCTCACGCAGCACATAACATGCGTAAAAATCTTTTCATTTTCGAAACAATTGATCCTGTGGTTCAATATACCACAGTGGAGGTGATATAAGTGAGGTTTTTTTCAAGTACCATCTAAACCCACAGTCCCACAGATTACCTACTGACTGATGTGAATTGCATGCCCTTTGACTTTAGAAATAATGCTGCATTATTAAGATAAATAAGAGTAAGTAATTATTGAGATAGTGACAGCTATCAAACTCATCAAACTCATCAAATACACAATCCAACTACTCCAAAACGCTTTGGTGGATAAGTGGTGACCTGCACATTCACCACGCTATGAGATAATAACGGAACGTTATATTACCAGACGGAGTTGTTTTCGAGGCAAACGCAGAGACTGCTTGCTGAAAAAACTGTCCCTGAAGGCAACGCGCATCAGCGGTTTTGCATGAATTTACCTCTAAAACAACTCTCTGTTATTATCTCATAGCGTGGTGAATGTGCAGGTCACAACTTGTCCACCAGAGCGTTTTAGAGTTGTTGGATTGTGTATTTGATGAGTTTGATGAGGGAAACCAAGAAATCCCATTAGCCTCTGTAGCGTAGCTCTGAGCAGCTCACGGCTCTGCTCCACCGTTCTAAAAATAGCTTGCACCGACAATTAAAGGTAACAAACCTACTGCTATGACTATAGGGATTATGGCAATGGGCCAATTTGCCAAAACGTTGAACTATCCCATTCCCTACACTCCTCTCTATCTGTTTTTTTCGAACGGCTAAAATAAAGGACACCACCCTCCGAACTCTTCAAGTGCTGAGTGTTGTAGTTACCACATCCCTATACGAACCACTCCAACATATGGTGTAATCTGAAGCTTGGCAAGCCTTGCAGGGCTGTACCATGGATGTATTATATTAAGTTAGGGGTTGCTATGCCATGATTGGTAAATCGTTTTTTGGGTGGGGTTTAGAAAACTGTCAGTTGGATTCAAAACTTAAATCAGACATAAAAAGTTTTCTCATGTCATCATCACAGAAGTGTGGGCGGAAGGAGGTCCAACCAATTCCTGCATGTTCTCATCAGTAGCTCTCAGGTGGAGATGAGATGTTGTGGTGAGGGTGTAGAGTAACAGAGTCATGAGGAACTGGTTCGGGGCTTAACACTTCACAACAGAAACCCCTTTTGCCAGACCTCCCTCACTCTGCCTTTCCACTGGAGAGGCTGTTTCCAGGGGCTAATTGGACTCTGAATCAGGCCTGCCAGTCCTTGTTTCCTGGTCCCAGTGCTCTGGGCTCCGCGGACACAGATGGGCTGCCTGGAAAAGCTTCAGAGACGCTGAGCACACTGTTGCTGTTGGCCGCTGGACCTGGTTGGCTTTAAAAATGCCAGACTTTTGTTGTAAAACATGTTCCTTGCAGTACTCCTTGTCAATCAGCAGAAGGCAGGAATCACCACGGGTCCAAAATGATAGGAAATATGAACATTGAAATGAGGCCAAATTTTATTTTACCAAGGGACACAGGCATTTAAAGTGATACACATGTGCAGTGTGTGCTGTGTTGACTTTGTGGCCAGATGTATATGTTTCTTTGGGGGGTTTTGGGGGAGGAGGAGGAGGGGTTGCATTGCATCTCTGCTTGAAAGGCTTGATCTGGACCAAATGTTTTATGACTCTTGATGGAACAACACTGTAAAGTTTTGCTCTTGGCCTCAGTTGCCTATTGTTTGTTTGCCAAGCGTTGCCTTCTCACTCCTGTATTTCTTTCATTAGTCGAAGGCTCGTAGTATAGTATGAGCTCTTTTTCTGTCCCACACACGCACGAGCACTCTCCTCGGTGTAATTGTTAATGGAAACCATGGGCAGCCGCGATTGGTTTTTATTTGGAGACGGGAATGGCAGAGGAACGCTCCAGAGTGGCGCTGAGACATATGGTATTGTTTTCTCCACAACAGAGTCTGCCAGTTCACAGGAACACATGCACATCTGCAGCGAGCAGCGTGATTAGTTCCCTCTATCTCATCAAAAGAGAGAAGATCAAATCAGCCACCAAAGCGTTTATCACATTAATATCACCAGAGAGCTATTGCATGCTCATATCATTCATCAAGCCTTTCTGCACTTTCCATCACCCTCCTCTGTTTGCAACACCTCTTAATTTCCAAACAGCCATTCCTGATTTCCCCGGCTGAGGGTGTTGCCCTGAGAGAATGCAGTGGAGGATTACAGCTCTATGATAATTGATCTCAAACATTTGGCATGCATTCTCCTTTTTGCTTCACATATGGCTATAATATGTCGACGCTTACAAGCAGAAAGGGTGGGGGATATACCGTTAGAATATATTCTACTAGAAGTTGTTCTTTAATCTTAACGGATGATGAAGAAAAGGTTATTTAACAATTTACAATTTAAGTGCATTATAGTTTTTACATTAAACCTATATGATGTATGTTTTCTGTAGCTAACGCACATTATATAGAACAGAAAATCAAGCGACATGTGTCACTGCAAATACCGTTACAAACTCGACTACATCATTACAAACATGAAAGCACGAGTTTCAGTTCCCATGGTAGCGTATGCAGCTCGGCTAACCCCTCCTCTGCATTCTTTGTTTGATCTCACCTGCCAAGTCTGAGAAATTCCTCTTAAGTCAAGGTAATATCCAGTTTTCATGTTTCTTAACTTCCAAACACATTACAAGGTCCATCAGGCTGTTTCTGGCAATAACAACAACAGATTGTTAATAAGAGATGAGCTATGTTTTCATATAGAGAGGCCGGGCTTTACTTGGCAGAGGGCTGCTTCTTGCAGCTCAGTAGAACATTACAGCACATAGACATACAAGCTTTTTGCATTGCATCACTGATTGGTCATAAGACCAACATGAATGCAACATAAAGATCTTGTTGATGGTTTTTTTTGTAGAAGTTGTTGATGTGAGAATAAAGGACATGAATAAATCTTTTTTTTTTCATGATTGCAGTGGTTGGCTCATGTGAGCGAATTAGCTACAAAAGTAACAACATTGAGTGACAGCTTATGTAAAAAGCTTGCAGCATAGTATATTTATATTTATATATTCTATTTAAGACCGTGACTGAAATTGCGCTTTGCTTTCCAGCACTTAAAGTCATTTTGGTCTGTCAACTGGGCATACAGTGGTGGGGGTGGAGAGAGAGGGAGAGAGAGAGAGAGAGAGTTTGTTAAAGCCCAGAGTGGGTCCCTCACTTCCCTGTTTCAAATTCCTGAGGTTTTCAGAGCTCTGCAAGGCCTGGAGCTAATTTGGCTTTCAGGCTTTCCCCCTCTAATTCTTTGCGACTAATTACAGTCGTATTCCCGCAATTAAACTGATAAACTCTGCTGAACTTGGCAGGGTTAGCAAAGACACCCCGGCCCCTCCTCATCGGCTCAGGGCACCACTTCTCTCCACTCTGCCATCTTTTTTCTCAATGCTCCCTCTCATCATGATAAACGCACTAAAAATAAAAAATCAGCATCAGTTCTTCGATAGAGTCCGTCTCTCCTGCCTCAGTATTTATTGCCTCTGGTGACAATGCCAGGAACATGGAGAGGAGCTTCCAGAGGTCAGGCAGATGTTGCACATGAAGGGATTTGAATAGTTATGTCTGAAATACCTAAACACCCTAAAGGGATGTTATTCTATTATCATTAAAGCATGATTGCAATTTTAGGACAACTTCATAACATCATCACGAACAAGTGGCCGTACGTATTCCTCTCGGATCGACATGGATTTAATATTTTGAATTAAGTGTTCCAGCAGTGTCTCAGTTCACGCATACAGATAGGATACCTTGGGAGAAAGAAAACAAGCATGGAAATAAAATGAGGTAGGCTGTCTAGACCGAGCGCTTGGACTCATTTGGTTGTTCGGTAGGTTTTCAGCACATGTGGATGTTTATCTCTCTGAAATGAAGCATATGGGCTGAGCTCCATTAAGTGCCAAAGGGGTGGTCCCTCCTAAATACACTTCTCCCTGTCAAACTCAAATCAGCACGTATTCGTCCTCCATAGAGTTGAGACTTCTCCCTGATTTCTGTGTTGTTCTTTTAAAATTTACAGCTGGATTCAGCACATAAACCACCAATAGCATCACTGTAGTGATCTGTAGCAATCCCAAAGAGCTGGGACCGGGGGCAGCGGTTTAGGTACCAAGTCGGTTAATGTCCTCGGAAAATGTCTGAATGGCTTCATGATATGTTTTTATAAAAGAGGCTTACCCACCAGGAGTAGCAGCGTGTGGCTTTAACAATCCTGCCTGAGTGACCACCTACTGTTCTGCTGTCTTTGCCACGTGTTTTTGTCCTCCTTTGGCCATTTTGAAGACAGGCATATGATACACATTTGTGATGACGCACAGTGCGACGCAGCACACTGTATAAACACTGGAAACCAGACACCTTATTGTGTAGGGGAACATGTGTAAAAATACGCTGAGCATATTTGTAGAAGCTTTGAAATAACTGTTGGGATGGAGTGTGAAGGATAGGTTTTTTACCAATGTTTAGAGAGCAGGTTTAATTTTGGAAAGGCTGAGATGTTTCTTTTTTTTCACTCTGCCTGCAGGTTCTTCATTTCACAGGTTCAAATTGTATGTGTAAAACAAAGATGAGTGTGGCGGAGATGACTTTTATGTGCACATCATTATCAAAGAAATACAATCTTGAAAAGTTGCGCTTAAATTATTTGATCTTTGTTCTGTGCAGCCGACTACGATTCCTCCCTCTCTAATATTTTTTACTCACACAGATAACTGAAATGGAATAGACAGAAGAAAACATGCTGTATTTCTGTATTCACTATCACATTGCATAGAACTGAGATAAGAGTTTATCACAGCCTTCTTTTGTCCTCTAACACTCCTGCCTTTTCTCCTCCTCCAGGTATCAGAGGGCTCAGAGGTCCACTTTCAGCCGGGAAACTTCTCCCTTTCCTGCCAGATCCAGAAGGAGACCTTTCCCCACGGCAACGAGCACCTCCTCAGCTGGGCCCAGAAGAAGTACAGGGCAGTCACCTCTTTCTGTGAGCTCAGGATGACTCAAGAAATCTACATCAAAGTCGGAGAAGGTATGGTGCTGGATCCCCGAAATTCCCAAACATAGCTCTAAGCCCCCAAGGCACCACCTCCTTATTCCCCTTCAGCTCCCACAACTTTGCTTAGCTTTTGTGTTTGAGCCCTGGCTAGAGGTTTACATGCCGTGTTCTGCTGAAAGAATTTCCTTCCCTCAACAGGCATTTACCCTTTCACACTATCTAAACAGGCTATCTGTGGTAATTCTGAGTTGTGGCCAAAATAAAGAATAAAGAAAGTGCACGGATAGTGTACTTGACCAAATCACATGACATGTAAGATTGCTATCTTCAGTACACAGTTGATTTTTTATTTTCACTATATAAACAAATACATACAAAAACTCTTTGGCTTCATGATCTTTTGAACTGAAGCAATTCGTTGATTTATTGATTAATGGATTAACAAGTCTCAAGTCTTTTTGATTTGAAGAGTTGTAGCTGTTGATAGTGAACTATCACTGTCTTTTGATCCAGATGAATCAAACAATTTGAAGAATTTAAAGAAAATGTGACTTTGTTATTATACAGACAAAACTATTTGACAAATAGCTTGCAGATGAAGCAATAATGAAAATAACTGTGGCATCCCATATTAACTCGTTCTTGTGATGACTTCAGATTGAACTTGTTAGAAACGTCATTGTTGAACCACTGATTCCCATAGGGCTGTTACAGGAAGATTTTGGAGCATCTTGCTGCATGTAGTGGCCTACTTATTAAGTAAACTAATGCATAAATTAACACAACTAGTCACATACAAGCTCATCAGGATGGATATGTTTGGCATTGTATTCTTATTTTTCATATATTTTTGTATAACTTTCTAATCTTTCAAGACTATAAATTAACAAGATTTAAGTCCTGGTTAATATGGCAACAGTCATCCGACTTATTTGTCAGTATTAGAACAGAGGAGCAGCTTGTCCATCTCTTTACAGTGCAGTTATACAACAATCATGCATAGTTTTAATAAAGGAGGCCTTTTTCCATTATGCCATAAGCAACAGTAATCTGATAACTATGTTTTGATGTATTGATGCATCTTTTGAACATTTGCTGCCTGCAGTAAAATTTCCTGTAACTGCTTTGAAATAAAAGACACCCTGGGTTTCACCAGTTCACCACTTTTAATGTGATCTAGCTGCAGTAGCAACTGGAAGGTCTGCATGAGCAATGTCTTTAACACAGCACTGATGCAGCTGCAAGACAGTGAAACAGTGAGGCCGTTATTCATGAGATAAAATTGCTGACAGAAAACTACAATGTGGAGAGATAGTAACAGACAGTAAATACATTAAAAGACTATTGCTAAAAAAAAATCAAACTATAAAAAGAAGCAAAAAGAGGCTTTGATTTTATGAAAATCATAAATTGAAACTTGAAGACTTTGGAATGAGGATATTAAGATCTTACCAGTTGATTCCTCCAATCCATTTGATTCTTTGCAATGTGGTTGTCACAGATTCACCTCATGCATTACTTTTGTAAATTTAATAATTTAATAGTAATGAAATAGAACCAACAGCGTGTCCTCTTGTGGAGGGAATACATAGTACGCTGACCAGATGTCAGTGGAAAAAAGCTGAGGTAAGCAGGGGATAAATCAAGTCTGTCCATTTTTTCCAATGATAAGGAAGGATGAGGAGTCTGAAGTGAAGAATCACCAGGGTTGATTCTCAGGGGAGGCTGTGATTGATCTTCATGCATGTTTGAGCTGTGGGCTTTCAAATCTTTATTCTGTACTGGCTGGTCCACACGGTGAACAGACGGCATGTCCAACTGCACGGTGCGTCAGCTTCTCAGACAGGACATGGTTTTAATGAGCATCTTTCACTACATGGAAATAAAGCAAAGCTCATGCCTGGAGAGACATAACGGCTCCACTACTTCTGGTGATAAGTTCTCTCTTTATGTTATTGGTTGCTGTGGAGAGCAGAGTGGTTGCTCAGCCTTCAAGCTTTTGGCTTGTGTCATTAAGGGGCTGTGGTTTTGGCAAAAGCCCAGGCTGCCATGATGTTTACTTCAAGCAAGGAGCTGTAGATTTCCACTCCTTCACATCTTCAGTAGTGTTTCATGAAGATGGACAGATTCTCACTTTGCTTCCTACCCAGGGCTGTACTCCATCTCTCCCCTCAGCTCTTAAAAAGTGCCACAACAGTTCCGGAGAGGAAGGTGCCAACCTTCAGTTTACACTTTGTCCGAGGCTCTGTTTGCCAAATAAGGAAGCATCTGTCTCGTATTTTCTTCATGAGCTAAGAAGGAGTTTGACTTTTTATGTTCTGAAGGTATACCCTCTTAGCCATTAATGAATTTTCGAACAGTTGTGAAAGTGAAGGAACAAACACTAGAAGGTTTGATTAAGGTATGTTTATGAATATTATTGTCCTGTTATTGTGAGGGTTTTCTGATAAAATATCTGGATTAGCTTTCCCACGTAAAATGAAAAGAGAAATTTCCCTGTTGATAGGCTGACAGGAAGATGGGTCATGCCAACCAGAGCGTGTCGTCCAAGAAAGGAAGAAAAGGCTTGTCCTTGTTAGCGGTGCATTTTGGATGAGAGACAATGGGAATACCAGCTGCAGGGTTACAGGGAAGCTGTTCTTCAGCTGGAATGGCTCAGTCAAAGCAAACATCCACCCTACTGGAGTCCCAGTGAGCAGGACACTGAAATCCTCTCAGAAACATGGGGGGTGCTGCTCTGTGGCTGACCTCAGACCCCGACACCTAGATGGACCTTTTTTTCTCCTTTGGGAGATCAGAATAGCTTTTACCGAACCCACTGAGCAGTAACACAAACATCTCTCTACTTTCAGATCCGCTGTTTTCTGACACCTGCAGGATTGACACCAAGTTCCTGTCTCTGAACTACTTGGGCAGCTACGTGGAGCCGGAGACATCAAAGGGTTGCGTCCTCTCAGGACAAGACAAAGACCAAGAGGTCCACATCATCGAGCTCCAGGCCCCCAACTCCAGCAGGTGAACAGCCAAAGCAGCCAAAGCCAAGAATACATGTTGTCATAGTTTATTTTTGAGGTCAAAATGCTCTCACTAATCTCAGTGGAGTTTGTGTTGGATGGGAACTAACATGAAGGCAGTGGGGGGGTGGAGAGGGGGGGGGCGTTGCTTTTCACGTAGTCGTGTTCTTTTGAGAAAGATATTTCAAAACTGGGTCTGAAACTCCAGGTTGCCAGATAATCTCCTCACTCCCCCAGTGGAGTGATTATTCTGTTCACCCAAAAGACCACAGATCTGGGAATGTGTTGGTAGCTTGCTGCGCTGTATCTCACTCTTGTGCTATCTGGTCTGTAGTGCATATGTCTGCTCTTTTTCTGGGAACACATCCAGCTTTTTAATTAGTTGGCCAGACACAGGAGGCACGATAACACAATGTCGACCCAACCATCCAAAATTCTTCTTTTTCTCTCTCTCTCTCTCCCTCTCTCTCCTTCTCCCTTCTCTCCCCCTTGCTCCCCCCTTTTCTCGATTTCTGCAGTGCTTTCCAGGTGGACGTCATAGTGGATCTGCAGCCTCTGGAGGACGATGGCCCCCTGTACAAAGATGTCGTCTTGCTGCTCAAGTGCGCCAAGTCTGTCAACTGGGTCATCAAGGCCCACCGGGTGATTGGCAAGCTGACTGTGGTGGTAAGCTGGCAGCATCACAACACATGAAAGCTTTTCCATTTTGGCCATTTCTTACTCCACCACTGAGATTTGATAGGGTCTTATCACACATCACAGTCATGTCGCAGTCAGAAATGTCATCACTTTGCACCGGTGACCCATGGAACTTGTTATACGGTGAATGTGTGTTGAATTGGCGCTGTTCCCTAAGCTGCACAAGAGAGTGGGGGATAACAGGTTAGGATGAACTGTGAAATTTCATCACGGCAGCTCCAGGGACTGTCATCGCATTCAGAAAGCCAGAGGCAGGAGGAGCGGAGCGGCGGGGGCATCACATAGTTTCAGAGCCGGGAGGGCCACAGCAGCACTTCAGCTGTGCATAAAGTCTGACGTGCTTCCCCATCGGTCACAATGTGAATTATGAGCATCGCTCCTTTAGGCCCTTTGTTACGCTAGCGAGCTGTTAGGACCTCCTCGCCACCCACGAAAGATAAACCCTGGCTAATTACAATGATATATCACAGTGCCAGTTGAAAAATGGTTTCATACATATCAAGGCTGAACGTGAGTATACAGTTTTGATATTAAATCTTCATTACTGTAACTCAACTCTCCCAGGACCCTTAGGAGCTATAAGAATATGACACCTATGTACACTTTGGAAGAATAGTTTAACTGTAGATCATGTTGATAGGCAACTGGCAGTCGTCCAACCACCATGATTGCTCCTGGGTTGGAATTTTAAACCATGTTCCTGGAACAAAAAAAATTCAATGCAGTACAAATGGAAAGAAACCAATATTTTACATTTCCCGAAGCGTTTCATATGTGCTGAGTCGGATGACATTTGGTATTTACTCTGGCTGACTCATGCTACCCACCAATTTAGTGTTGTCTTGTGTGTTGCCTCTCGGCTCCGTCGGCCCCTGTGCTGATTTCAGTGGACGTGTGCAGGAGTTTCTGTGTTTCCTCGGTGTGTAATGCTGATACTCCTACAGGGGAGCCGTAGCCATGACACAGCGCTTTTTTACCAGGAGTAGGATGTTTACACAGCTGCCCTGGTCACCGCTGTACAGTATGTCAGTCAGGGTGTGTGAGTGACCTGTGAAACTTAAAGAACAGTAAAAGTGGATGGCAGAGCCTCTGGTGGAGGTGTGCAACAGTAACTGTGTGTTTCCTTATACACAGTCAATCATTAGACCTTATGCAACAATCTAGCGTCTTTGTTTTCTAGTCTAAGTTTCTAATTTATTGGGTTACATACAGCACAGATCAGCACATTAGGCTCCTCGCTAACAGTTATTTTCATTGTTGATTAATCTATCCATTATTTTTTCAATTAATTATTTTTCATGGTATGAAGATGTTTGAAGGAAATTGGTGTTGGTCACTAACTTCACAACAACTATGGAATGGATTGCCATGAAATCTTCATTCTTCCTGGTTTCCTCTGGCTGGAACTTGCAATAACTTGACCATATGACTTTTCATTTAAAGCCACAAACAGGTCAACTACCTGTAAAACTGCCAATGCAAATGTTAGCATGATAACAGTACAAAGCTAAAACATAAAGATTATACATGCTAGACATCAGCAACTCAGTGTTATCATCGTAGGAATACTATCGTTAATGTTATCACCGGTAATGCCTAGCAACATGGTGAGAGGAATGTCAATAAACAAGCACAAGTAACACAGTGAATAGTTTTAATGCTACAAACTCAACTGCCCACCAACAGCTCTGCTTGTGTTGTAATATGTAGGCTACTATATTCTTAGTTCAGAAATGTTTTGCCAGAAATGTTACCAAGATACCAAAATAACTGAAGGACGGTCAGTCTAAACAGAACATGTACAAAATAAGCCCTGACTTTTACTTGACAACAGTGGTACACAGGATGCTGTGCTTGAGCAACCAGTGTTTGGGAGAGAGGGTTAACTATTTACGTGATATGATAGCCTCGTAAAAGTGAGGCCCTACTTCTGTCAGAAACTGGGTTTTCCTCAGTTTTAGCTCCAGAGACTTGAAAGTGTGGGAACTGGCTGTGAGAGGGAGTGAGTCCTCCCTCTCACAGGGAGGGTATACAGCAGGGCAGGACGCACATTTTAAGAGCAAACTAACGTTGTTTTCTCAGCATTGATCGAGCTGTGACACGCCCATTACCTCACACTCATGACACATGATTCACTCTTGACACTAACATAAGTGCAGGACTGAACTTGAAGTTCAATATCTTGGATAATTCCTGAACAGTACATCATACAGTATCTTTTGTGTAGATGTTTGGTCTTCTAGAAGCAAGACTTCTTTTTTTTTGTTGATAAAAGCACATACTAAGACATTGTTTTCTTGTCCACAGGCCTCTGATACAGTGAGTGTTAGCTTAAATGCTGAGAGACTGATGCAAGTGTCAAAAGCCCCCAAGCAGCACTTACCATCAGGTTCACAAGCCTTGATCCAGTGGGCAGAGGAGCACCACTACCGCCCAGTCACATCTTACACCAGCACTCTTGTGGCTAACCACTTCAATATCCGACTCAGGGAGCCAGGTAAATGCAAGAATGTTCTACTCTTTTTACATTATACTTGGAAAGAAATGGTGTCTTCACCTGAATAATGCTTGAAAATCAAGGTACAATGCAACATGTCAGAGATGCATTCTTGCAGCTGTTCCTATTTTGTTTGTGACTACAGTACAGTAGTATTACACACTTCTCAAGCGTGAAATTGACAAATGGTTTATAGTGGTAGTCCTGTGTAATTTCCCTGCCTGTAAAACCAGCCTCACGACGCTCTCACCATGTGTGACTTCCAGATGTGGTGGATCCTCTGGAGAGCATGTTCCCTCCAGAGCTCTCCATCCTGCGCAACTCCAGTCCTCATCCGAGGCCAGGGACTGCTTCACGGCGCTCAGGTCTACCCTTCCCCTTCCCCCCGTCAGGGTCTGATGGCCTGTCCTTCCTGCCGCGACCCGAGCCTGAAGAGCAGCAGGGCGTCCTGAGCGTTGGCCACAGTGTGCGGTGTGAGGACACAAAGATGGTGATCAGCATTGACAAAGAGAGTCTGCAGGTGAGTGGACGGGAGGACCATGTTCTTGTTCTCCATAATGAATCATGAAGCATGCAGAGTTCAAACTAATGATTGTGATTTGAAACTGAAGATGGGCATTTAAATATTTCTCAGTTGGATCTATCATGTCGCCTTTGGGTATTTTAGCTTTTTTGCAAGTTCTCTCATGCGACACAGACATGATGTGACAAAGTCTGACAAAAAGACTGAAACAACAAACACAGAGGACACCCAAAGAGAATACCAGCGTCTAGACCAATTAAGAGGTTGGATAACTGTCGTCCGCACTGTGATTAGAAAATGCCAAATAAAAAACCTCCACGTTATGAGGTTGTTACTCTCTGAAAAGTGCTCAGGCATCTGTAATATTACTGTGGTGGTGATTACAATGAAAACACTGTCTAAACACACAGATCTAATGGTCACTTTTAGCTTAATGGAAATAAGTAGAATTTTAAAATGCTGCCGTTGTGCTGTTTTTTGCCAGTGTCCCTGCCTGGTATACACTGGCTGACATTGAAGCAAGTAGGACTGTTCCCAACATTTGGCATCTGTACACAGGGACAGCTCAGTCAGCCCACATCACAGAATGGAAACTGGCATAGACTGTAATTAGGAGAAGCCGGGGCTGGAGCTAGACCACCTTGTGGGATTTGTTTATTCCTGGGAACTTGAAGTCTAACATAACCGCTTTTTTTTTACTATTCTAAAAATCAGTTAATAAAGGAAAGTTTTTTATCGTCGTCCAATGTTGCCATTTTTTGACGTTTCCTCAGGCGAACGGGTTTCTGCATGCGAACCTCACGCTCCAAGACCCAAAATGCAAAGCAACAGTGAATGCCACCCACTACACACTGGAAACTCCTCCGAATGGCTGTCAGACCACCGTATATCCGATGCAGGGTAGCCCTATGGCCCTCCACATCAACTCTGTGAGTATAATACCTGTCATTAACATTGTTGTTTTGTAGTCGGGCCAACAGGCTCCTCCTTGCTTACAATATAGATATAATGAATGTGTTTTTAAATTCAAACTTCATAGTGCATGAATCTTTGCTTCCAGATGACCATGTTCTTGCTGTTTAAAATAAAAATAATTTGCAATTTCAAGAGCCACACAGGCAGCTAACCAGCTGGGACAACCTGTGTGGTTAGCTGGTAAGACCATCCACAGTATGATTGAGCAGAGATTTCTCCATGAAGCTGTGTGATGTGATTCAGTGCTGAGGTTATCAGACTCCCTGTTCATGTGAGTTTTGATTCCCAGATCAGTTGTCATTGCTGCCTCTAAACCATGAAAGAGAGAAAGCTAAAGTTTGCTAAGCCCCCTCCATTGCATAGTGTGAGCATGCGAGAGCTGCTAATGACTACTGTAAGTATTACAAAAACATGGAGGCTAACCAAGCTAACTTCCATTTTCCATTTGGAAACTCCTTCACCAAGAACATGGAGGCTGTGGAACAGCAAAAAGCCATCATTATGGAAGCTTGTTGAAAAGGAGGGACAGAAACACTGATGTTGATTTATCTCAGTGTTTCATCACAGCTGTTGCAATGGGAAATGGCCAATCAAAGGCTTGACATTGAGACCCTGTTTGTACAAATATGGCCATCACGGTTTAATTCTTCGTTAGTTATTGCCCATTTCATGCCTTTATTTGACAAAGACATGAAGAGAGAGAGTATGGGAGTGACATAAAGCAAATTAACTTGAAATGGATTTGATCCAAGGACTTGCTGCTCAGGGCTTTTACGCCCATGTGTTATGCACTCTAAGCACATAGCTATTGGGCGGTCCCCGTTTTATCCCTTTTTGCGGATGAATGAAAAATAGAAATATATGCACTATTACCACAGTGTTGTGTTTCATACGTTCTAGTTGATGAGAGTATAAAAGGGAGATAAAGGGAGGTGTAAGAAATTCCTTCAACTTTTAGTTATTTTTTTATGTATTGCTTAACACTTGTGTTTTTACAGGATTCACCACTCACATCTGACATCCCCAGTTATCTTCATTATTAAGGAATGCATTCATTCAGCATGTTTGTTCTAACAAGCAGGGATGAATCACTTCCTGCCCGACCTTGTGAAATCTTTTGTGGCTGAAATTGGACCGACACATTTTCTGTCCAGTGCAGATTGAAAACCGGAGAACATGTCCAAGGTCACCCTTTGTGTTGGCGCTTGGATGCAGGGATAACCTCTGATCTCTGGTCAAAAAGAGATTAATTTTCATTGTCTAGGTCCCCACACATCAGAGTTAATCTGTTTTGGCTGCTATTTCTCCTGTTGATTTAGTTCGGCAGTGGCACCAACAGCAGGTCAGCTAACATTTGGTGCAGACTTCTCAAAAACACTGGCCTGGTGTCATTGAAACTTTCCTCTTACTTTCCTCTTACCTCATTAGATTAGAATTTTCTTAAAGCTGCATGTACTCATCTCACACTCTGACATGCCTCTGCTCTACTGAGAAATTAAAAGTATGTTTTCTGTTTTGGTCCACTGTGGGTCCCACTGCTGGAGCCACAGGACATTCCCACATTTTAAATCCAACTCATTGGTCACAGAATCTTTGGCGACCCCTCTCAAAGATTCAAATCTCTGCCTGAATGAAGCAATGCTACGTGCAACTGTGATTTGTTTAAGAAAAAAAAAATCTGGAAATGACTTTTTCCTTTCACTCTCTACTTCACGTGGCTCAATGTTGGTGACTAACAGACTCCTCTGTGGATCGCAGGTCTTGATAAGTCAAGCTGAGACTAAGGATGGGAGTGGCAGGCCGGTGGATTATGACGATATGGAGCACACAGAACTGTTGCTCCCGAAGGACCTGGCGGATTTAGGGATCGGGAGGACGATGACTGAGCCCACAGAGCCCCAGTCTGTCATAGTGGTAAGACACTGGACTTATAGTGATGTCTTTGTGAGCGCTGTACTTTATCGCTCTGTGAAAGTTGACCATGAGCACTAATCATCTAAATCTTTGGGTAAATTGAAAAAAAAAAGTTTCCCAGAGTCCCTTGGTGCTAGTAAAGACTCATCTGGCTCCTGAAATCTCACTGTCTTTCCATGATGTCTGTTTTCTGAACTTGACCTGACATTTTCCATTTTGAAGTGTCTCCATCTTCTTCTCTCTGCTGACTTCTTTTTCCTTTGTCTCATCCAGTCCTAGTCTCCCACTTATTGATCTTGTTTATACAGTATCTCTTAGGTTCCTGCCCTGTTTTCTGCTCCATCTTGATGCAGTCAAACATTAAGACACAGTCATGTAGGTTGAGGGTGCTTAGCAATGGAATCCGATGTCAGATCCCTGCTGATATTTGTGTTGGCTTTTCTCTCATTCCCCTCCTAGTTCAACTGCACGTACAGAAAGAACCAGGAAACCTCCGAAATAATTCCCAGGATTGTACCGGGGCCAGAGAGGCAGCCGGTCAACAACATGACGTTCGACATGGAGCTGAAGACACAGCCGTCCAGCAACCCCTCACGCCAGGCCTTCTACACCGTTTCACAAAATCAGCAAGTCTTTGTGGAGGTGGGCTTTGCATTTCTAATATATGAGTTATTATTTCAGTGTCATGTGTGTGTCGTTTGATGATTAATGCTGTGTTGTCCTATTTAAGTTGTGTTTTTGTCTCTAAATTGAGACTTCCATAAAAGCAGAGAAAAACGAAGCTGTGTGTACTCTGTCTGGGATGTTAGCTCTTCCTGCTTTGATCTCTTAGTGTGGCATCCACAAGGTCAATTTGTATTTTGTCTGGTTTGAGGCTAAAAAGCTAACACTCACTTTCACCCCTCACATTCATTGTATCTGTATGTGTCTGTCTGGCTCAAAATCCTTTTTGCAACAGCAATTATGGAGGCCATGTAAGAGATGGCAAAGCCTTGCACTGCGAGTTTCCTTTGAAGAGATGATTTATGATGATATCAGCAGGAGATGCTTCGATGACAGAGTGGACACAGAGCCAGCAGGTTACAAAGAGTTTTCTGTGTCTGAGGCTATGGCGTAAGCCTCTCCTCAGAACTCACACTGCGCTGAGACCTGACCTGAGGCTACGGCCAAAAGGTCCCGAGGTGCGCTTTGATGCTCATGGAGAGGTTTTTTGTTTGTTCAAAACATACCTCTCTCCGGTTGTGCACATTTGTTGTAATCAGTCTTACATTTTGTAATACATTTTAAGCCTAAATCTGCGGCATTTAAATATTTCTGTGCATCTGTGTCAGTTTTTCTCTCTGGCCAAGACCTGTCTCATGAGGATACCACTGACAATCCAAAAGAAAAAAGAGGAAAGGAAAAAGGAGTAAGGAGGAGGGATAATAACTCAGGGGACTGTCTTGTGGTTATGTGTGGAAAGATGTTACTACCATCCTAACTGGGACTGAAATACTACTTGAAGAAATTTGTTTAAGTCTCTGTCTTGTGTCAGTATCAAGGTGGTGGTCCTCGCTGTGGTTTCCAGACACTCACAGTGGCAGCTAGATTTTGACAAATGGTTCAGGGGCGAATATGAAGTCTTTCCTGTAGTTTATGACTGAATCAGTTATCACTTTACTTTTTGGGGTCTATTCCTTATGTCATATTTTCCTGAAATTTGTAGTATAAGCAACTGTAGGCTACATTAAAAGCTGCTTAAATTATTATTGTAACATGTGTTAGCAAGCAAGACACAGAGCAGCATTAGAATCCATGTGGACTTGTGTGTTGTTCAGTCTGTTATTACGTCTCTCAGCAGTTTGTTTGTTCCACCAACTCTTGAGAAAAATATTTGGTTATTTAGCAGGTGAAAGCTCCTCTGTGTTAGCCAGCTAACTTTGTCTGTCTGTTGTTTGCTTACTTATGTGTTGACAGGTACAAAACCGTTTTTCTTGGTCGTTACTGTAGCTATTTTTATTGTTTGTTAGCTGTTTTCTCCTGCTTTGGAAACATGGTTGAAGTGAATATTAAAGTGGAATCAAAACAGTGAAAAAAAGGCAAAAGGCAGAGGGGAACTGGGTTTGTCTGTTTTAGTTTTTTTGAATAGGAACATTTATGCTTTTTGAGAAATTAGCTCATTGATTTTCTCACTGAGAGTTTCAAGTGGAGACAGATGCCACTCTCAAGCTGTTAGGCTAAACCCAGGGTGTGATTAGCTTAGCTTAGCTTAGCATAAGACTGGAAGCATTCAGTAAAGTTAGCCTGGCTCTGTCTTTTGGGGGAAAAAATTGGAAATTTACATTTTATATTATCTGGTTTCATGACCGCGCCTCTAACTGTTCATTAATTTGACAGAATACTGTTTGGCTATCCAGCATGTCGTCTGCCAATGACATACAGGCTACAGCAGACATCTCTCATTACAGTGAAACTGACCTTGCACTGATACTCTGGCAGCCCGCCAGCTGCTGTCCATCAAGGAGCACACAGACCTCTTTTCTTCCTTTTAATTAGAAAAACCTATTAATTATAGCCTACATAAAAAAACAAGATGACAAATGTGATTTCAGTTGGACTTTAATCTGTACAAAAATCTGACTGTTAAAACAACAAGTTGTGATTTTGTGTGGTTTATTTGCCAGACTACATCTTGGCCAGGAGCAGTGACTTCCAAGAGTCTAGTTGACTGGTTGGTTCCCTCTGCTTCAAGTCTTTATACCAAGCTAAGCTCATTATATCCTGTAGAATCATCTTTACAGACAGATATGTGGGCGCTGTCTCATAAACTTGCGGTGAAACAGCAAATTACCACAAAATATCTACTTACTCTCCCAGAGATTTTTCCCAACTGATCATTACTGTGTTGACTTAGTAAAAACAATGGGTTTGTGAATATGGGATCCTGAGGTGGGTGTTAAATGAAAGTATTGTGTGTAAACTAAAGTTATGAGCAGTGAGTGTGGTCTAAAAAGAAACAAACCCAGGATTGCAGTTTTCAGTCCATGAAGAGGACTGTCTTGACTATCTTTGTATTTGAGGAATAAATGTTTTCCTCTCTCTCTCTCTCTTCAGGTCACATCAGCCGCATCAGATCCAGATCTGGGCTTCACCATCATATCGTGCTTCATTTCTTCCAACTCCAACCCCAGCGTGGCCTCAAACTACACTCTCATTGAGACAGTCTGCCCCACGGATGACACTGTCAAAATTCCTCAGATGGCCTTCCCTATCCTTCACACACATAGGAAAAGTTTCAGCTTCATCTTCAACTCAAAGATGAACATGTCCCTGCTATTCCTGCACTGTGAGATGACACTGTGCTCTAAGAGAGCTCACATCAACCATAGACTACCGACGGTATGTAGCATCGTTTTCTTTTGCATGTTTAATGATTTTACTGTGCAAGCCACCTGGGTTGATATAGTCCCTCCAGGGCCGTACAGTATTAACTGAGTTTGTTTGAGAGGAACTCAGTGTTGTAGCAAAGCACCTTTACTCTGGCCGAGCAGCAACAAGTTTGCACCCAAAGCTAGGCAGGAAACATGGGTCGAGGTAAGGTTTGCCAAGTATCAAGCTGCAGAACAAAATAAGCATCCGTCTTAACCATCATTTTCTTTTTTCACTAACTCTGGTATCTGTCCAACTCATACAGACTCTTGCAAATGCTTTCCTCCACTCTACCTCTTTTCACCTGAAAAAATGATGGACTAGTGGCCTGAAGCTGAATTGTGCTTGTGAAGCTAATACAGTAGTTATGCTTCGATAATTGAGGCTAATTAAATAGTAATTTTGTTTCATTTCCAAGTTGATACTTTTGGTCAGGTATGACAGAAGGAATTTACTTAAAAAATGCAAATGGTTGATGTTGTTTTTGCAAAACCGTTTCGGTAGAAAATTGCAGAAAGTGATTTCCTTTTATAAAGTCATGTTTGTTCTCTGTTATTAAATTTCTCGTTTTTTTGTTTACACAGTGCATACAGCCCAGTGATTGTGACTCTCTCAAAGCGGATGACATCATGAAGCTGATGATGAACAAAAAGACATGTACTAAGCCACTGGTTGTTGTAGATGGCTTTGGTTCAACAGACTTCCCAGGTCAGTCGGAAGAAAACACACACACACACATTTTACACTAGGGGTGGGAATCTTTTAAGATCTCACGATTAGATTCAATTCTGATTTTTGGGGCTACGATTCGATTCAAAATCGATTTTCGATTCAAAACGATTTGATTCATAATGATTTCTGCTTCAGTCTATCGGTGTGCAAAGGATCTTCACGATCTACTCCAGTCTGCTTTGCAAGACAGAATGACTAAAGTGTCTTTTTCACATTTATTGAGTTTTAATCATTTATCCATGCTTAGATTGAACTGCTGAAACTGTTGAATAAAAGCAATATCACATATTGCTTAAGTAACACAATGTGCCTCTTTATTAAAAAAAATAGTGCAGTTAAACATGCTGCCTTTTAAATTCTAAGAAATGGAGGCGGAAAGCCAGCGGATTTGTTTCATATTTTTATTTTTTTAAATCGATTTTGGGACATTTTATATTGATTCTGAATGTTATTAAATGAGAATTGCGATTCTTATGTGAATCGATTTTTCGGCACACCCCTATTTTACACCCCCTTAGGGTTAGGGGTAGGGTTTTGAGATTTTATTTGAGTGTGAGCATGGAGAGTATGATAAACAACCTGGTGTAAAGAAAGAAAGAAGCCGGTCAGAGGGCAAAGGAGCCGGGGAAAGCTCAGTCTGATACTTGGAGATTACACCAAACCACAAAACACTGCACATCACTTCCCCACATCTGGTCATCATTAAGTGTGGTGTGTGTGTGTGTGTGTGTGTGTGTGTGTATTGTGTGATTGTGTACGCAGGTGTGTGTGTATGCACACTTGGTGTGTGCGCAAGCGTGTCTGTTTACATTAAACATCTGTACACAAGTGTGTGTGTATTTGTGTGTGTCCGTGCTAGCATGTGGTTTGCCGGCAGTAAAGGGGAGTGTGCTCACGCTGAGGCCCAGTTCAGTTGCTCTGGACCAGTCCACGCTGAGGTGGAAAAAGAAGAGTCATACAGTATTGAGCTCCAGTTGTTTTCACTTAGGACCTTCACTGTGGCCTCCGCTTTCCACTAGAGAAGGGGGAGAGAGAGAAAGTGTGTGTGTGTAATGTGTGTGAGGGGAGTGGTGGTCCTCTCCTCTCACTGGTTTTGGGAATCCAGCCAGAGTCTAAAGGCCCTCCATCATGACTCGGTTAGTCACTCACGCTCATTCACGCTCTGTATCTCCGGGGCTGTGAGTGTGATCAGCCTGCAGGGACGGCCCGAGTTCACCATCACAACATGTCACTGATTATGACCTACAGTGCGTAAACTAAGATGGGGGTGATATCATAAGTGCCCAATCTCCAGAGGACCGCCAAATCAGCATCCCCTCTGAGCAATGACACCAGCAGGGGACCTGTGGTCAGTCTGACTCAACTTTATAAACTCATGAATTTGAAATCACGTCATTTTAATCGGCATGAGCTCAATCCCGAGCAATATATATATCAGCACGGCCGATTTTAGCTCATTGCAGTTTTATTGTATCGGTTTAAACAGCAGATAACACGACATTGCTGTAGCGTAATCACTAATCAGTCATTTCAAAGTGCTGATGTGGAGTGGGGGCTCCGTCGGGATTTTAGAAAGAGTGAGTAATGAGTATTAAGATTTTTTTACCAGCTTTACTATGCCCACACCAAGATGGACAACTAGGAGGATAAACATCCACGGTGCAAGGAGGTAGAAGCTTGTTTCCTTGATTTGACTGGACAGTGAAGATTGGCAGGAAATGCAGGGACAGAGAGACACACAGCAAAGAACCCTGCCAGCTGGGGGTTGAACAAGACAGGACTCGCAGCTCAGAGCATTTGCAGCCTCAATTCTTTATCCAAGTTCGAAGGATTTTATCAAAATGTCTGTATATGTTGTGTTTCAGCTCAGAAACAAAAAAGTTTAAATTCTCTTAACCTTGAAATATTGATATCGGTAACAGATTCAAAAGTCTGATATCGGTCAAGCCTTAGAGTGGAGCAGTTGGAGTTACTCTGAAAACATGCAAGTGGGTGTGTTTATTACATTTTTACTGGACTTTGGATTTCACTGCTGGGCAGAGATATCTTATGGATGCAGTCATTTTTAGCACAACGGTGCCAGTGTTCATGTTAGACAAGTTATTAGTTAAGCTATTGCTGAAGAGAGACCATGAAATCTGCAGTAATGAGTAAATGAGCCAGTTTAGATAATCCAGAATGTGCTGCAGCGAGCACTGCCACAGCACTGTGCCACTGTGGCCGGGTTATTTTCCACGGAGGAGATTAAGTGAACTCAGATATGCAATAACCATATAGTGAAAAAAACTCAATTTCAAAGTGTTTTCTAAAACAAAGGCATCACTTATGCTCGGATGGCAAACAAAACAAGCAGCCTTTTCAAGGGCCACGGCTCTGCCCTGGACGGCATCCCAAAGAGCTGAACTTGATCTACAAATCAAAGAGGACCACTTGTGGCCAACTTGGTGCATGGAAAAACATAACAACCTCAAAGCCCCACCATCAAAAGTAGATTTACTGCTTCGCAACATCAATAAATTTTATCCCTCTTTTATGGATCTGGTAACGTTCAGGAAAAGTTGAACAGTATCGTTTATTTGAGAGGTTGGCAGTGCAGGTCATTTCACCGGTGCAAGTGCTATTTCTCTAGTCTGCAGTGAGTAAAGGAGGAAGAAAACATTTGATTTCAGGGTTATTGTATTCAAAATACTGAGCAGGTTGAAACTGTGATGTATAAAACACACCGTGAAGGTGTTGACCTCAGGTAGCTTATCTTTCTAAGTAGCTGAGTAATGTGATAAATATCTGTTCCGATCCACCACCTTAAAACCTGCACGCTGAGGTTTTTTGTTTCCATATGTTTTTATTGGCTATGTATCCCTTGTCTTCCTCTATTATTAAAACGATCATAAAACTTAAAAAATGACTTTAAACCTCAAAAAAAAGATGTTTATAGTTGTAGTACATGAATTAAGATTAATACCTCAACAGATTGTGGCCATTAGATAAAGATATTATAAATGAGTTTATGATTTATTATATTAGAATTTGTTCTTATCTGCGTTCACACATACATTATTTTTTTATAAAGTATATACTGAGGAGAAGGCTCATCCAAGTCCTTAGTGACAAACTCATGTTATGGATAGTATAGTACAGTATGTGTCTCGCAGCGGTGACATTAGTGGTCTCTGCTCTCCATGATGAGTGGTCAGAGTTGAACAAAACACAAGTCATTACGCAGGAGTGCTCATTCATTCCTCAGAGCAAGCCAACTTACATAAACAAATGACAGTCATGCAGTTATCAGTGCTGCTTCGACTCTGGCAACAGCTTGAAAGCTACAAACACAAGTCATCAGTTTAACCTCTAGAGCTCTGTCTGGGGTTGTTAAAGTAGGGAACATAAGTCAAGACCTGACAGACGCCCAGAACAGTGTATTGTTCCCCACAGACATCGAGGCATTATTTGAAAAGGTGCAGTGAGATTTCAATTTGATAACCGTGGACGTTCCTAAACTGCAGTCATATAAACATCTTTCAAGTCAAGGTTACATGTTTTTAGTTCAGCGTGCTTTCCCCCCTCTCTTCAGCTCATGTGGCTGGAGTCATTACTGGCTACTCTCTCTACTCAAAGCAAAACAATCCACACTGGACAGATAACACAGGAGCAGAGGGGACAGGGGGAAGGCGAGGGGGGTGGCACAGAGGACGTCCTCTGGCTATCGTCCCCTCTGAAAATTAAGGTCTTCTCTGATGACCTGTCATCATCCATTATGCAAGATGAAAACTCAGAGGTGTTCTTTCCAAGAATAGCACCCATTGTGCCGGACTCTTGGACATGCACCAGGCTGGCCTCTTGATTTCGCCCCGTACACAAGCGCCTTTGTGTTGTTTGTTAAGACATCATTACAGCTAATTTCACTTTTGAAAGCTTTCCAGATGGCTTGAAATAAACGGGTGAGCCGAGCTAGTCAGCGTCAGTAGGTTCATCCTCAAGCACAGAGGAGCTGCTGTCTCAGTGTTTTCCTGCTTCAGGTTCCTGTTCTACATTCCACAGAGAACTGCTTATCAACACAGTCCAGTATTACAGTAGCAGTCCATTGATCCTCTGTCCTCTGACTGACAAGCCTCATTTTTGATCAACTAAAGTTTTGAATGTTCACTTTGCAACATATTACATTAAGGTCAACAGACATTAAAAATGTATTGTTTTTTTTTATTTTGTAGTTCATCCTGAGCGTGAACCACCCAAACCTCCAGTGGAACCTAACAGTAAGTTTTCACCCTCAAGTATCATACTATATTCTACTCTAGACTGAACAGAATGAACAAAAAAAATTGTATTGTGATTCTTTTGGCAGATATTACGAAATGTCACAGTTTCAATTTGAATTATTAAAAAAAAAAAAATTAATCAATTATGACAGGAGAAAAAATATAAAATTGTAATGATGATGTGATCAAACTAGCGCTTTCCCTTACATTAAGAGAATATGATATGTGGTCTGAGGTGGCTCTGTGGAACCTCAGTGCTTCATTAATGTAATGGGATGTGACACATTTTATCCCTTTAAAACATCTGCAGCTCCTGCTATTTGGATATTGAACTTTATCGTATTGCGGTTGAATGTTGCAGAGCTCTACTTAATATTTGATAAATGAAAAATAGACCGTAACTGGTGACACTATTATATAATAAAGGCCTTTAAAAAACAACATCAAAAAGTTAAAAAAAAAAATCAGATTTCTCTGCCATTGGCTATTAGTACACAAACTGCAATAATGCATAATATTTCTCAGCACTTAGTGTTTATACTTTCTTGAATTATTGTTCATATATTTATTTTACACATGTTATTCATGTTACTCTTTATTGATTGATGTCATATTTATGTATGAAAAAGTGAAAATGTTTGTCCATGGAAATGGTGTCAACATTTCTGAACTGTGTGCTGCTTTCTTTCCCCCCCTCAGTCCCACTGTACATGCTGGACACTCCAACAGTGGTGGGAATCGCCTTCGCCGCCTTTGTGATAGGGGCTCTGTTGACTGGAGCCCTGTGGTTTATCTACTCTCACACAGGTAGGTCCTTCGCTCTCTGCTCCACGGCCCCAGCTCACCTTTCTACATTAATGAAAAGATAAAAATCCAAAGGAATGTTCGAGCGCTCTCCGTGCCAGAAATGTGCCGCTGTGATTGCCAAACATCCTGCTGCTGACAGAGGCCAGTTCACAATAACATATTGACTCCTCTACTGCAAATATATCCTGTTGGTCAGCAGCAAGAGCTCTTCTCTTTCCTGCCTTTGAATGTTTCTGGGGCTGCAGGGTGGTCAGCGAATATTCTCAGTACAATGGCTGGAGACGAGCTGGAAATTCCCCTTGTTGGGTGTAGCGGGCGCTCAGAGGAAAAGACACACAATCTGTCCATTAGATGCCAAGACTTTCCCCATCATCCCCAGCCTGCCGACCCCGGCCGACCCCTGAGAGGAAGTGCGCTCCCAGCAGCCCACTGAGTTCACTGTTGCATAGAGCTGCCCTGTTCTCCTTGGCCTCAGTGTTGATGACTGGTGATCTGCTATGCCACTGACCTGTTGCCCCGTGGCCGATGTGTCTCTCCGTGGACGTCTTTCATAAACGCACTCAGGATGTTTGAGCTTAGAAGTTGAGTCTTTCAGAAAATACAACAATGTGAGTGTTTAAGTTTTATGCTCAGTTTACAGTTTGGAAGGAGGTCACAGTTTGACGGTGTCGGGCAGTCCGAGTGGTAAATCACTCTCCCCGATAACCATGAATTTACCAAAGATAAGGGCCCTTGTCAAAACAGTTACAGTATTACAAACTGTTTAAAACTCATTCTCAGTCACACTGAAAAGTGTTCACTGAACAGGATTTCATTTAACAGGAAGGACCAGCTGTCAGATTTTAGTACCCTTATCTGTATCATAATATTGCTATTGGCTCCTCTTTAGAGAGTCACTTTATTTAAGAGTTATGGTTTCTTTGAGTCACCAGCACTGAAAAACTCATCAATTTTCCAAATATACTAGATGTCAAAAGTGAACATGTGTAGAGAGAAGGTGTAAGGATAGCAGTTACAAAAAAATCTACATAGCCCACGCTCTTTAATACAGGCACATGTTCCTGTTGACATAATTTAAATAGGCCTTAGTGTAGAGTAACTGTGGATGGGCCTGTTTTGCTATCTTGGCTGAAATGACCATATATGGCAACACTGGCAGTTCCATGTAAACCCCAAGAATGTAGATCCCCCAAAACAACAACCAAAAATATCAGATCAGAGTTTATTTAAATCAGTGCACAGAGTGATGAAACACAAAAACAGATTTGGATCTATCCCCTCAGGATCTGAGGACAATGTTCCTGGCCTCTCTAGAAACACTTTTCACCTTTTTTTTTTAAGTTACTCATTGATACAGTATTATATATTTTTTTCTAACCATTACAGATTAGTTCCATATAAGGCAATTAGAGGCATAAAAAGCACCCCACAACATATTGTTTGACATTTTGCTCATTATCTTGGCACAGACAATAGGTCTGCATTCTGCCAGGGCTGTAGTCATCTCTGCCAAAACATCTACTTTCCCTCTCTGCTTAACTGGTGAAATCACATACGAATGAAAAACTCAAAGCAATTGTGAAAACAAGCTGAAATCACCCATGAGGGGTAGAAATTTCACACTTCATATGCTCTAAAATCCAAACATATGATGCAACGTTAGAAAATTAAAATAAAAGGCTTCACACACTTTTTAACAGATAAATTATCTTGGCAAAGAGAACAACACCAGCTTCTGTGTGTGTACCAACACACAGTTTTGAGTGGAATTATTTAACAGATGTTTTGCTGTGAAACCTGCTGATCAAAATTATGTTCTTTTCAGGATGGAATGTAATAACTCAGGTGTTCCCTGTACTTCTAATCTAGTGCCATCAACACGTCAACATTAATACTTTTGTTTATGACCAACACCTGTAAAAATCACATTCCCATCAGCCTCGGTGCTTTCTTTTCAGTGCTAATAAGGAAATAGCAGCTTGCAAAAAAGCCAAACTAAGGTAATGATCAGGGTAAACATGAAAAACATGGTACAGAACCTGCTATATATAAGTATATACTACTGTATTAGCATTTAGCTCAGGTACAGCACTGCCGTCATGGCTCTCTCTCCTCCAGTAAGATCTGAAATCCTGCTTCACCTTGTGTGATCTGCCACAAATGTTCTCCATACAGGGATGATTTTTCTCCCTAAAACAGGTTAGTCTTGGCACTTTTCTCCAGGTCTCGTCTTTCAAGCAGTCCTTCATGTTTGTAGGAGATTAGTTGTCCACAGAAACTTTTTTGCTCATCTTAGATTTAAAAATACCTAGAGACAGCTGAGATTGTAAGTGGGTCGGTAACTGGTTGAGACAGAGACAAGTTTCTGAATTAGTTTCATAAATGTCATGGTCTTCAAAGGAGTTTTGTATTTTCTATCCTTGGAAACTCCAAAACATTGTAAGTTTGAAGTGTTGTTTTGCACATTACTGTATGTGCACTGTGTTCATGTGACATAAAAGCGGCCCCCTATCTCTACTATCTAGAAAGATAATATTAAACTTGGGAATTTATATTTCCTCAGACAGATGAGGTGAATTGAAGTCCCTTTGTTTTGCAGAGAGCTTGATCCTGTGAGAGAGAGGCTGCTGGCAGCTCTGCTCTGGTAAACATTAGCAGAACTGAGGGGCCCCAAAGAGGGAGATGGATGCAGGATCGCCTGTGGACACATATGCCTATTATGCAAACACTCATGCATGCACACACTAGATTCGGCGCACGTTAAACTATGGAAAGAAACAATTTTGTCTAAGATAGTTTAATTCCAGCGTGTGCTCTGCACTTTTCTGTGCACGAAGGACTCTATGAAGCAATCAAGGGACAGACGGCAGAAACAATTGAGGAAAAACTCAAATTAAACACAGACTGGGCCATATTTCCAAGGAAAAAATGTCCATTGTCGAGCAGGGCACTTTCATAAACAACTTTGAGACCTATTATTTACCCCTTTCATTTAAGCATTGGATACTGTCAGTCTGCGAAATGACATGCTTATTTAGACCTAGAACAATAAACCAGTCAGTAGTTTGAGCTCCAGTTAGAGGGCCCTGTGCTGTGTTTGTTCTGCTTTATCTACTAAAGCCAGACTAATTGATTCCAGATAAAAGAAATGAACTCCATGAACGGGAAACCTCCTCATCTCTCTTTGTCTACAATATCATCTGTCAGAGATGTTGTGACTGGTTGTTTTGTACTTTCAGAGACTTTCTTTACAAGCATCACAGTTGAAAACAGATTGTGCTTTCACTTAGTAAAAGTCTCTGCAGATGCAGTCCAGAGTCTCTCATGTGCACCTTTTTATACATTTGCTGTGTGCTTTTACTTGAGTAACAATGAATCCATCAATGCATGGCTGTAGTAAAGGTTAAAAAATATATATTTTAACCACAGTGCAAGGTTTATGTCGAGCAGTGACAGTCGTAGTAAACAATAGAAGATTTTTTTTTCACGATGTCAGAGGACAGACGAACAGTGGAGGCTCTAGAGCACTGGAGTGCAATTTGTACTTTCAGCCAAACTGATTTGTCATATTCCTGCAGAACTCAGATTTTTTTCTAATACATATACATTTTTCTATCTCCCTTCTGTCCAATCCCCTCCCTCTCCCTCTCCCTCGCCACTCCCTCTCCTGCTCTCTGTCTAGGTGGGACAGCTGGCACACAGCCGGTCCAGAAGTCTCAACCCACCTCGGAGAACAGCAGCGCGGCCCACAGTATTGGCAGCACACAGAGCACGCCCTGCTCCAGCAGCAGCACAGCGTAGCCCAGGACAGACGCGCACACACATACACACCGGCGGACACACACACACACGCAAGTTCAGCTGTGGCACAGGAAGGGTCTGACGGTTCACAGCGACCGGTTTGTTGATTTCCTTCCATGAAAGGAATTATTTTGGGCACGCGATAGGAAGGAAAAATATGAATTTAAAAAAGAAGAAAACACAATAACAACCTTAGTTCTTGTGTAGGTCCCTTTGTGTCACTTCAAGTGTGTGCAGACAAGTGTACTGTCCTGGTGTTATTGGTGTGTAACAGTTCTGAGACCCAACTTGGCAGCCTCACTCATAGCCAGTATAAGTACAAGAAACAAATGTGAGTTTATACCAGGCATTTCTTTCTAATCCAAATGCTGCTTTTTTTCTGACCACAACACAGCCTGTTGTTTTGACCTTAAATGGTTCGATTTAGTCTGTTTCTAACAAGCAGGTAAAACTCCAACAGCGATGAATAGCAGTGATGTCAGAGTTTGTAAGTGAGATGTTGACGGCTGGACTGTTACACGTTACTTTATGACATGCAACCCTCACGGTGGCAAAGGAGCAAAGAAACCACTATTAACTAACTAACCGGAGGACAAAAGTGCAGTATGAACAGAAGTCATCATCTTGACCCAAAGAGAGATGATGGAGGTGTTGAATGTATACAGAAGAGTAAACGCCAAAAATGTGAAAGAAAAATGTGAACGGCATGTTGATAAAATTCTACATTGGGTGATGTGCTCATGTCACTCATCCTCCCCTCATCATGGATTTATAGACACAGATTTTACCAGGGCTTTCTATACAGTAGTTATAGTAATACATTTAACACAGCTTCACAGGGGCATTATGGGTTCCCTTTTATTAGTTGTTGTTATGGAATGGTTTAACATTTTGGGAAATACCGTGAGTGTTTTTGTTCTTTTGTTTTGTTTTTTGTTCCATGAGAAGATTGACACCTCTATCGTGTCTGTGTGTTAGGTACAGAGCTCAATACAGGAAGTGATTATCTGATCGGAAACAAAGATAGTTAACATTTTAAAGAAAGATTTACTCCTCTGTAAAACACCAAAAATATTTTATCAGTGAGCTTCACCGGTACAGCTAACTACTTTTATTTTGCACAGCCAGGCTAGCTAGTTTCCTCATGCTGTTTTTATGCTAATACAAGCTAATGCAACCTACAAAAACAGCAACCAGTATCACCGAAATACATTCATTTACACAGATTTGTCGAATTGGCACGTAAACACAAAAGTTGAAACATGAGTGTGGTGTTGTAGGAGGTGAATTCTCTTGAATATGCTAAGCTAGGCTAATGGCCGCCTTCAGCACCATATGTACAGTAACGCACAGACACGAGAGTGGGTTTGATCATCTCCTCTCGCCCGAGGAAAGAAAGCAAACAAACATATTTTCTAAAACTATTCTCTTAAAATGTGTATATTTTTGTAAATATTGTAAATACTCCAAATGTCTTGAGGAAGAGCATGAGATTATGTTTGTACTTCTACCATGTCATATTTTAAAAGTTACACAATACTCGCAACAGTGTTTAACGGCAAAATCATTGGGGTGTCGTTTAAAAAACAAAAACATTATCATGTCTTAGCGTAGTTGACGTAGTCTGGGTCTGAGTATCCATTAGGCAGAGCTCATAAAAGAGTACTTTTGTTATTTTGTAAAGCCAAATGTACAGTGAATAGTTTTTCTATGAATCTTGGCACTGACAGTGTCGAATAAGCTGTAGCTCACACTCCTCGTTACAAACATAATTTTTCAGGTGTTCCTCAAAGTGACACACCATGCTTACCCCACCGTCTCAGAATAATATGAATGTTTGCTCCTGTGCCTTACTCTTTTTTTTAACCTGTATGTGTTTTCATCAGATTGTGTATGGGGCTAACTGGGGAAGTGGAGAACGGAAATGTTTCCCTGTAACATTAACTGATCTGGTGAGGAGTAACAAGAAAAACAGAATGTATGTTATCTCAAAGCTTTTGATTTCCTTTTTTTCTTTTCATATGTAAACATGTATAAAGCTTTCTACAGAGGGAACAGAGTATAAATATATATATTTGTGTATAAAATTATATTTTGGAATATATTTACCGAGAGAAATTTATTGTCTATTATGTCTGTAAGACTGTGAATTGTGGATGTGCTCATACATAACACACGTTTGTTGAGGAGTTGTCATTCATATAAGTCTCATGACATGTTTTATGATGAAAACTGGTATTAAAAAGAATCTGAGATCTGTTTTTCAGTAATTGGACTTTGACTTTGTTTTACTGACCAGTAAAAGTCAAATGTTATATTTTCTCCACAAAAAAGAGTATTTCTAGTTGACTTTGAAAAGTTAACCTTTAAATTTTTATGTCAGAATTTAACTGAAGAATGGGTCATAAAACGTGTCATGATTGTTTAGTGAATACCACATTTAAATACTTTTCAAACAAAGCTGATTGTTTCTTCTGTGTGTGGGAGAAATGCGTCCAGAACTCTTTTTCTTTTGTTGAAACATTGTTATAGTTTGGAATTGAATCTTTTATTTTCCCACTTGGCAATAATTACTCATCACTACTTTGTATGAATTGTGTGTTTACTAAAATATTTTCATATGAAGAAAATAAATTTATGTTACATTTGTATATTTGAATCAGTATCTTAAATTTCAATGTCATATCTTTGAGGATAAGCTGTAACAATGACAGATATCAAACTTTATCTTTATCTATTAGTCAGATTCAGTCGTTGCCACAGAAAATAAACCAGATCCGAACAATGATATTTATCCCCTTAAAATATTGAAAAATATGACATCAATGCTAAACCACTGACGGCAGCAGTCAAATCAAATTTGAAATAAGAGAGTGGAACAAACATTAAATGTGGATACATTCAGTTAGATTTGAGAAAAATCCAGCATTTTCTGATTTTATTTTTGAAAACTCAGCTGTTTTCACTGACACATGAGAAACAGTGTCTAAGTTACATTAGATTGGTTTTGGTGCAACAGTCGTTTAAAGCCGAGAGTCAAGTCAACTCAGCTGCAGCAGTAATATAGAGTACAGCAGTGATGTGTTGTTGTGAACAGCAGCACAACTGTCTGACACAGTGGTAATATAATCAGCATAATCATTGTGGGATTAAGTCTTTCTGACATTCCTGTACTTGTGTGGTTTCTTTTATCGACCGTAGCGAATCCATCTTCCCGTATGTAATTACCCCACCTCCCACCTCCCCCACCCTCCACCACCATCACCACCACCACCACCACCACCACCATACTGTTCACCAGCCCAGCCTCAAGTTATGCTCTGGATCTGTAACCTGCTCATTTGACATCATATGGAGGTATTCTTTCACTCAAGCTAATGATACATTTCAAAGTTGCTGCTCAAATATCAACAGTCCTCCTACTCTATTACCCCCAGTGCATGCTGGGAAAAGCTCAAGCCACTTCCCCCCTCATTGCCACAGATAAGGATAAGCAGGTATATGCTATCAATAGGAGATAATGATGCTGTATCACACAAAGGAGTATTCTTAACAATAAGTCTGCATCACTCGTGGTTAATACTGATCTGAAATCAGCTGTAATTGGAGCACAAATCCATATAACAAGTTATTGATTGTATTTCCTTTAACCATTTGACTACCTCATGTTTTTCTATGAATGTGTAATACGTGTGTTTGTATGTGTGCAAGTGTTTTCTGTGTCTATATGTTTGAACTCAAGAAAACTATAAAAGCCAATAGAATATACTGCAGTTTTATGATTTGGGGCCTTTATGTAGTTTTACTGCAGAACTCAAAACAAACAATGAAGAGTTTGCTGTTTCCCATGATGACAAGACGTTGTAAATGTGCAAAACTTTGATGAGCATTATTGTTTTCTTTGGATTTTGAAACTTTTTATACGCTGTAAATATGCATGAAATTTGTATACCCTTTTATGTTCAATAAATTTTCATAATATCTCACTGTTGTCTGTGGATTTCTCTGCCATTTGGGGAGTTTTGGCAGCAGCAGCAGCAGGCAGATCCAGATGTGTGAGAGAGGGTCTGGTGTGAACACCCCCCCTGTGTGGATCTGCTTTTAAAACAATGAGCTGTAATAATGATGTGTCAGGCTTGGCCCTGTTGCGGTGAAGTCATGGCTCGGCTGTGGTGAGCTCATAAATGATACAGTCCATGTGGACCTCTGGCTGGGGGGAGACCAGTGAGATGAGTGCAACACACACGTCCTCACCTCTCCCCCCTGCCCCCTCCCCTCCCGCATCTTTGCTTTTGATTAGAGCTCCCTGGAGACGCTGTAAGCGGCGTGCGTGGATTGGAAAGCTCTGTGATTATAGTGTGGCAGAAAGAGGCCAAGGCTGAGACGGCCAAGCGGCCTCTCGTGGTGCCAGCTCAGGTTTGGGTTGACTGGTCCACATGTGTGTGATCCTCCTGACCCCCTCTGTGGTGTCATATCTGTGTCTTTTATTTCCCGGGGCTGCCCTCACCGAGCCATTCCTCAGGTTTTAGTCCAACCCATGACTCACTTATTATCGAATTCTTAAACAAATGCTCGTCCACGTCATCCAGTTGTAGATCCTGATGTAAATATTTTCATTTCCAGCCTCCCACCTCAGGGTACCTGGAACACAAATGTGTTGTTCTGCAGCTAATCCATTTAGTCACTGATTGCATATGCCCCAGACAATAGTGCATGACAAATACAGGCTCAAATAGAAAGAGGCTTTCTGTTCTCCAAACACCAACGCTGAGGAGAGCTGGACTAATTTAGACCAGACCTTTGGACCTAAACATGATTACTTCAATTAAGTTAAGTGAGATGCTCTGGAACTTTTTGGCTGGTTCACAACATCAGAGGGGGATGAGACCGCATTAACAGGCTGAGCATACTTACTCACAGTTTCTCTCCCTGTCCCATGGAAAGAGTCAATTTAATATGCCTGAAAGAATAACAGCACTTAAGCGTTCCTTACTCTGCACAGCAGTTGTAAATGTATTTAACAAACCATTCACAGTGAATCCTCCAATCTAATGATGTCAGTGAAAAATATATTTGTAAAGTAGCAGTGGTCACACCATCGTACAGTAGGCTATTTTATGTGAATGGAGGCAATAAAAGCAACAATACTTCAGTGTCACAGCCTGTTGGCCTTTATAGTGGCTGACTTTTATATTCTAATACAATTCAGTGAGTAGTTGGATTTTAAAATTGAATCTATGCACAAGCTCAAGGTACAACATCTGATAGGTCACTTTATTGAGTTGTGAAGCAGCCAGAGCTATTTCAAGCACCTTTGATTCTGGGAGTAAGAGGCCCATTCATTTTCTCTGTACACAGTGTGCACAGACGTCTCCTGGACGAAGCATCAGAAAAAAGATGCACAATTACACTGAAAATATCTCGTACAGCATCTAGGGAAAAAAAGACGTATGAGCCTGTCTATGTAGAGGCAATTTGAGGTGATAAATCCTCAAGATGCATTATTGGAAGAAACATCATAAGAGAATTGAGTCCTAAAGCTTTGAAGTTAATTAGCATTTTAGCAGTTTAAACCTGAAGGGTTTTCGAGAGTTAGCCTGTGGTTTGCACTAACTCAAGACTTATTGCTAGTTCATTGGAAAACACAAAATATGATTGTTTAGGCTTAATATGTTTTTTTGTTGGTTTTTTTTTAAAGTGGCTATATGAGGATGCAGGGGTTAAATGTCATCACCCACCAGTCCACCTTAACAACCTGTTAAAAAGGAAAGGCTATTGTTGTAGAGGTAAGAGCTAAATCTAACCACAAGATTGTCATTTAGATATGTTTAGTGTTGATGATTAATGTTCCAATGTTGGCTTATTACTTGTGACTTTATTTAGGCTTCAAAATGTAAGCCGAGTGTTCATTAGTGAAGATTATCTTTCTGAACAAAGTGTGTAAGTATCATAAACCTCACAGAGCTTATTTTTCTGCACTGACAAAAAAAACCACTGTAAAAATTCCATTGGCACTTTGTTGCAGGAAGCAGGGTGATGTTAATGTCTGGGTTGGGGAATAAAAATACATCATCGCTCCAAAGCCAAGTCTACAATTTGTTAATATTTGGAGCTTAAATGAATGGACTTTCTGATGTATTTTGGATGAGTTTGATGTTCTGTCCTCTACTGCATCAACAAATTGGCTAACAGCTCTGACTGGGTTTTTATGCAGCAACAGCTCATGGGTATTGTAGTCTTGTGGTTAAAAGCACAGGAAAACTATATCTGGATATGTAGAATGGGGGGAAAACTAGTCACAGCTTGGTTCAGCTACAGCTTCTGAGGAACATCTGTGTCTTAAGATGCTATATGTTCCACATTTGCGAGTTGCTTGTTAGAGCTAAAAGGGGCTGAGATGTTTCATGGAGCTGAGGAGATACAGTAGAAGGACTGTTGTGATAAATTATCCCAATGCAGCCATTGTTACAATAAAATAAACTGATCCGTGGCGCTTTGATAATTTACTGGGTGCTACTTTGTGACATCAGGATTTCCACTGTTCACACGCTTGAATCAGATGTAGCATACAGTAATCGAATTAACAGCTCCAGTCTCTTGATCTCTGCTTAGATATTCTTGTAATTTGAGTCAAACATATCGAGCGATAAAAGCGCTTATCTGGTCCAGCTAGCTTTCTTTTCCTGTTGTGGGAGTTCTCTGTAGCCCCCTGACTCAGGTATGCTAACTTTAGCCACATCACACACAGCTGGTTCCTATGCTGCACAAAAATATAACTACACTACTTTTCATATTGCTGCCAGAATCCATAAACCAGTCTCGTTTTGCTGAATCGCAAAACTCTGTTTTGATTGTGGCACATGGGCACTGCATGTGTGTGTGCATGTGTTTTTTTTTTTAGAGAGAGAGATTTGAGGCCCCAGTACATCTTGCTGGAAAACACTAGAGTGTTTCCAGTTGGAAGAAAAGAAAAAAAAATCCTCTCCAGCCTAAAATTACACAGCTCATAATGAAAAAGCTCCATCATAACTGGCTTTATACCACAAACATCTCCCAATCAATTAATGTTAACGACTCCTTTTTTTTTTTTCTCTGCCATTTTTTTCTCCATTTCCAAGCAGTGGGCTTTGCATGCACATGTGCAATGTGCATGGCCATACACACACACATACACACAGAAAACCGGCTGCTCTCTCCGTGCATAATGTTACTGACTGATTTGCTCCCAAGCCACAAATCCAAACTGAAAACAAACAAAAAATGAGCCAATAGAGCACAAACTCTCCCAGTTCATACATCTGCACTGTGTCTTCTACGTGTCTGTGTATCTATCTCTATTACAGTATACTATCTGCTTTCCAAAACTGAGGTATCACTGAACTGAAAATGAAGTCTGACAACCTGCATTGATTCTTATTAGACTCGTCATATTGGCCTCATTCGCTCCCTAATTTCATCTTGATCGGCTGTATCCAGAGCCTGCACACCTGGCCACATCCTCCCTCACACAGCAGACGGCTGATTGCATCGGCTCAACAGCTTCCTGTGAAAATAACTTTTTTCTCCTCTGAGCTGGTTGGGAGTTTATATTTCCGCTGGTGTGGTTGAAGTCGTAACGTTTTAGGAGAAGCACAGCGGCACACGTGGCTTCGCTGACACATCGTTCATTTACACTCAGCCAACTTGTGGCTTTAAACCCTAAAGTGTCCCAAACCACTTTGGGAGGTGGTTTTTAATACATATAGTAGATAAACAGCTCAGGATCCTGGTTGCATTCATTCTCGGCCTTTATCTCTCAGACAGATCTGAAGAGGTGACTGGGTAAACGAGCTGAGAAGCATGGACTCCTACACAGAACTTAAACGTCAGCCGTTGTGAGTGACTGTTATTGCTCTAAAACTCATAGAGAGAGCGGGACGACCACTGTTTATTTTCAATAGAAGGAACTTTTGCTGTGCTCATTTGGATTTGTGCCAACACAAGCAGATCATCTGCAGTGCAGATGACATTCATGCAGCAGACCGTGCTGCTGGTGTGTTTGCTGCTTCTATGCTTAAAATCCCATTTATATGCCTCTTGGTTTTTCAATCAGCATCTTGATTATACAGAGAATAAACTGTACAGTATAGGGTTTAAATGCATTATTAATCCAAACCTAATTAGTTGTAGAAGTTGTTTATTATTTGCCAAAGCAGCCCGAGACCTTTAGCACTGAGTGGACCAATAAAATAACAACCGACCTACCAACAAAACAAACCAACACTGAGTCAAATCACGTTAACTGGAGACAAAGCATCAGTGAAATCCTCCAAATCCATCAGAGAGCTGCAGGTATTTTCTTACAAAACAGAGAATCTTCTGTGGAACCAGAAGGAGGTAAGTCCATTGATCCATTGTGTTTTCCATGGACAGCATCTTAAATTCCAATTCACTAATTCCAGTTCACTGCTGTTCCCAGTGGTACTGGGAAGTAGGAAACAAAGCTGTATTTAAGTTTACTTACAGTCAGTGTACTCAGGCTACTACAGAGTCTGTATTCAAACACCCTGTGTAAAACTGGTGTAATTGTGAATAGGATTCTATCAGTCAGAAGTTTAATCTGTGATATTCGTACAGATTGCTTTTGTCATTGGGTGATCCAGATTCAGATTCAGAAAAGCTTTATTGTTCCCTGCATAAAGCAGTGGAAATTCTTCTTTGATGTGTGCATAAAAGAAACACAAGTTAAAACACAGTTTAATATGAAACAAACAACAGAATAAGACATTAAAAAGACATGTGTTGTCTAATTACGTGACCTTATGTTTATACTGTATATCCATGCTCTTTGAATTTAAAAGCACAGTATTACATTTTCCTTTGCGTAGATTCAATTGCAATGAAAATATATTGCTAAAGCTCAAATTGAGGACATTTATGCAGCTCTAACTCATGTGAGCCACATTCAAGATCTTCTGTTGCAAAGTTGCAACTCTTTCTCTGACCACAGTTTCAAAACTGGGAGGTGTGAGATTTCACTGAAGTGGAAAATATGTTGTTTATTTCTGCACAATAAACAAACATTTTTTTCCCATTGTTTGCAAATGTGTTATGTGTTTTTGAATCTGTGGTCCCAAAGAGTGGGTGGGCTTCCAGCCAGACAGTGAGGCTGATGGATATTATTCTGGTCTTAATAATACTGGAGGAGAGCATTTGACCCAGGAGCAGCAAGAGGGGAAAGGCTCTGGATTCATGTTGTTTGGTTGTTTTCCATCAGACTCACTGTCTTCACTCTCTAAAGCCAAATCCATCCTCACCTGCACTCAGCTGCAAGATCGGATTTGGGAAGAGAGTCAGTTCAACTTATAAAACCTGAAAACATAAAGCTGATAGAGCTGCACCAAAACCACTAAAATAACTATTGACTCAGGGGACAAGTGCGTATTTTTTTCATTAAACTGACTTCTGGTAAATTTTCCTTTGAGCTTTCAGATGAAAACACAGCTCTGCTCCCTGCCAGGGTCCGAAAGAGACACAAGTTTGAGGAGGGCCAGACTTCATTACGATTTGTTTTTCCATCCAGGAGAACTGCCCCGCCAGGCGTCCAGAGTTCAAATCTGCACTGCAACCAAACCAAATAAGCCAGGTCCAAGTACCCCTCTCCTAAATACAACCAGATGTCTTGCCCACAACTAATAATCAGAGAAAATACACACCTTTCCTATGAGCGGTCCAGCAGAAGCCCCAGCTGATCAGTGAAAGCTGTCATCCAGAAAACAGATGTGCAGGCTGCGTGTAGAAATTACGCTCAGAGCCCGGGGCAGCACTGAAAGGTGAGCGGAGCAGAGGTGCAGTTAAAGAAAATAATAAAGCTGCAGTAAGTTGCTCTGCAAAACTCTGCAGCTCATACTGACACAGAAAGGAAAGGACCACCACGCATCCTAATGTTTAAAGGTAACACTTCTAAAGATAGACACCTGCTAGTATTCATGCACAGTTCATGTTCTCTAAGTTTATTCTGAATCCTTTTTTATACATGGCTTCCCCCTTACTTTTGGATGATATATATGAAAGGAGATTTAAAGCTCTTTCCCCCAGAATGAACACCATAAACCAACTCATTGATAAGTGAGAGGTCTGAGTGATTAAACTGTTTCCTGTCTGACGTGACAGAGCAAGATGAATAACCTCAGCGTGGCTCCAGAGGGAGTCACCAAATCAAATTTCACAACGTGGCCCACAAAGCCCGAGGCAGCCTCCAGGCACAGAGAACTCTTCTCACATTAAGACCATTATTTCTGGTCACTTCAACACGAGGCACCAAGTTCAACGCATATCTGAGCGCATATTATTACGTTTTTAATTGTTTAAACAAAGCGAGAGTGGAGGAAGATGTACTGTATGTATACATTTGATAGAATCTGTGATAGATAATTTACACTCAGGATGTATTATAATCACAGAGTTTCTGCCTAAAGGGCTGCTTCACCGATATCACACAAATCATCCTGTACATGCTCACTTAACATCTATGAAATGATCTAATCATGCACATTGTTTTGTGTGGGTTATCAACACTGTGCATACTTTTTCAACACAAACTGACAGAGGCATTTTTCTGAGATGAACAACTCAAAAACAGGACAAATTAAAAAAAAAATAAATAAAAATAAAAAGCTTTAACTAAGTGATTTTTTCTTCAGTTTTTTAGATTATTCCATAGGCTTCATGTTCAGGTTGTTTCCCGTTGTTACTGCACATGCATCTCAGTAACACCTTGAGGGAATTTCTTCAAATTTGGCCAAATAAATATTCACTCAGGCTCCAGGATGAACTGATCCTATGTTTATGTAAAGGTCAAAGTTCAGGATTACAGTGACCTTACATTCTTGTGACTGTGATATGCCAGGAATACCCAGAGGAAGTTTCATTACATTTGGCACAAATATTTATTTTGACTGGAGGATGAACTGATTAGAATTTAGTGGTCAAAGGTCAAAGTTCAATTTCATCTTGACCTCACACTTAAAAATATATACTTATTTTGACAAAACAATACCACAGTTGTCTATGGTTAAGTGATGAAATGTTGACCTTTATAAATAAAGGTCAAAGGTCAAGCTTTACGCGTCGTCATAATGTTCCGTAAAAACAACCCGAGACATTATCAAAACTAAGTAACTAAGGAAGGGAGATAGGCCTAGTGACCATTTTTCCAGCAACTGGTTGGCAGAGGAAACAACCATGAGGTTGTAATTCTGGTAAATCTAATGAGTCAACCCGTTACATTTCATCTGGGTTGTGTGCTTGGAAATGACTCAACTTCGACTTTACCACAGATTTAACAAAACATAAGTATAAAATTACAGATCCAATTTTGCTGTATGTAAAGTCTTGGCACAAATATCTTAAATCATCATATTTATTTCTATAAAGCTGCCATTAACAGACTTGTTGATTTGTAACATGAGTCCTACTTGTGACTTGCAAAACAAACCTTCTGCCCCATTTAAATGTCCCATATTTTGCACGTTTCCTGTCTTTTAATTTTAAGTGTCAATCCAAGCAAAGCTATGTTTGTAGTTTTGATAATTGAAAACATTCTCTGCTCTTTCAGGCTTCTCTCTGGTAACAACAGATCAGTAAACCAATCAAAAGAGCGCCTCCTCTGATTGGCTGATTTTTTTCTGAATCTAACTTCTGAAAGGTTTGATGGTGGATTTCAATGGGTGGAGCTTTGTTGTGACATCACAAAGTTACAGAGTTCCAGGCCACTCATTTTAAGACTTTGTGAATACAGGCTGTGAGCATTTCTCTAAGGTTGATGCTTTGACATGATCAATGTAGAACCTAGACCCACTTGGTAATCGATAAACATATACTGTATGGGAGTCTCACTTTATACAACACAAGACCTTTTCACAAAAGAAGAACCAACCTCTTATATTGCTGATATTTGACACCGGAGCAGTTTGTTGAGGGAGTCTAATAAACCTGCAGTGAGTGGTACCAGTCGGCCTCTGAGGGGAGAGCTGACGTACGTTCAGGGTATCTCAAGGACAAATGTGAAATTTATCTTTTTCTAAAATTTTTGGCAAAGAAAAATACAAGAGTACAATTGTCAAAGGTATCCCTTAAAGGGGCCCTCTCTGTTGGCTGCACTGCACTGAATTCCACAGACACATTATCATAAAGCTTCCCTGAGGAGTTTTCATCTCTGCTCTCAATCTTAATAACAGACTCTTCCATGCAGTCCAGTCATAGTTAAATCAGACCTGGCTATGGTTTGTCTCCTTCTCTCTCCTCCTCCTTTACCAGTACGATCAGTTCTTTTTTTGAAATCCAGTCTGCTACAATTTGTTTTCCAGCATTGGTACAGAGATTTCTGGTGTTTTGATGGGAGGCGTACGCATCGAGGAGCTCCTCATTACAAATCTACTAAGTTTTATAGTCTGACAGCTGGGCTCCACTCGGTCTTGACTTCCCCTGAAGATCAATAATGTCCTGCAGACAGCGATGGCAGTATTACATAAACAGCTCTCATGATGAGGGTTCCATACGCAGCATCTCAGTTCGGTATAAGAGGCGGAGCACCTTGCACACCAAGAAATCTGCTTCTCTTACTCCGAGGTCTGTGAGGTGCAGAGGGGCAGCAGGAATGCTAATTTATGAAAAGAAGCCCCTGATTCTTATAAAAGTGCTGCTGGCCTGATTGCTGTGGTGTAAACACTGCTGTCCCCCGCTCCGCAGATCCAGCCATGCTCCACTGCCCTGCAGAGTCGACACCCTATATGGTCAGCATAGTAAAAACACTCAGGGTTAGAACCCAAAACAAATTATTCACAGGGACCTCTGTTTATGGAAGTGTCACCTTCTTGACGTTTCACATTTTTGTGAAGGTTCCTGTCCTCTGCAGCTGCACAAGACTTCACCCTAGACACACAGGGAAAGGGAAACATGGAGACTCTGCATTAAGCAGAGCATTTGAGAGTTCAGATTAAATAAAATATCTCAATGTCATAAATCCGTTAATGATCAATGCGTCACATACGCAGGATTAGAGTTGACGGCCATGAAAATGCCACGTGCTCCTCGGCACCTGTGAGACGTCCTCGGGCCAGCAGCTGTTACTGACCATCGGTTTACATCAGCTGTTCAGTTTATTAAGCAAACACACATGTTTCTTTTGTTCGCCATTTTCCAATCATGAGGGAAAATCGCTGGTGTGCTAACACCTCAGCGCTGATGTAAATCAGACGTGCATATGATGCAGAGCGGAGCGTTATGACCTTGCCTGGCAGCGGTGAGTGCTACTAGACATACGGCCAGTGTTTGGGTTGATCTGCTAATGTATTATCCAGCTGGCCCTGCTCCTCCTCTCTTATTATGGAGGTCTTGGATGAATGCCCTTGGAAGGTTGATCTTATCGAGAATGTTTAATACTTCAGTTATTTTCATCTGGATTATCATATATACTAGTATGAGATGTTTTGGATATGATTTGAGAGAGAAGTAAACAGCCAAATTGTGACAGAATAAAAATGTCTTTACATGTCCCCGTGTCTTAAATATATTAAAGATACACTGCATAGAAGGTTTTAGAAGTTTTAGTCTCAGCTCAGTGATTCCAGCTGTTGGTAGGTGTAATGACGGGCAATGATTTATGTTACAGTGAAATTCTACATGTACAACACCGTAATATCAATAGTTGACTAAACCACTGCATATCTATCAATGATTATAATTTTCCAGTCTGCACTGAGTTATATAGACTCCGAAAATTCAGTGGGATACATGTGGACATAGACATATTGAATATGAATATAGAAGAGACTTATGTGTGCATAGATGTGGACACACAAAACCAAACAAAATCATATTTTTGTAATGCATTTTGATTATCCTTTTTCTCTCAACTTTAGTGACATTGTTAAAATATATATCCCTAATCGTACAAAAATAAATATTCAAATTATTTTCTTACCTTATAAAATGCAATAGTGAATCCAAGGAGTGTCAGAGTTATTTATACTGTAGACAGCAATATCAGGCACAAGACACAGAGCAATAACATACAGTTATTAGCTCCTGTAGACCTGTTCTGTCAGGGGAGCACTGATTGATGTAGGAATGTGAAAGTTTAAAAAGAAGTTCTTTGTAATTTGTGCTGTTGCTACACAGCCAGCATTCACATTACCAGCTGTTTACTCACCAGCCAGTTCAAGATCAAACTTCCTCTTTTATTCTCCAACAGCTGTCTCCAGCCAGTGTTAACTCTTGTCTCTGACTTTTCTTCTACTGAGATTAGCATGCTAACCAGCTAATGCCAGCCTATTTCATCACTTTGGCACCAATAGTATTGCACTGACACTGACAGTGTATTATTACGCCCTGTATTGTAAACACAATGATGGCTGAAGATCTTGGCAAGCGACAATCACCACCTGCTACTGGCAACAAACCACATTTAGCAATTCAGGAAACACACAAATAGCCCAACTCCTTTCAAGCAGATTAACCCCAGTGACACCCATGTGAATATCAACCGCATAAACAATGATCACCACGGCTACATGATCTAATATTGAGCTGATAATCTCAGTTACTTCATTATCCAAATTCCACTTCCAGTCATTGCATTTCACTAAACACAGCCCATGAGACTTGTACAAAGCTGAGCAGTGAAACTGTTTTACAACAAGGCTGCCACTGCCTCCTGTGTCCCTACGAAAGTTGTTCACATCTTCACATGGTGTTGACTGACACCCAAGGCTTCGAACTGTCAGCGAGGCATAAAGTCTTAGTTGTTCTAAAAGTTGAGAACTCTTCACATCTGCCAACTGCTCATGAGAATGATCTTTCCTCCTGACACCAGCTTGAACCTGCACAAAAACATCTAATTCCTCATCTTTTGTGTCTCACAGAAAAAATCCAATGTGCTGCATCTCATCTCCTCATATTACTGTAGTAGAACATGTCACATTTCTTTGCTGCCTTGAATGCTGGACACCAGCAGAGGGCAGATGACAGTCGACCATCACTGTTTATCTTATTCAGTTTGCCTCCGTAACCTATACAATTCCCTGATGCCAGGTTTCTTTTTTTTTTCAGCATTTTCATCCAGTGGCCCTGTCTTGTCAAAGAGGCAGCCTTGACACACCTTGGTTCTTTCTCAAAAACAATATATTTACTCCACGGCCTTGACAGAGTGGCCTCGTTGTATGAAGGCTGCCATATTTCTGGCTCTAAGCCTCCTTTTATTTATCGTATCCCCCACTGTCCCCTCCGTCTGCTGCCGACTGACTGAGTACATTTATGTCTCGCTGCTATTGTGGAGACTGTGCTCATCAAGGTTAACTCTCTTGACTCTGTCGGCATCATCCCCGGCTGTTCTTTTGTACTCTCACAATGAGCCTCGACAAGAATCGTTCTTACTCCAATAGACCAGTAAACTAGACGTTTCCTTTACATTCAAGATGATTCATTATGTGTTCTTTACCCTACACGGCACTGAAAGTGGCAGAACGTTATTGCAAATGTTCCTCTGTTGGTGTTGCTCAGGGCTTAACTGAAAGAGCCGTGGCAGGGCAGTGATGTTTGTACAAAACACAATTGCAATTTATTATATTTAACGTGGCTGTCACTCATCGTTCACTTCTATCACATTTACGGAGGGAAAATCTGCTGCTATTATAAAACCACTGAGAATAAAACCACTATTTTGATATGTAAGCTTGTTATTTCATAGAGAACATGAGGCAGGAAAGGATGGTGGTGATTTCATGGCCCAGATGACATTTGCTATGTTAATTTTCTCTCCAGACATGCTTTAAACTGAATGAATGAATGAATGAATATTCATATATGAATACTCTGCTATGATTAATATATCGTTTATAGATTATTTCCCCCACACAAAAAGTGAGAGAAAAAATTGGAAGACTGGAAACACATCTACACCAACATCCTCATTGAGAAATTCAGGGTCAGGCCTGGGGCACCACCTGCACTGCCTGTGCTTGATTGATCTTGATCAAGGTCAGTGTAGTTAATTGCTTACCTTTTCTGTGTACCCCTGAAATTGACATGATTGGTTCCTTAGGTTCAAGATGTGTGAAACCCTGTCTGTTTAAACCTGCCTGTAAGAGACTGTCAATACTGTAGTAGTTCACTGTACTGTACTGTAGTTGCAAGGTGGAAATTCACAGTCATTGTACTGACAGATTAAAGCAGAAGTAAGCGATCCGGTCGTTTTGGCTAACTTCTTGTCAGCCGATGGAGTTAGCAGTCCCCGCCCTCGTCATGGATCGATATTAACGCAGAAGTAAGTGGAATGTTTGTGTTAATATAAGTCTTTAATAGTTATATCTTCCGACGGCAATCACTTACATAGAGTGTTTGGTCTGAAACACGGGTCTGTCAGTCACTCTGCTCTGCTGTAAGCCGAGGAGAAAACTTTCTTTGTATCCTACAACCTTTATTCAATGAGGAGAGAGAACGGCATAAAGGGGCGGTCCTCTCTGTGGCCCTCATTTATCAAACTTGCGCAGGATCTGGTGTAGATTCTGGTGTAAATATCAGTGTACGGCAAGTGTCACGTGTGATTTACTAAAAGTGTGTACGCTGCTGATTTCGGCGTAGAACCGGCGTGGTGGTGATAAATCCGGCGGCTGAAAACGAGCGTAATTTAAATGTCACGCCCCGATATATTCCTGCTTTAGAGGCGTCGCCCTGCCCCTTTTACGACATGGAGACACGGAAGACGGCCAAGAAGAGGGACTTTACTGGCGTTACCGCGTTGAACAGGGAGAGGGCGGCAACATTAAATATCTGGACATTGATAGATTGATAGATTTTGTGATTGATAAGCGTCATCCCGGTGGATGGAGGCTGCAGACGCACGTGTCACCGACCACGTCAGGAAACCCAGCGATCTCATGAAATGCTCCTGCAGTTTACTAAACACAAGTGATTGAGGAGAAATCATATAGGCATTACTGCTGCGAACACGACTTTATGACCATCAGCACCGCTGGCATGGTTCGGCTGATGGAGGGATGTGAAACACGGGCTCGATGTCCCGCTGACAGGTCCCGGTGACGGGAAAAAAAAAAGAAAAGAAAAACACTCCGCCGAGATCAGCTGCACCTGGACAGGTAGCGCCCCCCCCCGGGCTCCAGTGTCCGGCAGAGAGAGAGACTGAGGAGCCGTCCGGTCATGCTCTGGTGCTGCAGATGTTGGTTTGTGTGTGTGATCTACAATAACAGGTCTGTCTGTCATTGACAGCTGATTAACGAGCATCTGTCACGTCGTGGTTTTTTATTCATCTCAGTTGCCCAAAATAAAAGTCGAGTTATATTTTCAACACAGACTTGGTTTTATCGTTTCTTTTTTTTTTTTTGGCTACTTTTTATCTTTTTATCAATATAAACAACAACAACATGTGGTCCACATCGCTGCGTTATTAGACTATGGTTTAATAATCATTCTGACACAGCAGCACTCCTTCCTGCATGTTCTACGCTGGTTCCAAATGTGCGTACACCTGGTCAGAGCTGGCGTGAGATTTGTGCGTACCGTACGCTCACGCTCAGATTAATAAATGCCGATCCTTGCGGTGAATTTGGTGTACACCCATTTTTTTGGTGTACGCAAGTTTCATAAATGAGGGCCAGTGTGTGCAGCCAAGGGATGCACGTGAATGTGGTGACGTAGGGACGAGGACCAATAGATCCATGACGAGCTCCATTGGCTGCCAAGAAGTTAGCCAAAACGACCGGATCGCTTACTTCTGCTTTACGTAACACAAAAATTCCGCTTACTTCTGCTTTAATTCATCATATGACCAATGCTAATAAGGTTAAACACACACATTTTATTTGATCTTCCGTCTTTTAACTCCTTTCATCTGTTCTTTTATTACTTTAAAATATAAATAATATCCGATAAACAAATAAATACCAATAAAATGAGTGAAATTAATGAAAAAGAATATGAACTGAAGCATCAGTTTGGCCCACACTGTGAGCCTTCCTTTGGGCCTCCAGATTGATGCATGTATATATGACGTGTACTTGAGAATTCAAAGCCGCCCTTCGAGGCACCACACAAAGCTGCAAATGGGGGGAACTGTAGCCAGTGCTGCAGTGGGCTCTGTAGTTCATGTCTTCAGGGACGTGGACGGTCCACTTTGATTTGACAGGTTCACTGGCGTCCCATTGGGGTGTGAGTCGACCTTCACTAGCCTCATCAGTGCCCTGCAGGAGCTCAGCGTATCGCTGCTCTTCATCTGCTGCTGTGCTGTTGGTCCAGAGGCTGCAGTGGTCACTTAACTCACGGACACAAAGTCTCTTTTATGAACAGTATCAAACATCAGCAACTCCTCCCCATATTCTCTCTAATCCATAGAAGATGAGAACTTTTTATTGAATGTTGTCGGCCATTAAAAGTAGATCTTCTCTTTAAATGTCTTTATACAACCTACTACCAGTACAGAGAGAAATATTTTTATGTGAATACAGTGCATAATTATAGTAATTTCTGGTCACCGCCAATAATTTACCTCAAGGATTTACGACTTTAAAAAATCTGCTGAGATGAATAGCGTTTTTTGTTTTTTTTTCTGCAGGGAGGGGAGTGGCAACAATCCTATTAGTGCCAGCTCTGTGTTATTAGCATGCCTGCAGAGTCCTGGGCTAAGAAAAGAAAAGATGCTATCTGCATGGGGGCAGTCGGAGTCTGAAATAAACACTCTTTTGCTTAATATATTTAAATGGATGTTTGATACTCCTGAGTGGTTACAGGCTTTAGTGTAAAGCCCTCACATTATGCCACCTTAGTCCAGCTGACTGGAGCCTGATTACTACATCTGATACACGGTGGTGCCAAGGAAATGTAGTGTGTTGTGTAAATCTGCAGACGGCCTGCTTATGCGCTGGCCTGCGAGCAGATAGGGACCCTCTCTGCTGTAAACTGTGCGGTTAATGACACCAGCGTAGCTCATGCGGTAGCTGGGCTGCACTAAATCTCCTTCCCAGGGGTAAACGTAATCATGCGGGCAATCATTAAAATTCAGGCTCTGTTGCGATCAAAACTGCGGCGTACACACAAAAAGGTTCCCCCTGCTCTTATAAAGCATATTTAGACCATTAGATTAGCCACAGCTGACAATTAACTTCTTGGCTGGCTCTCCCACACTCCATACACATTAGCCTGAGCCTGGTTCGAATATTAAACACAATCTTTGCACAGGGCGAGCGAAGGGCCTCCTTATCAAACACTCTTAGTTTTTATAGCTGCTCCAAATGTTGATTCAGTGTAAATCTATGTGGAGGAATTAATCCTTTCAGACAGTAAAATGTGTAGTTGTTGGGTCTCTTTGTGTGCTTTGATTTGAATGTGCATATGCGGTCCATCTTATCTGTGCCAGATGTTTCCAGCTTGAGGCCGTTGTAGCACATGTGACTTAAAGGGTGCTAAGTAAAGGAAATTACATCAACCATCTGACACACTACTGTCACATGTATCCTAACATTCAGCCTAGTAAACAGGAAACGGCTGAGGATGGCAACAAATCATTTAAATGAACTCAATGAGCTGCAGAAATCTAAACAAAGGCTCTTTTGTTGTTCCACAGCAAACTGGGAAAGATTAATTGCTTTATAAAAAAAAAAAAAAAGTAAAAAAAAAGTCCAAAGACAACCGCTGCAAAAGCGCTTCTGGGTATAAGATTACTTTTTGTGAATGTGGTGTCTGGTACCTGTTGAGATCTTTCATGGCTTTGAAGCAGTTACATGGCATTTTCCCAGACTGCTTCTCTTCTGGAAGCTGTGGCGCACCTGTGGTCCGGCAGCCACCTGCTCCTCCCCACAGAACAGCAAAAAACATCTGTGACCTGGAGAGACTTGGCCGCCCGGTGTAAGCCCGGTGAGCAGACACCAAATCATAGAGGGGGAGAGGAAAAAATACTGAGAAATAAAGATAGACTCACAGATGTTGCATTGCATATTAATGCTAACAATCCGCACAGAGACGGGGGGAAAAAACAGAGTTAGTGATCCAGATGTGCGGAGGGAGCGACTCCCTGGGGGATACTCCTGGCAGAGGAGTGACGTCTCCTCTAGACGGGATGGAGAGAGGAATAATTCATCCTCGCATGAACGCTGCAGACTCTGCTCACTTGTGTTTGGACCAAACAGTTGGTGTGGATGTCTGGTGATTAACCTCAGATAAACCGTCAACTGTCACCTTATCAACTGAGATACAACAATAAACCTGAATAAACAGGTGTAGAGGGCACAGAACTTCACTGAATGGCTGAAAAGTATGTGAAGTAAATCAGGTGCTACTACCAAAGCATAGCTACTCCAGGAGGCACATCACACCTGCCAGTGTTACCATGGACCAAGAGTCACATCCCAGTTCATTGGTTCACTAATCGACAGAGATGAGGTCCAACTATGGGCAAACGGTCTTTGCTACAGGTGAATCATTTACTATTGAAATTTAATAACAAAGACTGAATGATGAAAAGGTGAAAGGAGATGTTGACTGGATAATTAATTGCTGATCCAGTCAGTTTTGTGTATCGTGTTATTGACATGGTCAGTGCACATATTATAATGAGGCTGGCTCCAGAATCTGCTTAAAGCAGAAGTAAGTGATATATTTGTGTTAATATAAGTCTTAAATAGTTATATCTTCCGACAGCAATCACTTACATAGAGTGTTTGGACTGAAACACGGGTCTGTCAGTCACTCTGCTCTGCTCTGAGCCGAGGAGAAAACATTTATCGTATCCTACAGTTTTTATCCAATGAGGAGAGAGAACGGCATGCAGGGCTGTGTGTGCAGCCAAGGAACGCCGTGAATGTGGTGACATAGCGACGAGGACTGTTATGGTGCGTTCAAGGAAACTCGTATTTTTCCGACCGTGAAGTTGTACCAGTTCGATCTGGTACGAGTTCACCGGTCGGAAGTTACGAGTGGCCGTTATAGTGACTTTCACCGGTAAAACAGGTCGGAAAAACACGAGTGGGTTGCCTGAAACGCTACAAAGTCGTAAGTTGTGACTTGAAGCTGTAATTTACCATTTCAAAGCCTGCCTGGAACGCAGCATTAGCGAAAACGACCGGACCGCTTACTTCTGCTTTAATGTGTCATTTAAAAATTGTTAAGTTTAACACACAATGAAAATAGGTGAATTTTGAAAAATCTTTTCATATGTTGTGTAGTTTTTCAGACTATAAGAAAAGGCAACATTTCAGAAAATTGACATGGAGGCCTCTTGCCACAGGGAGTCAGGGCCAACTGAGACTCAAACTGCTGGAAATTAGTTGTCACACAATTACATAACTAGAAAGCTACAAGTTTCTGGAAATGTTTCTTTTTCCTTTTTTTTTGTATTTTCTTTCTTTTTCTTTTTTTTTTAACAAAAAACAAAAAAAAAACGTTGGTATGTTGCACTGTTTATTATGGCAGAATAACCACAAACATAATGGTCAAGGTTTTGCATTTCTCCACATAACAGAGGGAGACTATAGTGAATGGCTCTGTAGACATTTACCATTTGGTTTTAACACAAACTCTTATAACATAAAGCACATACAGTACTTACAGTACTTTTTTGTGATTTCGCTAAAAACAACAAATAGGCAGCTGCAGCTAATGGTAGCTTAACCAGCTTGCTAATACAGAAAGCAAGTTAAATTGGAGTCATCTGACAAAATAAGAAATAAGAAGTCTGCTGCTTTTGTAAACTGCATGAAGGCTGATAAGCATAATGAAGATAAAGTGAGTGTGGCTCAGCAAAACTGTCAGCTGAACAAGTGTTGGAGGGAAATATGGATTGAACAACAGTCTTAAATCTGGTCGAGGAGAAGCGAGACATTTCTGGATGCTTATAATAATACAACTCATTTGTCACCCTTATGTATCCAGGTCAGGGTGGCAGTGGCAAAAACAGCAGCACAGACCCTCTACAGACTATCTACTGTCTTTCTTCCGTCGCTTCCTCCAGCTCTTCCTGAGGCCAGCTGGGAAACGTAGTCCTTCCAACTGAGTCCTGGCTCAGCACCAAAGTTTCCATCCAGTCTGTTGTGCTTGGTACACCTCCAAAAAGAGGAATGGCATCATTCAGCACCTCAAATGAGCTAATAATTCTTAATAAAACTACAGCTGGCCATCACTATTCAAGAGTCGAATGAAAGGTCAAGGAGGAGCATGGCTCAGGTTCCAATGCAAACAATTAGAAGTCCTGTTTATTGGTCATTTCAATCTGTTCACTCCAAGGGGGCAATGCAGCCATTGCTTGTTCTCCCTTGCTCAGAAAACCGACCCGAGATTGCAGATGGCACAACGTGTAGTTTTTGCTGCTGCCTGAGATGTGTTCGTTGGCACCGCAGAGGGGCCGTGGTTACACACTGGAGAGGCAGAAAAGGTTTGTGTTGGATAACAACCAGCAGTGAGGGTTGCGCAACATAAGGCTGAGCTCACTCTGCATAATATCTGGGATGGGGAGGGACAAACCACCAGACCAGAGCAAGTAATGGAGTAATGGAAGTGAAGGTGAGACAAGCTGTCCCAGAGGAAACTGGTCCAAGTCCTCTTCAAATAGTTGATTTAACTCAGACTTTGTCAGACCCCTGACCCTGAATCCAGGGCTCTAAGTGTGTGCACAAGAGAAGAAGAGCGATGAGCAGGAGGTGAAACTAGAATGAGCTCATTCTGCACTGTCAAGCCTGTAGGATTAGACAACACACTCGACATCACAGCTCTCTCTGAGGTTAATGTGCTGAGGTCAGTGCCGTTACATTATGCAACTGTGTCATCACCACAAAACTTCAGGTGTTTGCGCACACACACACACACACACACAGGCGGTGCTCTGGTTCTTTGCAGCTCCATACACATGCTTGCCAGATGATACAATATACGCTGCAAGGAATATATGCAGCTAACGCACTTACACGCAATATGCAGGATGCAAGTTTGCACAGGAATTCACTAGTAACATGAGAAGCATAATATATGTTACTAGTGTATTGTATACACATTAAATGTAATGTCATATAGATTATATATATATACATTTATATGTCCCAGTTTGTTTCTGTAATTAACATCTGATTCAAACATTGGTAAAGGAAAGACAGGAAGGCAGTCGAGTGCAGTCACTGAAATAAATGTGCTCATATGCAGCACCCTCTAGTGGACATAAGCTGCCATTAGAGCATGGAGCAGGGTATAACGGAAACTGCCTCAGCTGCTTAAAATTGAATGATAAAGCACAATAAAACACACAATAAAAGCATAAACACAATCATGAGAATCATCATAATTATTAGCCTTATTTCATTCTGTTATTATTAATTATATAATAATTATATAATTATAAATAGCAATATAAGACTATGGATTCACCAACCACAGCAGATGTAGCAAATGTTTGGTGTATGTTGTATTGATGTTTACTTTATGAGTGACTGTAATGTCTGTGTCTATAGCAGACATGACTGTGTGCCATGTATTTTAAATAATAAGTAACTACAGAGCTTTGTATTACTACTACTATTACTATTACTATTACTATACCCATCCTCATAGTCATAAGCCTGTGTGTCCTGTACTGATCCTGTAGTACTCAAGACTTCACCTTCATGTACTTGCTCACAATTGTAAATAAAAGGACAGAAATTGTACTACAATATCACTGGCTTGATTTCGGCAGGGGGTCTGTGTGTCTTGTCATAATCTTTAATCTCTCCTCACATTCCTTTCGATTAAACATACTGGAAACAATGAATTAAAGAACTTAAATAAGGAATGCATAAAAGTCCATATTGATAAAATGCGCACACAGTGACAGTAGGTCTAACTGAAGACAGCAGGAAGTAAACATTACTCCATCACAGCAACACTTCATGAAGGTGTATTCATTATTACATTTGAACCATTCAACTCCATCCACTTCACTTTATTACACCAGAACATTTCACTCAGCATCATAATGCACTTCAGGGAGTCCTGGGTACGTACATTGAAAAGAATAATTGAACTCGGTATAGATCAAGTGCTCTGGTGTCCAGGGTTGAGTTTACATTTGAAAGCCTGTACTGTAGGCCACATAGACCTGTCCAGCTGATTTCACAGAGTTGCATCATAATAATGCCGAATGAATACAGCAGCATCTTTGGCTGCAGATATTTTCCAGGAAATGTTGATCCCCTGTTTCTAAAAAAAAAAGTGGGACCTCCAAACAAGTGGTGGAACTCACCTCAACACGAATTCTGTCTCCTGGGCTGATCGACATGTTTATCCACTGACATCATGAACTCTGTCGCTTTTTGTCCCATTTAATCACATTACCAAAAGACTTTATTCATATTTTCTGAAATATCATCCATTCTGAAGTGCACCGACTAAGCTGAAGAGAAATGTGCCATTGCTACACTAGGTTATGCCAAACTTTATATTATAAAACTGAAAATTGGCTGGTCAACAGCGTTTCACTGACTTCATGCACACGGTGTACTAAACCATCTTTGACCTGACTGCAAAGAAGAAGAAAAAAGTGTTGCAGTATATTTTGAGATGCATCTGAACTTGACTGAACCTCTTCAGCACAGACAGACACTTCTGCAGGGAGAAGGATGAGTGTGCAGAGGAGTGCAGACTGCGACCCGGAGCCAAAGTCTGCATTCCACAGCACTACAGTACATTTATTACAGCAGCTGGATGTACAGGAAGCTGCTTGGCTGGTTGAGCGCGTTCATCATGCCAAAGTGTTGGGAATAACTGGCTGAGGCTGCCGAGTGAAAAAAGTACATCATTTGCTGCCACACACTCCCTCTGAAAACAAGTGAAACTCCTGCACCGCTGCTGTCCGGAGAAGAAAAGGATAAAGAAAGAATTAATCTGTGATATTGAAATTGACGCGGGACAGCCAGCTGGATGCCACCATATATATAAATCCAACTGGGATGAGGTTTCACTGAAAAGATGATGACTGCGAACAATAAAAATCATTCAGTGCGTACTGTCATCATGAGATCAGAGTGCAGAGAGACTCAGTTCACTGTGGATCTAACTTCTCTGGCGGGGGAATCATTAAAACAGTCCCATCGCTTGATTTCCCCAATGGCAGTGTTGCCCTTATACCCAATTGTTTCTCAATTAAATTGAAAGTGTTGCAGCATGCAAGCAAAATAATACAACCGCACCAAAGCTCAGAGACTGTCAATCAATTATCCCATTAGTGCAAAACTTTGCTGAAGAGCCCAAACAGGCCTTGTTTGTCTTGTGTGATTATAAACTCGAGCAGACTAGCATGTTCCAAGGGGGCCGCATTCTGAGGCGGACTCATCCAGTGGCCCTGCTAACAAGGCAGACGGGGGGTCCCGCCGTAACCTCACTGTTGCCCAAACCAGCATCTGTTATTCTTTTGTGCAAAAGCATTAACTTAACAACAGAGCCAGGGCCATCCACTATTCTCTTTATAGAGCAATCATGGGAGGCAAAATTGGCTTATTGCAATAATGAGCATGCACACACAACATCTGACACAGGCTCACAAGATTTCTCTCAGCTTTGAAGAGAACAAACACATCGGTGAAACTTTAAGCATTCTCTTTATTTCTCTTCCTCAGATATGTTGTGAAAAGAAAACAAATATCATCGCAGACTCCAAAGCACTTCTCATCTCCAGTGTACAGAACTAATCAGCCTGTGTTACTTGCCCAAGGTCTTCCCATTTTTTTATTAGCAACGTTCAGCCCCCAAAGTGAAGCAACATGAAAGAGAAAGCAGAGCACTCAAAAGATGGCTTCGTCTTTGCAATTTATGTCAATCTCACTTGCTTTAGCGTGTTTACAGAGAGATCAATTCCCCAACTCCGAGGGCCAACACTGTCAAAAATGAATAATTTAATAATGATAACCTTAAACTTTCTGTTTTTCCATAATTGCCTCTGTAATATTCTTCCTGGTTTTTTTTCTGTGCCAAATAGACATGACTGGAATCAAAGAAGCGCCGCTTGTTTATTTCGTAGCACTGACAGGAACAGTTTTTTTTTTAATGACTTTGACCTTCAGTTGTTCACAGATTTGGAAAAGAGTCTTTGTCTGTGAAGCCCTGACGTCTTCTAATCTGTCCTAATGTCTACACCGGGTTTTAAATGACTTTTCTGGCTGATTCTTAAGCATATTAAATGACTACAAAGTTCACACAGATTACTTTTCCTTGCCCTGTACTTAGCCCACACTTAAATCAGTGTGAGGCTCCATTAAGGCCAGCAGCCCAGCACCATACCGCTCTGTTACGCCCATTCCACAACTAAACTGTTTAAGATCTTGTATGAGCATTAGGATGTGAATATCTGCGCTCCACGTGGCTCATCAATGAATTATGGCCCACTGCTTTCCAAAAGATACCACTGTGTGAGATCTGCTTAGCTGATGAAAAATTACATCAACATCAAAGAAGTCCTCTTAAAAGAGCAAGTTTAGAAGAATTAATATTTGATAATGCTGAAACCCTGCATAAGCACACAGGCCATGAGTGCCTGATAATCTCTTAAGAATATTAAAAGCTCTAATATGCCATATTTACTGATATTAGGGATTAAAACAGCATATAATATGCATTTAAAAATCGTTTTGCATATCAAAATACAATTTGTGAGCAGTGATTTAATGGTAGTTAATAAGACTCACAGTAGCAATGAGCACAGCAGGCTTCTCTCTGCCACCCTGTGGTCATTTGATCTTACTGCAGGGGTGAAGGGGAGAAGGGGTGATGAAACCATGATTATATTGTGCCTGTATGAGTAGTTAATAATGCATGCATGTGAGGTATACTTGCACAATGTCTATAGTATTATTACAGGTGTAAGTTAAGGGGATAAACCACAGATGTCCCACATGATGGTTGTCAACTGTTTTCTGTTAGGAAAAACACTGAGATGATTTTATTTTACAGTTACTTCAGTTTGGGCCAGGAGGCGACAGCTTTATGACAGACAGATACAAAGTGGGTGTCAAGTTTGAAATATGTGAACATTTCCCAGGCAGTGAGACACATACTAGTGACCAAACCTCATGATGTTTCATTTTGACAGATCTTTCTAAAAAAATAAAGGTGTTTCTGGTGAGTTCTCAGAAGTACAGCAGGAGGACTATATCATTTCAATTTACAAATGTAAATGTTGGTTACTTTGTAGTTTTTGGAGAGTATAAGCATGTGGTCATGAGTGTGGGATTATTAGTACAAGGCTCTGAACCATAGTTGCCAAGACATCAGTGGTGAAATGTTCCCATAGGCCTATTGGGTACAATTATGGTTACTTGGGTACTTTTATAATATGGCCCTTTTAATTGATCTCTTTCCCCATCCCAAATGGAAATACTGTACATTGTACACCACCACATAAATCTGACATTATAGTTACTGAGAATTAAGATTAAGAATTTACAGATAAAATCTTTGACCAGGCATACATTTTTTAAAGAAATCTAGGTGCTTACATGTTAATGCATTGAAAAAAATCATTAAATAATTCAAGATATATTAATAGAACTGACAGAGGTCTTTCTGCCACACAATTTTGGTGCATTATTCATATTTTGCTCTGCGGAATATTTTTTAATGTAGCAGTTTTTTGTAATACAGGATATTTACATTGTGGTAGTTACTTGTAAATCTAAATACATCTTGCACTGATGCAATTTCTTAAATATACTGAATATTGAATACTAATTACATTTTTTGAACTGGTTATTTTCTATAGTGCATTGGTTGTTTGTTGCTTGTTTTTTCAATTTAGTTTAAACTCGGTCTGTCATCTGCAATAGCTGCATCTTGTGTGCTATAGTGCAGCATCGAGCAAAGCTCCCCTGCTGATTCTTAAGTCTATAACCACAGGGTGCTTCATATAGTTTGGAATTACCTGCTTTGAAATTAAAATATTTGTCATCTTTTAACAGATACATCTTTTTTTTCCTTTTCTTGGGAGACATTGTGACATGACACAGTAGGAAGAGCACGAGTGAAAAGTATTCATAAATGTCTGGAAAAAGGTCATCACCAGTGCTCAGCAGATGCATGGGAATCACGTTGGACCAAAGCTTAATTTATAATAGGAAAAAAAAAGAATTTAAAATAGTGAAGAGTGGTCAGGTGCTGACCTTGGATTGGAAGTGAGGTGTGAAGCAACCTTTATTAGTGAGGCAGTTCACCTGTGCAGCTGGGGAGAGACAGGCTGTGATCTGTGTTCGTGAACTCAGTAATTCACATACTGTCTTGTGCCCTGTGATTTAAACTGGTTCTCTGCCTCTCTTTGTTAACTAGCTTCAGTATAATGATGTAGTTTTCTGTGATGTTCCAACACCATGGCTGGAGGCAGGAGTTTAGTCAGCAGCGAGCAGGATCAAGAAAAAAAAAGTGAGCCACTGAAAATGGAGAAAAATGGCTTGCAGTACCCCAAGGTAGGAAATAAATTGCAGACGATAACTAGTGAAGCGAGGCACAAACAGCATAATAAATTGTTCGGGATTTTTGCTCTCATTTTGCAGAGCAAAATCAAACTTTGGAGTGCACAGTTGGCAGGCCATTAAAAGAATTACTTCATGCTCTGAAAACAGAGGGCTTGTGTCAATCCCTATATCTCACACAAAAAGACAACGCACTCCTCGGAATTGCTTTGTGTTTTCTGCCATCTAGGTGGGTACGATGATATGCTCAGATCACAGTGATGCAAGCACAAATACAGTAAGTGACTTGGAAATAGCTTTAAAAGCAACACATCTCTGTTGAATAACGAGCTAAACCAAGAGTTAATACACACTGGCATGGAGTGGATAAATATTTATGCACAAATATTTATGTCTTACAGTTTCTCAATATATCAATATTAATGATTAATGATCTGCATTCCACACATTAAATAATTTAGCAAAAATAAATAAGTCATATTTTGCCCACTCTATAAATATTAAAGATATTTTAGCTGTCTGCAGACTATTTTTGTTGATAACAACAATGAATTTCAAAGATTTGTTAGTTATTTGCTTGATCCAATCAATATTTCATATGTTTATGAATATGAGAATCACCATCGCAATCACCCACTGAGGACGTCACACACGGGCTATGTTTTCCTAAATGCACTGGTCAGAAACATACAAACGTTTCAAACAACGGTTTGGAATATTTGCTTTTACTTCATTGTGTTTTAGGTTAACATGGTCTATGGTAAATCATAGGTGGACAACATAACATACAGTGGGCTCCAAGTTTGGAGGCATCAGGACTCTTCCTAGAGTTGTGAAAATTTCAAAAACATGTTTTCACTTTCACTTTTAAAATTCACAATAAAATGTCAAAGTGTAAAACAGGTCTGAATACTTCCTGAAGCCGGTGTAACTCAATAGGCTCACAGTTTGCAGTCACTTTGATAAAAATGATTCTAAAGATGATGCAGACATTTCAAATGTCTCTTAACAGACAAATATGCAAATGACAGAGGGCCATTTAAATGAATCCATCATTATGTATTTAACCATGCTTACAGCTTGTGATACTATTGTAGGGGAAAGAAAACAGCACCACTATTAAAATAAATGATCACTGAGGTAAACAACACCTGTTCTGGGAGACACTGATGATGACACCATTTTTTTCCCACTGAGTTGTGAGGTTTTCGAGTGGAAACATGAAAATTACACTGGGGCAAGAAAACCCATGCAACAGTATTAATAATGCATTTTCAACATGCATTCTGCATCATTATTCTACAATTTAAATGAGGGTTAAAGCTCACTGCTTATACTTGTACAAGAGCAATTGAACATTAAATATACAACAGTAGCATATTTTCACCAGTGGATCTTACACTGTGCTGAAATTCAGTCCATGGTCACCCTGAGACAGTTTTAACCCTTCCACTCCTGCTCTGTTTGTATAGTCTTAATTACTTTCTACAGTGAGAATTACACTGATGTGGACGAAGGAAGCAATAGAGCAAATAGAAGAGCAAGTGTAACTTCAGATGTTTTGATATACTATATGTATTTTCTTTTTTTAGGCTACTATATGTATTTTTTTCTCTTTTCTTTTTTATTTAAACATTGTTTGTCAGGTGTGCTTCATCTTGAGCACCTGAATGTAGCATGCAATATCATAGGACTCAATCACAAACTTCAGATAGGTGTTATCCTCCAGTTTGACACCATGGCTCACTTTAGTGTTGTTGCTTGGTTACTGAGCTGACATGGTCATACAGTGTAGTTCTTCACACCGGGGGGGAACCTGGTCCGTGTGCAGTTTGGGTGACGCTCACTCCTCTACCTCCGCCGTGAACATCCCTCTCCCCCGGACCGGAGTACAACCTACGTGATTTTAAAGCAAAATGGCGACAGTGTAACAGAACGAGGAACCAGAGACGGTGTCGACGGCGATGACAAAACTTGTGGACATGAGTCCCCGTCGTCGTCCCGAGGTGGGTGTTGCACTCTGCGGTGCAGTTTGATGTGCGCAGGGATACATTGTTGCGGGCACGGTCATTAGTCAGTGACGTGGAGCTGTCGGAGGTCGCAGTGAAAACACCGCAGTGACTGAGCGGAGCTGCCGCCGCGGTGTCGGGGACTAGGAACCAGAAAAGAGTTGTTAATTAAGGTGCCATGTCATGTGTTGTCACGTAGGACAATGTTGGTAGGAAACACAACCATTTCACGCAGAGCTACATGGTAGGACCGTAAATTTGGGCTCTATGCCTTCCCTCTCCGACTTTAAACGGCCTCAGAAACACTGGGTGGTTGTGATAGTGAATGTGATGTGTGTCAGGGGGGATATTTGTACACCCACAAGTATGGAAGTTATTGAAAGCCAAGTGTATTGTCCGTGGCTAAAGCTAAGCTAAATTCCAGTCAACCTGAAAGTCAAAATTGGGTAGCACTGAAGGACCAGGGTGAAGATAGCAACACACACAAAAAACCCACTTTAATATGTTTTCTTTTTAAATCTGGGACATCTACTGTAGCAGTCCCAATGATGATAATAGCCCCTATGATCTTTTTTATAGGACCATGCACCAAGGCTCCACCCTTGCAGGTGTTTTAGCTGATACCTGTCCTCTGGACTGCTTGGGTGAGTACAATCTTTGGCTGATGAATGTCTCTTTCTCTCCACCTAGTTCTTTTATACCTATTATCATCATTCTTATTAGTATGTACAGGTTGGTGTTATCACATATTTCCCAGCATAACTGTATCTGAAAGCACTCCCTTACTACACAGTACACTATATTTGACCTCCGAGTGTGAAATATATTCACTATTTAACACCCAGATCATTTTCTCACATTGGAATGAAAAGGCTGTGACAGTAGCCTACTTTCTACTTCTCGTTCTACTTTCTAACAATCACATAACGCAGTATACACAATATTATGGTTAATGCCAAGTAACATTGATTATTAAGTTTCCAAAATCTCAATTAGCCTATGAAGTAAACTGTTAAATGTCATTTCAATCTGGTAACTCCAACAGTGCAGCACTGCTGGCAATTGCATTAAAATAATATTATTAGCAATAATGCAATGAATTGAAGGAATTGTTTGGGAAATGAACACAGTTTTTGTTTGAATCTGGTAATGAACTGCAACAACCACATAGAGAGCCTAAGCAGAAGCAGGAAGTAATGCTCACCATGGGACCTCAATTTGGAAAAAAGTTTAATTTCGTGATCTGATTGAATTGTGCCATGAGAAAAATATATGACATCTACCTCTTTAAAACATTACGTTTTATGCCAAGAAATCAGCAGTTTGTTGTAAAACTGTGAATAAAAATCAATAATCAATCAATAATAACCAGAAAGACTTCAAGTCGCGTAGGTGATGTCATACACCACGTGCCGCCCTTTCCCATGTCAGCTACTCCACTGCCTGTTACTGTAGAGCGGTCTTCACACAAAATACATTCTTCCATTGCCGTTTTACGACAAACTGCTGATTTTTTTTGGCATGAAACACAATGTTTTAATAGGTTAAGGTCATATAGCCTATTTTTCTCAGGACACAATTCAATCGGATCCCATTCACTTACAGTACATGGAGATTTTTTCTGAATTGAGGTCCCATGGCCAGCTTCTCTTCCGTTTCCGCTTAGGTTCTCAACACAGCAAAAGAAGCTAATTCCGGATGTTTATTTGGTGTGATAGGTTTGTATTAGGACTAAACACCTTGAAGTGATACATGAACACTCACTAAATCACAATCAGGGGTGTTTTTTCCTGTTCTTCCCATTCTGCCAACAGTGTGTGAACGTGTCAATAATCTTGAAGTCTTGAGGTCTAATGAGTCAGAATAATCAAAAACACTTGTTTGGATGTGCAGCGCCTTTAATTTATATCTTGTTGTTTTTAACAGTTAGTCATGCTGTCTAAAATAACACAATTACAGGATTTACTGAAAAAAATATAAAAACTATAAAATATGTTATGGCACTGTTAAACTCAGTGGTGATTACAGCATTACAACATAATTTTCTTCAAAACTACTAGCATACAATGCTAAGACTGATTGAACGTGCATTAATTGTTGTGATTGCTAGGTCGCACGGGTCCTGTGTGGTTTGTAGTTTTTCATAGTTAGAATAAGTTTGGTCAGTGACAAACTTCCATAATAATACATCTATGTGGATGTACTGTAGGACAGCCAATTAACACTATGATTGTATTTGATTTTTGTGTTTGGCAATATATTTTTTCATGCATGAACATGAAAATCTGCACTTTACTCCAAACAAGAACTGGTCAAAAGGGAGGATTTTACATCATAACTTGCAGCAAATAGCCTGATAACTGATGGTTAAACATTTTCACTGAGACAAATGGTGCTTCACTTATCCATCTATCGGTCTCTGGTGACCACTCAGAATAACTGTATGAACCATCAGTGAAAACTGAGGCACCTCCCTTCTATAATTTGAAAGATTGAATACTGAAATATTTTAAGAGACAACAAGCCTATGAGGCAAAATTAGGATGTTGTACTGTTTCTGCTACAGACGTTGGGCGTGCGTGACGTTCCTGTTATCAGCTCAGGAATTGAGGCATTGTAAAAAATCAAAGTACAGACCTACATAAGTCAGTCCATCACTCCATGCAAGTGTGAGGATGAGCTTATGTGGCTATAGGAAGAAGTCAGTGACAGCTTAACAGCCTAGTGTAGGTTTTAAGTGCATTAGTGTACCGCAGAGAGTAAAGGAGTCAACCGTTGGACTAAATAAATCAGATGGTTGAGGCATGTTATCCACAAATTGATTATATGTCACTTGACAAGGTCAAATATTTTAACCAAGATGCCTGAAGTCCCTGAATGCTCAGCATAGCAAACAGTTATGTGTTCTCCGCTGGCCTGGCTGGCTGCTTACACAGCTATAAATGAAGACACCTGGGACTACTTAAATGGGAGTACACTGGCCTGAATTAGCAACTCAGCTGAGGAACAGCTGCAGAGATGAGATATTTTAGTAATCAGGTGGATCTACCAAGAACATAGAGTCCTGCAGGGCTTAACAGAGGTGAGGAAATAAGGGCGGCATCTTTTCACAGGATCACATTGCTGTTGCAGTTAAATCATCTGCAACATAATGCCCACCACTTATTTATCTTGATGGTCTTAACATAGGACCCTGTTCAGTTTTGTTTTATGTTGCATAGCACAAAAACATGAATAGCAGCTCACATTAGGGCTGCAGCCAAAGATTATCTTTGTTTATCATTGGTCGTGTTAATGGAGGGCAGTTGAAGTCCATGAATCAACACCAAAGAAAACTGTGAACATTTTTCTGCTAGAAAATAAATGATGAATAAATGATAAAATGATTTCCCAAATTATTCCCTGTGACCCTGCTGTATGGTGTCCAGGAAACACCACCCATATTTAAAAGCTCAAAAACAATAATGTTGTTTGATAGCCAAATTCCAAAATGGCATACAGTATGTGCACCAGTTTGCTTCAAGTGGCCTAACAGGGTGTTACAATTGACTTCTCCATGTACTGTAGAATATCAAACCATGTGTTTCTTGGTTTGTGAACCTTTTAGCTAACAAAATATATACTAAAATGTATAAGATATAAACTATGTGGTGGAATAACAGTTTTAGTCACTTTCAATAAATGTGCACACTTTTCTTTGGTGCAAAGGGAGGGGTTGCTGTTTTAATACTTTACTGTGTTCAAACATTTTAATAAAAAACTTGTTTTTGTTTTTATTCCCATTGTTATTTGTGACCTTTGTGATTCCAAATGTGTAGATGTAAATGGTACTTGCACATGCAGCAGTGCTCTCTGTGGGACAACAAGGAAGTAAAGCCAGTGCCAACAAAACACAAGGGTTTGTTTCTTGTCAATCATTCCGGTCCTTAATCTGACCCTGCTAAAACTGTATTTCCTCGTGTCCTTATGTGGCTGTATCGCTGAGGAAACAACGTCAACAGCTTTCAGTTATGAATCCAAAAAAACAAAGGTTGAATTTGGAGGGACAGATTTCCTGAGGCAGGGTGTGTGTCAGATGGATTCATGAAGTTTCCCTGAAATCTTAGTTGGGTTGTTTGCCATGCGATCTGTGTGGTGTCGTGTGCCGCCTGTCAGCTTTATTAACTAAGTTTCAGAACATTTACTCTCTGTTTGACTCTGTCACAGGCACGCTTTAAAGAGCCATGCGGTGGAACCAGAGCTCCAACACAGACTGGTGAGTACACACTGACTGTTTCCTTTCTCTAGTTCCATCTTGTTAAACATACAGTACTGCACGATTATTCAGATACACCTCAGATTTGACAAATGGAGGTGGTATTAGTGGAAGATTGTCTCTTATTAGAAGTCACATTATCAGCTCTTGTTCATGATTCAGACAAGAATCCCAACAAGGTGACACCCAGTGAGGTAATGCGTGTTTATAATTTGTTTCAAATAGCCACTGAACTGAAATGAAACTACTACTGCGGATGGGAGAAATTGAGTGTCAGTAGTTTTAATTGAAAAGTAATAAAAATGAGGATTACGTGTGGGCTAATATTCCCGTTAATAATTCCATGCTTCCAATCATAATGGCAGAGCATAAACCTAATATGTGACCGTCTCAGAAGAGGTGTTATCGTTCAGAGGCACAGTTGTATGTCTCCTTACCGTCTTAACACCTGAAACTGTAGCGCAGATGTGTGAAATACTCTGAAACTATAGCTGGGTGTGATTACCAGTCAAATTAAATCTGAGATGTCAGTTACATGTGTCAGTGCCTCCACTCCTACACTTGGCAGGTTGTAGGGAGTGACAAGCTGGCTGTTGATTATTTTCCAGTGTGAAAGAGAATCACTGACAAGCAAATAGTGATCACAGTTCAGCTGTCTTTGTTTAATTTTCTTAAAAACCCAGAGCCACTGGTGTGAATTTTTGGATGTTGAAATTGTCACCACATTTGAATGGTTGGATTATCACATGAGTAGTTCAAGTGTGGGTTGGCAGTTTCTTATGTATTTTTCATAGCAAAATAGGTACTAAACAATGATTCTGCTTTATTGTCTCCAACTTCAGTGACAGCCCCATGCTGGTCGCTACAACACAAACACGAGAAGCTGTGTTTCTCCAGGAAGTTCATTTCTACCTCTTTTCTTTTAATTGGTTTTGATGTTGGTTGGACAAAACAAGATATTTGAAGATGTCACCTCGCCGATTGTCACTCTTCACTAGTTTGCGACACACCGTTAATTGATGATTAGAGTAGTTGTTAATTACAGGCCCTACTTCATTCTGGTTTCTGCCTTTTTGCACAGTACCAGCCTCATTACAGCGTCACAGGGCTTCACATCTTCATATATTTTGGCTTAAGGAGTCTTATCTTGTTTGCTCTCTCTCATTAAGTTTCCATATTACCATATTAGTCTGAGCACTGTGCAGGTTTTTTAATATAGTGATATTCTTAATGGTGGCCACTCGTGTAATTTCGTGCAAAACGCATTCTACAGACATCAGCGTTTTGACAATTTCGATTTCATGTTTCATGTGTGCCTACAATCTTCATTTCAACCCTCACACAGTGGTTTCAGCTCTCATTTTTGTTTGTCTTTTTCCTGCTTGAATTACACATCGTATGTATGAGCATCCACTGCGGCTCCAGAAGCAAACTGCATGAAGACATGAGAGAGCTTTCGCTTTCTTAATTTGTGACGGCAGCTCTACTGAGGAGGGTTTGGAGAAAGATACTTTGGCTGAATTTCTGGGGATAAGGCTTCTTTCTCAAGATTCTTATTCTCTGACACATGACGCAGCCTGATTATAGGAAAAGCTTCAAACAAGCAGCTTTTATGAAGCATTACACATCTTGACAACATGAAAACTTGGATTTCAATTCTTTTTAGTGTCTAGTTTTGGATAGCATTCGTGTTCATAGACGTGACTTTCCTGTTCTTCACGTGTGAATTAAATGGTAGCCCAATTAAGTCCTGGCAAAGTAATTGTTTCGGAGCAGAAACGCTCTCAGACAACTTCAATCTTTGGTCCATTAAAAGCTGAATGAAGCACTGGATGAAGCTGCCAATGCCCACAATCCAGTCTGCTGCTCCCCCTCTGCAGATCAAGCCTCCTGTTATCTTGTCTCACTCAGGCTATGGACCGTTTCCTCCACTAAGGGGCAGAATATGATCACTGATATGCAAAGTCCTCTCTCAAAGGGATGGAGCATTGGAAAGCAACATCAGGTAATGTGTGATCATATTACATTGGAAACATGATAAAAGAAGAGATGGATGATAGGAGAGATCATCATTTAAATAAATAAAAAATAGGGTTTTTTATTACGTGTTATTTTAAAACATGGTATTAGATAACGTAAATGTGAAATAACAAAAATCCATTTACATGCAGTTATGTGCAATAATATTATAGCACAGATCGTTGATAGCTTACTTTTGAGGAGTAATCTGGTGCGCTTCTATTATTTATATTTGAGTTAATTTTGGCATTTGTTATCCATCACAAACAAATCCAATCAGACAATTAAAAAAAAAGTGCTGTGTTTTAACTTCAGGTATGACCCAGATGCACCCAGGTCTGCCAGAGTGTCAAATTAGTATAGCCTTGTATTTATCCCTCTGAACATTTCACGAGTCCAAACAACCTCTATCTTTGAGGGTTCGGATTAGTGAGCGTCTATTGTACATGAGCTGTGAGACAGCTAACCCTTTCTGTGATACCTATCTAAGGTTGAGCTCAGCACTTTCCTCATTAATTTCCCATTTATTCTCAGAGTTGGATGTGATATTTTAGAGATTTGAGCACGCGGGGCACAGGTTAGGCGCAATTATGCTGACGGAGGGCTTTTACAGACATGCTCAATGAAATCTTGAGTATAGGATTATACATGTAGAAAGTTATATAGCGATTAACCTTCATTTCAGTCCCCTCGGTGATCTCTAGGAGGCAAATCCTCCTCCAGTCAGCAGCTGTCAGGTATATTTCTCCACCCTAATAAATGACCTTCAAATGCCTACATCGAGGCATTCCTGCTGCTTCTTCTTCTTCTTCGTCTTCTCCTCCTTCTTCTTCTTCCTCTTCTGCTTTTGAAGCGTATGAGAAAGAAGGAATAGCATTTGAACCGGCCCTTCAGGTAGTTCAAATGCTTCTTTAAACTACATCCTGCTCCGTTTTTCTTCAGCGCTGAGGCCATACGGATTCAGAGGCAACAGAAAGACAGCCTGTGGAGGTTTGACCACTGGTGGCGCTGTGGAGCAGTATTTTTAGCGCTTATAATTATAATTTTTCGTAACAAGAAAGACAGGGCACTTAAGGTATGATATTGATATATTGTATTACCTATAATGGAACATATCTTCCATGAATTAACGTGGCAAAAAGACCAAAATGAAGTTGGTGGGTTGGTTAAGCTAGTTTTATGTGTTTATACTTTTAGATTTCTTTTTATATACGATCATATGTATTCGTTGTTATATATCAGGTGGATTGATTGATACAAGGTTAAATATTTGTTTAGACAATGAAAAAAAAGTTTATTATTAATAACTTCCACAAACTAATTGTTTGTGTGAAACAATCTGTGGGGGTCCAGCGATTTGAACTAGTTTCATAAACAAACTTGCTTGTTTCGCAAATTAGCTGGAAATGACCAACAGTAATTTGACACAAGACAGAATAAAACAGATCTTTACACGAAAACCAAAAATGAACCCGAGTCATAAAAAGAAGAAGAGGAAGCTTGAAACAGGTGAAATAATCACACCCTCCATTAGCTGATTTTTCACAGTTTGAAGAAAATAACATTTTTGGAAACAGGGATTTTCACAGTGTGTGTTTGAATATGTCGGCGTGTGTCTGCATGTGTGGGTTTGTTTAATTTGTTCTTTTTTTTGTAGCTGTGGAGTCAGGCACACAACTGAAGCTATGTTAGCAGCAGCGCTGTCTTTTTCATGTTTTGTGAAGTATTCCTTTGTCACAAGCAACTGGAGAAATCCTGTGAATTGGTTAATGATGCTGGGGGAAAAAAACAACCTTTGTGTTGATGTTACACTTGTTAAGCACCTTAATTCAAGGTATATAGCCTACCATTATTTTATAATTACAGATATTTAACATTGTTATGGTTTTAATTTATATTGTTTCTGTAACATCATCATAAGCACTTTCTCACAATTTCAGCGTGACTTCATGACCAAGCCACTTCTAAACTATTGCCAACTGCTGCTACCTATTATTGTTGGTGCGTCAGTACATTGGTGCTGCAGTAAGCAGGCTTTCACAACAATGGCAGTTCCCTCCCCTCGCCCCCACAAAGAAAGGACATTTTTTGAGCCCCTTTGATTTGGCCCAATTTGTTTTGATGTGAGGAGTGAGTGGTTTTTAAAATCTCCTTAACTCCCCAGGCCTGGCCCAGCCTCCCACAGGCCTAATGACCGTAGCCTGGCCCGCGTTGAATAATACAAATGCTTGCGAGGTGGAGCTGGGGAGGGAGGGCAAGGGGTTAGACGCAGACTCTACTTTTACAGTACACCTCCATTGATAAGATTGTATTAATTGGTATGAATAGAGAGGGGTTTTCTCCCTCTCCTTGTATACATTTACCATTATACTCATTAGCTTCCCGTTGCCTCCCAGCGAGTTTCTCCTTCACATCCCCCGGGCTCTCCTGGGAGGCAATTTGCATCTCTCCATGGTGTCTCTCTGGGGTTATTGAGGAAATATTAGCCCCTTTTCTTCTGTGGCCGACCCTTTGATTTATTTGGAGCTGGAGCTGATAGAGTGGCACTCACATGTTAATGACTGGCGCTGATACAGGCCCCTGGTGCAAGACAACTCATTGATCCAGGTTGAAAAGGTACAATTGACAAGCAGTACTGAATAATCGTCTTACATGTGTCTGCGCGCGTGTGTGTGTGTGTGTGGATCTTGGGAAATGACAAGGGATTCCCACTGCTGTCAAGGCTACTGCGCTCAAGCTGTCCACTTTTTCTGATAGAGTTAGATAAATAGGCTTTTGTTGGCCTCTGGATTCCTTGTGACTTTTTGACAGCCACAGTTTTTGGCGTTTTTTTTTTCTTCAGAGACTTGTTTCTTCTTTGTTCACCATAGGCTCTGCTGCTCGTGTCATCTCTTTGACCCCCATGTGATCACAGCGGTGCTTATTTTAGCCACTTCGAGGCCTCTAAACCCAATCAGAGGCTGCCAACGACACACTTGATCCACTTTCTGTTTGGAGTTGTTTGTCCCGGTCTAATAATAGAGCTCAAGGTGACTACTGAGGACTCACTTTTGGTTGCCATTAGTGACTATGAGGCCCCCTGTTCCCCTGCGTTTCCCCCCCTTGCTCCTGCCGCCGTGCACTCATATTATGTTTTAAAGAAAGATAATGAGAGATTTCATCCTAATACCTACGATGCTTGACATGCCTCCGTATCTAAGCTCACTGATGTCTGCTCGGCAATGTGGAGCCTGTCCTCAATTTGGAGAGCAGTTTGACACCAACTCCCTTTCATCTGAATGGTCACATGTCTACGGCAAAGCGGCAGCAACAAAGTTTGTTATATATTTATATATATACGTTTCTTTTTCTCTTTTTTTTTCCATCTCAACTGAAGTGGAAAGCATCTGAGTGCGCCTAATCATAGCAACAACCTCTGTCTTGCTTCGTATTTATATACTTTCAGTTATATGGTAATAATAACATTTAATAAAAGTCAACATCCTAACTGCCACTAAACAAAAATACCCACCACCGCAATCACTGCATCTCCTCTGCATACTTATAACAGATTAGAGGTTATGTATATCAATTGCGCAGCTCATGCATATTGTTATGAAGGAGAAAATGCAGGAAATGGAAATGTGCCATTTCAACGAGCCGGCACAGCTTGCCAAAAGCGGGCAAGTGGGTAGTGCTTGTGGTGATGGTGGGGTTTGTTTTCCTCTCAGTGTTGGGGGGATGAGAAGTCATGTATCTAAACAGAGCAGATATGATGTTTATGAGAGCCATCTGCTTGGCAGCCCTCCTGTGCCTACTGCCCTCCTCAATGTGAGAGCAGCCTCATTAAAACGGTCACATGCCTGAGAAATTTCTAACTGCTGTTTTTTTCTCTTCTCCTTCTTCTTCTTCATCTTCTTCTTCTTCCCCCCTTTAAAAGGAGTAGAGTTTAAAACTAACAAAGCCTTGGGAAATCCCCATCAGACATCCCTCCCTTAATCCATTTAATTTTGAAAGGTATTGTTTAAAGCTTTAAAGTTTATATCGTTTAATCCCCCTCCAACACTACGGGCAGCAAATGAGGCCGTGTCAGCAGCTTGAACAGATATAATCTACTCCACACAACAGAAAATCCTCCTTCAAGACAAGGTTGCATGGGTTTCCTGTGAACTCACTGTTTGATGTTTCTACCTGCTATTGAACATGACTTCTGTCTTAACCCAACTGTCACTCGCTCCCTGTCCCCTTTTATCACTCCGAATGTTCTCGCTTCACCTTTTTTCATCAGTAAATCTACCATCACAGCCATTTCACTCATTCCCCTTTTTCAGGAGAGGGCGGCAAGGAGAAATTTGTTGTGGGCAGTTCTTTTTTTCTTTTTTTTTCTTTGCTACTGTTGTACCTTGGCCAAGGAGCAAGAGAGTTTTGGTAAGACACTTCTCACCAGCGTGAACATCGTCCTGTCATTGTCTATTCTTTCTCTCCCTCATATTTTTTTCCCCCCCGATTTGATAAGTTATAGCAGAAGTTTGGTATTTTTAGAATATAGGCTTGTTGAAACCAGTCTTAGGTTGTCAGTCCTCTAAAAGTGAACTTACAGCCAGTAGCTGGTTAGCTTAGCATAGAGGCCTATAGCTTCATAAATAAACACAACTTGTATACACAGTTTTTAATATATCTTTGCATTAAACAAACAATGGTATGACAAGTTGATCAGTGATGGCGCTGCAGGCAGGAGGATTTTTGGTCCCTTTGGACAGAGCTGTGTTAGTGGTTTGCTAAGCTACTGTGAACTAGACAGACAAAAGTTAAAGAGCCAAAGTGCTGACGTGACAACAGGTTAGAATCTGCTCCTCTTGCTACTGTAGCTCTCTCATTAAGCATTTTCTCTGACTGATGTGCTAAGACAAAAGGAGAAAATGAAACACGCCAAACACGCTAGAAATTAAAACATTTGTTGTTTTACTAAACAACAATTAATTCGTGAACATACCAGAAACGAAAAAAAAAAATCACAGTTCCCATCAGAAGTTCCCACGGCAGCTGCTAGTAATGTCACTGAAACTCTGTGTTTATCTATAGCCACCAGAAAATATTTCAACTTCCTAATTGTATTTGCAGTCTGGTGGTCAGGGGCTTATGGGAAATACTTATTGGAAGATAAAGGCCACCATCCTTTTCGTGTCACATTGAGTGAACTACACAACATGCTGGGTTAGTTTATGTTCCAAGGCTGGAGTTATTAGTAATTATTGTAGTTACAAATCTCAGTGGGATTTTTAATGAGGTTCTCCTGGAACAGAACCAGAGGTTTAGTGGCTCTGTGTGTCCACCACTTACCACCACATGTTTTCCTCACACATCTTTTTCGTACTAACATCTGGTTACTAAAAGCAAAGTTTGATAGGGTGTTTTTTTGGTTTTTCCTCAGGCTATCTGTTTTTTTATTTTTGTTTTTACTGTTCAGCAAAACTGAACCAAACCAGCTTCTGGCTGTGGCTTCCTATTTACCGGACAGAGTGGTATCGATCCACAAATTCCACATATCAGAGTTTTTCTCAAATACACCAATGGATTTTCTTTAGGCTACTGAAATGACTTGAATGCACATAGACATTCTTATTGCTAAAGCAGCATTAACATTTAATTTATTGTTTAATTTCTATTAAAAAGCACAATCATTTTTGCAACATACCACCTATGGCCCTCATATATTTTCTTGTACTTTGAGTCATATAACTCCAGTATATAGTTTCACTCAAGCATGAAATTACATTGTTTAGTTATCAAAGGCTTTGTGTAATTACATTTGTGCAATTCAGGATGACAGGGTTGATAGTGTCTGCACAAGATGCTGGCATACATAATCACAGCCAAAATCCCATTAGGGAGAATGGAGACCATTATTATGGAAATGACCTTTGGGTGACAAGAATTCAGTGGGATAAAAGAGTATGTAATCCAGACAAAGACATCGTGTGAAGCCATTCTCTTTATTTTCTCTTGTGCAAATTTAAGAAATATTAGGATGTTTTCTGAATCTGTCAGTTTTGTGTATTTTTTTTAGTTTTTTTAGTTTTTAACAAGCCAATACGTCACATTGAGGAAAGTGAAATTTGTCATGTGATGCATTAGTAATTTCTTCCTGCTTCTCTGTTGTTTGATACTGTGGGTAACTGCAGGGCTAAGATAGTAGTAGAAGAACTTAACAGTGTGTTTCCTTTTTTTTTTTTTGCTGTGGCACCTTCACTGAGAGAACATACTCACCCTGGGATTACTGGAGTGTCAAGCTGTATCTCTGTCTGTTTGTTTTGAGCCACGCTTTGATTCCCTCACACTAAAGAGGCAGCTTCATAAATTCACATTGTGTCAAATAAATCAATAGATCCCATTAGCTGAGGAAGTTGTGTAGTGCAGCACTTGAGGGACCGTGGCCCCCTTGTTTAGACATTTCTCCAGCAAAGGCGATGGCAGAGGAATATAAGGTTGGCTGTTGATCCATACAGACAGCTCCAGCAGTTGAAATGGTTTGGCTGACTGGTCCCAGTTGGTCTTTAGCGCTGTCTCCACTGTGCTGCCAGCCCGGGTTTTCACTTGAACAGGAAGAAGGAATTTACTTAGACATTCACAGCCTTATAAGCCTACAGCACCAAACTCTTCCTGTTCAATCACTTCATTGTCCTGCTCCACTTCAATGTCTGGTTTGCTGTTTTCTGACATTAAACAACTTAAAGATAAAAAAAAACACACACACAATGAATTTATCTTTGTTGTTGTTGTTGTTGTAATTATTTTAGTGCTCATTGCAATATCCCCTGATGACTTTGTCTGCTCTGAAGCTTCAACTAATAATTATTTGCACTGTCACTGTGTTGATTATAATAAATTACTAATATTGTCTACAACATCAGAATTCTTCAGATCTGTAGGTTGGATTATAAGACCGTTTTGTGGGACAGTTTAAGTTTAGTTTAGTTTAGTTTATTATTTCAGGACAGTGTACAATACCATTAGTCAATTGTAAGACAATGAAAAGATGGTTGTACCAGATTTAGCCTCTAGGGCTAATTTCCATCTGTAGTCCCAAATTCCCAACATAAAACTCACAATATAAATCACCATAAAATACAGATTGCAAAAAAATACACATCACAGTAAAATACAGGAGGAGCCCAAGACATAGAACGACACAGGCGAACACTTGAACAGCACAGAGGCAGCACACACACGGGCCGCACAAGTAGCCACATGGACAACCGGGGGACAACATTGAAAACACAGACATACATCCCCTCATTCAGAATGTAGGAACACAAAATACCAAAGGGTGGGCCAGCAACAGCTCCTATGGCCGATAAAGTGCAGGGAGTTTGCAATGTACATGATTAGTTAAAGTGCTAGTTTTCTTGAATAAAGTGCTGTTTTTCCCATTTGAGATAGTTAAAGTGCAAAATGCTCATAGCAGCAGGGAGAGTAAAATAATAATAGTAATAGAAATGTTAGCAATTATAAAAACGTAAGAAGTAAACAAGAGCATGACGTCGTTTTTATAGCTGAGTAGGTAACAGTAGAAGACAAAATACCAGCAATGTTAATTCAAGATTGCAAAAAATAAGTATATACCAGCAATGGTAGTGTGACAGGTGTATCTGTAATGCTCAGAAAGGCATTCAGTGCAGAATGGTTGTTGAAATCTAGATCAGAAAACCACATTGACGGGGTTTTACAATGACACTTGACCTCTGCACTCAGTGTGACTGTGATGGACGCAGGTTGTGGACTTTGTCTCTCGTCACTCTCACCTGCTGTTATGGTCTTATTGCCCTGAAACAAACAAACAAAAAAAGTTGAATCTAATGACTGCCTGCACAGTTATCTGGATTAATGAAATAAATAATCCAGGCAAAAAAAAAAATAAAAAAAATTGCAGTCAAATGTTATGGCATTTTCACGAAATTAGATTGTGCACAGTGGAGAATAACAGGAAGATGAAAGAGAATAGGGCATGACATGCGCTGAGGTTGTGAGCCAGACTCAAAGCCATACTGATGTGAGTACATGGCATGCTTCCCAACCCACCAACTATCACAACATGCTGCAGGAGATCATTTTTAACTCCATAACTTGAGCTGATGTCACTTTTGCTGTTAGTAAAGTACAAATCAAAGCTTTTATTATTATGACACTGGAGTTTCCAGTTTATTAGCTACATTTCTACAGTACAATCTAATTTCATCCAGTACAACAGCTTTGCAGTAATTTCCGTGTGCTTTTTTTGTTGGTGCCACAATTCTACATTACTTTGTATAGAGGTGTTCTTCATACTTCATGTACATAATATACAAATAGTTCACTATATAATAGAAATAAACTTATGGGAAACCTCAACACTATCTATGCCCTAAATAAACAAATAGATTAATTAATGCCGATTTGGCTGCTTCTAACATTTGGCTCAGCTATGGCAGATTATTAGAAAAGCATGTTACTATAATCTTAAATGTAGGTTATACTGCTTGGCTGACAGGTGTTCCTACTAATATGGCACCTCCAGAGGTTTATCAATAGCACGCACATATGTTAACAATTTCAAAACCTAATTTTCTATCTCAGTTGTCCTCAAAATGAGATGCAAACTTCATGTCCTGAAAGACCGAGAATGAGAATTGCTCATTACATTTCTGAAAGGTATTTTAGTTTGTTTTCCTTTGTCTGACAGAACACAATAATGATGACGCTCCTCCTAAATCTTATTTACTAAATTGAAAAACAAGGTGAGGGTCTTGGGTCTTGGGTAAAATGCCAAACAGGGTTCGCAAAAGTACACAGCAGATTGATCTGTGCATACAGCTTAACGGTATTAAAGCTGATAATCCCTGTAAATATCTCCAGGTAAGGCAAAGTCAGCCTTTTAACATTGACTAAATGAGGTAAACAGAACCAAAAAAAAAAAAGAAAATTTAAATTGCATTTCTGGTGAACCTCTGTTCGTTATAAATATAGCAGCGAGTTGTGTGAGTTGGCTGCTAATGAGGCTTGCACATTTTAAACCAAGATATTTTGATGGTTTTTGCCACCCTGCCGTTTTGGGGTAACAGTGAAGTTTGCTTTAAATATACAGCGTCTGTTCCCCCTTCAAACCTCTAACACCACAACAGATGGGGAGAATATGGAGCTTGGAAGGTTTTACCTCAGAGGTGGTAACAGTGAAGCCACTCATTAACACTGAATTTACCACTTCGTTAGCGACGCAACTTCCTGTAGAGAGCAACCGGCCCTGGATGTCAAATCCACTGAGCATACATTTTACACTAAATCAACTTTGGACAGCAGAGTGCAGTCTGTGGTGAGATGTAGCATACACATGTTGAACTGTGTGCTGATTATGATTCCTATTCAATTATTCAGAGCTATCAATTTTAATGTGTTTGTCCAAATTCATATGAATAAAAAAGAAAAAGAAAAAAAAAAAGAATCACTGTGGCTTCAATTCAGCCATTCTTAAAAGAATTAGTATGCCCGTCCATGTGGATGTGCAAAGGTGTATGTTTTCTTTGTGTGCGTTTTAGACAGATTGTGTGGCTGCCAATTTGGCAGGATTCAAGTAACAACAGACTCATGCTGGGATCTGTGTTGGCACCATCACAGAGTGATAAGACACAATATGATCTCATTGGAGGTGTACTTTGTTCCCATGGAAATTGGTCAATTTTAGCAGACGACTGAGAACTTTAGGTGGAGAAGCAGGAAGGTTATATCCCAGAAGTACGCTCACATAATTAAGCATCCTCGCCAGGGTATTCAGGGCTAACAGCAGGGTTTGTTGTGAATAGAGGTGGCGAAAGAGGGTGTTGGAAAATCATAATGCGGCACAGAATAATACCACTCTCATTTTATGAAGCGGTGGGAATAGCCCAAAAAACTATTTTTTTTAACAGTACCATATTGTTAGTGTGAATGAGAAAAAAAAAAAAGATTTCATTGTACCTGTTGTACAGCCCTGTGTCATTTTGTAATTCACATCTGCACCGTTTCATTTGGTAAATTGTCTTAGTATGAAAAACAAAGGACAATGTGCCCTACTCAGGGGAGGATTAGGAAAAATAGTGATGTTTTAATAATTGTGTGATGTTCTTTTGTATTTCAGAAAGCACTGCTACTATGTCTGATCTGAAGCCAAATGTGCAAGAGGACAAAGACGTGGAATCAGTGCCTGACAGCCCGGGTCTTACTCAGGAGCCATTACAGAGTCACACGTTTTGTCTAAAAAACAATGCTGCAGGTCTGTCCTCAGATGAACACGAAAACCCTTTAAATGGAACCCAGCCGAATCCATTTGTATACAGCAGTGTCCCCGCTGTTCCCCATGCAGGCAATTCATTGCCTTCAGGAGCACTTGTTAATGGGCCTGGTTCACACCCCACCTCAGAGGTACACTGTGTCCTGAACAAAGGCTCTGTTTTATCCAACAATGTCCTGGATGCCGCATGGCAAGTGGAGAAGGACACGAGCCCCGAGGTGTTACCACCACCTAGTGAGCTTCAATCAGACGCTTGGAAGAACACAGCGGGGCTCGCTGTAAAAACACTGGCCACACAGCCAGGTGTCAACACGCCACTGTCTCACTCGGAGGAGAATGAGTCTAAACTGGCCTGTTCCGCGCTGTCAGGTGACGATGGAGAGCAAATGCACATTAGCCGACCTCGGACAAAACAGACAATGGAAACGGGATCGGTGCGCGACGTTGAACGGTCAGGAAGCTCCTCTGATGATTGCGACGACGTCGAAGTAATCAGATGGGATTCAGCCAGACGACGCTTCCTGCACGACGGCAGAAGGCTGGAGACCAGAGTGATACACCAAAGAGACAGGCGGCACAATACCAATGTAAGAAACATGGTGGGCTCTCTGGCAAAGGTTAACAACAGCTTAAATCACACACACAGACATTTCTGCAGTGGTAATGATGTTGAAAATGTTGACACGGACAACAAAGAGGATTCTTTGGGCACACAACGCGCTGTTGAATATTCTGCGCTGCCATTCAAAGATGTCTCACCTTCAGACTCTGAGCGCCACATTTACAGCGCAGCACAGGAAGGCTGTAATGAGGGAAATGACCCTGAAGATGAAGACAATTTCAGCACAAAAGCGGAGCGGTTGACGACAAAGCAACTCGAGCGAGATCCGTCTTTCTTTTCATGCACAATATGCAATGTTAATTTCAAGGAAAAAAGGCATTTCCATAGACATATGATGTATCATTTAGGCAAGCATAATCAGGTGAACAGTGAGAATGTTTCACAGACCTTTATATGCAGGGAGTGTGGGCGTTTGTTCTGTGATAGCAACTCCCTCATGAGGCACATCATTATTCACCGAGATAGGCTGGAAAAACTTATGGAGGAAATCAAGGCTCTCAAAAACACAGATGTTGAAGACAGAGGGGCTGCAGTGCAGTGCCCTCAGTGTGTGTTTGGCTGTAATTGCCCCAAAATCCTCGTCCAGCATGCCAAAACGCACGATAATCTGAAGCACTACTACTTCTGTGAGGAGTGTAACTACATTACACTCACACAGCAGGCACTTGAACTACACTTACACGTCGCACACCTCGACACGCACACACAGCCCCAGTGCAGGAAAATGACTCGTACTAATGATGCACAGGAAGCAGCCCATGTTCATTTTCAGTGTAAAATGGGTTTTTTCACCAGTAGAGACAAAGTAGTATTAGAAAGACATTCTGAGCCGGGGAGTCGGCGATCACACTACGGTCATTATAAAAAAAGTTCCAACCAGCCTGCAAGCGCTGGATGTAAATCAAATGTGTATAAATCGACTTCAGGAGAAACAGCACATTTCTCCCACTGCACCAGCAGAAACGGGAACATACATATCGAAAAGCCAGATGAGAAAACTTTCAATCCTCCTCGGTTCAAGTGCCACGCCGGCTGCACCGAAAACACGCTGTCGCCATCTTTGTGGAGGATCAGCAAGCATGGAAAATTACTCCTGCAGCCGGCGGGAAAATTAGATGTGGCAACTGATCTCACCTGTGTGCAAGAGGATGGTGAAAAGAATGACTACGAGGCTTTTGGCAGCTCAAAGCAGGCAAACTGTCCTGCATCCGCCAATGTTTTACTATCAGCTACAAGTCTTAAATTAGACCAGATGTTCTGTCAGGGTGGCAGCAGGAGCGACCTGGAAAGCAGGAGTCTACACACCAAAGCAAACCAAAATTCTCCATCAATGAGAACAATGTCAACACCTTTGCAAAACACTATTGACAACATGAATGGTAATATATTGCCAAGGCTTAGCCAGAGGCGCAAGAAACATTTTGGAGTTTTGGAGCTGGAGAAAGGCTGCGAGGGCGGCCATAACTTCAGTGATGACATCGGCAGAGCTACAGGCGGCTTCTTGGAAAGCAGCAGCCAGAGCGAAAGGAACCCGTACGCTCGCAAGTATTTCAGAAAGAGGCAGAGGTTTCCCACCAGAGACCACCAAAGCCCCTGTAAATTCACAGATGAAGATGATGGAGACGAAGACTGCAGTGACATAGAGCAACTAATAATCAAGGAAGAGTATATCGAAACCACAGTGTGCGACAATTCCCCAGAGTCGCCTCGTACGCCCGCCAATGAAAGCTTTGTCGTTTCTCCGTCTCAAGTGGTAGAGCACAAGACCTGTCCGTACTGCCCCGCCATGTTCGAGTCCGGAGTGGGTCTGTCCAATCACGTGCGAGGGCACCTGCATCGCGTGGGCTTGAGCTACAACGCTCGGCACATGGTCTCGGCGGAGCAGGTGGCGCTGCGGGATCATCAGCCACGAACCCGCAGGAGGATCCCCGCCGGCTCCAGGAAAATGAAAAGAGGTACGAGTGGTATTTCAGCTCTTGTTACAGCCTATTAAACGTTCACAACTCAAGCAAAAGATGTGATATGAATGGAGTGTTTGATGGAGCCCAAGATTTAATAGTCCAGACTTAGTTTAGTCACCATCGGGCGCATAAGGCACTTTTAGCCTTTTGAAAACTGAAGAAATTAGAGGATGGATTAAACACCACAGGACCACCCAGGCCAAGAGTGTAGATCACAACCCAGAGTTTCCTCCCAGGCCTAGCATTATATACTAGATTATGATATTCTCCTGTAGGCTACTGGTTGCATTAAAGAGCCCTGTAACGGCGCATTATGTACAGTAATAATGTAATCAATTTTCACGTCATTATGTAATAACGCCGCATTTTGTAATAATCTGCTACATTTTGTAATAAAAATCTTGAACGCAATATGTAATAAACTTTGCCGCATTTTGTAATAAGTTGTTACATTTTGCATCAGTTATTACAAATTGCGGGTGTTTCCATGGTCCAGTCCAAGATATTCATATAGGCTACTGTGCCACACATTGGTGGGTGTTGGTGGTTTATTACATAATGCACCAAATTATTATATTAAGTGCAACACCCGCTATTTGTAATAACTGATGCAAAATGTAACAATTGATTACAAAATGCGGCAAAGTTTTTTACATATTGCGTTCAAGATTTTTATTACAAAATGTGACAGATTATTACAAAATGCGGCGTTATTACATAATGACTTGAAGATTTATTACATTATTACATAATGCGGCGTTAGAAGCCCAATTCACATCAAATACATTCACTATGAAAGAGCAGATTAAGGTATTGTATCAGAGTTGTTGAGTCATTTTTGCGGCTTTCTCTGCTGACCAAAGTGAAACCAATGTTCACCAGATATGGTTAGTCCTCAAATGAAAACAAAAAATAAAGCATCATGACATCTGTCTTCCCGGGCTAAGTGTACATTCCATGTTGAAGAATTAACTAGCTCTACCATGCAACATAAGAAAAATGCTGTGCCATAGTTTGTTTGGATCATTCACAGACTTGGTCTTGTAGCACAGTAGCATGTACATTGCCTGCAAGTTTAACAAGGCAGCATTTTCTCCCAACTCATGGAGCGATCTTTATTTCAATAAGCTTTCTACAGCTGATTAAATCATTTCAACCTGCTTAATTCACAAGCTCAAGATTTGTGCTGTTGTGTTAAGGAAACAGTCAGTGTGCCATGTGAGAATGGAAGATTTCTTAGGTGTCAGAAAACTAGGTGGGTGGGGCTTGGTGAATGATATTTGTCAGCTTGCATTGATTTTGAGTGACCTAAAATACAGGACTGTTGTAAGCCAGATTTTGCCTGTTTGCATGCCCGCTGTAGGTTCTTTGCAAATGCATGTTGCATATTTAACTCCACAGCTTTTACTCTTCCATTTCAACTTTTGTGACAAACTTTATCTTATAATACAGCTGTTAAGCCAGACACACAAGGAGAGCACACGTGTCCCCTGTGCTGGGGTTGGTTTGATACTAAGACTGGCCTCTCCAACCATGTGAGGGGACACCTGAAACGAATAGGCAGAAGTGTTACCAGCACCAGCAAGTCCCCGCTGTGCATCCTAAATGAACTGCTACAAGACAAAAAAGAACACGGGGACATACACCAGCTCCTCAACAAGGACCAGCTACCCACTGGACCTTCAGTCTCTCAGAGGTTCATCAGCAGCAGTGGCCTGGTCTTGACACGCACGGCACTACCAGCTACGCTCCAGTATGAAATGAAGAATCCACAAGCCATGGGGGGGAAGCAGGAGGCACAGGCCTTGTCGGAGTGGAATAAGCCACAGGCAGAAGCACAAACAAGTGTTAAGGCCTCCTCAAGCACTTTAGTTGAACTGTTAAAGACAAGAAGGGAAAGTATTGAGCTCACAGCAAGAAACAAGCAGGACGCCCATGCTGCCAGGAAGCTCTGTGGTATGACCAAAGATTACAAGGAGGAGATTCCGAGCACGGAGCCAGACTGGACTCACGGTATGGAGTCCTATGCTTTAGGCTTGGGAGCAGTTTCGTGGGTGGACAGGTTTTGCATGTAAACAAGTAGAATTGAACCCTATAGATACAGTGACCTGCATTACTGCAGAACATCACAGGTATGTTTTGAGTCTCTGCAATAGGAAATTATTCTTGACAATTTGTGAGCATAAGAAGCACTTAAAGCAGTGGTTCACAACCTTTTCATGACTCCATTTTGACATCACACATTTCTGGTGACCCCATCAATCAAGATGCACCAGCTCAGATATTTTTATATGCTGCATTTTATTTGAACTCGAGTTAAATTTGAGAAAGTGAAAGTATAGAATACAGTTGTTTAGGATTGTGTGTGGTGTTTTTAATCATATTTTAAAAAGAATAATAATTAGTTTAAAAGATATTTTTATAAGTAATTTTTTTATCAATTACTAGACATTTCGTCTACCCCCATTTGAATTCCAGTAGACCTGACATGGGGTCCCACCCCCAAGGTTGAAAAACACTGACTTAAAGTCAATTACAACTCATTTGAGAAGCAATTTATGTTTTAATTTGGTGCAAATGTGCGTAAGATATATTTGTTGTGAGCTGCATTGCTGTTAACAATGGAAGTTTATTCTCAGTAAGTTCATCCAAAACCTATATCACTATATCCCTTTGTTCATTTTATTACCAGTATAATCATAGTGTCCAGTGACACTTGGCATAGGAATAACACTGTACATGTCTATAACCTCTCCTTTTACATCTTTATTTATCCCCTTTCTCTCATTATTGCCTGATTTTTAAAGCTTCATATTTGGGGGGATTTGGCAAAAAAAAAAAAATCAGGTTCTTCTAATTTTAAAGGGAGAGTTCATAAGAACCCTCTGAGGATATGATGACAACAGTCTTTCCTGATGTCTGAATTGCTTGATGGGACACTACATCTTTTCCTTTTTGCTATATATTTAAGAACTGCATACTATTAATCCCCTGTGCTTGTTTCTTATAGAGCGTATTATGCATTTAGTTTGACAATGATATTTTAAGACAGGATGTTTTGTTATCGTCAGTCAAAGAGAAGCAAAATATTTCACCCCTGAACCTGAAGATCTGGCAGTGACAGTACTTGACAATGCCATAATGAGAGTGGAGTCAGAATCAAACTCCATGTATTGTTTTCCCCTATTATCAGTAGAGGAGCATTTGAGCTTTGTTCGACTGAAGAGGAATCCATCATGTATTGTAAAGGGAATAGCATTTGTTTAATCAATATTTTATCACCAATTTACAGTATCTCAGTACAGATACCTGCATACTGCAGGGAGATGCCGCTTAAACAATGTGAGAATAGTTCACAATCATTTGATTTGCGGTGGGGGAAAAAAAAAACAACACATATTGTCGATTCAATGTCACCAAAGTGTTTTTGAAGTTCATATTAAAAAATCATGAGATTCTCTTGATGTTGAGTTGGAAGCCATCATCTGTGTTTGCACGATTTTGACTAATGTCTGTCCAAATCAAACTTTCAGTCACGGACTAGGAAAGATGTTGGTAAGGATTTAAAATCAAACTGCTCTTTGTTGAGTTTTATTCTAAACTGAATATTATGGCACTTGTCATTATTGTAGTGTTATAGTGGCAGCTTAAATCTACTCCCAAAGATGGCTGTCTGCTCTGTATCCTGCCCTGAGAGCTTATTAGGATTCTGGTCTTTATTATCTCATTATATACATTATATTATCATTTTTTAATCAACATTTATATTCCAAAAATCAATGGGGCACTGTTCTTAGCTCTTCTGTAAACTTAAATTACTTTGAAAAATCAAATCAGGTTATTCTTTAATGTTTAATCTTTTGGGATAAGCACTTAACCATCCCACTTCTGAGTATTTATTAACACGCAGTGGGGCGCAGCGGTATCACTGCCAGCTTTCTGTTATAGACTAACCGATCTGTGATTTTTTTGTGTGTAGTTTATGAATCTTGTGTGACTCTCATGAGGTGGTGTATGTGAAAATGGCCCCCCTGAAGACACAAGATTGTGTTAAACTTTACCAGTAACACTTTTCAAACAGTAGAGTGAAAATCAGATATTTGCAATGAAAGCAGGTGGAAGAAGACTTAAGATCACAGTGGGACTAACAGTTTTTGCCTGATAATAAAATTACTGCATGAACTGCAACACTATCTTCAGTTATTCCTGCCTTAAATGCTATCTAACTTTATGCCATGGATGTGAACATCATCCAATGCTAATTTCCATCAGAGCATAAAGACTAAGCAAGTGGAAAGTATAACCACATCATTTTCTTTTTCTCCTTGAATTTCATTTAGCCCTTCCATCTTCTATCTTTCAGGGGAATTTGATTCCAGCAAGATTTGTATAGAGTGTAACAGCGACTTCCCTGCTGCTGTCAGTCTGTCTGGTCACCTTCAGGCCTATGCATGCAGGAAGAGGATCGCTACATTTGAAAAACCAGGTGAGCAAACCATGTCAAAATGAGTTTCCTGTGCCATGCAATACAGAAAGAATTTCAAAATGTGAGGGTAACATGTGGAAATGTTTTGGGGTGAATACAACATTAAGAGATGTTAAAATAATTTGTCTCACACCAAAATACGTCTTACTTTCAAAAAATGAGATGTTGACTAGAATAGATATTTTGGCTCTGACATTATTTATTTATATTGCCTGTCAGTGATAACCTAATACATTGCCTCAGATAAAGCAGTTTGTTGTTTTGTATTTTAGGCTATGATTATAAGCAGAAGAAGCCGAGACCAAGGCCTGGGCTGAAAAAGAAGATTTTACCCTCCTTGAATGCTCAGATTTACACACTCACCTGCAGGTATAAAGATTGGAAGGTTACACATGTGGGCAGTAAAACAAAAAATCTCTCTGCGCAGTTACAGATTTCATACATAGGAACAAGACCAATAGCTCATCGGCCAAACAAAACACATAGAAGATGTGTAAAAGCCAATTAATGGTTTGTGTATCTGTGTGGCTGCAGGGTCTGGATGGGCCTAAGTGCAGACATCCAATTGCAACAAAAGAGTTGTGACTATGTGGAATATAGTATGTGCTGCAAGTGCATCACCTGTATACAATAGCTAACTGCGGCCAACTCGGGCTAGTTTCGGTTAGCTAGATTGTTCGCTTCAGATTTGGTTGTTGGAATTCCTGAACAAGTAGTCTGGTAGAGAAATGACCACTGTGTCAATGAAGTCTCTGATGGTCCTTGTCCTCTTTAGGCTCCTCCTTCATAGTGCAGTTGCAATCATCCTACTGTATACATCCTGTATATAGTAGAAGCACAATCCCACCACACTCATGAATTATGAAGACAGATGCACAAATCAATTGGTTGGCGATTAGAAAAGGTTGGTTCTCAGCATGATGAGGTCATGATTGGTAACCAACCTTTTAGTCTCAGATATCTGATTCAGTATTGGTCAAATCTCCTCTTGTGCACTACACAGCAACACACCTGTATAAACTCACAGTTTGAAAGAGGCTAACCCTGACCCAAAGAAAGCCGTAGAGGAACAACCATTAAAATATTTGGAACTCCGGCACATTAATACCATCACCCCACTGAACATTTACAATTTTAAGAAGTGAGGAAAGGCAAAGTGGCTAAAACTACGTCCTCACTGCTTACAGTACCTCACCAATGCATAGCAGCCAAAATCAGAGGAAGTTACTGGTCAGAAACTAGCATAGAGGATTTCTAATGAAAAAGAAAGGTAGAGCTTTTCAACTACAGCTATTACACCTATCCTCTCCCAGGTTTTGCACCCATATTCCTCAGATATGGACATCTGAAATGTCACAAAAGCATCAACTCCTTTCAAACATGGAAGATGTGGCTGCTTCTTCCTTTTGTCAGTGTTTTTGTCAGTTTAGCTTCCAGCTGCTTGGAAGACCACTCAGCTGGTTTCACAGTGGAAAAGGCGAGACACTGTCAAGACACAGTTGTGGTCAGTAGACAACAGCTTCCCTTCCTCGGGTTGAATCGAGGAAGCCTATGAGCTCTGTTTTTCAGGATAGTACACTTGGTATGACTTTGTTATGCCAGCAGTAGAATAAGAGGCTGTGCACATCACCTGGCCTGGGTCACTTCCTGTGCATATTGAATATTTAATAGAGTGGTGGGGATATCTCGGTAGTAGAGAACATCTCATATTTTCTTTCTGGGGGGGGGAGTTTGTACAAGCAGTGACTGTTTTCCACTTTCTTTACTTGTACAGGTTCTGTGACCTGGTCTTCCAGGGTCCCCTGTCCATCCAGGAGGACTGGATCAAGCATTTACAGAGACACCTTCTGCACACCAACGTGCCCCACTCAGGAACAGGGATGGTGGAGGTTCTAGGTCTTCGTCACAAAATACAAATAAGCATGAGCGATGGGCACCCAGACACTGTGTAGAGTTGTACCAGTCTGGAATGTGGAAACTGAATTTGCACATTAGTTATATAAATCATTGTTATAGATTACACTGCTAATGTTTATACTGTAGCGCTAATGCTTCATAATATATTGAAATAATACTGTATATATGAGCAATGACTTTATTATAGGATATTGTAATGCTATGCTTTGCTTTATCCAGTTAGTTAATATAACTTTTAAGATTTATCTTTTAGTATGTATCTATCTATATGTTGCTAACAACAATGGCAATATACAGTATAAACATATTTCTTCAGCACAAGATGGTCTGCATTGTTAGACAAACACTGATTGTCATGATAAAAAAGTGCCTTGTTATTGTGACAAAAAAGTTTGTAAAAATGAGAAAAGGTTATCATTATAAAATGAAAGAAATATACAAATATTTAACTTTATAATATGCCAAAAACAGAAAAAATATCAATATCATACTTTTTACTCAAAACTTTTTGGCCACTGCTTTACTGAATGACATTCATGTCACACTTTCTTTTAGAACCAACATAAAATAAACTGCGCTCTCATTAAGCAGTGTACAAGGGGCTGTTGTTAGTTTGTGAATGCTTTGTAGGATCTCACCTCTGTGTGCCTGTAGCACAGAGTCTCTCTTCATCAAAGTCACATTCAACATGCTGCATTATGTTGGGACAACTTGTTCTGTCATTGTTTGTTCTCCTGCTCAACCTTCACCCTTAAGTGTAATTTCTGAAACCAGGTGCTCATCACAGCTGTGGGATCAGCTTCTTCTCATTATCTGGTTATAACAAGGAAAAAACTTGACAGTTAGAACAACATATTGTTATTTTTTTTTACACATTGCGGTAGCTGTGTGTGTGTGTGTCTGAAGGTTTTGGTTCTCATGTGAACGAGGATGCCATGTAATTAGTGAAATATTTACATTAGTACTGATGACATAAATGTTCAGTTAGCACAGACAGCTTTATACTCTCACAGGAGACTGGGATATGCAAAGCACAAGTATTGTGGTTGTAGTTGTTCTAATTGTTCTTCTTTTTTTACATTTCCACTTTAAACTAATCAGACAAGGAAGAAAGAACTTTTTTAGTTCAGTGTGTACCTCATACATATTAGCTCTTCTCCTTAGCTCCTGCTGTATGTGGATGAGTCTGCCAAAGTCATTATAAAAAATAATTTAACCTTCCACTTAAGAAGTTTGGTTAATCCATACAGGAAAGAAAATCAATGCTATACATTCAGTTGTCAGTTGTGCAGTCTCCTCCAACGGTCCTGCAGTAAAGCCTCCTTCTTGAAGGTTACAATGTTGAGTTTGAGTTCACACTTTGTTAAAGAGTCATTAATTCAACTGCAGTTTGTGGTGCTGTTCAACTGCATTATGTTGACAGGAGTGTGTTCCTTTATTTTATTATTTTATTTTGCCCACCATCCAAATCAATGGGGGCAGGCTGAACAACACACACACACCCCTTTATACATTGCAAGACACCTGAACAACCTCCAAAACTGACAACTGAATTTATCCTGTAGCATCATTATCCAATATATTTTCAACTCTCACACTGTAAAAGCCAATCAATATAATATATTTATATACGTATATATAAAAAAAACGCAGAACAACAACAAAAAAAGTTATCTTTGTATGACCAGATACATGTTTAGATAATGTAACATATTTATCTATCTATTTTTCCTTGAAATATTCAACTTATTACACCTACTGTAGACAAACGTAGCACACTATAAAACAGTGCAATCCCCATGTTTATCATTGATCTAAAAATTATTAAATTATAAAATGAACTCTATTATACCTTCTATTGAGCTTTGGTTGTTTCTATTCTAATTTAACTTATAAACCAGTGACACTGATAAAAGACATGTGTGATACAATAATAAGTGAATTGTGCTTAATCATTATTCTGAGTTAAATGAACATTGTAACATTGATATTAGTCGTAACTCATGGGAACTTCACATCTTTACCACATAAAGACAGTGTTGAGTGCTGAGCAGCATCTAGTGTGATTTAAGTATAGAAAAACAGACAACAGACTTTTAACATAAAGTTGAAAGCCTGATGGTCATGATGATTGGTCATTATGTACGTGGAGGAGGTCGAGCAAAATCACGCTGAAGGTTTCTCCAACTTTACACAGAACTATAGAAGTGCAACTATGAATTACACTGATAATTAAAGTGCAACATCTGCAACAACTCCACTGTATTTCCAAGATGTATCTGTTTGGTTTCACTATATCTGTATTAGTAGAGTTTCATCATCATTATCATTAAGAGAAAGAGAGCCTGTGAATAACTAGTGGTGTGTGGGAGGTTCACTGCAGTGAGGATATAATTGCAAAATAAAAACAAACTATGATTTCTGGTAGGAAGAAGACTTGATCGTGTTATCTGTTACTCCCTGTTCTTACTTAACAGCCCACGGTTGTGATGATGGCAATGTTGTTGTATCTGTAGCATAAATAAAGTCAAACAATACAGTAATTAGTTTTAGTTAAGGGCACATAGACGTCGGAGTTTGGCAGCAGCTTGGAGTTCACTGCCCACAACACATGATCCAGTTTTGTTCTTTTGTTGTTAACAATAAATTAGTTGTGAACCTTATGGGTAGGAAATACAGATTTCAGTGTCACTTAGCACCATTATTTCCATCAGAAAGTAATGTTAAGGCTATGTGCTATTTTAAACTCTGGTTTGTAGCATTACAGGCTGAGTGTTTGATGTATCCAGTGCATGATAGCCACTTCTGGGTTTTCTACTTACCAGTGGCAAAGGGGGCTAACCCTGCAGTTTATCTTGGGCAGTATTTAAAGCAGCGATCAAAGCTGTACAAACCAATTGTCATCATACTTCTCCGGAGGGAATTTTGAAGTACATTAATGCTCCTTCTTTGGGAAATAATTGTGCCACTCTGTGACTTCATTAGGTCTCCTGGCTGTTTCAAAGGATGTTCTCTCTGGAGGTTGAAAGCCACATCGCTGGCAGACAGCATCCCAAGGGGCCGAATGAATAAAAAAAAGGAGAGATTATAATGAGATTGAGTTAGCCATGACCAGAATTGGGCTTTTCATTATTCCACTGGCTGGAGAAAGAGAGGGAGAGAGGGAGAGAGGGACAAGGCTGACATAAAGAAATGTGTTGTTGCAGGACGCACACTCGCCATCTGCCATGGGGGTCCAATGGTAGTCAAGTCAGCCAATGCATGCTTATCATTGCCATGGGTATCAAAGGGGCCTCCTCTCTGGAGATTGCTCCATTAAAACTGCAAACACTAAACCCTGTACCCGCAAAACAGAGACAACCTGCGCTTTATTCAAAAGTAACACTTGCTATTGATTCAGCAAATTAAAATCAGAGGAACCACTGGACAAAACCCTGAATGAGTTAAGATTTTGTTGTTTGTTTATTAGCCAACCACTATGAATTATATTTCCAACTGAGTTATTTCATCAAATATTATATATAAATGTTATAATATGTGTTGCAGCGTTCAGAGACTGTGCGCTGACTAATGGGACTTTTCTGTCAGTCGGTCTTGTGTTTTTCCCCATTCATTGTCTGGGGCATCAGAGATCCAAAGATCAGGACCATTGATCATGACCTGTCCTTTGGCCAGTTATCCATAAGTCCCACAGACGGCCTGTGTTAAAAAAAAAAAAAAAAAAAGAGGAAGAAAAATCAATAGGTTTCCATTATCTGGTTGGGCAGTGTCACTGGCCTGTCAATGATCCTGTTACAGCAGTGGTACAAGGGTGACATAGGCCCACACTCAGTCGCTGCTGACAAGAGGAAAACATGCTGACAGGCACCGGGAACAAGTTGGAACACAGATTTGCACTTCAAGCAGCCGTCCGAGGAGGTATCGTGCAAGGCCACCGCGCGGCAAGGGGGCGAGCGCAGTTGGGGTGGGGTGGAGGGGTTGAGTGAGTGGGAAGGAGGGGTGAATAGAAGGCGTGTGTAGGAGGGGGGTGGGGGGGGATTCCCAGCCAGGCTCCTTCTACTGTCTGACTGTCTAGCTCTCTACCACAAATGCTTTTATCCTCCTATAAATTATTCACCTCTGGATACAGCAAAGGAAACTCAGTTGCACTGATTGTGGCTGAGGGGAAATTCATGAAACCTATGGCCCAGTCTACATCCAGCGCTTGGCCACTCCTGTAAACCCATGCAGAGCCTTTACCTCTAGCTGTCTATATATGTGGAGCATACACATCAATATAAAAACTATAATAAAATGACCTTTCCATTGCAAATTACCATATAGACATTTTAGGGCATATGTCACTTTCAGACTTCTGAACTGAACTCATTAGCTCTTTGACATATTAGCTCTTCACTTACAAAGAAAACAGGAGTCTGCCCTCATCAGTCAGTCCAGATGGCCAGTCAGAAATTAAGGAAGACATCAACTGTCTCTCCAAACAACATGAATCAATATATTTTGACAAGGATCAAATGTGCCTCAGATGAACCTCTTGGCCCTCCCAAAACAATCTTTCTCCTCTTGTCAAACCTCTTTATTTTTGTTTGTCCACATGAAAGGATCACATATCCCATGACTCATGATTTTTGAGCTGGCTTTCAGCAAAGCGATTTAATATTTAACACCTGAACCCACCATATACAGTATTTACCTTCAAAGATAACAGTTATATAGCAGTATAGGAGGTGGACACACTTCAACATGTGAGTGCAGCTTTCATAAGGGCTAATTGTTTTCATTCAAGCTTTTTACAGGCCTTGGGGCATTATGACGTCATGCTCCTTGTTAAAATCACCCTACTTTTTTTTTTCTTCTTAATTGCACGTACATATGTCTACTTTTTTTTTCTCTCTCTTCTTACTGCTATTGTAGCAAATTTCCGCCCATAATGACTGGGGAATTCAGGTTAATATGTTGACAAGGTTTAACAACAGCGGGTCATGTTGCACAACACGCATGGCTGGCTGCGTTCACTCCGGCTGACAGGTCCTAATCATGCGCTGCCCTAAAGGCACTGGGGCAAAGAGGGTTTTAATCACTGAATTACAGACCAGCGCGAGGCTTCAAATTGAGACGTAATTGAGTGCGTTATGGTGCCATTAGATTATCTGCTGTAATTACCTGAGTCAGAGGAGAGATGCTGTGTGTTTTTGAAATGACTGTGATGATGATGCGTCAGGATCTTTGTATAGTAGGCTACAGTGTGTGTGCCAAGTCAGACTAGCTATATAAATAAATATGTTTAAGTGATTTCTTAATGGCTTAAAGAGGGAGATCACATCTAAAAATATATATATTAAATTGCACAAATTTTGTGTTTCAATAAATTCATTCATTCATTTATTTAATCTGTGGCAACTTCATTACATATCCCTATACTGTACAAATAAACAGTCGGAGCATCTTCAACTCATCACCATCATCAGTGTGTCATTTGTGAGGTCATTAATAATGCAGCCAACAATATGCCCGCGCCTGACGTCCTCGGTAGCGATGCCGCACCTTCCAAAAACATCATTATTTCCTATTAATTAGGCGACTCGCCAACCAATTGCTGCAGTAGGTGTGACGGGGGGGGAAGTGGTCAGGGAGCAGCTGCCCTGTATCCCGCCGGGCTCACACTGACCTCCTTTTTTTTCTTTTTTTTTCTAACATCACTAAACTGGAGGCTTGACAAGCCGTATGTATGCATATATACGAGCACAGTGTGTTTTGATTTGGATGAGGGGAGAAATGTAGAATATGAACAAGGAAAGATGAGTCTGGCTACAAGATCACATTGGAAGAAAAAAAAAAGAGAAAATCTTAAGGTGTTTTTGGGCGGAAGTGTCTGGAGTGATCCATCATATTACACCCGCACTACTACCATCCACAGTCATTCAGTCATTTTGTCCATCTTTGTCTCATTCAACATCAATAAAAAAAAAGAAATAAAGAAAGATGAGCATGTGCTGTGAAATCCCGCAGTCATTCACACAAAAAGCGAATGTGAGCGCCGGTGATTGTGTCCCAGTATAATCACTCAGAGGGGTGTGAAACGGCTCTATGGGATTAAAAGCTGTTTACTAACCACTGGGCCCACGAGGAGCTGCTGCTGCTGTTGCAAGTAGTGGCTCCACGCTGCAGTGCGGCCGGCGGACGGCAGGGGGCGCTCCTCATTTCGGTCTGAGACCTACAGGAGGAGAAAGACATGAGCTGCTGGATTCCACACAAACTGATAACCAACAATGATAAGCAACACAACACAGCAGACGTGAAACAAATGCAGGGAAATTAAGGTTGTGAATTAACAAATTAAAAGGCGTGGATTTTGCATAAATGCTGCAATTTGATGTTTAAAGCTGTTTCTGTTCAGTTTATTGTGGTGGTGCTGGGGGTGTTGTTAGGCCTACTACTGTATACTATCTCTGATATGATATTGCCTGGATGCTGTTGGCCTTTTGAAGCCAGGATGGATGGGCTTCCGGGACAGTGAGCTCCAGGCACTGATGCAGCATAAAGCTGACTTTAAGACCTCCATTAAGGCCCCTTTTTCCATGTTATTACGCTTCATTTTTATTAATCTGCTGTGGCCACTGGATGCTCACATACCTGCTCTCAGAGGTCTGCAGGAGCTGCACACATCCTCTCCACATCCCATATGTAATCACATCTCACAACAACAACAAACAATCTCTTACTTTGTCGCATTTGAGGAAGAAATTTAATTACAACCGCGGGTGTGTGCAGACATTGAAAGAAAAAGGAAGAAGAAAAAATACCAGGCGACATTTGAATATACAGAGCAAATGACAAAACATGAGGGGGAATAACTGACAGATGAAAAGACAGAGGATGTGCAGCTAACAGGCAAAACGCGCCGGTACAAAGCCGTGCACACCTTTGAGAGCAAGAGTTTGTTTTATTGCACTTCTCCCGGGTTGCATCTCCTGTCGATTTGCAGAAAAGGAAAGGGGGATAAGCGAACATGCCCTGTTTAAGAAACAAACATGCAGATTAGATGGGAATCTGACAACACACAGCTCAGACTTCATGTCCCACAGCTCAAATCTCAACAATGGAGAAAAAAAAGAAAGAGGGTTGAAAAATCCACTCAGCGCGGTTGACAACACTTACCGTCATTCTGCAAGAAAAAAATAAATGCAAATAATGTGGCGTCTGGAAATAAACAGTGGAAGTTAAGACAGACTGATAGCAACTCTGGTCCGCTTAAGACCCAATGGGTGGCACTCCAAATCTTTATTTAGACATTTCAAGAGAAAAGACACAAATAGGAAATAGCTATAATGTGGAAAACGCGGATTTGATATATTTGATATAGTTTATATTTGTGTGTCTGGGTCTCTATGTGTTTTATTTCTAGATAGAAATTAAATCTTGGAAAAATCTCTCCTGACGCTCTGTGTGTTTGGGCGTAGCCAGCAGGAAGCTTCTATAAAGAAGAAGAACAGACCTCACAAGGCATGTGTAACATTTACTTCAAGTGCGTGGAGTTGTCACCTGTTATGTGGTACCAGGCTACATGTCAGCAGCAGCAGCAGCAGCATTCACAGCCTCCACTCACCCACTCACCCTTCCACCTTCCAGGACGCTGCTCCACCGTGGACTCACTCTCTCCCACCGTCCACAGGCCTTCATCAGCCACACTGACTGAGCTCACCCCGGCTCACCTTCTCACTGCAGCGGGACCCACGGCCACGGCTGGAGACGTGACGGGAAACTTCAGTGTCAACTCCGAACACACACACACACACACACACACACACACACACACACACACACACACACACACACACACACACACACACACACACACACACACACACACACACACACACACAACATTTAAATCAGCTTGTCTCTGCACCTACAGAATGTAATCACATTGGATGATCGCAGTCATTCATAGGCTGCTAAACGCCCACATAAATCTATAAGAAATCTACATTTTCATACTAGGTGTCAAATCTGAAACATTTCTGTCATATTATAGCCTATTGGCTTAGTCAAAGATAAATCAGATTTGTCATATAGGCCACAAAGTGTCTCCAAATAAATACACGCATAGGCTATGAAAAGTAGGAAAATGAATGAATGAATGAATGAATAAATAAATAAATAAATAAAATAATCTGTCTTTGAAAGGAAAATGTCAAGCTTTTTTGTTTTTATGATTTCTGATAAAATTACGAAAACCACGTGACGCACAGGCTGCGTCAGGTCATGAGGTCATGACCTCGTGTCACCAGGAAGTTCGGGTCCCAAAAAACAAATAGGCTAAATGATTAATGAATGAGTGGGTGAATGAATGAATGAATAATTACATTTTAAATTTCAACTGATCGATAAAGTTTACGCAAATCACGTGACGCATACGTCAGCTCATGACCTCGTGCCAACAGGAAGTTCGGGTCCCGCGGAAAATAGCTACAGGTTGGAGGGAGCCCACCTGAAACACATTCGGCTGTTTTGCGGATTCTAACTGGATTAATCCGAGTATTTATCGCGATAGTTTAAAAAGTTAGTGTGACAAAGTTATTATAAAGCTTCTTCCTACAAGTAGGAGTACGAAGCCCCTCAGTTTGTCCGGGTCTCTGGTGGATTTGTCTCATGTCGATGCTGATGGAGCTGCAGACTGGATGAAGACATGTGATCAGCGGGAGGTAAAGCTAATTTCTGACATTACACCTCTGTCTGCTCTCTGACAGTCCGATGAAAAACTGTGAACAGTCACTGCCTTACGGGACGGCTCAGTGTGGCCGTGATCAGGCTGAACTACCACCTGATCCGCCACCATGGCCCTGGTCTGGTCTGGTCTGGTCTGGTCTGGTGTCAGTCAGTGGTCCTGTCACAAGTCCTTAGATAGGCTACGTAGGCTACATCTAGGTAGTTAATAGAGATGGATAAATCCAAGCTGGGAAACATTGACAAAACAAAACAAAAAACATTACAGTGTTTGTTATGTGTTTAACACTCGACATAGAAGCCTGTTTTTATCTTCATCTGGTGACATAGCTCATCTTGTGACCCCTCGTTTGATCCAGTTTGAAATCCTATTTTAATGACTCTTTCCCAGTATTAAAAAGTCATTAAAAGTTTTGCCCAGCTTTAATGAGCAGTAATAATCATAAGCCTTGCCTGTAGACCAAGTCAAAACACAGTCAGTGTACTCCTGGTAAACTGTGCTGTAGGACTGGCCTCTGCATGGACCGCTCTCTCCTCCATTGAAGATCAGATAATGAGACAGCTAAAGTAAGAGGCTAGTAGAGGCCTGTGTCAAGTTAAAGTGAGCCGGTGCAAGAGCTGTGGATAGTCTTGACAAAAGCTAATGTTCAGTTTTTGATTTGTTGTTACTCTAAGTGACGATGACGTGGCACAATGTGGTCCAGGGGGGACATCTGCCATAAAGTCATGTTTCTGTCTTATGTTGGCATCCATCAGTGCAAGAGACGGTCACCAAACCTTTCAGGGCTGTGGCTGGAGCCATATGAAAGCTGAGTTGGGTGGGTGGATGCGATGAATACGGACACCTGCTCATTACAGCAACATGTGAATGGATGTCGCAGTTGATGTGATCCAAGTCAGAAGATGGTCCCTATTGATCAGATTGTGGTTCCTCATCGTTCCATAGAGCTGCAATTGATGGGTGAAGAAACAAAGCTATAGGCTAGTAGATCTGCTGAAGGTAGAAGATGAAGAGGCTGCAGCTCACGCTTTAATGAAGGATGATTTGATGTGGTTTGGCTTCATTTGAATCACCTATGATGCCATACATTTGTAAATCATAATTTGTTTTTAGGTCAATATGAATATAAATATTACTCAAACATACAGACACACTTGCTTCTTCAGCCATGGAGTCTCTAGCTTTACTGTCTTTTAGTAAGATTTGGAAAAAACAGTAAAATTAAAGTGAAATTCTTGAACAAACTGGAGTTATGTAGAAGCGCTCTATGTGAAGATTAGACCACCAGTATTGGTTTTTATTAGTTGCTGTTTGGCTTCTGTGGTGAAAGGCTTTGGTGTTAAAGACTTCACGGTCGGAAAAATACGAGTTTCCTTGAACGCACCATAACAGTCCTCGTCCCTACGTCGCCACATTCACGGCGTCCCTTGGCTGCACACACAGCCCTGCATGCCGTTCTCTCTCCTCATTGGATAAAAACTGTAGGATACGATAAATGTTTTCTCTTCGGCTCAGAGCAGAGCAGAGTGACTGAGAGACCCGTGTTTCAGTCCAAACACTCTATGTAAGTGATTGCTGTCGGAAGATATAACTATTTAAGACTTATATTAACACAAATATATCACTTACTTCTGCTTTAAATAATCAGCCTAAAAAGACATGAAATGAAGGCAACTCTTCTGTTGTTTCACAGTTTGCTGTCCTTCCTGCTGAAAACTTTCAACCCTTTTCTCAACTTCACTGCTGTAGAATTATTATTTAGGGATTTTTTTTTTTTTAAAGCTACCTATCCGTGTTAGTTGGTACAAGCTGAAAAGTTTTAGAACCACTGAACTGTTGTGTGAGAGTGAACTGTAGCACAGAATTAGAAACAAAAAATAACCCAGACGTAATTGTTTGTGTTGTAACAGAAAGACTGTGAGCTTCTCCGAATGAAGAATTTGTCCTGCACCCCAGCAAAGCTCTAATGAAGCTCTTTGGATTCTTAGAATAATTTCCTCATTACCTTTGGGCCAGTGTGAAATAATCTTTATACTACACTTTACAAGTGTTTCATTTTTTTTGCCCAATTTCCTGCTCTGTGAACTGTAACGGTACACAGTGACAGCGTCCCCACAGGCCTGAGCACTACAGGCTGCTGTGCATCAAATCTCCCCCGGCAGCCTCATTATTCCATTCTCCTCCACCATTCAAGGTTGATCTAATCACCAGATCAACAACTGCGACGTGCGAGAGAACAAATAATGGAGCCAAAATGAACAAATGATTAGTATGCTGTGAAAAGTACAATACGTTTCTTATTTAGCATTTAGATAACTATCTATCCTGAGGAGCAAGCTTCAAAGTTGAACTCAGTTTAGGCGAGGGGGATTAATTCTCTCTGCTGCATGCTTCATTGAATCTCTCATTACCAAACTTTGTCCGTATTGATGTTAGATTTGATTGAAGATTAGAGCATTTAGCAAATCTTGCTTTTCCGCATGTATCAGGCTTTTTCAAGCGCGGCACACCGCTCGCTGGTCAATACCCTCACTTTTATCCAGTGTCTGCTTCATTTAAACTTAATCAACTCCATCAATGAACTGGAACAGCGAAACGTCCCCTGGAACAATAGCTTTTGTTGGATAATGCTTTGGTCTTATTCCCAACCGGGTGGCGATAAACCTAAAATTACACTATGATGAACTATTTCAATCAATATGATAATGGAAATTGGCTTGGTGACTCTTTGCAGGGCTTAAGGAGGCAGGCTAAAGCCTATGTGACATTAATACATCTCCCTGCTCTCTCCCTGCTGTTGCAACCCCCTACCTCACTTTATTGTCCCATCTTTTCAGTGACATTGACTACACCATATTGCAAAGCGCCTGGTAGTTTAATGATCTATCTGCACCGGGGAATGCTTGCGCCGAAATGGATGCGCGAGCCTGACGGTCCCATGCATTGTTCTCCAGCTAAATTATAGGCTCTATAGTTTGTTTCCTGTAGTGGCTCAGCGGGGTGTAGATCAATCATCGATGGCACCGCTGTAAAGCAGCCGCAGCACGACTTTTGCTGCTCATTTGGACGTTTTGTCCTTGTGTGGGATCCGGTGCCTGTTATAGGCTCCAGTTCATCATATTTATACTGCCACCAAAAGACCAATTTCACGAGCCTTAGCAAAGAAAGCGCATGCTCCCCATCTGTTGCATACTAATAAATATGCCACCTTCTGGGACAATCCAGGAGTGATCATGATGATCAACTGCCAAGTGATATGACTTAACCATAAACCTGTTTATTTGAAAAGTTTCCTCTCAGCCAGTAATTGTCATTTTATCTCAGCATCCACTGTTATTTCCTGAAATGATTTATAAAACACACACAGAGTTGTTTTGCCTCCACCAGACCTCCACACAGTCATTTCATTATCATTTCTGAAGCCGGTGTTGGCACATGGTACGAGATGGATGCCTTTGTGTTGTTTCACACAGACCTGAGCATTTATTACTGGAGCTTAAAGTCACAGCTGTCATTTAGAAAGGACTCCATGATCAACGCTATCTCCGATGGGTTACACGCGCTGATGGAGTCACATTGGTGGGGTTTTTTTTTCACAAATTTGTCTTTGAAAGCACCAGAATTTAAAGAGAAGGAGCATCCTCCCTGGCAGTCGAACCGAAAAAAACATACAAGTTGGCCAGCGCTTCAGAAATTCAGTTTGAGCAAACCCATGCACACGTTCAATAAGGGCACCTTGTGTCGGAGCATACAGTGAGGTCAATTCTGAAATAATTGGCGAGCAGTCCTGTTTACCTGAGCTGTGCGGAGAACCTGAACATGTTTGTTATTGTTCCAATCATGATATTTGTTTTACGGTTTTAAACAGTAACCTAATGGATTATATCCCCCCCCAAAAAATGTCCCAAGTTACAGAGATCGCAATACAGAGCTATATTCAGGTATAAACCATTAAAGGTGGTGCAGGTGGAGATGTGCACATTTGAAACCATGTGTACATGAATAATCCACCTACCACCCACCCAAAATTCATAAACCTGCACTCGGATCACGTATTAAAGTTATTTCTCGGTGGTGATGTTTTTACACATCACACGGACGTTTGCTGATTTCAAATGAACAATTTCAAATGAAGGTTATTCTTTGGTGGAATGAAAGTGGCAACAGGTATTTCAACAACGGCCTGAACACAGTCTCAACATTTTGAATCCATTCAGTACAAGACTTCTGAACGTTTAAAAGCTGTGACTCCCGTCTAGAATTTGTCTACTTTGTGCCTGATGATCGCATTTTAGAAAAGAAATGAGTAAATTCTTTTATGTGTGTCTATTATTTCATTCACCCATAATTCAATCTCTGTTCATTTTTATGATCCAACCCAAACTCAGATATGCCAACATAACTGTGATCCACATATCACTAACATCTACTGTTCCCCTCTGCTGACCACTTCCCAGAGTCTCTGGTGGTATTTTGGTTAACTTATTGCTTTTTAATATGTTTGGTTAGGCTTTAAAGGGATACAGCAACATTTTTTTTTCGTGTCTTGCCTCACTCCTGAGTCCATGACAAGCAGATAGACACCATCCTTTCAACTGTGCCTGCAGTAACGGGCAAGTAAGATATGGGCAGAGCTGGCGCACCGCTAATTAGCTTAGCTCAAACGCTGGAAGTGCATAGGTAGTGTTAGCCTGCCTCCTACCCAAGCTGAAATCAGCAGTCAGGAGCGCTAAACTCTGTAAATATATCACTTTATCGACATTTTAAACATTTTCAGGTGAGAAAGTAGCCGTTTAGATCAGCACTGTGTCATTAATTTGTCTAAATACCAGCTGTTTACAATTTTGCTCGGACGAATTCGGCGCTACCTATGCTAGCCGTTGTGACCAACGCACTTCCGGTTACTTTCACAAAATAAAACACCCGTTGCCCTTTACATACAGAAAACCATGATGATATAATTTGTGCTTTTACTTTGAAATAGGAAGCTAACCTACCCTTGATGTAGCTAGCTTGAACCAAAATAAACCGTCTTTGCTTGAACCCTCCGTTTTGACCATCTCGTCCCGTTATACCGGCATTTGACCGCTCAAGATGCCTTACCGGGGAGTTTTGTCAGCTCTGAGACAAAGATCGGCTAACACTACCTATGCGCTTCCAGCGTTTGAGCTAAGCTAATTAGCGGTGTGTCAGCTCTGCCCGTATCTCCCTTGTTACTGCACGCACAGTCGAAAGGATGGTGTCTATCTGCTTGTCATGGACTCGGGAGTGGGGCAAGACACGAAAAAAAAATGTTGGCGTATCCCTTTAAATAGGGGCTTAAACTCAGGAGGTGAGTCATGTCTGTTTGTGTTGCGTTGTCGTTACATTATTGTTATGTGTAGTGCAGTACAGACTTAAATGCTGTATGAATTATAGTTGATTGGCTACAACATGCGAAACAGCAGCATTGCCCTTGAAGGCATTTTTTTCCTAGAAGAGATGAAGGTGCAGATGAGGCAGACATTACCAGCAGATTAAGTGCTAATTAGTGATGCCATCTTTATGTCATCACCACATAGGGGTGTATGTGGAGCTGTATAGAATCTGTACGATGCATTGGCACAAGTAAAAAAAAAGTCCTCACATCTCTCATCAACCTCTGTTAACACTGTTTGCATTACTGATTTAAACCACCAGTAGCTACAGCCACTTGGTTTAGCATTAAATAATTTAACATGGAATTAGTTTTTACACATATTTGGCATTGTTGTGCTGCAGTTTCTTATCAAGATACACACAAGCCAGACAGTATGTGATGTGATAAGGTAGGATAATAATTTATTTTGGATTCTGCTGGACGTATAAATAAGCAGCTGTCAAATTGCTGTAACAACTTTACAATGTCATAATGTTTACAGCTTGTTCTGGTATGTGTAAGTGGCCAAAAAAAAGAAAGAAAACAAAAAGCAATTGAATGCAGCGTTAGTAGTAGTAATACTCCAGTTACAGTCTTTATTCTCCCTTTAAATAGTTTATTTGAAGCCTTTAACTATTTATCCACAGTCTAATTAGAGTTAGTTTTGCTGGAGGACGGTTCATGACAGAGATGGATACACCCTGCCTCTGTAACCTCTCACCTCCTGCAGCAGCCAGACTCAATTAGCCTGTCCTGCATCGTAACTGACTGAAGCCGCTTCCATGTCACCGTCATCCAGAGAACATGAAACACCAGATGTGTCGTTTGACACTTTTGAATATGTTGTTTGCCTTTGTTTCCATGTTTTTTTCCCGCTCAGTGCTGGGAATGATTTGAGAGGACAGACATGCACAACAGATACAGCACCTTGAACATCAAAGACCTGCACTACAGTATTAGTAGCAGCGAGTGTGTGTGTGTGTGTGTGTCTGTGTCTGTGTTTCTGCTGGAGCTCTTCACATGCTCATGCACGCCCGCGTAGCTGCTGTGAGTTGGCGCGCACGTGCACTGCGCCTGCCGTAGGAAAGCATCCGAGACAGCCCAGAATATAAAAATTTACAGGCCTTTTTCCTGCTTTGTCTGTCTTCTTTCCCATTCTCTTAGGTGAACGGGGCCTGAGTGATAGATCCAGAAGCTTTCATCTCACCCAGTGAGTGTAAATAGCTGTCATGTTTGATTGACGCTCTGACGTGCACATGTGATGCTGTGGAACAGGGAAAGAGAGAAGTGAGAACATGGTACATGATGGTTCTGCTGTCTTCAGACCAAAGTTGTAATGAATGAGTAATTACACAAAAACTACATCTACATTTCCTCCGATGAAATTTCTCACAGTGCATGCAGGGAAATTACCATAAATTCCATATCAGCTTAAGCAGAACCAGATTGGATCCACATTATTGGCTTTAATCGTATCACATATCATAGCATTTCATAGTATTGTAAGTAAATTATTTCACAAACTGCATCAGTATTAAACATTTAGATCCATATACCTCAGTGAATTATATATGATCATCCAATCACTTTTCAATTTAGATCCACAAAGCTTGTTGCAGCCTGTGGAGCCACTGTAGCCCTGTGGCCCGTAATGTTGCTTATCATTATTATGTGCTGTAATATCAAACAGTGAGTGACCTATGTTGTGTTATAACATTTGAACATGAAGTGGAGACCATTCAGTCTGTGTGTTTTTTTTCCTAGTGATTCTATCAATAAACAGGTGTGGCAGACACAACATCAACCTGAAAAAGAGATAATAAGCAACTGACTTCTTTTTTTTGGTATATTTTTTGGGGCTTTTTGCCTTTAAAGCAGATAACAGCGGCACGGCCGTTTCGGCTAATGCTGTGTTCAAGGCAGGCTTTTGAAACCGTAAGTTACAGCTTCAAGTCACAACTACGACTTGGTAGCGTTCCAGGTAACCCGTAGCTCGTGTTTTTACCGTCCTGTTGTCTGTGAAAGTTCCCTATAACGGCCACTCGTAACTTCCGACCCGTGAACTCGTACCAGATCGAACTGGTATGACTTCACAGGAAGGAAAAACACAAAGTACGAGTTTCCTTGAACGCACCATGAGTTAGCAGCCCCCGCCCTTGTCAGGCATCAATTGGTCCTCGTGCTACGTCACCACATTCACGCGCATCCCTTGGCTGCACACACAGCCCTTCATGCCGTTCTCTCCCCTCATTGGATAACACTTGTATCCCACAAGGAAAATTTTCTCCTCGGGTTACAGCAGAGCAGAGTGACGGAGAGACTCGTGTTTAGGCTGAAATACTTCATGTAAGTGATTGCTGACGGAAAATAGGACTATTTAGGACTTATATTAACAAAAACATTCCACTGATATCTGCTTTAATGGACAGGACAGAGAGAGAGACAGGAAATGGGAGGCAGAGGGGGGGGGGTGTCATGCAGGATAGGGCCGCGGGATTCGAACCGGGGCCACATGCAGTGAGGACTATAGCCTCAACACATGGGGCGGGTGCTCTACCAACTTACCAACCTGAGTTAAACACTCATAAGCAACTGACTTCTAAGCTGTTCCCCATAAAACTTGTCAAAGTTGCTTGAACAACTTTTTTTGGTGTGAACATAAACATCTAGTGAGGCTAAAGGAGCTGTTTGTAAGTTTGTCTATTGCTCCATAACCAGAGTTAGCATGAGCAGCTGTTTACTCACCAGTCTAGACACGCTCCGAGCTCAGCATCAGACATCTTTCCTTTCCTCATCAACAGCTGTTTCCAGCTGTGGGAAACAACACCAATGATGACTCTTGTCCCTGTCAAGGCTTTTCTTCTACTGACGTTAGCATGCTTACCTTGTCTGGTGACCTTCTGAAAGGTTCGGCGTAGCCTTCAGTCTGCTCAGGAGATGTAGCATAATGCAACAATGGCTTAAGCTCTTATCATGATGATTTGGCCGCCTTTCATGTTCTGAACTTGAATTACATCCTCATTGTTTGTGTTGCAGCCGTCCTGTGTTTTACTTTAAGTGAAATCCTTTCTAACTGAGGTTGAGGTGACCGACATGCCACTGTCCTGTCCTGTGTCTTTGTCTTCTTAGGATCTAGGATCTTTGTCCTGATTCATTGGTCTAAAATAGGAGATGGTACTACTGACCCAGTAAAGATGCAAGCACCTTGAAGCCCACTTCAACCTGAAAGTCAACACCAGAACTAGTCACAGTTTTGTAGAAGAGCCTAATGTGCTGGTTATGAGACCAACACAACACGCTGGCACTGTCCTTATAGCAGTTTGATGAATACCCTGCGTTTGATTTTAAAGAGTTAATGTATTGTTTTAGCATACATTATGCACTGGGCTTTGTGATGGCTTTGTGGCTTGACACACATTTCTTTGTTTGGCCTCAAACTGTTTGCTGATGTTTTTTTACAATGGGCTTTTGCTTTGATTTAATACACCAAAAAGCATATCACTCTCATCTGCACTCCAATGGGCTGGAACTGGCGAGAAGGAAATAATTTAACTAAAGAGAATATATGCATCAAATGAAAAGCAGATGAAAAAATATGCAATTATGTTCCTGATTGGGTTAAGTATTTCTCTGCCAGCACATGCCAGCTTACCACTAGAACCTGTCCCAAATGGGCGGCTTCCAGGCCTGGGCGAGGCCCCAGGAAACGTCACATCAGAACGGTGCCATCTCCCGCTACATCTCCTTTTCCTCAGATCCACGGCCAGTGCGTCCCCCTCGTTCCCCTCTCCTGTTTGCTCCACTCAGCCCCTCTCTGCGTCCCAGATAATGGAGCTCAGCTTCTGTCTGCCAAAGGGTCCATAGCTGCCCTGGAGTAATGACCTGAGGGGGTACTTTGTGACAACCAGGGTATAATAATGCCTCCAGCCACAGACAAAGCAGACCCTTGGGGTCAATTTTTAAATACTTTTATGTTTTTCACCAAGGGTAAGAGTCATTTGTTTTTTATTGTAGGCCATATTCTACACATGCACCAAAGAAACAGCAAATATATTCCTAACAAGGGATATAAAGTGTGGTTAATGTTGTTTACTCCAACAAAATGTGGTTAAGTTCTGATAGAAGACTGCTGGTGCTGACCTATCGCTTCTGATGAAACATCTTCCACTTTTCAACAGAATTCATGCGGCAAAATGTCTGTAGGCCATAGTCCCTCAGATCAAAATAGAGTTATTGAGGCACGCTGGGGAGTATGGAATCACCTGCGAATAAAAGACTTCTCCTAATAGGTTAATTGTAACAAAAGCACAGGGTCTTGCCCCATTGAACAGAAGAGGATTGTCGAACACAGGCCTGTGGAAATGATGTCAAGCAATGTGCTGCCTGCTCTCCCCTGCAGGGCCAGAGTTTGTCTGTCAGCAGTTAAATGCTTACCTCCTACTCCTCCCCTAACACTCAACAATCAATTTACCTCCTCGGGTCTATGAACCCAAAGATTTGACCTTGCAGACTTGAGCTTTGTTTCCCCCTCATCTCTCACACCTCAAAGAGCACTTATTAGAAACACAGAGGAGAGGCATTGTGAAGTCGGTTTTCATACACACAGAGCAGATGTAGTCAAATGCTTTTGAGGCCAAAACCACTGAGATTCATTTTGGTAAATGAATCCAAAACTTCCATGCAAATGAGCTTTGACAAGAAACAAAACAGTGGTGGCTTTGTTATTATGTTCTTTTCCTGTTTCAGACCCAGTGAGCTGTTTTGCTCCAGTAAATATAATCAGGTGCTTGAAGCAATATGTTTGACATTGTGAAAATATCTATTGGATTTCATGCAGAGAGTTAGCGGAGAAGACTGATGGTAATCTGTGCTGAATGTGAAGCTACAGCCAGCAACCGGGTAGCTTAGCTTAGCTTAAAGACTTGAAGCAGGGGAAGAGCCCAAAGGTACGTTTGAACCACATTAACAATTAAAATTTGGTTTGTTTGATTTGTAAAACCAAAATTTTTAATTTTTACACCTGCTATTATGTGTTTATTAGTGACCTTAAGATGTGTTGTTAGCCACATTGTTTTTTTCCTTTGGACAAGTTTGCTGTTTCCACTTCTTTTTCAGTCTATGAAAAGCTACGCTAACTGGCTGCTGGATGTGGATTCATATCAGATTGATAGACCTACCGCACCCCCCTCTGTGTGTACTTATTAGAAAAGCTGAAGCAACAGGCTGCTAGCTGGTCTTGCTATCACCAGAAACAGTTAGCATAACTGTGTAAAGACCAAGGGGGGAGTTGCGGGTTCTACAAGTGTAGACCACTAACGTGTTCAAAAAGCTGCAGTACCCCGGCGGCCTCTGGGGGCTGGGACCAGAAGGGAGTAACTCCAATTGAGCCCCATGTTAAAATAGCCGACTTTACAGCTTAAAAAAACATATTTACAGCCTGGTACATTTTATTTTTTTTCTGGTCTCTACCGATAGTTTCCACCTCTGTGAACACTGTTTTAGTGTTGTTTAGGCTTCAGATTCGTGCATAAATTACGTTGAGTGACAGGTTCACAGAGAGTTTACCAGCAGTTAATTGGTTGCTTTGAGTTCAGTGGGTGGGTTCTCGGCCGGCTAACCGCCGCACCTCTCCAAATATGGCAAGTAGACTCCACCTAAACTCCAAGATGGCGCAGTTCAAAACCCCATAGTAGAGGCACAAAACAGACTCCCCCAAACCAATGGGTTTCTATCCCAAAAGCCCCGCTTGCTGTGGCCAACGGTCTTCTCTATCTATCCGTTCACTTTGGGGAGACCAGAAATAGAATGGTTTCTGATCATGCCAGTTAACATGTAGTTTTTCACAATAGGTGTTGCATTGTTTGGAGACAGTCTGTAGCTTTCCAATAGCTAGTAGAAAGGCTGTCTTGGACTCAAATGGAAGCTTATGAATTAAGGAAGTTTTCTATATACTTGTTAGGCATAGATATTCTCCATAAAGTGCTGAAAAATAATAATTTTCATGATAATTTGTCAGGCGAACAGAACTTTTTTTGGGATGTTGAGGGTGATATCAAGTGGCAACAAACCTCAGAATCTTTTTTTCATGCCTCCCCCTATGTGTCAAGATACTCTCTGCCAGACGTTACAGTTGTATGACTATTTATGCCATTGTAGTACCTAAATATTTGCATTTACATAATTTCGCCAGCAAAATTACCCACAAAGAGGGGTTTTGGCCCCCTGTAGCTTTCCAGCAGCTAGTTGACCGGGTTGTTGTCCACCAAGGTTTTAATCCTTGAAGTTCCTAGATATAATTTCTGGGGTCAAACCTTTTACAACGCTCCATGTCTGTTTTTTTGCTTTGCCCCCTGGGTAAAAACTTGATCTGAAACCTGTACAGTTTATCATCTCTACATTTCAGATACAATTTTACAGTAACCCTAACCCTTTTATCTATGACCATGCCTTACTTACCTTTACAGTGTGTTCACACCAGACGCGAGGCAAATTTTTTGCGTGATAACTCAATGTAAAGACGCAAATTTGTGCCAGCGACACAAATGACGCGAATGGCTCGACATGAATAAAGCGAACACGCGAAATTCGCCTGTGTGCGCAAGTTCAAAATATTGAACTTGAGCGAAATACTTGTGTAAAAACAAATATTGCAGCGGGCAAACTCGAGCAAGTAGAGCGAGGCAAATATTTTACTCGCGCCTGGTGTGAACACACTGTTTGAAGTTACGAAATTTGGGGCAAGCTAGGCTATGCTAGCTGTTTACCCACTGTGTCGAGTGTTTGTCCTACACTTATCACCTGCTGATTCTAGCTCCAGATTGAGAGACTTAATCTCATTAATTAATTAATCTCATCTACCCTTTGTGTAGAGTGAGAAAATAAATACATTTCTCTAAAATTGTGAAAGGGAATGCAAAAGCACCAAATCCACATAGGCCTACCTTTGTTTTGTCAGCTTGTGGTGGCCAATGGAAACCACTCATGAAATATGTTCCTACTGGGGATTACTGAATCGCATTCAGTCATCTATGATGCTGGTGCTGTATGTATACAATAAATATGCAGTATATTTTACAGATGATAGAAAAACAAAGCCATGTTTGTGATGAATGACTATATTATTCTCTGGAATGAATTAATGTATGTCACTGACAAAAATGTATCAAAATTGAACAGCAGTTTTTAGTGTTTTGTATATTTCACGGCTGATTTACTTTTATGTTGATGGGTATGCAGCCTGGAGAGGTCTCTGTGTCAATCAAAGACTTCAAATCCCAAGATTTATTCACTCCTTGTTTATATAGGTGTAGCAACCAATGGAGAGTGCTCCCCCAGCAGGGTGGTAATTGGGCAAATTCAGAATGGAAAAAAAAGAGAGAAAAAGCAGCACCTCTTTCTCTTATGTGACATTTATTGAAACTGCTGATGGTTCACAACAATGATGTCCTCAGGCTGTGTGAGGAGAGCTTTTCACCGAAGAATCATCTGTTTTAAAGGATTATTTTGTGGCGCTTTTCCTTTCAATTCATGGTATTTGAGTTTATAAGGGCGACCACAGGACATGGTGATGTTGATGTTGGTGGGTGGTGTGTGTGGTGGGTTTACTTGCGTCCAAATGAAGCTTGTACATATGCTGAAACCCAGTTTGGATTGATTTCATCTATAAAATCTAATGAGGGATACAAAATTACAAATACAGAAATGTAATTGGCAGCTGCAACATCCATTTTTTTAAAGGAGTAGTTTCACATTTTTTGGAATAGGTCTCAGGTCTTTACACAGTGAGTTTAGACTGGCCTAGCAGGGTTGAATGGGTCACCTGGCTGTCTGCACATCAGATTTCTTGAAGATGGATGAAACCTGAAGTTTAATTAACCATCAATTAAAAATGACCTAGACACAGTCTTGTTGTACCTGGTTTTGCTTGGTGGTGAACTGCTATAAACACCAAACATAAAGACATGGTTAATTTAGGCTGTGACATAATAGCAAATGAATTAAATCTGTTGTAAAAGTGTAACACAAGGTTCTTTGTTGCTGAATTTGACATATTAAGAGGCAGATTCTTTTCCGGACAGTCTGTTATATAGACCTCCTTTTTGTAACTGCTGACTGTATCTAAACAGACTTTCAATAGCTAATAGTCAAAATTAATTATTGTGAAATCACCATGATTTTTTTTCTCAGTTGCACTTTGATCTGACTTGTAACATACAGCAGTCTCTCCACCATGCATGTTGGCGTGTAACGGCTCGGTGTTTCAGCATAAAAGATAAGCTTCTGAGTTCCTTCCTTGGCAGGTCGTGTCGAAGCCAGGCTTGTTTTCACCGCCGCGTTAACCATTAAGACAACACCGTATAGTTTTTGCTGGTGGAGTTTTTCCGTTTGCTAAGGGGGAAGACAGACTGGTTGAGGATGTATACACGCGGGGGAAGAGCTGCAGTAATAGAACTCAGCTGGAGTAGGTTACTTGAGGGAATGCTTCAGGAGCGGGAACGGAGCCAAAAGAGCGAGGAAACATACTTCACTTTATTGATTTTGTCGATCGTCTTAAATGAGGGGCACTCCAGGCCAAGGGCTCACCTCTGCATTTTCTCCCTGTGTGCTTGTGCTGTTTGGTGGACAACAAGCAGTAGTTACAGGCACTGGGAGACAGGAATTATCTATGTGCTTGTGTTTATATAGGGAGGGAAAGGTGTGTGTGTGTGTGCGAGTACACTGAAGTAAAGTTCCGACTCAAGTTTATCATTTTGGAAGGTGCTGGGCATCAACTGTTTATTGTCATCTTAAAATGTTAACATCGGCCAGCTGTGATGTGTCTGTGGTGTAAATAAGCCCAGTGTTTGGATCCCATGCATTATCTTGAAGTGTAGACACGAGTGTGTCGGTGAAACACACCTGGCCTATGCCCCCCCCCTCCAACCCCCACCACATCTTGGATCATGACCTTTTGCTTTACACTAGAGATACACGCTACTATTGTGACTTATTCATCAACTGTGACTCGGTTATGAATGGCTTCTTAAGGCAAATATTGATTAAGTCAAGTGTAACATCACTTGGCTTAAAGCAAATGTCCATAAGCAATTACGGCGCGTGGTCTCGTAGTATTTTCCATTTTTGCTTCGGCTGACATACTCGTTTGTTTTAAATTCCCATAAGTCCTGTCAGCCGGGGACAGGCTTTCTTTCTCTGTATAGTCGAGTGTCAATAGTTATTCAATAACCAGTACCCTGAAGTTTTTACCTCTGACCTGAGAGATGTCTGCAGTGCACCACATTTCAGTCATTTAGGCATTTTAGACTTTTTCAGTAAAACTCCACACAAACACAAGGTTTTTGTAGAGTAATTAAAATGGATATAATCATTCACAAAATATAGTGGTGTTCAAAAGTCTGAGAAGACTATCTATATTTTGATAATCATGAGTAAATCTGCAGTTCACTGAGAAGCTGTTGCTTTTGGCCAGTCCAGAGAGTCTGCTCAAGTGAGATGTAGGATCTTGGAACATACAGTGTCCTGAAAATAGATCATTTGGTGTGGAAAATTATATCAGACACAAATTATTATTCAAAGTATGAGTATTTTTTATTTATTTATCTTTTTTTTTTAAAGTATTTTTTGGGGCTTTTTATGCCATTGATGGAGTTGGAGAGAGACAGGAAATGGGGAGATAGAGAGAGGGGGAATGAGGTGCAGCAAAGGGCTGCTGGGTGGAATCGAACTGGGGCCACTGCTTAGCCTAACTCATACAATGGAAAATTATGGAAACTCCCTAACTGCTGACAACAGTGGCCTTCATAATATCCATTATGTTGGCTTATAAGTCCAACTTGATGCTTTTGAACTTGAAATTTTTTACTGAAACTCTTTACGTTTTGAAGAAGTGGTTAGACAAAAACAGCACTTGGATTTGGAGACAGTTACAAAGGGTATTGTTCACAATTTTTCCTGACATTTAATGCAGCGAAGATTTTACAGATGAACTGAAAAAGAAAAAGATGAGCTCCCGTAGAGCTCATTATGTTCCCTTCCCATAAGTTACTGTAAATGACTGTGTTTAATGAAAACACAGCGCTGAAAGCTTCTCTCTGCTCTTGTGCGTGCGTTCCCCCCTCTGCTGCTCTCGGTGTCGACCTGCGCCGGTGAATTTGACAGCGACGTTGCTGCACTTTGGAGACACTTTTTTTTTTGCGGCCTTGTTTGTTGCCATTGCTGTAGATCATGACACATTTTATAGGCTGGGTGTTTGGTATTTGCCTCCTAACAGCAGGCTCAACCTGCTTGAAGTACCTTTCTCTGATCTGAATGTTGTTCCTTGAATCTCCGTGTTATCCCATATGATTAGCTTTTCTGTGGCAATAACAGTTCAGCTGCACTGAGGGAATTGATATGAATTTTATTCTTTCCCTGCATCCCCATATTCTTGTCCTGCAAATCATCTTCATCTGTGTCTCTGCTGTAAACTACCTAAGCTTCCTTATCTTTTGTCCCTCTCATTTCATTACACCAAATCCCCCAGAAAGCACTGGGCAGGATCACTTAGTAGCAGCCAGCTCAGTGGTTTTCCTGTTCTTTATTAAAGTGTAATCAAACATCGGTTTAAGTGGAAAATAAATATCCAGATCTAATAAGCTGCTCAGCCGGATCATGTAAATGCAAATTTTCAAGCTGGTTCCCATCCGTCCCACTGAGGGGGAGAACAAGCCACAGCAATCGCCCTCCTCCACCCGCGACTGTAAATCAAGGAAAATAATGGCTGGATAATGAGCAGTTTGCGGTCTCAAGCAGATTGAATGATAACAAACCGCGCGTGTTGCACACAGCTTTTCATTTAACATCCTATCATGGGGAAAGCCGGCGAACAGCTTGGTGTGCCTCATTAAAGGGGGTTGTCGATGCCTTGTAAATTTTGTGGAGCAAGGGGTAGAAAATTCACAAGACAAACTTCCTGATAGGGGAAGACAGGGTTTATTCCCCGCCCACAGGGGCCTCCTGCGCCGAGGCGGGGAGCCCGCACATCTGAGAGGACCAGTGAGCCGCCAACTGCATTGCAGTCGTCTGTTTTCTAATGTGAAGGAGTAAGAGTGTGAATGAAAAGAGAAGAAAACCCACTCAGACAAGCGCTAAATAATAGACATATAAATTGCTTCGTTTTCTTGTTTGGGGAGACGCTGATTTAGCTGCTAATTGGTGACAGAAACTGTCAAACGGGTGGCAGATAGTGATGGTGGTGTGTTCTGTCAGGATTAGGTGAGAGGGAAGAGGGAAAAAAAAGAAAAGCAAGCTTTCTTCTGGTGAAGGCAAAGACAATATGACGGCAGTCCCCTCCCTTCCCTTGTCTGATATTTACCCAAAACACATTAAACAGATAAAGAAGAGAAAAGAAACAATAAGCTCGGGATTATGGACCCTGTCTCTTGCCTTCGTCTCCTGCTCTCATGTCTTTTTTCTCCACTGCTCTAAGCTGTCTCTGTGATTGATTAACGTGTTTGTTTGAAGAAATTCTGAATGTTTGCTTGCACAATAAAACACACACACACACAGAGACACAGACAGACTCACAAATGCATGCAGGATGTACACAGACAACGAGCGCTGGCACGCACAAAGACAATGAGGCGGGTTGTAAGCAAAGAGGCGGCGAAAGAGACGGATAAAGACTGACTGACTGATCTCTGGAGGGCATCTTCCTCTAACCCTGCCTTGACTCTCCTCCCTTCTCTCTGGAGCATTAAAATGAACAGTAATTAGGCTTTGATACTCTGGCAAATGAACAGTAATTAGAGTGTGCTACTGTGGATCCTCTTGCCTGGGCTGCTCATTGAATATTCACACCATTATTGAACGTTAAGATTAGCTCGCCGCTGTCGTGCACAAACAGTGTGGCATGGCAACGGCCCTTTGCAGATGGTGTTAGGGGGATGGTTGAGGCACTGTGTGTGTGTCTCTGTGTGTGTATGTGTGTGTGTGTAGACAGGTCGCCCAAGCCCGGCGGACCCTCAGAGGGGATTTTCTGGTTATTAGATCCTTGCCAGATCATGGGCCAATTATAAAGAAAACTGTCAGTCAAGGCAAAGTGGCTATGTGATTAGCGGAAAAGGACAAAATCAGGTGAGGAGTGTGAATCTTTCTGGAGGCAGCTTTGATTTGCTAATAAGAGGGAGAGGGGAAAGGACCGGGGCAGGGTCCCCAGCTGTAGTCCTGCTTTGCTCTCTTCATTTTCACCGTGACCTTCTTAGCACTGCTGGTCTAATCTGCACTGCAGAGGAGACATAAAGAATGGCTCTCGAGGGGGTTTTCTGGGTCCGGGCTCTGAATGAGGCACAAGGGGGTTGGCCACCAAAAAGGAGAGCCGTACCCCCTACTCCCCAACCAGAGGGACATGAGTAATCAAATAGTTCCTTCAGCGCGACAGGGGCCAAATGCTGCTTAATTACCCTAATGGTTTTTAAAGACTTTTTTTTTCTTCTTACTCCTGATAAAAAAGAGGAAGAAAAACACTTAAACCTATGTCACAGAGAGAAGGAGGAGTGAAAGGATAAGAGGAGGGAGGGAGCGCCGCTTGTCTCCGGGAGCATCCTCGACAGACAGAAGCTCCGTCCGTTTCCTCTCCCTAATTTCTAAAAGCACGACAGTGTATCCTAATTTGGTGGCTGGTGACCAGGGCTGACATTGAGGGGCGTGGTATGGGGGCCTTTTTCTTTCCCCCCGGCCGTGGTTCCTGGCTGGAGAGGAGCGAGCGCGAGGAGGGGAGACAGGCAGCACGGTGCCAGCGCTATAATGAAGCGCGGTAGACAGCAGGCCTGACAGCTCTGGCAGGTGATGCATGGGGCCCATGCTAATTCTTCAGCAAGCCAGTGATGGATCCTGAAATCTTGACCACACATCCCATTAGCCCCTGTCTGTGACAGGAGAATAAAGATATTAAAAAAATCCAGGAGAAGTTGGGAGAAGCGGGTGCAGGGGGGGATGGGGGGTGGGGGGGGACATGGACAGCCAGTCAAAGGACCTTACGCAAACCTCCGAGTCCTCTGCAATATTTTCAGCAGCAAAGTTATTGATGACTTAACCTCTGGGGTGCAGGTTATGGGTGATGGATACTGTGCATCCCCAGCATGGAACAGCAGAGGATAACAAGGTAGACAGTGAATCACCTGCCCACAGCTGATAAAAATAGAATATGACATGTTGTACAGCGTATACACTGCATTATACCGCTGCACTGTACATCCTAAAGAGATGAGTGAACCGGGCGTTCCTGTAAATAGATTAGTTCATTGAATGGGTTTCTATGGTCTCAGCTGTTCTGCACATTTCCCACTGCCCTGGCTTTTGCATCTCAGCACTATGAATGGAGCGGACTGTTTATTAGGCAGTCCCTGCCAGCTCCTCTGCGACCTCTCCTCCTCTCAGGAGTAAAAAAGACTAAGGAAATAAAAAGCGGAGGAGGGTGTGGAACTTCCTCAGCTATCAAGCACTCAGATGTGTTTACCATATATCTTTTATCTTCCTGTGCAGGATAAGGCTAATATTTTTGACAAGTTTTGTGTGAAATATAAATGACCCAGTCCTGATACAAATAGGAAAACCGGCGGCGAGGCGAGCCCCAATCGCAGCCGGGCCCCGAGAATCCTTCCTATTTCTCAGGGTTGACAAATAGCACCGAGGAAGTTCCAGGGGAAACTGAGAGGTTACTGTGACAGACAAGGAGCACAATTATCACACTATGATGAAAGAGCCATGGCGAGCGCGCGTCGCACCGTTAATTACCGTCCTTTTTCCACCAGCCTCTAATGTGAGGAAAAACACGCGATGACAAGTGTGTAAAAGAGCAAGCACTAAATTACTGTCAGGAAAAATAAACGGAGGATCGCGCGGCCCGCACAGTGATTTACGGGGGCAATTAGTCACCGCCCCACGGAGATGCTGAGGACAGCAGTGCGGCGGGAGTGTGTCAGGGAGAGAGAGTGTGAGAGACACCTCTACGCTCCACCCACACTTCTAAAGAAATGGGGAAAGGGAAGTAGGAGAATGTTCTCTGTGCTCTTGGCTGCGTGACCTTTGTCTGGCGAAGCGCCTTTATCCAACTTTCCACTGGTTTAAATGAAGTTCAGAAATAATGATCAAGCGAGCGACAGCGCGGCGAACATCCTACATCAAATCAGTGCCATGTTGTCATATGTACGTGTATCATAATAGAATGAAAGGAAGTAACATCAGTGGGAGATACGGAGCACATTTAGGTCATCGCCACTCGTTTTATGCTGAAGTAAGTTGATTACGACACAGGTGTACGACAAGTTAAGCAATGTCTGTCATTACACCATCAGTGGGACGCAGCCTTTTGTCGTTAAGTCGAACGTTGTCAGCGTACTTGAAATGCTAAACGTCTGAAATGAACAGCTCCCCCACTCCACCATCAAACATCAATGGGCTCTAATTGTTTCTAAACGTGACACAAGTTAAGATACTTCAGTTTAAAGCCCGTCGTCACATCTCAAAAGTGACGCTTGATTCCTCATCTCGTCTCCGCGAGCAGCTTCTGAGACAGGAGGTTGCATCCCAGTCGTCACATGTCCCTCATATTTCATGCTCGGCTATGAAACGGGGCCTTTCATCACACATTAAAATACCTGTACTTTTAAGGAAGTCGAACCACTGGGAATATGCCCGAGCGGGTGGAGAGCCCATTGATTTGTAATGGCTGATGACAGATGGTGTCACATCATCTTTGTTAATTTCACTCATTCCGAGCCATTGAACAAACATGGCGTGCCTGTTTTTTTTTTTCTTCTCTGAGTGAAATTTCTGAAGTGATGAGGCCATTGTTGAATAAATTTGAAGTGGGCCTTGTTAAGAAATTGTCACACCGTGTGATATCTCGCAGATGTGATGAAATAAAGTAAAGATTGAGGGGGGGGCGCAGTCAGAAATTTATCTTAATATATCCATCACAGCCAACTAAAGACAATTACAGGCGAGCACTAAAGAAAACCCTTAAACATAGACTCTTGACTTGCTAAGCCTTTGAAGCGTTCACTTCACTTAACGGTAATACTCGACGCTAACATGACAAAATGTGTCGGAGGATATTGACATTTTAATCTGCCTTGTCATGCTCGTATACTCATTTAGACTGAGCAGTTGTAGGACAATAATAACACTGCCAGTAAGCTGAGTGTTATGGGCAGTGTGATATGAAGTGCGGAGAAGGGGAGGTGGGTGGGTGGGTGGGTGGAAAGGGGGGGGTCTTCACATTCTCCCGGCCATACAATTCCAGTAGGGGCTAGTGAGTGGGCTTGCAAGGTTGAGCCACATTTCCAGGTCAGTGGCCTTGAGCATGCTTGGTTACAGCTGCCGTGCCCATTCTTATTGGCAAAGGTGCCATAAGACGGGGTTGCGAGGGGCCATAAGTGGTGAGGAGGAAGCGGTGGAGAAGCTAACCAAGAGAGGACCATATGCATGTCCAGTAGACTGCTCCCCTCAGGCTCTCTTTCTCTCTCCTTCTCTCTCTCCACATCCTTCACTTCACTGCATTATCCACTCCTTTGCCAGGGCTATAAGTGCCAGGACATCAGACTTCCTCAAGCTGTCAGCCTCGCTTTTGCCCGGAACAACACGATGTGAGATTGGAGGAGAGTAGGTAAAAACAGCTGGTGGTGCTGGAGAGCAATGAGCAGAGAAATCCTCACAATTGGGTTTGAAAAGGAGGAAAATAGTCTGTTTTAGCTTCATCTGCTGCCTCCGCCAATTAAAGTCACTTTTCCTTGTGGTTGTCACAGACCTATATGTCTTATACTTTATGCCATCATTTCCCTTAAAATGTTACAATAAGTCTGAGCCATTTTTGATGTTTCTCCAAACGATGTGTAAACTGACAGTTCACCGTGGCGGGTGACATTCTCCAGTTGAGTTGTTTTTTAGCTGTGATTTGTTATATCTTTATAATAAACAGGCCCAGTCGAACCCTCAATGTAGCTTTAGGTTTCAAATCATATGGTCCTGGAGTTTAATATGTGCTGCTGTTACTGTATACACAATTCATGACTATGAATGAGATTCACTCCATGTTATAGCAGATGAGCCAGCTAACGGAATAATTTGACCTTTTGGGAAACACAGCAGCTGGTTAGCTTAGCTCACAGACTGGAAACAAGCTAGCTTTACTCTGTCCAATGGGAAAAGTGCTACAGTAGCCTATGTCTCTTAGCGAGCTGTAGCCTATACTGCACAGACTTTACTGCAGTTGGACAGTAGTTAGCTCTTCTCCCTTGTTTCTTGTCTTTACAAGTGCTAAGGTTAGCTAACAGGCTGCTGGCTAGTCCACCACAGTTCAGTTGTATTCACTGTTTGGTCTAACTCTCTGCCAAAAGCACATGCAGTAAACAACATTTATGCTAGCAAAAGCTAAATGTTTCGCAAACCTTTTGTAGCATTTACAATATAAATTTGTTACTAGCTTGTTATTTGTAGCTCAAATTTGTGAGCTATTAAATCTTAGAAGGACATTTTCCCAAAAGCACTGGGTTGCTTGGCAGGGTTTTTTAGTTGCAGATTGTGACACTTTTAGCGGCAGTAAACGGCATGTTTATGTTTAAAATATTCTGTATGTAAAACAGATTGATTTTTGGAGTCTCATAATGAAGGAAATGCAAAGAGCTTGTTTTCCTAACGCTTCACAAATCTGTGTATTCTCAAAATATCCTCCACAAAATCCACACTGGGGATTTAAATGTGTAATTTTATCAATGTTAAGTTAGTAATCATCAAATTAATTTTGCCACCCCTTCTGCAGTCTTTGTGTTGTGTTTTTCTGGTTTATCAAGGAAAGCAATTTGAAAATGTATTGGGGCTTTTCTTCATAAAAGAGATGCAAGTGTGAAAACACTCCTCGACTTCTTCCATCTTTATGGCTTCTGGTGTTCTGTGAAAACAAGCTTTGAAATTAGCCTCACTAACTGGCTATGAAATAACAGACAGCCATGGAGAAGAGGAGGTAAAAAATAGGGTCTATGAATCAATATGGGCAATGGGGGAAGGCCAAATGTAATAAATAATACAATAACAAGCCTAACTAATGAGCTGTTGCGACGGTGCAGTTCACAGAATAGTCCCTTTGTATGAATCCCTGCTAATAATCTTGGGGAGCTGGTGGATGATGAAGTGTTGCCATAAGGCAACACCTGTGCAATTAAAGCAGCAGATTCTTTTGCACGTAACATTAATTTCAGCCCTTTATAAAGGCCCGATGAGCACACTAATAATCTAGTCTACTTGACTCCATGTCTAGCTGAAACAGTGCATCTAATTAGGTAAAGGTAATTAATTAGAGATAAACGGAGCTAATCAGGGCCCGTTAGCACTCCCACTTTCTTGGCATTAAGACACGGAGGCTCTTGCTCTCTTATTGGCCACCATGTCATGTGTTCAGCGAACATTAAAAAGATATGTTTTTAATAGAGGCTCTGTGATCTGATGGTGAACTAGCATGCTCCCTCAAGATCAAGATGCTATCCTGTTCCTTCTCTAATGATCTTATTAACTGCTGAATTTCTCAGTAAATTATTGTTTGAGATTAATTTCAGGCTGTCTCTCTGAAGTAGTCATCATGATTGTCTAATTGGGGTTATCTTAGGTGCACAATAAAAATATAAAGTGGATATAATAGAACTGAAACAAGAAATCAATCAACAGAAAACTGGGCTACAACTGTTTTGATAAGTGATTAATAATTGCAACCACTTTTCCTGCCTAAGTACCAAATGTTCTCATTTGTTTTATTTTGTCTTATGTGATAGTAAATTAAATTTATTTGGGTTTTGGACAAAACCAGAAAGATTTGGGAAACAAGAGGTTGGTAAAATTACCTTTAGCCATTTTTTTTTTAGACCAAATAGATCATGTTTAATCATGAAAAGAAATGTCAGATGAATCAATAATGGAAAGTGCTAGTCTGTAAAATAATCCTTTAGTAAATCCAAAGTATTCTGCAAAAATGTAATGGTATCCAAGATTAGATTTCAAACCTAAAATGTTTATCTACCTGTGCTACACACTACAACCTTTAACTAGGAACTGTATTACAAATACATACATGAATGTTATTCTGTGTGCCCCCCTCCCCAAATATTTCATGAGGGAACATTAAGCCCCAGACAGCAAACATCCAACTTCCTATCATTTTTGTTCTAATTATAATATGAAAGCTGAAGGGTGGGGGTGTGGGGGGGCTGGAATGTATGCACAGCAATGGAACAGTTGCTCCTGTGCTACATTGATGCAGCAGCAACATGAAGACCCCTGTGCTTCCGCTCATGTACCTATCATGTCCAATTTTTTTCCAATACATATTCCAGTCTGCGCATATGTGCAAAATCCTGTTTGAAAATGGAAATTTAATGGTTATTGTAATGAATGTTGACTTAGCGGATCAGAAAACAGCAAAAAAAAAAAAAAGGGAAACGCGAGAGATCCTGCGAGAAGGAGAAGGGGTTTGTTTAGATGCTCGGGTGTCGTTGGGTTTTTCATGAGGAGGAATGATTTGGGGGAAACATGATTATTTTTTCCCTCTGCTTTTCCCTCGTACACAGGGGAGTCGTCTGCTACAAGAAGGCAGGGCGCTCCCTCGACACGCATCATTAGAAGGTTTTTTACAAGCGACAAGCAGGCTATTTGGCTGTCATTGGGATTGTTTGAAGAGAATATGTTCCTGCACCATACTCCAGGGAGCCCCACATCAGGAAAAAAGTAGATCACCCTTGAGCACTTGACACTGCTGTTATGCATTTGTCAATATTAAGGCTAAGAGGTTGGGCTAGTGTGTGTAAATTGGGAGTTTGCCGCCGTCGCTCGCCTCAAATGTGAGTTGACCTTTAGCCCGGCATGTCACTCATTCACTAACCCTGTTTCTGCTAATTGCTGCTTTCAGCCTCACCGGCGCTCCTCAGTCATTCAATTACGCCAAAAATAAAGAGAAAAATTTCCAAAAAAGTGTGCTAAAAAGCTGCACATCTAGTTCAGCTTTTGTTGATGTTCGTGCATTTAGCAATTGGGAACCAAAAACAAATGAATTAGAAATCAAATGAATACATTTTCAACTTTTTTTTTTTTAAGCACCAATGTGCGGTGAAAGAGTCTGAAATAAACTGCACCAGACAGCAGTGAAAAGTGAAGTGGCACATTGCACGGACATGATGGACTGTCATATTCCGAGCGCGGCCCATAATGCCGCCATCACTGGTCCAAAGTGCAGGGTGTGTGCAGCGTTTACAATTGAAATGAGGCAGAGAGCAGGCATAGGGATCCTCATTATATCTTTTCCCCAAGGGCTGAGGGCAGCGCTTCAGTTGGGAAGGAGGGGAGACAAGTGCATCCTCGCTGCTCCACAAAGACAAGAGAGAGACGAGTAACAGTTTGGTTTCAACAGCAATCTTCTCAAATGGCTTTTTAAAAAAAGAAAAAAAAAAGCGAACGGGAGAGACCAACACAGTAGGGGAAAGAGAGAGATTTGTGTCGGGTGTCTGCGATTCTGGTTCATTTGTCGGCTGTTCACCATGGGCGAAACAGGCAAACATGGCACACGGGTCACATCTGATTCCCCATTGGAGACGAGATGGCGAGAGGATGGCAGCAGTGCGAGGCAGCATTGCAGCACTCTGCCGTGTCCAAAAGTATCTGCATCAGTGGTGCTGATTGTGAGGCACCCGCTGGCGCTGTTTAGATAGTTTGACTACATCAAGCTCCCTTCCAGACGGCTCTTACTGGTGCGATTAGAGGAGGGTGAAGATGAAAGGTGTTCGGTGTATTTTTAAAATTGTTGATTTTCCGTGTAATGATAGCTCGTGCAATTAAGCACTGGCTCCAGGCTCTGCATGTCCTTGTGAAAAAAATCTCAATTATTTGTGTGTATGTGTGTGTGTAAGTGGGAATGGATGTGTGTGTGGCTTGTCTGCCCATGCTTCAGATAGATTTTCTACATTAATATTAAAATTTAAATTCTACGCAGCAGACTGAAATTTCTGTCAGTGTTTCACAAATATTCATATGATGTACTATATTAACTTATAGTGTGTCACTGGCTTTTATTAAAGGAGTCCAGATTTGTAATGCGTCAGTGTGATGTGAAACCAACCAACAAGCGATGATCAGTCAATTAGGCAGGAGTCAGAATTTCAAAATGCAACGTAATATGTTGAAAGTAACATTTTAAAAAGGAAGTTGCTATTGTGTTTTTTTCCCCCGCTGCTGAAAGTGCCGTAAACGCGCAGTAACAGAGTCAGCATCAGCATCTTTGTCTTGTTTATTGAGACGAACTCGCCTGACAGCAAATGTTTCCTCTTGGATTGAAACATAAGCCAGCATTTTCTTTGTTTTCTGATGTATAGTTTTCACAATGACACGCATGACAGGACACTTTATGTGTGTGTGTGTTAAAAGGTGGGGAGGCATACACAGTATATGCATGCAGTGATGGGGCTTGCTTGGGTGGGGGAACTAACCTGTAGGGGAGATTGTCAAAAGGGCTAAATTTGTCATGAGAGTAATTGCGCTGTTCCATGACATTCACTTCTGCTAAATGTAATCACTTTAAATAATGTCAGTGACATCTTGTGAAGTATTTGGTGGAAGAAAAGGCACTATGTAGGGCAGGCATCTTGGTGTGTGATCCCGACTGTCTGTGCGTTATCTTCTCTTTCATTAGAGATGAACAGCCTCGGGTCGGATTGGTGGGTGGGTAGGGGGGGAGCAGGGAGTGTTTGTGGATGCAGGGGGTGGGCAGTGGTTATGGGAGGGGGTGGCGTCACAGGAAATGGTAAATAGGATTATAAAAAGGGCTCCAGTGTTGCCTAGAAGACAAAAGTGACTGATGATTAGCTTAATATTTGTTGCACAATGCAACACTGGCGGAACATTGTGAACATTTATTGCTAGTGCCAGGCACTTTCAGCAAGCATTTCATCACACCCAACTCTGGCCCTGTGAAATCCCTTGTAATTTTACAAACAGTCAGCGTGTTAGAGAAGTAGGGAGGGGGGGAAGGAGAAAAAAAAGAGAGAGAGAGCATGTTATCGGCGGCTGCCTGATGTGCCTTCTATACCTTGAGGCACGGTGCTGGAAAATTCAGCGTGAACTTTCGACACTTAAATGCTAAAATGCGACTGATTTGAGATGATAATAGGCGCCCTAATAGAAGCTGATCCTTTGCAATGGCTCCGAGTCTTATAGCACACCGCTGTAATGCAATGTGAGTCGACAGTTAGGGAGAGAGAGAAAAAAAACGGAGAAAGGCACAGATAGTGAAAGATAACACAACACATAACCCTCTTCACTGGCTGAGAGGGAAACATGTCTTGTAGTGCTCTGCTATGTATCAGGGTCGGGTGGAGGTAGCAGCAGATTGGAGAGAGAGCGAGGAGACGGGGGCCAGGAGACAGTAAGTGGAGTTGGCAGAGTGAGGATCCAGGCTAAGGGGGCTTGACGGTGTAAGAATGGAGCTGACCCCTCAGCCCTCCAAGATCCACAAATGGACAGAGGCGTCGGACGGGACAGGCCTGGAGTCAGAGACCTGCTCAAGGTTGACAAGAGCCGAGGTCAACCTTTGGCGAGCCCGACTGTAAACAAGCTGCTGTAAGAAAGCTAAAGGGCTGGAATCAGGAGTGCTTCCATGGTAATTCTTCGCTTATTGCCATGCTGAGTTGGCCTCCGATATTTGAGGGCTGCCTCAAAGGAAAAAAGGTCTTGGAACCACTTTTTTTGCTGCAGCTACAGCAGCAACAGTCACAGAAATTATATACTTGTATTCCATTTAGATAGTTACCATTCACTGCCAGGGAGCTTAAAGGTTCAGTTCACCCTAAATAGGAAAAAACATATTCCCTGACACGCCTCTGGTGGTATAGCTGCTCATAGTATTTTATTATTTTTATTTTATTATTTTTTTACCCAGTCTTCATCCAGAGTCAGTTTAAGAAATTTCCACATTGAATACAACAAATGAAAAATCCCTTCACTTTGCTTCCATTTGGGTGGAGTCATAAACTTCATTTATCTGCACATCCTGGCTTCCTTAATACACTACACTGCTTGTACTTAAGGAATTGAGGGACTTACAACAGTAGATGTATAATGTATCTGCTGTTTGTAGGATCATACAGGAGTAAAATCCATAAAACTTCCATCTTACCTCTGGACCCTGAACTGCAGCTACCAGTCGCCCCCCTGTACAGTAGCTGGCTGCTTGTTAATGCAGGTTTTCACACCTCTTGGGAAAAACTACATGTTCTCATTATAATCCTTGGACAGGCAATAATCTGCAGACAGATCTAAAATTAGATTTATAGATTATATCCATTGAACATATTAAGGGTGGTCTTATATTTTAAGATGTGTTTAAATATGTGGTGAGTTTGTATGGCTTCTATTTTGGCCAGTTCTCACTTTCAAAATATATTTAAATAGCCATTCATCCATCGATGATGCTTTCAAATAAGAGAAACATAAAATTTACCAACCTCCATTGCCACTTACTAGCTTTCAACCCAATTTTGCATTATTTTTATGTGTGAAAAAAACCCATAACTATTTTCATAGTTAAATGACCCTAATCCATGAGTAAGACAATCTGTGTTTTTGTCGTTTGGTGAATTGAACCTTTACTTTTTTTATGGAATGATCTAAAATAGAGAAAATGTAGATGGAGATAAAGCTGTGTGGTGTGTCAACTGAGCAGCACGGCTGCCGTAGCACATTTACATAAGACTTGGCTGTCCTTGGATTGTGATAAATTGAAATAATGGCACAAGTGCAGCTTCAGTAATTGTGCAGATGAATGTAGCTGTCTTCTGACTATAGAGGGATGTGTTAAAAAAAAAACAAAAAAAAAACTTTGGCTCATCTGCGTTGTTCATCATCTCATCAACACGCGGGGGTCCTACGGTGACCATGTCCCAGACAGACAGACGGTTTGTCAAGAGTTTTAATTAGTAATGGGAGATCTCAGGGGATGGATATCATGGAAGAGGGGCTAAGTGTGTGTCTGTGTGTGTGTGTGTGTTGTCTGTGAATATGCATGAATGAAAATATTCTTTTCACAAAAACTGTTGATCGCTGAATGTGAACAATGCAGTATTTCTTGAGTTTAAAGCGTTCTTCCCGCGCAGTTGATATTAACAGACACACACAAACATCTTGCCTACTCAGAGAGAGAGGGAAGCCGCCAGCAGTGACACACACGCTCGCATTATTATTATTTCTGATGCATTTAATATCCTCGGTTTAAGCTTTGAAGACAATCTTTGGGGAATATTGAATCTAACCATTCTCTTTTGCCCCGGATTCCTCTCTCAGACAAAACTTTGTTAATTAGCCCCATACCTATAGGCAGAGTTTTCATTTTCTGACTTTTCCCTGATATTATTAAAGATGCTGCTGACTCTTCCCACCCTGCCTCTTCCTCCTCCTCCCCCTCCTCCTCCTCTGTTGTCTTGTTATCCGAATGTGCCATTGGCGTTTCTTACATGCAAATTTGGGCCAAGCATTTTTCCAGCATCCTCCCATACCATTAATGGTTGTTGGCCCTGGGTTGGCCCTCCGTGCTGGTTGAAGCAGTGTCTTCAACGCTTTCTGATTGTCTCCTTAAGGCCCTCTTAGCCCAGTCCACACCAGCGCTGTCTTGTTAGGAGTTATCTCTGCACCCTTGTTCTGGAGTAGTTCAAAGTCTTCACAAATCCAGCTGTCAAACTAAAGTTAGGCATGGGACCTTTTAGAATGTATTTTAGAAATCAATAGGGCTTCCTGAGCCCACCTCCTCCTTTTTCTTAACTCCTCATTCTATAATCTTGCCACAAATTCCTTCACTGTCTCGCTGCATTTTGCTTTTTCTTTTTTTTTTTTTGCCCAGAATATCTCATCCAGTCAGGTTTTCAGTCAAATTAGCAACAATTCTGTTGCAGAATAAAGTACATTAATAGATAGTAATATGCTTCCAAGATAACTGAATAATGTAATTATATTAATCTAATGTGTATAGAGGCTTTAGGTTGCTTGAATGTTCGTGTTACATTTTTTACAATATATAATATAGTTAATAATATTCTGATTTAGATACATTTATGAAAACATTTGCCATATTTAAGTGAAAGATGAAAGTTTCATGGGAATAGTCATGACAGTAAAAACCCCCAGAAAGCCTGGTTTTGGCATAACACTAGTTAAATGTTAGAGAGCAGCTACAGCTGTATGCTAAAGGGGACTGCAAGGACATAGTGTAAAAAGTAAAAGTGGAGGAGAGTTATAAATTAGAAGGTAATGGTATACCTGACCTGAAGCTGGTTGGTGAAAAAGACTGGGTTTGTGCTATCAGATGAACAATAGGCAGGAAATGTTGGTTGGTTGGTTGGTTGGGTTCAGACAGAACAGACAGAGTCCTTGTCAGTCTCAGGTCCGGCTCGGTTGCCACTCTCCCTGACTCAGATCTGGTTTGGACACATGTTTATCATGAGCTACTGGTCAGTCCAGACTAAGTTGGGCTGTAGCAGCAAAACTCACCCTGCTTATTATCTGATGTAGGATATTATGTGTGGGACTATGTGTGAAAATTGACACTTTAAAAAAAAATCAAGAGGAATTCAAACAAAGATATTACTCATTCTAATTAACACAAATACAACCCACGTACAGTAGCCTGCACAGACCTGACATGCTTGTTGCTTCTTTTGCTGCCTCCCCCTTAATGGATGTAATGTACTGCTGCAATTTATTTGACGTCAGCTAACGGTGTTTTCTATATCCACTTTTTTCGTTTCTGTTCGGTTGTTTTTGGATTGCCCATTTTCTCCTCATTGTCTTGGTTGGCACACAAAACAAACCAAAGGAGCAAACTGATAGAGAATCACAGTAGTAGACGTACGAAGCCCAAATTAAATAGTGCCAGTCCTAATGAGCAGTCGCAGCCACGAGAGCCCATGAAGAGTGAAATAGAGTTTGAATTTGTTAGAGCTAATATGGGGACTAAACATTTATTTTTCTTTGAACACTGAACAGTCATTATATGCAGACTCATGAGGAACACTTTAATGAAGGAAATCCGTCCTGTTTACAGAGCACACTCTGGCAGCACTATAAGCTGCTCACAGCTAATGACGTACTAATGGCAAACTATTAAAAGCACTGCTGCAGATGAATTTATTTGAAATGTTTAGCTGGAATAACACCCACTTTTACAAGGTGGTTGACTGGCTTTTGAATAATTACATCTTCCTTTGATTTGACTCTGACTTTAAGAATATGAAGCGATAACCTCCGGCTATGTGATTCACACTAAAGGACTGCTTTACATTGCCAAAGGGGCAATGCTAGGTTCTCCCCCCATCACACAAACGGATGTTATTCACAACAATATGCAAAGTATCATCACCTGGGACTCTCAAAAGGAACTAGACTTGAGCATTAAATCACTGGAAAGTCATTATTCAAAGAAGTTCTGTATTTTTTTTTTGTTTTCGTACCATAATAAAAATACATGATTTATCAGGATTGAATAGGTAATATGGTATTACATATCATAACCCAAGGCTTGTTTTATTTCACATTGAAGCAATTTATTATACACATAAGCAGCTGAGTGACTGGAGTGTGGCTCCATGAGGAGATGTTTTATGTGTATGTGTCTATTTTGTCTAACGAAGAATAAAAAGTCAAAACTCTGACGCTCACAGCGAAAGAGAAATATAGACCTTTTTAAATCCAACCTCGCCTCAGCGGCTCCGTCTATCACTTTATCGCAAAGTGCCGGTCAGATTTGTCTGTAGGCGCTTGTGTGTTAGCAGAGGTGTGTTTTGTTGTAACCCTTGATCGAGACGTATACACAGGGAGAAGCAGCGAGGGGAGAGGGAGCCATGTTTGAATGAGCCATTCCTTCTGATGCTGCACCCGGGCAGGCTTTAACAATGCTGTAAAGCATAATGACAGCCCCTCAGAACAGCACCATGATCACAGGCAGTAAAACTATGCAGATGGTGGCAGATGATCAGCGCTATGTGAACTGAATACAAATGACTGCCGTCCGATGGAATGAACCGCTGGATCCCGTTAGGACAAAGGCGCAGTAATGGCCACCTCTGGGATAATACATAGACTCGTTCTCGCCGCTGCCGCTTTTTATGGCAGCAAACTTTTCATTTGTACAAAGTTATTGAAGTTGTTTGCAGAAAGCTGCAAAACTGACAGTGCGCTCATGTCGCCCATTAAATCCCATATGAAGGGGTAAGTGTGTTCCCTTTGTATGTCCTATATCTCTTAATACAGCTGGATATTTACTGAGGCAATTCAGGTTAAGTACCTTAGACACAGCAGCGTCCCAGCTGGGATTCCAACCTTCTGGTCACAAGTCTGGTCTTTTAAACATCCCTGCTAATTGGGCTGTGGGTAGATTTCAGAAATTGTGTAGGAGACCAGATCTCCCCTGGTTACCAGTGCCAGACGCTAAGTTTGAGAACACTCCGCTGTAACAAGCATATTATCTTTTATATCATGGTTATCAGAGGATGAAATTTGCCTTTGTAGACTTTTTTTTAAATGTAAATACTCTATTGTTATAATCCATAAGATATTCAACCACATTTGAAAAATAACCAATTTTTACAGCTTATATTTATTCAGGTTTCTCCAAATGTTTTCACACCCACCCATCACTTTCCTCTATGTTGTGCTTTGCATTGACAGTGCTGGAGTCCGCCGTCCCCTCACCGGATTGAATTTGCATGGACTTGCACCGAAGATTCACGGCAAACGAGGCATGCACACAGTGTAAGTAATCTGAAAAACCAAGAGCTGGGGGATGAGTACATTGCAGATAATTTATGCACATGTGCATGTGCATATGTCAAGGAACTCTGTAGTCCAAAAGAGTGGAGGAGCCGGGTCCAGGGAATGTTTTTTTTAAGGGGGAAGCATGTTCGCGTCAGATCAAGTGTGTAGCAGCAGTGTTTTGTAAGTAACACATCAAATTTTCATTATGGCTGAACAACTTGAAGAACAACAACAACCCACTGAAAGTCAACACTACTGCACTCCTTCTGTTATATGTATGACACAGAAGCTTTTCAAAGCAACTCTTCCTGCTCCCATCGATGAATAAATCTGTTGTTTTGAACGGAATTGTGGGATCACTATACGAGATTCACTAAATCGACCACAACTGAAATCCTTAAAGGTATAGTATGTAGGAATTACCCCCATCTAGCGGTGCGGTTGCATATCAGAACGTATTCTTGATGTTGCATTCACGTGAAATCGGGCAGACGTCAGACAGACAACAGACGCTGCATGTAACGGGATAAACAAGCGTCTAAACAAGTGGTCCGCCACCACGAGGCAAAACAATACAGGCGTGACAATATGTTGTCATGGTGATGTCGTATTCTCTCGTCGAGTAAAATGACATCCGGTTGGTTTGCCGACAGCCGTCTGCCTGACTGCACCTGAATGCAACATGAGTGCCTCCGTCCTTCCTCACACTACACAGTGGTGACAGTTTTAACAGGCATTACCTGGAAAACTTTCTCCCCGAGCCGACAGCTCCGCTGAGTTTCCGTGGTTACCTACGGTCACGCTGCCACTCAACGTAAAAAATGGCGATGCAACATGGCAGCCTCGGTTCGGTGCGTCGCCCACTTACAGTATGCATTTGTAACGACTTGTAACAACTCATTCTAAGGTGCGAGAAAGCTTTCATTTGTATGCGGGTGTGATTAGACTTCAGTGAAATACGTATTTATGAAAGACATATTTGATTTTTGCTAATAAAAAGCCAAATAGGTTACATAATGGGGCCTTAAGGATTGTAACTTGTAATGTAAACACAAAGTCATACGGCTCCCAACGATGTATGATTCAGCGTGTGTGTGTGCGCATGTGTGTGTTTTGTGGAATTGGTCACTTCACTGAATTCCGTAAACAGAGGCATGTGCTCTGTCACATTTTGTCAATGCAATATCCCTGTTGTGTCTGAGCGTTCACAGTGGTGGTGTGTGACGACCCTTGACAAAAGCATGTGGCAGAAGTAGGTCACTGTATTTTAAATAAAGTAATGACCAATAAATAAAGCTGCTACTTTATTCACGGTTACATCAAAAACCATCAAATCCATCAAAAACCAAACAATGTGATCTGTCTAGACAATGGAATCATTACAGTATATCTCACTAACAGCATATCTTGTTGAGATGAGTACTGGTTGTTTTGTAGTTAATAATTTGTATTGTATGTGAACCGGAGGATACCTAAAGTAATCTGGCATGTAATAATCAGTGTGCTTTTAATATTTCAAATAGATCTATCTAGTGGTTGCTGCCGGCAACTCGACATATGTTGTGTAATTCATGGAACCAGCATCCATCCAGACTGAACATCGCATAGATGCAACCCTCCTTGCCTCTCATGCTGCTTGTGTTTTTGTCTTTTTGCTCTTTTGTTCTCACCGCGTTAAAGGACGTACAGTAGGTGAGCGACTGCATGACTGAGGCGAAGATGCACCTCGTTGTTTGTGTGTGTTATTGCAGTGCGTTTGTGTGTATGGCAGCACTTTGAGGAGCAAGTGTGCGACCTCCACAGCTGGCTCATTTGTACTGTACAGTCAGATAATTGTAAAGTGTGTGATGCAGCGTTAGAATACCCTTTAACCTCTGAATCTCGACTGAACTGTGCATAATTGGTTGGTCAGCTCCTTTGCTAATTAGTGTAGCATTAATGTGTGCGGCCCAGGGCGTGTGTGGTGCCAGAGCTGCTTGGGGGGTGGTGGGAGTAGGGGGGGTGGGGGGCTGGCATGGCTCTGCAGAGCAGCCACCATTAACACTGGCCCGTGGGAAGCCTGCCGGGAGGTGAGAGCGCTCTCTAGACCCCCAGTCCCGGTCCGCCCCGACTTGTTAGTGGAAGGGCTCGGAGCTCTCCGTCTGATCCATATCTTCCGCGTCCTTGTGGGAGGAAGCGCTGACGCTGACGCGGTGGAGCCAGACCGGTGACGTTTTCGGACACTCCTCCGCAATCGTCGCTCGCTGTGGAAAACCTAGTGACAGGCATGCGACCCCTGCCACTCCTCAGCAGGCCGCCCTCACCGCCGGCAGGCCAGCGTCGAATGGTGACTGATGTTGGCATGAGCCGCGCTGCCAAGTGCCCTACCCCGTGTGTCCAATCATGGATGTTGATTTCAATTAGCTCAATCACATGCTCCAATACTGACCTCTCTCATTCCGGGGCTTTCGTCTCCAGTTGCATTTTTTTTTATCCTCTCATCCCTCCCACATTGCACATCGGCTCCACCGGCCGTCGGCACACAGGGTCAAATTGTTTGGTGTTTATGTGGCTGCTGGTAACGGCCGGTCCTTGGTTATGTTAGCCAAGACATTTCAGCCGTGGCCCTGCCAAGCCTAGTTGGTTATCATCAGGAGGAGGGCTGTAGGGCCAGGGGAGGGGGGTTGGGCTAATGATGTAAAAGCTACCCCGATAATCAGTCTGAACAGTGGTTGGTCCTGATGGCTGGTGGCTGCCTGGTGCTGGCTTGATTGATGCTGGCCTGCGCTTCAATACAGAGCCCTGCTATGGGGACCCCACTGTGTAAATACTGTCACTGCGGAGAATCTCTTAGTTCCTTACAGCCCGGATCAGTGGTAAGCTTGGTAATCTGCAGTGGTGACCCAGGGAGGGGTGTGAGGGGATCAGAGGACTGCATTCACATACATATCCCCCACAGGATTTTCATGGACACTAAATGTAGCTTTTAAAGGTACATTGTGTAGGAATTACTCCCATCTAGCGTTGCGGTTGTATATCGCAAGCAACTCAATTGTATTTTTCATGCTGCATTCACGTGAAATTGGGCAGACGGCAGACGGACGACGGACGACAGCCGCTGCACGTAACGGCATAAACAAGCCTCTATGTAAACAAGGAATTCCCCCCATCTAGCGGTGCGGTTGCATTTCGGAACGTATTCTTGATGTTGCATTCACGTGAAATCGGGCAGACGTCAGACAGACAACGGACGCTGCATGTAACAGGATAAACAAACGTCTATGTAAACAAGTGGTCCGCCAGCACGAGGCAAAACAATACACATGACAATATGTTGTCATGGTGATGTCGTATTGTTTACCTGACCCACGTTTTACCGGCTTTCTCTGGACTTCTGTGACTAAAATGACATCTGGTTTGTTACCGACGGCCGTCTGCCCGACTGCAGGTGAATGCAACATCAGTGTAACGCTCCATTCCTTCCTGATTACTGATTAATGAAAAACATACTTTTGATTGAAAAAAATCTATTTTTGTGAATAGATAACAGGAGAAGTTACACAATGTCCCTTTAAGGTAAAATATTTAGGTATGTTTACGTTTTTACATTCATTTGCAGGCACTATTATATTTCCTTCTTATACCTGTTAGAGATTCAAAGAATGATAAAAACACACTTGGCTCTATTTCCCAACCTTTTATCATGCCTCTGCCCATGAATTTCCTTGCTACCACAGCCCATTGTCTGAGGCCCATTGGGGGGGCAGGCCATTTCTTTAAATATCCTCAATGTCACTGCGATGGAGTGTAGGTCGGCTCTGGGGCCTGTAGACCAGAGCAGTGCTCCTCTCTCCCATCCCATCCCATCCCAAAAGCTGAGCTCACAGTCAGAGATAAGTGCTTCTCCAGAGATGGCCCCTCTCCCTCAAATTGCCTTCCACATCTGTGTAAGAATGTCCACAATGTGCATGTTTAACATGTGACCATTAATCACAGTGAGACAGTCAATTAAAGCCATCAGAGCCACGGGGGCCAGAAGCATGTGCAGGCAAATAACACACAGACACATCGGAGGACACTTTCTACTTTTAGTGTGGCTGCACTTCATCAGCAGCCGCTCATATGACTGAGGAGGTTCAGACTGACCACCTAACCAGGTCCTTGTTATGTCTATGTGTGTATTATTGGATTAGAGGTTGAGTCTCCTACTGTAGTGCATGCCTGATATGTAATCATGCTTTTATAAGAAGACCATCCTTATAATGGTAACATTTTATTGTAGCATCATGGTGCACAATTCTGTTGTCTCTAATACATCTTAACATTAGTTTTTTTTAAGCAATATGGAAAATATGAAAGGACATTTTCCATATTGTGATAAGCAGTACAACTGTACAGTTCAGCTCAGTGCAGCTGCTTTGCCGGCTCTCTCCTTATGAAGTTTATACTAATAAGAAGTTGATGTGGATGTTAATGGAAATTAAAATGAATGTGTATTGACTTCTGTGTTTTTGTCTGAGGTCACAGTCAAATGTTCTGCCGCACTAGACGACATTACATAAAGAAACGTTTTCCTTTTTTTTTATCCTCAGTGTTGAAGTATATTAGTGGAACAGAATCTAAGGATGTAAGGAGCACCTGTGGATATGATTCATTTAAGCCCGGCACATTACTGAGAGCTGATGGCTGAACCAAAGGAGTGAATGAATCCTTCAACACCCCCTGAACACTCAGGGACAGAGCAGTTGGATCAGACTGCTCAGGTGTACCTATAACAAAGACACTGAGTGTGTATTACTGCCATGATAATGAGACAGTACCAGGAAAATGGACATGACGTCTCGTGAGTGAAAGTACTCACTGTGCAGTTATTGTTTTTAATTTATTAATCAATATATTACTAGCACATGTGTCAAATTTCATTATAGGAGACCCATTTTTAATTTTTTTTTGCATGAAAAGTTGTAATCTGCGAAGTTAACCAGTGACTGAAGCTGCAAAGAGCATGGAAGTGAAAGTAAAACGGAAATATTTATCTGAAGTACAAGCTTTTAAAACATTTTTTTTAGTAACATTTAACCACTGGTTACAGCTTGTTTAAAGTGTAGCCTTCTGTAGAGATTGTTAGGTTAGAAAAACAGCCCATTGACATTAATTGATTTAAACATCATAAATACATATTTAATGAGGCTCTAGAAGTGACATTTAACCACACAGTTATTCTGCCAGAAAAGAAAAAACACCTTCCAGGTCCTGAGAAGAGCAGCTCTGCTCTTTTATTTTCTCTTTCTATCTGTCAGCTCTGCCTTTGTCATGGACATATAGGCTATAGATAGAGTTGTCAAAATGGACCTGTGGGTCAGGGGGTCGCGGAGCCTCTTCACTTCTGTTGACCTTCACACAGACAGATTTATACACTGTCAAGTCTGGGCGCTCCCTCCTCAGCCCTGCCTTCTGTGATCGGAGACAACTGTAATAAAGACAACAGGCTTTGACCCCTGTCACTCTTCATTTCACCGGTAATTGTCGTGATTGCCGAGTAACACTCAGATTTCATCCAGAACGCATTAGCCAAATGAGGTGAGGAGGGGACAGTGACGGGTCGCCTCTCTGTCCTTGTCAGAGCTGTGGGGCTGTTTGGAGAGGAAAGGGGGGAGGAGGAAAAAGAAGGAAAAAAAGAAACAACTTGACTGATTTGCCAGTATAATCACAGTAAATTACTTGTAGCTCATTTGCAGATTGTTGTCAGCGAGATGGAGCGCAGTTTACCCATTTGACAGCTTAGTTAGCAGTCCAATGACTTGTGAAATATCACACTTCACTATTTTTCCAATTTGAGAGCCATGCAGGGAACGTGAGACTTGAAAATAGTGAGATAAAGCCGAGGTTCACCTCCAGCTGCACTACCCACCGGGTATGTGTCACTTATTTCTCGCCAGAATGAATTTTTTGTGACCTTGAATGAAAGTTTTATTTCTATTTATTGTTGTAAATAAAACACTGATGTATTTTCTGTACGCTGGAGCTGAACAAGTAAGCAAAGGGCGTAACCATGGAGTCAACATTGGGGGGGACCAAATCTCTCTCTTTCTATATATAAACTGTATATACCGTGCTTTCCCGACTATAAGCTCTCGTCTCTGCACACCGCACACAAACACGCTCCATAACCCGTAATCTTTTGTTTATGACGGTTAAGACTACACAAACACACACGCTGTAACATCGTATATGTTATGTAATGTTATCCACCGCTCCATTTATTGATTTTTCGCCGGCTTCGTTGTAAACAAATGCACATGGGCGAGAGGAGCGTAACCGAAACAGCGGAAAAGCGAGAGGACTTGCATAGTTCCCTACTGTCTTTCTGTGTAAATGACATGTAAACCTGCAGCTTACAGTATATTCAAGTGCGGCCTATAAATGTATTTTCTTTTAAAATTTAGCTGGTGCTACTTATACTCAGGTGCGCTCTATAGTCCGAAAAGTACGGTAAATTTGCTAACACATGGGATACTTTTTAATTTTAAAATTTTTATTTTTAATCAGCTAGCTATGTATTGGGGGGGGGGCATTTTGAGCATATCAGAATATTGGGGGGGGATGTGTCCCCCCCAATGTATATGGTAATTACGGCCTTGACCAATTACAAAAACCAGAGAGGCATGGGCTAACCCCGGCCCCGACAATAAATGTGAATTATCTTTGTCATGGCAGCGTTTTCATCTCTTTTTTTGTGGTACCCCATGTGGGTAAACAAGCGGTTGACATGAGTTAATTATTAATTAAACATGAAGCAGAAGAGAGAAAAGCATGAAGCGGTCCCTAAAGAGACCTCTAAACAAACGGGGCGTGGAGCAGGTACCAGCGCGACCCCGCTCCCAAGAGTGTTGTCTGTGGTGAGACTTGCCGACTCACTAATGAGCTGTTTGCAGAACTGGGTACACAGTGACAATGACCCCCTGACCTTTCGCCCACACCGTCTGGGGAGCAGAGGAGGAGAGAAGCTGCTGCCCCCTCTCCGTACGTAGCTCTGCTCCTGGTCAAATGAGTTTTTGTGACTCTCGCCGCAGCATTTTCTCAAAGAGTGGATCTCCTCCTCCTCCTCCTCCTTCGCCGCCGCCGCCACCGAAAGAGCAACGTTTCTTTTTCTTCCCCCCCCCCTCCTTCGCTGTGTGAAATTGACCCGCAGTGCTTCATAATGTCAGCGTGTTAGGATCTTGATAACGCTGGCTGAGCGGCACACTCACTTACATAATTACGATTATGAAAAAGGCCGTAATGAGCACATGGAAACACATGACCTTCAGGCTCTCTGTACTTCTTTAAAATTATCTCCTTTTTTTTCTCTTCCTTCTTTTCACAAGTGTTCTTTACAGCGACAGAGTATGAGATACTAATGACCACTTTGACAGTTTGATGGTGTGTGTGTGTGTGTGTGTTTGAGGATGCCAGCGCGTCGTCCACCGAGCCCAATGCGACAGTAAAAACCCATCTAATTAACCCTCCTGGTATGACATCATGTGATTAAATTAAACCACATCATCTCCCTCTGGGTTTGCCTGGAAACAAACCCTAACAATTCACTCGCTAAGCTTTAATTTTCAAACCTGTTCCAAAGGGCCCGATGCAAAGATAATTACTAGCTTCATCTCGGGTGGGTTTTTGTCCCATCCCCTTGTTCATTAATAACGATAAGAGGTTGGAGGTTAAAAACTCATTTAATTGCCTTTATATTAATGGCATTGTGAATAGCAGGGACTGCGGAGTCTAATTCTGTCCGGTAGTTAGTCTACATGCAGGGGCCCCCTGGAGGGCCGCTCATTTTGCCAGAATTACACTACGGCAGAACTAGAATTAATGTGCACCACACTTTAACAGCGATGACAAACATGCTCTCCAGCAAGGAATTATCTTGAGAAATGGCTGCAGAGACACGCTCTCCCTCTCCCTCTCTCTCCCTCTACACTCACACACACAGTTGCAGACACACACACACACACAAGCTGAAATTGCATCATGAATCCACATTTTGTAAACAGAGTCCAGTCTGACTGGTGCTTAGATATTCTATTGCCTTTCAGGGCCCCAGTACTAATTAGAGCCTCTTTACCCCGATGTCCTGTAGAGGTGAATTCCTTCCCACCTCACGAAAAAGAACCGAGCCGGGCACTGATGACTAAATTGTAGCCTGCTTAGGAATAATGATAATGAAAATGCCTCTCAGCCAAGCCATTTCACCCATGAATATTGCAAAGAGGTAATTTCAGCGAGGCGTTGGCATTTTAACTAATTTGAATTCCTGTTATCTCTCCGATTTTTTTTGGCTTGCTTTTTATGGTTACTGGAGCAGATTTAGTTGTGTATGCATTATGGCCACAAGAGCCTAACCATACATCTGAATGCTAATTAAACATTTGAATAATCAGCTGAACTAGTAGTGGGGGGAACGCTGCTCTAGTCTGTTGTCTGCGGCGCTAAAGTCGAAGCATCCGAAGCCCGGTGGTTTCCAAGACAAAGATTTTCGCACCAGAAACCAGTGTAATTGTAATTAACTAGTTTGATTGTCTCCGTTTCGTCCCCCATCTACTGTAAACGCCTCCCTCCGTCTGCTCGTCTCCGCGGCATCTGAAAAGTTACAGATTTTTTTGGTAGCATAATGATCCTAGCTAAATAGCACAAGGAACTTATTAGTTTACAAGTATCACCAGCCAGAAATGAGGCCAAGGGGGGGGATGATGAATGAGTATATTTCCCCAAGCAAAAGGCTGACCTGGATACTGCTTTCTTCCCTCTGCTTCCCCAGTGCCAAGTGGGCCACCATTTTTCACTGGCCTCACACTTAGCCACGGACAAGGCTTATTTGGGCCCTCGCTAACGGTAGCCGTGACCCGCGCTGCTCCGCCTCCGCCCGCCCGCCCGCCCAGCCTCGCTTTTTGCACTCATCCGAAAATTGTAATCCCCTTTCTGCCGGGGCCCTGTAATTTGATCAAATAGCATGCACCCTTCCCCAACACTTATTGGCCAATTAAGTCAAGTTCTCACGCAGGGGGTCCAGCTGGCTCGGTGTTATCTGGGGGATGAATTGATTGAAGCCATTCCACGTCTATGAACCCTACTTTAATGATGTAGGTGATAATACTTGTAATTCTTCTCAGTCAGGGGACTCATGGGCACAGCTGTTACCGCGGTAATCCTTGTCCTGATACACTGAAGTACCAGCAAGGCATTAATCTGTCTCTCAGATTCTCCTCCGCCAGGTTTTTCTCCACCTTTCCCCTCCCTCGTTCTTGCCTCTGCTTATGTCTCGTTGCTAATACTACATCTGTGAAATGTGACACTGAAAGAGAGCGGAAAAAAAAAAACCAGGCGTAACACATGGTTGTGGGGGGATTTCGATGTTAACGATTATGCACCGCTTGCATTCCCCAGTTCAGGCCCTGACCACTTTGTTAAAAAAAAAAAAAAAAAAAAAAGGGGACCCGCCGCCCCTCCCCCCTCTCTTTCCTCCGACTAAACCATGACAACTTAAGAAGGATAGATTTAGGAGTGAAAAATCAATAAATACATGCATTAGTTTCAAAGGCAGACATTAAGATTCTAAAACAGACTTCTCTTATAATCCTGCCTCTAGCCATCCAGTCAAAATATCAAATTATCATAATGAGGTCTAACTGCATATAAATGCTAAGAATTAAAACCAGAGGAGGAGGTTACACATAATGTGGTACATTCTTTATTATAAATTGCACAACATCTCTATACAGGCTCAACATCACCATCGGCTGCTTTTGCTTTTTTAATATTGTAGCACTTATCTGCAGCGCCGTTCTGCTCACCTCTGCGACAACGAAGACGGCGAAGAAGCGTTCGCCCCTCTTCGCGCCTTTTGTCTTAACACGATTCTTCGTAAAGGTGGGGCGCTTTTGTCAAAAAAAAAAAAAAAAAATTAAAAATACAACAGATGACCTGAATTTTAGGTTTATTATGCACAAAGGAGTTGAGCGTGCTCTTAAAGAGTGTCGACGTTGTCTTTTAACTTGAGATCAGAAGAGTGAGAATTGCATAGAAATTAGCCTGTAACCGCAGCCTCCATCTGGCCTAAGTTCCCCCAGTTAGACATGAGGAGAGGAGAGGTTATCTCCTCCACTGCTGGGACCTTGACAGCATCCAGATTTTCTTTTTCTTTTCTTTTTCTTTTTTTTTTAACCCCGGTCAAACCGCTGCACACAAACAGTAGCTAATAACACGCTCTAAGTCACCATTAGGTCACGATTAGGGTCCTCAGGGGTGCGGGGTCAAAGGTTACCAAGGCCAGGTGGAAGTCTGGGACAAATTTATCAAGGGAATGAGATCACACAGCCTCCACTTTTTTTTAAAAGCAGCGTCAACAAAGGCCAAACACATGCAGGCCAGCTGCTGCTGCTGCTGCTGCTGCTGCTGCTGCTGCTGCTGCTGCTGTGTCGCACTGACAACACTCACCTGCCAATAAACAATAACCATATTTTTTCCCGCCGTTCAATTCATACCGTGCCTTTGTGCGTCTCCCCTTTCAAATGCTTTGCTGGGCATTCACTATCTGCGGTTATTAAAATAATTTCCACATATTAATGTTCACGAGGCAGAGTATCCATTTATCTGTGCCATTAAATTTACATTTCCAACTTCAGTAAAAATCTATTTCCCTTAAAGCGATTGTGTCTTGTAGGGAAACATAAAATCTTACATTTTGTATTATGTGTGTAAACTTAAGTATACTGATAGAATTTGCAAATCACTCTGAAAATGCATTGAATAATAATGAATAATACATAACCGCTGAACAAATTAGACTGGTGTGTGTGTGAGCTCCGGCGCGTTAGCTGTGTTAGCTGAATGCCATTAAGGATCTCAATATATTAAGGATGAAAAATTGGGTGAGTAAGCACAAGCGCACGAGCAGGCGAGCAGGCTGGATCGGTCTCATGGTAAACAATTTAGCGTGGTGGGGGCGTGCAGTAATTACTGCTTTCAGTCTCATTTAGAAAGCTTGTTGGCGCTGGGGAGCATGATGTCACTACGATGCTGGATGCCTTTCTGGATTCCTGATGCGCAGATATGAACAGTGATTTAAGTGACAGGACGTTTGAGCTGTCATGCCAGCTTTGAACACTTCCTACCCCCTACCCACCCACCCACCCCCCCCACTCCTACCCCCTCCTCTCTTTTTTTCTCTTTTGCTCCCCTTCTAGACAGTGTCACGCCTACTTTTGTCTGAACACATATTGCTCAGTTTAGCTGCTACTTTTTTGTCTTACAAATGTGTGTGTGTGTGTGTGTTACTGTGTGTGTGTGTGTGTGTGTGTGTGTGGATGGGGGAAGGAGCAGCAGATGATCAACCTTGAAGTCTGCTGATGTGTTATCGGGGGTTTATTGAAAAATCAAATGAAGAAATGCATTATGTACATTTATGTACATGCATAGTAAATGAGCAAAGCAGCGGTGGTTTGTGTGTGTGTGTGTGTGTTTGTGTGTCTGTCTGTGTGTGTTTGTGGCTGCAGGATAAAATAAGCAACAAGCATTTTGGGCTTGTAAACACAACCATAGAGGAGCGTCTGTTGGTTTCTGTCCTTATTATTTTTGGCAGGGTTGCATATGTTCCCTGTGCAGAGCCGAGCTTGATTATCATTCCAATCAGCAGAGGTGGAGAGAGTCACATTAATTTGTAGTAATTAATAGCACTGCCGCATCTGACAGCACATGCTAACGAGGACCCTTTGATTGTTTGGATCTCTAAGTGTGCCTCTCCTTGTTTGCATCACCTCGGAGGAATTCGTAATATCAAAGCTTAGCGCTATCTGATACTTGTCAAAATGCAATTTATAAAAGTTTAATTATTTTATTGATTTAGTTTAGGTTTGATGCCTGCAGTGTCAGCTCCCCTGGTAGAACTTAGTGGATTCAAATGCTTGTCACCAGCTCGGCCTCCTTTTTACTGAGAACAATTGCCATAGGCCAGCCCAACAGGCATGGTTTAATTGCCATTAATTAAAAGCATAAATCTTTTTCTTCAGTTGCTCTGCTCTTAAACAGGGCTTTGCGTATCTGCTTTTTTCCTGTGCTTGTCAGAATCCCTCCTGGCTAGTCAGCCCCCCCCTCCCTACCCCCCCCCCCCCCCAACACACACACCATCCCTCCTCCTCTTCCTCCTCTCCCCTCCTCTCCCTTCTTCCTCCATCCCTCCCTCCCTCTCTCTCTCTGCTCACCAGACGTTTCTGGAATCATTTTTTTTTTTAGCACACTCCTGCATGATCTGACATGAAGTGCGGGCAGCATGGTGATATTTAGTAAACCGGCTTCCTTCTTTATTGATGTATAATGAGGTCAAATGAATCCCCTCGTACGCATGCTTAGATGGCTCCTTGCCTCAAATCCTTTCTGACAGCGAGTAAAACAGCCGGCAAACACAACGCCGACTCCCAGAGACATGGTTGTGAAAAAGCAGGAGAGAGGGAGAGAAAAGAGAGAGAGGGAAGAAGGAGCTCTTTTATACCTTGGCAATTTCCCTCCTGTCTAGTCCTTAATTAGACACTTATTACCCTCTGAACAGTATTGCTCTTCTGCTCTAAGCCTCTAATACTGCAAATACTAGATGGTGGAATTAACATTAATGCCAGGTTTATTATCAAATGACAGCTCTATTTACTCAAAAAAAAAGAAACAAAAAAACACAGTTTGCTATTTTTTTCTTATTTAGTCAAACATCACACGCTTTCATACAACTTCAGTGTGAGTTGTGTTACACTGCTTGTATGTCGGGCTGGATATTTGGCATCACTCAAAGAGCAATAGAGCATTGTTTAAAGAGGGATCACCGGCATGTGAAATCATCGGCCGTGTCAAAACAACTGTGTTCCCTCTGAGCCTCGGCCCTCGGTCCAGCAGCCTCTGCTCCATGCGTGGCCGTGTCACCGTCTCATCGCCGCCCTGTATACGCCCGTTTACTCATATTAGCTTTTTTTTTTTTTTTTGCCGCACCTGACAGCCCAGCTGCATACATAGTCAGAGCTGAGCCTTCCCAGGCCTTATTAAAGCCAAGAGAGTGTTTCAGTTCAGGGTCATTGAGAGAGTGCAGCACATAAATATGTTAGGGCAGCACTATCAGCCGCTCAGTTTACTGGGGGTGATCGATGATGGTCCCAGTACACTTGCCCAACAAACATCTTAAGCGGATGCGGTTTTTGCTTAATTGGGAGCTTTGCAGCTCAGATTCCAACTTATTTGATGTTGATGATGAAGCCCCAGGAAAGCTGTGAGATTTCTTGTAAACTAAATGAGCATGCGTGCTGTCTTCATTCATACGCTGGTCAGAACTGTTACCCGTCAATTTGACCTGCACTGCCCCCCCCACCCCCTCGCCCTCCTCGCCCGCCTCCTTCTTCTCAGGGAGTATGAACGCACACACATACATACTATACGCACGCCCTGAGCTCATTTTTAATCCTCGCAGCTCACCGTGAAGGCAGGAGGAAGTTCCAATTAAAATTAAAATAAGCTCTTTTAACGGTCTCTTAAATTGACAACTGAACAATGATTTTCGAATTGGTATCTGTCAAAGGTCTCGGAAAATCCTCAGTTGATAAGGCCCAACGCATCCAATTAGTAGCAGGAGTAGGGCCTCGGCCGGTAATGATTTCCAGGTCCCTTAAGATGTGGCGCGGACACTTATTGCAAATTACTGACAAAGAGCCCTGCTGTATTGATGAGGGGGAGAACAGCCAAGTCTCTGTGTTCCCATCAGGTGGACGAGCACCGAGAGAGGGAGCCTGGACGGAGAGCCGGGTGTCTCTCTCTCTGTCTCTTTATCTGTCTCTCCCTCCTCTGCAGCATAATGTGGCCTCACTGTGCAGCTCATATCCACCCCCCCCCTCCACCCCCCGCTGACACGGACTCCCAGAGACCGGCCTCTCTTGACATGAGCCCCAGCTCAGGAGAAAATGCTAATGCTAACATGGAGGGAGGCGTCAGGAGTGGATCATCAATATTGTCTGCAAGTTTACTGCCCTCTTCTAATTATAGCTCCTCTCTCTCTCAGGGCCGCGGGAGGCTGCAGGGCAGCTCCTTAATTGAGCTGAGGTAGATTTCCTTCCCCTATCATATTCACGGGGCCCCATTGTTTACAGTCCTTGAAACTGATTGAAAGGAATCAAAAGATTCACGGAGATGTGATTCAGCACAGAATACATTTGGTATGCGGGAAGAATGAATAAAGGAGGATGATTCTTGCTGGTCAGGTAGGGATTTAGATTTGAAGGCCATGCTATAGCCAGAGGTCATATCATTTATTCTAAGCATCGACGCCTCTGGAATACCGTATGTGCTGTGTTTTTTTGCTTTCTGCATGTGTTGTATTGCAGACTGGTACCAGAGGGGCAAATAAGAGCAGCCTCCATGACAGCACCAGTTAACTAGTGGTGCTCACCTCAATTATGGGAGTTAATGAACAGATAATCACACTTTGCATGTGGAATCACCGCTTGTGTGAGTTTGCGGCGAGCGTTTTCCACCGGGTTCCACCGAGCTCTCGGGCCACGTCGGCTTCCCCAGATGTTTCCATGGAGACTGAGGCCTCCCATCCCGCTGTAGGGCTCGGTAAAGAAGGTGCTGACCCCTGGCGACCCGAGCCCCGCTTCCATTGGGCGAGGAGGGGGCCGCTCCATACTCCATGCTTCAGGGTCAAATGGTTTGTAGTTTGTAGTTTCCTCTAGTTAGATGTTTGTTGCAAATGACTGTTGAGAAGTGGGAGGGTCCGGGGCCGCCGGGCGGAGAGGGAGAGGGGTGTGGGATGTTTTTGACACTTCGCTCAAGGAGATGATTGTTCTTCCATCTTTTCGAGAGCCTCCTTTTGGGGGAATAAAAAAAACAAAAAAAAAAACAGCCGGCTGCTGATTGGTGATTAACTTTTTGTCACTGTTTATCTTCAATCATATGCTACTTGAACTGTATCTGCTCATCGTCTATGTGCTACGTTGTAATCCCCACTAAACTTGTAGCCCTCCGCACGTCTGTGTTCCTTTAAGATGAGAGAGGCTTTGATTTCCCCCATCTTTGTGTCACACTGACTGGCATACTATTTGACAGGTGGAGTTAAAATAGAGAAAATTGTGGATGAAAATTCGTCAGTCTCAATCTCTTGCCCTGGGCTGTAGGCAGCAGAGACAGAAGCCCACTGCTTTGTGTCAAATGTTTATCAAAGGGCCTGATTAAATTGCTGTGTTCAGGGTAACAGCCTAATAGAAAAAAAAACTGAAACCCCTATACCTTGGCAAGCAGTCCTTGTGTGATTGTGAGTGGAATAAAGCAAAGGGAGGGGGTGGGGGGGGGGGGGGTGCCGAGGTGCCGAGGTGCCAGAAGAAAACCTCTGACCGGCCGGCTGTAAAGGAGGTTGGAATATCATATGCCCTTTGTTGTCGCAAAAAAAAAAAAGACGCAGACTCCGAGATCTGTTGTTGTTCTCACTTTCCTCAGTCTTCTCAATCATTCTTTTTTTCTCTTTATTGCTGGAGGAAATAAACCTGCCCCCTTTTGCTGAGGCCGGCTAGCTTCCCCTGGCCATTCCTCTCTGTTTTGTTTCAAAAGGGCAAGGCTCTCGAGCCTGAGCAGTTTGCCCCGCAGTCCCACGCCGGGGGCAATGCTTGCCTCAGCTGCTTCATCACCGGGGGACTGGGCTAACGTCTCCTGACTGCACTTAGCTGTGTTTCTCTGATACGGTCATATCACATCAGCATGGGCACATGTGACATTGCATCTCCTCCTAACTTTAAGCAGTTTGTTGCCATCCACGGTCTTTCTGCTTTTATCTTCCCCCCTCTTTGAGTGATGTTATGATTTGTTGCAATATTTTCTGGCAGCGCCGCAGCCACACGTTTGTGTCGGATAACAGGGCCTATTACAAGATCTCTGGATCTGGCCAGTTTTTCCCCTACAGGAGACACGGCTAGGCCTCTCCCCTCCCAGTTTTTTTTTTTTTTTTCATCCTTACCCTCACATTTGAATTTCTAGATAATAGGCTTTGACTTCTGGCTGCACGTTTATGGGTCTTTTCATGTTATCAGCTTAGCTCATAGCGTGGAGCTGAAGAACACAGACTCCTAGTGACAGGCCAGCCAGTCAGCAAGGCGAGCCTGTCAGGATCTCTCATACACTAATGATTTCCCTTTAGTCTATTTTCTGTCTCATTGGCCGTTTCCTTCAAAAACAAAATTGCTCATTTAAATTCTCATGCCTGGGGCATTTTGGTCTTCAAATATTGTTGGAAAGTGAAAGGATTAGGCAAAATATGCTTTTTTAAAATGTTAATATATTTTCTGGTTCACTTTCTCCTCTGAGGCCAATTAGGGAATTTCTGCTGGCTGCATTAATGTCAAACTGACATCCCCAGCTATAATTACACTGTGCTTGAAACCTAACTTTCACTTGTGGGTAGATGAGTGTGCCTTGCAGTGACACAGAGACTCGCTCTGCCAGCTTTTGATCATTTAATCATTGCTTGCTTTCTTTCACTCTTTCCTCCCTTGCTTGCTGGTGATTTCACCTTTAATTCTTTCTGTTGCAAAATGCAGCGTTGTGTTTCATTATTCACCGCCACGCTTTGCGGGGTTCATTAGTGACATCATGCCTCCATTTTGCCTGCTCACAGTAACACAAGGAGAATGGGGATGGTCCCTTCAGGTGCAGATAGCATATGTACATTGTTTACTCGCTTGACTCGTGATTTAAATTGTGTTGCTTTTTTTTTTTTTTCTTTGTTTTTTTGTTGTATACAGTGCAGGCAGAGAGTGTGCTGTCAGGAAGTGAAGGATGGGTCACACTGTCTTTGCCAGTTCTGTGTCACTTAATGGTGGTTAATGCTTTTACTATGAATATGAATAAACCTTTTACAAAGTGAATCTCTAACCTTATGGCAGATTCTCTTTGTGATATGAGCTCCTCTTGCCTGCCGCCTGCTATAGAACCACTGATACATTACTTATTTTAAGTATTTATCAGGAAAAGGTCATAAGAAGAGCAGGAATATTAATTCTGGACACACTTAGGAGGGATAATAAAATTCAAATTCAGCATAGTGATAGTTGAAGGTTCCACAGTGATTTCTACACTTATATTCAGACATTTTTTTTTCCAATTAAATATGCAGAGTGGGGAAAAATTGCATGTGATGCCACATTTCTTTTCTTTTGCATCCGATGAATTTTCCAGGAAAAAAAAAAAAAGGGAGGAAGTGCTCCAGGAGTGCAGAATGTCACACTCTACTCAAAAGCTTTCGCATGTTTGTGAATGCGTTCGGATACTTACGAGGCATCGACGCCACTTGTCTCCCCCAATACAACAGATGTGTTGATGCCCGTTACAGATGTACAGTATAGTGTGCAACTTGTAGCCAAACTTCGGCACCGACATGAGGTTTTGGAGCCGAGTCCACACACACACGGGGGGGGTGGTGGGGTGGTGGGGGGGGGATTCTTGTGAATGAGCTGCGTTGCCCCCTCTCCATTTAGCCTCCAACAGCTTGACAATTGTGATGCCAATCAACTTAATGACCCAGTGATTGTTTTGAATTTGCATTACCCCGTGTTGGACACCATCAATCTGTTACAGTCTGTGCTGTTTCTGGCTCAGGGGAGAAAAAAGGAGGGAGAGAAAAAAAAAAAATTCACACAGCACAGTTTGACAAAGTGCACACGAGCTTCCTCGGCTATTCGTAATGTCCATCGGCCACCCACCCCTACCCCTACCCCTACCCCTACACCCCTCGCCGCCTCGACCCCTCCCTCCTCCGCCGCCGCCTTTTTCTCCCAGCCTCGCTCTGTTTGCATTGTTTTACCCTTTCGCTTGGACTTCAGGTAATAGGAAATGGCACTGACCCCTCCTGATCCCCCCGATTACCTTCGTGAAGCGTGAGTGTGGTATGGAATCACACATCAGGAGACGAGTTGTAATTATTTTTGCGATGCCATCAGCATGGATCAATCACTCAGGGAGGCTGCTAGTGGAACGCCGCTCGCAGCCATGGATGGAGCCAGCAGCGACCCTCTTTGACTGACAGCTTTGGTAATTAAGTGATTGTATAGACCCCTCCGACTGTTATAACAACCTTGTCAGGGCCAGTCTGCGTTTGGAACACACTCAAATCAATGTGTTCTCCACTCCCTGAGCATTTCTCATCATGTACCTCAGTGAGAAGGAGGGGAGAGAAACACAATCCTGTGCAGTGACACTGCTCTCCCTGAATATTTGTCAAGGCAGCATTAAAAAAAAACACTTACACAATGTTGCATGATTTTTTGGGGGGATATTTTATTCTCATAACAGACCAGAAACGTCAACACCCGGTGCTGCTAAGCCTTGATGAATGAAAGTAGATCCAGTCTCCTTCCTGTTTGATCATATTTTGAATCCTACGGCACAGAATAATACTAACCTGCACTTTAAATTGAACCTGAATGTCACATGTTTCATTACTGCACAAGTTGAAATGACGTTTAGAGGTTGGAATAATGTACAACGCGTCCATCTTAAATGTCAGATCGCTCTCACGCCGCAACCTTTAATTCCAAAGCTCCTGGGATATAATTTTGCGTTGAAATTTGATTCCCCATCATCGCACCATCTTAGCCTTTCTTCCATCACACTGAAATGAAAAATGTTATCCGTTTGCCAGAGGAGGAGCGGGTTGTCCTGCATGTGTAATCTGATCACTGGTATATACTTGTTAAGGAGAGTAACTGGCGTGAATGTCCCCACAACCATCCCATCATCCACCACACCGTCGGGGCAGAACACCACCTCCATGTCTCCATTTGTATATATGAGTAGGAAGAATTTCCAATGTATTTTACATTATATTACTACAGTACATTATTAACACATTTATTTTTTTAACCTATTATATTTGATAAATGTGAATTTGTGTATCTATAATTATGTCTTCACTCTCCATACCAGCTGAGCTCTGTCTGGGGGGATGAAGGCCATTAGATGCTGCTGAAAGCCCCTGAATTAAATCCATTGAGTTGTATAGAGTTTTTATGTGAAACAACACGTTTGAAGTAAAAAATGAGCGTTCAACTCAACAGTTTAAAACATGTGTCTTCATGCTTCATAACATAGGTGTGTGTAGTCGTTAAATGCGATTACAGCTCTGCCCTACCAGGGAAAGTGCAGTATCTGCATTTTTTCCCCCAAATTTTTTTTTGACCAATCAAAGCATATTCTCTTCAACCTGGTAGAATTTGATATTGGTACTGCTAAAATTTCCAGAGTTATTGGGCTTTTAATTTTGCTGTCCATCCAAAAAAGCACTATGAAACCAAGGCAAAGTATCTGCAAAGAGTACTGTACTCCCTACATTCTATAATTTGCTCTATACAGTAATTCCATTGGAGTAAAACCAAGGCAAAGTACCGTATCTGTAGCTAATACCAAGCCAAAGTGCATCTGCACCAAAACCAAGGCAAAGTGACATATCTGCACCAAAACCAAGGCAAAGTGCAGTATCTGCCATAAAACGGTCAAAATTGGTCAGAAAGACAAACTACAAACTACATTTAATTCAGTTCACCTTTATCTAATCAAGTATAGACTTGGTAGTTATTCATAATTTGTTGCTTAAACCTGACAATGAAAAACACAAAAAGCTGTTTTTCTCAGTTTGGCATTTTTACAGATACTGCACTTTGCCTTTGTAGGGCAGAGCTGTGTTATCAATCATCTATTAACTGTTTGTACAGCAGTAAAAGAAGTTATAACAGATGCATTAATAAAACTCTTATCTGAAAGTAAATACATTATAATGTGTTAGCAATCATTTAACAAGTGTTCATACACCCGGCTGCTAAAAATGGGACTTTAAGTGTGAAAATTCTTGATGATTGTTAATCTTTTGGAAATGAAGCCACTGTGTGAAAATAATTAATGCGAGGTAGATAATATATATCTTAATGGTTATGGCGGTCTGGGCTTTTATTGTTGCGTTTCTCAGTATGCCCAGGTATAGTGCCGTCCAAAGACTCTTTTGAATCACTGAATTTAGACCCAAGTTGAGTTACATGGCAGCTGATGTGCAGTTACATCACCCTTATCTAAACGCTTCACTCCACCTCATCAGAGCAAACTGTTGTTAACAACACTAAGTGGTTTGAAGTAAAACTCAAATTGTTTAGTTATTGTCTCAGCTGTTTTGTCATATTACAGCACTGTAAAGGTAAATTACACTAGATCAATCACAGGTGCATGGATTGTTCAGATTCTCAGTTATGATTAGAAAAAAGTCACTTAGTGTTTTTTTTTCATTATTATTCTGACCTGTGACTCATTTGGAGGAGTAAATGCTTTGGAGCTGCAGGAAATGACACATAACAAGTGCAAACAGTTAAATGTGTTGACTGGGCCACATCTAGAGAACAAACCTTGATCAACACGTCTGCGTCTGGCGTGAGACTAAAGAGATGTTGTTCTGTGTTCGGCCTGGAAGTTTTTGCATCAGAACATCTAAAGGGAAAGATAATTTTTCCGAGTGTCGTCGCTTTACAAAAGATGCTTTTCACTAAGTGTTATTTCAGGACATGGTCAGAGACCACCGAGCGCTCCATCACAAGCCTTTTTGATTTGAACTGTAATTCTCTGGAGCGACGACGTGCACAGGAGCTTGGTGGCGATGGAGACGTTTTAATTCTCTCTGAACTTGGGTGTCAGCTGTTGGAAGATCACTGGAGCTTTTCTCAAGTAGTGTAACCCACCCAGTTACCTTTCCCTGTTTTCATCTGTTCTCTCCTCCAACACCGCACACTCCACTGGCTGATGGTGACCTCCCGGGACTATCACAAACACACTAACGCACAAAGATTAAGGCTGTGATATTTGCTGGAGCCGGATAAATCTGAAGTCCAGGATGATATTTCACAAGTTTTCACAAGAGTTTTTTTTATTTTTTTTTATTCTTTCCAGAAGTAAGTCATCATCGCAGCAGACTGATTTGCACCAACATGGTTCCAGGATTTTCAAGGATTAGATTTTTGGGCTAGTGAAGAATCCAGCAGGCTGCTGGAGGTTTGACAGCAGCTACATCCACTCGTCCTACTATATCCAGCAAAGGCTGATAAAACATTTAGCCTGTTTTGGCTTCAGTAAACACAGTTCTCCTGCTTCATCTGCTCATCACCACACAGGAGTGACGTCCTGGTGATAAAGGGTTGATCCGTCACCATGATCCTCTGACTTTTGAGGAACTACAAATCATCACACATAGCCTTAGTCAGCTTTTAATCAATACCATCGATCTTCTGACCATCTGTGAAGGACAGCCAGGACTGGATGACATCCTCAGTGACACTTCTGCACATTTTCATTTTGTAACAGTGAAGTCATAAATGCAGTAGCTGCTCTATCTACCACGGTCACCAAATGTGGCTCATTCTGATTTTAAATCTTAAATTTTAAATATTATTGCTTCAGTTTTTAGCATTTTTATACATCATCTATAAATCATTAAAATGTTGTCAAAAGCCTTGCTGTTGAACTACCCAGCACGTTTTGATTACGTATTTACATACTATTATGTATCTTTTATGAGACTGTTTTATTAGTTAGTAACTTTACAGGCTACAGAGTGTTCTTCTGTAACTTTTGTATGTAACAGTTAATATTGTACATTAGGAGCAGAAATTATTAAAAATTCCAGTCCCTGCTATAAAATTAAAATGAGTTAAATTATTTTAGGAAAAAGTATTCAAAAGAGAATTTTATTGGAGTAACTGATATTTTTTTTCTTCGGTTTAAACAATCAGTGATGTGATTGTTGGACTCTGCTTCTTGTGACACTGGTCACTTTGGGAAAGTGAGATATGTTTATCTGTCAAACAGCCTTAAACGTGTCTTTTTATAAACTTGTAAAAAAAAAGAAAAGAAAAGAAACCAGGAGGCAGCTCTGTCTCTGTGTCTGCGGCTGCTGCAGCCTGTCCTGTTCCCCGCAGTGACTGAGCTCTAAATGCGGGGTGTCTCTTTGTAAACGCTGCAACTGTGCAACCTAAAGGTCGCCAGCGGTGAAGTGACAGCTTACACGCAAAGCCGCCGGAGAATCAATATGGTGCCAGCCACGATTACACTGTCCCATCATCGACCATCAGCTGAGGCCAATAAGACGATAGCCTAACTGGTAGCATTCAATTTGCTCCTGCGGTGCCTTAAACCTAATAAAGCGATTGATTGCTCCTGTTTTTTGCAGTTGATGAACAGGCCCGCGTGGCTCTGCACATTGACTGACATGTTTAAGCATCGCTTTGATCCGATCGGAGCGGTTTGTAGGGAATCAGGTTTTTGGAAGAAGGCCTGATTACAGGCTGCATGTGGACAGGACAGGAGTCTCTAATTGGCTCTCCACTGCGGGGATAATGGCTTTTAAAAAAATATGTATTATTTCTGCCCGTGTTGCTCTTCCTAATCTCCTTTTCCTGCGACTGGTTACTGTTGTTTAGAGACGGAGCTTCATTAATGTCTGACTGGTTAATGAATATTTGACGTCCGTATCAATTTAATATCAAGTTGTGTGGCAGGAATGGGGAGGTAATGCGCGTTAAATGGCAGCCGAGGCCTCAGAGTTTTGCTCCCTAACTTCACTGCTGCAGTGTGTGGACTCGCTTTTGTCGCCGCCTGGTGCTCACACTGAGACTGTGGTGAAGAGGAGGAGGAGGAGGAGAGAGAGGAGGCTGCTGCTCACATCCACACTGTCCTCCATCCATCCAGCCTGCTGCTCAGAAACACCTAAACACATCATCATTTAGCTGCTACAAAATACTCTTATTTGTGTATTTGAAATAAATTAAATTAGCTGCTAAAAAAGATTAAAGGCCCCATGTTTAAAAAATTGACTCATGTCAATCTGCTGTAATGCAAAAAGAAAAAGACAAAACAATCATCAGTAAATGTTCCGAGCACGTGCAAATTTAAAAATGATAATAAAAGTGTTGCTTTAAAACATTTGACTTATTTATAAAAGTTGGACGGAAAATGAAGTTAAAACCAAACAAGTTGTTTTTGTTATAAAGTGAATCTTTTAATCTTATGTTTAAAATACATTTTTGTTGCATGCAAAGATCAGATCAACACAACAGGCATAAAGAAATACACTATAAATACAATAAATAAGTCGCTTTTTAACTGATAAATTCCCTGGATAATAGTAATAGAATTATATATATTTTTTTAATGATGCAATTAAATGAAGAACAAACCTACAAATCCGGACATAAAATCTTCATCCGTTTCAGTTTCACGTCAATAATCATCATCAGCACCATCTTCACTATCAACCTGCAGGAGGAGAGGCAAAAAGAAAAAAAATAAAATAATAAAAGCTAAATTAAAAATTTTAAAAAATGAGGAAAAAGAAAGAAACCGCTCCACGAATCATCCCCAAATTCCATGATTTAAAAAAAAAAAGTGCGGAGTCTGTGTCCAGCAGAACGAAACAACATGTCCGACAGAGAGCGCGAGGCAGGAGGATACATTCACCTTTCAGTGCTGCAGCTTCATCCAGGAGGAGAGGAGCCGAGCCGCTGGCAGCTCCGAGCCAAGCTACATTTTCCTCCAGATCCTTCAAGTCCACGTCGGGGGAAAAAAGTGCTGAATTCCTACTACCTTTGAACGCTCATTAGCACCTCATAATTACTTTACTAATTAGGATGACATGGTTATTAACAAGACGCGCTGTCATGACAGTCACCACCACTCCTCCCCATCCCTAAATATGTCGACCTTGCGGCTCTCAGATTAGATCCATAACGATGGATGCCATCCGTGACACCGCAGCCGCTGATCAGGGCGCGATCATGGCCTGATTCTGACTTTTTTCTTTCTTTCTTTCTTTTTTGGAGAGCTTTCTTTTTTTATATAATAAGTATAAAAATAAATAAATACAAATTTCAGTATACAATCTGCTGTGAAATGTGACAAAGTTAAAGTAGCCTATTGCAACAGTTGAGCCTCTTTCTCTCTCTCTCTCTTTCTTTTTTTTTTTTTTTTTGAAATCCCTCACAGTTTAGAAAAGTTTAACAAGACACATTCTGGGAAAATAAATCAACTTGAATGATATAAAGAAAGCATTTATAATTGATCCTACCATGGTGCTGGAGCTGCTGGGCTGCCACTGTGGATTTTTGCCTTTTAGTTAAGACTTTATCAAATTATTTACAGCTCTGAAATGTTTCTTTCTTTATTTTATTCTACTTCCTCTGTCTTTTCTGTCGCAGTGAAGATGTTTCATATAAAATGTTTCCAGCGTGGCCTTAAAGCACATGCATGTGCATTTTTTTTCTCCTCTTTTTTTTTTTTTAAAGATATATTAGAATTAAACTCAATTCAATGGTTGGCTTGAACTGTCTAGATAAAGAAACAACTCCCTGATTGGTGAGGTGCCGGAGCCGGTCAGGACGCGAGCCAATGGCAGCGCAGGAAGGCGGTGGGGGGGGGGGCGGCGGGGCGGAGAGGGAGAGAAAAGGCGTCGAGTGTTTATTATAAAGGAGAAAATATTAATTCCCCCTCGCCGTGGGCCGTGACGTCAGTATAGGAAGTCATTGTAGAGCAACACTGGAGCGATTAGCAGCAAAAAGGGGGAGCCTGATGTCGAGGAGTCAGCCCTATGTATATCTCTCTATACGCCTCAACTTTTAACACAAAGTTCAATATCCAAACACAAAAAAGGACGTGGACTACGCAGACCCACACTTTGCTTTTCCGTATTTTCACTGAATGTAACATCTTGGACCATAGGCTGTCTGAGCCGCCTGTAAACGTGGATTTTCTCTCTCCTGGGTTTATTTCTCAACTCTTTTCTCTTCTTTTTTCTCTTCTTTTTTTCTAACTCCGAGTTCATTTTTTTTCTTGCTGACTTTCTTTCTGATTTGCACCGGAAGAGAAGCATCTTCACTGTTGTTATGAAGACTTCTCCACTGCTTTCTTAATATGGAAGGATCCAGCGGGTCGAGCTTTGGGATAGACACTATTTTATCCAGCGCCTCTAATAACTCTGGTAACCCCGCGCTAATGAACGGAGATTTTCGGCTCGGCGACAGCAGGACAGCGGATTTCAGGAGCCAGGCGACCCCTTCACCATGCTCGGAGATAGACACTGTGGGAACGGCCCCCTCATCCCCCATCTCGGTCACCATGGAGCACGCCGCCGATGCGCATCTGGTCCAGGACAGCCTTCAGCAGCATCACCACCACCATCACCACAGCAACAACCAGCCGCAGAGTTTGCCGCTGTCGCCCCAGCAGCAGCAGCAGCAGCAGCAGCAGCCGCTCGCAGGGGCCGGCTGCGCCCCGAGGACTGCCACCTCCTCGTTTCTAATCAAAGACATTCTGGGCGACAGTAAACCGCTGGCAGCCTGCGCACCTTACAGCACCAGTGTATCCTCACCCCACCACACGCCAAAACCAGAAAGTGCCACGGCTCCGGACGGCTTCAGGCCCAAGTTGGAACAAGACGAGAGCAGAAGCAAGTTGGACAAAAGAGACGACATTCAGAGTGATATGAAATGCAACGGTAAGAGCTGCAAAACTGTTGTTTTCTGCAGGCTGCATGCTGCCTTCCTTTACTGAGTAATTGCAGGCTACATATAAGTCCTAATGTAGCCAGCAAAATAGACAGGGCTGGAGTAGAAGTAATGCAATTAACTGCTATTTATAATTATAATAATAATAACAGCAACAATAATAAGAATAATAAAAATGAAAATAATAATACTACAGTGTGATTCTTTGTCCTAGTCGCAGCCTGCTTTATTAGTCTAATAGATGTGAAAACAGATGTAAGCCTGGTGATGTTCCCCGTGCGCGGGGCCTCCCTAGTGGGTCAATTAGAGAGATTATTGTTCTTCCTAGAGGGGGGATCATGGTGCTCTGAAAAACAGCTACAAATAGAGATGGATTGACATATTGATTTCTCCTTTTTTCTGAAGGAAAAGAAAAGCACAAAAAAAAAAACTTCAGGTGACAAATAGGCTGCACATAAATGTCTTTTTATTATTATTGCACCTCGCTGCCACGCGTGTCTGTGCACAGTGCATCACTCTGAGGAAGTGTCTGTCTCTGCTTCTAGTCAAACTTTCACCAACTTGTTCAGAGAGCCTCCATGTGCTTCATGTTGTAATGTTGTTCTTATCATCACATGAGTTGAGGCTGAATTAAATGTCTGAGGGTTAGTTCCCATGCAGGCCCTGTGTCGTGTTGTCGCTCTTGTTGATCTACATGTCCTCTGCTTAGGGACTAAAGAAGAGGGTGATCGAGAAATCTCCAGTAGCAGAGACAGTCCACCGGTGCGCTCGAAAAAGCCTCGCAAAGCACGGACAGCCTTTACCGACCACCAGCTCAACCAGCTGGAGAGGAGCTTTGAGCGACAAAAATACCTCAGCGTGCAGGACCGCATGGACCTGGCCGCGGCTCTCAACCTGACAGACACACAAGTCAAGACCTGGTACCAAAACAGACGGTAGGCAACACACACAAAACACCACAACACACACACACACGGTCCAACTGCTGCAAGAACCTGTAGAAAAAGAAAAAAAACCTTGTTTAATCAGAGGTGTATTAAAACTAGCCCCAAACACATTCCATAATTTAAAAAAAAATTAACATGTTGTGGGAATAATCACACAGTTAAATAATAAATCCTACATCCACATTCATCAGGAATTAGATTTTTTTATTATAGCTGCTGAATTAATTTTTCAGTCTGTGTAATTCACATTAAACAGGCCTTTAATTTTCCAATATTTTGACCTATTTAATGTCCAGTAAATAATCACAGATGAAGGTTTTATTCTAATGTTTGTTGGTGATCCGACAACTCTCTGCGTTTCTATCCTGAGAAACCAAACCAAAACAAAAACACCCAAATGTTTTATTTTTCAGAATAAATGCATGCACATGTGAGGCACACATTATAACGCATCTATAATAAAGTCTGTCATGTCATGTTAAGATGTCATTTCAGGAAGAAAAAAAAGACATTTACCCATTTTCAGAAAATGTTTTTGTCTGTTGTCTGCACGTGTTATGTTGGTTTACAGTTCTTGTTTACATTATATTTAAACTGTTAGATTGAATCAATGCAGATATTTCATTTGTGTAAAAAAAAAAAATCAGTGTTAGCTTTCAGTATAGTTCTTTAAAAAAAAAAATACTTTCTTTAATTTTTTGTAACTTTTATATTTCACCCGCTGCTCTTCAAAATAAAAGTTGATGTGAAAAGTGAATTCCTGTGCAGACTGAGCAGGTGTGAGAACAGTGGGCTGACATACTGTAGGTTTGGACTAAAGAGACCTCAGACTATATAGTGTCTTGATGTTTCCTCTTTGCCTAATTAAACCTTAACCATAAACTCCTGCCTGCAATAATTAGGCCTCTGCATAGCAATTAAAGGGGCGTTTGGGGAATTAGTAAGAGAGCGAAGTGATTAAATAATTCATCTGGTGTATTTTGATCTGATTTTTTTTTCCAGGACGAAGTGGAAGAGGCAAACGGCGGTCGGATTAGAGCTGCTGGCTGAAGCAGGAAACTACTCGGCCTTACAGAGAATGTTCCCGTCGCCCTATTTCTACCACCCGAGCCTGCTGGGCACCGTGGACAGCACGACGGCAGCCGCGGCGGCCGCAGCCATGTACAGCAGTATGTACCGGACTCCTTCCGCGCCGCATCCCAGTCTCCAGAGACCTCTGGTCCCGAGGGTGCTCATTCATGGCCTAGGGCCGGGGGGGCAACCGGCACTAAACCCCCTGTCTAACCCCATGTCCGGCACACCGCATCCGCGATAAAAAACAAAAACCAACTACAAAATAAGACAAGAAAAAAAAGACGATGGACCAGAATAAAGCTGGTAGAACACGGTGATGTGAGTAACTGCATCGGAACCACATTGCAGGACTTTTTTTTCTCCCGTCAAAAAGACACATTAAGAAAAGACATTTTACAGAAGTAAAGGAGGTATTTAATATACTAGGCCCGAATAGCCTAAAGCCAGTCCTAAAAGACTCTACTCTGTCCGGGCCGAGACAGACCAGGAGGACTGCTCATGTCTGATTGTTTGTTTGTTTGTCTTTTGTACAAATACACTTACATTAGCAAATAAACTTATAAAGTTTATTAGATGGAGAAGAACGGAATGAATAAAGAAGTAATGATACTAATTGAATTTGCAGATGCTTCTATTCTAAACTTGGATCCAAATTTCATTTTCTGACGCCAACTTCATGCAACAGGAAGAAGATTCAAAAATCTAGAAATTATTTTAAACAAAATCCTGTTTTTTATCGATGATATTATGGATTATAAACTGGGTATTGGATCAACACAAGTGTCGAGATGGTGACATGGGAATTAAATCTAATTTCCTAAATTATAAAAACAAATGTTGATATTTATTTAGAGGATTTTTATACAGAAATGTACTGTGTGTATATATATGAGCCTATATTTGACCTATGACACACTTCTCAGTTCGCTCTTTTTTCATGGCTGAAATAATTTTTATGACATAAATGGATCATCGTAAATAATTTGTCATAGGAGCATATGGTCTTTATTTGAGGGATATTTAATTTGGGTTCAAGCTCTAGTGATGAGCGACTCGGAGGTCAGTCTCCACGCCTTTACATTTATGTTTACCAGCACATATACATATGGATGCGCAGCAGCTGATTGGTGGTGGGATGAATGGTTTTGATGAGTCGGGGTACTGGGAATGTGGCCTTGGCTTAGCAGCTGTTCCCTGGGAGCAGCACAGCAGACAATAAGCCTGAATTTCTCAGCGTGAGCGACCAGGCGCAGGATCAGCAGAAGAAGTCTGCAAGGAAAAAAAAACTGATGATAATCTGCTCGTGCACAATAATAACCAGTAGCTGTTAGTGAACTTGTTTCAGTAAGTTCTGAGGGGGAAGAATCTTTTGTGATCTCACTGCACATTGTTGTGGTTTTAAGTGTCTTTTTTTTTAAATTTTGCATCATTTTTACATCATTTGCATTTTTGCATCACATTTTTCTAAAAAAAAAGAAAGAAAAAAAAAAGCCCTCCATGTTGGTGCTTGATGTTTTTTTTTGCACTGGGCTGAATTAGGATTTCCTGTGATCAGGCGCGTTTCTCTGTCTCTCTGCCTGTGTGTGCTGCGGTGAGATGCTGCGTGGCTCAGGAGTAAAAAAAAAAGGGGGAGAGAAAAAAAAGTGAACAAACAGAGCTCGAGTCTAAATTAAATGTTATCAAAATACTTTGATTTTATTTAGCCTCCTATAAGCGCGCACCCCGGAGAATGTGCCGAGGAGGCGCTTCGTGTGAATTAGCGCCTCGGGGCTCGTTTGTTTGGGTTTCTCTTCTTTGAACCCGTTGCTTATTACTGTGAGCTAAATTGACCTTTGCTGCATGTAAACCTCCAAGTACCCCCCCTCACCCCTCCCTCACACACACACACATACACCCAAGTCTACCTTTATTATTATTTTTTCTTGTTTTTTTTCTTTGCGTGGACGTTTTATTTATCTTTTTTATTTTTTATTTTTGGCTTTATTGTTTGTGATATTTCCATTCTGCAGAGGGATGGATGGCCTATAGGCTGCTATGTACTGCTGCATGTTTCTACACGAGCAGAGCGGCCGTGTAGACGCGCGCACATGCAGGCCCGCAGACAGCGCAGTGCAACCAACACATGACAGCAGTGTCACTTTGCCAGTGGAAGCTGTAAACACAGGCTTAAGTTTAGCTGCTGCTTAAGACTTTGAACACATGTTAATGATGCCTGTTTAAGCCGTCTGCTTGTCATTCACTGCATGGACACTTCTCTCAGTCATTTAGTGCACGACAGCCCCGCTGCTTTCACTTTCCTGCAGCCTGTAGTTATTTTTTTGTTTTCCTCCACGGACGGACGGGAGCCTTTTAAGGACATATAGACATATTAAAATGCGTTTTTCCTCCCATTTAACAAAAAAAAACATTGTTAAGACAACGCCAGAATTTTTTTTATTATTATTATTGGCTCGAGTGTTCACAGAGCAGTTATGGCGCGCTCCTCGTACAGTGCGGCTCAGAGTAATTACACTAAATACAATATCCATTCTCATTAAATCTCGGGGTTTATGGAAAGCAGAGCGGGACCGCATCAGGCTGCAGAGCAGAGCAGAGCAGGCTGTTGCAGGATGGATCGCTCCCTGCTCGGCCTTGTAAGCAATGGGAGAGATGATTGCAAAAACAGCCCTGGCCTATATCGCCCAATGTTGAAAAATATTAGCCTACCATATTGACCCAACAGCTTCAGCCCATTACAGCAGTATAGTGCCGACGCATGTTGTTCATATGCATGACTTCTACAGCATTATTTATTTATTGCGCTCTGCGGGTGGGAGGGGAGGTGTGGGGTGTAGCATGGCGGGGTGGTGGGGGTGTGTGTGGGGTGTGTGTGGGGTGTCGGCGGTTGTGCGGGCTGCTCCAATTCATTAATAATCGCCTAAGCCATACAGCAGCGCTTAATTAATAGGCTGCTACCGTCTACATGGCATACCTGCTAATTTTGGGCGTTGCTCTCCAGTCAGTTTGTTGCATGGTTGTGTTATTTTTTCTTCTTCCTCCCTCAGTAAATTACGCGAATGTACAACAACAAAACAAAAGCTGCTGAAATCTCTCAGTCACTTTTAAACTGGGCCACAGTGAGTCTGAGTTAAACTGGCACCACGACGCTGACTGGCATCGTTTTCCATTTGTTATGGATTCAGTCAGTGGCAGAATGAATGTCAAATTATTGTTATTATTATGCTCTTAAAATACATTTTGGGAAGTTTATTATTATTTTTTTTTTCCAGAGACGTTTAAAGTCAAAACTCGGGGGTATTTTTCATCTACAGGCTAACAATAAAACGCAATTTATTAGATATATTTTTAAAAAACGTCCAGACTGATGATGAAATAAGGTCATTATTATTGTTTTTATTATTAGCCTATATGGAGTGGAACTGTGTGAACACGCTGCAGAGGCCAAACGGAGTTGTGGTGGTGAAGATGAGCAATACTTGAGAAAACACAATCACTGGTGGAAGAAGAGAAAAAAAAAGTGCAGCAGACTTGAATAAAGAGGATTAGGCCTTTCTTTTACGTGGCGCATATTATCCAGAACAGATGGGCTTTAGAGAGTCGTTTTCTTCTTCTTCTTGCCTCAAGGAACCTTGTTGGGCACTTTAATTGCCACTTTTTCCAACTGATGTAATGGTGGGATATCTTTTTCATTACAATAATGAGGTAACACTTGCTCTCCTTGGCCTCTCATTATCACATCTCCTACATCACTCACTAAACACAAATTTAACCCCACCCCCCTCACCCCCCTCCCAAAAAAAAAAAAAAAAAAAAAATCTTCGCGCTAACTTCTCCTATACATCTTGTACACTATTATCAACAGCTGCTGTCGCCCGTTCCCATGCCTGGCTGTGTTGATGCGCGCTGCAGCAGCAGTTAGTCCTTTTCATTAGGGGGGCTGCAGGAGAATTTAAAGCTCTGCATAATGAGGCTCTGACCAGCAGCGTTCATCGGCCACATCACCTTTTAAAATATTACATTACATCTCCTATTGGAAATATACATGCGATGTAGCATCAGGATCAGGGTTATATAGGCCCGCGCTCATGTGCTGCTTCTGCCACCACAACTCCTGCAAGCATCAAGTTAGTGCGGACTGATCTTCATCCAAAACACATAAAAGCCAAAGAGAAACTAGAGCTTTAGATGGTCAGCCTTGATATTTTCCTCAGTGGGCACTTCTTTAACTATTTTTTCCAATCATCAGTTCTGTGCCTCCAGTTTGCCCATTTTCAAACACTATAAATATACAGGAAGCGTTATAACCTCTATAGCTGCAAGATGAAGCCTGGAGGTGCAGTCATGCTCCACATATGTAAAATAATAATGGCTACAAATAAATACACCATAGAGTGTTTCCGTCTCAGTTAGATAGCATGGACATGTCCAGGTGCAGCCTCATAGAAAATAATTTATTCTTTTAAAAAACAAAAGGGAAAAATCTCTTAGCATTAATTAGCATTTAGCCTATTTTGTTATTAATGTAGATGCTAAAACATTTACAGCTTTGATGCAATATTACACTCCCTCACGGAGGCATTATGGGTCATAAGAAGCAAATTCTTGTAGCTTTAGCCAGCTTAAACATTACATATATTAAATATTTAACAGTTTGTATAGTTTTTAGTTCATCAGTTATTAAAATTAAACATGTTAGGGCTCATTAAAATAAATGCCTTAGCATTTTCCACTTCTAAGTACATATTGCAATAAATTAGTCTGAAAATGAGTTTTACTTTGAAATAACTTGTTTGTCCATATTAGATGTCAAATAGACTTAAGATTCATTTTCCATTCACCGTATCACTAATATTATCGTTATATTTTAACTATGGGATGTTAGAAATCCATAACAGTTTATCCAGTTTTTTTTTTCTATTTAAGATACTAAACGTGCACAGAGGTCAGGATTTTGAGCAGTTCAGCTGAAATATGAATATACATAAAAATGATTATCACTGACTGTAAATCACAGTTTTTTCTCATGTGCACCGGGTTGCCATTCTCTCTGACCTGGCAACATGTTACCTCTAGTTTCCCTGTGCTGATGTAGACAAACACAGGAAGTACCTGTGATAGAAAAAAAAAGTGCTTTATTACTTTCCCTAACTAAAAATGCACCTAAAGTTTGGTTGTTAAGAGCAGTGAGTATACCCAGTGAACAGACTTGTTGAGATGGAGGCTGTAAGCCATCCGCCCGTCATCTCATAAACACCCACCTCACGGCTGAGCCCAGACTAGCACGGACATCTGCAACAGCCCCGCTGAATGATGCCGTATAGCTACGACATATCATAGTTTAAATGGCCTCATCATTTCAGCAAATCCAGCCAGTTTCCCTCTCTCTTTTTGTCAAGTGACAGGACAGCTGATGGCAGAGAAGCTCCGCTACCTTTCAAGTTTCAGCCAGGCGCCGTCACATGCGACCGCACAACCAAGAAGAAAAAAGTCTGTCAGCAGTGATGTCAAAAGCTTCAATTTTTACAGAGCAATTAGGGGTTTCATCACAGCGGAGTGATGTCAGGATTCATTACGGCTCAGCAACAGCTAATTGCTTCAAGGTTAAAGTAACAGATCTGACGGCATTATATTTTAAGTGACAGACTCAAATTCTGGTGGTGTTTCACAGAGCACAGCGTTGACATTAAGGGAGTGTGCTCTGGAGGATGGGGGCTGAGAAGCAATTGAAATTACTGCACATTAGGACTGTGATTGGTTGAAGTAGCAGTGACTCTCTGCGGAACATAGGGACTGGTGTTAGGGTCTACCTCTGTAAGGGGAAACAAAGGACAGTGGAGCATGCACTTTTAAGTCCTCTATTCCCAGATTGTTTCTTGGCCCTCATGGTTGTAAATTATTGAGGCCATATGGAAAAGGAATGAAAAATCAAATTTATGTTAATATTTGCACCTGTCTAAACTACTCACTCGCTCCATTTCTTGCTTGTTGTGTCACCAAACTGATGCACACAACCTACAAAGTAGTTAATGCTGAGCCTGTATCTCCTTGCAACCGTTTGTTACAGGTTGCTGTTCTATGACAGAGCTCCTTCAAGTCTCTCCAGGTGTTTAATTTTGATTTTATTCTGGTCTGAATGGTTACACTTGAGTATTTCACAAGAATGAAGTGAAGATGCAAGAAAAAAACAAACATATTTTTCTTATTTACTATTTGGCCAATCATTTTGCAACCCACTACATTAATCTTGCAACCACCTGTAGGGGTCCTAACCCACAGGCTGGGAACATCTGGTGTGCATTACATCTGTGTGCACTTGCAATAACTGTTATTTTGGCAACTTGGGGGCAGGGGAAATGAGTTGCAAACACATTATTAGCTGTTATGGGAACAGATTAGCAAACAATTGTTTTTTTTTTTAAACGTCTAGCAGACATGTAGCAGAATTAGCATTTCTTCAGTCTTGTGTTTCTGTGGCCATCTGGCAACTGAAAGTTCAAAATGGTTTTTATCTCTGTTTTTGGTCTCCACCAGTGTCTAAGGGAAAATGATGCCCACTCCATTAGATTCAGTGGCAAGCAACTAACATTTGTCTGGGCACTACTGGTCTGGTGCTGGGCAGCTGAAGGGTTTTTAGGGTTAAGGGTTCTACCATTGGTCAGCCAAATGCCGGCGCAATTAATAGGAGGCACCCCATTGGTTGTTGCACTTTCAAAAGGAATTGGTGTAAATTGGTGGGTGTTTACAGGCTCCAATGTCTACAACTTAGTGCATCTGTCACTTTATTTAAAGGGGTCTTCATCTACCTCAACTTCCTAAGGTGACGAGAATTATCTTGTAATTCCCCTTTTTTCACATGTATAATTAGTTATCGTAGTATTTTAGTACAATGTACCTTGTTGTGATTGACTGTGTTAATACAAACAAGAATAGTCAACCATTATTTTAACCATTTCAGATTCAAATCTCACTAGCATCTCAGTGGACAGAAACCCTTTATTGTTTTTCACGACTTTACTGAGTCCTGAGTATACAGTATTGTCTCATTTTCAGGTTCTGGTGTTTCTGTTTACATGCTATTCAGATCTGCTAGTCTCTTCAGCTTAGCAATTACTGATGACTTCTCTCTCCCTCCCACTCCCCTACTCCTTCTCTTGCTCAGTGGTTTATGTTTAGATATTCCGCTGCCTCCTTTAGTGATGAGGGTACATACAATAAATGTAGTTTATTCGCCATAATGGAAGAAAGGCTCAGTGAATCGGAAGTGTGACTACTTTTCCCCGCAGCTCGAGAGTGGCTGGAAAGCTATAGGACAGCCGACTGCCTGACTGCCTGCAACTATAGTTAACAGTTCACAGCCATACATGGTCCAGTCATGTACTAGGGTTTTAACCAGTTGTGTCGACTGAAAAACAGTTGCCTAGTTTGGCCAAAAACAACACTGTGAGAGCCTTGAGACACAACCAAACAGAAGAGTTGCAGGCCCAACAAAACACACCAAACCAGACCAAAACAATGAGCTACAAGTCGTGGTGATGTACTGTAGACCTGAGTGCAGCTGTAGTCATTTTCTGACAGTTTGTCTGAGCCATTTTCATATTAGTACTGTGATCTGATCCATTGTTAATACAGAATATTGATCACAGCAGCTTTAAGAGAAAGGCAGCATAGAGCTAAAGCTTTAGTCTGGGCTAAACTAGCACCCTTGTATTTAGACCTTTTTTTTTATAACTTAATGACCCAATTTAGGGAAGAAATCGAATGTATTTGAGGAAAATGAATTATAGATTGGGGCATCCATGCCAGAGAGCTGCTGGAGTCATTTCTTTTCAAATGAGCAGTTGTTTACCCTTGGCTTTTTTCTCCTTTTAAAGTAGAATACCTGATCCTTTGAACTGATTGTTTGTTTAACTGCTGCTGGGAATCAAGAATCCCCGAGGTCTGAGTAAGTGTTGATCTAAGGTTGGATTTGAAATAGCCTAATGAGGAACTCTTTGGATAATTAGTGATAGCTGGAATGCTTGTGGATAATTTGAGTGCTTCACCACCCTGTACGAGCAAGACGATGGGGAGGAGGGCGGATGATGAAAGAACAGAAAGATCAGGGTTAATGAAAATTAGCATGTCAAGTTAGTCCTTACCTCTGTGTTTTTTTTTTTCTCTTTTCTTTTTTTAATCTTTTGTTCTTCTTAAGATGCGTTATTGTTGATGTAATGGAACAATTAGCGGTGTGGTTCATTGCAGGGATAAGGTGCTGGTGGCGAGGAAGGCTGTTGCTGCTGCTGCTGCTGCTGATAGAACTGCAACTAACGCTGTGGTAATTAGAGTCAGGGAGGTGTCTACTGGTGAGGTCCAGCAGGAAATGAGGAGGTGGCAGTGAGCCTATGGGGAGAAAAAGGCTGTGTCCCCCTTGTGTGCCCACTCGGTAGTCAGTGGGAGACCACAAACAAGAGCTGTGCCCAGTTCAGACAATCATACAAGTTTGGACTGGTCTGGACCAAACCACTTGTCATTCTGCTTCTGATAGTTTTCACAGCTGATCGGTCATGCATGTGTGTGTAATTGTGAGTGTGAAGACGCATTGCCATGACTGCTGTTAGTTAAGATTTCATCGTTTATAAGGCAAAATCGCAATTTGTTGTCGAAGAAATAACACTTCTATTAAAGGCGGACAGTGTTTTGTACGTAGTGAAGCTAAAATAACTCAGTGATTGCTCCGGAGATAGTGAGCCGTGATGATATTGTTGGTGAATACTGTGTAAATAACAATCAAGTCCATGTTTGAAATGATAAATAATGTATACGGAAACAGCAGAAGAAATCTTGTCTAAACAGGAGCGGAGCCGGATTTGATTTTTACAATATGGCAAAGTGAGGGTGACATTAACCTCATTTCCATCACATTGTTTGTTTTTGTTTGGAATCACAAGAATAAGCAGTGAGCTCTTGCTGGAGGTTGTGTTGTGGCACAGTTAATTACATTTTTAAATTAAGGCTGTCTCCAGATCAGCTTGGTGAAGAGTGACATTCAGAGCAACACCGGGTGTGAAGAGAAGGACTGATAGGAGTTTACAAGTACCTGCGACGTGCAAGCACAGGCCTGCCGAGTGGTGAAATGTGATTAGTGGCTTGTGCTAAGCGCTGTCTGGCCCTCTCACCACTTCACTGCTGTGGGCTTCAGGCCAGCATGCAAGTTGTTGATTGGCACTGCGTTTCTAGATATTTCACAACCGTCATCTCCTGCAAGGACGGGGATGACTATTTCTAACACATGTATACGCAGACATATGTCTGCTTCTCATACTCATAAAGTGGTGAGAAACTTAAACATATGCGTGTGCGTAAACAGTCGGAATTGCTAAAAGTGTTGCTAAATGGATAAGAAAGGATCAGATCGCCAAGGGAGTGAGGGTGGTATACTGAAACAATAGCTGTGTGTTTCCCTGGCAGTTGGAAATAAACACAGCTTTTCCAGGGACAAAACTGGTCTTTCTCTGCATTAACTATGGGTATGGGCTTTTTATAAGGTTATTTTCCCCATAGCCACACAAAGCAGCTACCCCCCTAGTTGAAGCAATTTGCTGTTCACAATGCCTCAGCTTAACCAGCTAGGTCAGGTCAAGTTGACTCAGACAATAGGGACTTTAGTGTCTCACCCACAGCACAGAGTGTCGCAGAAACAAAGCAGCTCGCTGCAAGTGGAGCAAACATTTCATAAAGTCGTGGCCTGAGTCTATAAATGTCCTGTCTAATCTGCCATTTCTCGTCAAGCAGACCTTTCATCCATTTTTGGACTTTTCTTTGGGAAAAAAAATCAATATTTGGCAATAGATTGTACAATATTATTCCCTTTGCCAGATCCCTTTAAATAATTTTGATGCGCATTATCACACATAGTTGTTTTTACATTTGTATACAAAACATCAGCTCCTATTCATGTATGCTTTGCCATTAAAATGTTTGAGGACACAAAGGATGAAATAGCACAGCGTAATTCCATATTACTGTTTTTCATCTTATATGATGATATTAATTAATATATGATGATATGAATTATTAAATTGTGACTGCAGGCAAATGGTAATTAAAATGTGAAACATTTTCATTTCTTTCTTGAATTTTGTGATACTGCTCTCAGCTAGCCTGCCCAATCCTTTAATGAACATAAAGAGGATTAGATCTTAAATAATCAGCCAATAATGGATCAGTTGATTCGTCAATTATGAGGAACAACGTCAATATGTTAAGCTTCTCAAATGTGAATCTTAAGTTTTTCTTTATTTCCCATCATAGTACAATGAGTATTTCTGGACTGTTTGATTTGACATATGACAAGGCAGTAACATTCAGTGAATTAAGGAATCATTTGTCAAATTATTCAATAAAGAAAATAATCATTAGTTTCTGCCCTAACCAGGATAAATGTCATGAGTTGGCTAAACCTACACAGACAGAAATAGTCTTTATTGTTTGACCTTTAGGTTTTTTTCAACACGTATAGACAATGTAACATCATTAGAGGTTGCCATTTGCTGTCAGGTTTCCACTCCTCTGAAATGACTGGGGGAGAGACCCAATTATAAGAGAACATATGTGCGATAATAGGGAGATAATTGCAGGGTGTTCACAATACCCATTTTAAGACCCAGCAGCTAAGTCTCCGCTCAGCTGCTCTATGAAAAATACATTCAAGCCCAGGTAAGTATGAAATATAAACTAAAAGCACTGAAGTCTTTCTATGATGCCTGAATGCAGACATTCAAAGAGAATTCCTTGAATCTGAGGCTGTATGTGTATACGTTGTCCATACTTCATGGATGCACCCATCAGCACCGATGGGAATTTATATACAAAGGTCTCCAAGCAGCATACACAATGGCTGCATATAGCGGGAGATGAACATCTGATTTGTCACATTTGAAACGCTAATGTTTAAACCAGAAGGAAGAGCACACTGTAATGTGTTCATTCATCTGCATAAACACCACCTGTCCCGGCACAGACAACTCCTCAAGCAGCGAAAGTTTAGTGGCAGCCTGTGTGCAAGCCAATCAGTGGGGGCCCAGCTGTGGTTTCACGAACCCGTAGCGTTTTCAAGTGTCAGAAAGCGCTCTGAGTACTGTTGGTGGTGCTAGAGAGAGAATACTTTCATTTCATGTCATCTGCCAGCGAGACGAATAGGCGACACGATAACAAAAAGAAAACAGGGTGTGCTATCACGATTGACATCCAAAGGTAATTTATGCTGGCCCTTTATTTACTCACGCAGCTTCCATATACACACTGAGAGTTGTTCTTGAAGGCTAATTTGGAGCATATTTGGCATATTGCAGGCCCTCTCTCCTTAAGAATTTCCATCATTTGTCTCAGGCATGAGCAATGTGTTATCAAAATCCAGAACAGCATTGATCACCTCGCCTTTTTTTTTTTTTTTTATATTGTTATCATCCCTGGAACAGCTCCTTAGTGCCGAAGCTCTTGTTTGTTTTTCCTGTTGTTTTTTCTACAGTGATACTAGAACAATACTGTCAGTTTCTGTCTTGACTCCTTTCCAAAAGTGGAATATGGCATGTTCCTCAAATCGTATCTGTAATGAAAAGGAAAGCTTGCCTCACATGACACCTCTTCAGCTGCATGGGAGGGACAAAGCTTGTAGTTTGTTTTGATGGTTAAAGAGGGGATGGCATATGGCATCGTAATTATTTGAATAAATTACCGCGGAGCACTGATAAATGAAACCGAAGTGCTGTCAGATCTTGATCAGGTTCCGTTTGTTTTTTAATGCACAATTCTTTTTAAGAAATACAACCACAATCCTCAGAAGCCTGTATTTTTTTTCTTTTTAATTATACGTCATCCGGTCCCTTTGAATACAGTCATTTTTTCTTATTTTGTTAAATGCAATTCAGTTATTTACTGCTTTTTTGGGGGATGTAATTCAGGAAGTAGGAGGCTTGTTTTTTTTTTTAGACTTAAGTTTAGATTTCTTCACAATTGCACTTGAGGTAATGGTCACTTCTTCCAAGTAGTCCACTTTCAAGGGAAGCTTTTAAAGGCAGAATTGTGGTTAAGTCGACCACCAAAATCATACGACTGATCCACAGGGAAGAAAGGGCCAATTAGATATCATTTGGCAAAATAGCTTTCGATTGCTTTCACTCTGGTATTATTTGGTCTTTTATTGACTTCTGCTGAGAGCAAAGGTGGACTCTCTGACAACCAGGAGAGGGGCTGCCGCCATGCTGCTCTTTCATCTAGCGTTGTGAGAGCACAAGTGCCCGTGTGTTCACCAACCACTTTAATCAACTTAATGCAACTGATACAGGCTGTTGTTATGAGCCTCTGTTCGGATTCAAAGGGGCCCACACGTGGACAATACTGTGGAAGCTTTTCCGTGGACCTCTGTGGCCAACAAGTGCTGTGTGGGTTAGAGATGGAGGCACAGATAAGATGGGGGTCATGGGACATGCAGACAACACTCAGACAACCTGTCTGCAAGGGCATGCTGGTTCCTCTCTCCCATCCTTCCATATCCACGTCTTTACAAGGGCTACACAGCACATCTGATATGAAATGTGGGTGATGGACCTTTGTTTAGTTCAAAGGTTCATACCTCTTTATTCCTAAGTCCCTTTGTGGATCCTTGGGCCTTGAAATATGTATAACTGTCCTTTTCATTCCAGCCATCTGAAGGGAAATCAAAGCCAGAAGATTCTGTGAGAATCAGTTTGAAATGGAGTGTCCATACGGTGTCATCATTTCTTAACCTGCTACCTAGCACAGAGCCCCTCATGACCTCCAGCACTGCTGATCACAAAGATATTATCAAAATACAGTACCATGTTTTTCATATCAGTAGTCGTGAATGTTTTTAGGTAAAGCGGACAAACACAGTAAAGCTCTGTTTTTTTCTTTTTCTTCATTTCATTTTAACCAGATTTAGATTTTCATAATAAATATAGGCTACCATTTGCCAAATTTTCAGTTATTTTCTTTCTGCTGGATGCAACCTTGATTTCCAAATTTACAAACTGAATTTATCATTTTAAATTCTATTGTGTGTAAGCACGTGATACCAAACAACAGCTGATATTTGTCAAAATATATCAAACTAAAGAAAGTTGACATGAATGGGTCAAGTAAACTGGACAAGTGTATAAGAGTTAAATCAAAGACTTGAACCAGATATATCACACTGTGTAAACTAATCCAACCCTCAATCCTGTGATGTCGCATGAACCCAAATTTTTATCATTTCCCACTTTAAACACAACATGCCCAAATACTCAATTTCCAGTTTATCATTACAGAAGAAAAACAACTTGCTTTATTAATATTAAGAAATTAATTCTTGATTATGTAAGTTACTGTAGGACATAATAGCCTTAGCTACAGCACTTTCAAACTGCAAGCAGTTGCACCTATATGCTATGCTAATTTCATTGAGATAGTTGACAATTGTCAATAAGGTGGTTTACGTAAACAAGATGGGATGTGTCTTTTAGCTGTGCTGGTGAATGTATTGTAGAATGTATTGCAGCCTACTAGAAAACGCAGAAGAGTGACATTTCCTGTCAACAGTGATAACCACTCAACGTTTAAAAGCACCTTCACGGTTCAGCAAGCTAGGCAACGTTAACAAAACAACATCTCTAAAACCTAAATTCAAGAATAGCCTAGCAGTAGATGTACAGTTCGTAATGAGCTAGCTCGTCAGGCTATGTTAGCCATTCACCTCACGCGGCGTCACTAGCATTAGCAGTCAAAGTGAAACAGAGGCACACTTTGCTGAATAAAGCTTTTCAACTCCTCATTGACTCCTGATTTGTCTTTGGTGCTTTAATATTTCATTATCGTCACAATATTTCCTCTGCTTTTGCTAAGCTATTCCAATCACTAAGCTACTGAACTGGACTGAGACTGTATTTACATAGAGACAGCTAACTTGATTACTGTCAAAACCCTGATTAAGCCAATTGCTTAAATAGCTTCCATGATTGGTTTGACAGAAAATTTAACACAATTTAATTCAGGGGAAGCGTGCATTAACTACAGGCTATGGGAATAACAGGAAAATGGTGGGGCTTATGGCAGTGTTTGCATTGTTAAAATATAACCTTTACTATGACATATGCTCTGAAAGATGAGAAAATTTACTTTCTCAGCACAAAACCTTGCCTTAGAATATGAGCAGAAAGCAAAATGAAATCAGTGGTTGAAAAGTGATCCAGTCCTGGAGAATTAATGTGGCTTATGTGGGGTAATGTGATTAAGGCTTTAAAAAATTATGTCATTTAATAGAATTATTAGAGTCGATGTTAAACTGCCCCTCTGGACAATAAAATTATGATAGGAAATATGAATTTTCTGTTAACACCTGTGTCTATTGTCTGCTGTATGTAGTAAATTTAATTGAGTAGTGCAGAGGCATTACAAAAGGACAGAGAGAGAGACACACAGCCCTTCAAGGCATGACATTGTTTTTGACTTGGCAAAGTGCTGAGCTCAACAGCAGACCACTAACAAGGAGACAATCACCCCTGAAGGAAGGATGCATACAGAGAATGGCAGGAGGACTCTTGTTTAAAGGGAAAGTGGTGAGCACTCCCTGTCTGATACTCCTGTGGTTCGCTCCTCTGCCATAACAAAGGTCTAGTGGACGGTGATTTTCATACTCTGTTTCTCCTGCTTCATTTTATATTTGCACTGCGGTTCAGCATCGACATCAACATTAAGATTTCTCTTGAATATCAATAATTTAGCTTTTGCTTGGAGTTCATTTTCAAAGCACTCAGTCAGATGAAGAAAAACTGCATCAACTCGCTTTTATCTAACATTGAGAACAAACCAATCTAAGGCATTGATGTTATTTCTCTGCTTTGTTGTCTGAATTGGAGTGTTGATCCCCGAGACACAGTCGAGGTTTTGTTTTTATCTTTGGATTAAGGAAGCATAGGTCTTTTTTAGATTGGGGAGAGCTCTCGCAGGGGTCAAATAACAGATTAATAGGTCCAGTAATGAGCTCCCTGGAGTGTCCAAGTCTCTCCGACTTCCCCAACCTCCATTATGTCCTTTTATGATGGATGGTGGCAAACATCATTCACACATCTCAAAGAAAAATAACTAGGATGCCATTTGTGTGAAGGAGAAACATCACATGTAGTGATATATTGTTCTGGTATGATGTTCTCTTTTGTATCTTTGTTTGTCATCCATGCTTAAACTGTCACTGCTGTCGGCTTTTGTTTGGTCTCCTCACAGCAACAGGACTGTTAACATGCCACTCTGGGCGTCTTGAAGGTGCTGAAAGGAACTTGGGTTTTAGATGTGGTGCATTCGTCTGCTTTGATCCAATCACACCCTTGATGCTCAGACCACACACTGGAAAATATGAATGACAAGACAGCAAACCTGCCCATTCTGTCCTCACAACCAGCCACTAACTGCTCCATCAGCACAAATCACATGTAAACGACAGTGATGGAGTGAATCGAGATTCCTCACTTTTGAATGAAGCCATTAGATATTGTGAAACTTAATTCTTTTTTTTTTGTTATAAATATAAATGTTCACATCAGCCACAGTTTACTGCAGAGTCACCTGCAAGAATTTGAGGCCCTGATGTGGGTCTCACAGACTGTATGGACGTATCGCCATCTTGGCGGTCTGGCTGATCCAAAAAGACTTCAGTACATCCTGTTTGTAACAGGTTTCTGTCGGCTCTGTAAGACTTTCTACACCTTATTAGGATAGCTGTGGATTTTCTCAGAGTTTTTCAAAAAGTTAGACAATGGCATATGCTCAGGGATCATGGTTGATATGTTGGCGTCAAGTTGTAGTTGGAGATGGGACGTGATCTCAGTTCTACATGAAAGCTGGAGCGGTGAGCATTGGACATTGGAAATCATGAGGTGTCTAGTACAGATTTAATTCCAGGGATACTGGGCAGTGGCATGGTTTCAATGCCATGTTTTTCCGCCCCCATCATAAAACGAAGTCATTAAACTGTGCTATTATCGGATTAATACATTTGGATCAAATTAATGGCTACATTTTTACATAAAAATTAATCAGGAAATGTTACTTTCATGTCCTGGTATGCTGAGACACCCTTCATTAAGATCTCTGGAAGGTAGAAATGTTGCAGGAAAACCAGAGTTTCACACCTACTCGCTCGATCCCAATTTATGGTCAGCCTGGTCTCATTGCAAAATCTTTGATGAGCAGCGGGGAATGTTTAAAATCCTTAACAGTGTTGGCCTTGTCATCTCATGGCTGATTAATAAGTGTGGGGAGCAGAGCATAATCAGCTGCCAGAGCGGCTCCCCTGGTCAGATATCTCTGTCCACCATCATTAACTGACCTTACACGTGTAGAGAATAACCACAGGGGGAGGACAGACAGTACAGCAGTCACAGGAGACAGATCTCAGGAGGTGATTACTTTATGCTACACCATGGAGCGATGCTAATGACCTCTGTGCTCTTGCATTAATGGCCTTTGCTGTCACATTATCATGTGGCAGAGGTGTATGAAGAGGTCCTCACCTCATGAAGACAGTTTAATCAGAAAAGGCTCGACTAATACTTGGAATAGGGTTTGATGTTTAGGACGTGCAGGGACGAGCAACTTTGATGATGGCATTGGATGAAAAACTTAAGTTACCAGCTACAACACAGCCACATAGTGATTATCTCAGGATCACAGGTTTGCATCAGCGTCTTATGATTGCCTCTATCTACAAGTTTCCGACGTCATTGTCGGCCGTCGGAGACAGTCGGGGAGAGTCGGACGACATCGGGTACGCGTCTGTTTGGTGTGTTCAGCTCTGTTGGGAACGTGCGGAAGCCAGGGACAGCTCTCCATTCCGAGACACCTCCATTCCGACCAAGGGGGCAGTTGTCGGTCTGAGAAGTGAAGCTCACTTCCACGTTCAAAAAACTGCAATCCCCTCGGCTGTCGCTAGGGGCTGGTACCAGAAGGGAGCAACTCCAATTGAGCCCCATGTTAAAATAGCCGACTTTACAGCTTAAAAAAACATATTTACAGCCTGGTACATTTTATTTTTTTGGTCTCAACCGATAGTTTCTACCCCCGCACACACTCTGAGGGGGGTGAATTTTTTTAAAACTCTACCGTTTTACTATTATTAGGTTTAAAGTTCTGGCCAATTAGGGCGCGGAAACGTTGAGTGACAGGTCCGGAGACCGCTGCTTCGAGGCCAGTGGGCGGGTTCTCGGCCGGCTAACCGCCGCACCGCTCCAAATATGGCAAGTAAAATCCAACATGGCGCAGTTCAAACCCCCGTAGTAGCGGCACAAAACAGACTCCCCCAAACCAATGGGTGACATCACGGGTGCTACGTTCATTCTTTTTACAGTCTATGATTCCGACACACCGCTGTTCTGACACCCCCTCACTCCGAAACACCGCTATTCCGAACGTCCCCCTGGAACACCACTGTTCAGAGGGTTTTCCACAATAGCCTTTTCGGAATAGCGGGGTCTTTAGAAAAAATAGAAAACCCCGCTCTTACAAAGTATGGAAGTCTATTTTCGGAAAGGCGGGGTGTAACCGCGGAAGCCGTCTGGTGCCGTCGGGCCCGATTTGACATGCACAGTTGGGGAGCGTCGGCCGTGGTAGGATTAGAGTAGTCGGGTACTCTGATTGGCTGTGTGCTAGCTATGATGGTTCTGATTGGCAGTGCCCGAGCGAATCAGTGCGGTGTGTGTGTGGGAGGGGCGGAAGTGATAGTAAACAAACCACTCATATAAACAGAGACAAACTACATTTAGTCTTTGCAACGCTTTTTAATTTAATTCTGGAAGCCATGGCCAGGTGGAGTGAAGCACTGCTGCCAAGCTTTGTTTTCCAAAACGTCTTCTCAAAACGAACAACAAGCTAATGTTGTGTGCGCTTTGTTTTTAATCTCTATGGTTTCTCCATGCCGTCATTTCCTGTTTTCATGTTTCAGATTACTGGCACGAAACTAGCACCACACGATGTTATGGAAATTTATTGCATTTCGCGCAAGCGCAAAACGTACACGCTGCTGTGTAGTCGGCAGTAGTCGAGGCGGTGTGTTTCACTGCTTCCTTTCCACTGACTGTGTCTGATGGAGTCGTCAGATAAAGGCAGTCGGCCGTCGACTCGCGTCGGGGCGGTGTGTGGGGGCCTTATCTTTTATGATATGCCTGTAATAAGCAGATTAGGTTTTGGGGAAATATACTATGTGAAACGATTGATACCAACCTCATGTCTCTGAGTTAAATACAGAGCTGAAGTCAGAATGTAGTTTGGCCTATCTTAAATACCAAAAGGCTTGCTCAGTCCAGTGTCGAGAAAAAAACATTTAAGTGCTGTGGACAATTGTCTGATTTCTTAGGTAAGTGATATGCTGCAACTATTTCTTGGTCATTAATAGATGCATTGACAGTTTGCAGCTTGTCATCGTAGTGATGTTGCCACTGACAGGTTGGCTAAAACCTGAGAAAGGAGACAGCACACTTAGAATCCTTTCCTGTATCTGTCATGTGGTTCGCCACCTCCTCGTCCCTTCAGGAGACTGGTATCAGGTCTGACAAGTGACCCTGGATTATGACTAATTTCACCCTATAGACACCTAATTAAATAAAGGACACATTTTTACACGAGCCAAAACTTATGTGGCAGAGATCTGGAAACACAGGTAACTTTGTTGGTTCTGATCTAGTTTCAATGCTGCAGATGTCGCTTTACAACCCAATAAACAGAGAGTGGCAGACTCAGATCAATATGTGAAATAAAAGTAAAAAACTTCAATAAATCTTGGTTCTTCGCATAAAAATGCTTTTTTAATCATTTATTTACATATTTAACTATGGAGAGAAAAAGAAATGATCTTTCCGGCACATTGTTGTACTGTATCTAGTGTTTTATTGTTGTCATGTTTTTTTCATGAACAAGCGATCATGACCACACCAACTTAAAGGGATAGTTCAACATTTTGGCAAATTTGCATATTGCCATAATCCTTATAGTCATAGAGGAAGGTTACCTTTAATTATTGGTGCTTGTTTTGACATCCGTGGGGCAGAGTCGCGAGCTGCTCAGCGAACACAATGGAGGTGAACAGTACTTGTCCCTTGTCCCTCAAAATTCATCAAATACACAATTCAACAACTCCAAAAGGCTCTCGTGGAGAGGTCGTGACCTGCAAATTTGCCACATTATGAAATAATCATGTATAATTATTAGGGCTGCCCCCAAATAGTCCACCAAAAAATCATTAGCCGACCAATCGCCATAAATGACGACTACTGGTCGACCAAGAAAATCTTTGGTCAGGGGCAGCCCTAATAATTATGCAACATTACGACACATGAAGCAAATACTCAGAGCTACTTGCACTTTTGAAATCACTCCGCCCAGCAGCCAGGTCTGGAATGTAGTTTCTGACTTTGCACACAAGCGTTTTGGAGTTGTTGGATTGTGTATTTGATGAGTTTTGAGGGACAGGGGTACTGTGTCCTTCACCTCCATTGTGTTCGCTGAGCAGCTCATGTCTCTGCCCCGCTGATCTCAAAACAACATGCACCAATAATTAAAGGTGATGAATCTACTCCTATGACTAAAGGGATTGACTAAAGAGACGAATTTGCCAAAATGTTGAACTATCCCTTTAAAAGACAGGAAGTGGCACCATATTGCACACTGCTTGTGATGAGTCATAGCTTGCTACAATGTTTGCTTGTGCTAATTTGGCAACGTGGGCTGTAGCTGCAAAGTTGGAACAGAAAATGATAAAGAATAACTCTAAGTATCATGTAATGGCCCCTGAAATGGCAAATGGTCATTTGTGTTTCTTTTCATGTAAATGTAAAACTGGAGGCATGCACTGTGTAGGTGTCGGAGTGTATTTTCAACCAGGCTAGCTAGCTGTTTCCTGCTGCAGCTCCATACTGGAGCTTCTGGCATGAGATGAATATCATTTTTCACATTTCTTTCTTGAAAAGAAGCCAACCATGCTAACTGTTTATTTAGCTAATAGTAAGGGGGGGTATACTTAATACTTATACTTACTTTTCCAGGTTTCTTGTAAAGTAGATTTCTTTTTTCCAGAAGTCATCACGAACAATGTGCGCCCTGCAAAAAATGGATGACAGTATGGCCGCCTCAGTGGAGGAGGAGTAGTATGTCATTCTTAATTCAGCAACAGCCTCTATTACAGCCTCAATACATCTCATACAGAGAGGCAAAGCTTTATGTATCTTAGGAGCCCGTTTCAGAGTGAAAAGAGCTGATTGACTTAGGGGCCCAACTCTTTTTTTTTCTATCAGTGAACCTCAGCGAGAGTGAATGCAAATCAAGGCAGGTGTATTAATGGACATCTCTCTCACTGTATGAGACGGGGGACTTAAAGTCATGCTAAACTGTTTGTCTTGTGCTCTGGGCTGAGCTCTTCATTATATGGCTCTTGGAGGATTACTCTTGGATTTGGGCGATTCCTCCGACTCAGTGAAAACAACAGTGAGGTGTATGTATATCGAGGCAGCATATGGCGAAATGAAACGGGGGCACAATATTAAATAGTCGCACGCTGTTATTGTCTATTTCTGTTTATGTTTAAAGTTGTGTCCAAGAAACCTCCTTGTGACATTTTGCGGCCGTGCTCGGTTGTAACCCTTTTGTCTCAATGACGACCCCAACATTTCTGCTCCTATTCAGTCTCGGTTACACACCATTGTCTCTGTTGTGGCTCACTATTGCTGTGTCAAGTGGGGCCATAACTTGTGTGTTTGCTTTGCCCCACCAATACTGATGTCAACACGCTTTGTCCCCGCTGTGCAGAGAGCCACAGCCTGAAGGCAAATGTGCTCATTCACAAGGTTGAGTGGACAACACTCTTTGGGCTCATGTACGCAACCTACACAACCTACATCACTTTATATTCATGTCGGCCTCTTCTTCTGCCGCTACCTCTTGTTGATGGCGTCGCCAACTTTTGCGTCAAACCCATGTGATTTCCAGTTTGGTTTTTTCCCCCGCATTTTCTGTCGTAATTCACGTGCTAAAGTGGGCTAACAGCTCGATGAATCCGTACTTTTTTTTTTCACTCGACGAGCCAAACGGAGGGCATCGCTCCTCGGTATCCATTTCTCTATAGCAGACAGCAGTGGTTAAATGGCTGCCGTGTGATTCCTGCATCTTCAGCAGACCCAGGCCTGAAGGAAAAGTGTCGTCTTTGAATTCACTGCAGAGACACAGAGCTCTGGCCCCTTTCTCCTCTCAACTTCCCCCTTGAAGTTTTTTTCTTATAGCTGAAAAGAGAGCAGGATTGTGCTTTAAAAAAAAAAAAAAAAGAAAAAGAAAAAAAAAAGTGAGGGGGTTTTTAATCTGGGGAATGAGTGCTTTGCCATGCAGCCCAGCTCTAGAGAGAGTGCCAAGCAGGGCCAGGCAGTGTATTAATATTTAAATTCCAGTCCAGATAATCAATAGAAGGGGGTACTTCTGTGTGCTGTTACCCTCAGATGGGAAACGATAATAGGGAGAAAACCTGCTGATTAGCCTCCTTAGAAGCTCTCTTCTCTGTGTAGTGCTCAATACTTTAGGAGTGATTATAACCTATTGAGGCAGAAAACCTGATCGAATATAACCTCTTTTGAATTCCTTGTTCCCTCAATAGTGTGTCAAAAAGAGCATTCAGTGGTTCGTGTTCGCGTTCGTGCCTTTCTAAGTTATTCTCATTTCTTCTTTGCATATGGCGTGCACAAAAAAATTTCAGGCAGCCTTTATGTCATAATATAATGCTTTAATATGGCTGCCACTGCCATAACAGGCACCAAAAGGGAACTTATATTTTATTCTTCTTTTCAGTGTACATAAAAAAAATCCCAGCTTAGTCCTTTTTGTCTTTTGAATGCTTTGAACTCCTTTCAGCCTTTAGGGGGACTTTTTGTGCTGTGGACTGTGGTGTGCATTCACTGTAAAGGCACTCAATACCGCAATAAGACCACAAGCAAAACTGAGTGTCTTAAGCGGGACCACACATCTAAGGCATTTGCATAATTTAAGGAGGGGAGGGGGGGAAGAAAAGGCAAAAAACCAACCCTCTTCATTTAAGATGAGAATCGAGGCAACGCATACCTCTCTCGACCTATCGGGTTACTGCGTGTTTTGGTCAAAATGGCCCAACAACAGCCGAGACACAAAGTCTTAGAATTTAAGCCTTTCAGGGCGAGATTCGTCTTTTTGTGGAGTTAAGGTTTTAGCCACTTTACCACCTCCTCATAACACGGTGTGTCTGAAAATCTGAATGCATAAGAGAGGTCAGGATTTTTTTTTTGGCCATTGTCCTCACTTAGTTAAAGCATCGGAGATAAAGAAAGGGGGTGTGTATGGGGAGGGAGGAGGTGTGTGTGGGTGGGTGTGTTGGGGGGGGGGGGGCTGCCAATGCTTTTCCTGAGGATAATATCTCGTTTGAAGGGCCAGCAGAAAGAAAAGCAGAAGGAGTTGAAGTAGTGGTGGTGAGTATCTTGAAAGAGAGCAAGGCCAAAGCTGAACTGCTCAGTTCATTTTCCACCTCACTGGCCGTCGTAATCCATCTTGGCCAGCTGCTAACAAGATTGAGTCTGAAGTTTACCTCCACAATGAGATAATCAGATTAAGATGCACAAAGATCAAATAATGACCCGGCTTTAGGGCAAGTTCAGCAGGCCCTTGATTACGATGTGTGGTCCTTCAGATATATTAAAGAATTTAAATTGTCTCTCCATAAACATGTATGAGTTATAAGAGAAGCAGGGGCTGACTGGAGAGGGTTGCGCCGGGCAACGATGCTTATTTCATACTTCATTTTAATCGTCACCAACTTTTCAGTTTTTGCTCAGAAGATCAAGCTGCACTCTGAAGTAAAAAAAAAAAAGAAAAAAGAAAGAAAAAAACTATATTCAGCATTTTAAAAGGTTTTTAAAGTGATATCTGATTGAGAGAGTTTTGTATTTTCTACCCAGACTCTTCTTTCCTCCAACGCTGCTTTGCTTTAATAGAGTAACGGGATTATTCAGAGAAGCATACAAATGTGATTGTCTCACAGCAGATGGTGCGCACTGCTTCACCTTTGAGAGAAGTTAATTAAGCCCGCCATATTGTGCCCATCCAGGGGAAAAAATGTAGATGAATATTGAGCAATCGAACCCCTGTCTCTTTCTCAGTCCTGGGTTTTCGGGGACAGAGGAGGCCATTGACGCAGAATTATGTACAGAGTTCAGTTCATTCACATCCACTCTCCGGCTCTCTCTCTCTTCCCACGTTTTTCCACCGACCTCCTGAAAGTTCGCCCGGCGCTAAATGCGCCGCATCACGACGGCTGCCAAATTCTCAAACAGCCTCTGTTGTGCGATATCAAATGGGTCAGTGGGAGGGAACTTTCCTAATTCCCCCCTCTCTCTCACCGTCAACAAATTACCTTCCCTGACCTTACAAAACACTTAGTTTTCACGCTTCTGTCCTCCTAGTTATGTTTTTAGCGATGCTTAGAAATTAATGGAAACTTAAACTCGCTATGAAATGTTGTCTGCTGCGATGTTTTTCCGAGTTAACCCGTCAAAGTGCTGCCGTGTATTCCACAAAACATCAAAGACCTGTGAGGTAGAGGGAGAAAAAAAAAACAGGGAACTGCGGATTATTAAACCAAGTGAAGTCAGAATAACAAAATAGTGTTCAAAGTGCCCAACATGGAGGGGGAAACCTGCTGAGTGCAATATAAAAGTAGGGGTTAAGCTTATTGTAAACTCCCTCCGCTACGTTCCAAAGGTAGATGTTACATATGATTAGAGGAACTCTGCTGTGGCAGTCGCGGCAAGCTACTTCCGTTCCAGTTGAGCATTGCTAATTTTTTAAACCCTTGACCACATGTGTTGCACTACTGTGTGGCTCCTTTTTTCCTCTCTTTTTGATGTGTTTTCAGGGGAAGAGGGGGTGACTGCAATTTTATGGTAAAATGCCTACTTGAGCCATATGCTCTAATGTTTAATCATGCTTGGTGCTTCCTAGATTATGTGATGAAAAAAATGAGGTTGGCTGTAATTATAGGATCTTGTATCTTAAGCAGATTGTAATTAAGCATTTTCAACATTTCAACGAAAGTTCACGAGTTGTTTTGTTGTTTTCTTTTTACTGAGACTTCACCTGCTAATGGAGCATTGACTTAAAAGTTATATTATATTAGTGGTAGAAATGCCTTTGTCAGACACTTAAAGTTCTGATCCAAATGAGACATAATGATATTTCATCCTTCTTTGCAAGGTAACCTCTCTGACTGTCACATAGATGGCTTAATATTTCTACTCACACGTGTTGTGCTGTTGTACCTTCGCTTAATTTTCAAGCATATATTTTGGGAAGAACTAAATGTCAAATTATCAGTACAGTAAGCATCGACATAATGAGGGAATGTTTTTAACTTTTAATGATCTGCTGTGTTTCATAATATCTAACAGGGCAGTCTCAGCTAAACATTCTGGACTCATAGTTACAGTTGATACAAATTTAAAAAGCTGACAATGACTTTTAACATGAAACACATTCTGTTTTACTTCATTAACATTTAACCAAAATCACAAATTATTATAATTAAATGTTCCTACACTTGTTTCTCATCAAGCAAACATTTCAAAAACTTGTTCTACACAGTCAACAGGCAAACTACAGAGGAGCTTGATCACCTTGACTTAACAGGACATGCTCTGCTGAGAACGTCATATAGGACATTTTGGGAAGTCTTTAAGAATAAGCATGTGGAAATTAAAAATGTATGTTTGATACATGTCAGCGATTTATCACTATTTAATTTTAACATGCATGCTACTCAGTTATAAGAAGCCTTGCTTGCTGTGTTCTTGAAATGCTCACACATTCGTAACTTTTGTATTGTATAAGGCTATTTTGGTATTTTTTCCAACAGTGTGTAATTTCTGCTGATAAAACATAGGATGTAGTGCATCACTCTGCAGCGTGTGTGTATATGTCAGATGTGCTGACATGAAGGAAGAAGCCCTATATGCTTGCAGCTGTGAGTGTATCTTTGCAAGAGTTATACTAAGTAAATAGTGTTCGCTGTGCAGAGGAGGTTTTACGTTAAGTCTAAATCCATGAATTGACTATGAGTAAGTTGTAAACTTTTCCTTTAACTTTTCCTTTAGTCCGCAGTATCTCACCAGCTGTTATTGCTGAATATATTCCATCACTTCTAAATTGCTTTTCCGTTGTTGCCTGCATACCTTCAATGGACACACACACTTGCAATGTCTCATTCAAATGTATTTACAATATAATGTAAGTCATATAATACAAATGACTCACAGTTAGCGAGACATGAAAGTGACAAGACGAGCAGCGGGTGATTTACAAGAGAAGTAATATCATGCATGCTATCAGCAGTGACCATCTCTACGAGTGTACCTCTGCTCAGGCTAACACTCATTAAAAACAGTCATGACGCTGCAGGGTGGAGGGTCATATTACAAGGTTGGGGATTATGCAGCTCCATCACTTTTAAATTGACAACACAAGTTACCCAGATCTATAATTATACTTCTCTTATCTGCTGTTACATTGGCTAATGATGGAGGAAACTTGAAGGCTTGTCAGGGTTAGTTTTAATGAGTCCCCTTTCTTTAAAGACCACAAAATGCCACCAATTTAAGTCCTGCCAATGCTCTCCATTTCAAGTTGAGAAACACCCGTGGAGAAGAAAGAAATCGTCTCGTTGACCGGCAGTGTCAGCAGTTAAGAAGCCAGCATGAGCCTGCTCATTCTCTGTGCCAGAGATCAGATTAGATTTTCACGAAATAAAAGTTTTCCGGCACAAGATGATCACGGCGTCACTCAAACCTTTTAATTAAAATAAAAATAGTCCGTCTTTAAAAAGGACTGCATTGTGTTTTTAAAGAGAAACACCAGTAATTTGACAACCCAGATGTTCTTATTCATTGATAAGACATAAGGTATAATGTGAAGCACTCTTATACATAATAACTCTCTAGTAAAGCCTGAAACCAGAAAGGTAATGAGGTACAACATTTAATCTGAACAAATGGGACTGGGGACAAATTGGACTGTTGTGTCTTGCATGTTAAAGAGTGCCAGTCATAATAGCCAGCTTTAAGATCTCTCTCTTCAACATTAGGGCTGTCCATGAGTATTTTTAAGCTCAGGAATGCAACATTTTTGATACTGAAATGATCCAGAGGATATCGCCTGTGTGTAGGCTGTTTAGTTTCCAGTCTTCTTAGAACTTTTGTATTTCGTCTATCTTTTTCAAAAGTAAGATTTTTGTAGTCAACATCGGCATCACCAAATGATTTAAGTGCTGAAAAAAACGGTGGAGCACTGTCCTGTACCCTGAGGTGATTTTTTTTTTGGAGTCAAGTAAGAACCAGCAAACAGTTGGCAAGAGATCTCAAGCAAAAAATTGTCTTGATACACAATGTGATGCTGATTCTGTCACAACCAGAGGATCTCTTTTTCACATTCTGAAATGAGTAAACAGCCTGTTAACTGTGGCTAATTTTATCATAATGCAAAACCACGATATGTGCAGCAGACTACAAAGGGTCTGGTAATGAGTGTTGTTTCATTAGCATTCAAAAATGTCCAAACTTCCAAACTTTTCTCAGTTTATGCTTTGTTACAAGTTATAATGATTAGCACTGAAAAGCAGCTCACTTGGGTCCATGAGAAACAATTCAGTTCTGACAACAATATATTCTTTCATAATATACAGGTCTAAGTATTGTTTCATGTTATGTGTGCGTCATATTAATGTTATGGTACTTTGTCTTCCATTGTTTGCAGGCATTAAGGGATAGGCTGACTTTAGCATTAAAGACACACTTGAATGCACAGTACTGTGCTGGGTATGTAAACAAAGAGATAAATTCCAAATCTCATTTAAACATTTAAACATCCATCATCAAATCTGATTTTGATTACATTTCCAGCCACATTAATCACCTCCCATGTTACCCTTTGCTTTAAATCCATTTGTATTATATAATTTCATCCATTTAAGTTGCTGCATGCTCACCAACTAGCCTCACTCTTGTCTTCTCATCACTCTTGTTGCTGTCCTATACTTAGTCACTGTTGCACCCAATCTCAACCTAAGTAGTATGAAGGTGTATTATCTCTATTATTATCTCTTCTATCTCTATGTCTTGTAATGTAATGATGGTTGGCTATAACCAACAGCTACAGCCAATAATTATTTTCTGACCCCCCAGTGGTTATGCCTTGGATAACACAAATGTTTATAGGCTTAAATGATATTTTTTCATGTCAAGAGTTTGACCGTTTATTTTGCCATTGTTCAGTTAAAACTGTACAGAAAAGAAAATTGAATTTGAGCACACTCTGGGTCATAAAATTAGTGTAATAACTCATCTATCAGACGATGTAGGCCAAACTTTATGCAAAATTCAATTTTTGATTAAATCCGGGACGAAAGTGTGGTATTTTTTTCATCAGCAACTGATATTGGATCCGTCATCCATCAATCAAACGTCTGAGACACGCACACACACACCGAGCTCGGCCTCGCCCCAAGCTTTGAATATCCGGCCCGCTTGATAACAACTAATCAAATTTGTTTTCCTTACTCGGGTAAACTCGTGTGGCAACTCGTGACAACTCGGCGCGGCAAACAGGACAAACGGCCATTTCTGTACACCTTTAAATGCTCCTGAGAAAACACAATGAGAAAGACTCCATGTTATGTCACGTATGTGACATCACGTCATCACCCTTTCCCTCCCTTCCTTCTCCATCCATAGTGATTCAACTCTCCACATGCCCTGACATATAATAATTTCCCCCTTTTTGTGCTCTTATCCTGCCTTGGAAAAAAAGGCAGTGAAGTGGAGCAGAGAGATCGCCATGTCTGTTGCAGAGTTCAAGTGTAGGTGGTGACGTATATTATTTGCGTCGAGAGCAGCGAAGAGCTGTAGTTCACAAAGCGGGCTCACACAAAACCTAACCTTATCAAAATTCTTTGCGCTAAATTGTGGTCTTCTTTGTGTGAAAAATTATCTTTAAATATCACAAACAACATATGTGAAATCCATGGCACAATTCAAACGGGACCAGAAAATAATATTTATTTGCATCGCTTTTGAGGACCTATGAACTGGAAACGGTAGGGCGGGACCTGCCACTCTAGATGGCTCCTTGAAGTGATGAGTCAGATGATGATATGATATGAAATGTTACCCTACGCTAGTGGTGGCCACACCAAGTAAGCTAATATTTCTTATGGATTCAGTAATGTTTTTGGTTGGGTTATGGTTATGTTTGTATATTTGCCCATAATGCATCATCTTGAGAACTGCCATGGTTCTCTCTGTTGATGTGACACACTTGTACAAAGTGGTGTCATCAGCATATATAGACACTATTAATGAATTACATATCCAAATCTCTGAGACTTGGAGAGCAAAAGCGTTGAGTGAGAGATGAAGTTGCACCATTTGCTGATGCTCTGACAAACTGATTTGGTGCCATCCAGAAGTGTTTAAAGCTAAATCATAAGTTTTCATTCTTTCATGACTTAATCATTTTTAAAAAATCGACAAAACACCTAACACCAAAACAGTCAAAATATCTGCTCCGAAACTGTGGGGGAAGCTCCGTAGAAAAAAAAAAAATTACCGAAATTGCATAGTTCCTTTTTAAGCTTAACCAATGTCACATGTATATCACATTTATGTAAATTTGTCTTTAGTTTATCTTGTTCCACCTGACTCAAGTGATCACAAAGAGTTTACTGACTGTGACTAACACTCAAAAAGAAAAAAAAGTTAATTTAATGTGAAGAAATGGGCACGAATGTGCTCTGAGCAGAGAGTGCAGCAAGCTCTATAGACAGGTAGACAGTACCATCTTTTTAAAAGCATTCAGTAAAAAATTTAAACTGTATAAAGCTTAGTGAAACTATCTGCATCAAATTCACCACCTGGGCCCTTCATTTCTGTTTAATTCAAGAGAGCAGTAAAAACTGATTTACTACACACTGAGAGGCTTCTCTTTAATTATATTCTTACAAATGCAAATTTTTCTCCAATGTATTTTTCTCTCCTGATTTAGTTTAGTGATCTTAAATGCTTATTTGGAAACAAATTAGTCATTGCAATGTGGGATTTAGCCCCGCTATTTCCTCTCTGAAGTTGCATTGGTATTCAGTTAGAACACCTGTTCATCCAGCCAAGGCTCTTCCACAGAAACAAGGTGTATTTGCTCTCCTTCCTCATGCCCATTTGATTTGCTGCAGCGCCGCATGATGATTGGATGCCGAGTGAGAAAGAGGAAGAAAAAAATTGTTTATCCACCAAGTTAAGTCAACTGGCAGGTGTTAGGACTACCAAAAAACAGAATTTAGATTTTCAGTGGGACTCACATTGCACTTGAAGCTCAAGTGGTATGATTGGATAGTGAATGATTTAATTTGCTGTCACAGTTGGTGTCCAATTTGCTCAGCAGCATTGAATTACACTGTTGAGCAATATCACAAAGTGACCTGAGACCTTTTTGTGTAATTGACAGGATGATTTTGCTAAACATATTTCTGATTTAAAATGTGATACATCCCAAATCTGAAGAGTTCTCTGAACACCTGAAGCTCACACAACTCATCTTATTTCATCTGACTGAAATGCAACTTCACCTGTACAAATGGGCCGGATACACCTCTCTGTTTTGCACAAAATAGCATTATCGCTTACCCAGTGCATTCAGAGTGAATAAGTATGTCTCGTAAGCATAAACTGAGCAGTGTAACCTTCATTCAAATTAGATTTAATGATTGCATTCAAATAGATTTACCACTGGTCTTGTTTTGACTATGTCAATAGTATTTCCCTCATGATCTGTCACCCCAGTGACTTGATAGTTGATGGAGAATTGACACTGAAGACGAAGACATGCACAATCTCCGAATTTGATTGGTCGTTATCGAGCGGGCGGGATATTCAACATTTGGGGTGAGACCGAACTCGGTGTGTGTGTGTTGTCTCAGACGTTTGATTGACGGATGACGGATCCAATATCAGTAGCTGATGAATCGTGAACAACGTGACGTATAATTCATGCGCCTGCATTATCCAATGGGAAAAAAAACTACCCCACTTTCATCCCGGATTTACTTGAAAATAGGGTTTTGCACAAAGTTTGGGCTACAGCGTCTGATAGATGAGTCATTACACTAATGTTAAGACCCACAGTGGGCTCAAATTCAATTTTCTTTTCTGAACACCTTTGACTCTCAACAATAGTGTTGACAGTTAATGATGTCATGTTGAATAAAATTGCAGCCTTTAAACACTAGACACTAGCGTAAAAACACTGTAATCACTGAGGTGCACATGGCTTTGTTTATCATGCATTACAAAAGTTAACGCAGAAGCACAAGAAATTGCATCAGCAAGAAGCAATTTATGCTCTTTCCCTTAAGCTAAAAAGCATAAGCACAAGCAAGGTGATGCATAAGCTTGCTGTCTGAGGAGGCGCACACAGTTGGTATTTTAATTTCAAAGTGGCACAGAATTCATGAAAATTTCCTAGATGGTAATCTAATAGAATTTAATTGAATATTCAGCTGTGATAACAGTTTGCAAAGGCCGTAGGTTTGAGGCCATTTTGGATTGAACTGTCAAATCACAGACACATACATCTCACTTTGAATCTGATGGTAAGACCATCAGCAAATTAACTGGGAAAATTGAAAAAATAAAATAAAATCAAAATTAAAAAAAAAAACCTTGGATGTTAAGTGCTGTTCCTCACAGCTATTCTTGCATAATACTTCTAAGCATCCATGATAGTCCAAAGGCATCATTTTGGTAGAAAAACATAAATAGATGGTTATGTTTTCAAATCACAGCATTCCCTTTTTCTCCCAGATTCAAACAATGTAGGCTAGACAAAAACAAACAATGCAAAGCTATTTGTTTTTTAGCTCCCGACCCCCTCCCTTATATGTCTCTACAGAAATGACAGGAGAAGTGCACATTTGTAGCTCGCAGGTAGTGGTTGGGGTACAGATTGAAGCTATGATATATGACATGTGTTGCAAGCAGTCTCTGTGTATCTCCCAAGGACCTGTCACAGCTCCAGCACAGGCAGTTAAAGGCTCTGTTATACACAGTTTAATCCTCCATTTAGGTCACAATTCACTGCTAAAAACACGGTTTATTTACAGAAGTCGCTTCATTTATGTATTAACATTATCACTGGTAGATTAAAATGAGCTTTTGCCAGCTTTATCCTTTAGTATTTCCACATTTTCTGGCAAATCTCTGCATGTCTGAGGAGGCAGAAGCTTCTCCCACTTTGTTTTACTGCAGCACATTTTAATAAAGCTGCTACATTTTTCCACGCTCTTTGATTATTTCCAAAATGTTTTCTTTTCCAGACATAATACACATGTCCTTAAATATAGTCAATTATATATTAGCCCTGCGCAAATAAGTAATTGTTCTCTTTTACATTTAAAGGCTTCTGATGTTCCCCTCAGGTTTATAGCCCCCGATCATGTGCTGATTAGGACTGCATTATTCACTCAAGGTTGTGTCATTGCTAGAAGCTAAACCAAGCACAAGCCTTGTCCAATAGACTTTATTTCAACGGTTAAATGTACATGCGCACACGGTAAATTGCACTTTAAGGAGCATATGAATACATTTTGTGCCGTAGCCGCACATGAATATGAGCTTAAGAAAAATCTGATGCAAAAATACGATGAAAAAGTGAGATGAGCTGAAGGAATCGATCCGCTTGTGGTGTGTTTTTTTAAAAAAAAGAAATCAAATCAGGTCAAATCTAATTGAACACCCCACCTCCTTTGAAGAAATACGATGCCCTACATGAATTGCGGGAAAGAGTCAAAAAGCAGATAGCAGCAGTTAGGTCTTAATAGAGGTGGTGTTTTTTTTTTATGTTGCTTTCACCCTCTGGAAACTGCTGTGATGCTTAGCCAGATAATAGTCATAGTTTGACCAGAAATAGATATCACACTAAGCAAACTGGGTTGATATTTTCCTGTAAGTGGAGCACTGAAGAAATGTGGGATCTTCTGTGTTGTGACATGGGGATGATGAGAGGCACATCCCCTGAAATGCAGTCTGAAGGTGTCTCTGTGCTTAGAGGACACACCGTGTATAAATGACATTCCACCGGGCTATATCCCTGCGTTTTGCCGTTGTGACCTATGGGTTGGGGGGTTGTGTGCCTCCGATCACAGCAACAGTCTGAGGGGGGAATCTGTTAAGAGTACAGTAAAGGGAGCATGTCTTTCTCCAGAGCCTGCGGCCGCTGGTGCTGAGTAAGCCCATGCAGCAGAGGATGCCTGTGAATTAATACTCCTTGACAGTAAATGTCAACAGAATTTAAATTACACTGCCTGCTCTCTCTCATAAGCATGAGAATGTCTTTAACTTATATTGGGTGCCATGAACACGGCCACGGGAGCCTTTGGGGGGAATCTTTTTTTGCACTTCAAGACGTCTCCGCGTTTGAAACCACCAGCTCAGTGTTTCTTGTCGCATATCTGAAACCAGCAGCAAATTCAGCAGGCATGCATGTGGCTAATTAGTTGAATTTAACCGCAATGATCATTAGCGTTGTAGACAGATCTGCTGTGATCTCAAACCAGCACCCTCCCCTTCTCCTGGTCAATGGAGCGTTTCACTGTTCATTAAAGGAGGACGTTGTGACGGAGCGGGCCCTGGCTGCCTGCGTTAGTGTTAAATCCCATAGCAAGAGCGGCACAACAGCATCTATATTAAGATGACATCTTCCTTAAAAACCTCTTTATTTTTTCTCTCCCAGAACACTGGAGAAATAGAAACATGTTATTTATGTAACTGCCATCATAACAACACCATGCTGGAGGTTGTAATGTGCCAGAGGCTCGTTTTAAATGGAAGTTGTTAGAAGTAAACCGCAGCTTACATTGATTCCACTGTCTTGTCATTAACACAAGAAACAAAAACACCTCTAATGGTGACATAGGCCATGCTAATCTATGCTTAAATTGTGATCACACAAGTAGGACATCTACAAAGAATAAGATGCTTACTAACTTTATTTTATCCCATTATGGGAAATTAAAGCCTCCCAAAAGCAAAATTAAAACACTATTTTAGTCTATTATGAAATAAACCGACCATAAGTGGAGGGTGTTAAATTTTACAGTTTAAAATAATGTGCGTTTGAAGAGTCGCAATCAGTAATAGTCATAATATTAATTATAACACATAAATAAAGCAGTGACTTATTTAGGGGAAGGGAAAGCTCTAAAAAATCGTCTCAAGTCTGTGTTTCGGGGGCTGGCGCTGAAAAGTAACACAAATGTTGGCGGGCAGTGGCTACCCTGCAGTGACCCCTGAGACTGGACTTGTTTCAAAAAGAACACAGTTGACAGGCCAGCACTATCAATGAGCTGACCTCTCTGCAGCCCATGCCAGCAGGTATTTTTCCAATTGTGTGTTTTTTATCTTTTCTTCACCTTGCCACAATTTATTCCCGGTGTGTTAGAAGCTGTTGAGGTATGAACTGTGGATTTCAGTGGTTGTCCTGCAGCCGGTACGGAGACGAGTGGGTAACGAAATAATGCCATTTATTCACATCCACGTAAAGAATGCTGTGTATGTGGTGCATCTGAGATAGCTATAGCTTGCAGCCTTTGTCATTTACACTGTGATGATCTTCATTTTTGCTTTCAGTTATATTTCAATGTTGTGTATGATAATATGTTATAACTTTCTGCAATAATTACGCTTAATTAGTCTTTTTTCAAAGTTACTACTTTGGATTAAGCAGTAAGGCTAGCTAGTTAGCCTGGATAAGCAGTAAGGCTAGCTAGTTAGCCTGAAGTTTCAGAGACTGACTTGAAGTGATTTATTTTACACTGTGACAGGTTTGTGTTACAAATACATTGATATTTCATCGTGGGCACTTAATGATGCCATAAATTCAGATTGACATCAACTGTAGGGCACATTTTAGCTATCACATTGAATCTGAATGACCTCATAGGATTAGCTTGTGGTGTTTGCCATTTATATTTATACTTTGGTCTTTGTTTTGAGTTATATTTGAATCTAGAATGTATAATGATCTATGATTAAGATATCTTAAGTAACTAGTTTGGGTAAACCAGGAGGCTAATTAGTTTGTGATGCAGATACATTGTGATTTAAAGTCCCTGTACGGAGCTTTTAACTGGATGTATACGCAAAAGTCTCTGGTTTCTGCTGATGTGTCTCTGTTACCTACAACATCAAATGTGCCCATCAGTGTGAAGATACGCTATTTCTAAGTAGTCTAATTCTTAGGGCTGACCCAAAAAATTTGAAGCTTCGTTCGTTGCCATGGTAATCGATCATTAAAGTCCGTGATCGATTTTTTTTCTCCTCCTTTTTCCCTTTTTGACACCGGTTCTCATCGGCAATTGTTACATCAAAATAAGTAGGCTACTTGGTATCCTGGAAACCTGCCTGATTTTGGAGATATGCAGTGTTTGTTTGCCATTACTTTTATTATTTCCGCTCACGCACCCACCGGCCGCCGAAGCTTCGATTAAAATCGATTTTATGTCCGCAAAGCTTCGATTATCAAAATATGATAATCGGGTCAGCCCTACTAATTCTATACCTCTGGAAGACATGGTCAGGTCAGACAACTGACGAAACAATACGAATAGATACATTAAAAAAAAAAAAAGCAAGTCCCATCTTCTTTCCGACGTTTCCAAAATAAACCTACACGCGCCGGCCAGACAAACGTCTTCCTGACAGTGGGAAATGCAGTTTTCATTCCGCCGGTACTACGATAGTGTAGCCTATTCACTCATTCATTCAATCAAGTAATCCATGCCATCATCATCAGCATCCTCAGCAGCATCAACAGCAGCAGCAGCATCATCACCAGCACCATCTATCTGCCTGTTGGACTGCAGGTTTCACATTTACCTTCAGTGTGAATTGCAAATGTTACAGAGTGTAAGCACAAAGTCAGATCTGAGACGGGGGAGAAATATTACATGTCAACAGCATGAAGTCACCTTTACCTGAATAGGCCCTAATAAGCTAATTGACCTTTTCCCATCACTGGCTCTTTCACTGCTGTCTGACGCTGAGAGGAAATGTTGAAAAGTGAGTGCGTTTCTCCTTTTAGAGGGTACACGTGCAGAACTTTGTTTCTTTACTTAGCTTTTTAAGGATTTGAGTCTAATGAGCAGAGTCTCTCCCATCTGGGTGTTCAGGTTTCTTTCATCTCTAACCTTCCATATTAGATGTAAGGATACCTACCTACTGCCTCTCTTCTCTTTGTGTGCTGAGGAGACAGAGGGCTAATGTCTCCTTTCATTTATTTCCACAGTAATAGTATTGTGGTGTGCGAGAGCATAACATTTATTAAGCTATTTATAAAATGTAGTTGGAATATATACATGTCAGATGCGATTCTGTTGCAGTTGTTGCGCCATGTGTTCCAGCAACATCCCAGACTGTTCAACACGGAGGCCACATTATAACCTATAAACATCAAAATTTTTACCGAGTCTCCCACTGCGGTGGTTTCAGGAAATGCATTTGTGACACCCTTTGGTTTGAATTCCAAAGTGTATTTGTTTAATGCTCTTTAAAGCTTGTCTCTGTAAGTATTCACATCTGTCTTTGAATTTTCTATCCTACAAAATTGCGGCGCAAGAAATGTCAAGACGGATCTTGACTCCACCTCCGTCCCTACCCCCTCTAAAAACCACTTAGCCATGCTGAAGTGCACTTTGTCCGTAACTAGATATAAAGGCCCTTGTTTTGCTCCATTTGGAGAAGCCGCGATGTCCAAAGCATTAAGTGTAAAGCGCACATCTTCTTGTATATGTAATTTTCTGTGCAAATATGTGTTTTGTTTACAGAGGGGGAAAAGGTTCATTGGCAAACCAAGCATGAAGTGGAAAAAATATGATTCTGATGGAGCATGAGTGGTCAGTTAGAGATGTGTGCTTCTTCTTTTCTGTCTTCACTATCCTAAGGTCATTTCTTTTATTCTGTTAGCTCCACTTTTACCCCATCCAGCCCTCAAACCCTGTTTTATCTCTTTAATTAAAGCCCTCACGAGCAGACGCATAAGTTATAGAATTGGGTGTAAACAGGAGAATCGTGCCTGCAGTTTTGCATAATCTTTGACATCGGCCCTATGTACGCCCCAGCGATATCTGCTGTCTGATCTTGGCCCGTCCTTAAGACTGGAGGGCAAGAAGGAGATCCATACTTTGGAAAGTGCTACAAATTGAACGCCGAGGGGCAAGCTCCTCCGTGATGGGAGGGAATAGCGTGTCCGAGGAGAGATGGCCGCTGAGACAAATTAGAGCACAATTTTCCAACTGTGTTACCGTCATAAAGACAAACATAATAACTACAGCCGGAGTTGGGATGAATGTATTAGAAGAACGTGACTTGCCGCCCTCGCTGACAGTAAACGAGGAGGTTGGAAGGGGGCGGGAAGTGAAACTTGTTCAAACAAAGCCGCCTCCGCTTCTATTTAGATATTCATATTTTTCATTAATTTTGATGTTTTAAAGCATTAGAAGTTGTAATTATAAAGAAACATTTAGACTTGAAGTAGAAACTGTAGCGTTCCCTTTAGGCCACACAGCATAACCATTTTATTCACAGTAATTAAACTTGCTCTGCTCTTAAGCAGACACACATATCGCTTATAGCCCGTGGTGTTTTTGCTCTAAGGTTTATCCAGAGGGAAAAGCAGCCAACTTTCACACAACTGTGTTAGTACTCCTCTATTGTCTTTTTCCCCCCCATTAAAAAACTATAGTATCCACCTTTAGGTATTATTCGCGGCCAAGGTATTTTCTAAGGTTTTAGAGCATCAGACGATTTTGTTAAAGATGGTGCTGCAGAATTAGTGTGTGTTGAGCCCCCCTCCCCAACCTCTCTCGCCTCTTGTTTCATTAGGGAGCTTCTCTTTGTGGGTTTTCCTTTCCACTCAGTGACGGCCTTATGGCTCAGACAAGGGAAGCAAAGAGAGCAAACACGCTGTGACAATCGTGTCCTCCTTTTTATTCAGGAGCTTTCACCATTGGCACGATGGTTGGCCAGGTTAATGTCTCCATACAGCATGTCAGCAGAAGCATCCTCTCCACTAGATGTGCGCCGTGGTGTGACGGCCAGCACAGACCCGTTTGCTTGGAAACATCTCACTGCAGCAGAGCCAGAGGAAATGTACTGTATGCTTCTTTTTTTTTTTATTCGGTAAAATAGACAGTATATGATTTGGAGAGGAGGTGAGAAAATGGGTGTTGTTTGTCGAGTGTTTACAACAACTAAAGTGAAATGGAATGCAAAGACACTATTTTGACAGCGGTGCTGCTTAATATACTCGCCAACTACCCATGGTCAGCTAATTTTATCATCCCTGTCTTTATGCAGGCCCTGATAAATTCACATCAGTGTCGCATGGACGAGTCCCATTTCTTATCTTCACAGCAAACGTGTGAATCATGGTGTGGCAAACCTTGTTAATCTGCCTGTTTACAGTTTGATGAGTGGTATCACACTATTCGGGGCACATGGGGAGCAGTGGAGCCTCTCCAGACTTCTGCACAGTCCTGTGTCATTTACTCCCTGCATGACAGAATACGTAAGCCACGCTTACTGGAGGGAGCCGACAGCTTCTGTTCGACTCGAGTGCATTTGGCTGTTTTGGACGGATGGTTTGACAAAGGCCAGCACTTCTCGAGCCGGCTGCACAAATACTCCCATTTAAGTATTTGCTCGACTTTAAAGGCGCGAGGCTCTTTGTTTCTAAGCAAATGTGGCATGATGGCGTGCCACAAAGTGAGTCCATTTGCCTCGACCACTGCGCTCTCGCTTGACCATGCGCCTGAGATGAAGGGACATTTAGATCACATATGGAACAGAAGTGTTGTCACACAGAGTTGCTGTTCATGTGCCTTGCTGCACATGAAATTGCATCCAATTTGATTGCAGTTGTTCTGCACTTCAGGGAGCCTACAATCAGGCTGAGCCAATACACCTGTTATTGTGATGTGACACTATTAAAATAATCACATTTCATAGACAGTTATGGAGCAAAACATGAAAACTTCCTGGAGTATAATGTACTTAAAGTATACATGCTTAAGTTTTGCTTTTACATTTGTGCTACTTTATAGCCTACTTCTATTACACTACATTATATAAAAAATATTACTTTTTACATTACATTTATTAAACAGCTATAGTTATCACTTCTTAGAATTACTGTTAGTGTGATCCCTTTAAAAATATAATGTGCAACAATAATCATCCCATCTAAATCTAAAATGCTAAGTACAGGCCTTATTTTACAGTATAATTTTGCTACTTAACAGAAAACCATTATATAAATACTTAACATCACTATCAAGAACTGTTTTTTTTCAACAGTGTGATTTCTGCTTCTGATAATTATTGTGTGAAAATTCAATAAAACATGTATTCTTTAATTTCTGGATGAATTGTTTTCTCTTTTACAATATACACGTCTATATACACATTTGACCTACATAAAGGAAATGCTTTAATGTATGACGGCAGTCGGATGCATCTTTCTAGTGTGAGAGTACAAGCTCTCCACAGTCAGTGTGATATCTCAGGTCCTCAGTGGTCTGTGCCATGTGTGAGCTGTAAATAGAGAAATATATGCCGGGGCACAGTCTCTGAGATCCTCCATGATTAGGTTGCTTAACACTTTAGAGGATGCTTTGAAAGTGAGATTCCTCCTCTCTTTAACTCATTGTCACGTTGTTTTTCAGGTCTATAGATTCCGCCTCTAATCTGTTTAGCTGTACTTTGAATTTGGCTGCGTTGACATCTCTTTGCTTTAAGGCTGGGATTCCTTTTTCTCCCTGGTCGAATACCCTTTCACGTAACTTAATATGCCATTTTGGTCTCCCAGGGACAATAATTGAGTTTAGGCGAAGTTTAAATAGCTTAAAGGACAGGCAATACAGATGGGCATCTCTGTGATTAACAGACTCCAGCCCAAGGTCTCTGTGTCAGGCGCTGGATTAGGACATTACGAAGAGAATGACAGAGCTTTTTGGCACTTTATTCCCTCTCAATAACATTCTTTCACATATTAAGTTAATTCCACCCCTAGGTAGGGACTTTATCATGCAGAAGACCTTAATCCACTGTTGTTGAGTCCATCTCGCTCCAGCTTTGATGAAGCCCCCCTGCTTTTCTGTGGGTGCAGTGGGCCTTGGTAAGACAAAGCACCCGTGACAGAGACAATAAGATGCAGCTTGAACCACAACAAAAAGGAGGTTTCATCCATTGGAGTGGAGAGAAGAGGTGTTGTTGAAGCAAAAATGAGAATGAAAACATCAAAGGAGAAAAGAAAAAGAAGACAAATTCACACAGGAGTGCCAGCACTTCTGATCAAGAAATGTATCACTATTAACACCCGTGTGCGTTTATTAGGTGTAGAAGGCCCGGCCCCACTGATCTCTTGTATGGCACTTTATCTGAGGGTCACCTTTGACCCCCCGTTGAAAAGCCCCAGTTGATATGATGAGCGTAAGCTTTGGGTGTTCTTTTAGATCTCGTACTGGTACTATCCCAAATTGAAAAGGCGTGTTTGTGGTGCCAGCAGCCAATTTATCCTTTGGCTTCTGTCATTCTGCATGGGAAAAAAGATTAGTAGTCGGCCCCCCACCCCCTGTGAAATGACCACCAAGGGAAATTGAAAAGTCACAGAAAACACATTGGAAAGTTTTGTGCTTCTAATTGATTCGCTTAGCTGGTGTTCAACGGGAGGTTAAAGAAGTCTTGAATGTTCATATCGTCAAAAGAAAAAGAAAAAGATGGATTTTGATGATTTCTTAAAAGAGAGAGAGCAAGAAAGACAGAATGAGAGGGAGGGAGGGAGAGAGAGAGAGAGATTCTGTAATTGTTTTCCACAGTATGGACACAGTAACAAAAAGCTGAGCAGAGCATATGAGCAGTCCATTGACCACTCTATTGAAAACATCTCTGTTGCACCCTGAATAGAATAATTAATTCAGTCACCTGTCTGAACTTAAGCTGTCCATTTGATTGTCAGTGGTGCACGGAGTCTCGAAGGTTTTGATCCTTCTAGCGCTAACAGATGGTTGTTGTGGCTCGGCCTGGGCTGGGAATCGCTCCTTAAGAGCAGACAGAGGGTTGGAGGGGGAAAATCCCCTGTTGCCATCCCTAAGAAGACCATAAGCTTGAGCAGAGAAAAAGAAAAGGCTTGCTACTGGTGCTAATTACCCAGAAACCACACAGAAAGTGCCCACTGTCACTAACTGAAGAGGTTCACATCCCTTCTTACACAGATAAAAGGCGTAGTACGAAAACATTTCGCAGGGGACAAAGAAGGGAAGATTACCATAATCTTTTGGTTTGTATCCCCTGTAAGCTGTCCGTGTGTCCTTTTCCCTCACTCTTTCTCTTTCCCCTGCTCCTCCACCCTTTCTCCCTCACTCTCCACTGCTCTCTCGTTTCAGCTTGTCTAAAATCTGGTTTGAAGGAGCAGAAATGGTGGGAATTGGCTTTGCAGCCTAAGCCTGACAGTTGTGTTCTTCCCGCCTTCCTGTGATCATCCATGTCATTGGTGGGCTGCTGTTGGGGTAATCAGACAATGGCAGGCGAAACGAGGTGTCACTATGCTGACAGACCCCTCTTCATGTTATGTCATTGTTAATCCTCAGCCTTCAGCCCGCTCCCACTGCTGCTTTCATCCAAGCATTCTCCATGAAGGGGATAGAGGATAAATATGATGCCTTCATATTTCTACATATCAAAGCACTCTCAAGCGGCTGTTTTCTCCCTAAGTGGTGAGGGATTGTACAGCACACAACTCGGGAGTGAGAACTTTTTAAATGAGGACATCACAGCGGCTGCACTGCATTGGCTCCCCGACCGTCCCAGTCACAGGAAGCCTGGACCAAAGCCAGTCACACAGCCAGGAAAACAGCCGCTTTAAAGGAGCCCGCATAAACGCTGTCTTCTCTGGCTGCGGATCACCCCAGAGGTCTGATCGTTTTAGGATTGTGCCTGCCTTAGAGCACCTCTGCCATGCTCATTGGAGACTGTGATGAGGCGTCGAGACATAGCGGAGGAAATGGTTTCAATTAAAGGCAGAGAGTGACGGTTGACTCTAAGAGTCCCCCGTGTCTCTTGTGAGAACAACAGGAAGTGGGAGAGTCTCCGGCAATCATTATCCAGTGCTTTTACAGCATCTAAAAGCTCAAAACATTGAGATTGATGGCAGAATGTGCGCTCAGTGTATAAGACATCCCATAAATGGCTCCATTTTCACTCTCGTGCTGTCTGATTTTTTTGGCGTCTGAGTGGGTGGTGTTGAAATAATGACGGGGAACCTGATAGTTTTGGTAAAATCTCAAGTTTATGAGCGATTATACGACTTCTCAGCAGTGCGGGGGGGAGCACTTTGCATTTTTCTGTCATGTCAGTGAACAAAGTGGCTATTTTCATTCACACTGTATAACAGTCATTACATTTTCCTCAACAAACCCTTTAGATCAGTTGCTGTTTGGTTTTTGAGATACAAGACTTGTTTCTGTTCACCTGCCTTAAACGCAGGTCACGGTTTTATTTATCCTTTAAACAAACTTCCATTTGTGTCTTTTCAGAAGTGACACGCTCCGCTAAAATACACTCAGCCTTTTTCATTTTATTGTTGGGTTTGCCGAGCTCTGATTGCATTTGAAAGTGATGCCACAGGTCCGTTCCCATTGTGCGCGCTGTGCTGCGAGTCTGTGCCTCATTTCTTTGACAGCCTCAGTGTGAGACTGATGTTTCAGAAGGTAGACATGTGTGCTCCCTGTAACGCTGTGTTTACAGAGCCTCCCCACCAAGTCTCTGTTCACTGCATACATGGCACAGAAGGCCCAGATGAGATAACACAGTTTACTGCTGCTCTTTCTAGTGGATGGCAGCAGCGAGGAAAAAGGCAACCGGTGGACACGCGACAAAGGCTCAAGCTCCAATAAGGAAATAAAATCTGAATCATGTTCGCCATTGTTGTCACTCTGACTGATCATCATCATTATCACCATTTATACTGCAGTAATCAGAATCCAATTGAGATAAAAAATCATCACTAATAGCAATTGGATACGCAAAAGCTATTTGTTAGTAGAAAGCTATGTAATGATTAGATTTTCTGTGAGTTACAGAGTGAAAATAAAGTCAGATTGATATTAAGAACTGCCAGCAGCGCTCATTCATGCTCTGGCATAGTATCCATCACAGGGCTCAGCGTCACCTCCATTGTCTCACTAAACTCTGTTCTGTAATAGCAGGTTTGCATTCGAGAAAACAAGTGATACATACAGGTAAATCATCATAAAACTGAATATAAATGAACCAGAAGTTGTATAATAATTTATTACACTTTAAGTTAATCCATTCATGTGAAAGGGCTTTTTTTCATAATTACACTTGAAAGACGCAATCTCTTACAAAATTCATTAAACTCATTCTTTCAGTCTTACTGGTTCCAGTATGACCAGTAGCTTATGGTGGCTGGTGTTATCAGACTTAGATACTGCTGCGTCCTGTAACTGATATGACTGAGTGACTGAGCTACAACATTATGTACAGTACCATCATGTATTAGGGGCCACATCATGTGGAGGCTGCATTAGAATGACTGTATCAGAGCAGTGGGACTAGGCTGTGTCATTACAACGGCCTTCTGCTGTGGATCGTTCATAGCCAAGATTCATTCCTTGTCGGTAATGAAAATTCTGTGACAGTATAACAACACAGAGAGATTATTGTACCATGTTTTAGCATTTACCATATAACCAACCTCATAATTGTCTAAATCCTTTTAGACATCCTTTGTTTTTAGACTTGTAGTCAAGACCGCCTAAACCGAGACCAAGACACTACCAAGACCAGACAGTATCAAGACCAAGACACTACCAAGACCAAGACCAAGACAGACCAAGTCAAGACCAAGACCAGTTCAGCTCGAGACCGAGACCGAGACCGAGACCAAAAAAAAAGTTGTTTTTGCCATTTTGCATGAGTTGTAGAACATAAGCACCATATTGGGTTCAGCTGCTTAGTATGAGAAATGTATTATTTCAACTACAGGCACAATAATACAGTGACAGTACATGTCTTGTGTGTGAACTCACTATAAATGTTTTCATCAATTGACTAAAAATCTAATATGTGTAGCAATTGCATGACCACACCGTACTACACTATTTGAGGATTGACTCTTGAGTGCTGTTAAGGACTGACATGACTATAGTCCTAAAGTCATCTAACAAAATAACAATTGTTAGTTGTGTGGCAAACAAACTCTTTATGGTCTGTAAAACCGAACCTGATGACTGACGAATTCGCCGACATTTTGCGTCCTCCTTCATAGATCTTGACCGTGCTTCAGAGGCTTCAGAGGGGGGAGGGGGGAGGAGGAGGGAGGGGAAGCGTGAGAGGACAAGCGCCGCCGTCTGTGTCACAAAATGTATGTGATTGGTACTTGAAGGGGGCGTATAAATCTGTATTTAAAAAAAAAACTGTCCTTGCCTGCCTGGATAGGTTACATTCCCTTCGAGACCGCGCTGCCAGTCCGAGACATTGCGAGACCGAGAGACCCGAGACCGAGACAAGACCGAGACCAAAGACTGTCGAGGCCGTGACAAGACCAAGACCACGAAAAAGCGGTCTCGAGACCGGTCTCGAGACCAAGACCGGTCTCGAGAACTACAAGTCTATTTGTTTTACAGTCACAGGTTCCCTTTGACACAGGGACATATATAGGCTACCTCCTACAACAAGGAAGTAGTCCCTCCATTGCGACCCACAAACTGCTACTTAAGTTAGCCACCTAGCTCTTGTAACTTTAGAACTTTAGAATATTAAAAAAATATTTCCTGATTAGCCAATGAATGGTCACTATTGCGGCAATCATAACTACTACTACTACTACTACGTCTTCTTTTCTAGCGCAACGGGCAGAAGATGCTAAAAAGTTAGCCAGGTATGCAGGTAGCCCTCAGCCTTGGGAGCTTTGATTGTATTATTTTTTATTTTTTTTACAATGTTTTGGGAAATACACAGTTCTTTATGAATAACAAGATTATAGAGAATCGTTTTTTTCTTTGTCTGACTGAGCTGGCAGGAACCGTTTAGCTAGCTGGCGTCGCAGAAGTTGCTAAAGGGGAAGATTCTGGAGGGAGCGCTTCAACGAGGGTCACGTGTCCGACACGCTAAAAAAGCTACAGCGCCCATGCGAAACAAGCTAATCTTTTCACTCAAACAATAAATGTACTGGACCTGCGTGTCCTTTTTACTTATCAGATATTTTTCTAGCGTTCCAGGAGAATAACACCAGTAACCATTTCAAAGGCACCATAAACAAACTCCACAGAACAGTGCATTGTGTTGCATTCACTGATGTAGAAGAAAGGCACATTACGTATGCCCTAAAACGGCTCGTGTTGTAACGCAAGTCAAAATGATGGCAATCTTGTCTGGAAGAGGCAATAGATGTGATCACACTGAGGCGAGCATGTGTCTATTTACCCCCAAATTCCTGTTACAGTCAATCTGTATTTCTTATTTAACCTGACCCATCTCATTTACAGGAGAGACAGAGGAGACAGGGGGAATAGAAAAGGAACAGGAGATGTTGCATTTTTAATCTAGGACATTGGGTAGTAGATTTTTTTGACAACAAACAGCACTTACAGGCGTGTTACACACACAGAGATTCCTCTACCCTGGAGCCCTGTTGTTGAGAAGCTGGAGTGAAGTGCTGACCCTGAACCAGGCAGCTACAGACATTTTTCATTAAGGCTTTCCTGTGTAACGTTAGCCTGTCACTGAATTCAGGAATCTCCACATACAAATCCCAAAACTTGGTTTAGAGAACCAGTCCTCCCAGGGTTGTCAGAGTTGTAATTATGCCTCGGAGTTAACCATCACTGGAGAATATTTAGTCAAAACTCTAATTGTTTCTGAATTACCCACGGATCATTCTGGAAAACTGTGAAGGAAAGAAACTCTCTAAGAGGCTCGGTGGGATTTCATGGCGTAAGTGTTTTAACCATAAGCGAGAGTTGCTCGAAAAAGTCTACATATACACACCTAATGTATTTTTCATCCTTCCCAAACTGTAATGGGACTGAACAGAAGTTCAGTGTTTGGGAGCCATCTGAACTAATTACAATCACTATCCATAATTGAGAGGCAAATGCATGGAAAATCGCTCTACATCACATTTAATTTTAGTGACAAAGCTTTTCAGAGCAGTGGGTGACTTTTTCTGTGTCGTAGCTTACGCCTGGGTGGTGCAGAGCCTGATTCCGTGACAGAGTTTATTGAAATGATTTAGTCTGTAGCAGGCTGCGTCCAGGGATTTGCTGTCCAGAGGTGTTGGGCCTGGAGTTTGAGCGGCACTTCTTAGTGCTCCATATTCCTCTGTTCTCTTTGCCTTAACACGTCCTACTTGCTGGATATGAAGCCTTCTGTAATGGTTCCCTTTTAGCAAGCTGTTTTGAGGTTTTATAATCAAATTATTTCTGTGCTCCCACTGTACTGTGAATGCAGCTGAGTTATTAGTCAATTGGTTCATAATCCTTTGTTAACTAAATGGATCCCGTGTATACAAATCCCCCCTCAGCTGGACCTGTGGCGTTCTTTCTTTGTGAAAGCTCACACACACAAAAAAGGGGAGATTTTAATTAATTCCCAAAAAGACAATAACCATGAGGAATATGGGGTTGTGCACTTAGGTCACCAAATCTATCGCCACCAGATGGGATGTTTTTTATTCGATGGCTCTTTTCCGCTAAACCACTTTGTTCGCATTCTTCAGCCGGTGAAAAGATTTAGATAAAGCTTACTGCTCTGTTGCTCTGTCATCTTGGATTTGTGCGTCTGTGTTGGCCTAAATATGCTTTTTCTCCGGTGTGGCCGATGCTGCGCTCTTATGGAACCCTTGATCAAAGGATAATGCACAGACTGTCACTTGGCCTCCCTCAGCAGTTGGCAAGAGCACTCTGAATTATTCAAATGCATTCTCATGAATACTCGTGCAGCGTACAACACTGTTGATGGCAAATAACACTTAACAAAATAGAGTAACATATCCTCCTCTCTAACTCTTACTCGACACAGTGGTGAGGACTGTGGTTTGTATAGTTGGAGCGTCGGGTGTTGATGTCTGGGTTGAGTTGTCCATTATTATTACACAGCAAGTTTTACATTGTTGTTTTTGTTGCTGGCTCTGTGCTGTGGATCAGTGGTTTCCAGACTGGGGGTCAGGACTCTCCAAACAGGTCATAGAGGAAATGAACAGTCACTGAGCATGATTACACAAATAATGTGCCTTAATATTGCTGATGTATTTGTACTTTAATTTAGGCTTCTTCATGCTGAGAATAAGAGATAATAATAATAATGATTTTAATCTAATTTCTGCTGTCACAGCAGTTTTGTGAGGACTGGGATCATGATTTGACACAGAGGGTAATGTGTCAAATCTGTCTGATACAAAATGAACTGAAGTTAACATGGAGGATTGTGACACCTGTGTCTGAGGTGACCTTTGACATGTGACGGCCTACAAGACGTTTTACATCCCACACAAAACAGCTTGGAAAAAGGGCAGGAAAGATATTATACAATATTTTACATAACAGTGGTATCTTAACATTTGATTTCTGTTTTATAGAAATGTGAATAATGTTTGTACTGAAAGATTTAAAATGTTTTAATGCGTAAAACACTGTGTAGGTGCACTCAGCGTAGGTTAGAATGAAGAAAGATTCTGAATCATCCTCTTAGTTTAAGACATTTTGTCGACACATGTTTGGTGCTACTGTAAAAAAAACACTCATGTTGTCCTCATAAGGAAGGAATTTGGGGCTGACCAACAGGGCTCCACTGTGACTTGCCAGATTGTTTGTGTTTATCCTCTCAGAAAAAGTAAAGGTATTGATTTTGTGGGCACCCGATATCTCCTCTTTTGTTCTTAAGGTGAATTTTTGGAGCTGTGGTGCTGACAGAGGTCAGTGGAGCCCAGAAAGATCGTGTGACCGTGCACGCGAGTGTCAGGTCATCTTTTCAAGCCTCCTCTGATCTGGGAGCTGTGTGCTCGTCCCACAGATAGGCCAGCTGAACGGATAAAGGTTGGATGAGCCGATGCATGAGGTGCTGTGGTTAGTAGAGCAAGGGGAAGTGTCTATCAAATGCAGTTTTGTGCAGGAAGATTAAATTTGTACTACTGCCTACTCTAAATGTAAGAACACTACCCTATCTCACAACAGTAGTGTAGCAGATTTATATAGCTTAGGGCTACACCATGTGGATTTGGCATTAAAATATAGCATGTGGGAGTTTTTTTTTCTTTTCTTTTCTTTCTTTCTTTTTTTAATGTACTGAGTAGTGACCTCTTGGAGAATCTAATTTGACTCCCAAATGCTGTAGTTAAGAGCAGTCATCCACTGAGTGTTAGCACTACTTATTAAACTAAACTAATTAATGACACATGTGGGATGCATCCAACTACATTATATTTTTACTTATTAAAACACGTGGCTGCAGGTGGATCGATCGATCGATCTATCTATCTATCTATCTATCTATCTATCTATCTATCTATCTATCTATCTATCTATCTATCTATCTATCTATCTATCTATCTATCTATCTATCTATCTATCTATCTATCTATCTATCTATCTATCTATCTATCTATCTATCTATCTATCTATCTAAACTAATTAATGACACATGTGGGATGCATCCAACTACATTATATTTTTTATTCCTGGCTAATATTCTAATTTGTGTTATAATATGTATGTGCAGTAATTAAGTGTCTTTCCTGTGCTTGAAGCTAATCAAACAGCCTCTGTGGCTCCTTCAGCGATCACACCTTGACTGACACTCGCTGCTCCTCAGTTACTGGTCTTATCAGCCTCACTTTATATCATATTGTTGGAGAAGAGTGAAGGGGATGAATATTTCAGCAGCTGAGTGAGCATGTAGCACCAGCAGGGCTTCATACCATCTTGTTTGCACTTACTACAGCCATTAAGTTTACAAGCGGCATTTGTATTTATCACCAGGCCTGGATGGTTAGAAGCAATCAAAAACCAAACACAAGGAGAGAAATACAAGGTTCAGGTTGACATGTGAAGAAAAACTGAGGTGAAGTGCTGACATGCTGATGTCTTAGCAGATAACACTTAAATCATTTTCCTCCAAAACTTCACTGGTAAGGGTTCAAAGAGATATAGCCATAATACAAATTTTTGGAGTAAGTAGTGGTGTTTGAAGTTATTTTATGGGATTTTGCTGTAAGGCCCAGAATTGATTTGCAGAAGGGATAAAAGGAAGATACTTTATCTTCGGAGCTTTGTCGGAAAAAGCTTAGCATCCATTGGTAGTTCCGCCAATATGCCTGCAGGGCATGGAGGTAGGGTGAGAGGGGGGTTGCTGGCATTGACATTATATACCAGAATGAATTGTGCTGAGTTTACACCTCCTGCTGCTTACGTTCTGCTCTTTCATAATCTTTCATGAACCATACAATGTTTTATTTAATGTCCTGGGTCAGAGAGAAACTTGAGAAAAAACATATTAATAATGAAACGCATAGTACTGGGGAGGGAAAGAAGAAGAAGAAGGAAAAAAAAAAAAAACTTGGTTTGAGGCTCCTCAGCAAACAGGTCAGAAGGACCTTTTGAAGTCTACTGCTTCAGTGCAGTCAATAGTTTAAGAACTTGTGTTATTTCTGAATGTAAGGCCAGCTTGGACTTTTCTCCTACCTGAAAATGCCAAATATCTCATCGCTGCTGCCCAGTGTCTCACTGCAGTCCTTGAAAGGCTATTCAAGCAGCCAAGAAAAAAAAGGAAAAAAACCTTGGTATCTCAGGTTGGTACTTGAGTGAAAACACTCCATGACCAAGAGATTATTCTGTAAATACTCCTTGGTTTCAAAAATGTAGAACCAGACTGTATTTGCAGTAACAAATACTATGTGATCCTGAAGGTTACTGTAACTCACAAAACCTCAGGGATATTCTAAATATGAGTGAAAATCTGAAGTCAGACATGCATGTGCAGTATTCAGTATGTGTTTTAATATGTTCACATCATCCTGTGCTTGTTCCTGCTGCCCTTTGACATAAGCTATAGCTATCAGCACCAAAGGGAACAAACATATGCCATAGCCATAATGTCTGTATTCCCTGGTGAATCCTCATTTGCCGTCTGTTTAGATGTGTAAGGGAAGCCAGCTCTTGGCCTCTCTGTCTCTCAGGTCTTAATTGCTTAATTACAGTCATTATTTGAACTGGAAGAGAAATCACCTGGCACCCTCACACCACGCTGGCCTCAGTAAAAAAAGAAAAAAGAAAAAGAGAAAAAAAAAGGAGCTTTGAAATATTTGAGTGGATGTAGTGGGGGTCTCTGGAGGATGAATGAAGACGCCTGGTGTGTGATCCACAGGGTTGTGATGTACTCGCACACACACACAAGACAGGCCACATGCATATACAGTACATTCACTTGCATGTATCTGAATTCCCCACGTCTCCGGGACATTTCAGCGCTATCAGATGAAAAAGCTCCATGTCAGAGCGCCGGTACCTTCGGAGGAAGGTCCAGGGGCTGTGTGACTTATTCATGACTCTCCTGGTGCTCTCGGTCCCGGGTCTCTGCGCTCTGTACTTCTAACCCGTGCTGGCTCACAGACCGGCTCTTTGCCTTTTCATATGCTGCAGCTCGCTCATCCTGTTTAAAAAGTAAACAGTTGGTTGCATCTGCGCTAATAATTTATGTGCAGGGAGAGAGGAAGGTGTTTATGTGGGGAAATGAGATGGCATTAACACCTGCTTCACTGTGGAATTAGCTCCCCGTTAAGGTCTGTGCAGCCTTCACCACATGCGTTTCACCTCGGATGTTTTTCACCATTTGCCCTTTTTGTACATAGATGCTATGGCATCGTTTAGAGTGGTCAATTTTCTCATCTTTCTTTACCAGTGAAATTGAAAGTGAAAACATTTTGCACAGCCAGTCTTGGTCCCAACATGATGAATGTAGATGCCTTTTACGATCCCTTGACTTTTCCTCCTGTGCCACCACGAGGTTGTTCTCATAGCTACACATATTCTCCCCTCAAGATAAATGATGATATATGATGAGTTTTGATCGATCAGATCAGGTGAAAACAAAACATTGGTTTAAAACTTTGGATTAGCTGTAGGCTACAACAAATTAGCCAACAGCTTCAGCTGTTTGGTACTAATTAGCATGCTAACACACCAAAATCAGAATCCAAACAGTTTACCTGCTAAACATAAACATGCTAGCATACTGACTGTTAGAATTTTAGCATCCTAATAATAACATTTAGCTCAATACACCACTGTGCCTAAGAAAAGCCTCATTCAGCTAGCATAACTGTAGACTCTTTGTCTTGTTGCATAAACATGACTTAAACAATTAATTTGACTTTTTTCAAATAATTTAAAATTGTTGCAAACAATGCTGCAGTGTAAAGCCAGTAATTAAATGTTAAGCACTGCAATGTTCACTAATGGTTCTGTCTTTATGTTTCCCACTTTTATTCCACTTCATACTATACGACTGTGTACATGATTTTGCATGACAGGTGTTAGGTGTGGCGGGAACACACTTCAGCCATATCTAAATATATCTGGCTAATACCTCATAAAATAGTTCAGCCGTTTGCATCTTTCAAGATGCCACTTTAAGATGTTTCTTTCAGACTTATGATATGCACCGGCTTCTTTCAGACTTGTTTTTAATCGTCCATGCTTAAATGCAAATTGCACATACCTCTCTCAAACACATTCTTTTTTTCCATTGTCAGGGGCTTTTTGTCATAGAAATATGTTACTAATGGCTTATGAATTAATAAGAAGCCAAACTGAATTAGACTTTCATGCAAGGTGATTGTAAAGAGCTTGAAAGCCCAAACATTTTATTCAGATTGCAGAATTTTCTGGACGAGTGGGTTCCTTTTTGCTGTGGCCTATAATGCATCCTTTGTCATCATCTCTCAGCAGTGATTTTGGCTGTGGGATGTTCTTGGTGTAATTTACTTACCCAAGCAGAGCCATTAATTTTCTATTATTGTGAAAAGATGATTCGTGTTTTGGAGGCTGTCTTGATTATTTATTTAGATACACAGCAGGGAAACATGAGGCAGTGGCTAATGGAATATAAAGTCACAGGCCTCATTCTGACATTTAACTACAGAAGCGGCACATGTGTTAATGTGTCCTCCCCAAGCACCTTAATTCGACTTGAAATTCCTAATGGAACTCGCTATCTGTGCTGGGCCTTTGAGACAGTGAGGGGGAGGGAGGGGGACACCAACTTAACACATAAATTCACTTGTCTGAGTCTTGGCTGTGCGTCTAGCGACTTAAATGCTCCACTGGTTGTATGTCTAGAGGGAAATGACAGCAGATAGTAGCATTTTCACTTGCACTGTTGCCTCCTGTCCTGGTTTTCATACAGTGACATGATCTTTGCTTTACTAAATCAAACATATTCATATTTGCACAGTGCTTTTTTTTATTATATGAAAACATCTAAGGAATTAATGGAGGAACTTTTTAATAAAATATTTGAGTATTGCCTTTCATAAGTGCCCCCCCATAAATGTAAATGTCTAGTAAGTTTAATGGTTAATAAAGTGTTTATTAATCTTTTAAAGATTAGCTACACGCCAATCTTAAGGACACCTTTTGCAATACCAAAAAATCTATCTGTAAGGTAATGGATACTATGATTATTCACGTTCACATTAGCCTACCTATTGTGTCTTTAGTTAACAGTAGTAATACATCATTGAAGAACTGGTTTGGCATTTTGTACTGGAGCGTTAGATGGCAAGGTCATCACCGGTCTTACCACAGGCTACAGGCAGCAGTTGATTAGCTTAGCTTAGCATAAAGACTAAAAAACTAGCAGCTCTGCTTTGTGCAAATGGAGACAAATTTGTGTCATGACATCTTAAAATCAATTTTATTTAATCTGTACAAAAACAATCTTTTGTGGTTTCAAAAGAATGCTTTGCTAGACTGTTTTCTAGACATATTGGATAAATTACCAATATAGAGAATAGTTTAGCCTTCGTACAATACCATGAAGGAGCCTGAGACCATTTAACTGAATCAAGAACTAGTCAAGGGTTAGCTTGGGTTTGCAAAAACTACACATCTGAAAGCTTAACTTAGAATCAAAGTGGCCCAGTGGCTGTTGTCTCCTTGGTGCAAACAGAAACTGCCAAAAGCTAATTTGGCATTTATAAAAAATGCCCTTGAACTAACATGATAACATATACGTATGGTTTAGACCTGACCTCAGATACGACATATACAACTCCAGCAGCAGGTGCACTAGAACTTTATTCATTCATGATTTATGAGTCATAAATTGCAAAGGTGTAGACCTTTCATAAAGAGTGCCATCAATATTTGGTTTGGAGTTCTGAAGGGTGAAAAGTTAAGCAAAATGCTTCCACACTTTAATGAAACTCTGCTGAGTGGCCAGAAATCTTTGCCTGATGTGCTGGCTGTGAATCACAGCCTTGACGCTCAATTGTTATTACAGTTAATGACAGCAACTCATCTGAATGACTAATGTGATGAAGTGGTATGACTCTTCCCTTTTTGGCTTTTCTCCAGTGCAGTGGCCAGACTCCGTCAGGCTCCCTCACTTCACTGCAAAGGACATCTAGCGGTTTCCTCCGCCATCACTCTGCAGCCTGCACAGCCTCACAGCCTCACAGCCACAGAGCTGTGTGAGGTAAGACCTGAAGAGAGTGATATGCTGATCAGGAACTACTGTGTTCTTCAAGGATGAAAATAGCTGTTAATTAAACAGTGTCTTTTAGAATAAAGCCAATAGAAAATGATCTCATAAAAGATGTGATGGGACAGAGAGCTGACTGACACAGTTATAATCTCAGTATGAACACAGTGCAGGCGGCCGGATAATTAAAGAGACGAAGCAGTAAGGACATGGCTATTAGCAGGTTAATTAGGCAATAATGAAAGAGATACCTCAGGTTACTGTGGGCTTTAGCACAATATGATTCCTCGCAGAACGATATAAGGTGGGTGTTAAATTTAATCCGTGCACATTAATAGAGAACGGCATACCTTCCAGTCAGTTATTGCCAAAAGAGTTCACCTGCTCTGCACAGTCACAAATGGAGAATTCAGAATAGATTCTGTTCGGTGGCTGTCCACTCTGATTAGTTTGATGAAGCTTACAAAGCTTTTAGGGGGGATATTTGCAAATTTAGCAGGTGGCACATATCATTCATGGGCCTGCTTATTAAAGAGATTGAAGTGTTTCATTTAATGAGTAATTCATTTCCTGATACTTTTTGACCCACTTTGACAAGAAGTAGAGGCACAGTGTCTATCCTTCACTTAAAAAAGCCACTTAATGGTAGTTTCATAACCCTGAGTGTGGCGCTGGTCTCTATTTGACACCGCCTTCGTCTTTGATTAAATATTCCATTTCATTATGAATCAGCGTCTGTTGTGATCGAGTCATTTCAGAGCATTTACGACCTGCTGTTGCGGAGAAGTGGTGTTGCAGGTGTTAGGAGTCAGGGAGCGGGTAAGGTCAGAGGTCAGCGTCCGGCATTATCCTCCCCAGGTTAGACTGACAGCCAGACCATGCACTTCACCCACCCCCTCTAATTGACTTACAAATGCTGCAGTGTCAAGTAACTCACAGCATTAAGTATGGCTGTAAAGTCAATATGACTTTATTAGTGGCCAGGTCTCCATTGACAGGCCCTACTTGCACTCTTGACCTCAGCTAACTGTGATCTACTGTCCAGAGACTGCTCTTCTCTTTGCTTCGAACCTTCCCCTCTCTCCTTTTCTCCCTCTCTCTCTCTCTCTGTCATTATCCCACCTCTCAATGATCATGTCACCCTCTGACTCCAAATCCCGGAAGAGTGCAGGCGGCCAGGAAATTCAACATTGTGGCTTCCCTTTTTAGGAGTCTATCAGTAAACCACCGCTAATCCACAAATCCAACCTTGGATTTGAGCCGCTGAGTCTGAAGGGAAAGTAATTGGGTTGTTGCTAATAATTGGATTTTCTGCTGCTTGGTTTTTAAAAAAAAAAACAAAAAAAAAACATAACAACCAATGTCCAGGCAAGAACAAGCCGTCACCCCCTTAAGCTTCAGTTCATAGGTCGAGGCCGCCCCCAGGTTGCACATATAAAATGATTAACATTTAAAATCTGTTCTCAGCTTCTGTATTTCAAATAGCTCTGTTTGAAAGCTCTAATTATGCCTTAAGTCCTCATTATATGACCTGTAAGGGTCTTTAATTAAAAAAACAGTCATTCAATGCCTACTTTACAGCTCACCAGCTGGGAGAAAAAAGGTGAGGCAAGGACGAGAATCCACAGACACATACAGAAATGTTTGAAGTTGAGGGTGCATTCACTAAAGCTCTTCAAGCTCAAAGCATTTCCTTAAATCTCTTTAAGGGAATTTTCTTTTAATTGCTGTGTTCACTTGTTTTATAAAAGCAGGTGACCTGCTGTGACTCTGTGGATTTATGAATGTGAGCATTTAAACAAAAGGTGTGTGGACAAACCTGCACAGTGCTGGAATGTAACAAAGTCCTACAATACGCCCTAGGAAACTGTTGTACTTCTTTTTGTTTTTTACTGTGCGGCTTTGTTTGACAGCTGCACTTACCTGTTACTACAAATTATGATTTCACACACTGAAAGATGATGGACTCACACATTAAATAGTAAAAACATATTTGTGTAACTCACAGAATTCATTTCCCCACATAATTTCTACTTAAATTTCAAGATCCTTACTCAGTGTAGTAAATAAGAGTATTGCCAGTGGAAACCACCTTCTAAGTAATTCCTAATTTTTTTTCTCAATCTTGAAAATGACTTACAGTAAAGAAACTCAGGAAGTACGTAAAAGTACACATATACAAGTGCAAGTACAGCAACATCTATATAAAGTATCAAAACTAAGAGTACTCTGACCCTGTGAGTTTTTTTTTTTTGTAATTATTATTAATTTGATTTACGTGTAGCAACATTTTATTGTTGAAGCGGGTGCTTTTCTTACCATGCATATTAATCCCTTTTGTTGTGTCTTGTTAATACTGGTAAAATGATAATAATATTGGACATGATTTTTTTTTTTTTTTTACCACTTTCAATCCAAAAGAACACACAGTTTGACTTTAGGTTGATTAAGTTGATATTTGTATGTAAAATTGTAATACATAAAGTAATAAAAGCTGTGAAATAAACATAATATAGAGGTAAAAGTTCAATATATCACTTTGAAATGTTGTTGAGTTGACGTATGACAGAGTATATACTGAAATACTAGTTAAGTACCTAAAATATCACTGTAGTGTATAAATTATTGCTGAAATACTCACTTTTTATTGGCTGGCTGTTCTTGCATGGTTCTCGTGGACATGCTAACAACTGCCTCCATTGTCCAATGTTTTAATGAATTGTTTGTTTTGACTCGAGGCTTTCTGTGAGGTAAAAGGCAAAAGAGCGACCGGCATTATTGTGGCTGTTGAGAAAAGGTGCCTGGAAGTCTCACTTTTAGAAGCTGTATTCATGGGCTGGATGAAAAAGTCTCAAGGAAGCCATGGGCAGCTACGGAAATGAGCAGTGTACCACATGTTGGGTCTGTGGATAGGCCAGGGGAACAGCATTGTACCCCATCGTGACTTTGAGTTCCCAGCCCAGATTATGGGGAGGGAGTGAACTTCACCTTGTTTTAAGGGAACAGTGGAGGCGCTTGCTGCACTTCTCCTGCAGCTTACCACCACCCTGGATGATACAGTGAAGCCATCCTGATTGTTTTCCCTTGTGAAGCCATTAGATCTAGAGACATGCTGGCTTCACAATGCGCTGCTCTAACCACCAACATCTACCAAACAAGTTCTCTATACAGCGAATACATAGGCTCCTACAAATGTTATTATACTGTAGATCCCTGCTGGGTCCACAGAAACTCACTTTTGTGATGGGAAAACATGGATACCCTGCTGTCGAGTACAGAAAGTGCAAGATTTCATTCTCGTGCATACGGTAGTTTTACTGGTTGGCTTTTTGAAAATGTTGGAAATGCTTGCTGCTCTATGTTCTATACACAGGAGCTCTACGCTAAGTTTGTGCATCAAGCGTCGTTAGTGTTTCCTGGTGCAAGTTAGGATGTATGGATGAAAGTTTTGCTTTGTGAACAGTAATTACAGTACATTTACAATACAGTGTGATTCATCTAATGCACTAATACAGATGCTGCTAATATTATCATACTTGTAAGGGACATGGGCCGATAGATATGGGCATGGTAATACATACACAGAGAGTTGTGTATCTTCTCAGCGATGCTCCATTCATTGTACGGTGTACAAAAACATGACCGTATGAATGAAATGTAAACATGAAGAGCAGCAGAAACAGCATCCTCTGCACAGCACCTACCTGTGTCCACGCTGCTCCATTTCAGGATTTCCACACAAACCTGAGTTTGTTGTCCTGCCAGTTCCCCACAGGCAGTGCTGATGAGATGCGCTTCATAAGTTACTGTATATCTGTGCATTGTGCTGCAACACTAGACCAAAGTAAAACAAAGGTGTTACTTCATGAACACAAAGCATACAGTATGTTCATAACTATGTTGTGTTGTTTTTATAGGGAAAATCGCTGGATTGCAGAGATTAACAATATCTATGAATACATACAGACTATGAAATATAACAAGAACAACAGAAAACTTTCCTTTCTTAAAAATTGATTGATTGATTTGTATATTTTGTTCAATTATTGAAAATTCTAAGATACTCTCGGTTCAGTTTGATACAGTAAATTACGAAATAATAATCATGGAAATAGGGGATTAATGGTTATAAATTGTGTAAAGATATTAAATAAATGCCTGCTTAACATGATTCTATTACCAAAATCCATCAAAAGCAGCTGAGTATATTGTTATTGCATAAATATGATTATAATATTAATTTGTGAAAAACAGCAGTACAGGAAGACTTTGCACCGTGCACAGGTTGTGTGATTGTGTTTCAGTTTTTGTGGAAATATTTCTGCCTTTAGTTTCTCAGTATGTTTTATTTGAAACAGGTATATAAATGTGTTTTAATATTTAATGAGGATTTATATTTATTTGACCATGTCCATGTTAAAAGACCTGTAAAGTATGAGAAAAGACAGTTATTCATTTATGAATTATTGACATTAGTCCCCTATGGACAGTGTGGCTCTGCTGTACTTATGATAGTGCCGACACCTGATGTCAAAAACACCATGTTTCTCAGGGATGAGTTTTTTTTTTTTTTTTTTTAAAAGAGCGACACTGAGAACTTTTGATTTCCTCTCAAGCTCAAACAACAAAATGAGAGAGACTTTGTTCTGCCACCATTGTCCACCCAAGTTCCCTCTTTTGGTTTTCATGTCTCAAAAGCCCACATTGTCTCCCAGGACACAAATAAATCAGTGTTCTTCCCTTTTCATCTATGTTGGAAAATAATTAAAAAGGGGGTGCTGAATTGTGTACAAGCTGATTCCTCTGTTCAGTAAGCCACCTTCATCTAAGAAAAGCCCCTTTTTTTCTTAATAATATGTTCTGCTCTGTTTAAGATTGAGATCAAATACTCTCTCATAGAGCTAGGATAATTAGATTTCACTATGTAAATGGCCTTTAAAGCTCACTCAGAGTGTGAGATGCTGTGCTCACATTTGCTCGCTGCACTGCTGCCTCCCTCAGGTCATTTGTGTATGAATCACTTGGCATCGCCCTGAACTGAAACACACAGCTCTGCCATAGAAACTGCTCCAAAATAAAAACTGATAGGGAAGCATTCATACTAGGAGCTAAATGAGTCATTTTAAAAGCACTGACAACACACCATTTCTATAGCAGTTGCTGTGTATGATTGTATTAATGGTATGATTTGTTTTTCATTATTATATTTGTCTAATTTGTCAAATCAGCCTGAAATGCGCTCACAAACAAAAGTTTATTGGCCTAAGATGTCACACAGCTTAGTCTATTTATCTGTTGTTTTGGCATTAGCGTATTCATTTTCTTAATATATCTCATATAAAAATAATGTTGTAAAAACAAAGCATTGAAAGGCAGATATATTCCTATAATATATAACAATAATTTGACAGAGTTATTGCAGCTCACATAATAAATCCATCCCTTGAATGTTTTTTAAAAAAAAAAGATGAGTAAACAAAAAAACATATTAAAATGAGAGATTTTAAAATTCAAGCTTCTTTCTTCACATTATTTCATACAAATAATTATAAATCTGCTCATATCAGTAGCCTATGTGTGTAATTGAGATGTGTAGGACCTCTTAGTGATGGATTTGTTGTTATTATTCAAATGTCATTTTTGGGCGGGTGGGTGGGGGTGGGTTGGCTGATGAGGGGGGGTATGGGTGTGGGGTGGGCGGGTGGGGTTGGGGGGGGTGGTCTGTCTTCCTTGTGAAGGCAGAGACAGCAGCTATTGTCTTGAGGAGACAAAAGGAGTAGTGACATCACTAATGTTTCAAAAATAAACAGCAGGCTCCTATTATGTGGTACAGTTAAAGTCTGGAAAGGAGACCATATGTTAGGCTGAGGGCTACGCTGCCGAGAGTAGCCACGCATTTCATATCACTGACAAGTCTCCTCTCCCTCAGCCTTGTCAAACCGCTGCTGTAAAACAATTAAGCTCCTATTAACATATATTTTATTAATTGCCCTATCAACATGGAAACACAAAGACATGTAAATGCCCCGGCCTGACAGATTTAGAAAAGCATAGCGTGGCAGCTTTCTCACAGATAGTGACAGCTGAAGGAATCAGGTCAGATTATATGAGCATGGACAACCCAACAGATTTGTTTGCTATTGATAGCAGCAATCAATTCAATTAGTTGTCTCTCGTTCGTTGAATGGCTGATGAGATTAGTGGAGGTAGTGTTTTGTCATTTGTTGTTTAATGTATTCATGGATTTCTCTTTCAAAAGAAAAAAGCTCTTGGGTTTTTTTTTTTTTTTTCATTGTGCAGTGACTGTTTCATAATTATTGCCTCACAGCTTTCTATTTCCTCTGGAGTAATTGGACTGCCCTGTTAGATTATCCGGTCTAAATTGCAATACTAATTATAAAGCCTAACAGTTGTGTCGCATCAATAGTCTATTAGGATTAATTAAGATAGGAAGTGACAGCTGACGATTAAGCGCATCAGTTGCAGTTCAACAATGTAGAGGTCAAACGATCAAGTTCTTCTCTGCCACAGGAACGTGAAGCCTCCTTTCTTCTCCTTCTTCTTTTTTTTTCTCTTTTTTTTCACTGACACATAATATTTGGCCATCACATGCATCGACTGTGTGACAGGCTTTATTATTTATTATTTTTTTATTTTTAACTCGACATGGCCCGCCGTCTTCTCGTCACAGTGTCAGAACAAACGATTTCATAATTGATTATGCTTCTAATTACAAAGCATACAATTAGTGGAAGTTATTGATAGTTCAGCATGTGCCTTTTAACCCCGGAGCTGTCCGTCTACTCCCAGAGGAGATGTGTGTCCTTCTGTGTTAATGAGGGAAACGACTTTTAGATAACAAGAGTGTCCCAGACAATCAGCTGTGTTTACACAGTGACCTGGACATTTACTTGCTTGGCCTCTGCATCTCCCCCTGCCTTTATGTATATGCCAGTGTCACTCTAATTACACAGCCCTGAATGACGGCAGGCCGGGCTTCCACCACATGGTTTGGTAAAAGCACAACGTGAAGAATAAGCGATTCAGTACAAATTTGGAAATTATAGTATTCTCTTCTTTTTTTTATCCCATGTTCATTTTATCTAAAGGGATGCCCTCGAGAAGCTCTTGGACATGTACTTACCAAGATGTTCTCAAGAGAGAACACTCTTCAGGACTCTCGACAGATTTCAGACAGACTCTGCAACGCTTCAACAGTTAACTTCAGACATTTCCAAACATCACAGAAGCTTTCAGTTTCAACACGATCAGATAAACTCATCAGTTCTTCATCAGCCCTTCATCAGCACCTCTTCCACTTATTTGAAGTGGATATCTAGTAGTGCTACACAATGATGGATACTGTTATAACATGGGACATTTTGATCAAATATAAGTGTTGATGTATGTAAAGGTTGGTTTGGTCAGGTTTATAGGTGTAACATGGTCACACATTGTTACTTTTACACAATTACTTTAAATGTTTAGTCATTACATAAAGCTTATCTGTTGGCTTGTAAACTAGTTTTCATGTGTTGTCAATATAGAATTGATTTGATGCTGAACTGTACAGTAATGGGAGTAATGATGATACATTTACTTAAGATACATGAGTTTGTGATCCATATTCAAACAAATCACAATCTCTGTTTTCTAAAATCAGAAATGTTCCAATAGAGTTAAAAGTGCAGGAGACCCAGGAGCCCAGCTGTCGCTCCCCTCAGCGGAACAGACCATAACCAACTGATCTTGCTGAACACCTTGTTGTTATTTCCTTCTGTGTGGTCACTGTAATAGAGCCGTGTGAACAGGCATCGATGATCTGCACATCTTTGCAGATCTAGTCTAATAGGAGACGGGGTCTAATGGTCCATAATTGCTGATCTCTGCAGGAGATAAATCTGGTGGTTGTGTTTCTCAGTTGCACGGAATCCTCTGGAGAATGTTCAATAGCTGATATGTTATGAGCGAGTGCAAGGACTGTATTCAGTCCAGTATAGTGAGTCTCTAAAAGGGCTGGAGTGCTAGGGGGCATACTTACCCTTGAGCTCCCAGAGGAGCAATGTTATTATTGGTAATAAGAAGCGATAAATACAGTGTGAGGGAAGCGTATGCCTCCATACAAGTTCCACTCCAGTGTAGGCACCTTTGAGAGTTGCTGTAGATGCATTTCTATGTGTCTTCCCCTCAGATAAACCTTTTAGCATTTGTGCAAAAGCGAACAAACAAGTTTGTTAAGAAATGTTAGCTTAGGACATTGAAGATTCTGATGCACAAAAGAGCGTGGCATCTGTGCTTATGACAATTTCAATAGTTTAATCTTTCAGGGAGGGCGGTGGAGTGGGGGAGCGATGCTAAACTACTGTCAAGACAAATATTTCCAGCAGAGTCCACTTGTATAATGGAATGAAAAAAATATATATAAGCAGCACTAAAAGTGTTTCTTCTGCCTCTTGCCCCTCGGCATCAGGCTTTTTCCTTTCCTTATCCAGCACAAAGAGTGCATTGTTAGCAGGGCCATTACAAGCAGTCTTGACTGCACTGGACAACACATGGCTCAAGGGAGAAAGCTATAGATTGCAAGGATGGGAGAAACAGGAAAGTTCATCAGACCCATCTCATCTGACCTCAGTTGGTTCTGGGGGAAGAATGAGCCGAACGCGAAAGCTGAATAGACAGATTTTCCAAATGCTTTGAATTCCGTTAGGATGGCGAGAAAGAAAAAGGCAAGATGCTCAAAGAAATGGATTTGGCCTATAAAGTGTAAGTGGCGTGATGCCCATTTCTTCAGAAGGATGACATTAGGGGACCCTTTTTATTGATGGCTGCACAAAAAGGGGTAAAGAGTGCACACAATTAGGAGTCAATTGAAGGACCGGGGGATTAGGGTTGATGTATTTTAGCCCTATAGCTTTAGGTCTTTTCATTTTAGAAATACAAAGGGGAAGAACGGAGTAGAGTGTCCATTCTTAAATGCCTTTTTTCCTCTGTTCTTTTATTTATTTCATTTTATCATGGCTGTTTTTATTTTTTCGTGGACGGTAACCGCAACCTCTCTTGGAACAGATGTATTACTTATGACATCCCAGTTTTCATCCGTTCACAATTTTTACATTAGAGTTAAATCTCTGCAGCTGGAATCTCACGGCTGAGTTAGCCGGAGCCCATAAAATATTGAAACCTTCAGAGCCACTGGCAGGCAGGTTGAGGGGAGTTCATGTCCAAAGCCAAGCTTCAGATTCACAGACATCCCAATAGGAGTGTACTACAGAAAAAAGCACTAATAAAAATTTCATTGAAATGAGACAGGGATATTGCTAGCATTCTCCCCAGCATCAGTATGAAATCTTAATCTGAGTTAATGGAAGAGATATGAAAGCCTTTCTCAATTCAAACACAAGCAGTGCATAATTTATAAATTATTGTCAGAAAAGTGATTCCGCTCTGAGATTTACTCTCTTCTAGATGGAAGTGAACTCAGCAAGACAATAAGAAAACATAGTCTTTTTGACCTCCAATGCCAGGAGATTTTACAGTAGAGCTGTCGATATAATCAGGTAAACTGGTCTTTTTTTTTTTTTTTTTTTTTTAAAGAAGGAGAAAAAAACCACTGCAGCGGCACTCAGAGTGAACAGCTACCAGCAGAGGCTTTTTCTGGCGAGCCACAGACCGCTGCAGAATGAGTAAATAAAACAGCCTCCGGAGGATGGAGTGTAAGAATCCTTTGTCCTGAAGGTTGACAGTTTGCTAAAAGCTTCATAATGTCTCAAACATACCGTCTCAGTGATGCGGAGGAGCCGAGTGTTATTTTAAAAAGCCTTTCCCCGTCTTCGCCCCTCGCTCACTTTTTTACTCCAATTACACAAGATATGTTTGCATGGCATGCTCTGTGGTTAATTCACAGTGACAGCTTCCTCTTCCTTCCGCATGTGGAGCGTAATAGAAACGGTGTCCCATGCTGGAAAACATTATTCACTAATGTAGCCTCAGCGTGTCCAGCGTGGAGCTCGGGGTTGTTCCTACTCCATTACATGGCAGGGAACAGGTCCTGATTAGGATTAGCACATGTACTCCCCCCTCCCTGAAGACAGCCAAGTTCAATCATCCTGACTACTGCACTCTATTCACACTCTGCAGCCTCGCTCAGCCAGTCCTCCAGCCTTACGCTTACTTTTATGCAAACGCTTGTGGGACACGCGTTAACAGTCCAAACTGAATGAGGCATCCTTCATTTACTTTACTGGGCTAATTAGGAAATTAGGCTGCCAGACAGTGCACAGTGAATGCAACATGGCTGGTCTTACTTGTGTTGTTGCTTTGGCATTCACATTAGAATTTTGTTTTCTAAATTAAATTAATCTATTAACCACAAAATCTTTAATTATTGTCATGGTACAGTTTAGAAAATTGATTGAAAATTCAGAAAATGGACTAAAATTCAAACTTAAATTAATACATTTTATGTCGTATTGTTTGTTTTTTTCCTCCATTGCATACCGTTGGGAAAAAAACACAAGAGCTATCACCTGGGTCAACAGTTGTTTTCTATCAGCCATATAATCCACCTTGATGTTTGTGTCACTAAATGGTAAAAAGCCAAGTTGCGGACACGGAGCGCAGGATGTGTTTTACTCCGGCGGGCCGCACGATGTTCCTGGAACTGGCAGATAAGGGAGAACGCACACGGTTGGCTGATTTCGGCGTATCCAAGGTGATAAAAGCATAAAAAGGAGACATGAATGTTAGATGGGGCGCTGAAGTATACACTGCAAACTTATTTAGGACAGCGGCATCCAGCTTTCTAATGCAAATAAATGGACGTGGATCTTATTTTATTTATTTATTTACTCTTTCTTTTCTTTTTTTTTTTCTTTTTTTGCATCTGCTTTCATGTGTTCTCACATATCCTCGGCTGGGTTTTGACGCTGATGAAGCTCCGAGAAGCCCTTAAGGGGGCTGTGAGCGAGGCGACAGTGTCATTACACGCCCTGAACGCGGCTTTCGTAGCCACAGGTCACGGAACTTGAGTTTATAACGTGCAAACAGGGACTTTTTTAATCCATTATTCACCATTGCTTATTGTGGTTAATTCACAATAACAGCGTTTTAATGTAAGTTATTCATTCAGTGCTTCTTATTAGCTGAGTGCTGCCGTCGAAACGAGGCCATAGGGCAGAGTGAGTGAACACCGACCCAGAGGAAAACGTGCCGAATCACTTCAGACGACACAATCAGCGAGCACGCGGGCCGGTAAACTGGAGCTGCCAGTGATGACTTATTGATGACGGAGCTTGTTCTTTTCCCCCAGTTTAATTATGAGAGCTAGTTAATTCACGGCGGCTGGGGAGTCAAAGCAAGACGTGTTGGGTGTCATTAAGATATCCCACAACTTCATCACTAAGGCCCCCCATCCATAATTCACCCTCAGTTCGTGTGTGACTAAGAGGGCTTTATTTTAGAACAGCCTTAACGGGTAAACTCATGTGGAAAAAGGTCTGCTGTGCTGCACTGGTCTCCGTGTCCCGCCAAGTGGAAGAGTTAAGAAGTGTAAAAGCTGCCTTTTTGAGAGGGCCAGAGTGGACCAGTGAGAGGGAGGGGGGGGGGGCGTCTCTGGGCGGCCCGGTGGAGAGAAGGTCACGTGATGTAAGGGGGGAGGAAGGAAGGAAGGCCATGTGTGGTGGGAGCAATTTCTCGACCTTCTAACTGTAGCTGAGGTGATGCTGTTCATCTTTGGGAGGCTACTTATGTCAGGAAGTGCGGGGCCGCTCCGGGACCTGACATGCACTCCGAAGAAGTGTCCAGCCTGGAAAAACCTGCGAGATGTCCCTGGACCGGCGGTGCTCTCGCTCGCTCTCTCTCACGGCTTTACTTTACAATTTCTCTAGAGAGGAACCACGGTGCCGACCACTCACTCTTTCTCAATCTGTCTCCTTAGCTCTCTCTCTCCCCTGTCTCCTTTCTCTTCCGATTCTATCCATTTTTTTCCCACCTAATTTTTTCCCTCTCCACCTCTCCACCATGCAGCCCCCCCATCACATCCATCACCGCGCTCTCGCATCCATCTGTTGTCTTCCCGGCATACCCTGGCTTGTTATTGTTTTTCTTTTAGGCTTGGCAGGCCTGTATTCACAAATGGTTTGCTGCCTGCTGACCAATGTTTCATACTCTCTTGTATTAATTACTGCAGCAGCAGGATGGAGTTGTGCATGTGCAGAGCCACAACCGAAGGATATGACTCATAGTTTTAAGCTCACAGTTTTCTCCTCGATAAATGATCGATTTGCAGCGAAAATTGGCAACTGGCCTCTCGCGACTTCATGATGAAATTAACGAGACATTACCGCGCAAACAATCCCAGACTGAAATGCGCCTCCATCTACCTGGAGAAACACATTTCCTCGTCTTTGTTTTTCTGTTTACTTTCACCTGACTTGGCTGCATACGCTGATCATAGGACGGCGTGCTGGCCCTGATCCCAGCACTTGCATATTCATCTGGTCTAGGTGCTAATTTGTGTGTTTCATGCCTGTACTCACAAGCTTGTTTGCACACCCCGTTCCACCTGGGCTTGTTTTGGCGTCCTGTCAAAGCCCAGGCCAGCAGAACAAACAGCGTCTGTGAAAAAAATACCCATGCATGTTTAATTATGACAGGACACTCTCTCCCTCTCTCGTTCTCTCCTCTGAGAGGAGGTGCCTCCTTGCAACCCTGCATTATTGTCGCCTTTTTGAAGTACGGCAAGAAAAAAAAAAGGTATTAATATTTAAAGTTCTTGCTGCCATCCTCTCACACACTCACACGTATGTGTACACACACACACACACACACACACACACACACACACACACATACACATACATATCTTCAGCTTAATCCAGTCTTCATTTAGGATTTAAGATGAGGTACTGTATGTATTGTTTGCATGAATTGCTGAAAGCCTGAAACATTCAAATTTAAGTGTGTTCTCTAATCCACAAGGAAAATTAAATTTCTGTTTCATTTCTGCAGACATCCTTCAAGTGATAACACACATCACACTTATGTAACAATAACACACTTGGGCCATACAGTACTGTACACCTCGCGCACATGAACATGAGTGATTGTTAAAGTTGATACTGCAGCTGGATAAAAGAGTCTTTGATAGATCGGTAGGCAGTGGGAGCTTCAGGCCTGTGGCACAATATTTCATGTCATGTTATGTCGTATAGCCTGAACTGACTCAAGTATACTCAATGTTGTCTCCTCTGTTTTTTTCAGTTTTTCCTTTTGCATTTTCAACAGTTTTTGATTTAAGTGAGTTTTTTTTTTTTACGGTTTTAAATGACTGATTTAGGCTTTTCCATCACTGTTTGTCCCTTTGCATCATTTTACATCAGAGTGGAAGCTGTTGTGCTGTCGCATTGTGGTCATGGAGTGCAGGCTAATTAGCCTTGCTCGCTAACATTAGCGTGGATTGCATATTGAATGTAGTCTAGACCTGTCGTGTGTTTGCATCCAGATGTGGCAGACTGTCAAACCTCAGCAGGGTAACATAGTCAGAATGGCTCCTGGGTGGCTGACTATACGTTCGGTGGAAATATGTCAAGTGCCTTGAGATAATGTTTTGTTTTTTTTAAGATTTACCACCACACATACAGTAATTAAAGAGTGGAGACATTATCCATCATCACTCTTGTTTCTGGCTTTAGCAAAAAAAGAACTTTTTCACAGAAAGGTGCTATTTGAAATAAAGTTCAGTAATGAAATAAAAATGATCCGTCATATCAGTGTACTCCAATCTAGGTGGAATAAATGTCATATTTTAATCCTCTCAATTTCTGTGTGTAAACACAGAGAGTCTTGCGATGGGAGGGAAGGGGCCTCACATCAAGGCGTGAATATTAAGTGTTAGGAACAACATAAACTTCCAGTGCTCAGCATTATAAGAGGAGCCACTGTGAGGCAAAACAATAGAGTCATCACCGAGGAGGAGAAGGAGGGAGGCTTGTTTTCTCACAGGCCTGACCTCTTTTTCTGACGTGTCACATTATAGTTACACAGAACGTGTCTCCTTTGCATACAAAAGGTCAGGAAGATAAATCAAAATCCACATATGTGACTTCCCCGATTCATCACAGCAAAGAGGGTCAAAGTGTGAGCTGTAATCAGATTTCCCCCACTAAATACAAGATGAATTGTCTTTGTTAGCAAAAATGTATTTGTGGAAATGGAAAGCTCTGGTGCTTTGTACAAACACACAGTTCTAATTAAACTCCTCAGTGAAGGCATGTCCCTGCTTTTTTTTTTTAAAGGAACTGGGTGAATTTTGTTTTATTACTTTTTACACTTTCGGCGTGAGCGAGGAGACTAATTTACCCCTCGAGGTCTGAGAGATGTTTGTTGGCTTAGTGACACTTGAGCTTGTTAGATAATCCGCCATGATGCAATGCACTGAAATAAAATGGTCTCCCAGCTAGTAGAGCTCTACTTTGGATCTGGGCCTGTGAGGGTTTTAGCTCCATCTCAGTGTTCCCTCCACCCCTGCTGAGACATTAATTAAGGCTCCTTTCAGGTCCTTTTTTCAGCAGTTGCCCCCGTAATACTCTCGCACAGTTAAAACCTGCATATGCAGGTGCCCCCATCATCTCACAACAAGCTCCTTAATTAACTTGAAGTCGTAACAAATGGCTACACTTTTGTCTCTATCTTTGCTCTCTCTGCCTCCCTTCTCTTTGTTTCCCTCCCTCTCCGAGTCTCTTTGACTGAACATAATAAATAAAGAGAAGATACAAAAAAGTCAGTCCTGTCTCTTTAACCTGGCGCCTTTCCTCCGTGAAACGTTTGTCTTCCTCTCTCTGTAGTCTGTCATCTCTCGCAGTGGATGATCCCAAGAACAGGCAGAGGTTCAGGAAGGGAGTGGAGCGCTGCCATTGAAACAGGCATCACACCTCTCCCACATACTGCTAATTAGAGTTAATTATTAATACACTTTGATTTAGCCCTGCTCCCCCACCATCAGGTGCCAAAGTATATTTTACATGTTTTCACAAATGAAAGGAGTGAGGCAAATTGATTGATACAGAAGTTTTTTTTCTTACCTTGCAACTTAAATCAAAGGCCCTGCCAGTTTAATTGAAGGCAAGAGAGTGTTTGAAAGTCAATTTTAAAAGATATTACAAGTTCAGTTAAAAGGATAAACTTTTTCAGCAGAAAACTTTGTGGTAAAAAGAAAGGCATATTGGCTCTTTGGGTAGATGTTTGGGATGTGCTTTGTAGACGCTGCTCATCTAGTCCTTCAGTATAAACAACAAAACATTTCATCATTGCTTTCCAAGAAGTGTTTTGGAAGGATGACATTGTTTGTCACTACTGACAGTACTAATTTTAGTCAGCGGTCCCATCTGCCTTAATAAGGTAAAAAGAACATTTCCTTTGCTTTCTGTCTGAAACTCACCTCTGAGATCATGACTCCATCACTCCTCCAACCTCAGCTCTATTAGTGTTTTTTGATACGACCCATAGGACTGAGGCTTACAGCCCCTTGGTTGCCACGATAACACTCATTAACACTTGGACCGAGGGTTGTCACAGAAATGACATTTTAGATGATGATTATTGGCCATACAAATAATTGCGATTAACGACTTATGACAAAGATTATTTTGTCATACACATACACCTTATGAAGAAGAAGAGCCATTTATTGGCTTTGCAACTAAATCCATGATGCTAATAGACACTCATGGAAATGTGGTTGTTGAATATTTGAAATTAAGCACCTTGAGATAAACAGTTTGTGGCGCTCCACTCATCTGTCATTAAACCATAGCAGAAGAAGGAGGTGTAACGTGATGATGTCATTCAAAGAGCACCATTCAAACCTCAAATGGTGGAAAACGACAAGGAAATATTGATGGGAATATGACATTTCTGTTAGTTTCATCCAGCTGTTTTTATACAGATGAATAGAAACAATTTGAACTATTATGCAAAATAATTGCAGCTCAAATAATTGCCATCAGGCAATTATGTAATAATTGTGACAGGCCTATTGTACCTGCCTCCATCAGCATGGTTACTATGATAACATATCAGATTAGGTTTAACCCTCAAAATAACTTGATTAGGTTTAGGAAACAATCAGGATTTGGGTTGAATAAATCTCAACATGAGATGGTCTTTGTTGTCATGGTTACACTATAACAGTGTGGTTAAATTTACCATGGACAATGGACACAACAACTTGAAGTGATTAGACTAACCTCCTTGTTTACCCACCACAAACCTGCGGTGTAACAGCTGTAGTAGCCTACAGATCTTCTTCAGAACCGGTGCTGCAGTTTGAACCTTTAGAAGCATCAATGTTATCTGCCAGAACACAATAGTAGGTGGATGTGCAGTGAACGATAGGTGATAGAACAGAGGAGGGGTGTAGAAGCAAGGTTAAACTGCAGTCACAGACTGACCCTGGGAATACTAGTGCCGTCACATCTGATGACAATCACCAGGTCTTCAGCACGGGGAGCAATGGAGGCTTGAGAGAAAGAGCAGTGGTGGAAAATGGCGGCTTGATTCAGACGAGACGTTAATCAGTGATGACTGGCGTTATGGTTGAGGCTTCTTTCTCTCCACTGGTCATATTTCTGTCAAGCTGGATTAAAGCTCGCAGGTGCAGTCATCGCCCTCTAAACTGCACATTTATGCCTGGACCAAGCTCCTTGAGAATGTTTGTCTAATTACTATTTCAATGTTCAGATCAGTGCAAAACTAAGAAACAAAGCTGAGCACTTTGATTTCTGGGTGTGGTACTGTGGTTTTCATTTTCCCTAGAAAAACACTTTGACAAAAATACTGACAGATGCTGTTATTTCCTGACACAAACGAAGCTAAAACAGAATAGACAACAGCCTTTTAAGACAAGACCTATGACAAAACACATCATCAAACTAAATGATAATAGCACAAATGAATGAATGGACAAAACATCCAGTTATTGTTTTAATGCAGTCTGTTCTGTACCAGAAAAGCGAAAGTCAGCTTCTTTTAAGAAGAAAATCATAACGAATTTATGGGCTTATGGGATGTATTATCCAGCATCAGAGAGGGAACAAGACACCTGAAAACACACTGGCTGAGGAGCTAAAGTCAGACAGTGAAGAATATGTAAGTGTGTGAATAGAACCTCTGAAACAGCTGTTGTTTTGAAGGTGATGAATCTCATTGACCCATCAAGCATCACAACCAGCCTCAGGATAATTAGGAGACATGGAAATAATTTACAGTCTAAAACAATATAAGCACATGACTATAATGTGACTTTCTGACTGACACTAATTCACATTAACATCAAAGGTGCCAAAATGAGCACTGTTACGGAGACATTTTAACTCAAACTAGAGAGAACAAGTTAGTTAAAACACACAGAAAAATACAATCTGCTCCTCTGTGGTGGTCATTTCAACACCACATCTCAGCCCCCACCAAAAGGCCTTTTTATAACACCTAAGTGACTCACCCATTAAATTGCTCTGACTCCTCTGTATTCCCACTGGTTTCGAGGTCGGACTCTGTAACTCATCACTGTGGTCAGTGATAATACCCCTGAACCTGTGGCTGCCTTGTGCACAGCTTTGGCTCACATGAAATAGAATCATCACCCCCTGCTCCAAAACAAATAAATCCTTCCTCTCAGTCTGTTTTGATATGTAATGAGTCGGTGTTTCACTCTTCAGAGATCTTGTTATGTGGCGTATCAGAGATGTGTCTCTCTGCGGCCGCAGTTCATCTGTCAAACTGGATTTTTCCACCTCAAAATAATGATCCTCTGCTGCACTGAGGGGCCCGCTAAAGTATCTGCTTATTTAAGATGGCTTTGCACTGTTGTTCCGTGTAGGTAACACCTGGCCCCCAGGAGCCGTCTGCAGTGGCTTACAAGTGGAGAGGCCCCTGGCAGAGATGGAGACACAAACAAGCACGGTATCAAGGGGTGGTGGGCTTTGTGATGTACAAGTAATGCTATGGTTATTGTCTGTGGATCTCCACCAATGATGGATGTCATAAAAATATATACCATACTTAGCTGCGGTGTTTGGGCTCCAACAACCCCAAAGAAGAGAGCCACATCTTGTCAGGAGAGACATTTTAAGGTAGTAAGTGATGGAGCAAGTCGTGCTGCCATTCCAGGACGAGTGTATTCTGCAAAAAGCAGGGCTTCACCACCATCTGCATTCATATGTCACAGTCAGACATACCTTCACTATCAGGAGACATTAAGAATCTCTTATGGCTTCCGTGCTCTTCAGTACCTTTATTTAAATCCACTGTATATCCTCGGTATCCAGAGGATGAATGATTGCTCCAAATCGTGCATAAAGTCTTAAGGTATCACTCCTATAAAAATTGTAGGTACAATAAAGACAGTTTGGCTTATTCATGATAAAAAAAAATATGTGTGTGTTCTCACCGCCAACGATAAAGCTAAATATAAATATATAAAACACCATAAAATATTTTGATGCGCCCTCTTTGCCTGATGTACTAATCACGGAGGCGTGTGCTACCCAGAAATATGTGTCAGAAAATGGATTGCCCTTTAATCTGTGTATTATGCCGTGTATGATGCCTGATTTTTTTGAGTTAAGTGACAATATAATTTTCTATAATATAGGCTGTTCCTTGATAAAAGCAGAGCCTTCCATTTAAACCAGACATCAAAGTATTACATCTATCTATTATTGTTGGAAAGAAAAAGAAAAAGAGACAGGATGTGCTGGCCTATTCTGTGTTTGATGACATTTATCAAAGCTCTATAGATGATATAGAGTTATAGGCCAGAGAAAAGACATATGTTAAGTCTCTTTTTTCTATTATTGACTAATTTCATTCAAAAGATGGAAATGTGACAACTTGTAGGTTTGGCTTTTTTTATTCTAGTCTACATTATGGACACCAACAGACAGCAAGAGATCAATGAATAGTAGCGCTGCTTTGTTTTCAGTTTGATACCATTGCAAGAGGTCTTCACATTTCACTTGCTGCGTCTCCTTCAGACACAGTGTCCGCGGTGCTTTTAACTCATCCGTGAGCAGCTCTTTTTTGCCTGCGTGGTTTTAGAGATTGAAGAGACACGAGGTTGAGTGTTGAGTGCACGAGGGCAGGCAAAAGCAGTTGGTGCTGTACTTTTGAGAAACAGCTTGGCCTTGATACCTGGCCCCGTCTTCACAGCACTGTCAGACCCACAGAGGCACCCTCCCCTCCCCAGTGACCGGCCAAGGCCAGCGTGGCCCACCTCTTCTATCCTCTACTCTCCGTAATAATTGAGCAGGACTGTGAGATTGTTTTTAAAACCTATTGTTTTCCCAGGGTGCGACCTCAAACCCGTCTTAAATAATCTGAGCACTGCGCTGCGAAGGCTTTTCTTAACCCTAGCAGGTAGCCGAATGCAAAGGATCAAGTGAAACACTTACAGAGGGAAAGGCCATTTTATATCTGTGGACTTGCAAAGGCTTTAAATAAGAGGAACCTTGATACCTGTCTTTAATATATTCTAATTATCTCCATCTACCACCCTCTTATCTCTTCCCACTGCTCATCTCGCTCCCTGCTTTGTCCTTTTAGAGGGAAGTTAAGGTGATGATTGAGCTTCATTAAAGAGGTAAATAAAGAGGGGGTAGTGCGTGGCCCCGGTGCTTCAGCCGTGTTGCTAATTGGCACAGCATGCGGGTTTGATGTGGAGCGCTGCAGAAGGGGAGGACGTCAGGGGCGGGCCAAGCATGTGACCCGGGAGCTCCGCCAACCGCCGCGAAGCCCTCGCTCGCTCTGTTCTCCTCTGTGTGATCACGCTGTGGTTCTCTGCATGTTTGTTGGGTTTGCTAAGTCAAGGTCTTCTCATTCATTTTAATGACTCCACTTGGATGTAAAAAAATTAATTGATATTCTTACAAGCAAACACCTTCAGGCTCATTAATCAATGTGTCAGTTTCTCCCCGCCATAAAAATGTACTTTACAGGATAATTAATTTCCTAATATCCTCCAGTCATCCTGAGTGCCCTCAACTTAAAATACTTGACATTTAGCCCTTCATATACAGCTGACTGACTCCAAGAGCTCTTAATGCATTGTGGTAGAGACTGTAAGACAAACTAATGAACTTAAAGCAGGGAGCTAGTTTCATGACGACATCAGGCTGCCACAGGCACCAACGTCAGAGCATTGTTATTTCATCTGAAGTGATGCTAGTTGACGTTTTTCGTCCTCCTGCTACTTTTATAACTCGCAACAAGCCTGTTTACATCTGGACTTATCAGAGCACAGGCATCACATCCCAGTCTGGAATAAATTCTTAACAAAGAGGTTACTCTGTTCGCTCCATTTGTTCAGCTTGGGGAACACAGACCTGAGTCCTACATTTAGTTGAAGTTAAGTTAAGGTTAGGAAACACATTGTTAAACTGAGACCATTCTCATTCCCCAACTTTAACCAAATTCTACAACTTTAACACAAAAACAAGTAAAATAAAGATTATTTATTTACTCTTTTGCTTATAAATGTGTTTATTTGATAAAGACAATACATAGAATAGTAGACACACCATGTAACAATGTAAGATTATAGGAACATGGGAAATTTATATTATACTCCCTAGGTAGGTAAAACAAAAAACAAAAAACATGTCACTGCGCTACTACAAATATTAAATGCGCAAAAACAACCACCACCAACAAACACATATTTAAACATTCTTTAGTTGTTACTGTACCAGTGGATATGAGAAAACCAATAAAATGTGTTGTCCCAAATGATGCTCAAGAAAATACAGCATGATTTTCAACAGCAACAGAGGTTGATATCTCTTGGTTTCTTGCTCCTGGTATGGATAAAGCTTCAACAACACAGGATCCTACATTCCCCATAAAGCTGTGCTAACACAGGTTTTCTGTTACAACTGTTATCATATAATCATCTGAGATGATTTTGTCAGACTCTTTAAAGCTCCTTCCAGTGCCACACAATACATTATAAAAGTGATTTTAAAGGTTGAGTAGTGCTCCCCTGATGACTATCTCTTTAAGATCATGCTAAATTAACCACACAAGCACGAGCTAGTGAGCAGCAATTAAACATTTCTGCTGGAGAATGAAGATCATAGACCAGATCAAAAAATACCATATAAAGTAATTCATGTATTTATTGACTGAATCTGATGTGGGCGATTCATATTTGCCAAAACCAAGGTAGTGAAAGTAAAGTCAATTGGATTTTTCTCTATTACACTTCGAGCTGAACTCTGGTTTTTGATAGATTTCTTCACTGAATGATACATCTGATGTGCTGCTGTGCTACATGTGTGGAAAACAATACCCAATTAAACACTCGATGATTATTATTAAACTTTTACTGACACTGACTTTCATTTTCATTTTCAGTGCTCGATGAGATAGTGAGTAAAACGTAACGTACATCAGCCAGTGTTAACCACCAATGTTATCAGGTTGGTTTTCATAAGGCAAAAACACTGTTTTTTAATGCACTGATCAATTTTGAGATTTTGGGCTGTTTTTCTTCCTTAACATGTAGGATTCTTTCAGAAAATTCGAAAGAAATGTTAGAAAATCCACATTAAGGCGGTTATTTTACTTTATTTTGTCTCTTTTGTTGGTAGATTTCTCCTAAACTCACCAAAAGTTAACATGCTACTGTGATATGCTGTGCTGTGCCTGTTGTCTGTCAGGTATCATTGTAAAGCACTCTCTCTCCTGAACAATGATGTAGGCTCCAAAAATTGTCATCTCCTCCGTATCCGCAACCAATCGTAAAAGTAGAATTTACATGAATAATCTAGAAGTCTTTAAAGGCCATTTTCTCAAAATGAGTTTTTCCTCATATTCAGCTCCACTTCAGCAGCACTTACAGACACCAAACCTTCCAATTTTATTCCTGTCTATATTCTGAAGGTTTTTACAGAGGGGATTGTTAATATATAACAACATTTTATTCCTAAAAACATGGCGAAATTGAATTTTTTAGGGCTGGTGACAGTATTTTCTCATTTACAAAGTGATAAAAAAGATATCCAAAATCCCCTCTGTAGAAATTCTGACGCTAATACGTCAACAAAATAAAACAAGAATTTTGAAAGGGGCTTTATCCATTTTTCAGATTTCGGTTCTGGAAATGTATGCAAATTAGCGCATATTTCATCAGATCTTACCTCATTTACATATTTAAACATAAAATTTGACAAAACTTGTAATACAAAAAATATTTGTCTTAATGTAAGTGATAAACCTGGGAAGTTTCATGGGGATATCTGTTATTTAAAATTTTTACCCCATTCACCTGTAGTGTCTCCCCTTTAATGCACATTTCCTGAAAAGAAAAGGCCAAAAGCTTCAACAAATTCTCCAAATAGAGCAAATAAGCTCTTTTTATTGAAATCTGTCACAATCATGTGGTGAATGGTGTAATGTTGAAATGTTCCTCCACATTAATACATGAAACTAACATAAATGACATGCTTGTGTTATGTTTTCTAACCCACATAGCTTTCCATTATCTGAGGTTTGATTGGCGCTCTCTTAGTGACATCATCTTTTTGTGTCACCAGGTTTTTGTGTCACCAGGTTTTTGTGTCACCAGCTCTTCAACATCAATTCTATATATTGCGTCAGTTTCCAGCAGCCTCAAACTACAACTCAGTCTCTCTGTTGTCCTCACAGCATCACAACTTGTCTAAATATCATGTTGCTGGAAACGTATGAGTGCGAAAAATGACAAGATTTAGATTTATTTTACCAAACTGAAGATAGTAGCTTGTCATTTCATGTTTTCTTTCTCTTTTATCTGCTAGCAATACTATATGTAGCAGTCAACTGTTGAAGTCCCAGTGGGATATTTTACTGTTTAGTGCAATGTGTGTGATGTCATCTTATTTTTATTTTGCAAAAGTGGATTATAGGTTTAGAGTAAACAGTAGCAGAGAAAAGAGTGCAATTATAGGGTTGTCAGCAGGAGTTAGCTTAAATGCTACTGTAGTTACATAGGCTCTAATGCTGCACAAATACTTTATGAGTGTGCCGAAACAGGCGGGCGTTTTTCACCACTGTTGACTCTTGTTGATGACTCTGTGGTAAACCTTTTGGAAAGAAAGGCATTTATCTCCTCTCGCTGGTGTAAATGCACTAACTCCAGTGCCTTCCTGTGTCCCACACCGCAGCAGACATCTTGCTGTGAACTTAACGATTCAGCACTCAGCACATCAGACTGAGAGGCAGCAGAGAACATTGGAATATTTGATTTCTTGGCACGCAACTGAGCATAAGTAACACTCTGGAAAATGCCCAATAAGTGATTTACAATGTGTCATCCTTACATTACTCCCACTTAACATGTCGACAAATTTTACCGTGAGCATATAGATGCAGAAAATAGTCCTGTCCCCACAGGAGAAGACCATTGGTTTTTAGCTGAAACGGTAACAGTTAACTGAGCAGATACATTAGTGCTATAACTGACGCTCTGCTTAATCATTCATGGACACTTTCTAAAGGCCGCTGCTGTCGTCTGCTACAACCCAACTTGTGTTTGTATTGACAGTTTGATTTAGGAGTGTGAATCACCAGTTAAGAGTTACTCAATTTCAACTCTGTTGCCCTAAAACGTCCCTACAGGGATATCTGGGCTGTGTTAGACATTTTTAGCAAAGACGCTTTATGTTGTCTTACCCACAGTCAGAAGAGTTAATCAATACTAATTACGTTCATGGGCGTGCAGAGATCCAAGTTGTGTTTGTCCGCCCTAGGTTAAAGCAGCAAAAATCAATATTACTTATTAACTTAATTAATTATGGGTCAAGTAGGATGTCTATATGTAATGTGAACAAGATCATTTGCAGGGACAAATTCACAGAGCATTGCCACACGACCCCTTCCCCTTCCCTTCATATATGAAATAAATACATCTACACATACACATTATACAATACATGCAGTTTATATTGAAAATAACCGAACTTTTGAAAGGAGCTATTTGTCAGCTCTTCTTTTGCTACATAGCCAGCATTAGTATTAATAGCATTTACTTACCGTCTAGAGGCAGCATTGCAAGTTCAGCATCGTATTGTACCGTTTTGTATCTTTACTCACCAAGAGCTGTTTCTTTCTGAAGGATTCCTCTGATTTTGATTCTATCACTTCTTTTCTTCTGCTGAGCTTGGCATTCTTCCCAGTGCCTAGTTTATCTAGTGTCCACTCTGACCTGAAGATGTAGCACTGCTCAGAGGGCATATTACAACTCTTGTTTTGTAAATGTAACAATGGCTGAAGCTCAGGGCTACTGCAAGGTAGAAAGATGCTTACGCTAAAGTTGGTGGAATACCAAAATGTACTTTATTTTTTAAAATGCAGCCCTTTTAACAGACCAGAGGTAGTTGTATCTTTTTGGAAACTGACACTTCTGACAGATTTGTGTTAAACCTTCTCTTCATGATGTTAACACAAAAATCTAAATATATGTAACCCACCACATGGCCATGTTGCTTCTAAAATGAGGCGTGGTAGGGGACATGTTGTCCCACCTCAATATTATAATGAACTGGCAATGTCGGTTTCATAATGTAACATTAACATCTTTATCTCATGTTGTGGTTTGTGCCATGCTTGGTTGTAGAGCATTGATTCGCTCTACTGTAATAGCAGTATGCTGAGGTGCAAGCATGCTTTGCTTTTAAAGAAACTTCACTCTGATTGGTTGATCACATGTTACACCCAGAACTCTCACTTGATAAACTAAAGGGGACATATTATGGAAATATCACTTTCTAAAGGCTCTTTAACATATATTTGGTGTCTGTCTTGCCTTCCAGCCCTCAAAATGTGAGAATTGACAAAAGAAACTGTAATTTGCAGGCTCCCTAGGTTGAAATCCATGTGGTTTTACGAGCTGTTCCCTCGGTTGTCTGACGATGATGTCATTTGTTTTCGAATTTATACCACCCCTACCTGTGAGTACCGGTACCAGTAGAAAGGGCGGTGCGGGGTGAGCAGTGGCTCATTTGCATTTAAAGGGACAGACACTGAAACCAGCCGTTCTCAAGGCTGTTTTGAGCAGCTGAAAAGAGTAATGTAATCTTTGATCCTTGGGGTATTTTGACCAAAACATGCCACAGACATGTCTTTAAGACACCTGAGAACTATTTTAATTTGTGGTAAAGGGGCATGATATGTCTCCTTTAACCCCTTAAAAGACCACTAGCACCGGCATGCACAACCCTTTGGAACTATGCACTTGTTTTTATCTTAATATAGCAAAAGTGATTATGGATTCCCTCTAAGTGCATTTTTTTCAGTATGCTGTTAAAACAGACACAGGTGTTGGCAATTAATGCAGCTAATCAGACCTCCAGACCCGACCTGTGGAGGTTGAACTTTGTCATGTGCTATCATCAGACATACACTCTGTATAAATAAGAATAATAACAATGCAAAACATCTGTTACAGGTGAAAGAGAACGAAGGAGAGTGACAGAGATGTTAATCAAGCAGAGTTTGTACACACCCACACAGTCCTGAGCAGAAGTTTAATCAGGTAAGTGAAGTGAAAACACCTGTGTGGGTGGTCTCACACCCAGAACACTCTAGCCGACTAGCTTGCCAGTTATAGATGTAAACAAGATAGATGTGGGGATTTTGTGGAAGGAAAATCACTTTTAAGGTAAGTTAAACACATATGGATGGAGGAGTTCACTTTATATCAGTCTATAAGTGTGACTCACAGTAAGACAGCGAGTTCTTTGCCTGTCTCTCTTCATTTCCCCTCTTCGTGTCATATCAGAAAACTTGTTTTGGCCTTGTGTTTTTAACGCTCTGCTGCCATAGCACATTGCTTATAGAGTTCAATAGTTTCTAATTTGCACCAGCACCAGGCTCGCACCGGTCAAATGGATGTTGTGTCCCACTCAGGGCAGGCTGTGGCTTGTTTACTGTACATGTGTGAATGCTCCAGCTGCCCACTCAGTGTCTGAAAACCTCCCATACGCTAGCAATTGCTCGGAAAAATGTCTGCCTCCGAGTAGCACAGACATTTAAGCTAGCTTGTACTGTAACACGTCCTCCTACTCACTCCTCAGAAAAGTCAACTGCCGAGCTATGGAGCTCAATATATGTTGACTTTTTTTTATGTGTTCACAGATTGTGTGCTCATGTTTCCAACTCTGAGGCGTTATATTCAAAGTTCATATGTTTTCTATTTAACAGCCGAGATACAGAGTTACAGTAGCGTACACTTGTTTTCCACAAGAAGTATCCAAATATCACGTTTTAGCATAAGATTAGATACAAATCTTTGCTTTAGCGTTGCAGTGCGTAGGATTGTGCATGTACATTATTGAGAGGAAGCGACTGTCAGAATTCCAGGCAGAGACAGAACAGTTAAGCCTCCTTTTAGGTCTGTGTTGTGCATCGTTATACAGTTAAGAGGAATATTTACTAAAGCAATCTACAGTAAATCCTTGGCTTGGGGCGGCATCACCAGGTTTATCACCATATGGTGTGAGCCTTGCAACCCTCCAGTCATCCACCTAAACTGTGCTGTCAAGCTGCAGCCTTTTAGAAACACAAGACAGAGTTTACTGATTAACATTTTCAAACTGTGCAGCTCTGAAAATTAGGCCTTGGCTTTATGTACAAAATCTGTTTCTCTTAAATGATTCATGTGCTCCAATATGTTAAGACTGGGAATTATACTTCTGATATTTATTTCATGGTATCATGCCCTTGGAAACAAATAGAACTTTATGCTGAGGATGAAATATTAAAATCAGATCTGTAAAATAAATAAGTAGAAAGACCAGTATACATATTTACAAGAGACATGGTGTGATATTTGAAAATAAATGAGGGCTCATCTAGCATACTTAGAAAATGATGTACAATGAGGCAAAAAGTGCTTTGGGATATTTTGATGAAATTATTTATGAGTTTAAATAAATCATTTATTCACCCGAGCTTAAGCTATTTATCTAAAATGAATGCACCCTGCATTAGTTTTCATAGCTCAGCATTTAGAGCGGCATTAAAAGAGGAACTGTGGAATAACCGCGATGGTACTGAGAAACACAGACAATGTCAATAAGGCAGAACATGGTGTTGCAGCACACTGAAGCCTTTGTGAAAAAATCATCTCTTTTTATTTTATTTTATTTTTTATTTGAGGATACTGACCACTTCTGACCCGGCGTGTCGTGCATCAAAAATATAATTTCTCTGCGGCTTGTTTAGTGCATTTATTTTAAATTTTTCAAGACTGCTTTCCACGAGTCAGCAAGTGCGCTGAGACAGAATTTTTTATTTAAATCTTCTTGAAGTGATGACTCCTTTTTGAATCTAATTGAATTTAATCAGGCCAAATGCTTTTAAGCTTATTCTGCAAAAGTGTTATCACTGTGCACATTGAAAAGTAGGACAGTAGCCTGTACACAGCGAAACATACTGTAACCATTCTGGAAAAAAAAAATTAAATAGTGTGGAAATGAGTGTGCTAATGATGTTATTAGGAGTGATAAGGAGGCATTAGCATAAAGTGGAAAAAGCAGTGTGCTTCTTAGTGTGGATATAGTGAATTGTCACACTTCTTACAAATAAAAACTGTTGCATTTAAAACATTTAACCCATTTTGCTTCAGCGTATTTCACATATCAAAAGGCTGCTTTTGAAAAGCGCTCTGTTCTATAACTGTAGGGTACACTTTGTACGCTTTTTGCCCTCACCCCCTTCCCTGGCCTGCCACCCCTCCACTCCTCGTTTCTGAAGAAAGCTAGGTGTTAACACTACAGAAGCAAGAGGAGTGAGAAAAAAAATCCTGCAGGTACCCTGTGGGTATCTTTCAAATTAATCATCTGGCTGGTCTGTCTTATGTGCAGTTTTGAAACATTAACAAGACCTTTGAGAGCAGGGGAGAAGGGGAGAGGGAGAGGGAAAGAGAGCAGGACATGGCATGATGGTCTTTAATGTTTTATTGAACAGATACAAATTATTTTGGCCCTTGCCTTCGCTGTTTGGTGGAAGTCGGTGAGAAAGCAAGTCAGGGCATGCCATGGGCACTGTGTGGGGACGAAAGAGGAGCTGTGTGTGATTGAGGGCCTGAGGCTTAAAGACATATTCACTTCAGTTATTTATTTCTTTTCAGAGGAAAACAATACCATCAGAATGTCTTAGAAAAAGCACTTGGTGGAGAGCTTGATGGAGTTAAAACAACGTGTGAAGTCAGAGAACTGATTTAATTTCTGAATATGAGCTCCCTGTAGATGAGCTATACAGTGTATGATCTTTGCAATACAGAATGATACCACAACAGATGTGGTTATGAATGGCACATCAACACACAAAACCAACAGGCTGCATGAATGATGTGCGTCATTCTTTTTAGTTTTATAAATATAATTACAGTGAATGCAGACTTGTAGTTTTTAATTTGAAATGTCTCCAGTGTTGAGATGAGCAATCTATTCCCAACATTAGATAAAGTTGCCATGATGTCGTCAAAGTAACTCATCGTCAGATCACCCATCATGTCACATATATCCTACAGTATATAAATACATAGCCATATTAATGCACTTTGAGTCCTGGTTATCACATTTAACCCTGTAAGCACTTTTCATTGATGACCGATGCATCTGAATGAATTATTTGTGCCTCTGTGAGTGATAGAGATGCTCTGCTTTACAGGGCCTTGGTTTGCAGGTCATGGCACTGTCATGGTTCAGTGGCCTGGGCAGCATTGACACAGTTTTCAACAATGCCATAATCTGGTGTCTGTTTGCAATGCTTTTGACAGTTTAAAAAATATCTTCCTGTCAAGATCAACCGCAGGGTTACAGAAATATAATTATCCTCAGCGTTTGTCATGGCTATGCTTAAATAATTCAATCGAGTGTTGCTGTGACTGACAGCAGAAATAAAAGATTCAAATTTGGAAGAAATAATGGATTCATGCTGAACGTAATACTTAATAACCAACTGTTTGCTGAGGTATTACCCAGCACCTGTGAAAACATTTGAATTTGCACAATTGAGACTCGGCTAATTTGTTCACTGTTGCAAAGTCCACTGTCATTTCTATCATGATTTTCATGAGTTGATTTGATTTGAGACAATTCACTGATTCTAGTCTCGTCTGCCAAGGCTGGAGGACAAGGAACATGCACACACTTCAACACCATCGTTCAGAATCTGACATGAAAATTACTGTCATGAGGTGTTCACGCTGACATTGGTCAGAGCTGCAGGGACTGTGCTGACACCACCTAACCTCATGCATGCAGTTAAAATAAGCATAAGGTCGAAGTTGATCCTTATTAACATGTTTAAGAAATAGAATAATAAAATCACAGGTTGTCATGTGAGCCATGTAAAAAATTGACCTTGACCCCGATTATGAATAAATGCATAATGGAGGCATAAAGGCTTGCTAATAGTCCAGTCAACAAAGACTTTGCCGTGTTGTATTTGTTTTTCCATTTCTGCGCCTAGGAGGAGAGTTTGTCGCTGGCCCGGGCGTGGCACACAAGTGAAGTCCATGGGGTCATTAAAATCACAGGGTTTATTATCTGGGACATGGTGGATATGTCTCTTACTTATAATTTTAGGTGAAATATTGTCAGAAAATTGACTCCAAGTTTCACATAACAATTCTATAAATCAGTAAAATGTTAACTGGACTTCACATATTTGAATGCAGCTGGTTTGTGTGACCTGCTTCACAAAGAGGTTGTTGCAAAATGAGAGCAAACCTGCTTGATAAAGCTTCCACTAAAAGGAAATGACAACAAAGAGAATCACTACCTTGATTTCACTTGTTGTCCTTAGAGTGCAGTCACTATTTATGCATGATTAACAGACCTGCTAATTCAATTAGTGTAACAAGTCATGGTATTTTCCCTTACACTCAATTGTTTCTAATGTGCTAATGATGCATTTACATTGTTAATTCAAGATACTTTTTCATGTTCAGCATATAAATGATTTGTGTAGGATTGAGTGCCGTCTGTTGTTGTTAATCCTGTTGGAAAATCCCACTGATATTAGTGTGGGCACTGACTCATTAGGCAACACAGTAATGCACCTGCTAATGCATGTAGCTACGCTCACAAGGAGCTCCAGTTCTGTCCAGTTAGTGATAACATGCATTGTGCTGGTTGTGTTAACGCAGTTGTAAGTGTCATGTTCTCTCACTGCGAGTGCTGTTGACATGACAATCTCCAGACTCAGTGCTGTGGTAATTTCTTCATGCAAACAGATGCATGCAGTAGAAAATATGCAGCGTCACTGAAATGTGTGTGTTTCGCATCCTGGGAGAAATGCAGGAGTCAGCAGCGATAACGCCAGAGAATGTGGTTGTTGTGTTTGAAGACAATTTTCTCTGAAATGCTGCGTTGCTGTAGGTTACACATTCAAATACAAACCTTGTGTCTATTGCCGTGTTTTGTTTTGCTGAAGTTCCTCTAGTACAGTTTCAGTCCCGCTCTTTGTACTTGTTGAGTAGTTTATGATGGCTAAATCTAAATCTGGCTTCTTAGATTTACTGTAGAGGCTATACACTAGCAAGGTTTATTTTGAGACAATTCATGGACAACAATCGTGTATTAATCCACAGCTGAAAATAGTACCATGACTGACTGTACTGTACATGAGTATGCGGGGTCAAATCCTAGCAGTGCCTTTTGATGGTCAGCCATGGCCTGTAGAGATTCAGGGAAGCAGGCTATAAATGAACACACCCAACCTCAAGTGCTCTTGAGCAAGGAACACCACTGCTCCTTGTTATTATATAGTAAAGCATATCTTCTTGTCTTGTCTGTTGGTCAAATGTTGAGTTTTCAGTTTTGTTGTGTTTTCAGACTCGGCAAAGTGCTTTTGAAAATCCATTATCTTTGAGGCTGTGTTTTCTGAATTTATTTTGTGTTTCACTCTGTTATGAAAAAATCAAGCTGAGTTCAGCTGCAGGACAATTTAGAAAAACATCTCCATCCAGCTCACATTTGTTTCCCATGTACCAGTCAACTAGTGGGAGTGACAAATGAACATGATGTCCACATGTGATTTGTAATGTTCCAGTTGCAGGTATCCATCACCCAGGACAACTACTGCTCAGACAAAAGCCCCGAGAAAGAGAACAGGGAATGGGATCACATTACAAGTGTATACTGTATGCTCTTTATGGTGCATTGCAAAATAGCATGAAAGACGGAGATGACTTCTCTCATTGATGGACCAATGCATACATTAATGAGGGTGGATGATATGCACATCGTGTGCTTTCAGTTTCAGCTTTGTGGTGCCTTAATGTGAAAGCGGAATAGTTCACTGGTCATGAAAATTTAATCGTCTGCCATAAGAAAGCCTGCAAAGTAGCCATTAGCCAGTTTTAATAAGGAAGAGGAAAAAATAGTCAAGCTGAAGCATTCAGCGTAATTTGAATCTGACTGCAATGGGTTAGAGTAAAACTTTTGAATGCAGTATGACTGGCCCATAAATGTATTATTGAATCTGTGGACATGTGGACACCTGGATTGAGATGTTGAGTTCCTGTAGGAATCCTGGAAGCATAGTGGAAAGTAAAGAATGGGCGCAGTGAAGATTCAACTGAGATTAAGAGTTGAGACTGAGGAATGAGGCATGTGTCATATTACAGTAGAATTGCAGTAGGTATAACTCTAGTTGTATTATGTAGCAGCAGACAAAAAGCCATGACAGTTTATTGCAAGCCTCCACAAGTGGAATCAACACAATTTCTCTTTCACTGCAGAAGAGGAACACAGTATTCATAGGATTTCTCTGGCATAAATGGTCTAAATAGAGCTTAATGCACACTAACATTACAAAATGATGAATAAAAAATTCTCACTAAATAAAATGAACAATCAAAATGTGACAACAGTTGAAAAACTATTGCGCACTTTGATAAACTTCTCCTCTGATTAGCAGGTTTATGCATGAAAATAAAATGAGAACTTGCTCTCGGATTAAAAAAATATCAGAACATTCATTTTACACTTGTTTCAATTGACTTACAACCCATGGGATATTAAAGCTGACAAACTATATTCAAAGACAAGTTCAAAATATGACTGAATACATCAAAAGGAGCAAGATGATTTATGTCTTCATTTAATTTTAGTTTTAGTTTTATACCCATCTTTCATTAGCTCACTTTATTTTTCAAGTCTCTTTTTTTCCCTTTGCACACATGTAATCATTCATGTATTCCCTATTTCCCCATGCAACATTTCCCACTTTCCTCACAACATTTCCAACATGATAGAGTATGATATTTCAATAAAGTAAAAGACAATTCACGATAAAGACACAGAGAATGGACTTTAAAGATTAAAATAATGCTTTTTTAATGCCATGTGTATTTTACCTTCCACGTAGCATCAGCTACCAAAATTATGTTGCTCTAACTTGCTGGCTAAAAAGTATAGGCTATGTTAACCTGTATTCTGCTTGTTGAGGGAGACATCATAATAAATATTCTAGGCTAACATATCAAAACAGAAAAACAATTATCCTTAGTACCTGGTACAGCCTTCACTTAGTGGAGCAATAATCACAGCAGCAGTTTGAGTGATGGAAAAATACATAAATATGTATTGCGGCTTTGTAGATAAAAATGTTACCTGTTGCCTCAGGCTTAATGAAGGCCAGGAGACCAGATCATAAAGTACACAGTGATGAGTGACTGGATTGTCTCGGACACCAATGAGCCTCTTTTTTTCCCCTCCCGAGGTATGAATGCTGCAATTATCTGTAATCTCAGCGCAAACACTTAGAAAAATAGATTTGGGTTTTTTAACGTTGCGGAACAACTTCAGACCATAAAATAAAGTTCATCAATAGTTTTACATAGAAGAGAGGTAACCGAGTAGACAGTTGTATCATCTACATAAAGATGCACTTTAGCTGCTATCTGTTCACCTCATTGATAGAATCATTACTTACATAGCTGTTGTTACAGATCTATCAACTGATCTACAACCATATGAATTTTCATTTAAGGTTATTGTCTGACCAGACTTTGACAAGAGGAGAAAATGGGCTACTTATCCAGATTTGGAAATAGAAATGGTCTTTAGACTCTCATTAGAGATCTAAGTATTTGGCTTAGCATTACCGTGGTGTTGTAGTCAAGACCACCTTACCCAAGACCAAGCAAGACCAGAAGCAAGACTTCGAAAATGTGGTCAAGACCGGTCTTGAGACCAGTTTGAGACCAAGACTGGTCTGGAGTACCACAACACTACAATAAACTCAGCTGTAAACCTACAGTAGACACACCAGAAATAGGTCTAGGGCTCCCAAGATGAGTTGGTGAAGAGGTCTCATGAAACTGGACCTGAAGCGCTGAGAACCTGCGGTTCATTTCAACGGAGCTAACTAAACTTGACCAGAGATACCTGTTTAATAATGGGAATATAGAAATGAGAGACACTAGTTTGGAGTCATGGCCAAAAATTGCCACAAAATGCACAGTGTTTACTCACCTCAAGACAAGTCAGGCACGAAATAAATTTCAAACAAGTCTGTTAATTCCACTTAGGACTTAAAAGTAATTCATAATGTCCCGTAACCTTAACTCTTCAATGGTTATAAGGAATTTATGGGGATGAAATTATTCCCAATATTCATTAAATTGATGAGTTGGTGACATGCCGACCTTTGACCAATTCTTTTACATTTGTCTTTTTCATTGCTGTCACTTTCATGTTATTCTCATTATATCTCTAAATTGACTGGTTTAGGATCTGCTGGGCTGAAAGGAAGTGTGTTGAGCAGGATCAGGGCTTCTGTAGATGTGATGTGACTTGGGGTATGAATTGAAGTGTGTTTGGTCTGTGTAGTGTGCTGCAGCCTTGCCTTTTGCTTTGAATACTTGACATAATTGATTTCTCCTTACAGTGGCAAAAGGAGCAGTAATTAAGAGCCCAGGCCATTTCATTGATTTGACTTCCCGTCTGAGACTTCACACTGACAAATCATTGCAGCTCTTCCCAAGGGGTCGATCAACTGAGCCCACTTTGTGGTGAAAGTACCTTGGGGGGGGGGACTACACAAACTATATTATGCATCCCCTTTCTATAGGGACTATATGAAAAAAAAGAAAAAAGTCTTTAGGTCATGTAGGTTCATGTATTTTTTTTTTCCTTTTTGTGGAATGAGAGATGTTTCAAATTGAAATGCACATTGAAAATCTCACCGCAATAAACCAATCATAGAACATTCAACATGCATTTAACAACTGTATTGTTCCAGTTAGAGTTGAAAATTCAAAAGTATTTTATGCAGCTTCATACCTCATTACATTTAATAATATCATCATAGTAGTATTCACATTTTTCATTAAAGTTGAGGAGGCTCTTACTCTTAAAATAAAGAATGTGTCAACAGCCACCACAGCCTAGTCATTTTCATACACTCCCTAACCAGATTGAGAATATAAAGAAAATACAGGAAATCTGTGGTAATAGTTAAACAATCATAATAACAGCAGAAGTCGTAATAACTGGTAACAACAGTAACACTGTTGCTACAAAAATATTGTATTATGATGACAGTAGATGTGAGAGCAAACATATAATGCCAGAAGCTTCTTCATTACAAAGACAGAAAAAGTTGCCACTGTTTCAATGGAAACAAACATTGCTTTGGGCCCCTTTGTAAACAGCACACAGCTGCTATTTCGAGTGATGGGAGCTCCACCTTGTCACAACAATTCCCTTAAAGAGGAACAGTTTAATGTCAACAATATTTTCTCCATCTGCCTGCTCATGAAAACCTTCCAATCCACAGGGAAAATGTTTCTCCCATTCCAAAAGGAAAATCACAATAGAAAGAGATGAACTGATAACATCAAGCGTGGATTGTAGTCAAAGGCGTATATTAGCCTGCCGCAATGAGAGCTTTTGGTGGCACACATCCATCTGTTCACTTTTGCATTTTTCAAAGAGGTGTCATGCCTTCCGTTATTTAGAAATTTCTATGCAATTTTCACAAGGAACTCCTCGGAGCGCCGTGCCAGCTGACTGATTTGCATGGCCATGTTTGCAGTAAAATGGAGGTATTCCTCCTGCCAGGCTCCTGCGCTTTCTTCTGAGAAGTTTGATCGCTCAGTGGTAATGTGATTGGGAGAGATCCATCCAATTTGTGCTGATAATGAGGCAGTTTGACAGGGACACAACGACAGTTACTTTGCGAGGCATATACTGTCACAGTCTAATTAGACAAGGTTATATACAGTGTTTCAGTTGAAAGGATTGCATTGTATATCATACTCTTATTTTATTTTTTTTGCACAACAATCTGAATGGAGCGAACAACTGTCCCTTCATGTTTTTTATTACTCATTAATTATTTCAGCTACTTTTTCAACTGGTATAAGCACCTTTTTTCATCATGGCCTGTGTTAATGTTATTCTCTGAGAGCAGCCAGTCACCCTGACCAACCACCCAACCACAGCACACAGGTGAAGAGTGTAGAGGTGAAAGTGAAGGTGAACACAACAGAAAGGCGATTTAATCCCTACTCTCCGTCATGGTCATTCAAAACGTAAAATTACTGGCACAAAAAAAAAAAAAAGATGTTGTGAAATTCACCTCAGTCAGGAATATCTCAGATGCCACATAACATGTGTTGTCTAGACGCAGCTTCAGGGGAATAAAGCAGACGCTGCTCCGGCTCTGGAGGTTCATTAGCTGCTAACGTCTTAGTTCCTCCCACTTACTACACAGGGAGGAAATGTGAGGGTGAAACTGTTAAGGTGCCAATCTGAGAAACGAATGAAATATCAGAGACTTGTGACCTAGGCTAGATAAAGAAGCTAAATATTGTTTGGGGAAAAAAACTTTGATGGGTTCATGATGACACCACTCACAGAAAACTGGTGCTAAATGTACTAATCTGCTTTACTCTTCTTTTGTCAGATCATCTCTAGTATGAAAACAGTAGGCTTAAAGAGTTATGTTATCTGTTAAATGGACAAAAACTTTTGTCTATAGCAAGTAATTATTTAGTAATATGTAATTATTATTAGTTAATGTATTGTTTTGTTGTCAGCAAACTAAAATGTTCTATCAGCTCTAGTATCAGAGCCCTATACACATCACATCTTGCTGGATCAGCTGTCACTGGGCTTGTAATACATTGTTCTGTACCGTTGTGTCAGAGCTTGTCTTTACTCAGCTAATGTCTGGTTGTATTAGATTACATGTATGTGCTCCTGTGTGAAGTTATTGACTCTCCTTTTACTTCATTTGTTTCCATGGGACATGACAGACACGAGTATACAATTGATTGAAGTGTTTGATGTGCACTGTTCCACCGATCCACACACAACTATTATTGTCTGTGTGAGTAAGTATCACTCACGTGTATTTCATAGGATTGCGTTACATATACAGTACAGCTACATTCATCTGTTCATCAGTCGGGGTGTATTATCTTAATCGATTTTAAGCATGCAGACTCGAGATGCAATTTGAAGCAGATGAGATGGTTTCAATTTAATTCTGGCATAAATCTGGAACTTCATCACAAAGAAGAGAACAAAAAGCAGTCTCCCTGGGAATAATAGTCAACTCATGATGAAAAAGCAATCTGAAGCCCAAACAGCATAGGGAGAGACTTCAGGAACATCAGACGGCAACTCCCCTGAAAATATCCGTGACAAAACCCACCGAGTGATTCTTTTACATTTATTGATAAAGTAAGCATTTTCTCAAGTGCATGCAGACGTGAACACAATCACACATTCAAATAAACGCCCTCCTTATTGGACAACACTCTCCCCTTGCTCCTCGTCTCCCCTGAGATGCATTTTACTAACTGGAACGTCTTTAAAGATGGCTGGCCTCAATTGATTTTCAGGTCAGAGGCCAGAGGACAGAGGAGGCAAGGATGCATAAATTACTAAACTAAACTGGAACAAACTCATGTCAAGCCGTTGTTACTCTGGATGCTGTAATTCAGTTTCTGTTGTGTTGGACCGTCGCTGTTGCACTTTATGTTTTGCCGACAGCTGATGCATGAGCAGTGTCCATTTAGATTATATGGGATTGTAAAGTGAACTCTTTACACATCTGCTTAGTTTCCCCATCTTGTTGTTCACACTCTGACCTGCTTCATCAAATACATTAGACTTCAACTTGTGTGCTCTGTTTTCCCACTAGTCGTACATCACATTCTGTATAAGAAGGCCCTGATTGAAACATTTGGTCGTTTATTTGATACCACACACTACGACCACTCAATGTAAATGACAGTGGCCATGAACTCACAGTTTTGGAAATGAACTTCGCAGTTGCCAGTTTGCACATAACAGATTTGTATTATGCAAAAAAATACACAATCACACTATCCTCCAGATATCACAGCCCTAAGAATTTTTTTCTTATTAATATTAATGTTTTTGGGTTTTATTCAGATATATATATATGAAGTACAGTTTGAGTCAGTCCACTAATAAGTTATAGCACCACCATAATAGACTGGATCACTGTTTTCTGATGCGCAAGGACAAACTCAAACGACTGATCTCTCTTGTAAGTGTAATCCTGAGACGGCTCAGTGTCGGAGTAAATATCCTTATGCTTTCCTTCAGTATAAATAGCAGAACCACACATTCAATGCTGAAAAACAGCTGGGTCATTGTACCAACTCACGTTGAGGAGATGACGTGGTTAAAGGTGTCTTTACAGCCGACCTTTATACTCATTAGTACATGGCAGACAAACAGTGAAGCACAGCCTATGCAGTGGTGTTTGAGTGTGCAGATTAAGTGGAAAATATAGTAATAAGAAATGTCTTTTAAAGATGAGAACCAGTAAATAACACGTAAACAGTGCCAGGTGTCTGACATTATAATAATTCACTTGCCGCAAATAAAATAAATAAAAATAATGATAATGTGACATGCTTACTTTTTCTGCGTCTGGGTCTTTTATGAAAGAATGGGCTAATATATGAGAAAATATTTATTTTCTAAACTATGGATCTTCTTAACACCAATGCAAATGTTGGCCTGTCAATTTAGATAATATTGAAACCTTTGTCATATAATATATAATATATATTTGTGTTGTGCCCCCCCCCCTTCCCCAAACTGTCATCCCATCATCAGTGGCATGTACTTTTAAGTTACTTGTCATCCGCCTAACATGTGAAGACCGACCATAATAATCAATTACGTCTGTGGCTGCCTTCTCTTCAGCAGGTCAGATGCACCCAGTATGAGGCCTGCTCAGATATGAAAATAGTATGGAGATTTACTGAAATTTGCAATATTTAATTGGAGTTTGTGTGCATCCCTGTGTATGTCTCTGTATCTACTGGCAATGTGCCTTGCGAAATTAAAGCTAAATTCTTTGATCTGATATAAGATTTGAATAGCTGAGATTTAAATATTTAAAATTCTTCTGCAGTGTCACTTTGATCTCTGAAATGATTAATAGGGGTTTGTTATAGAAAATACACTAAACGGATCTGGGAATGCCAACCCACTGTAATTGTGAGTTGTCTCGCAGAGTGAGGGTAAATTACACATTTTAAAGTAACAGGGTAAACAGTTCATTTGAATTTTATTTCATTCTTTTATGTTTAATGAGACAAGAAGACAGAGAGTGACTTCAAACACCCCAATCTAAAGAGGAAAATATTCTCTCCATGAGAGAATGACACTTGGAAGGGAAAAGTGCTTTCATCGTTTATCATGATGATTAGGAAGAGGAGGGTCTTTGTCTCCGATCTCTGCCTTTTTTAGGCATGAAGAGGGAGAACTTGGCCAACACCCGTGAAGACAACATCACCAAATAATGCTGATACAGATAACAAGGACTGTTGATTGTGTGAAGTTCTCCTCACGGCTTACGGTCTTGAAATCACCCACCTTAATAAGAATATACCGTACAAGACTTGGAGAGTGGTAGTACACTGGCATTTTGATCTCTCCCTTTTTAGCCCGTTTTACCTGCAATGCCCAGTTTCCTGTTCCTACTTGATTATTAATTCTTACGTGTAAAACTATAAAGGGTGTATGTGACCTTTGTGATCAGCAAGTAACTGTTTGCCCTTCAGTTATTGTTAGTTCATCTGCACAGCCTCCCATTCTCACATGGCACATAGGCATTTACTGTGATATCACTAGTGTGTGTGTGTGTGTGTCATTTCCGGGCAGTGACCTTTGATTTTTGCAGTTAGATGTTATCAGCAGTATGTCACTTGCAAATTAAGGGTTCATTTGTTAGCAAAGTTGGTTTGAAAAATGGTCTGTGGAATAAGACTCATTTCTTAAAGTATTGCATAAAATGTTTCAAAATGTATACTTGAGGGTAACTTACTTCTCATGATATGCCAAAAGACTGAGGCTTCATATTCGCAAGCAAAAGTGTCAAGCATTGTGTTGATGAATGAAATAAATTAACTTGTTTTCTTGTTTTTGTGCTGTAGTCAAGAGCTAGATTGTTCTTTTATTAGAAGTGTAAAGTCACATTGTCATTCTCAAAAAAACAAAAAAAAAGGTAAAACCGTGATGCTCGGTGCAGTTGAGCGGGCTGCAGGCACCCTTGTGTTCCCCTGTTTTAGGGTTGATGGTTGAGGCTTCTGAAATGTAGTGCAGGAAAGGATGTTAGACTCAAGGCTGCTAACGTTAGCCTAATGACTGCTAGTGCTAATGCATATTGATTTACATTTTTTTAGTTTAGTTTCTTAGTTCATTATGTCGTGGACAATCCCAATTAATTGACTGTAACAATAACAGTAAAAAGAGCAGCTTTAGCCGACATGGCTGTCCCTAGCCTGATAGGCACCCTAAAAAAATCCCAATATATTACAGCACATTAATTAAAAAGAGGGAGTTAAGACAGCTACAGTAAGAGACAAGCTAGATCAATAAAGATAAGAGATGAACCATCAGCATCATACAGAGACAGCACATAAAGCAGTACACACTATATAATCACACACAATACATCAGCACATACAATCACATTTAGGGATGCAGACAGACATTCTGTATAGACAGGCAGCAGTACATGATCATGACCTAAATAACACACAGCCAGTGTGTGCAGGTGTAATTGCCGGCAAACCATGTTTTTAACTTGGCTATGTATACTGTATCTTTAATATGGGTTTGTTTGGGAGGGGGTGTCAGATAAAGGGGTAAAACTTAAATCTCATCCAATGTATTGATTGATAATTGATTAAATAAAACAATTTATTAGTCTTTTTGTTTTTGTTTTTTTACAAATTGAAATATAAAATGTGCCACAGTGACACTCGCAGTAGAAATGTAGCGTACTGAAGTAGTTTGAATTCAATAATTGTATTAATGTGATATTTGCTTTGAATGAATGTTTAATTCATCCCGTCCTATTTAAATAAATCAGCATGCAGAGAGTGGAGTTATTGTGTCCAGTTCATCCTCTAATGCTTCAGTGACCCTGCCCAGTTGAATATAATAGCCTTGTAAACTGTGCATTAAATTAGAATTGCTCTCCTTACAATACAATGCTCTTTTTCTCTTATAAATATTCAAATTCAGATCGCTGCAAAAACAAATATGAGACATTCAGTCTCTCTGTTGCATGAATGTTTCATTTATGTATGAATTCAAACAAGCCATTTCAATTTCTTCCCCCACTTTGAGATGCACCTAAAATTAACATGGACAGAAGTTCAGTTTTATTTCAGTCTGACCAAAAAGCAGCATGCGTCTGTGGATAGAAATCATCCCAACCACTGAACACATTTCCTACCACTCAGCTTTGTTCTGTCACTTGACCTTTCTTTACTAAACACACACTTTTTAGGCTCTTTTTCTTTAATATATACGAAACACACAGTCTGAACTGAAGCAGATATGGTCGGCACAGCGTACGCTTCTGTGCATGTGTGTGTGTGTGGTGGGGGGGATTTGTGTGGCGTGCCCTCTTAATGGCGGCCACAGGTCAGTGAAGATGTGTCTCCAGAAACTGTTGTCAGTGGCTGACAGGTGACCTAGTGGACCATGAACTGCCTGTCTAACATTTTGGGCAGCGTACCAACCGGTGTTTCCAATTGTTGTGGCACACTGCGAGAGGGCCACCTGCTCACCGACCACAGTGATCAATGATGATTTTTTTTTTTTTTAAGCGACACAACCCAAAAGAGGTGGTATTGACATTTGAGGCTGGGTTGTGAATCGATAGGAACCAGTCAAGCCGTCTGACTGAGCAAAACCCATAAACGTCGAGGCCTCTTGTAGTGGTTGGAAGATTGATTGATTGTTGGAATGGCACATAAAATCTCTCAGTGGTTGTGTTTTTTTGTGTGGAAATTTTAGTTTTTCTCCTATACACAATTAAAATACAATTAGGATTATTGTATTTTTGTATTATTTGTCCATTCATTCACAGAGGAGGATGTGCTCTCCTATCCGTCTCCATGTGCAGCTATGCCCTGAACAGCCACCTCCTCGGCTGCCTTTGCCTGTCTTGTCAATATCATCCCTCAGTAAGTAAAAGCCACTGACAGGTCTGATTTAGTCATTGTGCCTCTCAAAGTATCTTTCCACACTAATCAAACTGACTCTCTGTTAAATAAAGCATGAAAAAAGCTTTTCCATGAACGGTGTGCTGGAGCGGAAGTGATCTTGCCTGTAACGCTAGATGATTAATCAACAGATTGGATTCTGCTCAGCATTGCAATTCCCCGCTGCAGCACTCACTTTAACCCAAACATTAGATTTTTTTTTAAAAAGATGTGAGAAATTAAAAAGCAGACTGATGGTGTTTCTTTTTTTAGGCCTGAGACCTGCCAAGTGGCTCTGTCTCGTCTCTATGAGGATGGTAGGGGGGGACACTACACTATGCATACTAGATTGTGGTCTGACTAGAAAGTTGGCTCTCATTGTTGCGTGCCTTCACTTAACGGGGTGTGGCAGGTCGCTCTCTGCGCTCACCACATGCTTTATGGGTCAGTCAGTGATGAAATGTAGCATAAAATTGTCTGGATTCTTGGTTCGGAGCTGTTATGACAGGAAGGAACCACAAAACAAGCATTATCTGTCATCAGACGAGGTATTACCGGCTCGGTAATTACCGCTCTCACTGTGGTGTATAACCACAGAGACGTGGCCGTGTGATCCAGGCAGGCTGTGTGTGTGTGTGTGTGGTAAGGAATTCTTTATAAAAACAAAATTGATTTCCCTCTGTTTTCCGCTTGTTTACTGTAGCATGAGAGAGGTAAAGGGCAAATTTTCAGAAATAGAATCAGGCCTTGCCTTTTTCTGCTCGACGCGTGAAAATGGTATTGATTAATGGTCATCGCCCCCCCTTTTTCCACGCAGAGTGATGTAAAGACCCTGTCAGTTGCCATCACCTTCTCCGAGCACGTGTTCCATCAATCTGGACGCCAAACGGGCAAGCAATGGCAGGTGGCACATATTTCACCTGCCCGGGCAAAATGGTCCAGAAGTGGGACAAGGCAGAGACAAAAGTGACACATGCGAAGGTGACAGCTTTTCACACCTGGGAATAATGGTTTTGATAGGTGTCCTGCTTGTTTCACTGCTGTGGACTGGACAGAGACCAAAAATGTGTGATAATATACACAATTAGCTCATGGCGCAAAAAGACCCAGGGCCTTCACAAGCCAGGGCAAATCTAAACTCTCTACCTTTCACCGGGAGAGCGTGACGGCTCGGTCTCAGCACAATGCTGGAGGAATACCATGTTTTGACACATCAAGGATACAATTATTGGACCCTAAAGCTATGCTTGTCCACACATGCACCCCTCTCGGTTAGACGGTGGGTAGTTGTGGGAGCAGTGCAGTTAATTTCCACGTCGCCGCCAGAAGACTATCATCCCGGCTCCACCTGATTCTCCACGTAGAAAACTGAAAAGAATACAAATTATCACCGTTGCAGTACATATATATATATCTATATATGCTGTGTATATTTCTGTGATATCCCTGTCTTGTCTGTTTTATGTCAGATGATATTACACGTGTGCAGTGACTTCAAAAGTAAATCAGTGTTAATATCACTTTGGATGTCCAATTTATTCTGTCACAATTTCCCTCTCCCTTGTGTTTTGTAAAGGAAAAAGATAGCCCTTCAACAAGAGAAGCCTTACCAATTTATGTGTCATTATCACTGCGATTGCACGCCGAGCTATTTTTGTTTTTCATCTGACCATGTTGACATGCTCGCCACATTCATGTCCTACAGTGGGAGCTGCAGCTTGACAGAACAGAGGATGTGCGGGAGCGTGACGGAACGTTTTGATCATCTCAATGGTATATTATCTGCATACTGCTCTTCCAGCTTGTCAGCACGGGACAAAGTTGCACTGTTCACTCTCTGTAGGGCATCCCTAAGATACTTCAGCTTATTATCAGCACCTCTTAAATGTTTCCCAGCAAACGCAGCTGTTGGCCCTGGAAGAGGGAAAAAAAAGAGGGGGGAAGAAATCAATAAAGTAATGCCTCTAATAAGGTGGGAGAAGTATTAAATATACATGGTAAACTTCACACATGAAAACTAATGGTGTCCTGGAGCCACAGTCAGCAGAAATTACCTAAACGTTGAATATAAAATCATAACACAGTCATTATTTTACCATGTATTAAGATTTTTTAAATCTGGAAAAAGAAAAAATGCTGCACACTTTTAAAACAAATCAATTCAGCAGATTAATGCCCAGGCACTGGTGTTCCTCGGTTTTTATGAGCTACATTTGCTCTATGGGACCAGTCGTTTCTCACATTAAGCCCTTTTACTTTAAACTGAATATCTGTTGTGAGAAACTGATCAAAAGCATAACATTTGCTGTGATTGCTTAGTGAGCGTAGGACATTAAAGTTCATCCTGTAGCTGAACTTTAACACTTAGCTGAGCTTAATGGTGTTTTGGCTCATCTTGTATTCATCAGCTGACATCCCTGAATATTCAATGCTGAAGACGGTGAAATGAATGCAGTCACAACAGTGTGTTGTGCTGAGTCGGCTGTGAAAATATTCAAAACCCCAAGTGCAACAAAAGTAGCAAAGCTGGTTTAGATTACAGCCAGCAAATTACACATTAAACGTGTTGTACATTCAAGATGTTAATAAATAGGCCCCTCATTAGAAGCCCACCAGTAGTTACAAGTTCACTACATGAAATATGGAGCTAACAAATTCATATTTTTATATTTTCCATTTACTTTATCCAGTCCATGAATAATTACAGGGTACAGCCAGAGGACTAACAGGCTGTTTTTAGATGTCATAATATGACAGGAAAAAGAAGCTTCTCTTGGTTCTTTATATCAGTGTTGATCATTACATTGATCCTACATTAGATCTCAAACAGTTGCCCGATATTTGATCATTATGTAAATTATGATAAGTATTTTAAAAAAAACAACAAACAAACAAAAGTAACCGATGAAAGAATGTAATATGTGATATAAGAGTTATGTTTCTTATAGGTGTCACCTATAAGAGGATATGTTAGTACCACATATTCCTCTGGATATATGAAGATAAAAGATTGTAACATGTAGTATTTAATTATTTTATTTTATTTAGGTATATATTTTGGGGCCTTTTATGCCTTTATTGGATAGTACAATTGAGAGAGACAGGAAATGGGGAGGCAGAGAGAGGGGGAATGACATGCAGTAAAGGGCCACCCGATTCGGGATTCGAACCGGGGCCGACTGCAGTGAGACTGTAGCCTCTACATATGGGGCGACCGCTCAACCTACTGTGCCATCAGCCAATTTACATTAAAAAAAACAACAACATATGATTGGTTTATTGGAGATAATGTTTCTAGTCACAAATAACCTTAAAATCAGTCACCTATGGTTAATAGTCGGCATGTCTGCATTTCACTTATAGATGATCAGTATTGGCCCCAAAGAACTAGTAGAAGTGGGGGAACCCTTATATTCATGTAGACAGTGTGTGTCGACAATATGAGCAAATCTTGTACGAGCTAAACATGTGTGAATCTACTTCATGTGTGGAACTTCAATGCATACATTACATTTGCACTGAATGTAGGCTACATTTTGTATCTTAATTTTGAAATAATGCCTCACCCAAACTATTTTCAATGCCTTACAATATCAGCCCATTGTACCCTCTTGTTACACAGTGATGATATTCCTGTACCCTCTTAAGTAATAGTCAGTGTAATTCATTTCTTTAGTCCCTTAGCCCCTTATTCCCAAACCTCTTATCCTCTTCCCTTCCTCTTGAATAGTAGGCTACAGTACATGCACCACATACTAATGAATAATTACACTGCAATACATGGGTTGATGATCTTATGTCTTAAAGTAGTAATTCATTCTAAACATTGGTTTAGAAGGAAACTATATTAACTAGCTAATTATACACTGTAAACAACAAACAGTTACGTAATTTAACAACTATGGATGGATAGGTAGATATGACTGCCTGGGATTAAGGATACCAAATCCAACCTGCAGTTTCTCAAGGCCTCAAAAAGCTGAGGTAGATAATTAAACTGTTGAGACATGAGTCCTTTCTTCTTTTTCATCTCCAGCCTTCCCTTCCTGTGGTTTAATTTATTTGGACAGGGGGCAGCCCAGTGGGCAGGCTGGGCAGGCTTCCAGCTCCACTGTGAATACAGCACTACAGTGATGCAGTGGCTGCACGAGTTCAGAGGTTGGGGTGAAAAGGTAGAGCCGTCAGAGATGAGCCAGGTCAAGCTATTTAAGTCAATATTGTTCACCCTGTCTGACAGCCAGAGTAACACCTTCCTGATCCATAAGGCCAGTGGACAAAGGAGGCGGCGTCTCCGGCTCATCAGCGAGGGATTGTGGGATCGGGCTGTGGTAGAATAGCTGGAGGGGCAGAGGCATGTGTCCGAGGGTCCCTGTAGAGCAGGCATTACAATGAAGGACTTACTGTTGTTGACCTAGCCCCAGGCCACATGTGTCACTATAGCCATCAATACTACCATGTCATCACATTTGCACTTGAAACGTTTAAGGCACAACGATAGATGCTGTCGCCATTGTTAGTGTTTATGTGCAGTCCAGTCCAAGACTGTTTTCTTTAGCAGCTTTGTTGAAGATGGGCTTTTTCATTTCAGTGATTTCGGTACCACTTTTTTTGACACTTATCTCTATAACACATTATAGCCATACTTACTATAATGAGTTATAATGCAGTTATAGCACTGTAAACACTCATAAATGATCATAAGGCTTTATAACAATAATGAAAACAGATCATAGAGCATTTTATCATGCTTATAAGGTCAAGTATAGAGTTATAATGCTCTACAATGGGTTATGGTTATTGTTATAAAGTCTTATGATAATTTATAACGTTTATACGTTACACGTTTATAAGCCAATGCATTATCGATGTGGGCATCGTCAGCGAGTTACTAACAATTATAATGTATTATAGTGTGTTATGATTATTGTTATAAAGCATTATGATCATTTATGAGTGTTTATAACTATAGTTATACAGTGCTATAACTGCATTATAACTCATTATAAGTATGGTTATCATGTGTTATAGAGATAGGCGTCAAATAAAGTGTTACCATGATTTCAGTTCCAAATTGTTGTTTGTTTCACTTAAGCTGTCAAATATATTGGTGTAGAGAGTACAATATTTCCCATGGACATGAAAGAAACATGTGAAAAAATAGAAATACTTAATTAAGAAGAACGAATAAGTCAAAACTGCAGTAAATGTACATAATTGTTTTCCAGTACTGCTGATACACTTACTTTACTAAGAACACAATTATCTCAGATAAAACCAATCACATCTCAAAGTACCTGACTATTACAGAAGCTAATATGAAAAAGGAACAAGACTAACTTACTGTAACTGTAATAACTGTAAAATAATGTTAAAAAGTGTAATATTATTCAATGACAATGAACTGTAATAATCTGTATAGCAACGATTTCCTCTATTGTCGCTGAGCACCAGTGTTTGCTAACACAAGATGATATAATATGACATTTATATTGGTAATGAAATGAGAAGCTAACATTTGAAATGCTTCCCTCCGCTCCCCCCTCCTCCCAAACCTAAACCCTGTGGAAAACATTGTCAAATAGAAACATTATAAAAGGAGGACAGGACCACGACTGCATTGTTCTGTTGGAACACATTCATGTTGAATTCTTAATATACTGTATATTCTTTAGGAGATTTGCACAGACTTTGTGCGCCTTGTATCTTGGACACATACTGTCCAGTGTTGTAATGGCAGCAATCAGCAGGCTGTGCACATACTGTCCGCCCTCCCAGCCCTTGTGTGGGGTCAATCGTCCCACCTTTTCCCAAGCCTGTAAAATGTCCCTTATCAATATTTTAGCACATCAATTGTAACCCTTGGTAAACACATCTCCTCCTGAAAAGTAAATTATCAGTGGACACAGTCACTGGGGATTGACTGTCTGGGACGCTGTCAAGGCGTCTCTCTTGTGTTTGCTCTATCTCACACACTCTGTCAATTCCATCTTTGAGTGGGGGACCAGCAGAATCCAGGAAAAGCTCTTGTTGAGGATTTTTCAAACTAAACAATGCCCAGGGCATATTGTATTCTCAGGAGGACTGTTGGCCAACGTGAGAGATGCTTCAATTCCCCGAATGATGAACACTGTACAGCACAGTCAGAAGTCCAGGTACACAAAGATTTTTCATCATTTGGAGAATCTACATACACATATGGAAATCAATAATGTATTTTCAGCAATTCTACGAAAGGTATAGTTCAACCTTTTGGGAAATGTGTTTCCTTTTCAAGAGTTACAGTAGGAGAAATGCTATCACTCTCATGTCTGCATGGTTAATATGAAGCTATAACTAGCAGCTGGTTAGCTTAGCTTAGCTTAGCATGCAGAGTGGAGAGGGGTCTACACACATTATATCTTAGTTTGTTTACTTTGAACAAAAAGTTAGGAAAGACTTTAACAGTCAGATACAGATTCATTACCAATACATAATTAGTGGGTGTATGCAAAAATAAATAAGTAGATTAAAAAAAAATATTCAATATCATTGTGGAAGTGGGAACACATGTGAGGCCACAGTTTACAATATACCCATGTGAAAAGTCTCAATCTTGTGTTAGCATGTGCACACTTCTGTCTACTCCAGCAAATCTAGTTTAAAGGGACAATGAGGAGTTTGTATTTGGTTATAAAAAAGTCTCATATTAATGTGGATGAATCTATGTTATAAATATATTGTTTTGTCTTTATCGTTATTTTGTTATTATTATTTTGTGGTCGGCTCGCCCAGCATTTCTTACTTTCGGTTTCCTGGACGGTGCCTGGCGGATCATGGGAATAACGCCGCCGTATCGCCGTTTATGGTCGGAACTACGACGGTATCTGATCGTCTTCGAACCCCCGATTTTCGCTCTTGATTAATGAAAACATTCTTGGCAAATGTTTCCGCTTTCGTCTGTCTTGCGCCGGTCCAAGAATTTCACCGTGCGTGTGGAAGCTTATGGGAACTGTAGTGTGAAAACACTTCGCTTTCTGAAACTTCTCATTGTCCCTTTAACATTAAAGTCCTCCTACAGGTTTTCTATTGTTCTATTATGGTCAATGGGAGGTGGTTGGTATAGGCTACAGTATGTTGGATTTACAAAGCCCTCAGCTTTCACACCGGAGAAGGTTACCATCCAGAGTGCTGTCTGTGGGTAGGCTGAGGCAAAACAAGCACTGTGAACAAATCAACTGTCTTTAACCTTGACCAAGTGCTGTGATAGTTGAAACACAATCATAAAACGTTTAAAAGTGTAAACCACAAGCACAAACATTTTACTCAGCCCATCATGATTACGCTTAGAGAAAAAAAAAGTATTTTCTGTTACAGTTCAGTTGAATATTACCTTTATGCCTATAGGAGGAAGATGATTAGTCATTAATGAAAACAGACTATATGTGCACGTTAAGAGCTTCACATTTGAGGATCAAAAAATAAATAAATAAATAACACTGGCAGAGGGAAGTGGTAGCTCCAGTGTAAATGATGCATCAGCCATAACTCATAAATCAGCTTCCTTACAGTAAAGCTAATAATTCAATATATTTTAACCTGTAAGGAACAACATTTGATTATTTATATCACATCCATTTCATGAGAGGACTTTCAGAGAGAGGGAGGCCTTTACTGTTCAAGTACAGTGTATTAACATAATTTGTTGTCGTGCTTTGTGTTTGTACAATAAAGCAAAGAGGAAAAAGTGATATATCATTTTGCTGTAGCCTCCCTGCAGACTCCAGCTGATCAGGGGGCTGGTGAAAGGACCTGCAGAGCAAGCGAGCTTCATCACACTGAGATGATGGTGTTCATCGGTGTGTGAAGTGTCTTCAGGCAGAGCGAGGCGAAGTTAGCACGCAGAAGGGTTTTAATCTGGGAAAGTGCTTAAGAACACAGATTATCATTTTATAGCCAGTCTATGCCATCATAAAGTCTGATGGTGCCGTTATTAATTTTGTACAAAGTATTGATGTAAAAAAAAAAAAGAAAGAAAAGAGGTATGATGAACCACTGAAATATAGTTTTAAAAATATTTCTAACTCGGCCTGAAATGGTGCAAGTCCACAGCTCTGTCTGGGAGTAAACTGGTTTTATTTGCAAATATTGTGCAGATAATTCATGAAAAATAAGCAGAAAAGCATAATATGTAGTGTAGAAATAGATTTTAATATTTAACATAACAAGAAAACTGAATAAAAGCAACTGAGTAGATCCATGCAGACACACGGTGAACACAAATTACTTGTATTGTATGAATATAAAAAGCATTACAGTACAACACACAACACCGTAAACAGAACAGTGTTTTTACCAGCCGAGTCAATTAATCAGTGGTGGTGATGTGGAGCTGCAGTCACATCATATCGCACATTACTGCCCTCGCTTTACCAAAGCACCTCAACAGCCACAAGCGAGGCATTGCTCATGTCATCTGCAAATCACAAATCATAGCTCCTGACGCGAACCGCTGCACAGAAGCCAAGTGCCAAAGGGCTCTGGCCAAAGCCAGCATCAGACTTTAAAGTGATTTGAAACAGTGAGCAAAGGAGGGGCAGAAATTGCCTCAGAGCTTAACATAGACAGAGCTCCAATCTTCAATGGAATGGAAAAGGAAAAAAAAAAGAGAGAAGAAAAAAAGATGAGAAAGGGGCAGAAACAGTAGCGTGGCCAGCTCATCCATCATTTCTTTAAAAGGTCAGGATTTTGTAGGTGGAATTGGGAAGAGCAGCGAATTGCAGATGCACCGAACAGCAGGGTATTTTCCGCTGCCATGACCAGCTAAGGAGAGCTCCTTTAAAACACATCTGCCAGTAAACATTTTGGCCTGACTCTGGGTCATCTCTCCTGTCTGGACGAGACCCGGCAGAGCGTGAAGATGTACCTGCACAAACCTTAAGACCAACTTAGTCACTTCAGACTTTCCTGCTAGCCCCCAGCTCCGCCCCCACCCCCCCATCCCCCTGCTGCTTTTTAATTGTTATGATGATGCATAAATATTTCCTGGACTCTTGACGGCTTTTCTCACTTCCTCGTTTAAATATGAACTGTACTTCCTTTTCTGACATAAGAAAAACAACAACCTAAAACCAAAACCAGTAATTTAATCACATCATCTAGGGGTGAGAACAGCAGCAAATAAATCAGGAAAAAAACAAAAAAACACCACCGCAACATGAGTATGGTGCTTATCTTAAATTATTATGTAATAAATGATGAGAAAATGTGGCACTATAATACAGGAAATGGGTAAATAAAATGTCATTCTCAATGATATGTAATTACCTAACTACATGTCTCAGAGGTGCATTTGGAAACATCAAGAGGAAATGGGGCAAAGAAATCACCAGCGTGGCCTGTCTGAAGGAAAGCCCATCAGCAGCTAAGTGCCTCTTTACCTCCTTCAACCACTAGAGACCAGGGGAAAGAAATGACCTTCTGGCATTATGGACCAGGAAACACAAACCAAACACACGTCACTCATAAAAGACACACACTTTCTCAGAATGTGCTGTACTTACAGAGGAATTCAGTACAGTCAGAAAGCACTTTCTCTCCCACTGTCAGAGTGATGAAAAGGTTGCTCTCCGAGAGGGGGGGAAAAACCCCCCGAACATGGCGAGAGGGACAGATGTGAGCTTCGTTATAAGTCTCTCCATCAGCCCTGTAGATGCCGCTCAGACACCCCTGGGATACACCGAAACATCTGGAAGGAATTGTCAATGGGATTGATACAGTACCTAGAGTAATAAAAAATGAATTTCCCTGCCGCGATATAAACACAAATGACCTGAGCCATGATGCATTTGCTTAGATCTGCTTTGATCCCCACCCCCCCACCCCCACTATCTGTACCTTCCTCACTCTCCATCTCCATGTGTTTCTTAAGCAGCGTGCACACCGTTTGAACAAAATCCACAATTACAACACAGTCTGCTGGATTTTATGGATTCAGCCGCAGTGTTAGGAAACCAATTACGCTCAAATGACTCGGTAGTTGAGGCCTGGCTGATCCCGGCCACCTATTTAAAGGTGTCTTAATATCGGAATGCATAAAGGAGATGGTGCATTATTACCTTCCAATAGAGATATAACAAGCACTAAAGCTGCTGTACAATCTTTGAACAGCCCTTGCGCATGGCTGGACAAGTAAAAGAGAAGTGATACATTAAACATGAATTGTTCGAAGGACACAGACTACATAAAAGCATATGGTGACAGGGTCACATGCATTGTGTGTGACGTGAGTGGAGGGGACAGATTTGCAGAGTCTTTTAATGTGCGCGCTTGTGCTTAACATTGTTTGGAGCTCAGTGATTTAAGATTACTACCACAGGGGGCAGCCCTAGGGCATTTTTATGATGAGCTTTGGAAAATGTTGCCAATAATACACTTGGCCATCTCCTTCTTGTGCTTGGGGAAAATCTTTCGCATCAAACTTGGGCTTAAACTGACCGAGGTGCCTCTTATCCAGATGCTGATTCAAAGCTGTGTAGCATTTCTGACAGATTCAGGTTCAGTGCCCACGTCAGTAAACTCCAACTGGATTTTTTTTTTTTTTTTTTACACTGCTAAGCTGTCAGCGAGGTGTTTAAGTTTTGGCCTTGAAAGTTTGGCCCCACGCTCCATGAATGATTCCTAAGATACAAGTCAGGTTCCACCCTGCCAGCCCACCTCCAGGGACCTCTTCATTATCTGTCATTAAATGTTTTTAAGTTTGCATAATTGATCTTCTCCAATAAGTCGTCATTGATTTATGGAGGTCTGGGCTGAAGGAGGAACTGGTTAAAAATTCATAACCCTGCTACGCGTCTTCACAATCCATTAGCTGCTCCTGGACCCAGAGTCCTTCCATTGATTGACCTTGTACCGAGAATCTCATGGACTTTGCATTTTTCCCCCTTTTATTGCACTATGGGAAGAGTTATGTTTTAGCTTTTTCCCCAGATAGGTCTTACTTTGATTTTCTCCCTCTCTCTGTTGCTGTATGTCTTTCTCTCTGTCTCACCCTCCCTCTGTCTCTCTGTTTCTGCTTCTCCATCTAAACTGAAGACCTTACTCTGAGACGATGAATAAATAAAGCATGTTCCATAAACAGCTTTCCACTATTATTTAAGCTTCCAGGACCTCGCACTCTGACAGCCTCCTTTCCCTGCCATCAAATTCAAGTGTGTAAATTTTCTAAAAGGCTCTGAATGTTTTATGATGATTTCAGGGAATGATGGAGTAATAGCTGAATAGTGAAGCTATTACTTTTAATATTTATATTGAGTGCTTTGAATCATTAATGTGACAGGATGTAAAATCAGAGCTGCGGGACGTATGTACTTCACAACCACAGCCACTTGGTAAAAAATATTTGTTTTCCTGAGCAGCCCGTTCCAAACTGTTGTGAGGTGCCCATCAGGGCGTGGGAGCCACGCTCTTTGCCATCAATTTTAATCTTACCTTGAGAAAAGGCAATTCTTGGAAAGCATTAGTTTAGATATGGAGGAGGTCTGAAAGAGAGTTGCAACGAATCTTTTCGAGTGTTTTGTTTATAATTCAAAGGTCAAGTTGTCACATTTCTAGAGTCTGGACTTCTTATTCTCCTCACACAGTCGTACCTGTGATGTTGGCCATATGTTCACTTAACAGTAGAATGTAAGGAAGCCTATCTATGCCTTAAGCTGGCTTTCTGTCTTATTTTATATTAAATTATAATTAAATCAGTCAAACGTTATTTTCAATTTAAAATCAGATGCATTTCTTGGTTATATAAAAAAGTATACAACAATGAGTCAAAATGTTGACATGTGTCAAACTGAAGTAAAACTGGGAGTGAAGTTTTTACTTAGTGTCTCATAATTGTTACTTAGGATAAGAATCAACTGTTACTAGTTGTCAATTGACTTAGAAAGTTGGTGTACTTGGAAAGTAGGTTCAAGAGTTATGCTGCGTATCTTCAGTCCCTCCTGACACATATTTCTTTCTTAGCTGAAAGGAACTTTAAAACTGTTGATCATATCGCATCAATAATTTGAAAACAAATTTCACTCCACTGAATTCAATTCAATTTAGTTCATTTGATAGGGACAATGCAGGTTAACATAGTAACGCTTCCACTCATTACAAACAAGTCAATGTGACTGATGTATACAGAGCATACAGAGATTATAGCTAATGCTAGTTCCCAACTCCCATCCCTAGTTAGGCTTTTAAGAAAGAAAGTAAGAAAAAAGACATCAAAATTACATACCAATACCAATACAATACAATCAAATGTACAATACATCTAAAATCATACCAAATCATGACCCATTAAAAATGGGTCAACTATTTTATGACAAAATCTCTGTATGGTTTAGTAAAAAAAAAATTTAATTTAATTTTGACATGATTATCATGTTTTTTTTAATTAAAATTTATTGTTGAAATCATGACTTCCTGATGCATAATTCCAGTTGATGATGTTGACCAACCTTATCAGACTGTAGTTTAACTCCATTCAGTTGTTCCAGAGATCTGTTTGACTGTTTTCACTGTGTATGACAGTAGGCTTTTAAAGTATTTACCCATGATCTCTGAATGAACCCACAGAGTTACAGAGCTGCTGTAACCGGCTCTTTCACAGTTCATCAGAAACATGTGACTGTTTTTAAATCACTACATTTCCACAAATCAAAGACAACCAGCAGAGACGCATAATCCAATGCACCCATGGCATTAGTTATCAGGTGGTGTTATTCAGATGTTTTGGTGGAGGTTATAGTGTGGGCTCTTCACAGATTTGTAGCCTTGGTTTGGTGTTGTTTTGTCCCTTCGGCACAGAGAGCTTTAGTCTGTGTATCTTGTGCTGTGTGGAGCTTGGCAGTTAAAGGCCAGTTTATTCTTGCGGGTATCAGGCAGCCTTGTCCTGAGGGAACGAGCGCTTTCATGCACAGTTAGTGCACTTGACTCAGCATGGAGATGCTTTCAGATGGAAAAGCCATGTTTAGAGGACGTCTTATGAGACATTAAAGCACTACTGTTCTATTGTTTTAGCTCTTCCTAAATGTCACTTTCCTCTCCTGAGCCTGCCCTTCACCAGAATGTTGTGGGACACGTCACAGAGAAAGGCCTTTTCTCTGCTCCCACTGAGGGTCCATTTGAAGAGAGGAGCAGGATGTTAACTCACCACTGAGGCCATTACTGTCATCTTCATCTGTTTACTTTCTATGCAATATTTATTGAAAGAAAAACAGGACAAATCAGACAAATTATGGCCTCCTTAGGACAGATAAGGTTCTTGCTTTGTTTCCTATGACTCAATTTTGGTTTTTGTATTTTTGTTTAGTTTTTGCAGATTGAGTTGATTAGTTCAAAGCACATAGTGTAAGCACACTTGTTGTGTATAGTCCTGTTGTCATTATTCAGTAGTCAAAAGGCAGACTAAGACAAGCTTCTCCTTATTTTGATGATCGAATATCAATTCTATATTCTAAAAATAAAATACACTGTGCCAAAATAGTCCCATCTGTAGATAGAAAACAGCCTTCACTCTTTGAATTTAAAAATACTTTTAAGGAGGATAATGCATATATATGAGGATATTACAGCCTGAGTGGAGTCAAGAGGTCTTTTTCTTTTATTAAAAAGGAACCCGCTCCGTTTGTACTGATGTGTTTATGGCCTTGAACTGACAAAGATATCTGTCAGTGGGATGTTTCATACATTTTCAGACTTAATAGAGCCCATATCAGCACATGAGCACTGGGGGAAACTGGAAATGCATAGGCAATAACACACAATGCATAGCTAATGGATGAGGAGAGGACAGAGATGAGCTGAACTCAATAACTCTCAAAGCTTCTTTTAGTTTATGTTTATCCACTTAGAATAGCAATTGAAACCCGACTGTTTCTGACTGTTACCGGCCCAGTCCAGTGAGTTTGAAAATGAAATTAGATTTGCAACAAGTGTGGAGGTGTGCGCCCCTCTCCTCTGCTCAGTAATGCTGTTTCAGGAGAGCAGTAATGACTGGTGTGGATTCAAATGGTAGTATAATTGAGACGGAGATGCCGTGACTGGAACAGATGTCTCATATAGACTTTGTTGCAGACCTGTGTGAGCCGGTGTGTGTTTGGGCAGATCTATACTTCTAGGGATGGATTTTTACAGCCCACTGTTTGTAACATTTTTTGATATATTTTGAAGGTGTTTGTTAAGGTGAGTTTCTGGGTTGCACCAGTTACAGGATATGAGTGTGGTGAAGGTAAGAGCAGTCTAATGTTCTTCATATATAAAGCAAAAACAACGTCTTACGTGAGTGTCAGTATGAAGTGAGTCTAGATCCATGAGAGGAGCTTATACTATAATCTCAGCTTCCATTAACCACTAGAACACTGTGCAGCCCTGTTGTACTGTACGTGCCTGTGAATTAAAGACCAGTTGCCTACGTTGTGAAACTCCTCAGTGATTAACACTAGTGTCCCATTTTCTATGTACTTGTTGCATGGGCATCTGGAGGAACTGTGTATGTGACTCCAAACAGCTTTGTTTTGAGTTGCAGAGCCAGTTTTTCTGTGAAGAGATTAATCCAACCGTTGGCTGTGTATTGTCCACTAATCGAAAAGTTTGTGGTTCGATCCCCGCCTCGTTCGGTCAACATGTCAACTGTTGACACTGATACTACTGTTGATAACACAAATTCCCGATGGATGTTCCATTAGCATATGGGTGAATTAGAGGTTAGATTTTCAGGCCAGGGTATCCCCCCCTCTCCTTGGGCCCAGGCCAGATAAGGCCGGTGTTAGTTCAGACAGATTTTGGCCTGAGAACTGGGGAGGGAGCTTTTTGTGTGGTAATAAGAACATTTATACTGTATGTGTTAACAATGTGCCCTTAATCGTTGCATAATAAGGTTACAACATGCGACTGTGTTGTGTCCATTAAGATTCATTTGAACAGATTTCTGACTTTTAAGCAACATTAAATTGTGGTTTAAAGCTATAATGATAACAAAGTTATGACAAAAAAAGCCAGGTATAAATCCGGCTGGATTTTTTGGGGCATGAGAAAATGTAATTGATTAATTTATATTGATGATGATTGTGCATACAGTAGTTAGTGAGTGCGCTGTTGGTCATGTGTCTACCGTATTCCTGATTGTGATATTTTTTGGGCTGAAGTTGCATCAGCAACAACTAACCAGCTCTTCACAGGCTGCACTGGACTCACCATCATTTCTGAATCAAAACTAACGTTAGCTCTCATTAGCTCTCTAGCTATGTATCCTATAAGCAAGTATGCATTGTATTGTTTAGTGCTATTGTTTGTTCAACAGGCAACAACAGCTTGCTAACATCATCTAAGCCAGCAGATCATATGATACAGAATGTTATAGGTGGAGTTGCTAACTTTTAAACTCATAATAAACAGCATGTTTGTCTTTCTGTGCCTTGTTTGCTCTTTAGCTTCTGCCTTGTATCAGCCCCAAATCTAAAGTATAAAAATCCTCTCTTTTTGTTCAGACATTGAGTTAACATTTTTATGAGAAAAATACCTAAACAAAACTCCAATTTGTCAAATGAAGTGAGAACATTATTTTTCTACAATTGGAAGCTAAAGATATAAACAGTTGAACAATTAAGTTCCCCAGACAGAGTAGTTGTATAGTTGTGTCAGACAAGGTGCAGAGCCCCATGCTGACATGACAGGCCTGCCTTAGATCCTGTCTAGGCCTGCTCTCTCGCGCCCATGTCTTACCCCTGTCTTCCTGTCTCACCTTCAACAGTGTCACCTCTGACTCAGTGCCATTTCCCAATGTGTGTGTGAACGCACACAATGAAAAGGACACACTTACACACTTGAAATACACTATTCTGTGACACTGACATGCTTCTTTCTCTCTTTTATGAGTCATACAGTAGATTTATACTGTACATACAGTGACGTGTATCAAGGTTGACGTATGCTGCATCATCTGGGCTACAATAACCAACAATTTTTTTTAAATGTTGGGTTCAAAAATAATGCAAGACTTTGTACTAGAAGAAAATAACTTTGGTCAGTAAGTTGAAAATAATTTTAAATGTTGATGTTTAGAGTTAGAGAGTTAGTTAGAGAGAAAATTTGTTCTGAAGTTGGAGCTACTTATCATGGATAGGGAAGGGTACCTTTCACATTTAAATCGATATGGTACCAATACTGGGAATCGGTACAAATGCAATGGTACCTGTTTTCAGTACTTTTTTGTGTGTATGTGTGGTAGTTAAAATGATTTTTTTTTAAAAATATCAGAATTTTAAATATTTAATAGGGGTCTTCCTTAACAGCATTATTAGGATCTCTGTTTAAAATGGGCTTCAGGTTGTGCACAGAGAGGAGGGGCGGTTCACAGACAGTGGAGTTCTCAACGGGCCTGAAAATTAAAACCCGACCCGTGAGTGTGCCCAAACCCGACCTGAGTCATTTGTATATTTTTTTGGTCCGAACCAGCTTGTCCAGTCGGGTTGGTCAGGGTGGCCTGGCCCAGTGAGACACAGAGATAGAGAGTGGGGAGGGGCAATGTGCTGGGCAGAGCTGTGCACAAATGTGTAAAAAGGAATTTTTACACATTTGTGTTAGCGTCAGCCAGACACTCCTTCACTATCTCACAGACATGAGGTTGCGTTCAGGTACCGAAATGTGGTACCATTTGATTTTACGTAAATAGATACTAAAAATTGCTGTGGGAATTCGGTCGTTTCCAATATAAAAGTACCAAATTCTGTACTCATCCCCTAATAATGGACCAAAATCTTGGCTCAGTTGGAATCATATTTTTTTCTTTAAAGCCAGGGTAACAAGATGATACAACACTGACATATTGTTAATTTATAAATTGAAACATATGTGTGTTAGCAAGTACTTGCCAACTTACACACATCCAGAAAATTTACAGAAACAGCATCTATTTAGAATCGCATTTGTTCCACATGATGGATTTCATGCCAATATTCACTCTCTCTTTGGATCTGACTCCTCTCCAGCAACTCCTCTGCTTCACATTGCTGCTAGAAAAAAGGCTGATGGTATTGGTGAGAAGTGTGGAGGAGCAGCACTACTCATACTCATAATTGCACTGAACCACAGTACAGACTACAGCCTCTGACTTTTTAAATTAGTATTTTTTTTCTTTTTAATTTGTTCATTATAATTTGTTTCTGCACTGGAACTATAGTTTGTAATGTAGCTTTCTGTTTTTCAGCAAAAGTACAGTGCTGCTGTAGCTTAACTACTTCCAGTGCAGGGATGTTTGTAGCATCAGCAGTAACAATCCATAAGTGACGAGCTGAACACTGGTTGCGTGAGTTAAACAAAACAATAAGCTGAGCCGTGAAACCAAAACAATGAGATAATGAGATAATTCTCTGTTTGCCCGTCAGCACAAGAGATATTATACTGTAGAAACTTTAGTTTTGATTGTGCTGTAAATAGATGTTATTTCAAAGTTCACTCAATGAAATCATCATTTAAAAACCCTTAGTAAAAGAGTTGTATCTGTTCATTAACGCATCGCAGTCTTTAAGTCTCTAATGCTACTGGCAGTGCAAAGATCAACCACAACATACGAAGTGCAACTGGCTCAGCAGCACATGGTTGAGTAGAGCTTGTGATACACTCGGTAATCATCCACCGGCATAATTAGACATTTCCATCATGCTTACATGACAGGACTAATTAGAGGCTTAGTTTAATTACTGCCATTGTGCTGTGAATGTACACAGAGGTCTCCACTATATTCCCAAGGTCTGTTTAATATTCAGGTGCAGCAACATTGTCAACATCCTCCGAGAAGCAGTCAGAAAGATTTCCTATCGATCCAGTGCATGTGATACATGCAGGCCCACATTGTGAAGCCACACTGCACTTTATACAGATGGATGATTGACAGGCTGTTGTATTTCCTCAGAAGAGTGTGAACCAGTGAACCTGGTTAATAAAACATTAGAAGCGCCTGAGAGGCCCGGACTCAAGTAAAGGGTGGGGGGAGAAGAGGTCACTGGTGTTCAACCACCATCGCGGCCTCAGAGCCAGCGCGAGATCTCCCCATCCTCCAAAGCACATCACAGGGGGTCCATGTGGCCTCATTAAAATCAAGGAGATCACATGTAAGGACCAGAGGAAGAGGGCTAGTCCCAGCTCAAAGCGCCTGGACTCCCAGGGCATTACTCTTTGAGGAAGCGCCACTGGAGAACACAGGGATAAAGCCTCAAACCGTTAAAACAATGGACATTTAACACAGCCTTTTGCACTCTCCCTTCTCCAGGACTCATTCGGCTAATGCTTCAAAGATAACGCCGCTACAGCTATGCAGCTACCCTGAGTCGGATTGGAAGTGAGCCGTGTCAAGTTCACCTGATTTGATTTCTTAGATAACCTCGTTGGATGGTGAGATAAAGGCTGGCAGCTAGCTGTTTTGTGGTGGTCTGAGCCCTCTTTGCTTTGGATCTGCTCCACACTCGGAGACGCTCTCGGATCTGTTAGATCTCCACTGTTTTCCACACAAGTCTTTATTCATTCCACTCATTACCGAGGAGGAAAAACACTGATATATGCGGCTAAACTGTATAATTGGGCCTTGGCAGAATCTTTTTTTTTTTTTTTTTTTTATTGAACTATTTATTTTTCATGATATCTCAATAATTTACATAGTTGATTGTGTAAAGAGTGGGGGAAGAGTGAGCTGTTAGGCCCATTTTCTAAGTCATTGCATTTGTTCAGCTGTCTGCCTCCCTGTCGCATTCATTTCATCTTTCCCCTCCTTTATTTACTCTGGTCTTTGGACACCTTCCTAGTCGCGTAGAAAGCTTTGCAGCTTGGCGGCGACAGTGTGGCTGTCAGAGTGGGGGGTGCTGTTGTGCATCATCACTGCCTTTAATGGCTCGCGTCACGTTCTGACAAGGCTACTTAAAGCAATGGGCTTAGCAAAATGAGGGGCCGGGCAGCTGGTGCACCTTGGGATAAATAAATCGCTTATTTTTTGTTTTTAAGTCTTATATGTTCCCGGTGAGCAGCAGCAGCAAGCAGCACTGTTGCAGGTCATACAGTACTTATAGCTGACTTTTCCTGCTTCATAAAGAAGAGGGTCAGAACCTACTATACACGACAGAATTGTTAGGGAACATTTACCATGTTGAGATGTCATTAAAAAGCTGCTGTCAGATGCTGTGTGTGGGGGGGGGGCACTTTCTGACCAGGTCTGCAGTGAGAAGAACACCCATAATGAGTAGGTGGGTGGGTGTGTGCTGGTTTGTTTATGGATACAGTCAGTGCAAGAAAGCTCTTGTTTTGGGGGGACAAGGGTTCACGGCAAGCAGGGTAATTATGCTCCATCCGGTGGCTTCGGGATACTTCACAAAAACCTGACACAGGAGGGCAGGAGGGTGGGCGTGCCAGGCGAACGGGGGAGAGGTTGAGGAGGGGAGGGGGGTGGAGGGGAGAGGGGGGGGGCACAGGAACAAACGCTGGTGACAGTGATATTATATGGTGCTTGCAAATACACACCACCCCATAGACACACACACACACACCATCCATGTAACTGGCATGTGCCCCAGGAAGGCACAGGGAATGCCAGGGAGAGAGGAAGCAGCAGAGAGTTAATTAGGGCTTGGATACGCACTCTTAGGGCTCTCACACCTCACTCACCTCCAGCCTGCTTCCTTCCTGTCATTGTTCCCCTGCAGTTCAGCCAGGGAGACACACACACACACACACACACATACAACAAGATGGCCCCCAAATAGCTGCTCCCTCTATGACAAGTTTACCTCAGAAGTGTTGGAAGGAGCACCGGGCGACGACTGTGTGTGTTTCTGTGTGTGTCTATGTGTGTGTGTGTATGGCTCATGGGGTGTGTTTAGCTCCAGCCCAACCAACAGTTAACCTTTTTTTTACTTGGAGAGCAAATACACAGAGACTCCAGCTGTTTATTTACTCATTACCCAATTATCACTCTCGCGGCTATAGATGGCATGGAAGAGTGAAACTTTCCTGTGAGAACAGAAGTGCAGATCATGCTACATGTTGAGCACAGACTCAACCCCCCTCCCCTCCCCTCCCCCCACTTGACAGCAAATACATGTGACACATAAGGCAAGAGGTGGGCGGCGTTATGTCAGGAAACAATATTATGACACATTTTGGACTGTAAGCCGGCAGTGAGATGCATTACTCAGTGTACTGGATTTACCATACTGTATCTATTTAGAATCTGTATTGTGAGTGTGGGCAGACGTATAGATTTTATGTCTGCAGCCCTGTCTCCTCCAAAACAGATTTTATTTTTTGTTTCCATTCAATCAGTTAAAGAAGAAACATAATTACTTCATGTCTTTTTTATGCAACATTCACCAGCTACAACCACTTTGAACCGGTTGTTGTCAGCTGTAATCCCCGTCTGCTCTCCCCGCGACGCGCCTCTCTACGTTTTTAGTGTAAAAATACATTCAAAAATATGAGGCCTCATCACACTGAGGCTGCATCCACACTGCTGCAGGAATATTTCCTGTCCAGACGACTGTGTTATAGCACCACATCAGAATAGAAACCCTACTAATAAGATGTAAAAAAAAAAATGTCTGTTGCATGGCCATTCACATACACTGGACATGTGCATGGCGGTGTAAGCAGTAAACAGTAAGCAGACTGTCTACTCTGCAGCTGATTAGTCGCTGAAAATAGTAGAATGAGTGATAGCAGAGACATTTGCAGCTGCTAGCAAAGACAACGAGATCAGCAATGTACACACACGTTACATAAAATTATGGAGTCCGACGTGGGCTGTAAACATTTCTTGAGATTTTCAAGTGATTCGGGGAACGGTTGGGAAACACTGTACAGTAGTAGGCCATTGTGAGTAATGTTGTAAATCAATAAGAGAGGGGCAACAGACTTCATATAGAGATATTTTAAGTTTAAGTTTCCGTATTAGCTACTGTAACAGTCCAATTTTGGCACTTGTCTATAGTTTAGCTTTTAGAATATTACAAAATGTATCCCACTATAATACGCTGACATTCTAATATTAAATCATCTTTATTTTAACCATATTGCTTCTTCCTATTCCCCATCTTGTGCAGTGTAGGCATGTGATGAGGAAGGTATGAGAATTACAGAGATATATGATTACAGCTTTCAGTAGTGAGAACTGTTCTGTTCTGTTATGATGAAGAAATTCTGATCTATCATGTAGGTTTAGGGAAAGACGGTGATTGAAGTGTGCAGTTACATTATAGGCAGTTTGAGATAAATTAAGACTTTGTCTCGGAGCTGAATCGTGTAAGGAGACTTGAGTTTATAATCCCAGAGTAAATATAGTATACCTGGAAAGAGCATAAAGGATTCCACTTTAAGTAATGTTGCTACATTCCCACATCTCAGCTGTGATGGTCCTGCCTTAGTTGGAAGAAGTGATAAAATAAAAGCAGGAGCTACAGTATAAACACAAAACCCAGGTTGTAATAAATAGAAGCATGAAAGTCTGTGCCATGGTGGAGCAGCTCCTGAAGGAGCAGGAACACGCTGCGGTGGCTGATTACCTTTAATTTATTTCCTATTTTATTCCATTTACTTATACAGATAAGTTGCATGTGACAAAGAGTTTCAGGAGACAGCGTTGGTTGTCTGATCCCAGTCCCTGTGTATTTTTGGATACAATTATACACAGTTATTATCATGTACTCCCACACCTGCACTTCTATTTTGATATGTACTTTCTGTATTAATCTCTGAAAACAGCATCTGCTATGGTGTCGTTTGTTTTCTTCTGCTACTTTTGAAAAGATGGAAGAGTTCCTGTTATCACAGTCATCATGAAACAGATGGTGAGAGGAACCTCGCTAACCCAGACCTCAAAGGAATTCCCGTTGACTGTTCAGATGGCCGGCGTGCTTGCTATAGCAGACATGTTTGTATTCGGATATCAGTGCAGCATTTTCATGGCTTGTGTTACATTTATTTTCTGTTTTCATGGTCATACATCCACATCTTGCCCCTAAGAGGCAATAAATTGATACTTTGCACTGCCACTGTAGAGCTGGTGACCATGTCCCAAACATGAATGCAGTAGATTACAATAGAGCGTATGTTTTCTGCAGACGAGAGAGGTGCTCATTTCGAGAGAGTTGATAGTTTCAGTTTATTTCTCTCCCAAACTGAGGATGGTGTAATCATTGACAGAATTCAGGTGTTGCCTGTAACACCACTGGCAATCCATCTGTTTTCTTGGAGAATTTCCCTAATTGGAAAACTCAATATTTAACTGTGTCTGCCCCTACAGTAAGTGCAACAAAACCCACCAAGCTGAAGAATCAGTTCAAAAAAAGAAAATCCTCCCCCAATACAAACTAAATGGGATTATGATATGGAGCCTATTAAATGAGAGAGAGAGTGTCTCTGCCGCTCGGCTCGTGGTAAATACCACAGGAGTGTGTTATTATGTGCACTTGTGTTTGCACTGATTGAGGAACACACAGGCTGGCTCTTTGGCAGATGTACAGAACGTCATGTATAATGTATGTGTACTCTTTCAGCTAGGCACAAAAGCCAGATGTTCTTTCTATCAGCGGGTCCCCGCGCCGTTAACATGTTGGAACACGGCGACGAAAACCAAACAACAACAAACAAGTGTTTTCTGTTACCAACAGCAGCCATTTTGGAACAAATAACAAAAGGACTTTTCAGGACTCTCGACAGCGGGAGGCCTAAAAGTTGTGTTTTTCCAGAGAAAGAGTGTCGGTGTTTTTCACACACTTACAGTTTTTTGCTTTTTTTTTTTGTCATTGTGTCGTATCTGTCTTTCTTTCCGTGTCAGGTTAATGAGGGAGTTTCTTTTTTTGTTGCATTGCATGTGTGGTTTCCAGGAGTCTCTTGGTGTGCAGGTTTGGCAGGGTGACAAAGAGCTCTCCCAGGGCTAAACAAACAGCTGTGGCATATGGGTAGGACGCTACAGCGCAGCGCCACGTCTGAGCCGCGCGGCATGAGGGGACCAGGGAATTGTGGGAATGTGAAAACCTAACCTGTCTGTGTTTAACGCCCTGGTCAGTCACGTTCTCGCGAATGCAGCAGCAGCAGCAGCAGCAGCAGCAGCCCCACTCGGCATTCATTAGGTGCAGGGGCCTGAGTCGTGCCCCCACGATGAAAGCCCAGTGTCAGGCGTGAGCTCTGATGCCATGGCGAGGGAGGGAGGGAGGGAGGAGGGGGAGAAGTGGAGGAGAGAGGGGGGGGGGGGGGGTACTCTGAGAAGACCCACCCTTGGGTATCCATCACACACAGCCATCACTCGGGAGCAGAGTAGACCTGATAAATAAATCAACTTAGAGGCCCAGTGAGGTTTCAGGGCCTATTCCTCTTTATGAGTACAGCAGGGTGAGAGATGGAGAGAGAGGGAGGGAAAAAAAAAAAAACTTTGACTTCTTCACGCCTTGGTCCCAGTAGGCATGAGGACCAAAGACACCAACTCTGTGATTCTTTCAAAAATTAAATATATTCACTTATCTGAAAGGCCCAGGCTCAAGATCCTCATCTTTTTCTTTAACATCCTAGATAAAAGTGTGAGGACTTTCCCATTGGCTTTCAATCGGCAGCTCTTTGAAAACTCATACTTAATGATTTGAAGGTCTTTTAGAACTTACTTTGGGACAACAATTTCTGAACTGCCCCTTTTATGTGGAGATAAGTAGAAAAGGCCTGTATGAAAACATCAGGGAGCTTCAAATTACCCCAACTTTAGAAAGAACATTGGTTATTAGGGCTTAATTGAACACGACTGACTCCACTCCAGAAGCCCCTCTTTATTTTTAATCCATTCCCCAAAGTTTTATTTGTGCTGTTATTTATTTATTAGAGACAAAAGTAAAAGACGCGCCTCAGATTTAGCGGTGCGTCTTGGCAGTAACTTTACAGATGGGGGACATTAGGGTTACAGATCCAAGCTGCTTTCAGTACAATGCCGCGGTGGCTGAGGCAGCGCAGACAAGTGTCGACATGGGCTTCACCCCTTCAAACCGCTGGCTCCATTTCATCTTCAGACGCTCAAATTAAATACTTGAGTGGTGGATTTAAAAATTTGTCCCCATCAAAAACACCCTAAGGAACAAAACAAAACAAAGACTGGGTTGGGAGGAGGAGGAGGAGAACAAGGAGGAGGAGGAGGGTTGGGTGCAGGAGGAGAAGGAGGAGGAGGAGGGGGGTGGGTGGGGGGGTCATGAGACAAAAGCACAATTCAAATTCCCTGTGCACTCTGTCTCAGTTAGAAACTTAATGGTTGTGTTTACCTTCTCACCCTGAATGTTTTCTCTCAAGGCTCTCCTTTAACATACTGTATTTGACTCTAGGAAACATTTCATTCCATCTTATTTTCCTATCGCTTCCTCATTCCGTTTGTTCTCGGCTGCTGTTAAGTTTGCTGCAGTTTGGCAAGTGTTACATAGCCTGAATCGGAGATGTGTCTTAAGGCACATTTCTCCCTGACAGAGGCTGCCGTATGAGAGGGGTGACAGCGTCGGCTGGAAATTCTTTCTTCCTTTGTGGTTGAGATAAGTAAGCATGCACAACACCCCTGTGATTAAAATCTCCTTCTGATATTTCTATCAAGATTTCTATTAAGAGACAGACAGGGGGGGAAAGAGGCTGCCAAAACAGCACGCAGACGAGACAAGTTATATACATCCTGAGAGTGAATACCGTTCAAAAAGAGCGGAGGGTATTTAAAATATTTAAGCCAAAGTCTTTTGGAATTTTTTCCAGTGTTTATTGTTTGTTGATTGCGAGCATCAGAATACATTTACAAGCAGGGATTCCAAACCCGGAGCGGTACATCTCGTGCAGAAGCGTGGACCGTCACTCATGGAGAGCAGGGTGGTGGGGGGGGGATATGACACACGAGGAGCGATCCCTGCCACGCACTTGCTGACAGTGCTGCATTTCCACCCTGTCTGAGGCACTTCACAGGCTCGGCAACAATCACCTGTCACCTCCCAAAGTATCTGGTAATTGTGTTTCCACCATACAATTATGTACGGTGAGGCCACAAACAGCAGCCGGCTTTAATTCTGCTTCCTCACCGTTTCATATTTTCACCCATGTCTGAGACAAAAGAGTCATTTACATTTCCTTGGGCAAGTGCTCTCTGTCACCCCCTCCCCTCCTCTCCCCTCCTCTGCTCGTTCTCTCTCTCTCTCTCTCACTAACAAAAGCTTATTTAACCCAAGGTTAGATTACAACAGTGAGGTGATTGCCTGGCCCTCTTCCAGCTTCCCATTATCAGAGGGGCCACCACCTAATCTGGAGGAGCAGCTCTTCATTAATGTATTATTAACAAGCCTGTTACAGTGTAATGCAGGAAAAGGCCCTCCACTGGGGATAGTCTTAATGGGGAGGGCAAGAGTGCGCCTAGTGAAGCAGATTACAGCGAAAGGCCAACGAATTGGGCTGAGAGGGGACTGATGAGGTCTGACCCTCATCATCCTCCACAATGGATGACAAAGAGTCATCTTACCAATTAGCTTAATTGCATATTTGGAATGTTAAAGACATCGGGGTTTAATTGAAAGACACCGTCCGACCCCCTAGTGAGCGACGCTGCTGTAAACAATCTCATTCGCACATGTGTGGTTAGGTAACCTATCAGAGTGGATCAGGGTTGGATAATTGTTTCATTTGATACTGAATGATGTCAAAATGGAGGCGGAGAGTCAGTTTGTTTGTAGAATAAAGAACAGTCAAAATATTTTGTAGCAGAGAGTGATAATGTTTTACTTTACTGCACCGATGCTGATTTTGCGCCACAAATTCTAAACAAGATATTGGCATATGTCCATGTCTAGTAATGTATGGTTATATTGTGTTAATTAACATTAAATATTCTCCATACACAGTGTATTTATGGATAGAAAATGCAGTAATTTCCTTAACAACTCAATCTGCAATATCCTAGTTCAATGGTTTTTTTTCATCATTCGCTAATGTTTATGTGTTTTTTTATATTCCATCAATTAAGAGAAAGTATAATCATTGGTTACTAAGTCCGATCCAACACCCGGAACAAAATAATCCTGTAAGTACTGTAGGTCTACTGCCTGTGTAACCAACCTGACTGAGACAAAAATCTATTCAAAAACACACTGGTAAAACTCACCTTGGCATTCAGTGACATGTTCCGTCAGTACAATGAACAGCAACAGCCAATCCCAGTTCCACATTTCTCGTCGTTAAAATCTAGTTTGATTTGTGTTAACCAAAAACTACATTACCCAGCTGTCTGAGAAAATGTCAACTTTTTAAAAATACAACTTCATATTTTTAAAGATATATCTCTTCAGTAGTGGGCCTGGGGAAGCTGTTAATAGGGTGGGGTAAATATTGTTGTCTTTTTTTTGTGTGGGCATTAAGAAAAATGTTGATTGCCACTCATTTTCTCCTTTTAACTGTAATAAATCTGCTTTGTCATGACGCTAAATTCTCTTTTGCTGCTATCTGACTTACAGCTAACGGAAAAATAGCTGCCTCACAGATGTAGCATTGGATTAAAAGAATGCAAAAGCAAGTGAGAGAGAGACACACACATTAAAATACAGAATTTGAATGAATCAACTAACAACAATAGTGGTGTATGACACTTGTTTACAGTCCAGTAGTGAATAATGAATCAGTGTTGGAGCTGAATTCATGAGTGCTTTGTCCTCATCACGTGACGCCTATAAAAACATGGCTAACCACAGCTCCAGATTCCTCCTGCCTATAAGCACATGTTCCTCCCTCCACTCTTCACACTCCCTCTCTCCTGTCTAATTGACTTCATGCCTGTTCATGAAAAGGATCCTAGTTTCCACCTGCTCTGCCTCTATTCACAGCGTAACACCAAATTCTCCTGTGCTCTCACTCTATTAACAGAGATCATACCCAAGTTCAGCTCCCTGCTATTATTGCAGGAGATGCTAAAATCTCATTTTCAACTCAATTTAACCTGGTCCACCTCAGGGGGAATGGAAAAGTCCTCTCTCTGACTTAATTATGTACATACAGTACAGCAAGTCAAGGAAAATCTTTTCATATTAACATTTGGAGTTTTGTTTGGCAGTCAGAATACAACAATTGCTGCTATTTATAAGGATCATCATCATCCGCCACCGATTTAATAACAGAAAATTAAAAGAAAAGACAGATTTCTGTGGCTCATTATGGTGTATGTGTGTGTGTTTGTCAGCGTAGAATCCTAATTGGTGCTGGTTTTGTAAACAGAATATTTTTCTTTTCAAATTACTATTAAAGACTCCTTCATTTGATTCAGTCTTTTTCAACTAGGTGCACCAATTATAGTTAATAATTCAGTGATCTTTATGCAGTCAGTTCAAGTGACCTAGATAGCAGGTTTTTTAATGAAGTAGTCTCTTGTTTCATATTCCACTTGCTTCCATTGAGAGACCTATTGCCTGGCTGCACCGTGTCACAGCCAACCTTCACACCCTGACTCCCCAAAACTGTAAACTCCACAGTAAATTGACTCTGGAGGTGCAGTGTCTGCGCCTATTGGGCAAGATTGTCAGATAATGTCATTCGTTGCCACTCGGTATAGATGTGGATCGGCTGTGGCGCGTTTCCAATGCTGCGTTCTCAGAAAGAATTCAGCCCTGCTTTGATATGATCACCCATATGGATATTCATGTGCTCCAGCAGACGGCAGGCTTAAATCAGTTGCAGCACTGTGAGATAGAGGGCTCTTTCTAACAAGAGTAAGAGGTGACGTTTACGTGGCATCCTTGAGGAGGTTGTCTGTGGCTGTTGCTTTGAGCTCCCCTCAAGCAGATACACAGATCCTTAGCAGAAACAGTCTGGCTCAGTGTTTAATGGTACACCAATACCAGGTTCAGTGTGATACTCAGGCTCCTGTCTGCGCTCCTTCCTCCCAGCTATTGAGCACTGTTACTGGGCCATCTGTGACTAAGTGCTGTGCAGTTACCCCAGTTTTGGAGCATTACCCCCAGCACATCTATGATCTTAATGAACCCACAAGCTTTTTACTGTCAATCAATAATTGAACAGCCACTGAAGGAGCTTTTTCCACAGCTATTTGAAGGGGCACAAGGGTGGCTGAGTTTACCCAGCAAGTTAAAATGCACAGCGGAAAGCTTTGCCATGACTGAATACAGCTGCAGCTGCTGAAGCGGATGCAGAAGCAAGTGTACCCATGCTTTATTCTGTGGGCTGGGAGGGCTTTTTTATGTTTTTTTCTTTTTTTTCCCCTTTTTGGCGCCTGTTTCGGGCCCTAATCCACAAAATCTGTTTGAGCAGCACGTGACATACAAAAACACAGTGAATACATGGTCTCAGCCGTTTCTATCTGATCCTCATTTTCACCTCATTTGCACCTATAGGGATGCATCTGACTACTATTAACAACAGGTCATAGCCCAGCAGTCTACTAGACGCAACACCTTCAAGCAACTGTCAAGTCAGGCATGATGCCTATTAAAGTCTCACAGTGATTGAATCCAGCAATGAAGTCAGACAGGCTTTATCGCTTTGTACTGCTTTTCACAAGTAATTAAACACAGACATGTATCCCAATAATAATTACCCCATTATCAGATTTAATCTTACATTGAGCCTATGTTTAGGTTATGTTAAAGTAAGTGCTGAATGCACAGTGTACACCCTAAGGCATAAGTACAGTGGCCTTGAGAGCTAATCATTGTACAACTGAAAGAACGCATGGCAATATACAAAACACAATCAATGAAAAAAACAACAACAAACACCTGCATCGATTTCACAAGCACACTGTGCACACAATGTGTTCACGTTCACTGCAAATACCAAAATCCCAATCACATGCAGAAAAGACAAAACACACAATCAAATACAGAAAATACAACAAAATACACTGAAAATTCTGAATACACAAACAAATAAAAAAAAAAACACTGCAAATACAGAAAACACCACCAAATGAGCTACAAACACACACAGTACTACAGCTCATCACAACAACAAAAAGGAACTAAGTTACAAAAGTTTCCAGAAGAAAAAAAATAAACCCATACTTGAATTTCTAGACAAGCCAAGTTACCGGTATACTTGTTAAAGTCGGGTATATGTTGTGAGATCACCAATCATAGTTAACTCTGCAAAGTAGGTCATTGTACTGAAGTGATTTGCACCAAACTGGTCAGAGAATAGGGCATGGGCTTGGGAAAGAGCCCAAGTTCTTGTTTGGTGCCGATCCAGATAAAAGGGCAAATCCAGGCTCACTCCCCTCACAATTGTGAGATGAGGCATCTTGGTCAATATATCAGGTAGGATATGTACCCTATCCAGTGCTAGTTTTAGTTTTAAAAGTGAACATTCCCACCACTGGCACAGATGTGTCCTATACTGTGTCTTCAAAATTTACTTTAAAACCTGATTTATACATTTGCCCCTTTCCCACTGGCCAAAAAACTCTTTGAACGATTGGAAGGGGTTATTGGGGTAAGCTGAGCACAGCTGCAAGATATGCCACCTTTTGTTGCTATAGGAAACCATAAGAAAATTGAGCATGTGACCAAATATTTAGGAGGAAGGTATCATTTCATGCAGTCTGTGGAGGTAAGAACCACTTGGGTAAAGAGGTTAGACGTTTATGTCCAACAAAACATTTTTCTCGAAAGTGAATGTAGTCGATCATAAGTTTCATTATTGTGTTTAGTCCAAAGGAGATAATTATAAAATTTGTTTTATACATGAGTTGTGGTATCTATGAGCTACAACATGAGGTACTAAACCGAGCATGAAAGTGCACCATTTTAGCTGTGGGGACTAATAAAGTCAATATGTGGGGTAAGTTGAGCCACCTGCCCTATACACTTAAATAGCCTGAGTGTATTTTGTCTGTATATGCCCTAATTATTAAATCAAGATTCTGGATGTGTATGATTACAGTAAGTACGCTCCTGAAAACAGGCAAAGCTATTTATGGTGAGCCAAGCTTTACTTTCAAAGAGAAAGATGAGGGATTCTTCTCAAGATGCGATGTAATCGCAAAACTCAGCAGCAGGGCTGAGCAGTGGCTCAGCAGGAAGTCCCAGCAGTTTGTATTCACCTGCAACCTGGACAGGTGGAATATTAAGTAAAGGGGGAGGTGGGAGCTGGATGGAGGGGAGGGAGGGGGTGGCACAACTTACCCTGCTCCTATGCCCAATTGTGCCACAAGACTATATTATCAAAAGAGTTATGTTTGTAGGGATGCACAGCATCCTGAAATATATGCAGATATGTTAGTTAGCAACAAAACTATAATGTCTTGTGTGTAATCCTGAATATGTGTATATCATGTAGTAATCCTGAATATGAAAAGTAGCTCATTTTACCCCAATCTCCCCTACTTTTTACCCTTAATATAAACATATTTCCTCTGGTCAGTATTAACAGGAAGCAACATATAAGTTTCCATTGCTACATAATGATGTATTTATATGTGAAGCCAGATAAAACTAAACCTGTAGCTAGTTGAACATCAGGAATGTCTTAAGCATATAAAGGCCTGTGTCACCTCTATATTATAAAAACTTGAAACATCTTGTCCCAAAATATGCTGAAACACTAGTCCCTGCATTTGTTACCTCTGAACTGCTGTGATTCTTTATGATCCCGACGTAGCAATAACTCAGTGAAAAGCCTCTAGTTGATCCAAAATGCGGCACGAGTCGTGATAGGAATGATTTTTAGCTCCCTGTAAAATCCAGAATAGAATTTAAACCCCCTCTCCTTACGTGCAAAGCCCTTCATGACCGAGCTCCGTTGCATCTTAAAGAGCTCATAGTTCCCTATTATCCTAACAGAACTCTGCTCTCTAAATGCAGGTCTGCCTGTGGTTCCTGGGGTCTCCAGGAGTGGAACGGGAGGCAGAGCCTTCAGCGATCAGGCTCATCTCCTGATAGCAGAACCATCTCCCAGTCTGGGTTGAGGAGGCAGACACCCTCTCTACATTAAAGATTAGGTGTAAAACTTTCCTCTTTGATAAAGCGTCTATTTAGGTGAGCCCTGAACCATCCCTTAGTTATGTTTCCATAGGCCAAGGCTGCTGGAGGAACTCCCCTAACGCACCGAGCACTTCTCTCTTCCCTCTTCTCTTTCTCTCCCAATGCATTTATATCAAACTTTCACATGTTGGCTCTCTCCCAGAATATTTTTAAAGTTAGCTTTTTTGGCATTTTACCTTGATAATCAGAGAGACGGATAACATGGATGATGAGACAAATGCCTAGTCTAGATCTGAACATGTGCCACATCAGCAGTAAGTTCTCAGCCTGGTATTCACTTCACCAGGTGAGCAGGTGCGTCCTCTGCTTTCCTCTGTCCGTCTCTCCATGTCCTCATTCTACAGGCGTCTCTGACTCTGCAGCTGCAGGATCTGTGTCAAAATTACAATATCTTTGGCGCAAGGCAGTTACTCCATATTCACTCAACTGAAAATGTAGCAGCGGTGTAGTTTAGTTCGCGCTTGTCTGTAGGAATAAGGTAGTCTTGGAAAAAATAGTGTCAAAGGAAAGTGCTGTTTTGATGGAAAGATAAAAGAGATTTTAGCGGATATTGGATGGTTTTGATCACCATTTTACCACCAATGTTTTTTTTCTGCCGGCCCTGTCCACATCAGCTCATCATTTTGCAAGTATCTGACACTGTTGAATTCCTAGTAAAGCCACAGATGGCCATTGAGGTGGGGCAGGTGTGGTCCTGAGACTGACATGTACGCTTGGCAGAAGCTGGTATGCGCTAAAGTAACAGTTCATATAGATCAAAACCTATTTTTTGTACCAGGCTGTAAACATGTGATGGTTTCATTTTTCATCCTCGGGGGTTACAGAATCTACTTCTGGCAACACATTGATTCACTACTGTACAGTACCTAGCCAAATAACTCCAATTATCAGTTTAAGTGCCTTAAGGAAAAATAATCAAAAATGATAATTGTATTTCTCAACAATTTGTCTATTTATAATTATATTAATCATGTCTGTTTATTCTTATATAATTTGTGTTTTCTTAAGATAAGGAAGCTACTTCCCAACTTGTAGTGCATCTACAGCTCAGAACTGGTTTATCTGCTTTGAAATGCACTCGTAAGTCATTTGTGTCACATCCAGCTATGCAGAGTGACGTCGTTACTGGAATGAGGCAAGAACTCTACAGTCACTGGTCCTGAGCTTGTGAAACTCCCACCATCAGCTGGCAGTAACAGTGTTCTTCTTGGGTTGCTTTTAGTCGGGAGGTTAAGCAGCTGAGAGCAGAGTTTTTCTTCCTCTTGCATTCCCCCACAAGCGGCGGGGGAATACAAGAGGAAGTGTGTCCCCTGGTTCTCTTAGCCCTCTTTATCCTGAGACTTCCACAGAATAGACCTTAAACCACTTTAGCTCTGCTTTATGGTATCATCATTGAGTCACTTGTGACATGTAGATGCACAGGGTGCTAGAGATCTACAGATTCATCCATTATTTATGAATTGTGTCGCAAGGATATAAATGCTGCTATCTCATTGTGGGGTACTTGGCCTTTCGAACCCCGGCTCACAAACTGCACCATCCATTCACCGACAGTGATGCTGAGCTTTTCATTCCATGACTGCTCATGTGGAGAGTATTGCATCTGCCGAGGGAGATGGTCGAGACTGGACCCCAGCCGCTTTGCTGTGTGCATTTCCATTTTTTGCATTATTTTATGAAGACTGGAAGAGTGTAAGCAAACAACTTTCTGATCCGCCTGAGGCCAGCCCTTAGAAGTGAAAAAAAGCCATGTCCTGCATTCTCCTGGGAACCATAAATCCTTCTCCACACAAACTTCCCCTTAATTAGTTGGACTGTGCGTAATGGGAAAACATTAGTATTGCTATGAGGGGAGAGGGAGTTTGAGTGACAAGGTCCTGCTCTTGACTTTTGTTGAATTAAAGGAGGATAGCTATCGAAGGTTTGGTATATTGAAATGGCCATTTGCATATTTGCAGCTATATTAAAGGGGATTAGCTCCAGCCAGTGAAGCACAACAAACAGAAGGAGGAGGACAGCATGGTTTAATATCACAAATGACACCCAGGGAGTTACCCCCTAGCTCCAAGCCTGATTACAGCTTCTTAATTAGGACAGCTTCTCAACTCTCACACATCTTCTTCCCCTGTTCTGCCGTGTACTGCAGGAGTTTAGTCCCAGATTCAATATTTACCCTGCACTTCTCTACTTGTACCAGGAGTTACCGGGGATAGAGGGGTGAGTTGGGGGTAATATTAATCATGAAATCTGCTCTTCGTATGCAGGTGCAATCCAATTAGCAGGCTGGCATTTAAAGGACTTTAATTAATATTTCGTCACAGATGAAATCCGATCTCAGTTACGTTTAAATGCCTATCACATGAGCCCCCCCCCCGAATATTGAGAACCTGGCTGTTGCATTATCAGCAGGTCGGAGACGATTGGAGAGACGGATGGAGCTGAGATTTAGCTTCCTCTGTTGACACCTCACACATGCTGAGTGAAAACTGTGGCACAGTTACAACTTTGTTACATCCTGTGGTTCCAAGAAATGGGAGGACCAGTTATCCCTCTCAGGACAGGATTAAATGACATATGTGAATGGGAATATACAATACACTTTAGAGTGTGTTCTGGCCAGCAGCTCTCTTAGGCTCATTTATCAAGTTTATTTCCCTTTTAAAGAATATGAAATTAAATATTTTAGGGTATGCCAGTATTTTGTATCAGATATACTACCCCTTTAAGAATTGCATATGCATGGCATCTATTGCCATTCATCCGTTAGCAATGCATATTGAATAACCCAGATGACTATTGATTGTTGTTTACATTGGCATGACAGTAAATGTGTAGTAACACATAGCTAAGTAGTGGCAGAAGATAACTATGTAATCAAGTGCATTTACTCAGGCAGTGTAGACCTACATACAAGCCCTAACTATTTCTGTTTCCTGTCTCCTTATACCCCATATACAGTATACTTAATAATTGCATGCACAGTGTAATGTATGTCTGTGTATATCTACTGTACACGCGCATTCTTATACAGTATATCAAGTATATACAGTACGAGATTTACGTTTTTCAAAGACTATCATATCTGCCTGTAGCTCATGGTTATGGTCCTGAAACCTGTAACCTTTGACCTTTAACATTTAAGGTGAATTCAGCTTAATGCATAGCTCAATACTCTAGTTTTTTTAAGCAGACAATATGTTTGTAATTTGGCTTTGAGCCAAACTATCTTATCACATGTCTATACAGCACAGAATATCATGAATATTGTAAATATTACAGTGTAATCTGTTTTGTAACGTAGCATTGTCTAGTAGTCTTTGCCTGTCTTTGTGATTCACTGCTAGCTACACATCATGCTAACCCTCTTACTATATAAACTGGTAAAAAACAACCCTATATGGACAATGTTATATACCTCTAACATTAATATTGAAGATTGTGTCATCCTCACTTTCTGTTGAGGTTCAGCTCATGAAATCACACAGGGGCCGCTGACCTGCAAAGATGCAACTTGAACCACTTTTTTTCAGCCTCTATGGAGGCTGGGGGAGGTAGGGTCAAAGGTCAATTGTTGCAGAAGCCACAGAGGATCCTCTTGGGTGAAGATCCTTGAGACGTTTCCCTTAAACCAAGACACCATGGCCAGGTTTCACAGGTCTGCCCTGCAGCTGCCCTGGGGCTTGAATACATCTGGTTGTGTATAGGGTGGTACCATCGGCCACAAAACCCCAACCATTTCCCCAGTCAATGGTGCACTTGATGTAAATGTTTAAGTGGGTTTACTGGATTTCCACCACATTGTGTAGAGTGCATTCAAACTCATATTACTGGTTGTGATGTTGATGCTGGAGGAGGTTTTTGGTACCATACTGTAGATGCAGAGGGCTGATGCATGTATATTAATGTGCATCTGAATGTAAGGAAACACGCTAAGTAGCCTCCACTGGCTGTAACACAATAACATTAGACCGCACATCTAGAGCTAAATAAGATTTTGATGATTTGCATGTCATTTAGTGTGGTAAAGCGTATAGTGAGCACTGATTGGGAATCCACTCAGCCAGAACTAAACTGTGTTTGCTCTATCCACAGTGGAAAAAAAATCATATTAGCAAAAATAAATGTTGGTGGGTTGTTAGAGAGTCTGATTATGTGTGTCTCAGGCAAATTGGCGGTAATGAGTCAAGAGACTGCACTCGTTCACATACATTAAAACAGCAATCATTAGGAAATTAGGGCCCAGATTAATCCTGTTAATGACACACTGGTGCTCATGGGAAAAAAGACGGCCCCAGATGTCGGGATGCGGTGCCGTGATGAAGCATCAACAGTGTGCGACGGCTCCTGCTCTCGCCTCCTCCTCCTCCTCCTCCTCCTCCTCCTCCCTCTCTCTCTGTCTCTCTCTTTCTCCCTGCCTGACGGTAACGCGGGGCTGCTCCTGCACAGCGCCGCCACTTGAAATGCAAACGAGGGGGGCCGCAGCCGACTGCTAATGAGAGCAGATCCCAGTGATAAGGAGCGAGAGGGAGAAGGAGAAAGAAGGGGGGAGAAGGGAAAGTGAATAAATTAAAAAAAAAAAAAAAAAAAAGGAGCGATCTGAACTGAGGATAAGACGCAGCAGCAGGAACTCTGATGTCCCCAATTAGGAGGGATGTCACCCCCTGTCTGGGCCGTAGTAATAAAGCCCTCACTCTGTATTCGGAATCACATGGCTCCAACACTGTTAACATTCTAATATCTTGGGCGTGCGTGGTAACATTAATTACTTGGCCATTTGGATGACTCCTGAATCTCCTTAATGTTTGCTTCCAAATGGAAATCTGAGCTCAGGCTTAGGAGTGTTACATTAGAAAATAATAAGTAATATTTACCCAACCAGCAAGCCGCCATGCCTGCTCTGCAACTGGTTCAATTTCTCCTATTGACTGTTTGGATATACTGTCCTCCTATACAAAGGCAATTACTCCATGAATTTTAAAACCAATGTGATCCCTGGAAATGGTGTCTTTTTCTGCGGCTTTTTGTTCCTCTTGCACGTAAAGCCCGCTGTTTGAGAGAGGCTGTGTCACATTTAGATTTAATTACAGGTGTTTGAAATCTATGCAAATCTCCCCCGATCTATTCCTATCAGCTGAGGCCGGTAATTGAAGACAATCTTCCCAAACAATTCCTGCTACCATTAAAATTCATGGTCACCTTGAAAGGCACGTCTGCAGCTGAAAATTCCTGTCAGTCGACATTCTCCCTCTCTGTGAGAAACAAACACTCCTCTTCTTCTTTAGTTGCTACAGTATATATCATGCTAGATGCCAGATAAGGAATTGCAGACTGTGACTCCAAATGGTCAACTTTCATCTGAGCGGATGCCGTGTCTACTGTATTGTTTTCAAAGTGTAGTGAACCCAAAAGAGAAAGGGTAAAGCCATTTTGGTGTGTGTATACAGCAGAAATGTGTTCTTTGGGGTGGCAATATAAGAGGAGCCCTGGATAAAGGAGAAAAAGATTACAATTTTTCCCCCCATGTTGTGGTGGCAGAGCTGCCAGCGAGAGGCTGAGAAGAGCAGCGAATGTAATGGTTGTATTACTGCACTCGGCGATGCATTATTAATGCAAACGTGATCAAGGCAGGTGGACAAGCCCAGGAGAGATAGCGCTGCTTAATGAACAGCCCCCTCTCTCTCAGCAGAACAAGGCCTGGCAGCTGTTAGTGTTGCACTGTGAGGTGTGAGCTGCTGTACCTTTGTGGTTAAGGTAGCCCCTATTTAATTAACAAATAATCTGCAGCCGCTTCTAATTGACTCTCTTCATAGACCAGTGCATGTGTCATCACTGTGGTCATGCCCACCTGCATTTTAAATGGAAACGTAAACGGATGTTTTGTGCCATTCATCTATTTTTTTTTCCAGGCGTATCAAATTGTGCATGACTGGACTGGAGTAAATGAATCTAAATATACACATGTTGAAATATGTTTCTCTCAAAATAAAAGCATTTCGCTCTTCTTTTTTTTTCACACAACAGCAAATGGGGATTTCTTCAATACGCTGATGGGCCTCAGCAACAGTGTGTGTAATACCAGTCTACAAATAAATGCAGTGCCATGACGGAGGTGTAATGTAAAAACATCCAGACATCTGGAGCCAATGGACTACTGTAATTTAAAATTAATTAGAAAATGTACATTGATCTACTTTTAAAAGCATCATTACAAAAGCGCATACAGATCTTCTTACACTGAGTGCGGGTTACATTCTCACTAACTTTCTAAGATGTGGCTCTCACAACACGACAGTGACTATTTCTATAACTATTGTGTAAAAACGAGCTAGTGCAGCCACTAATCCTGTGCTATTCTTTATCTTAAAAGAGCTCCATGTATGAATCCTCGCTGCAGAACACATGATTATTTAGAGGCTGTTAAATTCACACATAATCGTCATAGTTGATAGGAATATTGCTGATGTGTGCTTCGAGGATTGCTTTTATAGAGGATAAAATCAATTTGACTTTAAATTTTCATTTAATTTTTTAGAGCGCGCACATGGGCCTGCCAAGGCACCGGCTTCAGCAGACCATGTTTTTAAGTCACATACTGCCCCCTAGTGTGAGTGTGAAGCATTGCCGTCTTAAAATCAATGCCTCTGCTCTGCCTGGCAGACTGCTCCAGTGGGATGGTCTGCTGCTGTACATAAAGATGCATTGTAGGAAAATTGCAATACATAGATTTGGAAAAGTGCATGATTATACAAAATAGTTTTTCGCCAGTGTGTGTTTCCGAACAATGGTGTAATATGAGGGCATTTATGGATTTAGACCAGTTGAGTGGGGGATAGGTTGTGAGACTAGGGGAAAACTATTTTCCCAAATGTGCTTTCACTGCAGTTAAAGTCAGCAAAGGATGGACTGTGCTCAGGAGGTCAGGCAGGACCAGGGTCAGGGTTATTGGTCATGTTAGGGTCAGAATACTGTATACACTTTCCAGTATTCTGTGTTTACCATCATTGAGACACATTTGTGTGTGTGTGTACAGTAGTGTGTGTGTGTGATGTATTCATTTATACTCAAACCCCTAAGGTAATACCAGCTCCAAGCAGGTGAACACACCCCGCCAACCCCAGCCGAGGACCCCATGCTGTTTTGTAGGGGACCGTATCTTGCAAAGGGCCTACGGGGCCCCGCAGTACAGATTTCAATGCTGATAGGAAACGAGCAATAATAATGCAAAAAGTGGAAAGGTGGGCAGGCAGCCAGGTAGAGATGCATGCATGATGCACTGACACATGCAAAGACACAAACAGACACATACATACTCTCATTGATTTAGCCGTGTTCAGCTCTTCAGACAGGAAGGACGGAGGTTAATGGAATACTTATGGATGTAGTGTGTCTGAGGCTGAGGGAAAGATTGGGGTGGAGGTGGGATTTTGGGGTCGCGGTGCTGCTCACCGCCTCGGCGAAGCCCCCGCTAACCGACAGAGTGCATCCCTTCGTCAGGCTGGATTAAGCGCATGTCAGGCTAGACAGAGCAGATAGCGGGGTTTATGTTTCACACAGGACGCACGCACCGTAGCAACACCAACACATACACTCTGTCCTTTTACAAAGGATTTGGTCATGGAACAGTTATTTATGACTCCAGATATGGACAGACACATGGGCAAATTATTCTAGGATTATAAAGATGATGCTTGAAAGCCATCAGTGTTATGAATTTGAATGAGATGATAATGTTTTTTGGATGTGATGGGGCATTATTTTATAGAAGGGGGGATAGAGCAGTAATATGTTACAGCTGTTAGTTCTGACATGCAGGATTTAGAATCTGGAGTGATTTGAATTGCTGAAGTTGGTTGGGATCTAGAAATGCAATGGGTGTGCTCATTTCTAAAATGGGTAAAAAGGAACCATGTGAATCCTTTGGATTTCTCAATTTATAATGAAGAGTGACGACAGAAATTGTCGGTATTTAGAACTTGTTTAGATTTTGATCGGCTCTGAACTCGTTCCAAACCAAGGTTAACTGAGCGAGGCGCTTTGTAATACCAATGCGAGCCAAGGGTACAATTGTATCTCCGAACGACTTGTCATTATATTTCAGCCAAGCAAAAATAAACATTTGGATACCGTGAAGCCAAGAATTGATTGTGGCTTTGGGGAGGGTAACATTGTAGCCCATGTAGCTTTGCCTGAGGCTGAAGCTTACCAGTGCTTTTATACATAGTTTATTCCTACCTGTTCTCTCTCCATGTTTTGGACCTGTATGATAGCATCTGCTTCAATTCCCCAGTCGGAGCAATCTGTTTGAATCCACAAGGTTGTGAATAAAACAAACCTGCTCTCCTGCTCAGCTTAGTGTATAATGCAGGACCTCGCCATTGGTCATGAATTGACAAAGTCCACATAGAGCTATATCCCACACCCTTACCTGCTGGAAATAGCCATACAGCAGATATGCTGCTATCAAGCAATGAGGTGGGAGGAATTGCATGACGGCGAGAAGAGAATTCTCATTGAAAAACCTTCGGTGAAGACGAGCAGAAAATGGGACATTATGTTCGGAGGGAGTGGACACCCCCCCACACACACACACACACTCCCCACCCAGAAGACCACGGTTCAAGGTGCCGGGTGGACACAAGGATTGCTGGGCGAGGCGTGCTAACAAAGCCACAGCCACCAGCCTGGTCTCAGGGAAGCACTAAGCCTGAATATTTCATGGCTCCTCCAAGCACAAAAAGACTACAAAACTGACCTGGCTCATTTGGAGCCGTGTGCTCACTGAAGGTCAGGACCTGAAAACAGAGAGGCAGAGGCAAAAGACCTATAAGAGAAAAAGGCCAAACATCAAACACACATCTAACGCTTAATAAAATAATTCTTTTGTTTTGCATATTGTTGTTAACGCTTTCGACACGCGTGTGCGAGTGTTATTTTTGAACACTTGAGACTTGCGTTCACTCACAGCACATAGAGTCGGTTCATTAGATTGATGTATTTTCCTTCTTGTTGTGAATGCGCAAAGTTGCTCTTTATTATAGAAAGCCTTGACGAGGTGGGTGTAAAATCCATGTTCGTTCACTTCTCCTAACGACACAAAAGAGAAAACAATGAGGTGGTTTATACCCTGCAGACCCTAAAGGGAGGCGTTTAGCTCCTTGTGACTTTGTGTGCAAAGCAACCCAAACTCCCCACGCTGGCACATGGCAGAGAACAACAGCAAGAACTCAAGGGCTGTCTCTGACAAAAGGGAGCAGGATAGCGGTGTCTGAAACCCCCGTGTACCTCTTCTCCTATTCCCTCCCTAATCAATATCAAAAGCAACAAAAACGCAGGCGCGAGAAAGACACACAAAAACACGCGCAAAAGCAAACAAATGCCTGTTCAGTGGGGGGAGAGAATTAGAGCGCGGCGCCATCTCCTCATCTTACCTGTCATTATCTGCTTTAGCTCTTAATGAGTGCTCCTCTACACTTGGTCACATCACATTTGTTTTATACAAGTCCCTTTGAACAGCTGAGAGATATTGAGCCTCCTTTGATCATGGAATCCGTCTGAATTTCAAATCAGATATGAACCTCCCCCCATATCTCGAGTGAGGTCGTCTCCACATTTTCAGTCACTATTTTGTTTGTTTATACACCAGCCGAGGAAAAAAAAAAAAAAAAAAAAGAAAGAGAGGGGGAAATAAAAAAGAAAGAAAGAAATCAGATAAAGAAAAAGTGAAGATGTGGGAGCCTTGGAGAAAGGAGCATGTGGGTTGTATAAATTTTGTTCATTAATGTTTATGAATTTAACAGAGAAATAATAAAAGAATAAAATAGAAACATTGCCACAAGATGCTGTGGTGTGCCTGCTTCTTTTTTTTCTATATATAAATATATATATATTTTGTTTTTTTGAAGGCAGCCGTCTTCTAATGATGACCCTTGGCATGCTGTGGCACCTGGGACCTCTCCTAGCATGGAGGAGGCTGATGAAAATTAGCCCATTCACATTTCAAACAGAATTTGGCCTGGCCCCTGATCACAGTGCTGGGCCCCCCTCACAGTCCTGCAGAGAGAACACGCACCACCAGAAAAGATCTCCACCCGGCCAGAGCCTCTCCCCTGGCTATCATTGCGGGAACACATGGTGACATGACTGTGGGACACGAGGGGTCTGGATGTACTCCGGCTGTTATTCCCTGTTAAAAGATTTAAACCATTGGGGTATGATAGGTCCCTTTGATGTTTGCTAAGCATAGAGCTAGGGAACAAGGGAGAAAAGGAGAAAGAGAGGGGAGAAAGGGGAGAGAGAGGTGGGGCGAGGTGTAGTGGTGATGTTGGCGGTGATGTGTGGCTGAGGCTTGTTACTAGAAGGCAATCATCTTTGTGGAGCCACACCAGAGAAGGGAGGAGATGTGTTGAACCTCTGTTTCAACGCAGCCACGCCAACAAAGGGAAGATAAAAGGCAGAGGTTGAAGCCGGGGCCAAGACCCGCTGTGAAGCCCAGATTACTGCCAGCACAAAGTTTTGGCACTTCTACCACTCCAGCAACTTTTACGTTCCTAATTGCCCCAATTTGGCTCTTATCTATAGAGGTGAGAAAGGGTAGCAGACATCACAGTCATAGCGAGGTTATTTTTCATAATAATAATAGAATAGTTCAACAATATGTGGAAAAAATGCTAATGAGATTTTTTTTCAAGAGTGAGATGAGAAGGTCAATAACAAGGTCTGAACACGGTATTTACTTAAGTAATTTGAGACATCTTGGAACGCAGTCAGGAAAATAGGTTCAGTGTGGCATCAAACACACGTCACACAGACTGTTAACAAACCCACTGGTTGGTCAGATTACATCACCGTTAAACTTATGCTGTATCCCAATACCCAACTACACTAGTTCTTAGCAGGTGATGAGGGTGTGGTCACACTGGAAAAAGAAAACCAATTTAGGATTAGTCAGTATGCTTACCAAACTGTTGATGTACACAGCTGTCGCACAATGCAATGCACAAAAGGATGTGGAGGAACTGCTCACACCTTTGAAAATTAAAATAAATTGCTAATGCTGGTTTATACAGCACCATACAAAAAAATGGAAAACAAAGACATAAATCTTTAGGAAACTGATGTTATTTCCTGGTAGTGTCAAAAGATAAATGATCCTGACCAGCAAAAAACAAACAAACTGTGTAACGTAACGCAGATTATGTCATCAAAACCAACAGGACCAATGGCTGCACATATAACCAAAGTGTTAAAGGACCATGAAGCTGATGGGTTTTTATCTTATAATAAAAAAACAGTTACGGTATCTCTCCAAATTCAGTTTATAAAATGCACATAAAGGATTGTTGTTTTACCTGTGGACACAAATGAAAGACAACAGTTTGTGGTAATATATACACTGTTGCCCATAAAATTGGAATGAATTTTCTTTTTTACCTTTTCTCATGAAACCATTGTGACAATGTGATTTATTCTTGATAGATCACTTTATCGTCAATTTAACCACAATAGACCTTCACAGTGTAAGAATAAAAAAAGTAATGTCTGAGTTTTTTTTCCATCTTTATAGGCAACCATATACATATACATATATACATACATATATATTTATATATATGTATACATATATACATGTGCACACATATACATATATGTATGTACTATATATACATAGCCAGTATGCATATACTACATATGTATATATATGTATGTATGTATATACATTATGTAACACTTTGATCCGCACTTAGAATCACTGACCCTGACAGGATAAGAGGGGATAATTAGCCAAGTTTCTACTTGAGTCACTACGTTTTGGTGTCTACAAGTTAAATAGCCGAAGATAGAGACAAGGATTATGACATGCCTATGTTGGCTGTGACTCCCGACATGAATCTAATTAATGTGATCATTAAACTAATAACCAGGGGATTAAAAAGTTCTGTTTTGATATTTAGAATGAGTCGTTTAATGTCTGGTGTTTGCCTAGTTTCAAATATTCTTTCACAAGTTCGTATTTTTCTCGCAAAACCTCCACAAACTGGAAATAAATAGGAGTTAAGCAGATGTCATGCTGTGCTACCGTTTTGTGTATGTTTAGTAATGTAAAGTTTTTCCTTTCATCTAGATACATTAATGGTGAATCAATTATCTGACTTCAAAAATGAATGGTAGCGCTAGAACTTTGACTCTCTAATGAATGAGTAGTGCATAATTATCTGAGCCCTACACTGTGTGTGTGCGTGCGTGCGTGTGCCTGTGTGTGTCTGTGTGTGTGCGTAGGCTGCATCCCCCTTCATGGTACAGCATTTGTGAGACAGATGGAAGACAGTCTCAGCAAAGGGAATACTAAAGATCTGAAAGTGTTTTAGAAACAATTAAAATCTTTGATGGTTTAATCTGTTCACATCAAAAGCAACAATCCCTCTGTTTGATTTTCTTTTGATGACACAGTATACTGTAAAACCGATTGAGCCAACTGTTCGCAAACACCAACATAATCCGCAGACTGGGAAGTGCTATGTAATATATACTGTGCCAGACTGACATAATGGTTTATTTGAAATGAAAATCAGTGTGTATAAGTGGTTAAAGGGACAAAAGGTGATTGAGAATGCATGCTGAAAAATCTTTTTTTCTTTTTTTTTTTTCAACTTACGAGATAACAATATATAGATTGATCTAGTTAATGACTGGAGGCCAAGTATTTTTGTTGCTTGAATCTTTTGGGTAAATGTTTGGCTCTGGGGGAATCGCCAAAGAGTGTTTTAAACAGCAAACCATCAGAGGACAAAAGTCTTATCAAACTGCCTGAGAAGCATTATTCTGACCTATTTCATTGCTGTCTATGTGCATGTTCATTAGACAGTTAATCACAGGGGGAGTACTTCATAGGCGAGGGGATTAGTTGAGTCAGGGAGGCTTTTTGACATTCTGACTGTGTTCCAGCGGGTCACTCCTCCTCACTTTCCTCCTGAAATCCAGCTTTACTCCTTCCTTAGATACTCTCACAGTCTGCCATTCTCCAGGGAGCAAATTCATTTACTTAGCTTTGAATTGATAACAACTCAAATGATCTGCATTGTTTTAAAATCCGGTGTGTCGACTGTCTTTTAATGTGTAGGCTACTAGTCACATTGCTGTTGTCAAATTGTGTTTTTTTCCCAACAGTAAAAATGCTCAAATCAGTAAAAAGTGTTTTCACAGTTATTGTTTTGAGAATTTTCTTTTCATAAAACATACTGTACCTCTTCCTTTCTAATTTACACATCCTTTAGTGGAAGTCAAATCACAACCCTGTCTGCTTGCGTCTGATGGCCCCAGACTACTGAGATTTGCACTTGCGTGTTGCATGCGGTATGTTTACATTTGTCTAAAAGCGGTGTAAATTGAATTCTGCTGTATGTTCCCGACAGTGACTACAAGTGTAAAGTGGCGTGTACAGAGTTGTACATACCACTCCTCTGGGGCCCAACCCTCCCTCATTGTTCCATCAAGGCTCAGGATGATGGCTCTGAGAGCAGGAGGAAAATAATCAATAACTAACATGGCGTCCTGCATCCAGGAAGACTTCTGCTGTAAATTAACTTGACAATGGGGATGAAAAAGGAGAGAAAGCTCCTCTGGATATCTGTTTGTCTGCTCTCTTCTTCAGATGCAGCAGGGAAAGAAGTACCAAACGGGGAGCAATTGAATGCAAAGTGCTCGTTTTCTTGCTGACTTTTCTGCAAGCGCAGCCTACCCCCCGACCCCTTGAGGCGAGACCAGCAGAAACCCGCATCAGATCAGAAGGTGACATATCAAAAACCGTGTCACAAAAAAGGCAGTAATGGTTGCCAAAGATGTGGCAGGAGTTCTAGTTTTCTACTGGGCTCTTTCTATTGCTCCCCTGTCTATTGGGGTTGTATGGTATCAGAGGGAAACGCACTCTCAGGCCTGCCATGTAGAAGCGGGATTTGATCTTGATGGCTTTGTGACAGTTTGGGATGAGGGATAGCGGTTAGTGCTGAACAAGAGACTTGGAGCTGATCAATGGGACTTTTCAGACAGGCCTATGTGCAGAGAAGTTATGGGATGGTACCTCTGCGCTGCTCAAAAGCTCCCCTTTCCACTTTCTCGCTTGTTAATAACCACTCATCTCTTTCCCCCCTGTCTCCAAAAGCACAAGATAACACACACATACTGTATATAACATAACAGAAAACTGACCAGCAGTCCAGTATTTGGACCAGGAACTAATTAGGGAGACCAAGCAAATGTCACTATTTTGGTGGAGGATGAGAGATAATTGATTTGTTTAATAACAAAATTGCATTATTGGAAAATCACATTAAATCACATTATTACATCAATGGGGCTCTAGAAAAATAAAAACTTTAAGTGAAAGTGGGGGGTGGAAAATTAGGTCGCATTGCCTATTAAAGGAGCCGTGTGTAGGCCTACAGTATGTTTTGCTATTGTCACACATCTAGCATTAACATTAATGGTTATTTACTTACCAGTCTAAAAGAAACACCGCAAGTCCAAATGTCACTCCTTAACTCACCAAGAGCAGTTTCCCAGCTGTGGAAAACAATGTCACTGTTGACTTTTGTCTGTATCACATAATTTATTTTACAGACGTTAGCATGCTAACCAGCTAGCCCCGGCCTGTCTCGTTACTGTCCAGTATTGACTTACTGTAGCCTCCAAACTGCCCTGAAGACTGCTCAGAGGGTGTATTATAACCTTTTGTATTATACAGACAACGAGGGCCGAAGCTCGTGTCAAATTACCATCACCCGCTCAAGGCAAGAAACCACTGACACCAACCACACCAACTGAAACTCATCATCTGATGCTAGCTCCTATTGACACCAAGCTCACACTGAAACTGTGGGCTAGCCAAGCTATAAATGAAACTATTCATTGTTGTCCTGTTAATAGGACTATATGTTCTCTGTGTGCTTAACACACATAGCCTGCCACTAAAGGTGGCAATGGCATTATGTGGGAAGAGAATTCCATATTAAAAGATCAGAGTGGGAAGTCTTAGATAAAATCTAGCTTATTATGTCATACCATTTTAGCATAGGCCGTTTTTGCTAAGCTAACGTCAGCTTTTCCAGTTACAATTATAATCACCATTAAAAATCTATCACTGTGTTTCGTACAACAAATCTTTTTCTGATTCTAATCTAAGAGATCCTTGAAAAATATGCATTTTTGCATGTGCATTGTCTATGTTAGCCTAGATAAACCAATAAATAAAATTTACATATTAATTGTTATCAAATGTTATTAAATAATCTAAATCCCAAATATAATAACATAATGACAGCTTGTGCTAAACTAGTAATTTTGTCTTGGATAATTAGCTAAATGTATCTTTGAATTCCCTTTTCTCCCCAACAATTAATTTGTGTTACCAAGGGGGAAGTTCTTTCATCTTGCTGAAATTTATTGTGATAAGACTCGGTTGTTTTGCTTTATTAGTTCACTTTATTTCATTTTATTTCTAACTTCATATAGCCTACCACTGATACAAACCTAGAATTTGATTTATAGGAAAATAATTGCAATATAGGTCAGAAAATCTGACCTAGATATTTTCTTAGAATCATTCAGCCAAAGTGACACTACCATCTCCAAGTGACATTTTTATATTCTTTGAAGTGCTCTGAATTATAGTGGGGTTAGTTTTCCACATTAGGGTCACAGGGTTGCTCTAAGTCATGAGCGATGAGGATGTCTTAAAGGTCCCTCTACTTGTTCACAAAGCCTAATCAAAGAGCTGCAGACAAGGCCACAGATGAATGAATGAAGCCACCCTACCACTGTGCCATGATGACAGGTCCCAAAGGTGTTTGGTCACCAAAAGAGAAAACACGTTAAGGATCAAATGCCAGCAACAACCTGATATCAAAGGTGAGGATATACAGCAAGGCACCTTTTACCATTTAGAGGCAGCTGTAGAGGAAGTGCAGGTTTCATTATGGATGTAATGGAGAGCCGGCCAAGGTCAGAAAGCAATCATCATTCTGACACCTCGCCCAGCAAGCGGCAATGCTCTGAGAAACGTCTTCAGCACTAGCAGAAGAAGCTGTCTTACACATAACAACAAAAGGCGCTAGAGGCCAACGGCAATGTCACAGGCCACCCCTCCATCGATAACAGTGAAAAGGACCTGTAACAGAGCTTCCTCAAAGCAGAAAATAGGGTCTGTCAGCACACAAAATTCTAGGGCCTCATGTCAGCGAGGGTAGTCCAGTAAGTGATCTTGGGTGTGGATAGGCTATGTGGTGGCTTGACAGATGTCTAAACTGGCTGGACCAGCTCTGAGTCAAGCATAAGCATCTCTTTTATTGAAGCCAGCTGAAACTTGGCATGTGTAGGGGCCTGTGGTGGTGTAAAGTAAAGAAAGGAGGCAGAGGAGCGCGAGGCTCGTCCCAGGCATGAGCTGCCATCCCTGTAGAGGAGCCCTGTAATTAGCAAGGCTAATGAAGAATAGGGTTGAGACTAATGTCCCCGCTGACCTCTGAGCTCTCTTGGCAGGGTGAGAGGGTGGACTTCAACAGAGCAGAACATGATACTATGTTATAGCCATTAACCCTGACCCAGCACTCCCCTCAGGCTTACATCTGGTGCAGGACTGGACCGGTACCAAATCTCAGTGGGCAGTAAGACTGAATACACGGGTCCACAGGTAATGAATTGTCTGATAGACCCTATTATCTCTCATCTACTCCACCTCTCTAACTGTAAATTCAACCTTTATGAAACATTGTGCTATTAGCAGGTTCTGCTGTTGCCGACTTAAAAATGCAATTCAAAAGTACATCTGAAGCATCCTCAAAGAGTCCCCACTTAAAGTCTGAACAATGTATATATTCCATCATTATAAAAACAGTTTTGTCTGTTTTGCACAGCATGGGTCCTCACACTGTGATTACATACCAGAGGAAGACACCTGTCACATAGAGCTGTTACTAGCTGTCAAGGCTTCCTAGAGATTGGTTGTGCCTCATATAAATGCATAGAAATATGACAAGCCTAATCTTGAAGTGTATCATTTTGTTTTTGCATATGCCTAAATCCCATTTTCGAAAAACAAAACGCTACATCCCAAGGAGGCGGAAGAATTAGTGTCTCTGGAAAGTGATTTCAAATCACTCTGGAGGTACTTGGAGCTACATGGAGAGTCATATTTATTTCAAGTTTTTTGGGGAAGCTGTAATGTTACTACAAGGTGCTAAAGATGAGAGACAGGAATTCTAAATGCTGAATGAAAGGATTGTCCTGCAGTACATATCAACATTAAATAAGTTGTGATGACATATTTGAACACTAACAAAGCAAACTGACTGTCACCAGTCACCATTATGAACAGAGGCCCCACTGATGTGTGTCAAGCTTTCCATGTGAAAGAAGAAAAATACACATCAAACTATGCAAAATAATGCACATCCCTGTAGAAAGAAGTGTATGGCACTGATTCTCATTATCACAATTCACAAGCAGTCTGTCAAAAGTGAATTTCCCAATTGGGATCAATAGAATCTATCTATCTGTCCATGTATCTATCTGTCTGTGGCTTTTATCCATCCGCTTCCCCTTTATTGTGAATTAGCACATGTTAGCATGCTAACAGTTAGTGTGCCAAAATACAGCAGTAACTCATAACCAACATCATGGCAGTAGCTTTTTGGTTTTTATCACATTACTCATTTAAAATGCTGAATGACTATTGTTTATTATGGATGCTATTAATATTGTCTTGTAATAGAACAATTATATTAGACATATTAATAACTTTAAAAATAAATGAAGAGTTCACCAAATAATGTTCATAAAAACATGTTTTTCCTTTGAAACTATATGATATAGACCAAATTACTGAAGCTGCTTTATGCTGGAGTGGATCGCAGTATATCACATACACACATACACTGAGCAAAAGAAAAATATTGACAGGATAACCGAATTAAAAGGCCCCTGTAAAAGAAAAAATATATTCACTGTGGGGTGGGTAGAGGAAAGGAGTAAAAAAAAAAAAAAATAGGCTCACGTTTGTGTCTGTTTGATTAGACCAAGTTGAGGAAAAGGACAGATAAATATTGTATAAATGAATTTATTGTGTAATGTGAGCAATCAAATTAATTAAGGGGTCCACAGCTGTTGGAGGCGAATAAGGCCATGAATTTTTCAGTGCTACCACTTCTCCCTAAGATTTTACAATAAATATTTCTGGAGGTCTTGGATAAATTTTTCATGGCTGAGTGGGGGAGATGAAAGGCGAATGAGGAATCCAGGGGACGGGAGCTCTCTGTTGCTGACACACCACAGAGAGGTGCATCGGCTCCAATCTTTATCAATGAAACACAACCGGCACTATTGCTTTAATTACCCTGCTTTGTCAAGCATTCCACTTTCAATAAAGAAAGACTGGGCCACGTGGTCCGCTAAAGGAGGAGGAGGAGGAGGAGGAGATGAGGTGATATCGTGAGTTCCACTTGTTTTCATGCCCTCCCACTTTAACGGAGGAAATGATGTAACCATGATCGAACACAGAAGTCTAGACCACCTTGTCATCTCGCTGCAATACAGCTGCAACCTGTGCTTTATTTGGCGCTCCGAGACTTACTTTGGGTCATTTAAATCCCACCAGTGTGGTGATGCTGAGCATAGCAGCAGCACCTTTAATTCAAGGCCGTATCATTTATTTATCCATCGTATCCTCGCAGAAGGCAAATCAACAAAATAAGCTGTATCCACGCTTCTGTATGTTATATATACCATGAAATGGTGATAGGTTTGCATGTTATTGTCTAAGCATGAAGGAGAGACTGGATGAATAAATCAGAATCATGCACGACTTATATGTTTCTCCTGATTTGGTATTCAGGGAAGATCCTGAGGTAACTAATTCAGAAGAGACATCTGTTTGGTCGGCAATACACCAGCGATATTCCACCTGGGATTGCATCCATAAACAGCCGTCTTTCCTTTTCACCTTGCACTAAAACCGAGAGCAGAGGTTGGGTGTTGGAGGATGGAGGTGTGTATGTACAGGATATGATGATTTTAACACCACTTAAGCCAGGTTCAGAATTATAACTCAGATCATGGACATATGTGCATGAAAGCTATGTAAATACTGAAGAGAGCAATCAGGTACTGTAAAACATATGCACATTATTATTCCTAGAAAATGACACTATGGTGAAAATCACGTGGGCAACTCCATATTTTTGCTTTCACTCAAGATCCAATTAGTGACAATCATAAAACCTGCATTACTCGTGTTTTTGTTTATTAACTATAAGGTTGCTTGAAATGAGCTGTATATACAACAGCCTATAAATATGAAAAGACTCATTTGTTGGCAATCAGAAGCTTTTTTACACATCCAGCAAATATAGAACAACATCAGCATTCACTCTGAGTGGTGCTTCAGGCAACCTGAGGAATCCAACTTTCACTCTCCTTTTAACTCTCTTAGAGTTTCCGTAGGGAAAATACTGTATCTGGCTCTTTTGTTGCTAAATGCCTCACTATGTTTACTAGCTATTTGCTAACTGTGTCCGTTTGATGTTTGGTTCTTGGAATGTGGTATACACAGTGGGTTTATCTGGCCTGTGACTGAACCAAAACAATAAGCTAAAAGTTGCCAAAGTGCTTTGTTGGGCTGAAGAATGGGTGATTATTCTGTATGTGTTCATCACCGTGAGTGGCTCCTTTCACATTACATGTGTTCATTTGATCCATCGTTAACATCAAAATATTCATTAGTGCAGTTGCTACAGCAGGATTGGATTACATTAATATTGGACCCTCCCACAGTTCACAATGCTTGTAGGCTACAAAGCGTAAAGTCACAGAGGGTTTTCTGTTGCATGATAAGTGGATTCATTTGACTTCATAGTTTTATCTTTTATTTTTTGTTTCATTGTTTGGTTTTTAATTCAACCACAACCTTTACTCAATCTTATTTAATTCTTCAACCATAACTTTACCTTAACCACAATTTTAAAAAATAACCCATGGCTGTTCAGAATTGTCTATATCAGCATTTGGTCTGGGAAGAACTGCACAGAGCTGTGACCTTAGCCTAATCCAGTACCTTTGGGATGAATAGGAATGTAAACAGGCCATTACCCAACATCAGTGTTTTTGACACATCTAGCCTGCGACCAATGGAGAAGAGTCTAGCAGCACATTTATACTTTGAATTCACACATGGGTGTGATGTTCAGCTTTCCAAATACTTTTTGCCACGTTGTATATATAACTAGCGTCAATATGGTAATCTGTGCTCCACTACCTCCGTTGTTTTGTGATCTATTAATAGACGGGAAAGGGGGCTTACTCTAACAGACAGCTCCACTCAGCACTGAGGAGGACCGATTGTTTAATTCTGTTATATTCTCACTAATCAATGCGTTCACTTCAAAGCGATGGGAAATGCTTGCATCCAAAGTAGATTGATCAGGTCTAATACAAGTCATTAACATACAAGTTGTTAACAAGTGAGGCCTCTGTACTGTATCTAGGAATCAAGAGAGTCATCGATAGAGCCAATTTAAGACTTTTAATGTCTTAAAACCTTGAGTACACACTCCTCCACTCCAGAACGGGATCAACCACTGTTAAACAGTTTTCTTTCCTTCTCCCTCTCCCTCCCTCTCTCTCTCTCTCTCTGTGTTTTCCTGTCTATCTCCCGCTCTGTCCTTTGTTCGCTCACTCAACCTTAGCCACTTAGCTTGTAGCCTGCACTACAGCATGAGACCACTGGTATACTTTACTGATGATAAATTTATAAGCCAAACTGAGGGGAAAGTATTAAACAACCTTGTGAATAGCCGGGGTTCACTTTAACCGAGGCGGCGTATCCTTTTCATCAACAAAAATAACCCTTCAAAGGCAGTAAAAGCATGCTTAGAAAGTAAAAGGCCATTTTAGCGGAGGAGGCCGGTGGTGGGAGGGGTGGGTGAAAACAGAAACAATCCAGCCTCTAATAGCCAAACAGCGACTTCCACCCACCCACGCCCCTCCCTTCCCACCACCTTCCTCACCCCCTGGCCACACTACTACGACCACAGCACACACATCCCACCCCTTTAAAAAAAAAAGAAGCAAAATCAGGGCTTTGAAAAACATACAGTGTCTTTAATAATTCAAGCATTGGTGGGTTTGAATAGCCTCTTTAGCGTCGAAATATACAGTCTCCTGATATAAGATCAGTCCCTCAGGGAGTTCCCTCACCATCTTACTGCAGTGTGCCCTTTCCTAACTGCAGTACGGGCTGCTGCTTAAGATGCAACTACCTGCCTGATTATATTAAGTAGAAAAATGGAATGTATACAGGACTGTACAGGGTGTACCCGCAGCTTCAAAAATATATAATTTTAATGGGTATACATTTAGAAAAAAAATAGGAAAGTGCTCTGAACTTGTATAACACCCCGTGAATCTATGAATAAAGTGCAAAGTTTTGCAGTAAGGCAATTATTGCAGTTGACTAGCATCTTTACTGGGGTTGTGGACTAACACAGGATTGTAAATATTTAACTATCTTTGCACCCAATGCACATTCATATTTCATCAGGTTTCTTGCAGTTTATTCTCAAAGCAAAGTGTTGGACTGCATAATTATTTCAGTTTAGCATTTTTTTTTCCAACCTATTACTTCCATAAATACAGGAATTTGAGTTATAGCTCCTCAGAGAGCTAATTTAAGAAAAGCATGCATTAATTAATACAACCTAGATGGAAAGGAAGAAATCCCTAAGTAAGTAAGCTGTTGGCAGATATCAAGGATGGTTTTTGCCTTCAAAGGAAATGGGGATGGATTTGAGAGGATGCGGCAGTTTAATCAATACTGTTGACTCTTGAGGTTGGCAGGTGTGGTTGGTGCGTAGCTCTCAGTAAAGGCGTTTCCATCATTCAGAAAGGAAACCTCAGCGTGGCCAAATCCCAACTTCCAAACTTTTCAGTCGTCATTTCAAGTGTTTAATCGTAGTTTTCCCTAACAAAACAAAGCAACTCAACTGAACCATCCACCAACACTCTTCCTTTGTACCATCATCACTTCAGAGCAGCGTATGTGACTTTAAACCTTTTGTGTCTATGTCCATTCTCACATCCAATGTGTGCAATAATGAAATAAATATTGAACTCTTAAATATTTTAGTGCATTCTAGGAGTAAAGTGGAATTGTTTTTCTGACAGACAACCCCCCCAAACACCCCCCCCACCCCTTCACTCGTCTTCACAAATGCATTGTGTGCATTGGCCGGCCCAATCCATCACTCGGCGTCTGGCGGGAGAAAAAGCACTTTCCCAGGGTGGGTGTTTTTTAGTTCTGCCAGCGCTGCTGTTTCAGTGGGCACCCGTGAGACCTCACTGATGGACACTCCGGTCATCACTGGCAGGGAGCTTTGGGACCGTCTTCAACCACCACCACCCCCCCACTACCAACTTCCCACCCCCCCCACCCCCTCCCTGCTCCCCCTCCCCTCCTATCTCCACCTCAGCCTGTTCCACTCACCTCGTGTTTTCACCAGCACCTTCCTTTGTCCCAGCAGTGTTGTGCACTCCTTTTTGACAATGATGACTACGGTACCTGCCTGAATTCTCCCTTGCAAAGTGGCTCGGCCTTCAGAGACCAGCCACACTCTGTTCGAGGGCTCGGGACTCTCAGGGCGTTGGGAGACTTGAATGATTATGGTGTGAAAACGAGTAATATTTTTGGCAGGAGAGGAGAATGGCATACGTACACTCGAACAAACAGATATAAATATATACATATACATACATAATTGTGGTAGTTTGTGGTAAATATTTAAATTTGAACCTAGTGGAGGATTCTGTATTACACTTTCATGCAGAGTAACTCTCACAGTGGCTCCCATTCAGCTCCATTTTGCATCACAACCAGGCAAAGCACAGAACACGAGGGTTTTGTGCATGTATGTGCTCAGAACAATTATGTAGTAATAAATCTATTCAAATTGAAGCCTGCTCCAGTTTTCCTCTGACAAACTGAGATTTGATTTCCAAAATGCTTGCTCCTCTCTTCTACACAAAGAAGCCAGCGGGGAGAGGGTGCAATCGCTGGAGAGAAGTGGGCTGGAAGGCAAATCTAGGTGATGCGTATGTTCTTAGAGTGCCCCTGGGTCTTCCATGGGTAGGTAGGATCTGACAAAAGAGATCTGTACAGCAAAAAAATCCTCCACTCTGCTTGAGCATGGGAAATTAAGCCTAGATAAAGATTCTCTCTTAAACATACTCCCTTCTCTCTTTTCATCCCTCTTTTTTCCCTCCCTCTGCAGTGGCAGAAGAAATTACCCATTGTACCATTAGATAAACCCAAACAGCCCTCTCCATAAGACCTCCAGTTCCTCGTGCAGTCCCAGCTTGGCGTCCCTCGGGTGTTTGTTCAAAAGGAAAACTCTGCGGTGCCTCCGGGGGATGTTTAACTCATTGCAATGGCAAGTATTTAGAGAAAACTCAACAAGTTTGAGGCTGTCAAAGCTAGAATCCAACTGTCAGGCAGAATTATGTCTCTGAGGCATCTGATGTGAGGTAATGACCAATTGCATCATTTTGACAAACCCACCATCGATGAGAACTAGGGCAGACGCCGATTGCTTTTGCACAAGTGGTTCATTTGAATTTGAAACACTGCTGCTAAGTGCATTAAATGATGCTGATTAACTAAGATTATAGCTGCAGCAGGGATGTGATTTCTGTTTTGATACAGAGCATAAATTGAGGCAGAGCAAACAGTTTTTTGAGTGGCTGATGAATAATTAAAAGTCAGCAGAGGGTACATCAATAAAGTGGTAATGAAGCGTATTTATGTGAAATTTCTGATTCTCAAACTCTGCCACTCTCTGAGCAGTTTATAACATCTGAGGTTACGATGAAGCTACTGTACGTCACTTTGATTCTTATTAAACGCCACCTTCTCAAAAACGTCTACAAATTATTCAAAATGTAAATATAATAAAACTGAAGCAAAAACACCAACACTGTTACTGCAGCAGCAGCTACTCAAGTTTGATTATGATAATAATAATTATAATAATTGGAGATGAATATAATTAATAAGTATGTATTAACAAAAACATGTTTTTGTCATGTCATGGAACTATCACCAATTTAACCCTGAACAAAATTCTCCTGTAGTGCAAAGACTATAACCCCTAACTCTAAATCCTATCATTATAATTAATATTTACATTATTATTGTCATGAATGACCACATACATTTTGTTATACAGTGTAATAGAATATAATGTTTCATCAGGTTATAAAGCAATATCATTCATTGTAAATTTTAACCCTTGTCCCACCACTGACCCCTGACCTTGGCCCTTGTCCTGGAGCTTGTCTAAAATGACACTGTACACTAAACACTAAATACTAAATACACAAGGCACTCCAAATCCTCTGTGTTGATGTTTCAACAGCAGTCTTTTTAAAACTGAGGCTTTGGTGCCCTCTATCTGTAAGTCAAGACACTAACAAACACAGTAATGACCAAATGTAAATGAATCATCTGTTTCTTGACGATTTCATTCATTTGCAGTTCCGTTCACATATAATTTTTTTTCTGACATGTGGTCAAAAATATGTGACAGACATGACAGTAGACGGGAGTTTATTCTGCCAACAGAGACATTCTGACCTGATGCTGAGATTGTAAGTGGTGTTGAATAATGCTGTTTGAAAATTTTACAAAAGCAATGCATCATTTTTGATTTTTTATTTACAACATTGTCTACAGGTCACTTTCTTTTGAGTAAAACTGTTCCTTTGTTCTACCTTTTTCTAACACAGTTGTGGCATGTTGTGTCCACCTGGAGTACTGTTGACCTTCTGCGAGGCAGCTACCTAGTTAAAGAAGTCCATTTTCAAGGCTGTTCTTGCTCAAATCAAAACTCCATTATAGATTTTACCTCCAGGGGAACCTAGGGCTCACAAGGTCCTTGGCAATTTTACCTGAGGAAGAAGCTAAAAGGATTTGAATCTCCGAGGATGGGTGTAGAGAGGGAGGGTGTGAGGACGAGAGAGAGGGTGGGATGCTCACCCCAGGACCCGAGCCCCTAATCTTTCTCTGCCAAGCAGGGAGCAAAGCAGAGCAAAAATGGAGATTTAGAGATGGTTCAGTGGCACTGAACCCTGAACATCAGGGCCTGCAGAAGTGGTGGTGGAGGAGGCAGGCAAACCTTGAAAAACAAGAGGTGGAAAAAGAAGAGCTGAGAGATTGTTGTCGAAGGATTGCCAGGGGAGCTAGCTGCAGCTCCCAGTAACAGTTTCCAATACATTTAACATATATGAAAGAAGAACGGCTTCTGTCCTCACACCATCCTTAACTATGTGTACTAACAAGACAGATGGAGGCCAAAGATGCAGACAGATCACATCAGGACATCTGTCACTTCATGGCAACAGCCTCCTTAATAAGTGACAAGGCTTCCTCACCCGTGGGCAACGGATGGGGGAAGGGGGAGGGGGGTGGTGGTGGTGGTGGTGGTGGTGGTGGTTAGTGTCTCGGAGCAGTGGCTGTGCAAAGCAGCCGTCAAAGTCATGTGGTGCCCTTTTTTTTTTTTAAACAACTTGTCCCAATTACAGCCAATCACATGCGATCTGTGCCCTTGATTATCATCCTGGGCAGTAGACATCAAAGCTGCCTTCTATGGGTGCTGACATGAGGTTGTGCAGTAATTAGTGGACTTCACTGAAGAGAGTTTCATCACCAAATGTTTTCAAAATACAGAATGTCTTAATTTGGGGGGGTGGTGGTGGTGGTGGGGGTGGTTCACGTCAGGAGAGAACGATGCCCTACAGAAATAATTAAAACATAATTACAGCTCTTCAGCTGTGCAAGTGCTCACAAAGTGCTGTCGCTGAAGATCTGCTGCTTTCCTCGGGGCATCGGCAGAGCAGCATGGCACATATACACATCCAGAATGCACCACACAGCCACACTCACACCAAATAAATACTTATGTCCCGTTACCAGAGTTTACTGCAAAGGAGCTAAATTGGCCACAACAGTCCAAATTCAAATGAATTTCTCTTCCGGTTTAAAATATTGTCCGAGTGCTTATTATTCTCGATAAACACCCGCATCTGTTAAAAATATGTTGTCTGCCAAGGACAAACCAGGAAGAACGGGATGCACAGCAGGTCGTTAAAGCAATAACTTGTCTTCCTGGCTGATGTGTCAAAGCATGTGCTCGGTTAAAACTGAGATGCACACAGATTGAGGAGCCAGTCAACCTTTTTAAATTGACATCATGTTAGCTCTGTCCCCAGGTTGCAGTATGGGTTGATGGCCATTGCTTTTGCGATGACCACTTCATACAAATAGGGCTGGCAGTGCAGTCCTGTGAGGGGGAAAGTGCACGCTAAGTGTTTGTGACGAGTGCTAAGGCCATTGCTTGATCCCAAGGAAGTAATGAAGGCTGGACTGTAGGCGGTGTGTTTTCTTCATCCACCTGATGGCAGACTTCTAACAAGCCCAGTGTCAGTCTGGCTTACAGTCATGCATCCTCTCTCCTCTGCTGCTGCTGCTGCTGCTCTGGAGTTATCACATCATGTGTTTACCCCCTCACAGTGGCTCCAGCACTGTGGAGCCAAATGGTACGATCGTCACAGTCAAGTCCAGTTTGATGATGTATGTAATTTATAAAACAAGTCAGTTGGGAGACTGATTGTTATTGTGTGTTAGCTGGGCAGAACATAGGCACAGAGCATGCAAGGTTAAAACAGAATGTCCACTAGTGGTAAGATATACATGCACAAATCGAGTCAGAGTGACTCTCAGACAAAAACACTCTATTACTACAGAAAGATATGAGCAAGATAAAGCTACATAAAATGATTAGCATTAAACAGAGGCTGGAGATTGCCTTTGAAATAATAATTGTTTATTTAACATTCATAAATAGTTTGCACCACATAATGTAACTCATCATTTCTACGTTTATAGTATTGGTTAACATTTATTTTAAGTATCTATTCATCGAACCTTCCACAATTAAAACAGCGCTGAATAAGCATCAGTAGCCTAACAGTTAATGAATGCTCAATAACACCATAACGATCAGGAATAACATTATGACCACCTGCCTGTTAATGTGTTGGTCCCTTTTGATTCCAAATACGCAACAAACTGTGATGCACTGTGTGTTCTGACACCTTTTATCAGAACCAGCATGAACTTCTTCAGCAATTTGAGCAACAGTAGCCCATCTGCAGGATCAGACCACACAGGCCAGCCTTGGCTCCCCTCGTGTATCAATGAGCCTTGGCCGCCCATGACCCTGTCGCCGGTTCCTTCCTTGGACTTTTGATAGATACTGACCACTGCAGACTGGGAACGTCCCACAAGAGCTGCAGTTTTTGAGATGCTCTGACCCAGTCGTCCTTGTCAAATTGGCTCAAATCCTCACACTTGCCCATTTTTCCTGTTTCAACTTTGAGGACAAAATGTCCACTTGCTGCCTAATATATCCCACCCACTAACAGGTGTGATGATGAAGTGTTATTCAGTGTTATTCACTTCACCTTTCAGTGGTCATAATGTTATGCCTGATCAGTGTATAATGTAGCTTTATGATTACATGTGTAATGTAATTAGTAACATTCCTCAAGTCTACTTACCTACATAGTTTGCTATTTGCCAATTTTTTAATTGATTGAGCACTGCAACTAACTGCGTATACACTTAATTATCAGTAACTTATAATTCTGATATGAAAAAAAGCATATATTTTTGGCTCATTCAAGGCTCCTTGTTTTCATATTCGTAAACAGAAACAGTTGAAAGGGAAAGATTTTTCAACAACTGCCAATTTTGCATTGCAGTCACAGTGTGTGTTTTTTTTTAACACTTATCATTTTACCCATTCATGCATAATATGACAATTATTATGTTGGTTTGTTTGTCTTTTCTCAGGACTAATTCTATTTACAAATACTTTAAAGTAAGAAAATAACTCAATTTGAGTGAGTGTTAGACAAGGCAACACTCCCTAAAACATGCAGCTCAGGTGAACTGGAGGCTAGACATACTGATAGGACTGTAATTGTGTTTGTCCATAGCAGACTAACAAAGCTGCCTAAGCTCTTCCCCTGCCTCTCATCACATGTAGATCAGTGTGTTTGAAAATGCCCATTAATATCTGCTTCAATGCATTAAAATCATTTACATTTGAAGTTACAACAATGTTAGAAAATTCCAATTTCAATAATCACCAACTGACATCCAGCTAAATAACAGTCTGATAAGCAGCCGGAAGCTGTGAATCAGAACAGTATCTGTTATGTATCATGCAAAAAATTAGTTAATGTAGTTACAATTTAATTCCAACAGAGGGCAACACTGTCAAAGGCATATGCAGCTTGATGTTCAGACACTCCTCTGCAACATCCCCAAGCTTTGTTAATGATACACACTGAGTGGCTGATGTTTGGAGCCAAATACAGTTTACTGCATTACAGTGATTTTCATTAGCTGATTTCAGTGCTATAACCTAAAGCCAGCATACCTAACTACTGCTTTGAAATGTTAGTGTTAAGAGTTTAAACCTCCCTCCCTCAAGAGAACACAATGACATCCTGAGAAGGAAAATCCAGTTCATCACCACAGCAGACATAATTCACATGATATTGCAGTAGTGGAGCAATAATCAGATTTTTGAGTATTCCTGCCAGAAATTATTGTTCACCAATTTTAAATCCTCTGCGATCATTATTATTGAGAAAAAACGAGTGAGAAAAGTTTCTTGAGTTGTTGATTTCACCCTGTCTGTAGTATGGGGATTCTCCAGTCTCATGTTATAGACCTGAAATGAGTGTTTTTAGCTTCAGATAGAAAGAATGGGAAAGTGTTGTGTACATGTGCCATAGTTTTGACCTTAGTATCACTCAAAAGAGTTTGCAATATACTGTATGTTTCATAAAATGCAGTGGCCGTCACAAAAAAAGGAAATCAAATCAAGATCATAGTACCAGAATTTATTAATTCATATCTATTCCAGTGAATGTGTTGATTTCTCTCAACATTTATATGCACACACACATTGTCACACATCATCAGCCAGAAAAAGAAAAAATAATGAATGTATTTTATGAAATACAACTCAGTTCAAATGGCCTGTCATCCTATCCCTGTAAAAAATAAATCATCCATTAGTATCATGTAAACAAAAAAATTGGCCAAAGAAATGAAGGATAGGAGCTCTGCGTGTTTTCCTGCTTCATGTACTTGTCCGATTCCGAACAGTGTCAGACTGTTGCAAATAGATCAAAGATTAAAAGAAGAACGTGCTGTAAACTGCATATGCTTACTAAGAGCATTTGAATTACAAACTCTTAACACTAACTTTAAAAATGTAATATTTTGTATGTGATTTGTTTTCTGTAGTAAATTATTTATAATTTAGAACTTTGATAATAAAGCATAGAAAAGGAGATAAATACTTCTGGCTAGTACTATCATCCTCACTATTGTCCACTAACTTCAGTGAATGTAGTGCATACATAATATTAGTGACAACATTTACAAACCCCCAATTAAAGGCTGTAATAGGAGGACTTAGGAATTTTTCAAGCTGTGATGTGGTCCACAGAGTTCAGCATGTTGATTACACAGTTTACAGACAATACAGTTACTCATATGCAAAGTGAGGAGAAGTGTCAGTACTTGATGAGGTTTGCCCATCAAGATTCAAGATTGTGTCATTATACAGAGTATTTAAAAATGTTGTTTTGGTGCAAAAACAGCATCGCAGTGCAATTCTAGCTTCATGTTTAACTTTGAATAATAGTGTTAATAGTAGTATAATAATAGTTGCTCCTTTATTCATGAAATATAAAATCAGTTCTATGAAATGCTATGCTGAAAGAACAGATGTAAGAAAATGAGCTAGTTACATATTATATGGAAAAGAAATTACACAACAAATATGTTGTTTACAAGAAGCAAACATGATGAAACACGATAGCAAAAAATAGAATGTTGGCTGTAATAAAAGAAAGACAGGAACAATTTACAGTCTACTCTTTTAATAATGGCATGATTGACAACTTTTGTTTTAGAAATAAAGATGATAATTTTAGTGTGTATGTGTCATGAAAATGTATAACAAGTGTACTGAAACTGGAATGCATAAGGTTGTAGTAATACTGGGGTACATGCACTGTTTACCAGTGGTTCCCAACTGCTGCTTTTCATTTTTGGACTGTTTTGCAGTCTTTCTGCCACTCATGACAAAGACTGAAGGGAACATTGAAGGAAAGGCTGAACATAAATATTGCTGAAGGTACATTCAACTCAGCTTACTAACGCTCAACTATAAGAGTAAAAATAACACATTGCATGCAGTGAAAAACAGGGCCTCTGGGGTTTAAACATAGTGTGAAAACAACTTTTCCTCTCCCCTCAATCATTTTCAACACTGTATTGCCTTGTTCTTTTTATCAGGTCTGTTTACGTTAGCTGTAAAAATAGTGTCTGTGAGCTCGAAATAGTTGGAACTGCAACTGACATAACTTTTTTTTAACTGTAGAACCTCTTGCTGCAAAACGTCCTATTCCCTTTAAACTTTAAGAAGTTGTTTTAAAGTAAATTGTGTTGCTACTTTTGTGAAATAAAATTTAAAAGGTTAGCCCAGTGGTTACCAATGTTCCCCTCGCAGCAAGAGGCAGTATCCTGTGGAATGGGGGATGGATGGACAGAAATATAGTGAGTTAAGTTTTTACGTGTGACCTGATGTCTGTCTTTGACCCTGAGGCTGTACCAGTTGGGAACTACTGAACTACACAAGTCCTTGTTTGTGGTCTACAGTATACTGTAGTGATTGTACATATAAATACATGAATACTGTTTAAAGGGTCTGTTCATTGCAAATACAGATAAATATATTCTCTGTCTCATGCCATGCAGGAAGGTTTGTCCAAGTTCTGAGATATCTGTCTTTGAGGCTTCTTCCTCTATTTCAAGGCAATGGAGGGGATTGTAATTTTGTTGTAAGCACTCGCAACATTTCCTTCTGTGTAAAACAACGACTTCTTTAGGCAAGTTAATACAAGCAGTGGTTCTGACTGAGGCAAGTGTTTTCAAATATAATATTGTTCTGTTTTGTGCACGGAGGCAGAAAACTTAAAGAAAAAATCTGGTTTAGTAAAGTTAGCTGCATTGCTACATCATCATCTTTAGAATTTCATTGAACCAACCCTCCAAGTTGAGGCCAATCAGTTATCTGATGTCAATCAGAAGAAAACCTAATGAAATCACAGATTAAAAAACACTATTGCACCTGGCAGGAAATAACTACACAGCAGCTCTTTTGCTACTGTATGTACACCCGTATGGAATACCTTATGGCTGCCTAAATGCCTTCTTTTTTGCACTTAACTGTTAAAGAACGAGCTATAGGATGGTGGAAATTAATAGTCAATCAAATGGCACATTACAATGAGCCATTTGATCACACCATACAGCCGGTGGTGTTCTAAGTGTTTGCCGCCATCAGGTACTCAATAAACGCATAGCAGAAAGGCTTCAGGAAGACAGACGAGGTAGTATAAAGATCAAATCAAGTCCACATAGAGAGGAGGTTCTGATGGAGGAATTGGATAAGCACATGAGACTAGGGTTGGACACTCATGTCTATCAAAAGAAACTGACAAAATACTTGGTTAGGTTAATAATAGGATAATAGTAGACCCTTTTACAATATTAACCATGTGTTAGAAAGAGTTTTTGCAAGAATGTCTCAAATGTGACTAATTGGAGTGGTCCAGGAGAGCGTCAAACACAAGTGTAACCCAAACAGGCTAAACACACTGGGTGCAAATAGCATTGTTGGCCACAGACACCTGGGTGCTAACGGCATCTTCCTTTAAAAGGGGGAAATTATACGAATCTCTGCAGGTCCACTATAGATATTTCCATACAAAAGGTAAAAAATAGAAGCTGAGTGATTTAACTGCTATTGTGCACATACATAAACTGAAAACATTATGAAAATAAACATTTAGACATGACGTAAGCCATGATCATTCCAACAGTTCTAAAATTTCTACAGTGGTACCATCGTTGTATGAGATGTGGTATTGTTGTGTTCGCTGTTGTTGATGAAACATCATGAAGTGTGTCAATACTGTACCCTGAACTACTGTTACTGACAGCATGACTGAAAAGACAAAAGATGAAATGTCCAACATTTGGATGTGACTATCGCCCATCACTTAGACACTTGCAGCCATTAGTGAAAGAAACACTGGACTCCTGATTCACGCTCTCTTTGACCTCCATGGGAAGAGAGTCAAAGAGATGATCCTCCACAATGAAGCAACTTCTGCGGAGGAAGCAGCACTGACCGAGCTGTGGCGGCAGACGATCCAGACAGTTTCCCTTCAGTTCCAGGTGTGCCAGCTGTGAGAGCTGAGCAATTTTCTCAGGAATGGAGGAGATAGAGTTGTGGCTGAGGCATAAGGTCCTCAGTTTGGTGCACTTGAACAGTTGCTTGGGGACTACCTCAACTTTGTTGCCTGTAATGGCAAAATGTTGGAGGTTCTGCAGGAAGCCAACCTCCAGCGGTATCACCACTATGGAGTTATGGCTAACATCGAGGTACCTCAGCTTGAGGAGGGTGAATAATGAAGAGGGTAGAGACTCAAGCTTGTTGTGTGAGAGATGAAGTGACTCGAGGTTTTTGACGTGGCTTATCGACAGTGGAATGGTGATGATCTTGTTGTGCCAAAGCTTGAGGCAGGTCAGTCTCTTGAGGTGCTGAAAGCTGATGATCTCCTCGATGGTACGAATGTTGTTGGACTTTAGATCAAGCTCCTGAAGGTTGCTTAAACTGAAGATAGCATGGGGGATCCTCTCTAGTTCACAATTATGTAGTTCCAATTGCGCAAGATTCATCATTTTCTTCAAACTGTTCAGCACTAAGAGCTTTGTACCATCATTGTGAATGACAAACTCGATCAGATGTGGGGACAGATCTGTTATGTTTGTCGGGATCTTTGTGAGGTTGCTTTTGAGATGCAGTATCTTTAAGTGCCTGAGGTCTCGGAGAGACTCGAGTCCGATCATTTTATTGTTTTCAGAGTTCAGGTTACCAACCAAGTACAGTTCCCTTAAATTTTTCAACAAGTATACCCAGCTAGGAATCTCAGCAACATCTGTGAATTTGACATGAAGGCACCGGAGGTGGTCACGGAGAAAAATAAAAGCAGTCTGCTCAACTTTGGCTGGACAGTGATAGAAGTGCAGCTCCTGGAGGTTTATCATTTGTGAGATCTTAGCTGTTATTCTGGCCTCTGGGATTAATTCTAGTTTAAGGATTTCCAAATCAGTGAGATCAAACACGGCATCTGGCACTCCTGATAGCATAAAAAGATGCAGTTCCAGCTTTTCTTGAGAATTGCGTGTTACATGCTGCCGCAACTTCTCAAAGGTCCACTCGTGGTTTAGGCTGATCTCTCGAAGTTTGTTTTCACTCACCTCTGAGAGAAAAACCCCAAAGCGCTTTGAATAAAGCTGGTCATACTGATCAACCATGTGGAGGAGGAATGCAAAGTCGTTCTTGACATCAGGAATGTCACTGAAGCTGCTCTCCTCTCTGACTTTTTCAAAGGAGTACTCCTTCAGCGGTCGCCGAAAAAGCCAGAACAGTGTGTATATACAGATGATGCCATAAACACATATGAGGGCAATGTAACTGACCAGGAGCTTCTTTAACATGAAAGCCATGTTGTGTGTGCAATGGAACTTAGCATATCCAGTCAAATGCTTGATTTCAGGCTCACACACGTGGTCAAAATCTATAGAGGCGACAAATGTCATTGTGTAACAAAGGATCAAAATAAATTTGACTGTTTTGATCACTGTCTGAATGGCATACAGTCTGTAAATCAAGTCACTGTCTTCCACGTGGGCACGGAATTTCCGCACTTTTTCAAACAAGGCCTTTGCTTGTTCACCATCTTTCTTGTCCAGTATGGTCATAGAAGGAATTTCACTCACAAGCTTTTCGGCAGAAAACGTGACTCCAGATTTAGTCAGCACTGGGGCAGACTGGTTTGGACTGCCCTCCTCACTGCTTGTGGACAGATGTTTCAGGAGGGAAGAAGCCCCAGCCAGCCTCTGCTTGTTTTCCTCTGAATCCTCACAAGCAGTCTCAGATAATGCCTTGGTAGTCCAAGGTGATTCAAAACATTTTCCAAGTATGGAAACAAAATGTTCTATTTTGGAACTTGTCTTTGGGTACTTGAACCAGAAGTTGCTACTGACCATTAACACAATAGTGTGAATGAGAGCGAGGTAAGGGAAGTATTTGGAATACCAAGGAAGGGCAACGTGGTAGCACATCTGGTTGACAAAAACATACTGCTGAAAATCCAGCTTGGTTCTGACACCTGTAGGCTGAGGCTGCCCGAAAGTAGCTGGTTGTGTGAAGTGAATTGTAGGTGCAACGCTATCAGGAGGCCTTTTAGCCATGAGAGGAGCAGCTTGCTCCCCGATAGCACTTTCTTTGTTCCAGAAACCATCAGCTGTCTCTGGTGGCTGTGGGCCCAAAAAGCCCCCAGCCCCCTCTGGAGTTTGTTCCAGAATGGGAAGACAAACCACTTGGTCTTTAGTTAATTGCATGGTTCCAGAGAATATGGCCAACATCAGCATGACGATGCCAAGATAATCCATGAAGACATCCCACCATGGTTTCAGTATTCGGTAAGTCGGCTGGATGTCGTTCAGGGAGGCGACTTCTGTAAGGGTGAACATTCCTGAAACAGAGAACATGCATTAGTAAAATGCTCTGTCTTTTTGTAATTTCACCTAACTACCACATGGTTTCTACATAACCTCTCTAAATTGGACAGTGAATAGAAAGGTTAGTGTATCTTATCATCACCCTGCTAGTACAGGTAGGCTTTAGCCCAAGCAGCTATACTGTAAGTTACCTCTTTATTTTAAATTTCCAATGGGCCATTAATCCTCTTATTCAAGTTGAGACAGATGAGACAAACTTATCCTATGTCGTGACAACAGCATGTACAAGTTATTTTTGTAGACAGTGTAATCATAAAAATTATTATATCCTATGATTATATCATAGACAGAGCTTTTGGCTTAGCTCCCAAACAGTGATTGGGCAGTTGTAAAGCTGCTGTTGCTCTCACAGTGAACCAAACTAAAACTGTGAGACAGTGCTTGCCAAAGTCTAAACATCCTATGTTTACTACCAACAAGCAATAAGTTTCTATAATTCTATAATACAGACCTAAAGATATGAGTTGTGACTTTGAATTGTAACACATTATAAAGAACTGTGAAAAAACAAAAGTAAAGTTTAATGATAGGCTACATATTTCTCTTTCCCTGTCATAATATTGTATTTGCAAATGATGTCAGCTGTCATAAGAACATATCCAGGGTGGTGACAGAACCAAGACTATATGTCTGATCATAATCCATTATTTACGTCCTGCAGTGGTTTGTTCATCTATCCGGTTTGTCACACTGACCAAACAAAAAGACACCGCAGAAAGAAATCTTTACATCAAATCCTTTTTAGTATAACATTTTTTGAATAAATCTTTAAAACATGTACACTTTTTTTTTTTAGCAATAACAATTCTTTAAATATGCGGTACTTTGTGATGGCATTGTATTGTATCACATAACATTTCTAATGTGTTCCTAAAATTTGATGTCTGCACCAATCTTAAACAACAAAATATTACAATTATACAACACAAAGTGCAGTCTGAAAATGCACATCAACAGAGCGGCAGAAGTGGAAGTCTCAATAAATCTGAACAGTGTCAGTTAGTTGTCATTTATTGTTTTGTTTTGTATTATATTATTGAGATGTTTTCAAATTCTTAATTTATATAAAACCTGGTAGGAGTTATAGCTACTAGCTGGGTGATTATTAGATTTCTGGATACTGAGGACTGGAAAGAATACGCTGTTTGTGTCCTCTAACAAGGCTGCTTTCCCAGGCTCATTTGGAGGAGGCTCAGAGAGGGGAGCCTTGTCAGATTGTTATGGATTTAGAGAGAGGGCTGGCCTTGAACAGGGACACTCATGAGCACAAGTGTGTTGTTTGTGCAGACAGTGCACGCCATGTGCAACTCAAATTCTCTGTGCTGCAGACCTAGATGAAGCCTGAATCATCCTCAGCGCCTTGTTTTTTCAATGACTTCAGTAGCTACAGCATCTTTTTCTATATTACTGCAATGGAATTGACTATTATGAAATCTCCCAATGCAGTCACTAACATTATGGCCATTGCTGACATGTGTTTACATATTTAAACTCTGCCTACATATCAAAGTGGATTCAAGGTAGTTCATTAAAATAAAAACTGATCATTATAAGAAAAAATAATATGCTTGCCATCATCGCGACTAAATTCTATTGTGTCTGTGTCTGTGTGTTGATAACATGAAGGTCACTATTGTCAATGCGGCTGCAGAGCAGGCTGAGACCGGCTCTGGCAACAAGGCGCATCCATGGACACAAAACGAGAGGTGGACCTGATGTCCGTGAAGACTCTAAACGCAACACTAAAATCTGTGTTCAGTCACGACTCGTTCAGGTAACATTAATGTACTCGCTGCCGGTTTAACACGTCCCGTTACACCCCCAAACCACTGCGTTTACACACCGCTTTGTAGCCCGCTAACATAACCGAACCAGGGAAATATACGTCTGTAATAGTGGACCATTATAATAACCTAGCCGAGGACCTCATTTTAATGGCACAAGTAGTCTACGCACCTTCGGGTGTTCTGGTCCAGTTAAGTCGATGACAGCGGTACCGAACAGCTCCTCTTCTTACACGCCATGTCTCTCAGCGGTGATGAATCTGTCCATTCTTCGCATCAGTTGAACCGTGGGCCTGCTGGCCGGGCTGTAAGCTGCTTAGCTGACTACCCCCACTCTGTCTCAGATGGTCGGGTCCTCTGCCTCTAACTGGCGACACAGACAGCCGGCGCGGCAGCACCAGCTGCTGGAGATGTACTCCGGCTGATATTATTCACTCAAACGCATCATCATCATCAGCAGCAGCATCACAGCCGTCCATTGACATGTTGTAGGCTAGCGTACAGGAGATGTGACGCCTGCTGTTGCACAGGTGTAAAGTAATAACTGACGATGACACGGCAAAAACTGGACACCTTGCATGAATTTACAGTGAATAGTGCAGATGACGATGGCCTATGGAGCAGGGAGCGTTTCAAAAAAATCAATTTAAAGTCATAGTGCAACCTATACTAATCTTAGTTGCAAACATTTTTCGCTTTTCCTCTCACAACAGGTTTGTTAGTTTCAGGCTGTCTCATTAGGCTATGACATGGATTCTTCAAAACACCTGTTTTGTTCATGGTGTGTTTGCAGGCATAACAATAGACTAATCTTCTTTGCCTCATTAATCCTCATCAGCAGGACATCCCACAATACCTCAGAGGAAGTGCACTTGAAGTTGTGATAAGGTCACAGAAAAGATAGAACTTAAATATTATTTTCTATCATTTAGGTAGGCTACAATTATTTTAATGATAATGCATCATCAGACTGAAGGGTATCTGCCATTTGTCCAGCAGTGTTTTTTGTTTTGTTTTGTTTTTTTCTGTTGATTGACAAGCACTTAGAAATTCCAATCTAAGAACTGGCATCCACAAATAAATCAAATTTTATTAATCAACAACATAAAAATACTGTTTATAAAAATACATTTGTGTATACGCAGCACTCTTCTTTTACACTGTCCAAGAACTGCAGAAAAACACAAGTAGTCCTTCAAGTTTAATGCACTTTAAAATATCATCTTTCTACAATACAGTTATTTAGACAAGGTGCCACATATTATAAGAAGATATATCTTTTTTTCTTTGTGTTTTTTCTTTGCATTTCCCCTGATGTTGTCCATAGCTAACAGTCTATTAAAGAAAAGGATTTACGGGCAACACAAAAATACAGTATAAGGCTACAAGCCAGTGAGGTCTGCAGTTTTGGTTTACATTCAGTAATTTAATGGTTCCATGTTGTACTCAAAAAGAATGTGCTGTAAGAATATTTGCTTTAAAAAAAAGTTATCTCGCTAAGATTTAGATGAAAAGATTGATACCACTCTCATGTTTGTGTGCTAAATATGAGCAGACAGTAAGGTTCGCTGGCCTGGCTCTGTCCCATGAATGTACAAAAAAGACATCAGGAAAACAGTTCAGCATGCAACTCGCCATAAAACTGAAACCTATCAATTAATCATTTTGGTTCACATGTGGATTAAACAAACAGTCTATAACATGGTAAATATGTAAAGTAAAGTGTATTTTTTACTTTAATTTTGGACATACGCTGGACAATAGCTGTTTTCTCCAGCTTCTTGTCTTTGTGCTGAGCTCACCCCCCACTGGTTGTAGCTTAATGTTTAATGTACAGATATAAGTCTTTGATCTAAAATCAAAGGGTGTGTTTCCCTTAATGCCTAAATATTCCTTTTAGGAGGATTCATGGCTGCATAAAATGTCAAAACTTAATTTTAATACTTAATACTTATAATAACAGAACCAACACCCCTGTAGAGCCACATTCTATGTGACAATATACAAACAAGTACGTTTTCCCTTCTGCAAGAAACCTGGAAAAACATTTCCTTTGACAGTAGTGTAATACTTAATCATGGTAATGAGTTTATACAAAACAAAGGCTCTGAATTGGTAGACAGAACAAACAGCAGGCACTGTGGCTACAATAAGGCATCTCACTCAGCTTTCATTTGGTCCCTGACATCTGAAGGCAGAGTTTCAAACAATGCATCTTCCACTATAAGGCCACTGCGCTTCAAAGCACGACAGTAACCAAGCTCTTGTGGCAGGAGCTCAAAGTGATTGCCTTTGAGCTCCAAATGTGTCAGTAGAGCTAGGTAGGAGATTTTTGGCGAGAGTATGGACAGCGAGTTCTTGCCGAGCTTTAGCGTTTTGAGCTTTTTGCAAAAGAAGAGCTCATCTGGTAGATTTTCGATTTTGTTACATGTAACAGAGAAGTACTGTAGGCTCTGAAGGACTCCGATTTCTGGAGGGATGAATCGGATGTCATTGTTCGACAGGTCCAGGTACCGCAGCTTGTTGCACAGGAACAGGTGTGAAGGCAATATCTCAATCTTGTTATGGCTGAAGTAGAGGCGCTCGAGGCTGCCAAGCTTTTTGATATGCTCTGGGATGTACATGATGCCATTGTACCAGAGTTTAAGGCAAATTAGTTTTCTGAGATGCTGGAAACTAATGATTTCCTCGATTGAGCGAATGTTGTTCTCTTTCAGATCAATCTCTTGGAGATTTGTCAGGCTGAAGATTGCGTGAGGGAGTCGCTCCAGATCACAACGGACTAGCTCCAGCTCAGTCAGATTGGCCATCTTTTTCAGGTTGTTGAGCATTACCAGTTTAGTGCCGTCATTGTGCAAGTACAGCCGCTGCAGGTGGCTGGAAACATCCACTATCGACTGGGGTATCTTTGTGAAATTACTTTTCAGGGAGAGAGTTTTCAAACACTTCATCTCCCGCAGCGACTCAAGAACTATGTTCTTAGAGACGTCGGGACTGAGCGATCCAATGAGATAGAGCTCCTCTAAGTTGCGCAGGCCGTACATCCAGTGGGGAAGTTCCCTGTTATCATCAAACTTCACTCGAAGCACTTTCAGGTTTTCTTTGAGGAAGGAGGTAGCTGTTGTGTGCAACTTTAAAGAGCATTGGTAAAGAGACAGCTCCTGAAGGTCTTCCAGCTGAGAAATAGAGGCGGGGATGGTGACATTGTTGATGATTTCAAGCTTGAGTGACTGCAGCTCTGTCAACTCAAAGACAGTGTCAGGTAACCCAGGGAGCATGAACAGTTGAAGTTCAAGTCTGTTGTTGGCATTGGTCTGGAGTCTCTGGCGCAACTTCTCAGCAGTCCAGTTGTGGTTGAGGTTGAGCTGTTTCAGCTTGTTCTCACTGACCTCAGATAGAAAAACTGCAAATCTTTTGGAATATAGCGGGTCATATTGATCAATCATGTGCAGCATGAAAGCAAAGTCATTCTTGACATCGGGGATGTCATTGATGCCTGTTTCCTGTCGCACATACTCAAAGGAGTATTCCTTCAGCGAGCGGTAAAAGAGCCAGTAGGAGGTGTAGAGGCTTGTCAATCCATACACAGCCACCAAACACAGGTAACAATAGGAAAGCTTCGAAAAAAGATGAGCCATTGTGTGATTGCATTCAAACTCTTTATAGCCTGTCATGTCCTGGATCTCAACCTCACAGCGCACTCTATTCCTCACTTTATTCACCAGAGAACTATTATAGGCAATGATTAAGAGGAATTTAAACACCTTGAACACTGTCTGTCGAACATACATAAGGTAGAGGATGTCTCCTTCTTCAACGTGCAGGCGGAACTTCTTAACCTTTTCAAAAAGAGCTTTAGCTTGTTCGCCCTCCTTTTTATCAAGAACACTTGCAGATGGCTTCTCAACTACAATCTTTTCTGGAATAGACCGGAGGGACTGTGTCTTCTCCAGAATACCTTCTCCAGGAGACACAGTGATGTTGGACTTAACAGTGCCAGTCTTTTTATTGTCTTTTTCCTCTTGATTCTCTCCCGACACCTCTGACAAGGCTCGTGTGGTCCAGGGAGAGTCAAAACACTTGCCAAGCATGGAGATAAAATGCTCTATTTTAGAGCTCGAGCCGGGGAATTTGAACCAGAAATTACTACACACCATGAAAACCAACGTGTGTATGAGAACCAAATAGGGAAAATACTTAGCATACCAATGTAGAGCCTTCTCATAACACATCTGATTGATGAAACTGTACTGCTGAAGATCCAGATCAGTTTTCAGGCCTGTCATTTCTCTGGGTACTGCTGAAATATTGGATTGCAGGTGTAACAGTGACTTCACTTCCACTTCACTTGTGTTCTCTGAAGGCGGTGACATTCTCTGAGGAAGGCATATGATTTTGTCTTGCATCACCTGAAACAAAATGTAAAAAAGACAGAAATATGTTAATATAACTTATTATGAATATCCAGACACTTGTACACAACAATCAAGACATATTAAAATATAGCTATAACATATATTATTGGTTTTTAGAACCAATCACCATCTTAATATCTTACTACTACTACTGTCAACTACCAACACTGTGTATAATTGTATTCTATTCTTGTAAATAACTGTAGGTATATATATATTACTGAGACATTTTGGTATAACTATATGTTTGTCTACAGGGCTGATGGCTCATGGCTCAGTTTCTGAGTACAGGCTGTGTACTATTCTCTGTGGACTGAGCTCTTGGTCACTTTCGCAATAATAATATCAAGCCCAGTCCTGCTTTATAAAAAGACAAAACAAGATATATATGGGATCTTTCAGAGAGTTACACAGGGCCTCCACTCAGCCATATTCAGTGATACAACTAAAATGTCCTCCATTACCGACTACCATTATTAAAGTGACAAACTGTATATAAAACCTTTGATTGAACGTCTATAAAGGCAAACACCTACTCTTACTGTATTACTAATTATTCCCTGACACCTAAAAAGAGAGTTGTGAGTGTGTGTCACCATCCCAAATACGGTACTGTGCTGAGTGTGAAGGTGCAGAAGGGGTCAGCAGAAGAAACGCTACTGCAGTCTGCTGCCAAAAGCAAAACCAGAGGCTAGAAAATGGCTCCTGCATTCAGGGAGACATTCTAATTTATGTGTATGGCCAGCAGTGACCACTGAGGTCCAGTATCCAATCCTCATATAGGCTGCATCACACAAGTAAATGCACACAAGTAACCAGGTTGACCATTAAGTTGATTTTGCACACATCACTTTGGCATGAAACCTAATTACTTGTTATTCAATTAAAAGGATTAGAGACTGAGACTTAGAGCTGCCTGAGACCTAACGCCACTAAGTGGGAGGCAACACACAGACTGTCTTGTCAGATGAGGCTGTATCAGGATCCCTGTTGTTTTCATAAAAACCTATAAATAAATATAAATCCATTCCTCCTAGATACTTTGTAACATGAATGCTGCATTTCTAGTGTCACAGTGGAAGCTGAAATAATTGCCACCATAACAACTTGTTGGAGCAGAAAAATCATCATTATAAACTGCACTGCAGTGTTTTTGTGTCTGGTTTCAAACTATGATCTCTAAATTAAACTTTTAGTCAGAACAGTTGTTGCTCTGAAAGCCCACTTAGAGAAACCTGATTTATTCTGGGATTTTTTTCCTGGAGAAAGATGGTTTCTTGGCTATGTATACATATAATTGGTTTTATAATCAGCACATGGCAGAGACAACAGGCATGGACAGTATTCCTAAGGCATGGACAGTATTCCTATGACATGAACATGTATCTGATTTACAGTGAAATGAAAACACAATTTGTTAAAGATTTGATTATTTGTTAAATTCAGATGCATTTGTACAGAGGGGGTGTGAACACTGATGTGTGTGTCTCAAATAAAGATGAAAGATCAAGAAACATATTGCATCAACACAACGTGTAAAATAAGGCTGTTATTCTTTGAGAATTGAGGCGTGGAGAAAAATGTGTTTACTGGATTGGAGTCGAAGAGTTGCTGCTAAATATAACCTGAGGCATCACAGACCAGATCCAAACCACACCACAGCAGGTTCAGTAGAAGCCCAGAGGCCATCCAAACTCAAAGTGCTTCACCTCCACCCTAATACACACTGGAGATCTACCTCAAATTACCAAAGCACTCGCAGATTTCTTACCTCTTCCAAGGAGGTTATGTTTTCACCCTTTTCTGTTGGTTTGTTGTAAAAGATGATGCAAAAAACACGAAACCGATTTGCACCATCTTTGCCAGAGGCCATCAGGGAAGAACCACCTCAATTTTGGTGCAAATCTGGTTCCAAGAGTGAATTGCAGATCTTTTGCAAGTCTAGTTAAGACCTAAGACTTTGTTTGCACTCTCTACTGGATACCATTCTAATTTACATAATGATTAATAACATTGCCATACCACCATGACCTTAATGGCTCCATGAACACCTGGTGAAACCTACTTTTGTGTTTCTTGTGATTTTACTGAAAGAGCTGTGATAGAATTCCTGTGTGCTTTCAAATAAAGTTACATGGAGGATGAACTTGCGGAATGTAAGTAAGCACATAAACTAGTCTATGTGTTTTGTGTTTAACCGATCCGTCAAGTAATCTGGTTTACAGAGTGCACGTAAATGTGCTGCAAGTTGGCATCAGTAAACAACAAATGCCTTTGATGTTTATTTATAAGGTAAATCATGAACAGCAGCTATTTGACTCCACAATGCTAACAACAGGAAATCAGCACTTTAATTCAGTGGTACAGTAGTAGCCTGAGGGGCAGACATGTTGTGCACAATATTTAGCTCAGCTCAACCCATCACAGTGTAGGTAATATGATCTCAAACTACTGTAGTATGTAAATGCACACAAAGTACATTTGCAATGAGTTAGCAATAACATTTTAGGACATGTCTGTGCTGCAGCACATCACACATTCAAATGCAGAGTCAGGTCAGTTCAGATCTCTGAGGAGCTAATCTGCTGAGTTTTACAAATTGCATCTCTCTATTTTTTCTCCAACTCTAAATACAGGGATTATTGTGGCAGGCCCTGAGGCAATTACACAACATGACATGTTGATAATATTCTGGCTTACAAAGTAAACTTCGCTGCAAATTTAAACTGCTGCTTCAATTTACTCAGCGTCAGATCATGTCCAAACATTGTTATCGTGAGACTGGGGAAACAAAGGCTGCCACTACACTGATAAATATCCTGTTAATGGTTTTTCCAAAAAAATGTTTTCATATTATTCCCAGGATTTACACAAAAAACTCAAAACAGCCAAAAAACACCCCCAGTCCACACACAGAGAGAGAAGTCAAGCTCCAGGCCCAGGAATCTTGTGTTTACTAAAAGGGTCTGGGCGGGTAAATGTTTCCACTGCTACACTCCTGACGGGCTGAATGCTTCCTTTGCTGCTCACAGTGCAGGTTGTAAAAGCACGGGCTTAGTGGTTTTGAGCTGGTGCCAATGAAGAAGGCAGAGAAGTAATGTTCCATCACAGAGCTTGCTCTAGTAGTTTCAATTAGTCTAGATTTCGTGAAGAAAAAAAAAAGTGGAGCAGCTCCTTTTATCATGTAAACATGTTGCAGTTCAAACTCATGTTACATTAGTGTGCATTAGCTACAGCACATTCTGCTTTACTTACAAAGAGATGTTTACAGTTTTAAAGTGGACACACAGGCAGCACGAGCCATTACATGAATAACACATGACTGGAGCGCGGAGGCTCAAATTAGGCTCAGTACAATTTTGAGCTTGTTTGCAAATAATAAAGTGTTTAGTAATGGATCAACCTTTGTAAACATGTAGAATAAATCTGCATCAGAAATCTGAGTTTGGGCATGCTTAGAAAACATGTGTCTGTAGAGATGAATAAATTAGGTGAGGTGAATCAAATCTGTAAACATTTTTTATTTATCAGTGGTGGGGTTAGACAAAGACACTGAACAAAAAAGTTCCGTAGTGATCTATCTGTGATTATCCTGCTTTTCAAAATGGATGAGTGGGTGGGCTCTTCTATGATACAAGTATTTAGAGGAAGCAGATTTAGTTCATGTAATAATTTATGGAGAAGGGGTGGGAGTGAATACGTTTTACTTCTACTCCTATGCAACTTATTTATTTGTTTTGCATATTTTATTTGCATATTGTTTGAATATTGTCTGCCATCTTTTTATGGCACGTCCTTTATACATTTGTGTTACGTACTTGTGTAATGGAGGTCCGCGGGTATAGTCACAGTCACGAGGTACCAGTAAGGAGAAGTGACAGCGTGTGGCGGTTAGCGGTACTGAAGTTAAACTCACTCACCCATAAAAGACGTGCTAATCCACTTGCCAAGTGGTCATTGACCTCTTGGCAAAGCAGTTAGCATCGTCGCCCGTGGTGCAGGAAACTCGGGTTTGAAACCAGGCCAGACTACCAGAATGACATTGGTCGTGTACTTTCGAAATAAACACACTTCATTCACTCATTCATTCATTAAAGTTAGCTTGATTGTATTTGATCATTGTGCAGTATAAGAAAAACAACCTGGGTCTTTGAACAGCCCACCTTGTTGTCCTTTTTCCAAACATCAAAAACGTAGCCTGTTTTGCCGGTTTTGCTCTTCTGGTGGAATTTTATGTTTACGTTTCCATGGTTTCGGTAGTCGCGGTAAATGCAAGGATTTATTTTTTTTTTTTCCCCAATGAAAATCTGTAAAACACATGGATCATCACACCAGCTTTTAACAGTGGATATCACACAAATTGACATCCGTGTTAAAAGCCAGCGTTAATAGATCCATGCGTTTACCGCAACTATGACAACGACTGAAAACCATGTAAACGTAAACGTACAATTCCACCAAACCGGCAAAACTGGCTTCCGGTTTTGACCATAGATGACGTTCAAGTCGATGACTTGTGGCTACACAGATGTTCTCAAACAACTCATTTCCACTATCTTTTTTTTTGTAGAAGGGAAGAAGAGCCTGTTTCCTCAAGTAGAGATATCACAATGAGGCTTTGTTACTGACCTGAAGAGTGCATCCAAAGACACCGATCATCAGCATGATTACAGACAGGTAGTCAGTGAACACATCCCACCACGGCTTCAGGACTCTGAACGCTGGCTGCTGTTCAGAGAACTGGCGGAATTCCATCACAGGAATCATGATGCCTGTTACAAAAACAAAACAATGGAAAATTAGCCCACATGACTTTCAGTTTGTACAATAGCTAAATGATTTGGCCATAGAAAGTTGAAATAGTCCATTATTCAGCCTGGTATTAAGGATATTCCTGTTCACTGAGAACAATCCAAGCTTTTAGTGTCCATATCCCACTGAGGCCACTGCTCATTTGCTGTATGAAAGTGTGCTTTATCCAGTGACCAATCCACAACCCTAACCACTTATTATTTTTGCCATGACAACAAACATTTAGGGAAGAATGTATTTCAATCTAAACCACAACGTTTTTGTCCACAAACCAAACCAAACCAAACTGTGACCATTTCACAATTATTATTGTGTTACCATGACTACACCATGGATCAGTATGCCTGGTGCTGATTTTTCCACAGGTTGTATTATTGTTACAATGACGACAGAGGCCTGGTGCACCTGTTGCTGGTATGCTCCTATGGGTCACACATGTGGTGGTTCAGGTTAGGGGTCAAATGATGACCATGAACATTAACCACATCTAATAACATCCCTATACATCCCTAATATCAGCCCTAAACCTAAACTAAGATGATGATGATGACACCTGCTTAACATCAGCATGTTAGGGGGCTTGCTGTAAAAATGAACACTGAACTGTTCTACCTTATTCCCTTTGATAATGATTCAGTGGAAAATAGAGACCAATACAGAATGTTTCCTCCCTCTCTCACGGAGCTCAAACATGATACGCATTACCAATGTAATTATTTAAAGACTAGTGCCTATGTAAGACTAAATAAATGACTCACTCTGTAGAGCTTGTGACAAGTGTTTGGACATTCACGTCAGAGTTCAAGACGCCCACTTATTTGTGAAGTAGCTTCCCACTTGGTAATTAATGAACACGACCACTGACAAAAAACAGGTCTAAGCCCTCTGGTGGTTTACACACAACACGATTCTGTCTCTTAAAAGACCATTATTAAAACCTGTCTTTGTTAACTGTGGCAGCATAAAAGAGTGGTGTGTTGTGCTGCTCTCTGCTCACACTGCCTGTGGTCACCTTCTATAAAATGCACACTTCAGCTGCAAGTATCTTCTTTCCAATACCAGTCTGGCAGCAGGATGGCTGCAGTGCCAGTCAAAGTGAAGAGGCCATGTTGATGAAGATTCTCTTTAAAGAAACAGTAAGTATTTTATTAAAAAATACAACAAAAAGACTGTGTCTGTGTGTCTAATAGTCTAAGCAGGTGTACTAAATAATCTACAAGGCACAAGACTGTAATTCAGAGTATGATCAGCAGCTCTGCAGCTCCAAAGAGACAGGTGCTGTCAATAGCTGAATACATCTACACTCTAACTTTGGTCCATTATTAATGAGTTTAGCTGCAAGGTGTTTTTGCATTGTTTACTAAAAGCCTAAGGGCTTTTACAGACATCTTATTTTTGATAGTTCAATTAAGTTTTTCACACTGAGTGTCTTTTTTGTCTCTCCGCTCTGTGAAAGATGGAGGGCAGTCGTTCAGATGTTTACAGCAAATGGTTGACTTTAAAAGGTCAGTTCAGCCAAACCACAGAACACATTTCTCTCACTTGTTAGCACAATACTAGATATCCATCTCAGTGGAATTGTGTTTATCACATTGAAAAAATGTTTATTGATTAAGAATGAAAACAGCAGCTTCTATTCCAAACACACTGCTGTGAAGAATCATTGTCAGACTTGTTGTTAAACAGTTTTCATCAGCACAACTTTTAAAAGAAGAAATTGTTCCTGTTATAGAAAGTAACTCAAGTTTTTACACAAGTGCTGTACGTCCAGTTCCTGCACTGTTTGTGCTTTTCTATACTCCTACTCCATACATTTAAGTGTAAATAAATGTTTTTCGTTTTTTTTTTTGTGACAGACTTAGTTTCTAGCTTCTTAAGATTAAGATTTGACTCACTGAACATAACACCATATATGTCAGTGGTTCCTAATTATTTTTGCACCATGGACTGTTTTTCTTTCACCCCCTTTAATCACACTCCAGCTCAGTCCTGCATAACAGTGGAAGTCACTGAGGACGGAGTGATAACTTATGTTTTTGTTAGGGGCAAGGCAGACAGATGAGGGAAAATTGCAGCACAGTCTGTGCCAAGATCAGGGTAATTACTGCAAAAAATACTGCTGAGAACCTCCTGCAGATAAAAATCTGCGAGGGAGACAACACAACTTTATATAAACTAAGACAAAACATGATCTAGCCTACTACAATATATTCTAACACTATAAGCTATTGACATAAGGTGAAGTACAGTATTCACTTTTGAAGTATGTTTTGATGTAGGATGTTTTTGTTTTGTACCTGTGTATTCTGTATTATAACTTTTACTTTATGTAAGTAAAGGGCCTGAATACCATGATTTAGTTGCAGGGTGGAGTCATTTCTCTGTGCTGCACCCAAACCAAGCTCCCTCACTGTATTATTGCATTATAGGGTACACCAGCAGTTTAATATTACACCCCTATGAGGCGTCCTGGTCGTTCTCCTGACAGAGCTGTACCACATGCCAAGGCTGAGTCCTAACTGGAATCTTTTCTACTCTCTCTGGCTTTTCATACTTCTCTCTACTCTGCACCTCCCTAAGAGTATATAGAATCAAAAAGGTCAAGATAACCTGACTTTTATCCAAGTTCCACAAACACCGGATCTGATTTTTCACATTATGTAACTCTACGGTGTCTTAACTTAGACTCCCAAGGGTCCACTTCTTACAAACCTCTAGTGTAAAGCAGGATTTCTGTGTCAAATCTCACGCTCAAAGAGTGAACCCAGAAGATCAATTTTAAGGTTGAGGTACAGTACAAATTTCAGTAAACCTGGCCAAATATTCAACTCAATTGAATATCAAAAGTGACAACAGAGAAAATGTGTTTGTTTTTTGAGGTATGGCTATAACAATCATAGGATGGATTCATGAAAATATAAAATAAACAGCTTAGAGAAAGGGGGTGAAGAGGCTTTTGGGTCAGTGAAGCCAGCATTAGTAATAGCTCCTTAGGAAAAATCCTGTCTTCCACTGGATGAGTCAGCCATTGAGTTGGGCTGACCAGGCCATATCCTTGTCCCTTCCTGACAGGAAATTTGTCTGAATCCCAGATATCCAAAAACAGACATGTTTGGAACACACCCAGACCCCGACACACAAAAAGTCCTGTCTCGTTAAGGATATGGAAAAAAACCACCCGCAATGCAGAAGCAGGAGGAAAAAAAAGAGAAACAAAAAAAAGGCACACTTTGGAGACTTTACAGTGAAATATAAGCACCAGTAAAAGTGCTAACACAGTACAAACAGCTGTGATTCAATCTATGATCGGGACAAAGCATCAATAAGTCATCCGGTTTAGTTCGACCTTAAAAGTGGGGGGGTCGCCTGGATGTAGGGGCGCAGAGTGGGTCGCTTTGGACGCGGATTTAAGACTCATGATGTGTACGAACTAATTCGGATTCAGTGTGATACAGACTTCAGCAGGTTAACGGTATTCTGAGTGTGAACTAGTTGGTGAGACGCTCCGCCAACTGCGTGTTACGCTATTGCGCTCAGTATCATAGGCTCTCTATCTCTATACAGTCATTAATAATGTCCGTGTCTTTACCTTCCTTTAGATGACAGCTGGACTAGAGGATCTGACTGTTCCGGCTTTCATGCGCTGAGGTTTCGGATCATGATGTGCCTCCGTCCCCCTTCTGCTCTGTCCGCCAACCTTCCCGGATCCTCGGACAGACCATGCAGGCATGAAGCTGCTGTCAGCCTCAGGGGCGTGGACTCCTGCTGAAGGAGCCCAGGCTCACTCACACTTTAGGTACCGTGTGTGTGTGTGTGTGTGTGTGTGTGTGTGTGTGTGTGTGTGTGTGTGTGTGTGTGTGTGTGTGTGTGTGTGTGTGTGTGTGTGTGTGTTGTTTACGAGATACAGGCATGGGGGTGTTGGGGGCCCAGAGGGGGGGTTTGTTGATGCTTGGTAAAATTAATTCTCCCTTTCATCAGGTGAACTAAGGACTCTATAAACGTTTAATTTAATCAGTTTAGTGGAAGTAGTTACCACTGTTCTTTACTGCATCTAAAGAAGCAGCAACACAACAATGTGAATTAACATTACAATAAAGCTAAGTGAATTAAAAGTAAAAGTAAAAGTAACTTCAGAAAAATATAACATTTAGCTGTTATTGCCTATATCATTATAAGCCAGCATGATGGATATCAGATTTCCACATGTGACAAGAGTAACAAAGAACATTACTCAAGCAAGTGTACTTTACTTGCATATTCCCATTTCATGCTACTTTGCATGACAATCCACTTCCATTTAGAAGACATACTGCTGTCAATAGAATTAAACTTCCCAAGCTACCCAACAGTTTATAAGCCACATGCAAGAACTGTTGAGGCAATATTACTATATACTATATTGCTATGTATATATACTGCATTTGCATTTGTCTTATTTTTCTATATTGCAATTTATCTCTGTAAGTATGTGTGTGAATGGCACTTGTATATAACTGCTGCTACTGTAGTCTCCAATGTCTTGGTCCACCCCAGGCGGCGGGTGCGGGCCACCACATTCTGGATCCATCCATTTAGACTTGCACTTTACCTATTTAAACTTGCACTTGCACTTTAGAAACTGGCACTTTATACCAGGCACTTTACAGATCACATGCACTTTATGTATAGGTATGAATGTGTATATGATTGTGAACCACTGTATAATTCTTGTGTATTTTTGTCTGTTTGTGTGATACCTGCCAAGGGACTACGGATGCAAATTAGCAAGTTGCTAACTCTGACGCATTTACATTTGTGCACACGTACGAATGTTCATTAATGTGTATTGTCCCTTTAAAAAAAAAAATATATATATATATATATATATATATTATTATAATATACTAGTCACTGATCGTTAAAATTAACCAGTGTTGAAGAAGAATTCAGTCTTAAGCCGTATTTTTATGTTGGAGCTGTTTCAGGTGGAACTCATCCTAATTTATATCCTATTAACTACGAATGGAAATACTCATGTTAAGTACAAATACAGTGACTCAGAAATTTACATAATTACAGTACTTATGTAAATTACTGTTGCGTAAGCATTTCACTGTTGTAGCTAATGATAACCACTTCATAGCTAGACCCTCAGGGGGGTTGTGAAATGATTATTGGGGGAAGGACAAACATTTTTTGGATAATGATCTGATATTCATTTTCAAGACTTTTCTTTACTTCTATAGCTGCTGCTCCACTTTCCCCCATCTGTCCCCTCTGCAGGAGGGCTTTTAAGCTGTTTTGAACACTGTCTGCTTTTACAGCTGTGACACTAGCACACGATAATGACTTAACAGCCAGTAGAAAGACCTCCATTTGAAGATTTAATTTACATGCTGCTACACAGAGAAAGTGTAGTTATTGTATTCCGTTAATGTAAAATGTTTGATTGCAATAGGGATATTGTTCCTCCTTTTCCATCACCACTGCTCCATTAGAGCTCTGCTTATAGAACTTCCACCATAGATACTACCTACTACAGGCCTACTGTCTGACACCATCTATATTGAGAGAGTAAATGCTCAGGTTATCAACTAGCCTACAGGTTATACTTGCAGGGTGTTAAAATATAGGGATTTATTCTTTAATTAGAAGCATACATCCAGTTATGGTGAGTTCATATCAGTAGGGCATCTTTTGTTTGCCTGTTTCTTCGATCTTATAACAACCATTGTTCTGCAGTTAACATGTGTTTACAACAGAAAGTTGGAGACAAACATGGACACTTGGGCATTGTTATGTGAAAAGCGTTTGTGTTCCATCTCACTTTGAGGAAACCACATAAGAACTTCTAATGAGCACAACAGGCAAATTAATAGTTTTTCCCATTACAAACAGTTGAGGATAAGCTACGTCAGAATCCAATACCAATATCCACAGTGTCACATGTAGAAACAAAACAGCTATAAACCTGTGAAATCGCTATTTAAATGCTTTTGCAGCTAACATTGTACTCCACTGAGAAACAGTGGCAGGCTAATCGTAAATGAGGCTATTGGGATTTAATCAGTCTGTGATTACCTCTTAATATTTTGTAACAAAGTTGAGTAAAACAACATCCACCAGTTTGCTTTGTTAATTAATGTTAACAAGTAGAAAATAAAACTGTAATGTTTTTTGTAATGATCTTATTTAAATGGCAGTTGTAGCACTGGCAGCAGCTACTGGGATATTATTAGTGAGCTGAAGTTTAGGTATAGGCTACTGTGTTTCTATTGAAAAGCTTGCTTTGCACCTGTGATAGAAATCATTGGTCTGTCCAATGCAATAGGCTATAAATAGCTGGATTTGAGACTATTGTAACAGAAAGCTAGTCCTCCTGATGCAGGGCTAAGCTAAACTTAACACATAAATGTTACATTTTAAGAGAATGAGTTGGCCACTAGGTGTCATACAGGCCCAACACTTGGCCCAACCAAGAGCCCAGTCAGAAGATGCATAGCATGCAAACTTGACAGTACCAGACAATTTCATACTTTCAGGCCCATACGGTAGGCTACTGAGATGAAGTCCTAACTGGATGGACACAGACAAGAGAGAACATTTTGGCAAATCTCTCCAGTAAATCTGCATGCAGGAGCTTCCTGTTTCTGCTGTCTGCTACAGCCCTTTTCTCTTCAATTTGTCACCAATAGCCCTACACGTTCCTCTATAAACACAATGTCAGCTCATTTGCAAATCATCAGCATGGAAGCTGCAGAAAATACTTTGATAGCAGTATGAAAGACATTTTCCGCACATGTGTTTCATTTCATCTCATGCTGTCAGCCTGACTTGGCACATTCATGTCAACAATGCATTCAGGGCTGCCTGGCTGGAATTAATGGGGGTGGGGTAGTCTATGTTTGTCTGGGTCAAACTGGATTAGTAGTCTTCAAGTATTTACTATATGACAAAAATAAAGAGAGTGCTCAGACAGGTTGCTTATAGAGTTTCAGAAATTTCTAGTTTTTTTTCCAACTTTTTTTAGGCTAATTGAGCCAACATTACTTAATTGATTAGTAGTTTTACATTACAAGAAATTCTTGTGGGATAGCTTACATTCCTAGTTTTTCCAAAGATACTCTATGCGTTTTTCTCATATGGAGTGACCATTGTTGACATTGTGCTAAATGATTTGTTCAGCTCAAATGTGTTCAGTTTAACGAACATAGCCTATTTATTCCCGATATTGCCATTTCCCCGTTTATGAGGATGCTTTCGCCACGTTTTTAAATAGTATAATTCCTGGCTATCACTGAAAACTGTAGCCATTCTTTCATATCAAAGGCTCTGTTGCCCACAGACAAACGTTGCCAATTTCCGACAATTGTAAACGCAGCATCTCTTTCCCAGCCCGTGACGTCTTCTCTTCCTGACCGCTGCACCTCATTGGGGCACTGCTTATACAAGTGCCTACTAACTAACAACAAGTAAGTGGCAGTACAGTAGCTGGTCTGTTGGCGTGGTGCCTTAACTCCTGTCACTACATGGTACGTGTTTCTTAAAGCAAGCGGCGGTCAGCAGTGTGATTTACAGCTAAGGACGGAGGGACTGTCCGTTTTACTGTAGCAGCCATAACTGTGTTGCTACCGTTCACTACGTTACCGCTAGCTAGTGGGTGCTAGCTACCGTTAGCGAACCTCAGTCGATGTGTGCACATGGTTTTCTAAAAGCACGCTTTATATTTACAGACAGCGGGTTTAGGGAAAGTGTCCTAAACCCTGAGATGAGGGAAGCTACAGTATGTTTTCAGCTTCAGATACCGAAATCCCATTAACTCTGAGTCAGTTACCTACCACACTACAGTAACTTATTCTGTGGAGCGACAACATGTTATTATCTCCCTTAATCAATATCGAAGTGCAGGTCAGAGCGCATTGATTTACAGATGTGGAAAGATTAAAATCCTGATTGCACATTCGGCACCTAAGATGCAAACCCGTCATGTCTTGTGAATGTGATGTGTTGTTTAGGTCGTCTCTGTAGTAACACCGCACTTATGGTTCTGATAAATGCAATAAGAGATCATAGTAAATAATATCATATTTCTGAATGACTGTATCTGATCATACTTGAAAAAATCTGGACTGAGTGTAGTTTCAAAGTGGGTTTTGCATTTGCTCCAGTTCCTTCAAATCCCTGACAGCATTAATGCCACATATTATTTTTTCCAACTTTACTTGCTTAGATTGGTCGCTCTGGTCTTTATTTACCTATTGCCATGGTGGATTAATTAAACAGAGCTCTATTGATGGTGACTTATATTCCTGTATGATTTGTATTCTTCATTCCCATGCTTGATTTATGCTCAAAAAATACTTTCTATTTCTAATCTATTCATAGGCTAGAGGTCAGGATAAGAGTCAGAGTTTGATAAACCTGCTTTCTGGAATATCTCTCAATAACATGAATCTCAGGGACTGGAAAAATGTGGTTGATACAAGATGAAGCTGTGGCAGGAAATGTGTGCTGGACCGTTACTGCAAGCTGTCGCCACCTGCTGTTGTAGTTTTGCAGGACTAGTTTTTTTTTTTTTTTTTTTTTAGAAAAGAACACTTACAATACTAATGCTTTATTTACCATGTCTTAATATGCACTTAATTTTCCACTCTCAAGTTAAATTGCAAAATAGGAAAACATCAATGATCATAAATTATTAACTGAGAATGTTAAAAGTTCATCTTGTACCTGATTTTGGTTCCTTCTACTATGTATTGATTTAGTTGCTCTCAGAGTAAAGAGTTATTTGCATCATTCTGTTTACGTAATCTTATTGTGCAAACATGTGCAAACTTTGTATCAGTGTTACAGATACAAACATGCATGCACAAAAATCTACAAGGTAACATTAGAGAGAGCATGATGAGATAAAACCATTTTCACTGTACTTTTCCTCTTTCTCTCCATGCAGAATGAACATTGCACGACAAGTCCTGAACTGCTCCAGGTTTGCATGTCACCCAGTGAACATAAACTGCAAGAGAAGGTTTTGTACTTCACAGGTAAGCCTGATGGGGAGGACTTTCCACAGATTACACCCTGTCAAAAAGTTCTCTGTGCTTGGGTGGACAGGTGGGGTGCATTTGAAAAGCATGCATTGACTAACTTTAAAGTGTGATCTATTAACATCAGTGCAGTTATAGCATAGTGTTGCTGCAGAACCTGTGGATAATAGATTCAATTTACACGTGACAGAGCCACCACAATTACTAAACCACTGAGCAAAGTCATGAAATGTTAATGTACAGCAGTAGCCTTGTGTACCTGATGATTGTGTAACTTCTTGCTGTACATCTATACCCCTCCCTCATTCTAGGCCCCTGGCAGCTGTTGTAGTTATATTGCAAAACCAGTTTAACGTCATACAACAGAGCACTTAATGAGGTGTCAAAATACCTGTGATGTACTTTTCAGCATACAATGACATCCCGGCACACTCACTCCAAAAGAATTGAAGGACTGGACAAAAATGTCTGGTAAGTGAAAGGATAAAACTTGAATCTACATGTATGGCACAGCAGAGGAGGAGCTGAGTAGATTCTCTCGATCAGTATCCCATTTCTAAATTCTAGAGAACATGATCCAGTGGAATGGTAACCTGTTGTTCTGGGTTAAACCTAAGCTCAGTTATTTTGTACAGAGTTTGATGAAGGTTGTGCAGTAAAATACTTAAACAATATTAAAAAAACAATAATAATAGTACTACAGTCAGATAAAAGTCTATGTAGATTAGCTTTGAAAATATTTTGTCTTTGATTTGCTTGTTGCCATGAACGTTTTGTGCGCTCTGTTCTGTCCATTCAGGGTGGCGTTTACCTCAGTGGCAGCAGACCCATCCATTGTCAACCTCGGCCAGGGCTATCCAGACATCCCTCCCCCCTCTTACGTCACAGAAGCATTAGCAAAGGCAGCATCGGTGGACAGGATGAACCAGTACACCAGAGGCTTTGTAAGACTGATCAACTTTAATAGTGGACTATAGACTACTACAAAGAGCTAAGAGTAATAGTACAGACCACCGGAGTATTTTACCGACGCAAACGCTGTCATCTTGTATCTAATAATCACTTTCTTGTATTGTTCTCTACAACCAGCTCAAACTCTTATCATTCAGTCTGTAGTTTGTAAGTTTTGGAAAGGAGCAGCCATATAGAATTATAAATAACCAGTCAATTGAGTATTCAGTCTAATATTTTTATGTGAACTCCACATTTTTTCAGTATTCAGTGTCTTTTTTTTAATTTGACATCTTCTGTTCATTTAATAGGGTCATCCATCTCTGGTGAAGGCCCTTTCTCAGGTTTATGGGAAGGTCTATGGACGACAGATTGACCCTTTCAAAGAAATCCTGGTCACAGTCGGAGGTTATGGTTCCTTATTCAGCACCATGCAAGCACTGGTGGAAGAGGGAGATGAGGTACACACACACACCCACACACAAGGATGTTTACATTCATACTCTCATTATATACATGGTATTTACAGTGTGATAATTCTCCCTCCAGGTCATCATTATAGAACCTTTCTTTGATTGCTATGTACCTATGGTTCGAATGGCAGGAGCCAAGCCTGTATTGATACCATTACGCCTTGTGAGTGAACCCAAAGCCACTGGTGTTAAACATACATGCTCATTTTGTACAGCTTTTACTTTACTAACCACTCTGGCCTGAATAAGGTTGTGATCATGACATGAAATATCTTCTTCAAAATTTTAGAAATCTGGAAAGAAAACCGTCACAAGTGCTGATTGGTTTCTCGACCCCGACGAGCTTTCTAGTAAATTCAACTCTAAGACAAAGGCCATAATCATCAACACTCCCAACAATCCTATAGGGAAGGTAAGTGTACATCACAGTCGTCCCTCGTTATGGCTGAGAAATGATGACATCGCAGAAAAGTCAACTGGTGTTGGTTTGTTTTCTCTTCCTGCAGGTTTTCACCAGAGATGAGCTGCAGATGATTGCTGACCTCTGTATCAAACACGACATCCTGTGCTTCAGTGATGAGGTGTATGAGTGGCTCATCTACAGGGGCCACCAACATATCAAAATTGGTTTGTTTTCAGCGCAACAGCCTGCTATTTGTTTTAGAAAGAAATTAATTGGAGGCAATCAGCTTCCTCTGTTTGCTATAGGATAGAAACTCCTCCATTCTTTAGAGACACCCACAGAAATGGCATGCTGTTAAACACACTGCGACAAATGCTTTAGATACTCCTATATCCTTGGTGAAAAAGGCGGTACAAGCTTGGTGACTTCTTGCAGAAGTATTTATGGTGTGACTACAACAGGACGTGTTGCAGCTGCATTTTTCACTCCTGTGTGTTACAGAACAGAGACAGCACTACCTAAATCAATTCAGCTGTCTGCACAGGTGGTGTAACAACTCAAACTATTTGCTAATTCCCCCATATCGTACTTTAAAGCAATCATTTTCCTGTGTTTTAAATAAGTAATCGCAGAGAGATTGTTCAGTGAACTCTGTGTTCTTCCAAAATAAACATGGGCCAGAGCCCAGTGATGTGCCTTCACCGATGTTCAACACATGCACCAACCTTACCTCTCTTCATCTCTGACTCCCTGTAATATAAGATTATTTCATTCAAGACCTATACTTCTCACCTACATTAAAAGCATTTTCTTCGTATTAACCTGAATTCAAAGCACTGAATCTTGACTTCCATTGTTTGTCCTCCTTTCTCTGTAGCCACTCTGCCTGGAATGTGGGACAGAACAATTACCATTGGCAGTGCAGGGAAAACCTTTAGTGTCACTGGGTGGAAGGTGAGATTTGAATCTGTGGATCTGAAACGCACTTTGAAGACTCAAGAATGAGTTTTTGCTCACAATGTCATTGACTTTTGTGTCTTCTAGCTTGGTTGGTCTGTAGGACCTGAGCACTTGATCAAGCATCTTCAGACTGTCATGCAGAATACGCTCTACACCTGTCCAACTCCTTTACAGGCAAGTCCACAAATCTCCTTCAAAACTGTGAAAGCCAAAAAAAAAAAAAAAAAAATCCACTTTAATTTTGAAGTATGTCTGTTAATGTACAGGAGGCTGTGGCACAAGGTTTAGTTCTGAACTATGAACTGATGGGTCAGCCCGAGTGCTACTTCTCCTCACTGGCAGAGGAACTTGAGGGCAAGAGGGACCGCATGGCTGCCATCCTGCAGGAGGCCGGTATGACTCCTGTCATCCCAGAGGGAGGCTACTTCATGCTGGTGGATGTGACATCTCTCAGTGAGTTACTGCACATTTACACTACTTTACTCTCACTTGGAAATAGTGCTGCCATCTACAGCTTGGTAACTCTAACTGTAGTAACAGTTTTCACATTTCATGTTGATGTGATGTGCCTCACATAAGGGAATTGAGCAGTTGATTACCACTCAATGTGCAAGGGAAGCTTGGACATGTCAAGAGAAGAAATAATGTCTCCAAAGTTGAAATTCAAAGGTCTTTTTGCACCTGAACATCAATTTGCAATATGAAGTAAGATCAGCTTTTCAGTTGATGGACATGCATCAAGCTTACTTTTTGTGAGAAGGCTTACTACAGGAGACAGGACCACACAAATAATAACTAGAAATTTATTTTGGCAAAAGAGGCTTGTGATTAAACAGTTTGTAGTGTTTAGCTTGATATTTTAAAAAAGACACATTTGTTCTTGGATATGCTCTCACATGAAGAATATGACATAATTTGAATCATAAAACATGATAAATCCTGGTATTTTACCAGTTTGTAGTTGTAGAGTATTAATCTCTTCTCTGTTTTCATTGTAGATCAGGACCTTTCACACATGGTTGATGACGAAGCCTATGACTACAAGTTTGTGAAGTGGATGATTAAAGAAAAGGTAAATTAATTGAGTTCACTCCATTTTGCGTCCTACAATACACACTCACATAGCAGCCATCATGTTTCTTGTTCCCATTACTGTTGTTAATATACACATATTTTCTACAGAAACTGGCAGCCATTCCTGTCACAGCCTTTGTTGGAGATGAGTCCAAGAAGCAGTTTGAGAAATATATTCGCCTTTGCTTCATCAAGGTAAGTACAAAAACTGCAGTTCCGTGTCTTTTCTATAGGAAAAAAAGCTGAATTTTCATAACCTTTGTCCATCGCTTTTCTCCCAACAGCAAGATAGTACACTGGATGCAGCAGGAAAGATCTTGAAAAACTGGAGTAAGATTTAATCAGGTGCAGTGTCTGAAGACTTCAGCATGATTTCAGGGAGCAGGACCAGCCCTGTGGTCAAACTGAAGGGATGGCATTTGACTGCAACATAGTGCACAAACCAGAAAAAGTTGAAATAGTTACAGTAAAACCATTAATAGTAAATCGTGTGTCCACACTGTGGAGTGTATGCTGTTCTCAGAGAGAGGATCAACATGACAGAAATTCATTTTTACATTAATCCTCCCAGTGTCAGGTGTGCAATTATTTTCATCTCAGTAAACAGTCCCTTATCCATTCCTGTTATCATACTGTTAGTTTTAGCCCGTGTTAGTCATTGCATAGGAGTTTTAAGATTAGACACACAAAAAACACAGGGGGATTTTCATGATTTGTCTTCTTCTTTTTTTGCTAGATTTGCAAAAACTTAAAAAAATATATATATATTTCTACTTTTTCATTGTGGGATACTGTACGATACAGAATGTAAATTGATGATGATTTATAACAATTTTAGCGTAATAAAATCCAACATAACAAAATGGAAAACAGTAGGGGTCTGAACAGTTGCACTGAACACTTTCCATTTGTCCTTGGTAAACTAACCACAAAAGAAACAAATACATGTTGTGCAAAAAAAAAAATGACTCGGTGTGTTGTTTTCACATTCAATTCAATCACTTATGTTTCACAAGTGTAAGTGTGTATGGATCCATGCCAATGCCAAAAAAGTGAAATCCAATGCTGAAATGCATTAAATGCTACATGATTTTACATGTGGCTCTTGTGCTTGCATGACTACAGTAGTAGAATCAATGTCACAGTAAATGTAGTGCCTTATGTAGGTATTTAACTTATAGCTTACTTAGAATAGTAAAACGATACTAGCAGTAGCAGGACAATATTACTTTATAGTTGTAGGCTAAGCCTTGATAAACTGGCTGTAAAAGAGGATTTTCCAAATGTTATGATCAAGTTGTAAATGTTCTTTAATAATATAATTGGCCTTCTAAGTATTTATATTCAATTAAGATTTAAAATGGAAAGAATAAAAAGGAGATATGTTATCACAGCCTATGGCTGTAATCGGTCCACGTAGGTCAACGTGTGACGTCAGTAAGGGCGTGGCTCCAAATTACCGCGTTTTGGTTTAATCAGAGCCACCTGTGTTTATTACTCGTGGTAAAGTTTTCAGTTGAAGGATCAAGATACTTTTTAAAACTTATTAACTTACAATTATTATGTTACGTTGAATGTATGTCCCCCAAACTCAAGACGCCTCTGCTCAGCTAAACGTCCACAAACTTTGTAAAGTGTTTGTCCTTACTATTGCGTGGGTGAACCGATGAACCAGGTAAGCTAGCGAGGTTTTAGCTAACTTAGCCAACAGGCAGCTTACTAACGTTTAGAGAGCAACATGAACTAGAGAGTGCTGTCTTGTTGTGGTTGGTTGTTTATATCATGAACTAATGTTACAAACATCTTGTTGCCTTAATTCCCTACCTGTTCAGAGAGTTACACCTCAGCGTGCTACTCAAGACTCAGCAGGCAGCTGCACAGCAAAGACAACAGGTGAGCATATAATTTTTCTCCTGATGTGGCTCCACTGTTATTATCTACCAGTTGATATGTGATAGCTATCAGATATCATATGTGCTGTCCTTTTACATGTACACATATACCACTCGCAGAAAGTTAGGGATATTTGACTTTCAGCTGAAATTTGTGGGAAATGTAAAAAGTTGCTACAGTGATATTATGAAAGTAGGACATAAGAAGTTGAATTAAGGAATGATAATTTCTTCATCTCAAATAAGAAAAGCTAACAGTAGTGGCGGGGGTACCACAACAAAACATGTCAGTGTCTCAATAACTTGTGTGGCCAAAGGACATCCACTACTAAACAATGGTAAACTATGAACACCTTTTCCCTAATATTAGGCTACCACTGAAGTTTCATAAAAGTATTTATTACGCAATCAACTGAATCCATTGATGTTTCAAAACCCTGTCATTGTAAATGCTGCTTCACTTTCATGACCTCTTTGATCAAATGGGAGCCACCAGTGCTTATAGTAACAAAACTCAAAGTTGCAGTTTGATGCATTGGCACTTTTATCATTTTCTGTTTGTATAAGATGGTTTTATGTGTTTTTTTCCTTACTAATATAAGATATAAGAAAAAAAACCTATACAATTAGTACTGTGTGTTTGTGATTAGAATTGGGAAATTGCAAATGAGTAACATGAACGATGGCCTTGTTTTGTTGAGTCCCATGAGGGCAATAACATTTTGGAGCTTTTCCACTACAGTCATGGCCCGGCTCGACACGATTTAGGTGCTTTTCAATTACAACTGAGTTATGGACGGGGCGTCATATCATGGCGGCTACGGCCATGGCCACGTCTTCTCGCTCTCTTTTTCGATTCTCTTGTCAGCTCCAAACTCATTCGTCTGCGTGGTTTTCCACACATCAGTCATTTAACTCAGAATAACAACAATCTCAGTACAGAACAGTGGGCACTGTTATCGGTGTGTTTTTAAAATTAGTAGGTTTGATTCTCATGTCGGACGCCGTGCTCGTGACTCTTAGTGACGATGCTCTGGCCAATCAGTGGAAGGCAGTCGGCTGACGTCACATTTTAGTATCGCCTCGGCTCGCTTGGAACCCGGGCTGAGGCGTTACCAAAAAAGTACCAGGTACTAGGGGCTAGTGGAAAAGGAAAAGAACCGAGTAGTGCCGTGCTGTGTTGTGCCGTGCCGAACTGCACTAGTGGAAAAGGGCCATTAGAGTATCATGGCCCAACCATGGAATGATTTTAAAGGTGTGGGCAGTGATTCAGGAATTCAAGGAAAACAATTTGTCTAAAATTCATGATGGTTTGGGAGAGTGCTTTGCAACTGCCTGCAGGCATCCTCACTGTAACCAATTAGACTGGTTTTCTAGACATAGAGGAAACTTTTCTGATGGGCTGATTGATTCAATCTCTTATGTATTGAATTGTGCAGAATAATGACTTCAAAAACTATATTCATTTAGGCCTATTGAAGATTAGGTCTCACTCCTGAATGAGTGTTCTCTACTGGCTCTATGAGTAAGTGAGATTGTTGGCTAATTTCCATTTAATGTGACCATAATCCCTGCCATGTAATTCATAGCAAAAAGGCCACAAAATGAAATGAAGGAAACAATTTTGTACCTTTTGTCCTTCACATCACAGCAGAATGTTTTACTTGTCAAATAATCACAGAAATACACTGGTGCTTAAAGAAGGGGCCCAGCAGTGGGCCAATGTGTACACTGCCACAGGCCTGGAGCTGACTCACCTAAATGGAATGCAGCCCTCATTTAAGGTCTTGATTGCACTGCGACTACATGACTATATATTATGACTAGTTTAAAAAAAGGTTCCCTATGTCATTCTTCAAATTCTCACAGCCCTGTAAATCATGATGTGTGCATGCATGTTTTAGACCACTTGAGGGAGACAAAGTACATCACACTAAAATAAAAGTTGCCAGTTCAGGGTGAATGTAGAATGTAATTTCAAAACAAAAGCCCATTAATTTGGAGTTTAATTTTGACTTTTGGTTCGTATGAATACCACTTTATTTTAGAACATGACTACAGCCTCAGAAGAACTATGGAAGCACCAGAAAGGTCAAAGTAACAAACGGTAGAACAAGGACATCACGTAAACGGTCCTCACAGATTTTATTTCTACATACGCTTTATTTAAAAAGGTTCAACTGGATCTCAATTACTACACATGCTGTAGTGTGTGAGAGCAGGAATTTGTCAGGGTTTTGTCTGTAAGAAGATGTTAGCAGTTCACTGTAATATCGTAACATTTGCTATTTATTGGGCTTTTCCCCACTGCTAATGAATAAATGAAAGGCTCACAGTACCTATCATGCAGGTACCATTTACCACCATATACCACATAGTGTTAAAAAAAAGCTGGTGAATTGATGCATGCCTGGTGTGACATGGCTTAACCATATTAATCAAATACTGAAACTTTGTCATAATGTTTATGAGTTACATATTAAGAGCTCTTATACATTATCTAAAATGTCAACCACGATACTAAAACCTCCTAATAGTCCTGCAGAACGTCACATGGAACGTAGCATTAAACAGAAATGGGAAAAGCACTTCCACATTCATTATAAAATAATAATGGAAAATACTGTTTGCGTTGTTTGTGTGGAAGTGACATTTGGAGATGAGCAGTAAATGTTGGCTTCAAGATGAGGCAATGGTCATTTAAAATTAGCCACATATTTCCTGTCAAACTCAGAACTCAGGCAGGCCCATGCAGCATGATTATACTCGGGTAAATGATGGGATACCATACCTGAAGCAGGTCTCTGTGTGCTCTGCAAATTTAGCACAAACACCCAAGCTATTTCCAGCTGTCATAGTCAACAGTGGTATGCCTGCACTTAATCTGTTAGGAAGCACTATCTGATGAAATGCTTTTAATTGTAGCCTCAGAGTTAATAGTTAACGTTCCAAGCTACTTGGCATGAAATTGTGCTGTGCTAGGGATGAAGGTGCTCTGTAGTGCTGAAAAAATAGGGTAAAATAGGGGAAAGGTAAGGAGGGGGCGTTGATGTTCAGCCCCCCCCCCTCCAACCCCTAGATTACCATCTACACACCATGACTGTGAGAGCCTTTGAATATATGCAGTGATGATGATGTCATGGAAACAAGAACCCATGTTTATCCAGGTTTATACATAACCACACAAAAAATGACACCTGTCTGCTTGGACAAAAGATCCATTTCCTTTACATATACATTTCCGCAACCGAGTCCTTAGTCGTTCCCTGCACTGTGTCCACAGCCTCATGGTTATAGAATGTGAGCAGCTAGCTTGTCTAGTAATTTGATCCCTCGGTCAGTGGCTCTGTAGCCTTGCAGAAATTATGAGGTTGTTCCAAAGAACTTGTTGGCGCGCCTTGTGACTTTTGCTTCTTTATCTATTGCATGTATAGTATGTGCTTGTTCTACACTCTTTTTGCATCATGGTATCTTTTTACTGCCTTAGTTGCATAGAGAAGCTGTTTTTACTTCTTCCCAATAGCGAAGCTGTTTTTACTTCTTCCCAATTTCTGTTTAATGTAACAGTGTCTGGCATTAACGCATACACTTTGTGCATGTCAACTGAATTTTTCATGTGTAGAAATATCCTGCAAAATGTGTAATGCTACATAGTTGTAATGTAGTGTGAGAACTAATGCTGGGAACAGAGCAACTGCATTTAAAAACCTGAATAGGATTATAATGTGGGGGCAGCTGTAATCAGACACATTTCGTGTGCAGTTACCAGATCCCCATGGATTAGATGTTTGTTGGCATAATACCATCATAATTTATGTTGATTATGATTATTGTGCCAATAATCTAATGTCACGATCCTGTTATGAAGAAGGAATTAGGTTATTGTTGCCCTTAAAATGAGACCAGATGTTTGTGTTATTTTATGTTACCTCTAGATGGCCATGTTGATCATATTCTGTAGTCGAGCTCAGCAGAGCAGATGCCCTTCATGCTGCTTCCAAACCAAACTTTGCCAGATAGCTCTAAATGTGTGCAGAGCTTGCTGTTGGTATTGCTACACTGCTTTCTTTAATCAAGCATTAACACCTTATTCTGTCATTTGATGAATTAACCCTAACCCTTCATATGGTGGAGATTTCTTCCCACACTGTGTACCAAACACTTGAAATGGCTGAAGGTTTTAGTGGAGACAGATTGATTTTGGATGAAATGATAGTCCAGTTATCTAAAGGCAGCAGAGATATCCTGGCTTTTAGTCTCTAATATGGGTCAAGTTCCCAAAAAGCTGGATCATGATTATGTACCATAATGCAACTCAATAGCATCACTTTAAATAGGCCTCTCCTCAGAGCGTCCATAGATTCACAGACAGACCCAGTCTCACACCCAAGACAAAACAAGTCATTTACAGAACACATTACCTTCACCATGAGTCAACTCAACGTCATGTGTGAAGTTAAGATGTGCCCTATGAAATCTTCTTCCTGTAACAGAAGATTATTTTGGAAACAAAAGCGAGAGGAGCATTTACAAACAACTTTTTTGCTGTAAACCAATGTCGCAGGACAATTAAATGTACAATAGAAGTAAAAATGGCTTGAGGGATCACAGATGAATCAAAATAAAGCGCTAATCCTCAAAGCATAAAAAACATTTATATCGCACTAATTCTGCAGAATTTCACAGCATATGTTATGCATCTATTGTGAGACATAAGTATCTGTGAGAATTTAAGGGGTGTACCGTGGCACCCCCTAACGATGTCCGCTCTCACACAGGCCATATGGCAGTGTGTGCCCAGCTCCTATTGCCAGCCCCTGCTCTGTGCACACAGGCTAACAGCTTGGTGGACACATAATTAATTTGCTTAGGCGTCTGCCATTTATTTTCCAACCTACATTTTGTTAATTGGACAGAAGAGGTTAAAATCAAATGAGTGTCTGTGGGTATGTTAAGGCTACTAATTGCGTGGAATTTACAAGACAGTGCTTGCTTGTGGGAATACAGAATCAGGGGAGTTATTGGGAAGGTTGCTGGGGAATGTGGTGAAAGCATCATATGTTTTTACTAATGCGTTGAGCGGGGCCTGTGCTCAAGTCCTCAGAGGACAAGACACAATCACTGATGATGACAGTCAAATATGTGATCACTGGCAAAAATGGCAGAAATTCAGCCGGAGAGGAAAAAGACCTCTTTCGTCTCATAGACCTGCCTTGCATGGAGTGTGTTGCTTGTAATGTGTAATTTCTCTTGTCCTGTGTTGTTTACAGCATAATGGAACCTGACATAGCACCACCCCCTCCACCCACACCCCCTTTTCACTGTTGCGTCATTTTGCCCATGCTACTATTTAATTCACTAAGCAGTAACTGTCTCTCACAAGCAAAGTTGAATCAGACATGGAATATAAATTTAATCAAGTTAATTGACTAGTAAATGCAAACGCTATTAGGAACAGAATATGCGGCATAAATCTCGATGATGCCTGGTTTTGTATTTTGTAAACATCAAAAGATGATGATGAAAGTTGTTATCTAAATGATCAGAGAGATAGAAAATGTGTATAAAGAGAAACCGTTAATTAGAAATCCTGAATATAAAATAGGTCTGCCATTGTATTATGTTTTCATTTAATACAGTTCCTTCATTCTGAATAATTAAAAATGGCAGTGCACTCAGATAGCAAATAATTAGCTGAGAAAGATTAGAAACATTTAGGAATGTCACATAAAATGATATATACAGTATATCGCCCACTTTTTCATGTCATAGAACTTTTTCAAAGTCTTTATCTCAATGTCAGCTGTTTTTTTTTTTTCTGGGTGGGGGGGTAAGAGAAGAAATGATGGGGTTATAAGTGCTGAGGCATGGAGATGGTGCACTAGGGGTTAATGACAATACAAATGATTGCACTCATTCAGGCTTTCAGAGATGATCCAGCTAGCCAGCGCCTGCAGCATCTGCGTGGAAGGGGTGTTCGTATGGTGCCCCTCGAGCTGAGCAAAGCAGGGCACGTTGTCCACAGTGGCAATCCCTGCTGTTGTTAATCACCTGCCTTCCCCCAATCTCACCCCCCTCCCCCTCCTCTGGTTCTTTCTCTCTCCTTCCCTTGCACTGATTTGCAGGCGCAGATTAATCAGAGCATGGGGGCCTTGATGAAATTTTGCTGTTATTGTTCCCAATTTTAGCAACATCTTTTATTGTCTTCATCATTCATTTACAGGAGGGAGAAGGGGGGACTGTGTCAATTATGCAAATGATGTTGCACACTTTTGCAGATTACTTCATTCGGTTGCCATTGTTTGTGAGAATTTAATTATTAAATATTATTATGCTCATGTTTCCTTCAATTTTCCGAAGCTTTGTTTCAATTTGATCTCTCCTCCAGCTGCTCATCCCTTCGCTCTGAGCCAGAATCAAAGCAGTCTGGCACGCCAAGGCCAAACAAACTCCTCTCAATTTAATGATTTTGAAGTTAGTACCTCGCTCTCATCTGTGGGCTCAAAACTATGATTGGAAAAAGGCAGACCACATCCAGTTTAATGACCAGGAATTGAATTCGAGTTTATTCAAAACTGACATTCAATTATGTAGCACCTAATGACATTTTAATCTCTTTTCTTTAATTCCCAGGAATTGGCTTTTCAAAGGCTTTGTCTGGCAGCAACACAGACAGTCTGAATAAAGAGTACAGATTGGTATTAGATCCCAGAGATGATAGGGAAATTAAAGCTTTTATAGTTCACACATTCACAGGAAAGCAGTGTTCCCTTATTAGACATTTCAATCCCTGTTTCTTGAAGCCATCGCTGCCATCTTTGCTCTGACATGATAAGTTAGAAATTTAAATACTGCAATACATTTTAGAAAGCATTAATCAGTTCTACAAACTCTTATTTGATAATGCGCGATTATTTTAGGTTGTTGGAAATTTATCACTTGTGGATGAGATTTGATCGTGCTGATTGAATGATCCCTTTAAGTTTTATAGTATGTCATATTCTTGTGGCTGTTCCTTAGGCTTGTTGCTGGTTTTAAAAACTTGGGAGATCACAAAACAGAGTAAACTTTTTGTGTGCGTGCTATGTTTTACACAGAAAACCAAAATACAACCAAATGACGTATAAATTCATGGCTTTTATACTTTTTTAGCGAAACTGTGGGTGAGGTGGGGTTTACTCCAGTTTGCTTGTTTGAAGGGACCACCTATTACACCACTCACTGACCAACGCTGTCCCATTCAAAGCCATGTACAATTAATCTGGAGCAGTTGGGCAACTGAGAGAAAGTTAATCTTGAATAGTTGTCACACTAGACAATTGTGTGACTGGTATTTTAAACTTCAATTAAATAACAAATCTGCAAAATATATGACAAAAATAATTGTATTTGATAACGATATAGCTATGATGCACATGATTGATTTGTTTAAGTGTCATGCACATTATTGTGCAGCGCCCGAATGGGCTTAGAAGACACTAAAAAGTCTTCTCATAAGTATCTATCCATAGACTCGTGCAACAGGAATTTCAGAGTACAGGCAGATTTTTCAAAATATACCAAACAATATTAGTAAATAGTCTTTCATAGGATACAGTGTTTTCTATCTTAATATCCTTTTTCAATAAATCTGTCTGACTGATCTCCTCCTTGAAAAACTAACTCATATCAGAGTCAGACGTCCAAAATAAGTCACGATTCTTCGCCTTTAGTCATAAACTGATATATGGTACAGTTACTACATGCCATGTCAAATTATGTGTGCTTACCACTGCATCTGGACTGCAATCAACAAGTCAAAAGAAATTTCACAATTAATTAGTGAATTATATTCTTAAAGCAGAAGTAAGCGGAATGTTTGTGTTAATATAAGTCTTAAATAGTTATATCTTCCGACAGCAATCACTTACATAGAGTGTTTGGACCGAAACACGGGTCTGTCAGTCACTCTGCTCTGCTGTAAGCCGAGGAGAAAACTTTCCTTGTATCCTACAACCTTTATCCAATGAGGAGAGAGAACGGCATAAAGGGGCGGTCCTCTCTGTGTGCAGCCGAGGGATGCGCGTGAATGTGGTGACGTAGGGACGAGGGCGGGGACTGCCAACTCCATCGGCTGACAAGAAGTTAGCCAAAACGACCGGATCGCTTACTTCTGCTTTAACTTGGAATAAAAGATGTTTTGCTATGATCCTACACAAGTCAAAAAAAAACCTATTAGTGATGGGCTAAAAACAGGCCCTGAGTCAGTAGCTGTTGCTTCTTTGGCCTCCTACAGCATCACTATTACTCTCACCCTCAGGCTTGTCAGCCTGACAGAGAAAACTTGATTCCTGTGTAACTGTTTATTTTATGCACATGGCGCTCCTCACCACAGGTGACTGGAATTATACACCAACCGCATCTTTGACTGCACCAATTTAAAAGCATAGGACGAGGTCATGAGACAGCCTCATGAGCAGTCTTGTGAAGGGGAGCGGCTGGTTCATGTGAGGTGGGGGGCTGGGCCTGAAAAACATAACCCGAGGAGCACTTTCTCGCTGATTACTCATTGACGTTTTCCTGCCTTGTGGGATACTACTGTGTCTGTCAGTTGCTCCCGCAGTGGGTGTGTTCAGCAGCATGTCCGGCGCCACTCGTCATGTTGGCCATGGCTGTGGCTGGGAGGAACAGCTGTCTGTGTTAACGAGGCCATAGCCACACAGACCAGTGAGGCGGCGGTGCTCGAGCAGACCAGAGCACCACTCAGGCTACATAAGGCCCCAGGATACGTAAACAATGACTTAATGAGAATGCGTGCCATTACTGTAATTAACACAGCTCACGTCAAATACTGTCAGCTTTCAAGAATTTCAGGAAGGTCTTGCATTACATTGAAAAGCTGGCATGCAATGACCAGAGGCCCTCCGTACAACATTCACAACACAGCCTATACAGAGCATAAACACACTCAATAAAACAGTACATAAAAATATTACAGTCTACCATCTATGATTTAAACACCATGCATAAATGTCAGTATCCACAGTATTTAACTTTTAAGTTATGATCTGTAATTATATTTCAGTCTATTTTATTTTCATTTGTTTCAGGTTTCCCTTTTTTCTGGTATTTTTGCTGCAAGATAAATCATCTCACACACAAACGTAGTTCATAACTGCTGAAGGTTACTCAGCCACTCACAGCATGCAGTTTAATAACATCATTTCAGCTTGACTGGCAGATTTTCCATTTACTGTTGCTGCTCTTTTTCTTGAGATTATCATTGTTTTTTTCAGGTTCATTTGACCACAGAGCAAAACAAAACCAAAAAACAATGATGTTTTGGCCATTACATTAAAATGTTGGAATTACAGTGCTTGAAATTTCTTGAGCAGCTCTTAACTCATTGAGTGCCGCGCTCCTTTCCAAAGTTTTAGTCAAGTGTACCGGCAATTTAGACCATTTTTGACGATATTTGTAGAGCCATAGTGTATTCTATATTATTGCCACCAACACATACTCTGGCTCAAACCTTATGCTTCAAATGGCCACAAACCGTTTGTTTCTAGGTGCCTCCGTTCCTGAGAAAAGTCAAGCTAAACATGGCTGGGTTTCACCAAAATCCCAGCTTTTTTTCTAGAAAAGGAGATACAGCGTCTTTTATGAAAGGTGCTCTGTTTGTGCCTGTCGCTCTTCTGACACTCGCATTTCTGGATCAAAGTGCTTGTGTAAGATAAATATATACAACAATTGTTATTCTATTCACAAAACCACCATCGGGGGGGGGGGCCACTAAACAACAATAACACAGACGCACCGTGCCGTGTCACAGCCTCTCGCCGCGGAATGTGATGGTCTCTCGGCGAAAGCAGCTCGTGAACACCGGTCCAGAGACGTTCTAATATGAGGAGACAGACCACTCTGCCCGTTTTGAATGGGGTAAGCTGCGACGCCAAAGATGGCGCATGTCCCGCCCCTTTTCACCAGCAGCCAATCACCTGCGTTGCCAGAGCTGAACTAGGCCAATCATGTTGTTGCACCAGCGCATGCGCACAAGTAGATTTACGACAGACAAACCTACCTGGTGGCAACAACAACGAAAACGAAATAAACGAAAGAGCTACCTCGGGGCTACGTATACAGAATTCACCACATTCACATCAATAAGCGTTTTACAGTGAACCGATCAGTCCACATTTTCTTTAATTTAATTTTTGAATGTATAGTTCAGTTCGTTTCATTTTTTTAACCTAAACATTCTAACTGGGCCCCCTCCCCTGGGGGCGTTAGCCTCCTGTCCATGATAGCAGCAGCAGCAGCAGCAGTCCACTCCAAACAAAAACAAAAACACACAGTCCGGGTGAAGCACTGGAGCCGTGGACCGATAGACACCGTCACCATTAACGAGAGTCTCTATTGTTTTATTGTACCGAGTACGAGAGGCTTGTTGTGAGCTGAGAAGCGGCTGTTAGTGGCGGATGCTAACCGAAGCTAGCGGCGGATGCTAACCGCTACCGCTAGTCGAAGTTAGCATCGAGCTAGCGCAGCACAACGCCCCTCATGCTTGTTACCGGTCGAGGCTTTAGTTGTCAGTGATGGTCGGTAATCAGTCCGTGGCTCCAGCGGTTCACTCGGACTGTATTTATTTATTTTAACTGAATGCTGCTGCTGAGACGACATGCTAGCACTTGATAGTGCACATTTTACCGCGGGAGGACCTTGGGGAGGACACGGTGTTGCTCCAGATGAAGACCGGGCGGGACTGTCGGCTGAGCGCTTCCTGTGTCGGCTCCGAGCTGCTGGAGCCTCGCGGGTGAGAGCGGAGCAGCTGCGCTGCATCCACATGCAGAACTCCGTTTGCAAAAGCTGAGTTATGATAAAAACTTCCAGATCATGAGCTGTCATGAGTTTTTGATTGTCATCTATTTCAGTTCTGCTCGTCGTAGAGTCCCCAAATGTACACATAAGGTGTGTTAAAGTGTCTAGTTTCATAATTAAAAAAAAAAGCAAAAAACTAGAAATCTCGTTTTTGGCACTCAACTCATTGAGTGCCAACCACGTAATTTCTCGTTTTTCGTTCCCATGCATTAAGTGTATTAACTCTTAAAATATACAACTGTTTAATAGGGCATGTAAGGCCTTTTTTCTTCTTCATGAAATTAAGGCAACAAAATTATCACAAGTTATGTCATATTTCGAAGTTATATATAACTTATTTCTCCCACAATATTGTGAATATTGTATCCTGTAGGATTGCAGCTTTTATTAACATCTATGGTGAAAAACAATCGAACAAAACCGTGTAAAAAAACAAAACAGTGGGCTTGCAGCTCTAGTGAAATAATGCTGCAAGTACTCATCCAATCAGAGATGTTCAGTACGCCGACCACACTGCCCAAAGTTCCAGAAGTCTCTAAAAGTACTACCCCCGACCAGGGCTGTTTTTGGGGGTAAACCTTTTACCCCTGAACTAAATGTAGGTCCTGGTTCCTGTGGTCAAAACACACATAGTTCCTTTAAAGGTTCTTGGTTTCATGGGGAAAGTTCCTGTAGTGGAAATTCACCGAAAAAATACCATTTAGGGCTTCCAAAATGCCGTTAACATGTGGACAAAGTGCTGAAACGATATAAAAACTTTTGCGGATACCCTAAGATGGGTAACCCTAACCCTAAGAAGTTGCAGAGTTTAGGCTTAAAATGCCTTAGTTGCCATCTTGTGGTTAAAATAGTTAACTGTTAAGCTGGCTGTATTTGTGCTTAGCTTAGGGCTGTTCGATTAATCGATTTAAAATCGTAATCACGATTATTTGGCTAGGACAATGTTAAAAACGTGAAATCGTAAAAATCGATTTTTTACTCTAACTAGGGTAATTACGTTACAGCCCCTGTTCATGAATCTGGGCTGCGCTGGGTTACTGTAATGACTGCCGCCTCCTTCCTCCCATCACGCTCTCCCCCCTAGACTGCTCTCCCCACACACTGTAAACAAGCATGTGTGGCATTATGAAGATGGCCACATATAAACTACACATGAACACGACATACACACACCTCCCAGTTTGTAATTGTTTTCCTCTCATGTCTGCCTGTGCTAGTGTGTGTGTGTGCGCACGGGTGGAATGAACGGATATCGGTGGTTGACGTAGAGTGCGTAAGAATGTAGCGTTTGTAACCGTTAGTGTTGTTGTTGTTAATCATCTGATGTTCCGTCTGTGCTTGTGTTACAGGTGAGACAAAGGGGAGAGTGAATGGCATATTTAAGTGGGAGACGCGGGATGTTTGTGTGAGAATGAGTCGTGTGAGTGTGCAGACTTGCGTATGAATGAATATGAGTGTAACGGGGAAAGTAGCGGCTGTTTTACAGCTGATTAAAAGTTTGCGTAGCAACCGTTGCTATGTAGCTAACTTACGCAGCGAATATGAGAGTCCGACTGTCTGCGTGCCCCTGTATTAAATGTCACTGTCCGTTTCTGTGTCAGATTGTCTATAAAAAGGTCCGTGTCTGTGTGAGTGTCCGTGTCTGTGATCATCTGAGTCCGGGGGGGCTGTGTGTGTGTGTGCCGGGGCGAATTAAGCAATATTACCCGAGAGGGTGTGCTTTAACGTCATTTGAGCACGACGGTGATGCGGTCACGACCGAGGCGCTTGCGCCGAGGTCCGCAAGCATCACCGAAGTTACCCCTCTCGGGTAATATTGCGATTATACAACAATTACCAACAAAATAAAGCGTATAATTAAATAAATATTCATGTTGATGGACGTTTTGCTCTCAAAATTTAAAATTTTTTGCGAGTGTGCTTCCCGTTTCCATGGAAATAAATGGGGTCTGACTAATAACTGAAACACAATCAGTCACGTCAGTAGACTCCTATGTGTAATGGAACCTAGTTCACCTCTACAGCAAATAGTCCGAACCTTAGTAACGACCTAGCAACAGAAATGATTTTCTAGTCCCAGATGAGTGAACTCTGAGCTGACGTTCATGTTTTAACGCGGTCTCGGACTTTCCTGAACTAAATCAACACTGCACAAACTCGCCCAAGTTATAACAAAGATGCCGTTTTTTTCCGTTCACAGATGTAGCTTCTACAACCGCAAACTCTGCATGTAAATGAAGTTATAGCGCCGTGTCGCCGACACAGCTGATAGAGAAAGACAAACGATTACTCCAGATTATTTAAAAGCCCAAAAGGCGCAAGCAAGAGAGAGGGAGAGAGAGAAACATACAGGTAATCACCTCCGTTTTATCCAATGAAATATTCAGCTCCAGGCCATATTTTAAAAAACATATTCACCGCGATCACAACTCGTGTCTCTCCGACTTTGTAACGTTACACACATGGGAGGGAGACAATCCTCTCGGCTGTAACGGGGAAGTTTACAATATATTAACAAAAAATAAAATAAAATAATTGTTCTATAAATGTGACTTTGGCAGCTGTCAGGAACAACCTACAGGAGGTTAGTGTAGTTTGTGATTTATTTTCACGAGTAATAAATGACGTTTTTCAAAATAAAAGGGGGAAAAGTCCATGTTGCCATGGAGATGTGTAAACAACATGACATGGCGAAGTAATATTTTCAGTGATGAGTCAGCCGTGCTGTAATGCTGATTTGAGCACGTTCTAAATGTCTTATTGACCAATCAGATTGCTTGGTCGGAACTACTTGTTGTATAATGTGATATAATGTAACGTTAGAGTGCGTAAGAATGTAGCGTTTGTAACCGTTAGTGTTGTTGTTGTTAATCATCTGATGTTCCGTCTGTGCTTGTGTTACAGAATAAAATCATAAAAGAAATCACACAGTGCTCTTCAATCAGAGACGTGTAACACATGTTGGCGTTTTGCTAAGACTAGCAAGGATTTAGTTGCCAAAAAGACCAACAGCCCTTTTCCACTACACAGTTACAGCTCTGCTCTGCTCAGCTCGACTCGGTCGTCATATCACAGCGGGTACCGAGGGTGTTTCCATCAAAAATCCTCAAGAAGCCACCAACATCACACAGCTGAGCACATTGCCTCACCACTCTTCATGACAAGTGTGTCATGAGACAACCATTACTGTTTTTTGTTCTAGCCATCATGTTTGGCTCACTTTTGGAGCCAGACCCAAGTGACCATTTGAGGAACTGCACTTTTCCTTTGTACATCCCAATCAACGTGGAATTGAGCGCACATGTAGAAGTGCCGAACTCCTCCCTGTCCACGCCTCCATTTAAATATGCAAATCAATGTAAATAAGGCCTGCACCAAAGATTCCCTTCTCTTTACGGTCAGATAACACCATGAAAAACTGTGAGGAAGAGCAATTTAACCAAATTTGAGTTGAAGGTGCTCCTCGATAAAGTTGAGCCGTGTAAACATCTTTTTTTTTTTTTTTTTTTGCCGTCCTCCGGCACCATCACAAAGGGGGTGGGAGAGTGTGTGTGTTATATAAAGGTGAACGTGAGGCGGAGGACCGCTGTTATCCCAAATGAAAGCAGACAATGTACTCGATAATTAAATTATGTGAAATGGATTTATGATTGTCATTTGCCTTTTTTTATACACAGATCGCGTAGTAAATAAATGCAGAAGTGCGCCAGGGAGGCTGATAAAGACACATGTCCAACTTTACGCATGTGTTTATTGACTTCACACAGCGTGTTTAACCAGCAAAAAAAGAAAGTCACTGACAGTGTGATATCTGGGCGGACATGCTCAGTGTGCATCGGGGGTTATAGGACAATTAAACAAATACATTTAGGCTACTTTGCAGTGCCAGCCTGTAATCTGTTCCCAACTATGCTGAATGAATGAATCGTGCGCTGAACCAGCCATCTCGCCTCAATGTTTGTTAATATGTGATGCATACATTCACTTCGCACTGCGGCATCTGCAATATCTTAAAACTAAAGCTGACGGTACCACTTTGCGCGTGCTTTTATATCCACCTATCTAATTGCAACACGTGGATGGGTTGTTCATAAATGTGTCTCTGATGTGCACATTACTCTGAGGACTAATTGTTTTCACATTATTAACAGTTTCACAGCTTCACCTCTAAATGTCGCCAAAGGAACAATAGCTGTAGAAACGTGCGTACGCCAGCTATGGAGTTGGCGTGGGCCACCGCACTTTTCCACGGTCATTTCACTTTTGATACATCTGAACGTTGGCGTGGAAAATGACGTACGCAACATTGATACATGAGGCCCCAGATAACTAAATTTTTGGACATCTATCAGTCCATTGAACTGAACAGATGTGGATAAGCTGTGGAGAAACACTCTGGATTTGCTGTGTAAGAGTAAGAGTACTTGTAAGAGTACATATTGATGGTGTTTTCTTTTTGTTGTTGTCGTTGTGACGTTGGGTCATATTGGAACTGCCTAAACTAACGTCTTTAAAAAAAATAAAAAATGTAGCGATATTCGCCGCCGCACCCCCCCCACCCCCGTCGGACGATGGCCGCATCCTCTCACACACATACACACCACAGAGAAGCGCGCATGCATAACAGCAGCGCGTGTTGAAAGCGAAACTTAATACGGCACGGCGACAGGTTAGACACCACCTTAACTAACAAATTTTCTGGGGGAAACACTGACCTCCTTCATAAAGGGGTAAGCTACAAGCCACTGTCTAGGCTTCTATGATATATTTTGTTAATAGATGTAGATATTGCTTGAAATCCACTTGAGTACAAAATGTGATAATTACCTCTGTTACACTGGTTTAATTTGATGCCTCCGTTGATCTTGGATGACATAACAAAAGTAAGACCAAAAGGTTTGTCATTGTGTTAATCAGAGAAAATGTATGTGAACACATTCTCCAGCTCTAAGTGGCTGCTTTTATCACTTCCTTCTGTTATTTAGGCTGGATTCAAATGCAGCACATCCAGCTGTAACAGTTAATCATAGAGTGAGATTGTCAGCGGGGGTGGCTGCAGTTTTCATAATGGTCTAATTTCTAGCAATTGCTGACTAATTGTCTGCATTTGCAGTTGTTGTGAATTCTCTTTGTAACTATTCTGGAACTTTTAATATAGAGTTTATAGTCGAGGGATGAGTTGTTAGGTTAGATGTTTTTAAAAACACCATAGGGCACAGTGTTTCCCATACATAAACCAATGTGTGGCACAGCGCCACAGAATCAAGACCACGCGCCACAAATTGATTCACAATATCGTTCTGTTCTTTCATCTCCACATAGCGCTCTTTCTCTGTTATTGCCATTCACACACACACAAACACGTGTGCCCCCCCCCTGCCACCATGGTCTCCTAAAGTCCTGTGGGAAACACTGGGGTATAACTACCCCATAATGCTGTGACACAACTGCAGCATAATTAAATGGGTAAATTCTTAATGGAAGACTGTTTCATACCAAGGGGGGAGTTGTCGGTTTGAGAAGTGAAGCTCACTTCGGCGTTCAAAAAACTGCAATCATCTCGGCTGCAGCTGGGGGCTGGTGTCAGAAGGCAGCATTCTCCATAGACCCCATGTTAAAATCGCCAATTTTACATCCTCAATAAACATGATCGAAGCCTAGGGCTGACTCAAAAAAGTCGAAGCTTTGTTCGTTGCCATCATTTTTTTTTTTTTTTTTCCTTTTTGACACTGGTTCTCATCGGAAATTGTTACATTGAAATGAGTAGGCTACTTGGCATCCTAGAAACCTGCCTGATTTTGGAGACATGTTAGTTTGCCATACATTCATTAGTTCCGCTACGATCGATAAATCGATTATCTAAATATGATAATCTGGACAGCCCTACTGGTGTAATTATGTTTTTTGGTCTCAACCGATAGTTTCTACCCCCTCACACACTCTGGGGGGGGGGATTTTTTTTAACTCTACCGTTTTACTATTATTAGGTTTAAAATTCTCGCATAAATTAGGGAGTGGAAACGTTGAGTGACAGGTCCGGAGACAGCTACCGGCAGTTAGCTCCTTTGCTAAAGCATCGGTTGGTTGCTTCGAGGCCAGTGGGCGGGTTCTCGGCCGGTTGACCCATTGAGTTACCGCCTCTCCTCCAAATATGGAAAGTACATGCCCACCAAAATCCAACATGGTGCTGTTCAGGCCGCCATATTTGAGTCACAAAATCGACTCCCCAAAACCAATGGGTGACGTCACGGATGCTACGTCCATGTTTTTTACAGTCTTTGTTTCATACCAATGCTTTAATCCACTCGTTTCCATTAGGAATAGTGCATGGATAAAAGAAACACATATTTTTAATGAAAGAAATCATTACAACTTATGATTTGTGTTAGGTATTTTAACTCATAACAATACATTTTTAAAGCAGTACTAAAGAACGTTCAGTTTTGGTTGAGTTTGGCGGCGCCTGTGGACCAAAGCGGTAGTGTTTTGCCTGAAGGAAGACTCCATTTCCCATGAACACTAGCGTGAAGCCCTGTAAATATCCTGCATTAAAATTAACAGAAGACATCAAAACTAAGTTTCTGTTTCCAGTGGATCATTTCAAAGTGAAAACACAAACATAATCCATTGCTAAAGTGCCGTTTTGCCTGTTCCCTCCTTGTTGTGACTCGTGAAAGTGAAAGTAAAGTGAGAGCAGGGTTCCTACCATGCTCCTCAAAGCTGCTTAGTGTCATAGAAAGAGATACAGACCCCCTCAGACCACGACAGAGGTGTCATTCAACTTGTTGTAAATCGATGTATCATTACAAAAGTTATGAAAATATTTTATGAAGGTTGAAAAGTTACTTAGTGCTGGTTTAAGATTCAAAAGTTTTCGTTTGTTCCCAACACATTTTTCAAAACAATGGCTTTGCTCAATTGGTTTTATATTTCCATAACTTAGTAGGCCTGTTCGATTAATCGTTTAAAAATCGTAATTACGATTATTTAGTTAGGACGATGTTAAAAACATGAAACTGTAAAATCAAAATTTTACTCTAAGGTAATTACGGTACCCTTTTATGTATCTGGGCTGCACTGGGTTACTGTAATGACTTCTGCCTCCTTCCTCCCATCATGCTCTCCCCACACACTGTAAACAAACCCATCTCTGTTTGCTAAGGCCAGTGAGGACTTTGTTACAAAAACTACCAATGACCCTTTTCCACTACACAGTTACAGCTCTGCTCAACTCAGTTTAGGTCTTTTTCCATTACAGCTGAGTTCTACAGTGGGGGCGGGTCATACGTCTCTGGTTGTCGTATCCCGGCGTCTACGGCTGCGTCGTCTCTATTTTTTCAATCCTCAATTGTCTGGTTTCCACACAGCAGCCATTTAACTCAGGTGACAGAATAACAACAGTCTCAGAACAAATCAGAGGTCGCTGCTTTCGGTGTGTTTTTAAAATCAGCAGGTTTGATTCTCGCGTCGGACATCGCACTCACGACTCTTCTGGTGGCAACACTCAGGCCAATCAGTGGAAGGCAGTCGGTTGACGTCACATTTAAGATAGATAGACAGACAGACAGACACACAGTTAAAGGTCATTTGAGTTAAATCACATAGAAGGTCTGATGTACAGTGCAGCACACAGTATCTCAGAACTAGAACACCAACATAAATACAACAAAATATTTTAAAGTTGCGTGCGAGGAGTGCATTAGTTGAGTCAATCCCAGCTGACAGGAGGCGAGGGTGGGGTACACCTGGTCAGACCTCCAGTCTATCACAGGGCTGACATACAGCCAAACAACCACACATCCACAACTACGGATAATTTTGAGTCTCTAATCAACCTTGTGGGCATATCTTTGGACTGTGGTAGGAAGCCAGGGTACCCAGAGAGAACTCAACACAGAAAAACCCCTGTGAGGTGACGGTGTTAGCCACTGGAACAAACTACCACCTTCTATTGATATTAACCAATGTGTGAAATTTGAGCGGTGGCACTTAAAATTGGTGGCAGTGAACTGACTCAGATCGTCTTTAGAGCTGCTGGGTCCCACGCTAAAGTCAAAATCCATCAATTGGCACAAATTCACACTGGTGTTACTTTTCTATACCATTTATATGGTCCACCCCTAGAAGCAGGGTGTTGTCCCTGATAGCTATCTTGACTAGTCAATAGTCACTGTACTTATGTTTCTGTCATATACTATGATCTGACTATGTCCTGTTGACGAAGGCTGGGGCATGTCAAGTAGAGAGTGTGGCCTTTTTTGGTGGTTTGACATGCATGCATGATTAAGTGGGCTGTGGGCAGCAGTGGGCTGTGGGGAGCCTCTTGGTGAGATCCTTCAGTGGTACTTAAGATTGTGTAAAGCAAATTCACAGACTTGTTAACAAATACACCATATATATTGCAGAAGTATTTCTGAAAATGTGTAAAAAAACCCCAAAAAAAACAAGAAAAACAAAAGATAGAACTATGTGTTGCTGAGTTGAGGATTATTTGGGCAGGTCCGAAACAGCGGACTGGTGATGCATCCTTCCTCCAATGCTATTAACGGTATAGAAAAATAAAACACACAAGCATCATTTGTTTTCCTGCTCATTCTGGAGTTACTGCTAGTCAGACTGTCAAATTGTGAGTCCGCTTTGCCCTCTCTCCCTGAGTGAATCATTCATGGACAGTGAAACCTTATTTTAAATATTTGGTGATATTTTTATTCAAATTTGGCATGATGTTTTTATGGCCCATTTTTCTGAACTCACATACTTTCCTGCTTTACAGAAACTTTAATCCAGTGTGTTCAGAGGAGCAACATATGACTTCTTTCTTCTGGTCTCTTCAGGTAATAAGAACCAAGTCATTCATTTAGCTTCTAATCCTGCTTTTATTCTGTGTGTGTATTTTAATGCCACTATGCAATATCACTGAGCACCTCTGGTGGAAGAACAATTTTCTAAGTGTGATATATTTTTAGAGTACACCCAAATCATGTTTCCCAATTCTATCATCAAGTAGCAGTAGACGAGGAGTGAACTGCTGGTGTTGGGTCCGACTGTAGGATCCATAGCTCTACACCTACTGCTCACTTTGCTGTAGTTTACTTTCACTTTCTACTAGGGGTGGGAGAAAAAATTGATTCACATAAATATCGCAATTATCTTTTTTGACGATTTTTAAATCGATTTTTTTTTCAAAGATCGATTAAAAAATTTTTTATTTTTATTTTTTTAATTTCTTTTTGCGTGAATTTTTTTAAATATTGTGCAATGTGCATTTGTTGGCCTTTTTTACATACAGAGAGTACAGGTTTTGAAAAGGGTTTAAGTTCACTTTATAATGGAGTATGTTAATTTATAGGCTCCTACAGTATTAAATGCAGACTAAAAATCGAGAGAATCGGCAATATCGTAGAATCGCAATTTAAGTTGAATCGCCATCCAAAAAATCGTAGCAGAATCGAATCGGGAGAAAAGCATATCGTCCCAGCCCTACTTTCTACACTGGTTCGGTAAATACCTGGCAGGGAAAGAAAGGGAAGAGAGGAGAAGGAAGATGGAGAGGCAGGAAAAATTGTATGTGCAGAGATAAAATGTGAGCTATAATTACAATAATCTCATTTTAAGTCAAAAACAAGAAACTTCTATCATTTGTGGTTGTCCCCATTTTACAGTATAAGCTTGTGTTGTGCTCACAGACAGAGGCATGGATGAATAGTCATCCTGAATCTGTGTAAAGATTGTATCAGGGAGCTTTACTGTAAGGACAGAGAGTCTCACATTGTAAAACTAGATGCACTGTGGCAGGTTTACATTTATTTTGACTAAATGGATTGTTATGTTGGTGTTTATTCTGAGACAGACTTTCAAGAAATGGGACATCTTTTACTTGCAATCATAAAATGATGTTCCTTTCTTTGGAAAAGGTTGAAGAACTCAGTACAACATGTGAAAATGAGTTGACCTCAAAAATAATATCTTGAACTGAATGTAAAAACATGAGGTGCAGGATGAAAATGTTACCCGATTCCTGCAAATTATAAAGTAAGTTAGTGCAGCAACAGAGAGGCCTGTTCAACTTCCTGTTCCTAATTTACTGAATCTTAATATCAAAGACATCATCTAACGGCCAAGGTATTGATTTGGTCAGGCTGAAGTTGGTTGAAGCTGAAGGAGCACTGTAGTCTTTAAGCAGAGGGACGTTCACAATCAGAAATGTGTTATGTAAAATGTGTAACTATTGTTGACGTCCTATTTTAATTATTGAACTTATTGTACAATCTTACTAACAACGTCATGTCATAACTATGTCATCACTTCGCAAAAATGTCCTACACATACTAGGCTAACCCACACAACACATGTGAAGCAAAGAATCAACAGTGATTCTATTTAATTAGTGTTGAATTATTGAGGCTTATGTAGGCAGTGTTTGCTTTAGGTTTAGGCCATGATTGAGCCACAGTGGGAGGTGGCCTCAATCTCATCCATTGATCTCCCTTTTTTGCTCAACTGGCATTTGTGTTTTTTCCTTTGTTTTTTTTATTAGCTTATCTTTGAAGTACAAGTTTGTGTTGTCCAGGGTTTTTAGCCTTAGGTCATTAATGCAAAGGGGGCATAAACTTTTATCTGAAAATGTTCACACCAAATACAAGTGGTGTGGAAAGTAAAAATACAATTAGCAGTTGTGTTACAACTTTCTTTTCAAATGTAACAATGTGAAAAGGTGTAGATTATATTTAGTACAATGGAGCTACAGTGGACTCGCCTGTACTGTTCACGGCGCCTTTTCTTCTCCCTCTATCTCTCATTTGCTTTATCGCTGCCTCTCTCTCTCTCCCCCCCCTCACATTCTTTCCTTCAGAGAAAAGAAGGCTACGCATTAATGAGTCAATGTGGAGCTGTATTATGTTTAATTAGGTAGTTTATATAATGAGGTGTTCATTTCTAATGGAGGGACATGCTGTGAGCAGCACATCTGCAAGAATAACTCAGGCAATCAGTGGCATGAGGACCCATGGAACTGCAAATGAGACTTACTTACTCAGAAATGAATTATGTCTCAGTGCCTTTCGCAAAGCCCATTAATTAAATCCACTGGCATCAAGGTCTTTTTCTTAATTTCATGTACCATTAGCATAATAAACACAATTTGAGTTAGCACAATGTGATCAGTTTAATGGATGCTATTTATTTTACTTTATTATTTAAAGCTCTGGTAATGGGGGGAGAAACATAAATATATCTCTCTGGCTCCCTCTATGAAAAACTCCCATCATGCTCTGGCATCTACACAGATGCTTGTTTCTGTGGCCCCATACATCTGGAGAGGTGCTGCTGTCTGTGTGAGTGTGCAGAGTGGAAAGGTGTTACATGGCTATAATTTTAGGGCTCTAGACTGTGGCCCAGAGAAAACTTGGACCAGGTTTCACATTCATTAAAAACAGGCCTGCTGTCTCATATATCATCATCTTCTTATTCATGATGTTTGGTGTGCAGGGTGTACTGTATTCCAGTGCATTATTTTCTGTTAAGTGAGAAGTGAATTAGGATTTGGAGGCGTCTGTACACACAGGATATTTGAGGTGTAAGTGCAGTCCATGGCAGCAGGAATTCATGCACCTTCATTAAAACAATACAAGGACTTAATGTATGGTAGTGAATTTGTTCTGACCTTAAAGCGATACCCTAGAGGTGAGATATGATTAGCGTTATTGTTGAGGACAGGTACATCATTATCTCAATGTACCTCGACCATTGCCAAGTTCCACAGCCATGCTCCATCCACTGAGTCGGGCACTGGCACAAGACATAATCTCTTCTCAGGAGCAGAAATGCACTTAATCATCTGCTCAAGTTTCAGGGACTGCCCCCGAGTGCTCTCTGTCTCGTAGAACTACGACGACTGCTCGGCAGAAATGTGCAGCAATGTTTTAAGTTCCCAAATTAATTGCCTAATGGATTAGGAGGTATGGAGTGTCCTACTTTGCAGGGATGCTGTAATAATTTAAATTGTGCCAGGTGAGGACAAAGAGAAGTTGTATTTCAGGAGAGGGTAGTTTTTTTTTCTTTGGATGGAATACATATTTTATTGCCCCAAATACTGTGAAGCCTCCTATCCCACCCTCATTGGCATTCAGGAGTTCATTAGATAGTCTAGTGCCTTGAAAAGAGAATTACAACCAAAAGTTTCTTGTTAGTTGCATACCTGGCCAGACACAAAGGTATTCAGGCAGCCAGCCATTGGCATTAACACGTTTTACATCATAGAATAGTGTCACACACACACACATACAGTGAGACTATGTTACCAAGACAGCTTAGCATACAAAGATGCAAAGGAAGCATGGAGCTGTAAAAGGAGGGGTGTCTTTAAAATAGACTCTCATTTTTGGACAATCTAAGTGACCGAAAGTCAGCCTGTTACTTTGGCATACCTCATCGTAATGGACATTTAAGTGAAGGAGAACGGCTCCATGTGTCAAGTGTTGAGTGAAAAACACATGACACCAAAACCCATTAGTGTCCCCCGGAGAGACAATGCCCAGAACTCCCTCCCCCGCCCCTCCTCCCCCCTCCCTCCTCACTCCAGGCTCAGGGTGCTGTTTCTGACAAAAGACACTCTTCCTGCTACAGATAAAAGGCCCCTCGATTAGCCCAGGGGTTGAACTGTACTCCATTCCAGTTTCACTTTTTTTTTTGTAAAATGAGAACTTGAAATTATGTCAAAGTCTGGTGTAATGAAAGTAAGTGTTTTTTTTCTATAATAGATCTCAGGAACTCAGGAAATCATGCAATTATCTGTTCGCTGAAAGAAAATTTTATTGGAAATGCTGATGCTCATAGATAGCTTTTCTTGATGTTTATTGCATGAATTTAGATTGGCAGTTGTTTTACAAGTAAATTCCACCCAGATTATTATATTGCTGCTGGTAATCATCATGCTTTATTGGAATCTATCTTTGTGTTTGTCTTTTTGTAATATTCATTAACAACATTCTTTTTCTATGACAACTATGAGTAAAACTAAAGAAAAAGTAAACTTTTCACAACAAATAAACTGTAATATTGATGGACGATAACAGTTGCTTGAAATCTTACTTGGCATCTCTTTCATCCTTCAAGAAGCATTTGATTAACATTTTCAAATTAGTTTTCAAACATCGTAACAAACAGTAAAATCATCATCAGTTTACATACAAAAAATGACTCAATTCATTTGGTATTGTGTCATTCATCATGTTCTCCATAACATCATTGGATTTATGGTTTCAATGGTTTACTGTAGGTCAGCCTCTCTCTCTTGATCACTGCCTCTATCATAATAAAACCAAAAAATGAGAAGAATTTCTAGTGAATAGAATTTCTTGTGAATAAATCATGTCATGCAATGTTTTTAGTGCTGCTGATTAGAAGTCGAGTTAATCTAAAACTAACAAGAGTATGGCTACATTTTGTAAATATTTTTGACTGACCAAAAGCAAAAGGAGCACAGGAATCCACCACTCTGACTGTTTGCCTATTTATCTGTCTGCCTTTCAGAATGAATCAAACTGACCTTTACTCTAAAGCAAACGTCTCAATTCGGTTGAACCACTTTACCTGGTTTGGTCGCAGCGTTTTTTGACACCCCCTATTAAGAGTGTTTGACACAAAAAGGGGCATAAGAGGATCAATAGTGGAGTTACGTGCTTATATTACCCTGAGAGTCCTGCTGGTCATTGAGTGGCGCCATGAGCTCATAGCTAATGACTGAAGATCGATGGCCAGAAACTTGACTGTGGTTTGTTTCAGTGTTATGTTTACCATACAGTGACTGTTGCTGCACCACTGACACACTTCACCCCAGGGAGGGAAAAAAAATGGCTCTGGAAATACATTTGCTGAAAGTGGTTTTAGTCGCTTATTAAATTTTCAACTACACGACAAATCCATGATTGTATTAGTAAAACAAGACAGTCTATCAGTTAAACAAATACCACATAAATTCCCCAGCATGTCACTTGGCAGTGTCATTTTTATCATCGGACTTGGCAGCTACCAGAAACAGATGATAAGATTTTCTTTTTTTTAACTCTATCATCAGAACAGCATATAAATCAATAGGGAAAAAAAATCACATCGGTTCAAAAGTTTTAGGAGCACACACACTGAAACATAGCTTTGACGTGGTTTCTATTATTTTTTCATTTCATTTCATTTTATTTTTTGCCTATAAGTTTGATCAAATATGATTTAGACACGAGAAATGATATTGGTAATATATGAAATCACTAAAGGACTGTTGGAAATTATTAGATTCATTCTTTCCTTCCCGCAGTGTCTGTTTTAAACAGCTGACTGGAAGAAGCATCTCCCTGTGCAACCAGCCATGTGGCTCATGCGTCGTGTAATTGATTTGAGGAAATGTCAGACATCTGATCTCATACATATCGGGCTATAACATCATCAGATCTAATTCATATATTTTTTCAGTATGTGGAGTCTTGGAAAATACTTGCAGGCCAGCACAGGCAGCAGATTTGATGTGTGACTATTTCGCTCATATGATATTAAAGTTCTTTAGACATGTTTTAAACTGAGTTATGACATTTTGTTTAACATAGTTTAACAAAAAAGACCAAAAAAAAGAAGGGTGAAGCTACAGTACTCTTAGTTCCTCACTGAGGACCAGAGAAATAGAAGTTTTTTTTAATCTAGAAGACGTAGCAGAACAATAAGTTTAGTTATTTGTTCATCTTGTTTGTGAGATGTTAACTGGCAGTGGCTGACACAGTGTTGGTGGCTGTGCTGATGCAAACTCCTGCGAAGGTTTTCAGTGTCTGGGGAAGGAGCAGTGTACGGTTAGTTTTTAGTATAGTTAGCATCTTTTATTTGCTCATGTTGTTTGGTAGCTCGTATCTGGCAGTGGCTGACATGGTGGTGTTAAGTTTTGTATTTGTTTTTCCTGCCTGTGTCCACAATTCAACTGGTCAAGATTGGCATTGGTCCTCTGTGGAAATTCTCAGTGATGACACTGACTACTTGTTTGGCTCATGATATGTCTTGTATCACACTACTGAACAGTAGCACTTAAGGGACTGTTAGGATCCTGAGGATCATTTATTCATATGTTGTCATGGATGGTTTTTATCATTAATGCCAATTTTAAGAGGTGTAAAGACATGGCAAAAATGCATATGATGTTGATTACGAAAAAATCTAAACATACTGTATGGGCATGTCAATGAAGCTGAACACTTTATTTTCATTGGATGGGTCTCAAATGATTGTTTACAAAACTGGAAACTGTTAGTTACATTTTCTGTTAATGTATCATTTTGAGATACATTGTCTTCTAATTCAAGGGGAAGCTTTAGAAAATGAATTGCCTAAAGCTCTTGGTTTTAACAAAATATACAAGATACAAGAACCCCAATATTTATGAACAGTAGATTGATAAACTGCATTCAATGTAGCTTCTCTCTTTAACTCCTCCCTTGCAGATGTTTCCATCTGAAGAACGACTGAAAATGACTCCCAGTGCCACCATGAGCCACTGTGGTTTCAGGCTCAGAGCCCACATTCAGACAGGGGCTCATCCAGTCCATTTTTTCAAATGTGGACTTATTATTACCTTCCCACAATAAATTGCTCTAGAGGCCTGGGGAAATGCTGCTCTCCGTTTCTGTAACAGTGGCATCTCAGATATCATTAGGAAAGTACTATGCAGGGGGACAGCAGATCAATGGATTCCACCACAGAAGCATTAGTACACTCTGTGTATGATCAGTTTACTGAACAACAACACCACCTCTGCGTCTCTTACTGGAAACAATTGATGCATTGTTGCAGTGAAATTAATCCCCTGAATTCATAACCCCAATCAGATATTCAATTGGCACTACCCAAAATAATTATGTGGATGCCTTCAAATGAGAAACAAATTCTGCACCGAGGCTGAGGGACAACACAACCAATGCTGCCCATTCAGTATCACAAGCTGCTTTGTCATCTCCGTAAAACAGTCTAAGCGTTTAAGTTTGATTTGATTTAATCTTTCATTCATTTATATTCTTTGCAATCCAAAAGGGGCCAATTTAAATCCACAGAGAAATACATTGAGGATTTGAGCCACATAGTGTGTTGCTCACATGTCAGTGAATGTCATGTGGTGAAATTGTCTGAATCATGATGATTTCCTGGAGAAATATTGAGTTCTCAGCAATCCAAACATGATCGACATGTTGGGCCTCAGCAATCCTCAGATGAAAATACTCTGCACTCAAAATCGACATGCTGAAATCCAAGCCTAATATAATCCAATCTCTTATGCAACCTTTTGTACTTCTATGTAATAAACTTTATAGAACAAGGGGTTGTTTTAATCTGAACAGAGGCTAACACTACCTCTGTACACATGAAGTAAAGTTTTAAGTAGTTGTAATTACCAAATGTGTTTGTATTATAACCCTTCTAGAATTCTATCAACTGAATCAAATATTTAGGTTTAGCTTTTTGAAAATAAGTAACAGGAGATCAATCAATATATAAAGCTAAAGATTAAATACAGACTTGGTATAACTTTTGAAGGATAGTCTAATTGAAAGTTTCAGATCAACCTGAAAATAAAATAAGCAGTAATACATGTAAAATGTTACTCTTAATTGTATATATCACATTGAAATGACCAATAAAACCTGCTATATGATTTCACTGATGGACCAACTTGTGCTGTTTGGTAAACTACAAAACTATGTCCACCCATGGTTAGAAGAGTTTCTTTTCACTTGCAGTCCTTGGCTGAGCAGAGACACAAGTTTTACAGAGAAAATTCACTAGACTGCAAAATATTTATTTTGATCACAGTAAAATTAACATGAAATTACAGTACCACAGATAAGAATTGTGGCTCTTTATGTTTGTGTCATTTTAACTGGGGGAAAGCAACTGTCAGTTCCAGATACCAGTGATGGACTACATTGATCATACCAAAATATGACAGAATTGGGAGAAACCATTGGTTTGACGACTACTGCAAATACAGGTATTTGGTCAATTAGGCTTTAAACTGGAAATTAAAGTTAAACCGTGTGGTACCCAGCCCTATCTGAAGCCTGAACCAAAACAAGTCACAAATTGTGATTAATGTTCCTTACAGCAATTTGATTTCTACCTTAATATCGTATTTACCTTTTTTTCCTTTTTTATGATGAATGCATCTTTTTAGCTCTACAAGTCTCATAATGTAGGTCACCCACAAAGCCCTCAAAATTTAAAGCCACATCTCCTGCAGGCGACGATAAATATTTCAGAGAGGTTGTATTAGTTAAGTGACATGGTCACAATGAGAGAAGCTTGCAGTCTGAATTAAAGATGTACTCTGTACAAATGCTGTGGCTGCATTAGATTAGCCACAACCTGTAATCTGTCACTTAGCTGCAGCATGCCTTGCTGTTTGAACTGATGTAAACTGCTGCTGTCTGGGCACAGAGCTGGGGAGTGTAATGGGGATTCATTGATCCACTGGTCTTTAGCTGATTGAGTTAGATAATTAAAAAGCCTCTTGTATCAGTTCCATTAAGGATTGTTTGTGTTGCTTTTTTCTTCTTGCTTTTGTTCTTGAACAGCAGAACTTAGAGCTCCAGAGAGCTGCTAGAAAACAAACTTGTTTCTTTTTTTGGTCAATTATTTAATGCATTATCAACCCAATTTAATTGTCAGATTACTCATGATTTTGTGAACTGGATGGAGAACTGATTTTTCTAATCTAGATTACATGGATATATTTCATGGTATCACCATACACCTTGTGAGGGGGTGAAAAATGTGGCTGAGTAAATCTGAATATTAAACAGCATGTGTGATTTGCTGGGATCACACATGTCCCACCAAACAGGAACTAGAGTGACTGTGCTGTCCTGAAGCGTGCAGGCTGAGGTCTGCTTTGTACCTCCTCCAACAGGCCAACTGTCCTCTGCTGTCACTGGAAGCCGCGCCAGGCTTCCTCAGAAATGGCTATGATGTCTGCGGCAATGCTGAAAATAGCCATGCTGAGCTCATTAGCAGATTAGGTGTTGCAATGAATCTGTGTGGTTAGAGCTCCACAGCCTGATATTGTTCCTCCAGGACGGCAATTACAGCTGATTGACGTGTTGGCACATGGGGATGCAGGGGTGGAGCCCACAGCTCGTGCCTCTGGAGGGTCTCCGCATGAAGGGCAAAATAATCTTCGCGACATAACATGCAGTCCCTAAACAACACTATCCATGTTGCAAGCATCTGTAGTTGTGGTGTAAGTCATACTTTACTTTCCATCAACAGAAGAAACTACTAACATGTTGATTCTAGTCTGTAGATCCTGCATGGATTACACATGTGCACCATAGTTGGATGTTGATTCCGGGGCTTGGTGTCAAGTTTAGATCCTGTGGCTCAAAGACACTGGCACAATCTGCATTTTCTGACATACCTGGACACCATGGCACCAAAGATTTAACTTGTTGTAACTTCTCTCCTTTTGATAAAGGATGCCTTGCCTTCTCTGGAACTTCTCATCGTGGCTGCAAATCAAATAAGTCTGCTCTTTTAAATGGATGCTTTATGTGATTCCAAATTGCACCCCCACCTCCTCCATTTTAAAAGAGAATCATTGTGAGTTCCCGGTGACTGACCCCCCGTCTTTTAAATTATACAGTTTGATCTGTGCTTGTCTAAACTGCATATTTCAAAGAAAATAAACCTAATTTCACAACATCAATAGTATGTTAGTAGTGGCAAGAGAATATTTGATTCCTTACAGAATGTAGCACGCTGCCAACTGGCATATAGGCCTCTGATCAGATGCTTTTCAAATGGGTCGAATCAGAGAGTTTAGGCATGGTTTGGAACATACTGACAGTCATGAACTTTGTATGATGTGCAAGTTTTATGATCAGGGCCAAGGACATGGTGAAAGCAGGGTGGGTGGTGTTGGGTTGGGGGCACTTCTTATCTAAATTATAGAGTAAAAGCAAGAAGAAATGTAGAGATGTAAAGATGCCAGACTTCAAGTAAAATGTCAGCAATTACAGTGCGGTCTCTGTCATCTGTCTTCAACATCTGTCCAAAATATAAAAAATAAAAGTAATATAATAAAATTATTAGAATTTCACAATACTGTTCTCCATGAAATTTAACAAATATCTAAACATAAGGCTTGATGGGCATGAAAGACTACTAGTATAACAATCCAAGTCCCTCTGGGCTCCAGTCACCATCAGTGTCATCTTTGTAGTTTAGCTTGATTTATGCTTCTGCGTCATGATGTACCCCCGCAAACCCCTACCTGATGTACACCTCCAAAACTACATATCAGGGCTGTGATTGGTCCACTCAGAACATAATTTCTGGCATTTAGCATTCCCGGTTTCTCCTTCATGTTATACCGTCATTTTTAAAAGTGAAGTCAAGTGTTCGTAGCATTTGTTGTTCCATTCCACCTCCAAAACCCTTCTTTCCACTTCAGTTGCCATTGTGCACTGTGCCCGGAAGAACAATGCCGGAAGATAAACAAAGTTTCACTAATGAAATGAATGAAATTATGGCGATGGATTGCACAGCACACTCGAAGAACACACTGCAGAACTCTGAAAGGTGTCAAAGTACCGGCCTGGTTAGGTTAGGCAAGGCAATTTTATTTGTATAGCATATAAAATTTTTACAGTTTGTCTCAAAGGGCTTTACATAGCATTATAACAACAACCCCTGCCCTCAGACCCTCATATTGACGGAGGAAAACCAGCATGGAGTAGACGCAGAATAATAAACCAGGCATTAGTCCAAACAAACTAGCTGTTGCAGACAACAGAGCCACATAATGGTCCATGAGAGAACAAAGGAGCATACATGACTGTTAACTTGGGCTGTCAGATTGAATTTCGCTGTTCGAACAGAATTCAAATTAGGCCTGTTCGATTAATCGATTTAAAATCATAATCGCGATTATTTAGCTAGGACGATGTTATAAAACGCGAAATCGTAAAAATCGATTTTTTACTCTAGCTAGGGAACGGTACAGCCCCCGTTCATGTATCTGGGCTGCGCTGGATTACCGTAGTGACTGCCGCCTCCTTCCTCCCATCACACTCTCCTCAACAAACATGTCAGCGTTTTTCTAAGACCAGCGAGAATTTCGTTGCCAAAAATACCAACGGCCCTTTTCCACTACACAGTTACAGCTCTGCTCGGCTCGTCTCGACTCAGTTTAGGTCTTCTACAGCTGAGTTGTTCAGCGGGGGCGTGTCGCCATATCACAGCGGCTACGGCCACGTCGTCCCGATTACGGACCATAGCGTGGTTTTCCACACAGCAGACATTTAACTCAGGTGACAGAATAACAACAGTCTGTCAGTGGTCGCTGTTGTCGGTGTGTTTTTAAAATTAGCGGGTTTGATTCCCGTGTCGGACATCACGCTTGCGGCTCTTCTGGTGACAGCGCTCTGGAAGGCAGTTGGTTGACGTCAAGTTTTAAGACAGACAGACAGATGGATAGATTTTTTTTATTAGACTGCAGGTCCATTTAAAAAGACACAAACAGCACACATAAAATAGTTTGTCATTTCACAAAAAATAATGCCACTGATGCCCACACATCTACTACACAATTAAAACTCAAAACAACCCTTTCATTCACAAATTCTCTTTGAGAGTCTTACATTTCAACCGTTTGGTGAAAAACATTGTTGGTTTTCACTGATCAGTTTGCAGAATTTTTGGTCTATACTTTGATGTAGATTTATTTCGTTATCTTTTTCATTAAAATCTTTTGTATCTTGTCTAATGCTTTTTGCTTTACCTTTCTGTCTCGTCAAACTGTCATCCTTGAAAATCAATTTAAGATTCTGCTTAGATTCAATACAGTGCTGCCATGAATGAATACATTTAAAGTTAAATTTCTGATCTAGAGACTGCCACATACTGCGATAGTCTCTATACCAATCTGTGTGAGTACTTGTGAGAGAGAAGAGTACTTGAATTTGAATTAAAACCGTACATATTTCCACCATGATAAGAGAAAACATTTTTTATGTTGGTAAATGCTAAGTGCTGATTGGTTGATTGTGGGTGAGCCAGTGGGCAAGGGCAACATGCAGAGAGATGATTTTAAATTTACTGAACTTACTGGATTGTAGGCCTACTTATTTCTCTGCATCCATGCAACATTGGGAATCATTAGGAATTACTTTTTTTTTCTATAACGGTTTGTTAATTAGTGCATACAATAACTCATCCAAAGTGAGGATTTTGACATTATGTAGGCTACTCATCATATTATCTGACAACAGCACAACAGATGGATTCCCAGGCTTTGAAAATGCTGTTCTTTTTGGCTTCCAGACATATGGGACACCAGCAGGAACAAATGCTGCTTTCTTAATTGAAAAGAACAAGAAGCAAAAAAAATGACCGTTCACTTTCTCTGTAAATTCATGTTAGCTACAAATCTAATGACAGCAAAATGCTGCAGGAGAAGGAGAGGCTGGTGTTTCTCAAGTAGTATATTTCAGGGTTTGGTCATTTTTAAAACATTGTTTGAAATTGGTTCAAACTGATGTTGACATTATTGAAAAATGTGGATGTCTGCATTATTCTACAAAATATTAGATGTATGATAAATTGATGTTATGGGAAATGTTAATCATCAGTAGTGCTTCCATGCACATTGACACATATTGAAAAATCGAATTTGGTATCTTAAGAATGAGAAAATTATGTTATGGGAATAAGAAAAAAGTTAAATTTTTAGAATGATAGCATGTTTCCTGTTTTCTTTCGGAGAATTCTATGTCACCATCCAGCTAAAAAGGCCTTTAGCTAGAAACACAAATGAGCAACATTAAAGGACAATTCCAGGCAAATTCAACCTGGAGCTTTAGTTTCCTAATATTTTAGGTCTAAAAAAATGAAGATTTTCTTTTCAATGTCCCCTGTTATGCAGTAATTGTGTCTGTCCCTGCATCGCCACAGAAGCGTATAATGGGAGCGGATGGATCTTAGGCTATTTAGGCTATTTACATCCCACAAAACCACATTATTTTTCCACAGAGAACGTAAGATGGCTATTCGAACATACACCGAGGGGTTTGTACTTCAAGCAAGCGGTCATGTTTGTAAATGGAGCTGTAATACAAAGTCTTGTGCAAGAGTCAAGTTGACACACTCAGTGTGAAAAAAAAATCTTGAAGGTTGATGTACTCAACAGTATTTTCTACTTCATTATTATGTTGAAGGTCCCTATTTACAGAGCTGCAAAGCTGTGTCAACTATGCTGCAGTGTTTTAGAGAGTAAATGCTTTGCTGTTATCTACACAGGCAAAGCATGTATGAGTGTGCATAGCAGACATACTTTCAGACGATTATTGTAATGTAATGAGTGTGGAGGACATCTATGTTTTCATATTAACAGCATATTAATTATTTTACAAATAGGATATATATATATATACAATACACACACACACACATACACTGTATATGTAGAGAGGAAAATAAGTCAAATCACTATGTAATTTAATTTATGTTTGCGATCATCGTCCTAGATTAGCCTTATTATCCTCCCTTCTCTAACCTATCATAGCAGGCTATCATAACAGAGTTGCAGATTAAAGCTGACAATGTCACAACACATTTCTCTTTCAAAGGGCATTATTTGACCCCCTGTTGTCAAGGAGAGCAAAGGTTACCACATTAGCCTTTAATAAAACATCACATCTTATACCACATTCCACCTTAAATGACTACAGCCCATATGAAAAAAGTGAATAATAACAGCTGCAAGTGAACAATAGTAACTTGTAGTCAGTGGGAACATGAGTCTGACCTCTTGTTTAATGCCTGTGTAAAATTGTTCTTTTTATAGGTTTTCATATTGTCACAGACCAACGACAGAGAGTGAGCAGCCGTCATCACAACATTGTAAGTAGGCCTACACAAGTGCTATAGCCCACTGACCCATCAGAACAGGTTGATGTACACACACACACACACAGTCACACCAGTCAGGTCAGGGAGGGTCGTGTTATCTGACGTTGCTAGCACACATCAAATGTGCCATGCAACATAGAGATATACCGTAAGTGTGGGTAAATGTACATTTGATTACTCAGTATGAATGAATAAAATAACCTTTTTCTGAACAAAACATAGCCTCTCAGTGTATGAACATGTTCAGTATATTCAATGCTACATATTATATTCAGTGTGTATTTTCATCATGCTGCCTTATTGCTCTGCGGTTTAATTTAACACTTTTCTAAAGGAGAGATGCCAAAGAGACCATGCAAACTTCAATTTAATGAAAACTTGATGAAATATCTCCAAATTGGAGTAAAATGGAGTTAAAGTGTTACATTATGTGTTGGCTACACCATGATAAATATGCTCTCACTTTGTTATGTTAAAAGCCTGGGCCTGACATGCAGAATAGCCATAATCCACTCTGCGCTGTTCCACATTTCTTTATTTGACTTTTATTGATGTACATTTTGTATGGCATCCTACTTAAGCTCGAATATGCCTTGGTCTTGGCCTTTATCATTTGATAAATGTTTTTCCTCTGAGTGCACGTCAAGTCCCCTTACAAGAATTCCATGGCTTTTACCAAAAGCCATCGCACCAGGAAGTAATCTAATAATGAATACAACAACAGTTTACACACTGCCTGACTTTGTGCCTGTAATATAAACAATGGAACTGCAAGCATCCAGACCTCCTCTAATGGAGTACTGGAGCAAACACATTCATTTAATCACAAGCCTTTCTTTCAAAGCAAACTGGCCAAGCCAAGCAGCAGAGGATGAGAGGCTAATGACCCATGAGCAATAAGCAAGTGTTAGATTGAATGTACTCAAGAACAACGACCACAAAAGGAAAAAAAAGCTTTTACGAAATAGCGTATCAATATTTTAAAGCATAACCTCTATGGCATCCCCCTCTAACTGGATTAGCCCTGTGATGTGTTCTGACAGTATGTTGTTAGTGATACTCCATTTGCTTTGTCTGTCATCTGATTTTCCCTTGGTAATCCACAGAGCACCGTTATATTTCATAATTTGTTTTGCTATCAGGGCTGATTTGTAAATGTGCAAATTCTAATTAGCTATAGCTACTGTTTCTAATTTATTAAATATTAAATGATTCCTGTGGTGGAGTCTTTCTTCACATCCCCCAGATGAAAGTTTGTGGTATGCAAATTCAATTGCCTTTTAGATGTCAGCGGTTTTATAAATGTCCCATTTTGCAAGTGAAACCATTTTCCCCCTTGTTGTTTGTCCCTGGTTCTACTTAAGTTGATATTTATTCATCCCCAGTTGTGTTTGGGTTTTCAACAGAAGTTTCAGGCTCCTGTAACACAGCTCGGTTTAACTTCATTACTGTTGTCTTAAGAATCTGCTTTGGTCAGTTACAAGAAAGGATGCTTTGCATACTCTCTGAAGTTAACTTGGAGGTTAAGGCTCAGACATGTTTGTTTCCTGCACATATTCATTCATATTGTTTTCAGTCTATAAACCAGGCCCCTGATAATGATTGATGTTGCAAGTTAGGGGCACATGTTTACACATTTTCTAAAACGCTAAGTGCACCTTGTTAAGAAGTTTTTAACGATGGCTCTAATGTTGGAGGAGATAATTCAGAATACACTTTAACATGGTATATTGAACTGCTTATAAAAAATGCATACATTTATAAAAATAAAAAAAGAGAGAGAGTAGATGTTGGAATGGACACAGCTCATGTTAAAGGGACAACGTTTCTATTTGGTTATAATAAAGTCTCACGTTAATGTGGATGAATCTACGCTACCCACACTTGTTAATGGGCCCTTTTTCGATAAATATATCGTTCTGTCTCTATCGTTATTTTGTTATCATTAGTGGTGGCGGAAATGCTGGTCGAGCCGACCAGCGTTTCCTTACTTTCGGTTTTGTGGCGAGTCATGAGAATAACGTCGCCGAATCACCGTTTATGGTCGGAACTACAACGGTATGTGATCGTCTTCGAACCTCTGACTTTAATTCTTGATGAATGAAAACATGAGTCTGTCTTGCGCCGGTCAAAGAAATGTACGGTGCGCGCGGAGGCTCATAAATGTAGTGTGAAAACGCTTCGCTTTTCCAGAACTCCTCGTTGTCCCTTTTAAGAAGTACGTTTTCAAAATAAGACTACAATTTAGCTTATGCTTGATGCAAGTTTTACACTTGGATTAATAAAATAGAATCTAGACCTGGCTGGCAGTACCTATATGTTCTAATTACAGGGCATGTAGCCTATGGGCTAATGTGGACGTCATGGTTACATCAAAGCAGTTGCGTGTGCATTGTGGCAGCAGAAAAGATCAGAACAGCTGCATTGGCGTTGATTTTCCAAGTCATTGAACTCTGTTGAAGTGATGAACACACTTTAAGATCGAGATACACCCTGAGGTGGTGTTTAATGGTGGTGGAGGAGGAGAGCGCTGTCTCACATGTTGGTCCAACATCTCCAATAGGTGAGATAGGAGTTTGGTTGACATTATATATATATGAGACATGTGATTCACACCATCCAACCGTTCAGTGAACCTTCGTACTGTATGAATGGAGGAACTGTCATCCTTTCTCTCCACTCATTTAAATAGTCTTTTCCTTTTAATTCGTCACCCGCGTGCACTTGTCTTTATGTTCACTCCTCTTGCTTCGTTCATAGCTGTTTTCCTGCCGCGCTCTCTCAGTTTTATGTGATCTGAAATGTTTTTGAATGCCACTTGTATTCAACTGCCAGACATTTATTGAACACCCACTTATCCCGGGAGAACTTCACACTAATTAAGTTTTAAGAAACACATCCATCAAGCTATTGAGGCAGTTAATTCACTATTGCAGTGTGAATCTGAGTTTCTCCACAGGATGATGCACATGTTTTCACACTACATTGTGCTGGGTTCCCACAAACACTGGATTGAAGGTTACAAAAATGGGATGTCCTTATTGACCTATAGTAGATGAGCAGTTCATTGAGAATAATGTCAGATAATATAAAATGAGTGAATAGTGAAATGTATTGTTTAGCCTGTACCATAAAGTGGATTTAATTCAGATACACAGAACAAACTCTCCCTGCCTGTTTCCATGAAGAAAAAAACAAACACACACACACACACACACACACACACACACACACACACACACACACACACACACACACACACACACACAAACTAACAAAAAAAAACAAACAAGACATGGATCTCAAATATACCCACAGTAGCCAAAATTTTACAAGTCATTACCACAATTTCAGCCATTCCTAACAACACCTCCCTTTATTTTATCTCCTCTGTCTCTGTTCTACCTTCCCCTTTGCATAATAAACCTCCACCCAATTTGTCATGAAATCCCTCATTTGCTGGATACTCAGAAAGGCAGATTATGCTTATTTTTCATTTGGACAGTGGGAGATGGAGCCAGGTGTTTGGCAGCAGCAGAGTGTTCAGGTGTAACTGTGCCGGTGACGGAACATGACGAGCAGCCGCAGATGAAGGATGAGGCGTGGAGGATTTTGGGAAGAGGGGCACCCACGACCTGCTCCCTCAAGAATACCCCCGCTGATTGAGAGGAGGTAAAAACTTTCTTTTTGAATCACTTCTTGCTAGAATCAGCTCATATTTCTTAATTAGCCATTTAAAGCCATATTGGACATACAGCTGTTATTTTGGGAGAACGAAGAAATGATTCTGCTGTGCTCAACAAGATTAATTCACGTGTCTGCAGACAGTAATGGTCTGATCCATAACAAGTCCATTAGATCAGTCATAGTCATATTAATAGTGAATATTGGCATAAATGCTGAAGGGTTTAAGGTTTTGTGTTATTTCTGTCATTAGGCCTGATTGGAGCTTGATTACAAACAGTGTATAATGGAGCTTTTCCTCTCTGCAGCAGAGGTAGTAGTTGTAGTTTTGTAAGGTGTATTATTATAATCAGGTGATGCAGTTTAGTTACTCAATCAACTACTTACTGGCACACACATTTATGGAGCCAAACCTTATCTAACATGTAACAGTGATACAATGTAATAAACAACATTTGTTTGTGAGTACAGCAGCCATGCAAAAAACAGCTTTATGACCTTAATGTAGTATTCTTTAAATATATATTTTTGAATAACAAGACCATATATTGAATAACCTTCCTGAATAGTGGACAGTGCTGTTGGTGAATGAACCATAAGGGTGACTTATTAAAAAAAACAAAAAAAAACATCTATTCTCAGTTTAACCCCATACAGTACTTGCTAATATCATTATGTAGATAACTGATTTTACTACAAAATTTGTTTATTGACATTCTGTTGTCAAGAATAGCTCAGTTTTGGAGCGTTTGTTGAGGTGTAGAGCAAAGCTTGGACGAGTCGGTCATCGTATTGTTTGAATCTCACAGTCACTAGCATGTGCACCAGAATGAGGTGGTGGTAATGAGCCGTGATGGGTGATGGCTAGCAATGCACCAGTAAAAGAGGAGGGGAAGGCCACAACCTGTTATAAATGATGGAAATTTCTAAACTGGGACAGATGGGTTGCATTTTGGTCAGAAGCATTTTGGAAGATTAAAGATTCCTCAAGCTACCTTTTTAAGTTATTATACCTACCGTACATAAAATAATTACCATTGTTTCTTTCTGGTTAACTTTAACATATGTGGCTTTGGTTTTACAATCATTAAGCTTTTAATTAAAACTTGAAATAGTGATATCTTTGGTTATTGGTGGTACAATAATTACAGAGACATTTTAATAACACAGGTTGTAGGCTGACTACAAAGTGCTCATTGACAGCCAGACGGCTTCAGAAACCCCCTCCCCCAACACCTTTCCAAAACTGATGATCTGACATTTACACTTGGCTGTGTGGAGGTGAGAGAGGTGGATTGTATTTCTCTATCTAGCTCGGTTCAAAAAGGCACATATGGTGACCACAGAGGCAGCAAACCCTTGAGCAGCTACTCAGGAATGCAGCAGATGAAGAGCAATTAATGTATTTGTCCAAAACACAGCCAACCCACAGGCAGGGAGGATTCCTCGTATCATTTTGTTTTTAATAAGAAGAGAAAACAATCAACAGTTTTCTGTCCACATCACCTCTAGTGCATGCATTGTTTATCTGTGAGTCCCTTGTGTGTGAGGACACACTTGGAATATTGCACAGGAAAAGTGGACAACCCCAGTTACAATAAAAACTGTGACCTTGGGAGATAGAGGAAACATTCAGATACAATGATTGTTGTTGCTGTAGAATATTTTCGAGAATGGTGTTTTGTTAAAGTCGAGAGCATCTGCATGTTTAGGCTGTTCATGTGATGAGATAGGAAGTTGCATCTGTGTCTTGCTGGGAGCAGGTAGATGACTGAGCTTCAGCTCTTGGTGTCTTTATAATACAAAAGGTTATACTACATCCTCCGAGCAGCACTATCTCTACATATTGGAGGTTGCAGTGAGTTGCCATTAGTTAGTGACAAGATCGACAAGGGTTAGCTGGCTAGCATGCTACGTAACTCAAGTACCAAGGCATGATGTGACAAGAATTTCCCTGCTGGAGACAACTGCTTGTGAGTGACGAGGCAAGTTAACCGCGTTGGCTATGACAGCAACGCTTATAGACAGTTTATTTCAAGATTGTTACTCATTCTGTATTGGTGCTAGAAATGCACACTTGCTATGAAACCAGTATCTATGCCTGAATGATTTGTTTTTATCCACCTTGAATATCAGAGCAACCGTTTTGTCTGACCATGTGCCACTTGAAGATACCACTGGTTTCTTGCTATAACAAAAACACAAATTAGTTTGTTTCTGTCCTTTTAGTGGGGAGTAGTCCTAAGCATTTTCATATTTCCTGCCATGTTTGACATCCAAATCCCTGAGTTTGACTTTTCTCAAGTTAATATTGTGGCAAAACTGTAGCCATGCCTGCAAGCCAGCTCATCTCAGCACAGCCCCTATCATGTAAGCCCCTGAATTGAAATATCCTCTGCTTGAAATATTGACTTTAATATCTCATTTGAAAAATTCATGTAACCTTTTGATGTTAAATCCATACTCAATTTTGCAGAATGTCATAGGAATATGCAGAAAGGGGATAGGAGGCATTATTATGTTTTTTTCTGCAGAGAAATTACATTTTATGGTTGTAACACCAACCTCCCCCGTGTTCTTTTTAGTCCATGAGGGAAAAAGGACGGGGCCATTAAGGCAAAATGAAAAGAGCTATTGATTGGGCTCTTATGCCTTTTCTATTTGCCTCATTTCCTAAATGCATGATAATAAGGGCTCAGCCACTGAAACTAACAATACTCCTTAATGAATCGAACTCTAAAGAATTAGCCTAAGTTTGCATAATGATTCACAGATGTTTCCATCAATGGATGATATGCATTTGGTTTGTTGTTTTGTAGATTCATGTTCCATTTACCAAATACACACTCATCGCCTTATAGCATCATGATGCAATCAAGACTTTATTTGATGATTTCTGTTTTGAGAAATGTGTGGTGTGCTATCAGAGATGTCGTGGGGTGACATTTTTAAAAGCTATGACATTATAATAATATTACAGTTGATGTATTAGAGCTAATAATAGTCTAAAAGGGAAAAGTGGGTTATAACAACTAGAGAAAAACATGCTTTTAGCTAATGGAGGTAGTCTTTTAATAGAGATGGACATCTCAAAGAGGTAAAAACTAGAAAGAACAACAATAAAATCTTATATGTACCAATAGAGCCTTAAAAATGTGCAAAGTGCTTACCCGAGGTGGTCGAAAAATTGTCGGGGTCATGTTGCCATGACAGCAGCCCATGTCATACAGACAATTTAAGTGTTACTGCAATTCAAATTGGTGTAATGACAGATGTTTTCTCCTTCACTTTAATCATTGCCTTACTTCACAGTGCATACAGAGTCCTACAAACAACACATTTCATACTAAAATCCCATTTCCTTCCACCATGGGTGCCAGTTAGTGTCTTCATAATGTTAATATGATATCGAATTAAATGTATATCACAAAGCGCAAAAGATAGTAAAGTAAATAATTGAGGTAATATATTTTTTTTACCCACATAATTTCAATAGAATGCTAATTTAAACAAAAACTAAAACACCACTGGTTCTATCTACGTGTTATTTGTTTTTTTTGCCATTATTCATGTACCAGAAGCTAAGTCTTTTTACACCGGACCTTTTGTTTTTCTCGCTGGCAACGAGTTTACGTGTTAAGTCAATGCAAACAAGCGATTGAGTGTTTAATCGCTCAGGCGAAAAATCGCTGGGGCTCCAAGCGACAGCGACCGAGCGATTTTTCGCTCTGTCGCTCTAGATGAGAAATCCCAACTCTCTGGCCGTCAGTCGCTCAGCACTGATTGGCTGCCATAATCTATGTGTAACTATGACAACTACTGAAATCATGGAAATACTAATACAACTCCACCGGTCCGGCAGAGCAAAGCCGGCTTGACGTTGTACAGCGCTTGTGGGACTTCCACCACAGGTAAACAGCGGCAGCAGGTAAAATGTCAGCTGTGCTGGACCAATACAAACGGGAAGAAAAGAGCGACTGGAATCACTTGAATAACGTCATCAGAGCGATCTGTTGTATCGTTCCAAACTGACGAGCGACTGCAGCTGAGTGACAGAGCGATTTTTTTTGGAGCGACACGAACGACAGCGACAAAAATAAAAGGTCCGGTGTGAACGCACCTTAAGTGTTGAACCTGTAAGGTGGTTTCTAAAATATAAAGGACAATTTCAAAAGACAATCAAATTGAATTTTAGCTCTTTTCATGCCTCTGGATGAACTGATGAAATTTTAGTTGCCAAATATCAAAGGTTGAAGTCGTTCTCACAACACATTTAAACCAAAATATTATGTAAGGGATAATGTATAGTTCGGAGGTTGTTATGGAGAATTTATTTCTCCATTAACAACCGACCAACTATACATTATCCTGCTTAGAACACGGCCTACGAGTAAAATAATTAATTTGAAATATTATGTTGATCAAAATACGACGTTCGTCGATTTATAATTGCATCATCTAGTGAATCTGCAAGACTCGTCACGTCCGCTGTTTTGCTGAGCCTCCTGTCGTGCATTTGAAGCCTTTGATAATCAGTCAGTGGATCGATGGATTACCATACACGTGTTACGATGTGTGTATTGTGTGTAGTCGTATCTGTCATAAACAAGAGATTGACTTTACTGTTTACTGGGTGCGTTTGTGTCGCGGAGTCGCGGTGCCACCGAGGAGAGCTGTGACACCGGGTCAGAGGCTCTGATCAGCAGGTTTGGTACTTTCCAGCAGCGATGTGAAGGAGTCATTTATCTAACATCGCTATTAGTCCGAAGCTGTTTAATGACGGTAAAAAATGAAACATAAGGTAAACTTCACTGATTGATGAGTGATTGCTCCTCCAGTCGACCGTTGCTATGGAGTCCCTAGCAACGGTCCGCTCAGCGGTGGTCTATCAAGAAATAAACACCGCAGAATATTGGTGATCAATCAGAATCGAGTATTCAAGAGAGCCGTGTTCTAATTAAGCAATAGAACACGGCCCGACGCGAAGCCGTGGTATTGAGCATACATACCACGGCCTGTCGTGATATATTGCTTTTATAAAACGGTTACCAATAATGACAATATGAAAGAGGGATACGCAATCAATTTCATGTAATTTTATTCAACCAGAAATACATATTATCCAATAAAATAACCACACTGTGAAAAAAATAGTCCCACCTCTCCAGACGTTAGCTCCAAATTAGCTCTGCATCTCGTCTTTTCCTCCGCTTTTTTTCAGGTTAAAGTCACTGCTCAATCCACTCTACTTCCCCGGAGGTGAAAGTTCACCTCAAACATGTGAATTCAACTACTTTAGTCCATTTTTTAACATCATAAAAACATCAACTGTCTTTGGCTACGGACTGCAACAGTCCGTTGTCATGGATACATGACAACAACTTCCCTTCATACCAGTCATACGCATGGATGTATTATATTAACTGGATACCGGACCGGAAAATGGCCGCCGTTCATTTCAATGAAAGTTGCTCGCCTGGCGCATACGCCGAAAAAGTTTCTGACTTCCGGGTTTACTTCCGCGTTATCGGGCCCATAGAGCATGCGCAGTTGAGTCACCCCCCATGATGCTCTGCGGTCTCCCATCATGCCCTGGGGCAATGAGAACGAGCAACCGCCGTTCTAGTTTTGGCGCTGCGCGTTCATGTATGTGTTACTGTGGATTTAAGGAATGAGTAATAAGACTTTTACAGGACTCACACGGACTTTAAAACAAAGATAATGATTTAAAATGTAAGACGGCCGATCGTAGGTTTACTACGGTCGTTTATATGATCGTTAAATCGTTTTGACAGTTAATTAATATACGATGTTACACTGAAAACGAGTTAGTCCGAACCTGTAAGCTTAAATCACAATGGAAAATAAATCATAATTAACTGTATTTTTGTTAAACATGACAGAGATGACCACAGAACACCTCAAATAATGTAATGAGGCTTTACTCTTACCTTTTTTATATATTTAACTTGCTGCAAAGTTCACCAGTTGTTACAGGACGTTGGTGGAGGTATAATAAACTTAGTCACACGTGTTTTGTTTTTATCAACCACACTGTGATTAAATAAAGTTAGAGCTCTTTGGCAAATGCATCTAATAATTGTCTGTACTGGCTGTGTTCATAGTTTCATCATCATCATCATCATCATGCCTTCAGGTGGATGAGACTCTTTGTAATTCAACAGTTTAACTTACAATATTTCCACAACACGCAGAATATCAGTGTCCACTAAATACAGCTGTTACAGAACCAGACATTTTAATTAAACACGAATGCCCCAGACACAGTTGATGTTGGATTTGGTAGAAGCAGAAAAAAGTCACAAGCATGTTTGTTTTTTTCCGAACAATTTAATAATATGATTATGAGTTTAAGTGATCATTTAGCATACTGACACTGAACAAACACACACTGACGACGGTGAGGAGGAGGAGGAGGATGAGGAGGACATCCATGGTTCTTCCTCCGGCCCCGGTGAAGACGGGGAGCCGCTGCACCGTCAGGACACACACACGACACACACCGACCATGGAGGAGAAGTCTCGGTTTACATTTTACCACCGTGGCATTAATTAAGCCGTAAAATAAATTAACGTGGACGTTGTGAACGGAGCAACAGGTGTAGAACATCAGCCGCGATGAGACACTGTTGACACACACACATACAGTACAGACATCATTTGACACACACAGACACATACAGACAGCATAAATGACTTATCAAGCTAAAATGACTGAAAAATATGAGTTTTACAGGAGCAGTAATGTAAAACAGTCCGGGTTTCACGTCAGTAAAAGCAGTCACTACGAGGCGATCTCATCAAATAAAACGTTACGTTTAAGAATACGAGTTGACAAGAGACTAATAACAGACATTAACTATCATAAAGTTAAATTAACTCGATGTGACCAAACAGAAACTCACCTTTGAGCCGTGTTTTCCACTTTTCTGAGTGATTTTAGCGCCGGACAGAGTCTCATTAGTTTCAGGCATCCTCGGTCCCGAGACACACACGACCGCGCACTGCTGGTGCACGGACACAGCCGTGACGTCACGGCCAGAAAAGAGACTTTTCTGTGGCTTTTCTGGCCGTTAGAAAACATTTTGACGGATAAAAAGTCCATGACTTAAAAATATAGAATACAAAGATTAGTAATTAACAGAGGTTACAGCTGGAGGTGTCCTGTGAACAGTTTTACAGGCTTCTCTTTTACTATGGCGGTCTATGGGAAAAATCCTTTTTGGGCCCCATGGGATTTTTTGTTGCAGTACCACGGGTGGCCACTGGGAAAAATCGGCGTGCCTGCTGAGAGGATTACAGGGGGGCTGGTCATACGTGCCTGATGTGGAGTGATAGCTTACGCTGTGATAAGGCTTTCGAATAGTACCACGGTTAACAGCCAATCAGATCGCTGGATTTCACCTTTCCGTTTTATAAACTGGAATAAAAACTCTGCCAAATCTGTTTCATATAACAAACTGTATCTCTATAGTGCTGTGGCATTTCTACTGCTTACATTGCACACCCCTTTCAAGTCCATGCACATATGTGGATGCACCTAAAGTCCATGTGACATAGCTGTGATCCCCATTTCTGTTGACCACAGAGGACAGAACCATATGTTGACAGTGGTGGGAATGCAGAAGAACCAACAGAGGAGAAGAAACTGGTGAGCTCATGTAACAACATTAAGACATTGTTAATTTGTTATGCCTTATGAAATAACTCAAGATTTCTTGAAGGCTAAGAAGATTAACACAAACCATTTGGTGAACAATCCTGAAAGCAAACAAAACTATGTTTGTTTACAATGAATAGTCCACAGGGTAACTTAAATTATCTTTCATAAGTTAATCCTGACCTAATTAATTCTAGTTATTGTTTTATTTAAAGTATTTACCCTGCTACTCGGGCAGATATTTGCACCTTATATTCTTTAGTAAGATGAGCTTAGCCATGTTTGTCCTACTTTATGGAGCTGATAAACTTGGCTACAACAGAAGCATGTCAAATTGCCAAAAGTCTCCTTATCAGCGATGCTTGCTGATACACTGATGCTAGGTAAGTTATTTCCCTCTGGACAAATTATATATTGTGTCCAAGCAGCATATCTGAACATGAAAGGAAAACAAGGTTGGCTCAGAGCCCTTACTCCTTTGATCCAAAATACAGTAACACTGTTAAGTAAGATGTTAACTGCAGTATCTTTACTCTACAGAATTGTATCGTCTAATTTGCTTTGGCTGTTTGGGTTTGCATTACCTCAGGCTACGTATTTGCATAATGAGCATTTGCAGTTGGAGCAGTGTATTGTCGAGCCAAATGCACAGAGGTGAGGCTGGGATGGCTTCTTGAAATCGGTTTTGAGAATGTTTTTGCAGGCTTTCAGTCTTTCAGCAGGAAACTACAATACTTACATGGCTTTTGTCACCAAAATGTACTTCTTAAACCTGCAGCATTGGTTGTTTTGGTATTGGTTAATTTGTTGTTGGGTTTTTTTGTCAGTATTAGATCTCTAGACAGTGCAGCACTGTAATCAGATACTCGCGCACTAGCTTAGCAAAAACAAAAGTGTCGTTAAAGACCATTCATTTTTCCCTAACCCCTCTTTTTGCTGCTATTATTACATTTTAGTGATTTTTCAAGTGGTTTCATTACCCCCTCATCACCAGTGAAAATTATACTCTTTTGTGATGCAGTAATCTCTGCATGTGGCATTCATAGTCTTTCTAGGCCATTGACAAATCCATGGTCAAAACTGTCACCCCTGGTGAGACATCCAGAGGGAAGTCATTGAACTCTGAAAGCCGTGCGCCTGTGGTTACGCACACGGTCCGTTATAAGTAAAACTGATCACTGTGATGGTCAAGATACAACAGTAGTCCTCTCGGAGAAAGCTGTGCCAGCTGTAAGGTGGCGTATCATGGGCCCATTACAGTTCTTTGCCTGCTACAGCAGCTTCATAGCAGGACAGTTTGCCCTGCTGCTCTCTTTCGCTGTCTCAGCTTAACTCCATCCTCTATCCGGGGACAGTCACCTGCAGAGGGGCAGATGGTCTCATTTCTCCCACTGGGACTGTCTCACTCACGTGCAGAAGTGTTGCAGTGCTTTACTTTGGAACATTTTCCCTTGAAAAATGCATAATGTTGTTGATGTTTTTTAGAATTAATATTGTTAACAATTCTTAAGCTGTATTGCTGTGCATTTTAAATTCAGATATATGTGAATACCATCTTTATCATCGATACATTTTAAATGGAAATGGACCAATAGCTGGACCAAGGATGGCTGACCTATTTTGCCTACTTTTTCTGTAGAAAGTAGGTTGTTGGTCAACTCAGCTAATGTTGAAGATGTGTCACATCTGTTATACCAACAACACAAGTTAAGGTGCTCTTACCTACATTTGTATACCTCCTTCCCCCTTCCCATCTGTATCTGGGGACTGAACCCGCCTTCTGGTTGTGTATTCCCCCAGCCTTATGTTTCCCAGCTGCAAAGAAACTCTATTGTCTATTAATTATATGTATGCACTACAAATGGGAATATTTTTGACATGTACCTATGGTCACCTTGATGAGTAAATATTTGACCAGTTTTACTGTCTTGTTCAGTGTTCAGGGTTTGCCATGGAACAACACAATACTTTTTTAGTATTGACCCTGACTACACAAGATAAGTTGACAGTTATAATGAGCACTAGGCATTATGCATTAGTATTTTTAAAGATCCAGTCGTTTTGGCTAACTTCTTGTCAGCCGATGGAGTTAGCAGTCCCCGCCCTCGTCCCTACGTCACCACATTCACGCGCATCCCTTGGTTGGCTGCACACACAGAGAGGACCGCCCCTTTATGCCGTTCTCTCTCCTCATTGGATAAAGGTTGTAGGATACAAGGAAAGTTTTCTCCTCGGCTTACAGCAGAGCAGAGTGACTGACAGAACCGTGTTTCAGACCAAGCACTGTATGTAAGTGATTGCTGTCGGAAGATATAACTATTTAAGACTCATATTAACACAAATACTCGGCTTACTTCTGCTTTAATGTGTATACAAGTGGAAACACAGATTGTTGGTTACAAGGCTGCTTACATACATTTATATCAACTTCTTACAGAGTATCAGAAGGTTTTTATGATCCAACAAACATTTCTCCCTTGGTCAGATTGGTTTTATTCCATCAGACGCGCAAGCCATCATTTTCTTTTGACTAAATTGATACAGACAGTATCTGACTGGACTTAATTTGAATACATATAGTTTGAATATGATATTCGAGACATTTCCGTGAAAATGGGAACACCATAGTCTTTCTCCAAAACATTTAAGACTGTACGTCAAAAATGGCTTTTTTTCATTCATGGTTTCTTAGATTTTCCTCTTCAGTCCATCTTATTATTTTCTGAAAATGTATAATAATAGGATCCAGAAAAAAAACATATACTTTTATTCTCTGCTGCGGCCCTTCTCTCCTTGTAATCATTAATTACTCACTTTTACAAATGCAAGTGCTCCTGCTGATGTATGATATTATTTTCTTGAATACACAGTGGCCGATTTGCCTTGCATGTCCTACATCTCAACACCTCATTAATATTGCATGATCTTGTTAGTGTCTTCTACCTCTTCTTTACCCCTCAACACCCCGGCTGCAGGAGCTGGAGGGTATATCTGAAAGCCAACTTGCATCTCCTGCTTTTACCAGACTTGCAGACATGGGATAGGCTCAAATCTATCCAAGGATTATCCTCCACTGTCTCCCTACCAAAAAAATCATTATATGGAAGTGTCAAAAGAAATGAGATTAGTTGCCTCTTCTTTCCTCTCAGCAGTGGAAAATGCATTTTATGTGTGATTTTCACCCAAATAAGCCAAGAGTACAGATAAGTAGGTTCTTGACTGTTAAACGGGGACCATACAACATTAAGGAAATGACAGAAGGAGGGGCAATTGCAGGTTTCAAAAAGTATTTGAATAAATCATATCAGCTGTGTTGTGGGCCCAACACCCAATCACTTGACCCTGTGTTACCTCAATAACTAGATGGAAACATAGCTTCATAAAAAAAAAAAAATCGTTTTCAGTGGCTGTAAATCTGTGTGTCCATATGTGGAGCTTCTCCCCTCATTACAGTGGGCAGTCAGGGCAGCAGCATCTATATGCTGTGGTAATGAAGACCCCAAAGAGGCCAGGGGAAAAGGCTACAGTGGAGTGGGAGGAGAGGAAAAACAGGTGCAGTGCTTGGGAAAGAAGGTCAGTACTGGAAGGGGAATAATGAAAAGAAGGAATGTCAGGGTTATTAATTAAAAATGCATCTGCACAACTGCACAACTTCCCCTTTCCAGGAAAAAAATGGTAAAAAACAGCTCTCAAGTCCATTGTAAATTATCTGAACATTAGTATGCAACTCTGAGTGCATATGTGTTTTCTGTCGAAGCTCAACTTCTATGAGGTGGAAGGGTGTACTGGCTAAGCAGCGATCAATGTATAGCCAGTAAACTGACACATTTGTATTACTCAATGTAAGACAAATCTGAAAGCTATAATCTGAGTGTAGCTGTCAGCAGTAGGTGCAGACTACAGTTGGCAGTTGATAGTGTATTAGCTTTAGATTGCCGTGCCTCTTATTTGACAAATTAGTTTTTAAAACATTGTACTGCTAACAGCCAGGATGTATTGGCCTGGCTGCTTCAGATATTAAATCAGTCTATTTGTGTCACCTGAATTAAGAAGTAACTGTGCTGTCCATTTAAACTTATGGTTATTATATGTGAAATGGATTTATGATAAAAGTCAGAAAGTATTAAACAAGTGTATTAGCTGATTTTAATGAATGAATGAAAGTTTATTTGAACACAGAATAAAAGACAAACAAAATAAAAACAAACAACCAACAGTAAATACTAGACAACACAAAATGAAACAACACTTAACACTTCCTTATGTTCAAAAGGAGTGGGAAGAAGCCAAATCTTATTAAATCCCACCCCTTCTCCCTATGTTAATTCATGTTATACTATAATAATAATAATAAGTTTAGATTTCACTTGAAGATTTGTAAAAGAAATTTAGCAGTGCCTTCTTTCACAGTAATAGCCTGATGGCGACATTCAGAGCCATGAGGTGTGATCGAATTCATATGGAAACCTAAAGAATCTCTAACAGTGCAGTTGTGATTTTTTTTTATAGCATGATGTGTCACACTGAACAGTAGGTAGGATAAGGCATTCTGACAGACTTGGAGCTTATAGCTATAATTCAGACAGTAGGATATATTGAAATGTGATCAACCTAAGAAGAAAATCTGCGAGAACAGGTCAAGAAAGACTGAATAGTAGTAATAACTGCAGTATGGGATGTTGCAGTTGTAAATCAGTCAACCAAATTTTGCCATCGGTTCCAGGCCAGATCTTAAGCTGAGCTTGTTTAAGATAAAGATAAAGAAAAAGGTGTTTAAAACTGAGGAAAAAATGAAAAGCTAGTAATAAGTTTCAGCTGTTGAGCAGTGGACTTTTCTGCCATGTATGACTGAATGACTGAACATTAGTCATTCTTTATTCTTATAAAACTATTATTATTGTGTATAAACAATGGGCCCTTGGATTTTAGAATTCAACAGTTGCTTTTATAGAATGAATGTAAGAATGTTTAATGATAGTGTGTAGTGTTGTCGTCATCATAGACGGACAGGAGTTTAAAAATGATTTTAAACCTCAGTTGAACGCAGCTTCATTCAAACAGGTAACTGTCCACAGTCGGACATTGTTTTGACATAGTCTTTAAAACCACCTTTAGTTCCTCCTACAGTAGCTGTCTCTAGGAAAACACACACATACACACACACACAAACATAGAGAGACTCTCAATGAAAAAGAACCAGCCACACATTGTTGCTGCTGATAATATAACTGTACGTTACAGACATAACTGAACCTTAAAGGACAATTCCGGGCGAATTCAACTCTGGGGTGTATTTTCATATCATTTTAGGTCTAAAAGAATGAATCTGAAGATTTTCAGTTTAATCGCTCCTGTTTTGCGGTAGTTGCGTCTGTCCCCGCGTCCCCACGGCAGCAATGAATGGGAGTGGATGTAAGTTCCGCTGTTTAGGCTGTTTCCAGCCCTCAAAGCCGCAATTTTTTTCCACAGACAGCGTCAGATGGCTACTCAAACATGCACCGAGAAGTTTATTTACTTCAAGCAAGCCGGCATGTTTGTAAAACTAGATCTAATTCAAAGTCTCCCGGAGTCTCGCGCGAGCCCGAAGTTGCAGTGCTGGTGTGTTCAGGTGCAGTAGGAGCTACCATTTGTGTCATAAACACAGGAATATCAACTCTTTACTTGCTTGAAGTGTACATTTTTTTCCACAGACAGCGTCAGGTGGCTACTCAAACATGCGCCGGGAAGTTTTTTTTACTTGAAGCAAGTAAAGAGTTGATATTCCTGTGTTTATGACACAAACGGTAGCTTTTCCCACTGCTCCTGAACACACCGAGCACGGCAACTGGGTCTCGCGCGAGACTCCGGGAGACTTTGAATTAGATCTAGTTTTACAAACATGTCGGCTTGCTTGAAGTAAATAAACTTCTCGGTGCATGTTTGAGTCTCCATCTGACGCTGTCTGTGGAAAAAAATTGCGGCTTTGAGGGCTGGAAACAGCCTAAACAGCGGAACTTACATCCACTCCCATTCATTGCTGCCGTGGGGACGCGGGGACAGATGCAACTACCGCAAAACAGGAGCGATTAAACTGAAAATCTTCAGATTCATTCTTTTAGACCTAAAATGATATGAAAATACACCCCAGAGTTGAATTCGCCCGGAATTGTCCTTTAAGTATCAGGCATGACCTGGTGTTCTTGTAAGGAAAGTGTGGATTCAGACATTGAGAGACCTGAACAGATGCAGCGGCAATCACAAGCGAGGTTTCATTTTAGCAGGAAGAAGAAAGAGCTTTTGTTTCAGACTGAAAAAACATTCATTAGAAAAGCTGTTTTCATTGGATCAAGGTGTAAAATGTGAGACTGCCCCCATTAACTGCTGGTAATTGCAAGTGTAGGTCTGCACAAACATCTTTAAAATAACTCATACTGTGATAGGAGGTTAGCAATCAAATCTGTCTCAGCTAATGTTTCAAAATGTCTCTGAAAGCACAGTAATTCCTCTTAAGCTTTGAGTGCGTGATTCAAATGATATGGTAAATTTACTGAAGGACGGCACACCAAACAAGGTATTGCCCTGTCTATGAGTGCGTGTTTAAATGTGTGTGTGGTGGGGGGGAAATTCTGAGAACTCTTTAGAGATTGAATTTTGTTAATTGCCATCATCCATCAAGCATAACATTCATAAATGGAATAGCCATTGGACATTTAAGATAATGCTCAACCAGTATGATGGATCACAGTGTTCCTGCTCATGTTCAATCTGGTTAATGTCTGAGATAATAATTTAGCTTTAATCAGTCCTATTTTGAATATTTGAAATCACTACTACCTCCTGAGACACTCAGTTTCTTATGGTCCACAACTAATAAAGCAACAATTCAAAGCACACTTGATGTAACTGTTAAAATGCATTATTTATATGTATAGTTACATTTAACAGTGGGTAAAAAAGACATTTTTCTTTAACATGAGGGTGTCACATATCAGTTTGGATATTAAATGTATTTCTTTTTAAGGTACTTATGGAATAGGTACATATAGCCATTAGCCTCCAAAGCCACGTCAGCAAGCTGCAGTAATATAGCATTTAGACCTGTACTCCCATTTATTACTATTCAGATTTGCTACTTTTTACTTTAAGATGGTAATATTGGATTTTTTTATTCATTTCATTTATTTTTCAGCTGTAATTACAAGTTACTGTGCAGAATAACATTGAAATTATATGAGAACATAAAATATAATGAATATTGCATGGAAACTTGAATATGAAATTGTTGTATGCTACCTTAACCAAGCTACACCAGCTTAGTTAAAAATGGGTAAAATAAGCTCCTCCACAGCCAGCTGTGTACATGTTAGTGAGTCTGTAATAACAACCTAATAGGAAAAATGGAACGTACCTGCACGTCTGCACAGTGAAGAAAAACATCCCTCTACACATTTTTACTAGAAGTATTTGTTTTGTTGAATAAGTGTCACACTTCAAATTTTATTCCTTTTTATATTATTACTTTCTCCTCTTCTACAGTTGTTGTAGAGTTGTATTTTCATACTTGCAATTATAGTGTTTCAGCAAGTATTGATTTGTGTCCTTGCTACACACCTGTACGTGCAGGCTGTGAACAAGAGTGGACATGGCCATTATGCATCGGAGAGGACGCATCAGTGGTGTTACATGACATGACAGATGTTATTGACCTATGTTTCATTTGTTTCAAGATCGCAGCAAAATCTTGTCACTCATCAAATGATTTATTCATAGGTCTGTGATTGGCTCCCTACTATTACGCACAGTAATGTATATAAACATCTTAAACTGAAATGGATTTAAGAAGAAGGTAACAATGGGTAATAAACAATAAATTAATCAATCAAATAATCAGTCTGAAACATAATCATCTAGCATTCACTTGATTATGTTCAGTGTATGTATGTATTTGATGGTTTTTATTTTACCATCATAGTCTTTGTTTTAGTATTTGATTTGGTAAATATCAAAAGCTCAGCAGTTGAACACACAGTCCATGGACTTTAATTTATTTCACTTAGTATTATGTATTAATTTATAATTAATGTCTTGTTTCTGTGTCTCTTGTCACCTGTATCCCAGTGGTCCAATGTGCTGTTTTGAGATGTGTAACTTAACATACTCCACATGGTAAATGTAATGCGGGGTCAGGGGTTACAGCATATGCTCACCACAATTCATCTCTGACTTTCAGAAAGCGTAAGTGTCAATGTCGATAAATGACAAGCAGGTGGAGCTGTGAGCAAAGTTAAGCTCCATTAGCATTCCATTTTTTATTTATTTTTCCAAGGAGACAGGCATGTGTTGGTGCTTTTTTTCCTAAAAAGGTTCCTCATAGAAAGATAGAGCTTATTATTACTGCAGCTTGCTTCCACACAGTTAAGTCTATGTAACGTCAAGATAATGCCTCTCTGTACTTACTCCATATCTGGCATAACTAGAGGCTAGCAGTCTCATTTTAATTGATGTTACTTCCACATCTCTGCTTCTTCCTGTGCATTCTGACGTTACTGCTGGTTGGTGCTGTAAGTGACAGCATGGAGAGGCGCTTCTAATCTGGAGGTGGCAAATAATCAGAATAATTTGGCCGCTATGTGTGCGTGCGTGTGTGTGCGCGTGTGTTTGTGTGGGGTGATGGCCTGTATGTACCACTTGTCATTTTTTCAATTACTCGAGCTGTGGTTAAATGTTCATTTTCAGCAGTCAGCCTGGAGCAAAAACTACTGAGCCCCATTAGGTTTTACCCACAGCCTCACACTCATTAGTTTTCTCCGGTCAGACGAGAGTGAGGATGGAGAGGCTGGGCCTTTCTAAAGAGGTCAGGGTGGAGTCTAGTGCGCCGTACAACCACAGCAGAGATTGTTAAGGAGTTTCCAGCTAGTATCTTACAACAGGAAGGTTGTTGTGAAGACTTGGGCGACCTTTTTAAGGCAAATCAGCACACGGTCCTAATTGACCTTATCTCTTTTTCCTTCTCTGTGTCTATCTGCCGTCCTCACACATGGGTAGGAAACTACTGACCTATGAGAGAAGTTGATAAACATGACAGCACAAAACTAGGGATTATGGGTTTGTTTACATCCACATTCCAGGAAAAGTATTTGAACTGTACATCTTCCCCACTGCTAATAGGTACAGAGGCTTTTTTTTCTTCTCTTGCACCTAGCATGATGCTTTCGGAAGCAGTACAGGCATCATTAACCAACGTCCTCTGTTTCCATTGACCTGAGGGATCCCGTCTTGATTTTGTGCCGCTACGGCTCTGCCAGCTAAATGGAGGTTACAGCGAGATGGCATCCATTATTGAGGTATTCAATTCAAATGTCACCCGTTTCCACTTGGCGCTGTTTTCTCTTCCCTAATGTTTGCTCGGGGCATGGGGGAGGGAGGAGGGGATGGAGGGAGAGAGAGAGGGAAGGGAGGGTGAGGGTGAGGGACACCAGTTTTTGTGCCTTGTTGTCTCAGCACTGGGAGGGACTTTTTCAACAGACATTAGCAGGGACGGATGCAAGGTGACACCGTTGTAAGTCTCACCACTTCACCTTGCACTCTGACACATGGACGTTCTCTCGCACTCTCTCTGCATGGTTAGTATCCTCCCGAGCACAAGCCTCTAAAACAAGGCTGATTGTAACTATTCATCATCCAACCTCCACTTAATTGGACCAAAAGTAGATTGTAGTTGGGAGGGGAGGGGGGCACAAGCCTCTCAGGTGGGTGTGGACAGAATACAGTTCAGACGGGAGCTGAAAATACTTCAGGTGCTCACATGGAATAAACCCACTTTCCCTCTAAGTGCAGGTTACTTATTTGGCCACTACAGACTGAGCTCTCATTACCCAGTTACCCTCCTGTCAGTGTAATTCAGTCCTATCATCCCTCAACCCAGTTGAAATTAACAGGTAATTTGTAAATGTCACTTTGGGTTAGGCACCTCATTTTCTTCCTTTTCCAACAATTCAGCACCCACCAGCTAATTTTTCTTGTCTTTTGAATAAGATTTTCATTCGCAAATAGAGTTATGGTCCACTAAATAAATGAGAGTAATTGATTAGGGGAAAAAATGTGACTTACCGAAACCTATTAGAGTCAATCAGTGACACACTACTCAGGATTTCTTTAGTCACCGTGATGCCACGTGTCTGCTGAAATTCTAAAGACGTTCATTTCAGCAGTGAAATCATTTGTAACAAGATGGTAAAAGTATGAAGTATTGAATTTCTTTCACACACTTACAACCTCCCCCACAAACACTCTCAGGTTGTCCAGCACAGATCCTTTATGAAGTGAGGGACTCACATATTACCCCTAAAGGTAACAGTGCTGTAAAAAGCTGTCTGTATTGACATGAACACTGCTGTTGTGCAGTGAAAGAGCGGCCAACTACTTTATAATAGGCAAGTTTATTTTATTTTATACATCAGTAGAATTGAATGTGCTTTACATGAACAGACAAATATTCAAATGCAAATGAATATGTCAAACTATTTAAAAGTGAAATTAAAAAGGAAAAAAGCAGAAATTACGTATATGCTGAGTTGTCTTTTGGTTGACAGCAGTAACTTCCTGTAGCATTGGCTGGTTGCCTGGCAACTGATAGACAGCAGCCATAGATATATACACTTAGAACACGGCTCTCTTGAATACTCGATTCTGATTGGTCAATCACCAATATTCTGCGGTGTTTATTTCTCGATAGACCACCGCTGAGCCAGAGCGATAGATATAACAGCGGACCGTTGCTAGGGACTCCATAGCAACGGCCGACTCTGCATGTCCGGTCACGGCCGCTGTTTTGCTGAGCCTCCTCCCGTTCGTGCATTTGAAGCCTTTGATAATCAAACAGTGGATCGATGGATTACCATACACGTTACGTGTATTTTGTGTAGTCCTATCTGTCATAAACAAGAGATTATGGGGTGCGTTTGTGTCGCGGAGCTACAGAGAGGAGAGGAGCTGTGACACGGTCAGAGGTTCTGATGCAAGTTTACTTTTCAGCCACGATGTGGAAATAAGGAGCCTCCACTCTCCCTGTAACAGGTTACAAGTCGTTTATCTAACATCACTATTAGTCCGAAGCTATTTAATGACGGTAAAAATGAAACATAAAGTAAATATCCTGCATAGTTTCTCTTTTCTGTGCTGCGCTGGTCAGAGCGGCGTCCCGAGCAACGGTCTAATTTTACATGAATAAAATCTCTTTTTATCATTATTTTGTGTTACATTACCCCTTCAGGTTGTATGGAACCCCTCCGCTTCGCGTCGGGGTTCCATACAACCTGTCGGGGTTTATTTCTCCATAACAACCTCCGAACTATACATTATCCCTTACGTAGATGCCGCCTCTGACGCTGCTGCCCATTGGAACGGATCGTCGCCGCCGCTGCCATCTTGGGGGGAAGGTGAATGGGATTTTGTTATGTTTTGTTTTACCTCGTACTGCCGTTCGTGACATGCATGACGACATCTATGGTTTTTACCATAGGAACTCCCCCCCAAGATGGAGGCCGCGATGACGTTCCTGACAAGCCCGAATGCGGCATCTACGTGTATATATCTATGGACAGCAGCGAAGTGATGAACATGGCTACTTTTTTCCATGACCAAAACAAAGCTAAAAGGAGTGCTTACTGCAGGCCTATTCAAATGGGGGCCCCGCGGGCCACATGTGGCCCAGAAGCAATACCAGAGTGGCCCAGCTCGTGGTTGAGCCAAAAAAAACCAGAGAAAAACACATTTTGCAAGAATTAACTGTTCAAAAAGTGAATGCAACACTCCACATAACCTAGCAACACACAACCAACCCACAATGCAGTGCACTGTTTTGAAAGTTACTGATTGAACCGAGGCTTGGTCGGTCAGCCTGGTCTCGAGAAACACTGTGTCATGCCACAGCCGCTCGTCACGGAGTGGGAGGTTTCGCTGCGGCGGACGTCCGTGAAAAGACAGCCGAGGTCCCGGTCTTGCTGCCCTCCGTGGTTCTGTGGTGCGCCACAGGTCAACACAGTGTTTCCGGCTGGCCGGCCGATCCTCAGCCTTCTTGATCGGCTCAGAGCCACCCCTTATCTCTGCACCTAACCAGGTGAAAGCGGGGCGGCTGGTTTATGCTCCAGCCCAGTCTCACCAGGACAGGTGATCAAGTGTGGGTGAGAGGAGTCTCTCACCCACACTTGATCACCCGTCCTGGTCTACACAGTGTCAGCACGCTCCGCTGTCCTGTTTGAGAAGAAAATTTTGTTCTTGTATCTGTACTGTAATTTTAAGACTAGTAGGCTACATTTAGTCATTTGCATAATCTCCTTGGGACTGTATAGTAGGCATCAGTGTAAACGCAGAGGACAGTGAGCCTCAGGAACCTTTTAGTTCGTAAAAAAAAAAAAAAAAAACCCAAAACCCCAACCCAAAAGTCCCTGGAACTTTTGGTGGAAAAGCACCACATGTTAACAGCTAAACTCCAACTCAAAAAGTAAAAAACTATGTCTTTACTACAACTACTATCATTATAATTATAATGTTACATCCATCTTTACTAAAAAAAAACATTTAAACTGCTGCACGGAACTTCACCTGCTCTGTCAATTGCTGGAAAGAAAACATGACTCCACCCAGAAACGTCCCGTCCACACTAAAACATCAAAATACAGGGAGAGAGGGGCACTCGCAGACACAGTCATCACCACACGTGAGTAGAAGCCTGTAGGTGATGATCAAGCAGGGTTTCTTTTGTGTAGGCTAAGTCTGCAGACCCTACCCTTAACCTCAGATAAACTGTTAAAAATGGTATCAGTTTCGGCATCGGTTATGAGAAGCAGGAATTTATCTGTGGGAAAAAAAGAGTTATTGTGCATCCCTAATTCACACTTAGTATCACAACTTCTCTGTAATCAGCTTCATATTCATACAGTCACAGTTATTGATGGCAAATATTTTGAGCTGGGCTACACAAACAAACAACAGATTGCTGATTGTAGTGCATTTCTACCTTATCTACTGTACACAGTGTAATCCTTGTCTTACCTTTCATTTTTAGCTCTCAGCTCCTAAATGATCACATTGTCAGTGTGGCTACTCACAGTAGCCAGCTGTAGCTGAGAGATCACTACAGTCTGTCGAGGATGAGCTTGTGGGGCACATTTGTTGGTAAACGGCATTTTAAGATTCATGTCTTTAGGTAGGTGTTTTATCCAAACTCAGGGTTTTGATCGTTACAGTAACAATTTCACCTGCTGGTGGCATTTAGGCTTCATGTTATTGACAAAACCAGATCTCACCACCCTGATTCCATTAGTGTGACAATGTTTTAGAGATGGCTATTAGTGCTTTCCTAAGATATTAAAGGTATTGGGAATGATCATCAGAAAAGGTTGATATGATGACCAAGAAGGTAGAGGGATTCATGTTTGGTTTCATTCAGAGGAATCTAATAAGGAAAATTGTTCCATTAACTGTAATGCAGCCATTAGGACCATGAAAATACAACATTTAGGCTACATCACAATATTGCAACAACCAAAATCCCAGATAATATCTACTCTCATTTGTGGATATTATATTATAGTGATACATCGCCCAGCTCCAGGTGGCACGAGTACAAAAATTGTTGTTAGCAATAACTCAATTCAGACAAAACATCATTGGCTTTCATACATAATGTATTAGTTATCATGGAATCCAAATTTTTTGAGGGAATTTGCATAGAAAAGCATAAAAATTGAGAATGAATGAAAATTACCTCAGACTTATCTCTTAACATTTTCAGTTTTTGGACTTCAAATGTGTTTCTGATATACTTGTCTCTGAGCTGTTACATGACCATCACTCAAACTAGCAGTCAAGCTAATTCCCCAATCAGTCAGTGCACCGGCTAAGTGGAATTCAAGACTGATTTCACCATGTGATACCCGTGTGTCTGCAGCCTAAAAGCCTCTGTGTGATTGATAAATATGAGAATTGAGGAGACATTTAGAACGGGAAAAGGCCTCTCTCATTAAAAATATGGTGTTCGTAATGAAGAGGAAATAGAATTAGCACTGAGAAGGATGACGGGGAGCAAATTGCTGTAAATATTGTAAAGACTGATTGGCATCCTCCTACTCCAGCCAGAGCAGAAAGTCATTATGTGGGTTTTGGATATAGGTTCCCCATGACCGCATATTTATTATCTATCTAAATAGAATCACTTACCTCTGATGCTGCCTCTGATAGCCAGTCACCACAAATATCAGTTCCCTTGGTGCCTCTGCTGGCAATTTTACATAAGGCCAAATGATTATGCGTGCAACCAGACAGAATTGCATTTTGCTGTTAACTTGATTCTTGTTTTCCTATGAGAAATAACCATTTGTGAGGAGATTTCTCTCCTTTTTAAGATTGTGAATTCAATGCTGTTGGACATGCTCCATTGTGGAAAATGAAGTCTATAGTAGAAGTAAAAAATAATAATGTGAAATAAAAATAATATATATTTCTTTTTTTTCTTTTTTTTTCCAAAAAAGAAAATAGCTTCTTGTATCACCATGACTATGATGTGGCTGTAAGCTTCCTCTATGATCCCATATCTTTATTCACTGTATTCTATTTGTCAGTATGGGGCAGTTCAGCTGTGCCTTTTTCTGTGCAGCCGTTGTTCAGGCATTAAGAGTTATGGCAATAAATATATGTATTACAACTGGGGATGCAGCACAATGCCTATTCATGAAGGCAAGATATGCAGCACTTAAAAGCATGTATGCACATAGGTATTGGCCCATTTGTCAAGCCAGGAGAGCTAATTATCTCATACTGTGCAATATTGTTTTCAAGCAATGCATTTCATTTCGCAACATTAAAACATACGTGGTGCAGGCAGCAGAAATGGTTTCCATGAGTATGAATGCATTAGAAAATTTTGGGAGGGGATGTTGTATTAGAACTCCACAGGGATATCAGCATGCTACACCTCTTTTGGTTTGTCATTCATCTTCCTCCGTGAGGGCGGAGAAAGAACCAGTGGGTAGTGACGCCTTCAGCCAACTTGGCAGGTTAATGAAGGTAATTTGATTTCATACATAATGGCTGCCCATGCCACGCAGGGCTTAATTGCGCTCGGTGTCTGGGCGTCATTTCGCGGGAGCAGCCGAGGCCGTGCATTTCCTGAAGGTTGTGCGGAGGCAAACAAGTTCCTGATTCAAGTGAGATGGAACCGATAGCTCTGTTTCATCTGCTAATAGTTTATCTTATTTCCCAGGCAGCTGTGAGCTCTGCTGTCACAGTGTGGCGGTGGCAGCTCGGTTTTAGTGAATCAAGCAAGTTCATTACTCCATGGCAAACAAACGCCATAGTAGGCCTTACAGTCCTGGGATGACTCTAAAGGAACATGCTGGTGTAACACTGTCCTATTTGTTACACCTTGATTTGATTTTATCCATGTTGAATCAGATTTTGTGTGACTGCTGTTGTTGTTTAAAGCGTTCAGTCGTCTCAGACTGTGTTTCAGAGCAGTTTTACTTTACGTTCATGAATAGTATACCACTTTTTTGTTTGTGTAAATTATGTGGTGAGGTAAAACATGTTTCTGTCTGTTGTAGCTGCTGTCTAGAATCGGTTCCTGAGAAATGATGAGGCTGTGAGTTTCTACCTGCATAGACAAATAAAATATTAAGGTTATTTTCTATAATTTAGTCATTAACATGTCAGTATTGTTATTATTATTTGACATCATGTTGATACAGAAAAACAAATGAATTAATATATAGAAATATAATTTTAAAAATAAGACATAAGATAACCAGTCCTATGAATAAGAACACACAAAATATAACTGAAAGTGAAAAACAATATGTCAATTTGAAACAAGCTTCTATCAAATTCTGTTCAATTCAATTTTTATTTCAAAAGAGTGGTTTCCAATGCATGTTTAATATACTTTACATTTTACCAACATACAGTATATCAGCAGTAGCCCCTCATAGTCAGCCACTGTGGATGACAGGGGCCAATAAACATAAATGTGCTTATTTGGCACCTGACTTAAGACTTTGTAAAGAATAAAAAATAAAATGTGAATAATTTTTCATCAAAATCAAATTAAATCACAAAATAATAAGTTTGACGGAGATGGAAAATTAATTTGATTTTTTTCCCCCCTCACTCGATTATTGGATCCTAATCAGCATTGGGGTTCAAGCTGGGTTTCCTAAGACCTCTTCATTTGATCATTATCTACAAAGCCGTTGTAGCTATTATAGGCCATATTCCTTTACTCTGCTATACAATCTAAATGGATCTAGTTTCAAAGCCTCAAGGACAGTCTGGGATGAACTCAGTGAGACTGCACTTTCCTGCTTATCTTCATCTACAGGGAAGTCTGTAAACATCATAATGCAAAGATCACAATAATGTTGTGTTGCTCAGTTTACAAATAAAACTGAAGCTGTTCATACTAAACAAATTCAAAGGAAGAAAATATGATATGAGAGAAAGAAGAGCAGCTGGTCATTAAAACCATTGTTTGAGACATCCAGGTATACATATTATTGTTTAACTTTGTCTGCAGAGGAAATAACTGTTAATGCTGTTATTTCATCTTTTGTAGCCTCCTCACTGGTGCACAGTGGTAAGGTGTTTTCTGGGGGGGTCACTGCTCCATCCAAAGGCAACAATAAACTGTGAAACAAAATATTAAACTGATGGGCCGGGTTATATCTACCTGATACTCAAACAAAGGCCTTGAAAGTCATCTGTCATTTGGGGAATGTGGAATGGGAAATGAGATGAAAATAAGCTTGAGAAATCAAATAATTTAATCTGTATTATTTTGGTTTTGGAGCCGACATTACTAATCTCATGATTTCACAGACTGACAGCATGGGGAATGTATGTTTAATCTAGAGACCTGATTGGTGCTTTCTGTGATAGGACAGTTAATCTTTTAAGGGGGTCATTTGATATTTTTTTCCTGGATGGAAGCATGAGCAGAGCCCAATAATAAGATGGATGGACTGCGATCTGGTCCATCTGTTACTGTTGTATGAAAATGATCAAAATTAGCTCCATAAAGTCAATGCTGAAACAGTTCAAAGAGCCGACAGAGAGATTTAAAGTGTTGTTATTAACAATGAGGCAATGGCTTTTGTTGGCAGTGGCAGAGTCAGTGCTGCATGAATATTTGTGCCAGCAAACAAATGATTTAGAGCCAAAACCAAACATATGTACAGATGCATGTAACCTTTGACCCTCACCAACAAAGCTCATAATCACCCATCTGAAAGTTTGCATTGGCTCATTGTTCTTCCAGTTTATAACAACACTCACTGAATGCCAGGCATGAAATGGAAAGCCACTGGACTGAGTGGATAGAGTGGCTGAACACTGCTGCATATTATCATAATATCTAAAAGCCTTGTTCTTCTTCACCTTGCTGCCTGCATTTAGTAGTCGACAGACAATCAACAATCCCACCCACCCCTCACTTAGTATGTTTACTGGGCCAAACCTTCAGCCTTTCTTCTTCTATGCACACCTTATTTGGTTTTTATCATTTATTCACAATATCAATGTAGGTGTTTGGCTATTGACTATATTCAGTTCATCTAGTTCCTTAGTTCCTTGTAAAAAACAACCTTTTTCCAGCTGTGGTATGTAAGAACAGTCATGAAAGAAATGAGTTAAAGAAAACCTGATAAGAAAAGAGCCAAAACTGTCCCTTTTTAATTCCATAATAATGAATTTCAAATCATGTATTCAAGTCAGAGCAACAAGCAGAAGTACAAACAATTAGTCCAGTTCTCTTTTTCAACATCTGGTAATGTTGAAATGATTAAGTGACAGACAGGAAATAATAAATGAATGTGATCAAAAATAAATGTGACAGAGGCGTTGTAATGGGCTGCAGCACATCTTTGATGACAGCAGCAGCTAACACTGCCCTGCTGCTGCTGTTCGCTGTTTTCTGGAGCCAAGTGAAGTTGAAGTGTAATGGCACCGAGTGTTGAGTGGTTTGTTGGAATGGATACTTTGCTTTTAGTTGAATATCAACAACCTGAATGTATGGCCTGATGGAAACGGCTGCATCCTTGACCCATAATCAGCATAATAACCCTCCTGTGTTTGAATACTTCTTTTCTTTGTTTATACAATACAATCCCCTGGTTTTTATCTGAGGTGTGTTGGACTCTGATAGTATTTCCATCTTGTATGCAGAGGTTGGGATGATCCAGCTCAGCTTGGCATCACCTGTGAGCATTTGTGTCCAGCAGCAGGCTGCTGGCCCGTCTGGACTCCACGTCATGTCGGGTAGCATGTGGGAAATTTCTGTGCTGTGTTTAGATCTGTCATCAAAGACAACGGAGGAGCCAGCGCAGATGGGTGAGTCACACCAATCAGCCCAGAGCAGTGATTATCACTGCATTAAGAAGTTTACAACAAAGTGCCTGTGCATGATGCTTTGGTTATGCTTTTACAGCATGTGCCTGTAAGGTGGATGACTTCCGTGTGAAGAATATTCCAGCCATTCCTCCTCAACCAGAATTTGAATCCTTTGTACTAGTGCGCCGTGACTGGGTAATCACGTCAGGCGGACTGTTTTTCAAATATAGAAACTTTCCATTTATAAGGTCAACATTCATGGTTGTTTGGCTCTATAATCCACCATAAAGCCAAAGCCAAAGTCCACTTCTGAAAATGGCTCATTAAGATTTTGATCAATCTTGTGCTTTCGGTGAGACAGACTTAGGAAATGCCATCAGAAAATTGCATTTCCCAATGACATTAGGCGCCCAGTTGACCATCCAATTCCATGTGTTTCTATTGAGATGTTAAGATCTGATATCATTTGGGTCAGAAAACCTGCTTTTTTCTCTAAGTGAGGCAATTAAATTTCCTTGATGGTCTCTGAGAGCACTTAGCTTAAGAGAATACACTTCTAAATCAAAAAGCTTTCAATCATCTAAAATCATATTTGGGAGAGATCTGCCCCCAAGTGTAGTGTCACATGTAATGCTGTTGAGCATGTGACAGACCCGTGCTGAGATAAACGATGTTGGGAAAGGTTATTGTGCATGTCTCTGTGAGCTGTGCATTGACTGCGACATGTTGTGTGGTGGACTTATTGTGTAACTTCACATCAATGACAAGACAGGACAAGAGAGCTTAACCTGAACCGAGGAGAGGCCTGTCAGACTGAGATGGGATGTATTCAGGGACACAAATGAGAAGATAAATGTTAATGAACAGCTGAATTTATCACACTTGGCTTTTCTCTTGCATCAAACATGACAGTGGCTGTGTTAGATAAACAGAATAATTGAAGGTTTTAAACAATCATCTAATCAGCAGATAAAAATGAATTAGCTTAAAGATCAGCCATGTACACTATGGAGGCAAATAAAGATTGGGATTTCTCATCTGACAACACAAGAAACCAAAACTGGAGTTGACCAACTAACCTGAAAACACATTGCTGTTTTATTTATTTATTTATCTTTCTGGGCAGTACAGTCGAGTGAGACATGAAAGACAGGGAGAGAGAGAGAGGCCTACATTCTTCCAGGTGAACCCAGTGTTTTTGTTTTATCATTTGAACTAGTGCACTACCTGCAGAAAATGTGCCTGCTTTAGGTGTTGGTGTTTTTTTTGTGTTTCAATGCTCAGTGTTACAATTTCACAAAAAAAAAGTTCTGTCATATTTGAGTAAAATGAAATGATAATCACAAATGAAGTCCACAAAAACAAAAGTGTTTACCACAACAGATCTGAGACCACAACAACACTTTAAATTCAAAAATAGTTTTTAGAAACGGTGACGATGAATGTCCACAAAATGAACGGAATATGTGCATTCTTTCATTTTGATTTGGATTTGAATTTATGAGTTGTGCCATTGGCAAGACACCTGGCAAGTTTGATGAACAGATCTATGGGATTAACAGACAGACATATATTCATACATTTTTAGATGGCAATTAAAGAGGAACTAAGCAGGATTTCTCCCGTGGCTATGCTACATTTTTAGCTTAATTAAAAAGCTCCGGAGTAATTGTGATCATTAACTACATGACTTGTGACTTGTTATGAGTGAGAATGGAGGCTCGTCTTCCACCTGGCGTCTCACGGCTGAAAACCTTGCAACATCAGTGTAGTACCTGGCCCAGCTCTAGTCTCTGCACACCGCACACAAACACGCTCCGTAACCCGTAATGTTTTGTTACGTTATCCACCGCTCCATTTATTGATTTTTCGCCGGCTTCGTTGTCAGCAAATGCACATGGGCGAGAGTAGCGTAACCAAAACAGTGGAAAAGCAAGCAGACTTGCATAGTTCCCCTATAAGTTTATGGAATGCAATTATAAATGCAATTGGAGAAGAGTTTTTAAATGTATGTTTGGATGATTACAATAGAAAATGTTTTTTCAAATAACAGTTGTCAGTATGTCACTTTTTCTTTCTTTGCAAGTTGACAGAGAGACAGGGTGCTCTACCAGCTGAGCTAAACACCGCCCCGTATGCCACTTTTTCATGAAAAAATATTGTGAGGATGAGGAGTCACTGACAAGTGCGACATTGGCTTGGGTCACAAGTTTTTTTGTTTGTTGAGTTTGAGTGTAGAATTCCCAAATCTAAATTTGTAAACACTATTGAACATTGTTAAATATTGCATTTTTGGGGAGTAATTGAGAACATATAAAAATCTCTAGGTAGATGTTTTCAAAATAAAATAATGCAGTGATATTTTTACCTCAACATTAGGAAAAAATGTCATAAAATTTCATTTGATTTCCAGTTGCATAAAATATTAAAATTTTCTTTCCATGTATGGCTTATGTGTGTAATATACTGTATATATTGTTTTTGTAACAATATTTTATGACAGCGTCTAAAGTTATATGAAATGAGTGTAACGTATAAGAAGCTTTGGTCAGGATGAGAAAAAGGGAAGGAGGCCATCTGGCAAGTGTGAAATAAATGACTTCATTCTCTAACTACCTGTTCACTGGTTTACCATCCTGCTCTATCTTACGACAGCTAATTAGGCAGGTTTTATACCCAGGTTTACTTAACTCTGTCATGCAAGGATAAATTACCATTTTGCACTTCTCACTTAATCATTCTAATTACCACAGGCAATTTATCAGGCTGTCTTCAGGCTATGAATAATTGGAAAGATTATTAGATGAGAGTATATTCTGTATATATCAGGATACACAGCGTTTATGTTACAAGCTAAATTTTGAGAAAATTCTAATGGGGACACAAGACTATACTTTTTACAACAACATAATACATATTATAGTCAATTATGTCCAAGTCAAATGTGTGAGATGCAACCATTTACAGTTATTCACAGGGTCCGTCTTTCTTTACAAAGATCACCAGCAATAGACAGAAGGCTCACTGTGATGCAGTTTTACACATTTTAATGCTTGTGTGCATTGGGAATGCGTTTGGGAGGGGGGGTAGCCCTTTGCTGACTTTGTCCTGACATTCATTCCCACACTATATCAGCAGTGAGAGAGGGATGCATCAGACGCCCCCTCCACACAGATCAAAGAGGGGTGTGCCGTGCTGCTGTGGGCTTACTTGAGAGACTACCGACATGAAAATACCACATCCCAGTCCTCAGTGGGGGGCCAGTCTGTAATTGTGTCTTGTCAGACCTCCAAAGTCCCTCTCACAGCTTCCTACCTGACATTTTCCTCCAATGAATTTATTTTTCATTCTTTGGTATTTTGGCAGTGGTGCCACTTGTGACCAAATTTAGCTCTTTCCTCCCACCGTGTGTACTGCCAGCCAATGATAGAAGTGTGAGAATATTGCACTTTGTATGAGAATGAATGTTAACCCCATCAAGAAAAAGGTCACATCCAGCAAATGATGAACATCTAAGTGCACCAGTGTTGTAAGAGTTTATTATTCATTGGTTTATATGAAAACATTTAACAAAAATAAAGGCTGCTGGGGGCGTCGATTAGCTCAGTTGGTGGAGCAGGCACCCCATAGGCTGTAGTCCTCGCCACAGCCGACCCGTATCGAATCCCGACTCGAGCGGCCCTTTGCTGCATGTCATTCCCCTTCTTTCTGCCTCCCCATTTCCTGTTTCTCTCTACTGTGCTATCAATTAAAGGTAAAAAAGCCAAAATATATATATATATACAGTATACAGTATACGTATATATAATGATAAAGGATGCTTTGAAATTCTGAGCAGCCACAACAGTGATCCATCTACACAATCAAAATTATCACCATCATGGACGGAGTAGAATATTGTAAATGTCTTGCTGCTTATGCTTTTATTTTTATAAAAAGCAGCAGAAATCTCCAAGTGATTTAAACATTTGCTTTACCAGGGTTTGTTTATGAAGTGAAAAAGACACTGTTCACTTCACAGCAAACAAGGTCACTATATTGTGGTTGTGTGATTGTAAAGACAACAAATGTTGAAAAGCTTTTGATTATAGACAAAACACACATCTCAATGAAGACCTTTTTATTCTAATCAATGCAGCAGAGATAAGAGGTGTGTGTGAGAGGGTCTGAAAAAAAGTAGAAAAATGAACTGTTTCTGATCAGCTGAGCTGAGCTAGCACACTTTCATCAAATGTCACGTGTCCAGTGTTGTCCAGTAGAGTGGGTGCAGTGCCCATTCAAAAGAATGGGCACTGCACCTGTTAAAGGGACAACGAGGAGTTTCTATTCGGTTATAAAAAAGTCTCGCGTTAATGTGGATGAATCTCCGCTACCCACACTTGTTAATGGGCCCATTTTCGATAAATATATCGTTCTGTCTCTATCGTTATTTTGTTATTATTAGTGGTGGCGGAAATGCTTGTCGAGCCGACCAGCGTTTCCTTACTTTCGGTTTCGTGGCGTAACGCAGCTGAATCGCCGTTTATGGTCAGGACTACGACGGTATGTGAACCTCTTTGAACCTCTGACTTTAATTATTGATGAATGAAAACATGAGTCCGTCTTGCGCCGGGCAAAGAATTTTACAGTGCGCGCGAAGGCTCATAAATGTAGTGTGAAAACGCTTCGCTTTTCCAAAACTCCTCGTTGTCCCTTTAAGGAAGGTGGATTAATGCAGGCCAAATAATCAGCCCCATTAAGGGCAGCATGAAACCTTTCCTAGTAGTAGAAAGTTGCTGTGCTCAGTGTCTGGCTGATGGCTTAGTGACCCAGGCATGTGTGTACACTCGCCAGTTGTGCAGTTTAAAGTTTTCTTTTGAGTTAGTGTCATGTTTCAACGTAATGTTGAAAATTGATGTCAACACTCCTTGGGTCCTCAGGAACACGTGCAGAGTTTAAAGTCGATTGCACAGATCTGTCAGTCTATTGAGATAATTGAAGGTCATAAAGGCAGACAGGGGTCCTCCACAGATGCATGCAAGCTGAAAGTTCAGTAACAAAATGTGCATATACATACGCATGTATACGCACACACTCAACACACTCACTGCAACACTCGGAACACTTATTTTCTTGTCTATCAATATAATATGAGTCTTTTAAGATGAGAAAACATAGTTTTAACAAATTTTAACAAAACAGACACCGCCAAGAGAAGGAAAAAAAAGAAACAACAAAAATAAGAATATGATAAATAAATAATTCATAACTAAGCAGTAATATACTCAAATGATATGCAGAAAATGATGTCTGTAACAGTATCAACACAATAAGTTCAGCATACACACATACTGCAGGTTGTCTCAGGCAGGGCTGCAGCTCTTGCTTACTGTAGTGCTCCTTGAAATCTCCCCGCGCTAACATGCAGTATGTTACTTAGAGGACTGAAGATTAGCATATGACATGACAGATTACATTAAATCATGTCTGCGCCGTACTTTATGACATTAGCCTCTTAGCCCAGGCACATAGATGCATGCAAATGCTCCCCCAAACCCTCTTATTTAAATCTGCTGCATGACATGGCACCTTTGATATGATTATTAGTCATCTAAGCGACTTGACTTCACCCTCATCAGATAGGAGATGTCAGCGAAGGTGAGAAATGATGGCCACTTTGAACATGAACCTTGACAAGCTGCAGAAAAACACTGAAAAGCAGGCGTCTGACTGAAAATGTTATTTAACAAAGGATGTCCACACGGGGAGGTTTACCTTAATGCTTTCCTCAGAAAACGTGTAAAAGTATCACTGGGAAGTATAACAAGGAAGGAAGTTGTTGAGAATGCGGTTGTTCTTTTCATGCTGCCCAACTCATTAGTAACAGAAGTCAGTCAGTCTCAGTCAGAACTGCTGCCCAGATGGCTCCCCAATCTGCCCCATGTAAGGAGTGAATCATCGTAATCACACATAATCTGCTTTTTAACACATGCCTTTTGCTTCAATTTAAAAAAAGATATACACTACAGTAATACATAAATCATGCTCTTTGCTTCTTTAGATCCTGAAGTGACACTGAGATTGTGAGTTATCACGCAGTCTAAAAGCACTCAGCGTTCTTGATATTTAAACCACATTCCCATTGTCAGTCACATCCAGTGTTTGCATATTGTGATACCCAGTCTCCTGCTCTTTGGGGAGGTAGGGATTGTAGATACTTCTCTCCAATTATTCCCAGTGTCATTGGAGAAGCCCCCAACACCACTCGAGTGTCTTGTCTGTGCTCCGTGGTCTTTAATCTTAATTATAAAGCTATCATTACAGCATGAACCCTGGGCTGCCAACAGTGGAGCCCTGGGCTCATCTGCTCCGAATCAATCAAACCAAGTTCTGCACTGGAGGACTTTTTCTCTTTTTTCAATCAGGTCATTTTGATTCTCCCTTATCTCATTTTCATAATTATGCTTGTCCCTTCTCTAATGGAGTGAAAATGCTCTACCTTTAGAAGCTTTACATGGTCAAGTCTGAATATTTAAACCTTGAACGTGTGACCTTGGTTTAGAACATGGTGACAGTGAATAATCCAAAAGATCTGAATTTGTTCCCTGCAGTGCTTGTTAACAAAGGCTTGTTAATAGTAGAGGATGAGACAAGAACAAAATAACTTCTACAGTTTATTGTTTATGAGAAGGTGTTAGATATGGAGTTATGTGTCTGCGAAACGCCCTCATTCGCACTGAAATTGTCAGCTTCTGCTGTAAATCAAAGCAGTAAAATTGGATGACAGAGAGAAAGTTGGCAGCAGTCAATGACAAATTCTCCCTATCTCAAACGCAGCTGACATCTTAAAGCTGTGATCAAGTGGAATAATCAAAGGCATTCAGTATGTGAAGTACAGAATGTGTCTGTGGTGGGTGATATTGTTAGGGGGTTTGTATAAAGTCAAACTGAAATTTAAGATAAAAAGATCTCCATATACGTTTTGTTTGTTTAGACTTGTGTAATTAAATAAGACAATTTTAATTTCATCTCTCTTTCTGCAGTAATGGTGCCCCTTATACTGTATTAGTATAAGTAGTATTAGTTCTCTAAGGGTTGTGAATTTTTTGTTGCAGAATTTTAGAAGGACAACAATGTCTATGCCACATGATCCTGTAAAAATCCAGTTAACGGTAGAGTAGGAGATCCTGGAAAAACGGTTTGAGCAGGCTACATTTAAAAAAAAAACAATTGAAAAGTCAAAACCCCTTTCTATTTTAAGCCGGTGCATATTCTCATTTGCCCAGGTCATAGTATTTCAAAGGAGGTTAAATCGAAAGCAACTGGACTTAGTTATTTGTTTCTATTTTTCAGACTCTGAAGCCACGCCCACAGAGCAAAGGAACGCCCAATGCTTGTTCTTTTCTGCCCGAATGTGGTTGAAGACTCTGAGCATGCGTGCAATTAGTGCATTAGGGTACGCGGGGAGGGGCAGATGGCAGTTTAATATCACGATCCAATGAATTCTTTCATGGTGTTCAAAATGATTGGATGGTGTCGGTTCCACAGGTGACTGACATTTTTCATTTTTGTGAAAAAGCATTTAATTAATTGGTTGCAATCGGGGTGTGAGGAGGATTTCAAGTAATACAGTTAAAAATGCTCCAGAAAAAGAACTCCTCCCCTACAGTACCTTTAATGACATCTAGTGGTTGTAGAATGATGTCAGAAACCTAGCGTAACCTAATAAAGTAGTTTTAGCACCTGAACCTAACCAAGCTATAACCATTACCATGGTGACAATGATAGTTTCTCTCTCTGTATAGCCTGCTTGTTTATTATTGTAACCATGACAACCTAGGTGCGGCATGGCTGCCACCATACTGTAGAGGCACAACTTTAGAGACAATCTATAGCCGTTTTCCCACTAAAATTAGCGGGTCGACGCAGGTTTTTTAAACGCGGGTCGACCCGCTATCAATCGGCATTTGGCCGCCCTTTCCCATTGACCAAAATGAGCCGAGTCTGACCCCCGCTGAGGGATCAGACAGAGCATAAACCAGTCGCCCCGCTCTCATCCGCGGTGCAAGAGACACACACAGTCATGCCATAGCCGCCCGCCGCGGAGTGTCCGTCCGCCGAGGCAGACTCTCTGGCTGGCTGACCTGGAGCACCAGGACCGCGGAGGACAGAGAGTCTGCTGCGGCCGGATGACGGACGTCCGCGGCGCAACACGTCAGTTAAACAGACTGTCGCTTCTTTTCTTTTCTTTTTTTCTATCGTTTTTGGTCAGTGTTGTTTGATCTTTTGATCCCAGTCTCGGATGAGAGCAGAGCGGAGCAGAGCTTTGTTTTGGTACGTGACATGAGACGCGACCGGCGCGATGACGTAGCGTCACGTAACGTTCAGTGTCATCACGTAAATTAGCGGGTTGACGCGGGTCTGGCGTTCCCACTGCAAGCCGAGCAGAGCCGAGCCGATTAAAGGCGATTTTAACCCGCGTCGCTTGCCGAGTCGTTTGACTCTGTGCGCCTTTCCCACTGCCACCAAAAGCCGATTGTTAGCGGGTTTAAACGGGTTTTTTGGCCAGTGGGAAAGGGGTATATGACTGTTATCGCGGGAGTTGAAATATATGACTTATATGGTTGTTCACATTGGGGGACTTGTGGCAAATTTGCAGCAATTCAGGTGGAAGTAACAGTGTCAGCCATTGCTTACGCCATCTGTTATTTATCATACAGAGGGTTACTTGCTTACCCATCACCATGACTGACAGACAGTTAACGTTAGCTAGATTGAGTATTCACCACTTTATTTTCCCATGATCCATTGCGTCACACCACCCCGGAAGTCGGTTGTTTACGTAGCAACAGCTAGCGGCTAACGTAGCAACCGGACATCCACAATAGAGGCTGACATTTTATCGGGATTCCCGCGGGATTCGGGAGTCAATTTATTTTGAATCACGTGATCGGGACGTGACGGGAAAAAATGTAAACGGGAGTGAACGGGACCGGGAGTCAAAGCGCGACATTCAAAGAAGCACAAGCCAGGATGGTGCGCTCAAAACGGTCCAAAAGTTTCAAGTGTGTGGACTGATGCACACTGCACACCCTCAGTGATCACTGTCCTGGCTCCGTAGAGGTGTACCTAAATCAACATACCGGTAGAGAAACGTTTTCGGCCAGTCAGACTGACTCAGAGGAGTCAGCTGATGCGGCGGCGGCGTAATCTCCACCTCGCATTAAACAGCTGATGCACACTGCTCACCGCACACCCTCAGTGATCACTGTCGTGGCTACGTAGCGGTGTGTAACCTGTGTAAATCAACATACCGGTAGGCAATTAAACGTTTTCCGCCAGTCAGAGGAGTCAGCTGATGCGGCGGCGGCGTAATCTCCACCTCGCATTAAACAGGTGATGCAGACAAGCAAAAAATAAAGAAAGAAATCCACAACTCTTGCGATTGGCTTTATGGTCGTTACAGGCTCCATTCATAAAATCTTTAACTTTCCTTGAGTTGTTTGTGCATCCAACAACAGCACATGTCGTACCGGAGGACATTCTATGAACTTGTAATAATAATAAAAACACTTCTAAGACAGACTGCTAGGCTAGCTCCATTCTGCTTGAAGTGAGACAGAAGTGCGAAACCGACTTGTCGGTGAATTGAGTGTCATGGCGACGCCCAGCGGCGTTCTACGGAAAGTGGTGAATAGGTACAAATGGATTGAAAAGCTCTCAAATGTGTGATGGAGGCAGTGTTTTAGTAAGAAGTAAACCCTTAAAGTTTTGAATTCAAGCCAACTCAAGATCAAGCTGTCTCTACTGAGTCTGATGTTAACCCAGTAAGTTGAGTTGAATATGCTACCCTACTTCTATAGTGTCCATATTGTGCAGATGCAAAAACATAAGATATACTCCTCCTAAATGCCCAGACGGATGAGTGCTACAGTGTTGAGGCTCATTGAAAAAGGAGGAAAAATAACCTGTACCAGTATTTATGGGTTATACAGTTCTACATGCTCCAGTAAAATGTGCCATGGAAGTCCACAGTGTGTCAGAGAAATGCCAGCTTTGAAATGTCAGTCAGCTGCTGTCGAGGTTAACATCCATGCAGCAGCTTCAACACTGTGTCCACAAACATGTTCAGAAATATTCTTATCCTCTTTTCAAAAATTAAAGGATCAAGACTTTCAATATTAGGACATTTTCTGTTTGCTGTTGAAAGTGTCTGTTTAAATGTTCAGAGAAACTTAAAAAAAAAAGACCCTCACTCAATAAAATCAAGTAGGCTATATTTTGAATTAGTTGTAAATCCTGTTAGAGAGGGGTGTAATATTTTGGTTTTCAAAATGTAGTTTCAATTATTTTTTAACAGCTGCTCCATTCATCCTCTGGATTCTGACCATAATTCATCAAAAATGTAATATCTATATATACAGTGCAGACAGTATTTGGACAGGAAAGACATTTTTGTTGTTACTTCAACAAATGCATTGATTCTGTCAAGGGCCCAGTGGCTTCAATTTAGGCAGATTTTCCACAAATATTGCAAGAAATGTGTTACAGAAATTGACATTACATAGTAGTCAAGGTTTACAGCCTTTTGAGACAAACTGTTTGTAAAAACGAGCTATACAAATAAAATTGCCTTGCCTTGCCTTATGGGTTCAAAAGACACACATGGCATCAAATAAAATATTTAATATTTTGTGGACATTTTTTGCAGTCAATGACTGCCTGAAGTCTGACCCACAAATAACGTCCAACACTTTGTATCCTCCATGGCGCTACTGTATTGCTAGATTCTATTGAGAGTTTTGATTTTGTTAAAACACATATAAATGGGCTATAGAACACCATGAGATATTTGAAACCTTGTTTGAATAAATAAAAACATTACAAAATATATAAAACACTGAAATGTAACCAATATTCTCCTGTCTGGAACACTGGGGGTGTATCCACCGAAGACACTGAAACCACACCTGGTATCGGGAACAGTTCCACATCCATGTCATTTAACTTTATGCTAAAAAGAAACATGACTTCATCCACAAACCACATCAGCAAAGTACAGTACAGACATACATTGTCTAGCCACCAGAGCCAGAGTCATATTCTGAGCCAGAGGAACCCACAACCTCATTCCTTACTATTGTCAGTAAATCCTAGTTGTTTTTGGAGGCTGTTTTAAATCCTGGTTCATCCCGGTGTTTTACAAAAGCAATCTGCTTCTTTTTCTTACCATCAACACAGAAATTTAAATGACAACATATCACTGTTGGAATTGATGCGTCCAGGCTAGACTAGCAAATCTGACTATCAGTAACTCGTTCCATATTTCTGTTCTGGTATATTATTAAGGGAGGGATACCCCAGGTAGGGTACCAAACGCGTCACTGTTTTGATGCTTGCCCAAAAAATCCACAACTCGGAAACATGAAAGTAAAATACAGTTTAACAATCAATATCCACAATTCAGTACCACATGGTTCAGTGTTTGTTTTGTTTTTTACACCTATTCAGGAATATTTGATGTTTTTGTAAACAGAATATGAGTGATTCTCTCCCTGGTTTTTACTGCAGCCACCTTTAGCTCTTGCTCTTTGTGGGGTCAGTTGAGGAAATTCCACCTGTTCACCCTTAAAAGCTCTCTTCCTGCTCTGGCCACATGTGTAGGATCATTGATCTGCTGAATGATGACATGGTGTCATCAATAAATGCCAGAGCAAGTTCCACTGACAGCCCTACCAAGTCATACCAGCACCATGTTTGACAGATGGGGTGGTGGCCTTTGATCATGAACTGTGCCTTTTTTCCTCCACACTTTCTTCTCCCCTTCATTCTGATAGATGTGATTTGTATTTGCCACCAGGCCTTTCTGTTTTTGAGGCTCACCTGGACGGCATCCAGTGGTGAATCCTCTGAAGTCTTCAATTGATTTGCTGATGAGAAAACATGTCTGCCCTACATCCTTGAGAGGTTTCTTGACTTGCTGTGCTGTCATGCAGATAGTTTTCTGCTAATCCACAAGACTTATAGTCCTTTGTGGACTAACTTGTTTGCCATTTTCTAGTTTTCCAGTACACACCTGCTTTTATGGAATGTCCATAATTGTTTTTGAACAACCAGCGCTCTGAAAGATTTTGGCCGGTTTGCTAAACCCCAGCAATATCTTCTGCTCTTTTGTACAAGACAATGGAATCACAACAGCTGCCCAAGAAAAAGTCAGTTGCCAAGTATCCAATTACTTTTGAACCCTTGTAATTTGAGTAGCATTAAAGGGCTGTATCTCCCTCAGTTCTCTGTACAGTATATCGACATAAACCTTCCCAGGTTGACGTTAGACCAATCACTTTAAGGTAATATTAATACTTTTCAGATCAAATATGTTGAAGCACAGAGGAATAAAGATATTCTAACTGTACAAAACTTAGAATCTGGACTGTAGAGGTACCGTTTAACAGATAGTCTGTGAACTTATGAACTTTGAGCAGAGAGACTCAAATGAAATCCTACACAAAGAAAATCTGTCAGTCACATCATTCATCATTAAAGACTATGAAACAGATCAAAGAGCAGATGAACTGAGATTTTCAACTTTGAACAGTCGCTGCAGGTACGGTATTACTTCCCACTGTCCATGCCACCGAGTCATAGCACAAAAGGAGAGAAGCTTGACAAGTGAGCGTATGAGAGAAGATTACGTTGAGTTCATAGGTCACATTTCTTTAATGTGTAAAACCTTCAAAATACCTTTTATTGCTGTCTGAGGGAAAGCCAACGCTCTAGTTTAATGCCATAGAGTGGTGGTCCTCATTGCTTTTAAAATATGCAAAGAAGTACATGCTAACATTAACCACTGCCTACATTATTTATCCTCCTGAAAAGTGTTTTATCAGCACTAAACCTGCTTTACTTTATTTTTAAATATTCAAATTAGGGCGGAACTGAAATATCTGCCGTGCAAAAAGGATTCTCTTTTTTTTTTACATTTGATTTTAAAATTAAGCTTGCAATTCTCATATGTTTGGTTAAAGATGGTTTGGTTTATTGCATATTCTGTAGAACTGCAATTTTTAAAGGAATTGCCGAAGGCTTAGCTTATCCACAGTAATCAATATTTTTCCATGTGGCTCACATGCGGTGAGGAGTCGATGAGTGTTCAGCTTCTCCTCACAATGAATCTGTTGACATGTTCCGTTTTGACCAAAATTATCAAACTAATGTTGACTGACCAAATATATTACCCTGTATGTCTCGTTGTTGCGTCTTCATATGTAAACTACGTATAACATAATAATATGAACTCCAAGATTGTTGCGTGATGTAAGGGGCATGTCACTGTGTTTCTTAAAGGACAGTTCCAGGCAAATTCAACCTGGGGCTATTAGTTTCGCCATATTATCCTATTATACAGTGATGAATGGGAGCGGACCAATCTTACGCTGTTTAGGCTGTTTACATCTCTCAAAACCGCAAACGTCAGATGGCTTTTCACAGATTAGAGGGTTTGTTTACTTCAAGCAAGCGTGTTTGTAAACGGAGCTGTAATACAAAGTCTCACGAAGTCTCGCGTGAGGGTCAAGTTTACAGCTAACTACGTTTACAGGTTGTCTGAAGCTCCCGTTTGTTTTATCAACAAAGGAATATCAACTCACAGCCACAACGTCTTCGTAGCAGTAAGAGTAAGTCTGGCTGTTGTTTATTCTGCCTGTAAACATAGTTAGCCGTAAACGTGACTCTCACGCGAGACTTTGTATTACAGCTCCGTTTACAAAAATATGTCGGCTTTCTTGAAGTAAAGAAACCCCTCGGTGAATGTTTGAATAGCCATCTGACGTTTTGTGGGATGTAAACAGCCTAAACAGCGTAAGATCGGTTCATCGCTGCTGTGGCGATGCGGGGACAGACAAAACTACTGCATAATAAAATCTTCAGAATCCTTCTTTTAGACCTAAAATATTAAGAAACTACAGCCCAAGGTTGAATTTGCTCAGAATGGTCCTTTAAGTTTAGCTCCACTTCGAGCAGCAATTACTTCAGACTGTTTGTTAGACCTGAGAATGAACTCATACTAGATGTTCTAACAGCAGTGTATCATGGTGTTTGAAAAAAGCTTGTTTTTCACAGCAACACCATAAGGTCATAAACTAACAGATTAATCTCTCTCAAGACACTTTGTCCATTTTGTGGTTTTTGCTGGTTGATTCTTCCCTGATGTGGATGTTATTTACATGGCAGGAGGCTTTAGAGGGAGAGGGAAAAGCTTTTACTGTGGTTTACATTGGCCATGTATCATTGGTCTTACTAAAAACTAAAGAGCTGTTCCTCGCTTTTTAGCACTCAACCACCCACCCCCCTAGCTCTTTATTCCCTAACACCCATCACAAATTTGGTCTGGTATGTGACTGCTAATTTATCCTTTCAATGTATGATATCCTGTCATCTCCTCATTTGTCCCTGAGTGTTTCTAATCTGAGATAATCCCAGTCAAATCCTTTGATTGTGTGTTTGGACCTGATCCATCTCTGAAGAAGCAATTTAATGGGCTTCATGGCACTTGGTGTAAAGTCATTTATCTAGTGGATTGGATGTGAATGCTTGTTTTAATAAGTGCTCTTCATGAATAGCAGGAGACGTGCCATTTAATTAGGCAGAGTATAGACCTATTCCATCCCCAACTACTCCAAGTTTTCTTTTAGTTGGAGCTCAGTGCTTTGATGGAGAAGGTTTGGACTTTGAGATTTTGCATTTGTATAAAGACAAACCTGAGAAGTCATGTGTTTTTATAGGCATAGTTAAAGGACAGTATAAACATTGTACTCACTTAGAATCTTTGAAACTTTTCCCCCATAAGACAATTAGAAACTGAAGTGACAGCTGTCATGGGCAGATTTGATGAGCTATAATTAGCTAGTGTCTTGTGACCTACAGCTAAAATTAAAAAAAGAAAACAGTTCACTGTAGAGTACACTCCAACTTTGGTTTTGAAGGTGCTCTGGTATATAAGATACAGGAATAAGTAGTTATTTGTGTTTGATGTATTTATTTGAATAGGCTGATGGCAACTCAGCTTAGGCAGAGGACAGCTCTGATAGAGATATTGACTAGTAGGAGAACAAATAAATGCCACAACTGTTGCTTGGTAACTTTCCATCAATATTTCAGCAGAAATATGTGTGTGTGGGGGGGGGGGGCATTCCAAAATCTGTTAGTCATTTCCCAGCCGTGGGCACGCATCATGGTTTGTTGCAACACAGCGTTGTTTTTAGGAAAGTAGTCCCTTCGATGACACACAACTTCTCCAACCTAACAACATTCTGCCTGTGTCTGTGACCAAAATACTCTTCCCCTGTGCTATCACTATAATATAAGGGAATATAATTTCTCACCCACAGTGTCTATTTTTAGTCTTGACGCAGAATACATGAGGCTAACTGGCAAGCTTCTCTTGTTTTTTTTTTGTTTTTTTTCTCCTTCATTTGGCTTCCTGTTCTGACGTGCCCCAGAGTGCAGCTGTGATTGGCTGCTCACTTTCACAACTTCCTCACAAACAGAAACACAGAGCGATCAGCTGACAGCGAATACAGTGATAGGAAGTGCAGATACAAAGTTGTACAATTTCGGATTTGACAGACTAATTTGTCTGTAAATGTTGGTATAACCCGTGCGAGCGAAGGCAGAGGAATGTGAACAGGAAGTGGAGGATACTGCTGGTATCTGGAAGCACTCAGCAGTGGGTGGAAAAAGTCGTCTCTCAGCCACAGCAGAGTGAAACATGAGCAGTGATTACCAACCACTGTCTTCAGCAGAATCATGCAGAAGTTTATTCATAGGTAAGTGTTGTCCTGGAGACTATTTGCTATTTCTACAGTGCTCTCCTTTTGGGATTGATTTGTTCATAATATAAAAGAGAAGAAATCCTCTTTTTCTTATCTTGAAATGCCGGCGTTCTCTGGGCCACCCAGATGTTACTTCACTGAGACACAGGGCCTGTGACTGCCAAATGTCTCTGACTTCCTACAGGGAATAAAAAGTTAGTAGGACTGAAAACATTCTTACCTCAGAGTAGGACTTGAGAGTTGTTTACACATCCTACTGAGTCTCAGTGGGAGAAGGATTACTCCTGGGAGGGAGAGGGTCGCCGCTGTTTCATGACATTCTCAGCTGCAAACTACAAATTCTGATGATGTATTGAAGATTTCAGACAGTTATGGTTTTAAATGTTAGTGTTCAAGTCATCCTGTTATAAAACAACTTACACATAACACACTCCAGTTGGGTAAAAAAGTTTGTAAAGTAAATATAACCCTTGCAGCAAGCAGACGAAAAACAGTTAGTCTTTTTCTAAATGTAGGTGCTTTGTTTTGGTTCTTATTTTATAAACAAAATACAATAAACAGTAATTGTCATGTACAAAAGTTCATTAAGGTCCAAAGGAGGCGTGTCCTTGAATTGTGTCAATGCCTGGTTTTCAAATCAAATCAAAATCACTTTATTTTTCTGTTAGGAACTGCATTGCAAAGAGTGTCGGTGCGGGTGTGGACACACAACACAATAACAACAGCAAACCACGTGACAACAGCAACATAAACACACATATTTAGCTGGCAGACATGGCAACATAAACACAGATATGTACACACGTTTATACAACAGACAGTTAAAAAGAAGTTATAAGTTAATCTGTGTCTGTGTGTGTGGTGTCTGTTGCAGTCTGTATCCCTTTTCTCCTGACTCATGTACTGTAGATGTTGAAAATGAAAATCGTGTTTTTCGTGCTTTTCACATGTTCCTGTGGCATTTTTCTTATGTTAGAGGACATATCAGCAGAAAAGGAAGTGCAAAATTGCATTTCTGAGTTTTTCTGCCTTCAAATTGCTGTGAACCAATGGCAGACGCAAACTGGCAGTTTCAGGGAGACTGGAGTTGACGTGTCACAACTCCAGGGGAGGGCAACAAGCTCCCGCCCCGCTCTGCATCTGGCTCAGAGGTGAAAGGCTAAGGTATAACAGGTATATCTCACCTGGTAGAGCAGCTTTCACCGTGAGCAAGGACTACATTCCAGTCTGGGATCAAATCCCAGTGTGCAGTTTTACGCTAAATGCGCTGAATCTGTAATTGTACAATGTTAAATGTCCAGCGAGGGAGTGGCTGGGCGGGTGCAGAGCAGCGCAGTCTCCGCCCACCCTCCAGAGGCGCATTGCTAATGAGCTGCTGGATTTAAAATAACCAAAAAGGGTCGCGGGAGGGGGACTTTAGGTGTTTTTTTTTTCCCAGGCCACGATTTTATTGCTGATTTAGATTATTTAGTTTAGACTGTTCGGGTGGGAGATGCCGACTGAACCAAACCAAGCTATTATGTTGAATGTGAGGATGGATTCAATGAAGCATTTGTAGAAAGCAACAAGAATTGATTGATGAACCTTAAGTTGGCAAAGTTTACCGAGGAAAAAGAGGTGTTGTTGGCATTTGGAGAAAAGGTATTCGCTGCTGAGTTAAAATGTGAGTTTGGAATCAATTATTGTACTGAGATATTTGTATGATTTGACCTTTTCTATTGTTTCACTGACAGAGAGTGTGGATGTGGTGCAGTGTCCATGGTGAAAATCAATGACCATTTCTTTTTATACCTGCACTGGTCCCTAATACAGTTACACCTGCAAATACTCACATTTAGCCATTTAATAAACTCTTAGCATATTATATTTAACTTTTATCTTGTAATTGTGTTTATAATAAGTAAAAATGCACATATAGTACATAGAATTTAAAACAGCAGGTACCTTCACTCAGCCCTAATATTGCTCTATAATATCTGTAACAGTGCAGGGCAGTGATGTTGCAGACCCTCTGTGGCCTGTCAAGCATCTCTCCATGGAGATCATGGTCTTGTTTTCCAGTGCCGCTCTCAGTGACACTTGTTGTTAAAGGGGCACTCCACTGATTTTACCCATCGAGTTTAGTTTACTTGTCACAGAGAGCACTCCTCTGGCTGTGATAACACTAAGTCTGTATGATATCTTCAGTGGCTCTGGAGGGCCATCTGAAAAGGTCTAAAAAATAAGCCCGGCGACATCGTGATGATGTAATTTTTGAGCTATATCAAGGGAATTGAACAGATCTAGAGTACTTGGGGCTTTACACATACTTGGGCCGAACAGTCAGATTATCTCAGCCTGTGCTGGTTTGATTTTGACATTTGATTTCAAGACCACTGACTGCATGTAGGTAAAAAAAAAAAAAACTAAATTGATGGACTCCTCTTTAACTAATGTGTTCCCACAGCTGGGTAAATAACAGTTATCTGTTCCCAGGTTGTGGGGAAATGCATTGTAATATGAACATGTCTCTCAAATATTATAGTGATTTTAAGTAGATAATTGATCATTTGAATCCAGCCTGTGGAAGTAAATGAATTATCTGATGTAATATTTGAGCTATCACAGTTTAAACCATGCCTATTTTACTGCGATCAACATTAACACACCCTTTTAAGTCTTGGTCACAACAACTGATGATTTTTTTTCTTTGTCAAATTCAGTAACCTGAGGAGTTTGGGGCAAAGTGTATGCCTGTATTCTGTATTCTTAGACACTTCATAAATGTGGGGCCAGGCAGAAATTCCTGTCCTTTATTTGTTTTTCCCTTGTTTCGTATCTGTTAAAAGATCAGGAGAATGTTGTGGATAATCAGAGACTTTTTTTTTAGGCTTTGAGAGAGTTTTGGTTTAAGTAAAAGGTGCAGCTCAGTGCCGGGCAGATGTCTCTAATATTCACTCCTATCAGTTCTCATCATCTCATTTTGTGACTTGGTGCACGCAGCAAAATAAAAGGTGAATTATAGAGCACAACACTAATCCCTGCTTCCATCTAGAGGTGCTCTAGGCCTGTGCTTGGAAGTGTTGACGGCCGTGGTGTTAGCTTACCAGTCCCCCAACCCCCACCCAACCCCACCCCCCATTGTAGCCAGATGGCTGTCACACAGGCGGTTCCTCGCCCAGACCATGCTGATTTCCCATCATTCTTTTGTTAATGAGGTCGTTAGCAATGCAACAGACAATTAAATTATCCCAATCTGGCATTTTCCCTCATTGGTATACTGTATGATATACTGTACAGGGTTTCAAACTCATCAAATGACATCACTCAGTTTGACTGCTTTTGTTGAGGTGATGGTTGATGTGATGATGAAAGGGTAGGCCTTTGTCATTGTGTTCCGTATTATCCATGGCAGTAGCAGCACAGCAGTGAAAGTGAAAGCCGTTTTCAGACAGTCAAGTAGTATAAACAGAGCTCTTGACAGAGTTGGTGTTGGTATTATCCTCTGTGATAGCAGGAGATCAGTGTCTGCAACTGACAAACTTTGTTTTAGTACATCGTCACCCTGTATGGAAACAACACAGCCTGGAGCTGCTGCTGCACACAGGAAGTTTTGTTAGCTGTTAAATCGTGTAGAGAGGGTGACTTCAGCCAGTTAGTCGAGTGCTCACCTTCATGTGAAACGCTGCCGAACACTGACACCGCTGACAGTTAATTATGGGAGTCACAGATCATGCAGACTTGTCAGCTTGGCTACGATTGACATGCGGCATGTTTACATCTCTGTTGTAATGTTGTTTTCTAGTTATTTTCACAGCAGCACTGCAGCCGTTATTTAGCTCCAGAAGTGCCTTGGGGCTTGCCATAATGACCGTAAAAGCAGTACAGATTCGGAGGAATGAAATGTTAAAAATGACTTGTGGGTATAATTGGTGAAGCTGCCATCACAGTAACTTTGGAAATATTTTCGGTCAGGCTGTTGAAACACACAGACAGGCTGTTAGCTAGACTGTCATAGTCTATAGGTATGTCTCTGCATGGCTTCATTATTTTCCTCAAACTCCTCCACACATACAAAGTTATTTTGACAATGAGTGAAAACCAACTAAATCTGATATATTGTTAGACAGGCAGACGGAAAAGGAAGCAAACATAGAAATTTTGACACCCAGTAGAATTAGGAGAATGCCTCACTTGAATGATTTCCATTTCTAGGCCAGGTGGTTTGTGTCAGTAACAGGGTGGTAAAGCAAATGGCAGACCAGACAGCACACATTTATCTCAGAATTCCTGATTTTTAACTTCGCTAAAATGAGTGCTGAGAAAAAAGTTCATCTGGTTTCTCTACTTTACAGCTTGTCTCAGAGATATTAATGCAAGCAGAGATATATGCGTGGTCAGTAATAAAATCCGCTTACACAGATTCTGATGGGTTACATTAAAAACCTACCCTCTGATTAAAAGGGTTTTCAGCTGAAGATAGATTTTCACCTGAAGCAATGCGTTTTAAGGAGAGCCCCCAAAGAGACAGGAGCTTCTGAGGCAGCAGTTTACTCCCCATTCAGACAAGTGCACGCATGACAGCTAGTCTTTGCTGTGTTTTTATGGGATGAAACCAACAGAATCTGGCTCCCAGCTACTGTCCACTGTTTAGCGTCAAAGCTCTTGTTTGGGAATCATCACTGTTGAGGATATTGGTGAAGTTTCTGCTGATAACAGCACAATAGAACACATCAGATGAATCTTGTGGCTACCCCAAACTTTTGCCTAGTTTCAGACACACCATGTGTTCCACTGCTGCTTACCTTGTATGTCCACTCTTACTTAAACCAGGACGGATCATTTTATTGCTTGACCTACCTCGGTTCAAAACAGCTGTTGCAAGTTGTGATGCTTCCATCACAATGGCCTGGTTCCAATCTGGCCCTCTATACCTCCCACTCTGTGATGGATAGTTACTCTCTGTGGAGTCACACTCGCGGCTGTGGAGGGTCTCTTAATTGAGGGGGAGGGTATAAATACACCAGCAAGCTTTGGGGTGTCGTTACCTTTCTCCAACAGAAACAGGAAATTTATTGTCACCTAAATTTCAGAAATTGTATTGTAATTTCATAAATATGAATTTAAATGATAACTTTCCTTTGGCACAATGGTTTGTTTGTTTGTAATTACAACACAAAAGATTAGTGGAATAAATGTGGGTTTGATGTGAGGCAACATCTTACTTACAGTACATATGTAGATATTTCATCCATCCTGGGCTCAAAGCAGTGCTGCACTATTCTTGCCGTTTGTAAACCTACATCGATGCAGACACAATGTTGGAGCACTTTATAACCCATCCCCTCTTAAGGGTAATTGGTTTGGAATGACACTTAATGTGGCGGACCCTCAATGCGAACGTGCAAAGTGAGAGTGGGTGGGAGGAGGGAGGAGTGTGTCGGGACCAGATTGGAATTTGGCCAATGTGCTGTCATTAACAATTAACAACTCCAGATCCTTCTTTCCACCCTCCTGCTAAAATGCAGACTTACACCAGGTTAGGCTTAACAAGTTTTACAAAGTGCTGTTTTGATTCTATGAACTAATTAGAGAGAAATATCAAAATATCCAATTAAGAAATGGTGGAAAATGTAGAAATCAAGTGAGTGTAGGCCTACTATCTTCATCAGTGTGTCACACTGATGATAGCAAGAAAAATACTGTCAATCCTTAGGGATATGGCACCCTGAAAAGACTGTTAGGGTGCACTCACACTAGGGCCAGTTGTTCTGTACCGTGCTGAAGCACGAATGCCCCCGTGCCCTGTCTGTCTGTCTCCCCTGCTGGCCTGAACTCACATTAGCCTAACCGAACACGATGGATGTGCATGTAACTGCGGAAAGAATGGCGCCTTTAAACGGTTATCTTGAAGTTTACTTAACGGTGTTCAATGGCCGTTTGTCAGTAGTAGTAGTAGTAGTAGTAGTAGTAGTAGTAGTAGTAAGGAGTAAGGAAAACAAATTTGATTGGTCGTTATCGAGCAGGCGGGATATTCAATGTTTGGGGCGGGACCGAGCTTGGTGTGTGTGTGTGTGAGTGTGTTTAGCTAACGTAGCTAACTGTTAGCTTGTAGATTTGCTACGTTATGGCTTGCTAACTTTGCTAGCTAGGCTAAGTGATGGACCACAGGGATCTGGAGGAGGAGAGTGGAGTAGGGACGGAGGAGAGTTTGTGACAGTGGTGGTGGACGAGTCTCCTCGTTTTTCTGAGACGTTTGATTGTCGGCTGACGGATCCTGATATCATTGGCTGATGAATCGTGAGCAACATGGTGCATAATTTATGCCTGCATTATCCAATGCGAAAAAAACGACTCCACTTTCACTCCAGATTTACTCGAAAATAGAATTTTGCACAAAGTTTGGACTAAACAACAGTAACACAGACGCACCGTGCCGTGGCACAGCCTCTCGGCGCGGAATGTGATGGTCTCTCGGCCACAGCAGGTCAGGAACACCGGCCCCACCGGTGGTCACGGTCCTTCTGTGGTACGGTTCGGTGCCGGTGGCCTGCTTTGGCCCAGAGACCATCACATTTTACCGCGGGAGGACCTTGGGGAGGACACGGTGTTGCTCCAGATGAAGACCGGGCGGGACTGTCGGCTGAGAGCTTCCTGTTTCGGCTCCGAGCTGCTGGAGCCTCGCGGGTGAGAGCGGAGCAGCTGCGCTGCATCCACATGCAGAACTCCGTTGGCAAAAGCCAAGTTATGATGAAAACTTCCAGATCATGAGCTGTCATGAGTTTTTGATCGTCATCTATTTCAGTTCTGCTCATCGTAGAGTCCCCAAATGTACACATAAAGGCGTGTTAAAGTGTCTATTTTCATAATTTAAAAAAAAAGCAAAAAATGTAAAATTACATTTTTGGCACTCAACGCATGGTAACGTAAAACGAGAAATTACGTGGTTGGCACTCAATGAGTTAAGACCTTTAAGCGATGTTAGCTAGCGATGTTGACGTACGCATGGCGCGGCGTAATCGTTAAGTGACTGTTGTTTACACGCGGTTGCAGGTTAGGTTGTGGTTAATAATATTAACACTTCCGTCCCATTGGTACGTTTCATCATTTTTGCTCACTTAAAGGGATACTTCACCCAAAATCGATAATTCACCAAATTTCTACTCATCGTCATGCCAAGGAAGGGTTTGGAGATCTTTCAGAGTCATCAAAACGCTTTTGGAGTTCCAGGGGGGGTCCGGCTGGCAATGGATTTTTATATAACTGCGGCGGATAGAGTTCACCTTTGAATCGTCCAAAACACACACTATGAAACATCCAGATACCTCCATACTGTTTGTCCGTACTGACCCAAGTGTCCTGAAGCCGCCACATGAAAAAGTTGTTCAGAAAAAAATTATTTGATCTCTGTTTTTAGTCTTGTTGTAGCAGTAGCTCCCAGTGGCTCTGTTGATGTTTGTGTGCATGCGCACAAACTTCAACAGAGCCACTGGGAGCTACTGCTACAACAAGACTAAAAACGGAGATCAAATTAATTTTGGTATTTGGATGTTTCATAGTGTGTGTTTTGGACGATTCAAAAGTGAGCACTATCCACCGCCATTATTTGAAAATCTGTTGCCAGCCGGACCCCCCCTGGAACTCCAAAAGCATTTTGATGACTCCAAAAGTTCTCCAAACCCTTCCTAGGCATGACGGTGAGTAGAAAATTGGTGAATTATTGATTTTGGTTCAAGTATCCCTTTAACTGGAATAAATATCAGGATAGATTGGATGGTTTGCTATGTGGCACTTGAAGCTCCACTATTTTTTTTATTTATCTTAATAATGGGTTAAATTGCTACCTGTGCTGTGTCTGTTCACAGTGACAAACCCACAGAGAACAATCACCCAACTAAAATGCACCTTTAAAGGACATAGCCAGATGTTTTCTGCTGAAATAGCTCTCCAGATTGTAAAAGTCATGAAATAGACTGGCCCATTTATAATTGCTGTGAGGATGACATAGAAGGATTAGATGTATTTTCTTTATTACATATAGCTTACCAAGGACAATACTCAAAATTGTAATGCAAACCATCAGGTGACCTGGTTAAGGTCTGTGATGTCTGTAAAGTAAAAGACATCATCTGAAGTAACACAATGACACACAACACTGACTTGGCAGGGTCAACAACAAAACATATCAAATAATGCACATGATCCAGGAAGGCAATGATAATAACTAAATAGATAGCTGAATCTTATTTCTCATTATCGGCCTCACATCTGCACCGTTGTGTTTATTGTCTTGTCAAAAAAGTCAACCTGTTACAATTACATTTAAAGCACAGATACACTTTGCCACTCTCCCTCTGGGAAGAAAATAAAAGTCTAATGCTCATGGGAGCTCTACAGTCTTTAATGCTGCAATACCAAATGAGTTGTAGAGTAAGTAGGAATATTTGCAAAGGTCTTTTACCAAAGAAAATACAATGACACAATGAGCATGTGATGTAAAGCCAGTGCTAAAGTGTTCATAACCTCTATCTTCTCCTCTTCTTCTGCAGAGACACCAGAGTGCTTTATATGCAGGGATGTTGAACTTAAAGCCAGTGACCCACTGAGGAATTTCTGCGACTGCAAGAATTTACTTGCCCATCACGTGTGTCTATCCACATGGATCCAGAGGGTAAGAGAGACTTTCCATGTAGGGAACCTTGATATTTTGAATTTGTATCTCTCTCTCTCTCTCTCTCTCTCTCTCTCTCTCTCTCTCTCTCTCTCTCTCTCTCTATATATATATATATATATATATATATATATATATATATATATATATATATTTTAAACTAATCAGCCATTTGTCAAAATGTGAGAGGTAAGGGGGGAAATGTCTGGGTTGGATTTCTAATGGTGAACAAATGTGTTTGCCATGTGATCATTCCTTATTGAGACAAAACATTGCTGTTTGCTTCAAGTTAATGAGCTACCTTTCAAATGGCAATACCAATTAGTCTTAATGAGGGTTGCTAGCAATGATAAGACGTCATCGTTACACAGTTGGAACACAGGGGTTGAAACAGTGAGAGGTGCGTCATAATGAACTGGCAAAAATCCAGAGCGATATCATGCACCTGACACATGCCAACCTGCAGCAAACTGACTCTTTAACGTCCGTATTGCTCCTTGAACCAGGGGTTGTGTTGACGCAGCGGCCACTGGTGTCAAAAGATCACTAATAGATTTATCTCATCACATGAAATGTTTGTTTCAGTGGGTGGCATGGATTTCTGTCTGTGCAATCTTGGCGCTTATTGCAGCTCATGCTAATTACGCTTCCATCATTAATTCCCAGCAACTGCTGCTGCTGTTGCCATGATAGTAAAATTGTATAATCACTTCTGTATACCCAAGTATTTTCCCCAGAAATAAAAAGTGAAAGCCCAAAGTAACAGAAGAGGTGGTAGAGGCTCTTATGGAAATGGAAATCATACCACCAACAATTACAAATCTCAGCTGCATCCAGTCACATTACAAAATCTCTCCATATTGACAGATGATACATGAATGCACTTTTCTGTTTTACATAATGTAATTACTATTCAGCTACTTTAAAGGCTATCATACTAGTCACATTATGTTACTAAAAGCAATGCCTGAAGCACTAAATGTCCTATCATTCATACTAAAGGTTAAAGCTGCACTAATTGTTTTTTTTTTATAGATCATTTATATTAACAACTGAGTAAAGTGTAAAGAGTCAATTGTCTCCAATAATTATCCCTGACCTCTGAGTGAACATCACTAATCTAATTAAATTGCAAAGCTGTTTTTCCTCATAACTTTACTGTTCTCTTAACAGCTAAAATGCTGGACTTGTCAGGTGACTAGAAACTTGACTTTGTGTCATATCATATAAAAGTCTTTAGCTTGTTTTGTGTTTCCCCCACGTAACCAAGGAAAGAAAATACATGATTGCATTTATGTTGTTATAGTTAACCAGCTGAAGGCAAAACATACATACAGAGGTTGGTTTGCTTAATGTGATGTGATGGGAAAGTCCTTGTCAGCCTGAGAAAACAGTTGTGTAATGTATTTTCTCTTTAAATGAGCTTGAAAAAAAATTATCTCACACAAAAGCTAGTGTTTCAAACTGGCAAACACTGTCCTTATGTCAATGTGCATTTACCAGACATTGAGAATCCACCAAAGAGACAGTGATATTGCATTGTGGGAAATGTAGGCTCTAGTAGTAGGGATTTCAAGACAGGATATCTCAGAATCTGCTGCTGTGTTTAATCACTGGAGTACCGTTTTGAACAAGGAGCCAAAGAAAGGAAGAACTGAAATTTGTTTCAGTCTTTGTCACTTGGACACTTTTGTACTATTCTATAATGTTCACTTCTGGTTCTTCAGAATGCCTCTTTCCAAATGAAGTAAACATCGAGCACAACTCTAAGTAAAAACATCAAAATATATAGCAGTTGTATGGTGCCACACTAAACTGTACATAAAACATATATGTTATTAATTTATATAATTAATTTCATACAGTCACTGTATATTCATTCAAGATAATCGTGTCTGTTGTTGAAACCTTTGTTGTCGTGCCATCCACTCCTGTGAACTTGGATACTCCACAAGTGGTAGACAACATGCTACAGCAGACCTTTCATCTGTACCACCCAGATGTCAGAGTGAAGAGCCACTTCCATTAAGTGTGTGTCTTCCCACTATACAATTATATACAGACACACACACTCATGAAGCAGGCACATGGACACACACACATACGCAGAGTGAACCCCGGCCTCTGCTGTGAGTGTGCGCTGCTGCTACAAGACTACTCTAGTTTTTGTGTGCAGGAAGAGCAGATAGAGGGAAAGAGAGTGGGAGAGAGACAGCGTGCGACCTTTTAGAGTGCTCAGGGTAGGGAGCCCCTTTCCCTTTTACGGAACAGAAATCAGCAATTGACCTGTCACTTTTGCTCTGATAGCCATCTCTGGAAAGCAGGTCATGCACATATGTCTAAAGTGCCTCTTAACCGCATTTTATGAAGCCAGAAAATGTAATCCAATAATGATTTGACTTGCGAGAGAGAGCCAGCCAGCTGGGAGTGATAGCATGCACTGTTACCACCAATAAAAGCAGCTTGAACAAAAAAGGGCAAATTCCAAGTCCTTATTTAATTTCAGCCACAACAGTGTGACACAGATGTTGTCACTAAACAACAGACAGGCTGAATTCAAACACAGCAAAAAAAGTACTGGCATTAATTTCCATAACTGTTGATACTTACAGTACTTCAGTGTGTTTGCAGCAGAGGATTATCTGAATGATCATCATCATCTGCACTGAGGCAAACCATACGCTATCTGTTTTTAGACCGCCTCATTTAGACCCCCCCTCTTTCCCATCCCTCCCCATTCAGGTTCCCAAAGACAAATAGCATGGCACAAAACTAATTAGTAACCAGGAACTAGTTAGGAGATGCCCTTTGAAAAACATGTCCTGAGGCAGGATTTAAATATAGGGACAGAGTCAGTGACTGAGTGTGCCTAGGAGATCCCGGCCTCCAGGCGCGGCAGCACTTTGACCCCTGACCCTCATTATAGGGAGTGCATTCCTAGAGGGGTGAAACCCCTCACAGCACAAAGTACAAGGGCATGGGAGGACTGTATGGTTTGCACCGCACCAGCTGAGTGTGGCCTGGTGTGTCTCACTGCCCAGCCCAACTACAGGCTTGAGAAAATACAGAACAAGGACACAGGCTTTTGGAAAGTAATGGTATACAGTTGTTAACCCAGCAGATAAATACAAATTTTCATTTTTATACATCTGGTTTCACTCTATTGAAGTAAAAGGGAGTGGTATTCTGGAAAAAATGCCCTTCATGATTTGTAATCCCATCCATCTGAAATGGAAACCACTGTAGTTACAGCAAGAAAAAGAAGTGAGAAGAGGAGCAGTGAAAATGCTAACAACTTGCTAACTGAACATATCACTGAGTAGAGAGCAAAGTATCGAACCAGGCCTCAACAGATGAAGAAGATAATGAGAGAATGAGTTTATGTTTCTCTTGTGATATATATGTGTGTTTGTGTTTGTGCGCGCGTGTGTGTGTGTTTATGTTAGCAAGCATGCCCTTGACTATATATGCTTGCCTATATATCCCCTTAATTGCACACGTACACACACCCACACACTTACCCTGTCTCCCTCTCATGGGTTGATAACTCTCATCATTGCAAACAGACTTGGTTTACATTCATTAGTTCAACACTCACAGCAATCAGGCCACAGTGCCAGGGGCAATGGTCCTCTTTATAAAATCACATTGCCTAATAGCAGTGTTCTATAATTATATGCCATTAACATCGATCAAAATGTGCTCCTACATGCCATGCATATTAGCAGTGGATTTGGCACTTAGTGTTTGTACAAATGCTTTTCTTGTTCTTCAGTTAGTTAGCACCAGCTTGAAGATTATTGCCAGCATCTTATTTTTGTTTCTTGTGCTGCACTGTCATGTGAAGTGGTACAGTAGGGTAAGTGTATGTATTACAACAACATGTGTGTTTACTGATCTGCAGAGAGGCCTTGTGGTGCAAAACATAACAACACAATACCTATAGAGAAAATACAACAATGTGAAATGTCGTTGTCTGTTTGGTTGTGCATTGTGTTTTATTGCATTTAGGAAATTAATATCAATATTTTGTGTCCTTTTTTTTTTTTTTTTTGCATTGCTCATTTTTCAATTGTGTGTTGTCTATTGTTGTCATGTTTTGCACCACTGTTTGTTTTACATGTTGGTGTCACTGTAATTGAATTAACATTTTTTTGTATAATGCACCTTTATATTAAAAATAAAATAGCATTTTCCTAACAAACATAATTAGTTTATTGATCAAAACACAAACTCATAGTTATCATAGTGCACTAAGTTCAGCTTTAGATCTGTTGTTTTGATCATTCACTGTCACTAAATTACTTAAAAATATAATTTACTTACAGGGATGTGGGAGTGAAGACAGACTGCGATGCATCATCTGCAAAGCCAGGGTAAGTGTACTGATGTGTATTTTAATAGGGAGGTATTATCAGAATTCAATGAGATATTTGATGATGTCTCATTCTTTTAATCTTACTGTGTGAAATGTAGGTAGCAAGCATTTAAACAAACACCGTTTAAGTCATTAAACAGTGGCTGCATCTCACAAAGCAGATTTAAACAGAGCAGATCCATAATACTAATGAGCAATCAGGTCTTTGTTTTGCTCTGTGATTTAGCTGATTTGCCAGCAGTTGTGTTGCTTATGAGCTGTAAGCTGCCTTTTATTCCTTATTATTGCAGCAGAACACTCACTGTGGAGAAGGAGGGAGAAACATTACAATATTTGGCAAAGGATACAAGCCATGTAATGACAAAATCTGTATTCATTTCATGAGCAGAAATTAATCACGCTTTCCTTTGGTACATTCCTAATGCAAATTTTCCGTCAACACATTGTGTCTGGTGTTTGTGAGTTTATTTGTATGAAGTGGTGGAGCTGATGTGTCATCACAGATGGGGTTGCATGCTGGATAAGGTGGCCACATTACTAACCATCTCAGATTAGGAAGTATAGTGTTGATGTGTTGTATGTATTCATGCTTGCGCCGTGGGTCAAAGCATCACAAGCTGTCTACGCAGTGTTTTATTCATTGTTTGCGCTACAGCGATCAGTTGAAAATGTGTGTATGTATGGTAGGTTTCCACTCTGTGGAAGAAAATGTCACAGTAACTCTGACAACGACCTTTCAGTATTTTAAGATATTTTAAACATGAAATCATGCACACACACACTCACACATACACATACACACGCACACACACACACACACACACACACACACACACACACACACACACACACACACACACACACGTACAGTACCTATATTCATACACTAATGGAAGTCAGTGAAACATTTAGTGTGAGTGATGTCTCTGATGTTGTTATTCATCTAGGAACATGTGTTTGTCTACTTTTGGGGTCAAAGAACAATTGTTCTTGAGTGTGATGTTGTTTTTTATTTATAGAGTATACCATGTCTTTACATTAGGCTATATACTGGACTTTGTTACGAAGGAGGTGATGATGTTGATAATGTTGTTAGGCTCCAAGGGCAGAAGTCAAACTGAACTTTGAATTCTTTTGTACAGGGAAATATAATCAATAACAATTGTGCATATAATTTCATTTTTGTAACGTGGGATGTGGACATATTTGTAGTAACACCATTTGAGATTGGGGTGGGGGTTCTCCCTAGCAGCAGCTAACTGACATTTGAGAGTCATGGTTGCTAGGAGACATGCTTTTGTGGCGTCGTAATGATACATCCTCTGACGGTTGATACAATCACACATAGCATCGGTTATCAGTCATTAAATAGGAATTGGAGGACGCATCATGCTGTTTATTCTGCGTTCTGCTCAGGACGTGGTTGGTATTTAGCCAGGCTTATTAGCTTACTAGCTTTCACTTTCCAACAAGTCCAGCTAGTCTGCCTTGCCAGGCTAGTTAGCTTCTTTTCTTTGTCTTCGTTGCTCTTGCTCAAAGGGAGGGGTTTAACTAGCATGAGTTGTTGCAACAAATTCACATCCTCCCGGGATCTCTAAATGTGGATGTTGCATAAGAAATTGAAAACACACAAATATCTCCTTTTATGCAATATTGCGTGAGAAAAGCAAACTTTATTCTATATCTTTCGCTCTCTTGTCGTTTATATTGTTGATTTATCTTGCAGGTTTTTTGAGTGTCAACCTGATATTTTGATTCAGTCACTTAGCCAACAGTCAGCCAATCACAGGAGAGGCCCAGAGCATCCTTTCCTCTGATTGGCTCACTGTCCAGTTGTTACTAGAGCTCCAGAGAGAAGACTGAGAGAGGAGAACAAGATGCTTTGTGATGCTTACAACTACAACTATATCTTCTCATGGTAACTTCAGAGAAAGCACTGGGAAAGTGTCAAATGTGGGAAATTTAGCTCAAAATGTCATACATTATCACAATGCATTGAATACTCTGGATCAGAGCTTAGAGAATCTTGAATGATGTTGTTAACAGATTCCCCCCTATTTTCAAAATGAGGTCCCCTCGATGTTTCAAGAAAGTCTTTGGAAACACAACCAAAAGCGTCATGCTGACCTGCAGACTCTCCCTGGACTGTGATAATATAAGTCAGTGTTGTTTAAATAGGAGCCATTTTCAATTTTTCCTGTTTCCGTGCCAGTATTTGGCCGCAGGCAAACACGTTTTAGGTGTTACACCCTCCCTGCTCTTCTCTCACCTACGAGGGGACATTTCTTGTACTTTTGCACCATCTCCAACTGACTGTTGCACTTGTCTCCGTCTATTATACCGATGGCATCGTCATCAATTATTAATGGAAAGCAGTAAATGTCTGAGAGACATCCCACTGTGAGACCAAACAGCCACGAACAGGGGTTAGTGGCAGGACTGGTGATTGCTGCAAGTGGCAGCTGTGCCATTTAGAGAATGATTGTTGGGAAGCTTCTACTGTATTGATATGAACTCTGCTACAGTAAGTTAATGCATCATTATAATAACATTTTAATGTCTGCAGTGGCATGGCCATTTAATATTTGTCCACAGAGAGATGTATATGTAGATCAGGAATGACTGTAATGATGGTAGTGATAATCATTTGGTCCTGCTCTACTATCACTCTGTAATGCATTACTGCAATCACTGCTGGTTAACATTAAGAGGCTTTAGCCATTAAGACTTTGAGCAAGCAGTGCTCATCATATCATCTCCAGTTCAATGTTCATTTCATTTTCTAACCTTTTTTGTTGTTGTTGTTGTTGTTGTTGTTGATGATGCTGCCTTTTTCCTGCATGTTGTTTTCCTTTTTGCAACGGGGTCTCAAATGTGGGCCATTTGTATGAGTTATGCTAATTTGTTGGGGCAATGAATGCATTAATTTCATTAGCACATGGCCTCAAAGCAATAATTACCAGAGTAGGTGTGTCACAAGCAATCATGTTAAAATTTGCCAGTTAATTATTAAGATTTTGTTCTGAGGGACCTGGATTTGACATGAGTCGCCGAGGGAAAAAAAGAGAAGAGAAAGTTAATGCATTCCAGTGGCCGAGGCTAGGTGCTTGTTGTTGAACACTGTGGGGGTGGCCGTGGCATTGTGGGCCTACTGGCACGATTTTTGCATGTTGACAGCTCACATTCTGGACTAATTACCACAAATAGCAAAGGGCTAGCTGGTGCTCGGTCAATCCAGGAGGGTGTAATTATAAAGAAAGGGAGGTCCAGAGCTGCCTAATGGCCTCTGCTCCCTTTGATTGGAGTCCGGTGGAGAAGATGTTGGTGGGGAGTGTTGAAGGAGGAAGAGATTCACAGCTGCCTTCCTTGGCCCTGATTAGCCCTTGTCCAACACAGAGCTGGGGTCAGAAGGACAGACTATGTGTCTAATGATGCATACTTAATAAAAAACAGTGTTTCTTGGTACCAGGAGGGGTTTCTCACCTGATAACTGTAGGAGCTGTATTGGTATAATAGGAAACTGTTTTCAAAAGTAATGGGGTACCAGTGGCTTGCTGCTTCACTTCTACCATACCCGTTGGGTACAAAATTTGAATTTGAATTTCCTGTAATTTTCCTGAATATTAAGTATTGCTACAAATTAGATAAGAATTAGAAAATGAGCTTCATTAGCAATATATGGTAGCACAAGGAAATGACAAGTTCTGTTAATGTGACTGTCTTAAATTGGTTGTGACAGGTAAAGCTCACAAGTCCAGTTTCATATGACAGCAAACATAATGTCAGGGATTGTAATCCATTGTATGGCAAAAAGAGAGCACTCTAATCTAAAATGTCCATTACTCGTTAACAATAATGATGTCTATCTGAAATAACAATGTGCTAATTTAGTTTCTTAAAGACATGAACACCCAACTGGTTAATTGCCAATGCCAGTAGAAAAATGTCGACAGATGTGTTAATTTGGGTATGCCGACTCTGCTGTGTAGACAAGAGTCTAATTGAAAACTAAAAGCACTAAAAGCATGTCAACTCATTTTAAGTAAACATATGTGCAGTGACTTCTCTAGTGTATGACACTTTCCATGGCAACCAAACAGAGGCTGATGAGGACTTGACCATTTAGAAAACTGGTTTTATCAGTGCACCTTCAATGAAAAGTGGAGTTTCTGGCAGTGAGAGGTCTCCAGGATGTCAGAATTTGTTATACAATTGATTACTCATGGAAATGATTTGTAGTAAATCATACTGAATTAAGTAACAAATAGGAAACACAACATTTCATTTTTACATTAAACTACCAGTCAGAAATACAGTAGACATCACTGTATGTTGTGTGTAATTTTATACATTTATTTTTTTTTCTAAATCCAACTTCTACATAGACATTCATTGACAGGGAATATGTGTGAGTGTTTCAGTTTGGGAGCTAGTGTTTAATGTTAGTGACAGATTGTAGTCTTCCAGGGGTAAATGTGTTGTTTTCAACAAAAGATTAGAAGTAAATGCATTTTGAGATACTCCATAGTAAAGAATCAAATAAGATTTGTAGTTTTAGATATTCCGGCCGTTGACAAACAGTAGACATTTCAAATCAAAACAGTGAAGTCAGTCCAGACAGAGCAACACTGTAACCTGAAATCTTAGTTTTCACTGGCATTCATGCAACTTAAAATCTCCTGACACCATTCCCCAACCTTCCCCGCCCCACGTCTCTCAAGTGTCTCCTTAAAGGTGCAAGCATTTACACTCCCATCCCCCTCTTTGAAAAAAAATGTTAATCATCACATGATTTTATATGGAAAGCAGATTATCCGTTGATTTTGATGAATGCAGCAGCTGCCAGACTCTTCATTTGACTAAAAGCAGGACATTCTGCCGAGGCCTCTCGTATGTCACTAAGCCTCTGTCAGGACAGTGCTGTGACAGGAGATGACACATGAAAGGAATTCCTCCTCATGGCTTTCCCAGGACAATGGAGCATGGCCTTGAGGTAGTACATGTGTTTGTGTGAGTTGGTGTGTGTGTGTGTGTGTGTGTGTGTGTGTGTGTGCACATGTGTAGGATGGTTAGCAGTGAACCATTTCAATTCAACAATGGACACAAATTCAGAAATTGTTTTCTCCTCATATCTCTTGAAATAGTGTTCTTTCTTCTGGTATTTTACATGATTTTGTCACTTTCTTATAAACTTTCTTGAACTGGCATGAGCTTTTTATTTAAGGAAATATAAACTCTGTTGACACTGCACCTACTGTGAATAAGTTTCCAGTTTTAAACGGGGATAAAACTGTTTTTGGATGGATTTGTGGAAACCGCGTCTTCAAACCTCTGCGAGCGTGTTTCCAATGGCAATGACTGAGGTCTAAGAGCCAGAGCTGCTAAGAGACATGTTTACATGGTGTGCTACTGACATAGTCATTATCATATGTTCTATAACCACTGGTGCAAACCCACTTGTGTTATATTATTGATTCCAGTGATTCAAGACGTCTGTCCCTTTAAGCATTTGGGCGAACTAATGAATGCTGCAAAGTTTTCAGATGGTCACATTTTCAAAAAATTAAATTTGAATGCCAATTAATTCAGGTAATTAGAAAAGGTTGTGCACTTAACATTTCTCCTCTCATATTTAGTGTCTGTGTTATGTCACTTGGGAAATAACCTAGCAAGTTAGTCTGTACATTTGTTGTCATTGTATTTTAAGACGCCTTCTCTCTAGATTGGAGAAGGTCCGGTCAATGTCTGTGTTATACATTTTGGTGATACCACATATCCTACAAAAACAGCTTTAAATTTCATGCAGAAAGTGGAAGTTAGCAAACAAATTAAGTGAAAATATTGCAAGTGCATTGCTAGTTGCAACTTAGCACATTGGAAATTGGAAGCTTATTATCTTATATCAACATCTGCTGAGTCATGGACAGATCTCAGATATTCAGTGCTGTGTTCTTTATGCTTACATAATATACACAAAGATTTTATTTTTTTTTTTAATTTCAGTGTAATTGTCAAGCTGTACCCCCTTTCCTCTCTATAGTAATAGTAGGTTCAATGAAGCATCTGTATTGGATGTAAATACCAAACAAAATTTGAACAGGAATTTCTTTCTGGTTCAGACTGAAGAGCACAAGGCCAGCAGACAAAAGGCAAAACTACAATCTGGTTTTTGTGGATGAGTTTTAAAAATATATAATTTCCATCATTGAGGCTTGGTCTTTAATCAATATTTTTGAACAGCGAATACCCTCTCACCGGAGTAGTGGACCTTCAGAACAAAGCTACAAACAGCAGGACCTTTACCTTGGAAGTGGGACACCACTTATTTGGCAAAGTGGTCTTTGAGTTTTCTTCCAAAACTCGATTTTTATTCTGCATTAAACAATGTCTCATATGCAGGGTCATTTTGAGGGCCAAGACGACCATCACCCCGTCATCATTCATAGAGACAGAACATACTATACTTTGTGGGAGCTTACAAAATGGAGGGGTAGGGCCAAGGGCAGGAATTGGGATTGGGTTTTGGACTCTCCGTAATTTTAGCCTCTTTATTTAACCTCCATGGCCTCCTTTCCTTTCCTGCCATCCATCCCCAAGCACAATTCATTTGAGTTCCTGTTCAGAAGGGTACTGAGGCTGATTCAATTAAGTTCTCCTTTAATTGGCTTTCAGGCAGCCAAACTGAAACTGATGGAGAATTAATAACATCTCCAGTTGGTCTCCCACACTGTTTGCAACCAAGGAAACGTCCTAAAAATTGGAGGCAAAGTCGGTCCCATTTTCCATGTGTCTGTTTTGGTAGGTCGATAATACAGCTGTGAGGAAAACATGGTCACAGTTACTGTGTGGTCCCTTCTCTTGGTATGCAATTCATCTCTTTGTCAACACCCTTAGACGTTTAGTGCAAACTTTGTACCCACAAAAACACAGCAGACGCCAAAAACAGCCCTGCACAAGGACAGTAGATTTTACTATCCCTGCTTTTTCTAAAAGATGCCTACGGTTTTAAAATGTTTACTGCTGTCACATCCATCTATTAGTGATGAAAGATTAAAAGTCTATGCATTTCTTCTACAGTATGTTCTCTTTTATTTGTTGTGCATTGAAGCATGCTCTACAAATTAAACATGAGCTGAGAAAAGAGCTATTCTTCTGTTTGACAAGTAGATCTCTGTGGGTATGGCTCACTCTTTGTCCAGAGAGAGAGAGAGAAATCATTTGCAGATGCGTTACTGTTTAGGTAGCTAACAAAAGACGAGTTGTGAAATGGCAGGAAATGATGGCTGCTAAAATTAAGGTTTGAAGTTCACATATCATTAACAGCCATGAAATCAACTTTTCCTCTGACTATACTTTCCCCCGGAGTCTGCCTTTGTCTTCAAACCGCGCCAAAGCAATCATTATGCTCAGACATAATGCACCATAATGACAGTAATTTCAGTATCAAATTTTCAAATGTTCGGCCTTAATTCATTGTGGTTAAGTAGCTTAGTTGTAATTCACATTTTCTCTCCTTCTTAGCAGAGTGCTCCAGGAATGAGACATTCAAAGAAGTACAGGAGAGCACCGCATGCAGGATCATTTAAAAGCCTGTGTTCATTTAATGTAAACTTAATTTACAGTATCAATTACATGAGGTCTGTGTAACGTTCAGGGTTTATTAGCAGCGAAACAAAAGATTTTTTTTTTAATACCACAATGGTTGTTTTTATGGCTGTACATTTCCATCAAATACTCTATTATTATTATTTATATTATTATCAACAGCATTTTTTTCATTTTTTTTTTTCGGTTTTACAGATTTTTGTATCAGTAAACACTGTTTTTGTTTTGTTTCCTGCTTACAGTTGGATGGTTTGAGACAACATGATAGATGTCTCATGATAATGATTTGTTGGCTTTAAAAAGTGCATATAATACATAAGCAGCAGACCCAACAGGGCTTTGGTTGTCTCATCAACTGAGCCCATTTAAAGTAATGTGAGGAAGCAAACCAACAGAAAGTGCAGTAAATGTCTGCTATATCAGCTTCAAGTTTTTGCTGTTTTTGACCACTGCTAACCTTTCACATATGTAGCTGTTCATTAATCAACATTGTCCTCAGAGCAGACCTTGCTAGTGAGGATCAGTATTTTCATTATAAGGGCCCCCACAGCCATTATGCGCAGAATCTTTTGGTTCCAAACTGAGCTGTAAATTTTGAGAGAATCTGACACCCCAGCCCGAGGGTTACAGCAGAATGCTAACGAGGCCACAGCGACATTTCCATCACCATACAGTCAGTCGCACCATACATCAGCTCTGTGCCGAACATCTCCCAGCGACGCATGAAGTCAGTGACAATTTCAGACGTAACGCTTTATTAGTATCCCTCCCATCTCTGCCGTGTAATGAATAAGGCCATTTAAACAGGATTTACGATATCTTTAAAACTTGATTGCTTAGAATTTGAGAATTATTCATAAGACTAAAGCATCGTTTGTCATACAGCGAGTGCTGTTTTGGTGGGAACAAATGGTTTTGTTGTAGTTTTTGAAATGAACTCCCTTTCATCCATTCTTCAAATAAGCCATTTGTATGCATATATATCCATGCAAAGGCTGTAATTAAAGGGAATGTGGCTCTGGTGACAACTCGCAATCAAGTTTTCTCCATAATGCATTGTGCCACTACCCAGCTGAAGTAATAGATATCGATGTAAATGATTAAGAATACACACACGTTTCATATTACACTGCAAATTTTTGCTGAAACAAAGAAAACACTGTTCATATACAGACATGACTGTGGCTCTGAGGTGTAATACATGTCAGATTTGGTTTGCTTATGGGTGACCTCTGTTTTTTTTTTTGTTTTGTTTTTTCTCATTGAACAATACACTTAAGGAATTATATTATCTTCCCTTGAGTTACATTTTCATACTTCCACCATGAGAGGAAGAGGCATCCTCGCCTTGTTACAAAGATTATTGTGCTCAGCTCCTGAGGCAGTGTGACCATGCTTTGTGTGCGATGCCCAGATCATCTCTCAATTACACAAGGATCCTGAGGCAGAGGGTGGGGACCCAAGTGAAGGACCAGTTATGTCCACACACACACTGCTATAGCTTGGAGGCATGGCTTACTATAGCCACAGCCAGGAATGAGGCCTCTCAGGATAGATTTACACACAAATAAAACCAGTCTTATCTTGGCCCACATGTGAACGAGAACTGATTACACGGTCTACATTTCAATGCTCCAGATTAAATGGAGTCAATTTCCTATGGCCTATTTAAACCAATTTAAACCTGCAAACACAATGAAACCAAATCTTATATTACCACACCAAGATTTCAAATAAGTTAAACTCGCCACAGAGAAGCAGTTTGAGTCTGAGTTTTAGAGGTTGATAATCTGCACTGACTTTTAATGTTAATGTAGCATTGGTATACCTAATATTAAATACAAACACATTTTAGTTTCAAAAATAATGGGAATGCAAGCTTTCTTATACAGCAACTACCTCTTCTTCACACACTACATGATATTTTGCCTCATTATTAATACATACATCACACATTAATACATACATCACACACAGTCTTCAGGTACAAACGGGTTGGAAGTATTTGTGAGTTTATTTAGTGTATTTCCTCAACTCAGTTATTATTTTATTTTTAAAGGCCAAAGACACAACTCACTCAACTCACTGATCATAAGGTCAGTCTGATTATTTCAAAATTAATAAAACAACCTTCATAAATGGAGAGTAGATGTACTTTTAATTAGCTATCCTAATAATTGAACTTAATTAACTTAGTTGGAAATCAGAGAGGGTGACAAATTCATTTTATTTCACCCTCGATTCATCTGAATTGAGAAGTTATTCTGAAACCAAAGTTATTTATTGTCCATTTAATCTTTTTAAAACTAAATGTGTGTGTGTGTGTGTGTGTGTGTGTGTGTGTGTGTGTGTGTGTGTGGTGTGTGTGTGTGTGTGTGTGTGTGTGTGTGTGTGTGTGTGTGTGTGTGTGTGTGTGTGTGTGTGTGTGTGTGTGTGTGTGTGTGTCTTTTTCTCTCTCTATGTGTGTGTGTGAAGGGGACGCATGGACGCTCACACATGCGTTGGTGCGTTTTTAAAATCCCACACAACCATACTGCAGTGCCTCAGCAAAGCTCTTGATTAGTTGTGGTTTTATGTTTGGATGGTCCATTTAATTAGGTTATGTACGAGATAAAGGCCAGCTAAAAGTAATCACAAGGATTATTTACTCTTGTTAATTGAGGCTGCATCTTAACACCACAACTACTGTAAAGGTTAACGTTTTCTAGGTATATTATTTACCGTCCACACTCCAGAAGCTGCTCAAACCACACTCAGTGGAGGAGGAAGAGAAAACTCCACAGGTACAAAGAGAAAACGGAAAATGATTTGTAGCATAATATTGACAGTTGTTGAACTTTGGATATTTAACGGCCCTGCTCTAAGCCTTCTGAAATACTGTGCACCGCTCATTTTAATAATCTTACTTTGGCTCAGGTGTGATGTTCAAGTTTCCCGCAGCTTTAGGTGGGTGCAGCCCATCGCCACTCCTGATCTCTCCTTTAACGTACCACAGATAATTCCCCATGCACATGTAAATCTTAGAGCAAGCTTTAAAGTGAATTGAAAGGTAGATTTGAAGTGACATTGTGTGATTAATTCTGCCGCTCTCTAAATGACCCTTAGTTCTGTCTTCATAGGAAAGCTGTTCTAATAGTCTTTCAATAGTGATTAAAATTACAGAAATGTGAACCTGTAGGTTAATAAAAATGGTAATTTAACTAGTATCTGATTTAATTGACTCTGAAGAAGTACTTAAACGTGTTTGCACTCTGGAAAATCTACATGGCTCAGTGGCAAAGAAATTGGAATATCCAGCTGTCAAGATAATAAATTTGACTATTTCATCACTATAATCTTCATACAATCTCCCTTTGTGCTGGTTTCAACTGCTCTCAGCTAATGTAATAAATCACCTCCATATTTGGAATTATTTCATTTAGTGTATAATATTTTAGCGTAATTGTAATATACTCAACAGAACCCAAGATGTGGTGATCCACCACCTTTGCAGATTTAAGATTTGGAAAGTTTAGCTCAACTTTCCACCTTACATCAAACTTCTTATCATGAGAATAGTGCTTGGTTGGTAAGATTTTTTAGACTTTCTTCAGACTTCATGGATCATTTTAACTCCCCAAACTCATCCATTCATAACCAGTAGGTTGAAAATAAATTGTTAGTCTGACAAACTATACAGTCCAAGTACGTAATCCTGAATAAATTCTGAGTATTTCCAGAATATTTTAATGAAACATTTTATAGGGTAGGGTAATACAAGTCAGAATGTCAAAAGTTTTGGAACAGCAAAATTTTTTTGTTTTTTATTCAGTTTTTTTTATTTTTTTTATTTCAGTGATTTAAAATTAAAGCAGAAGTAAGTGGTCCGGTCGTTTTCGCTAATGCTGCGTTCCAGGCAGGCTTTTGAAATCATAAATTACAGCTTCAAGTCACAACTTACGACTTTGTAGCGTTTCAGGCAACCCACTCGTGTTTTTCCGACCTGTTTTACCGGTGAAAGTCACTATAACGGCCACTCGTAACTTCCGACCGGTGAACCAGATCGAACTGGTACAACTTCACGGTCGGAAAAATACGAGTTTCCTTGAACGCACCATAACAGTCCTCGTCCCTACGTCGCCACATTCACGGCGTCCCTTGGCTGCACACACAGCCCTGCATGCCGTTCTCTCTCCTCATTGGATAAAAACTGTAGGATACGATAAATGTTTTCTCTTCGGCTCAGAGCAGAGCAGAGTGACTGAGAGACCCGTGTTTCAGTCCAAACACTCTATGTAAGTGATTGCTGTCGGAAGATATAACTATTTATACTAATATAGACTTATATTAACACAAATATATCACTTACTTCTGCTTTAACAAAGGCAGGCACTAAACTGGCCATGGTGCAACAAAAAAGAACAAGCCTGGGTCACCAAAATCTGAAAAATCCTGCAGATTTAATGAAAAACAGCCATTTACAGGAAGGAAGAAACTTGTGATCCCTTTTTATTAATTGTTTGTACACTTCTTATAAGTGCAGATATAAATAAATACTAGTAAAAATAAAATGTCACACACATGGTCATGGAATCACGTGCCCATGATTGCACATCCCTACCTGGCTCACAAACCAGATAATTCATTCAGGAGTATAATTTCTCCTTTTTTCATTTCTTATTTATATGATGCCAAAAATATGCTCCCAGGGCTATCATTTTTCTGTAGCTGTTTGCAAAACCAGAGCGGTAAGAGGATTTATCTTCTTGACCCATCACACAAAGACAATGAGCTGCAGAATAGTGGTGTCCAACTGGGAGGGCGGAGGGTGGGTACACCCACCCATCCTCAGGCCTCCTTCTAAAGACAGAATCATGTTACAGGTGGAGAGACCCATTACTCTTGTCTGTATCAACTCTCACTGCCTTTCTAAAAAGCCTGTGCATGTGTGTTGGTTGCAGGGATTACTGTATGTCACTGTTGTGTATCTGGCCTGTTTTGACCAGTCGTGGCTTCAGGTTTCAAACTGTATACAGCATTATATATCTGCAGTGGCAGTGGCAGGACAAAGTGGCTTGTCCCTCTCACTCCAGTAAATATCAACACAGTATCAGCCTTTGCATGCAGACTTGAGGAATACAATGGTGTTGCAGAACTCTTCACTTTTTAGGTGCCATTTGCCCCGGGGCTAGGGCTAATGGTTTACTCACTCCCCGACAGGCCCTCGGGCTCCAGGTAGTCTCACATTGTCAAGCTGCTCTCATTAACTCCTATAACTCCTGGAGAGATAATGGTCAGACAGTCACATGTTTAGAGGTCTTACATGTGGAAGTGCAGTACACTGACAAACATGTTTACAGACTGAGCTACACAGATTATAGTTTTTATATTGGTCTTTATTTGGAGACAACATTTTATATTGTTTATTTGATCTGCCCAGTGGGGGTGTTGTACCGGGGTGGTGCACGCACATAACAAACTGGAAGTCAGATTGATTATCAATAGGTAATTAAAAAATATGATTATTATAAAAATTAAATGACACTTGACTGCAAAAAACAAACTGCAGAACATATTTATTGACATCAATGTATACCTCTCTCTGACCCACTACATGCAGGGCATTGGTCATTGTTTTTACAATGTCATATTGAAATACTATGAATTGGATGATTTTTTGTTGTTCTATTGTTGTTTCACAGTGTATTATTAATAATAGTTAGTTGACCATTTAGATCAGTAGAGAATACATTGTAAATACTTATTGAAACAATGTTAGGTAGTCAAATAAACCTTTCTCTTTCTTCTTTTATGTTTATCTTTTTGTTCTCCCTCTCACCTCAGCCACTTCCTGTATCCATCCAGTTGTATAATTGCAAAATACTTTTTATTTTATCCCTCTAATTATAAATATTCTATAATTTGAATTAAGTTAAATTAAGAATTTTTATATGTTGTAGTTGATGAGCACAAGATTGATATACGTAGATATACAGATCATTTGTTTTATGTTTTATCTAACTGCTGCTCATTAGTTATGTTTCCATTAAAATAAGTGTTACATGAATGACTGACTACTTACTTAAAATACATTTTATAGTGTAATCATCTACCTCTGTGAGAAGATATTGGTGCTGTCGTGATGATCAAGCAAGCCTGTAGTGTTTCTATCAGCTGTAGTAGAGGGAGGTGACAGGTTTGTGGTTGTGTAAGCCCCCAACAACTCTGCTCTTTGTGTTTTCTAATGGATCAGAGTCTCAGTTCAGCATGAAAGTTTTACAGTGGAGGCAGTGGCAGAAACTGTGGCATCAGGTTGTATGGACAAAAAAATCATGAGCTTTTGTTGCATATTTTCCTTAATTGATATGCAGAGACCTTTTTCACATGTATTTTCACATGTATGACAGCCTTAATGAAGTCTGGTGCATGTTACCGACACACTCAGCCTCATACAGTCCTTCATCTCAGTCATGTCCACACAGGCCTTGTTAAAAAACTACATTTATAATTGGCAACTAAAACTGAACTTCATGGATCTTTTATTCAACATATTTACTCTTACCCATTCTCCAATGAGCTTGTTCCAGTGCTAGTTCGGAGCCAGAGCCTGACTTAGCACCACTTCTTTGCTTTTCAACCACCAGCACCGACTCCTGGCTCTCAAAACTGGTTCCAGTCAAGCACCAACTCCCTGCTGGTCTAGAGCCAAGAAACAGTTTTGCCAGGGGCTGGGGTCGGGGTTAGCTGACCAACAGAACCACCACAAAGATATACATAATCAATATCTCATTACATCTGTCTAACTGCTATGTAATCGGTGCAAGCATAGTCCAAGCTAAGTAGCCGAGCTACAGGCTATGGCAAACAACGGCTAGCGTTCATCTGAATCAAAACGTAATCACGATGAAGATGGCTAGCCAGTATTGTTGTATTTTCCGGTTCTGGATTACAATGTAGGCTCAGGCCTGTAAAGACAGGAGCAGCACCTGTTTGGGGAGTGTCGCTCTGACTTGGCTCCTTGCCAGTGGAAAGACAAACTGGTTCTTTGGTCACTCTAGGGATGCACATGATTAACCGCGTAACCATTAACCGATGACAAGGACTTTGTCCGATTAATGCTATCGGTTAATTTTTTATTTATTAGCTCCTTATGTCATCAACTCATCATCATTTTGGAAAGATACAGTCTTGAAGGTGGGGAATGATTTAAATGTAGGTAGGAATGATTTAACAAATGTTAAATGTCTATTTTTTGCTTGGAATTTGCTGTAGGTGTGTGTATATGGGTGTAGATCGCATGCATGCTTGTTTGTTTATGTAAAGGTACTGTATATACATATATTTACATGTATGGTGTAAAGGTTAGGGCATCTATAAGCTTGTAGCTTCAGCCCTGACCCTTTCGATCAGCCATGCAGCCCTGCTTTTAGAGGGATGTGTAACTGTTTTTTTGTGGTTCTATTTATTTATTTTTTGCTGATCGAAACAAACTCAAACTCAATGCAGCGCAGTCCCCGTGAAGGAAGGTCAGACAACAAACTCCTAGATGTGCATCACCTGTAACAACGACACTGCAAAAAAAAAAAAAATTAAAGCGCTGGTTTACCTGCAGCTCCACAGAGAGTTGTCAGAGTGGCTCTAAAAACAGTTAAACATTGGATGATCTAACCTCCATCTGAGCTCCGATCAGCTGAGCCAGAGCTCAGTGGATGTGGCGCTGCTCAGCTGTTGCAGCGCATGTGTGTGCGTTTCACACCGGCCCCTGCGAGTGTTTTAATCTCACTGGTTAACGGTTAATAATTGGTTAACGAGCGTTGGTAATCGGTCAGGAAAAAAAAACATCAAAATGTTCATCCAAGTTAAACCAGCTAAGCACTGACACTAGCACCAGGTTCATTTAGGTGGAAAAGGGGAATCTGTGTCTCATTTAACATCAGTCTCATGAGCTCTGAATATTCGTTTGGCCTGTAAATTTCCTGGATCCTCTCACAGTCACCTGTTCTGCCCTTTCTCTTTTAATCTTGATTAAATATGCCACTCTCTCTGTTTGACAGTGTTTGAGCTGCTGGACTGTTGCTTAGAGAAATATGCACCCAGGCCTATAGGACTGTGGACTGAATTATAGACTGCTAATCCAACTTGAGTTCGTAAAACACAGTCTCAGATAGAGGCAGTCACTTTGTTAATCTACTCATCTATTTATAAACCTTACAGCTGACTCACATTAAAATCTTCTGTTCTGATCTGGAAACTGGTGAGAGCAGACATAGCTGTCCCAGTTGTGTCACAGATAAAGACAAACAAACCAAGAGGCAGCACAAGGCAAGACAACACAAGAAACACAACACCTGTACAATCTAAATGAATTTGGTAAATAGTTGTGTAATCCAAAGAACTGTATCTGTTTAGAGATTGTAATCTTAGAGTCTTGTTGAGACAATCACAGAGGTGTTGACTAGACTGGTTTGAACTCAGAGCCGCAGCCACATGAGGTCATGTCCTCAGTTCTTTCTGTGAATCGACTGGTTTTACTCACTAAATGTCGAGAGCTTCCATTCCTTAAAGGGACATTGTGTAATTTATCCTGTTATCTATTCACGAACATTGATTATTTCGTTCAAAAGTCTGTTTTTCATTAATCAGTAATCCCCCCATCAACAAACTGAAGTGTTCCTTTCAGCTCTGATTTGCCGTTCATATCATTCATATCTACATGGAGCGGGTAAGCTCGGTGCTGGCTGCCATGTCGTGTCGCCATGTTTTTACGTTCAGTGGCAGCGTGACGGTAGGAAACCACGGAAACTCACCGGAGACACCGGAGCTGTCGGCTCAGGTCGAGGTGGCGTCTGTGAAAAGTCACCGTGGTAACGCAGTGAGGAGGAATGGAGCGTTACACTGATGCTGCATTCACCTGCAGTCGGGCAGACGGCCATCGGTAACAAATCAGATGTCATTTTAGTCACAGAAGTCGAGAGAAAGCCGGTAAAACGTGGGTCAGGTAAACAATACCACATCGCCATGACAACATATTGTCATGTGTATTGTTTTGCCTCGTGCTGACGGACCACTTGTTTACATAGAGGCTTGTTTATGCAGCGGCTGTCGTCCATCTGCCGTCTGCCCAATTTCACGTGAATACAGCATGAAAAATATGATTGAGTTGCTTGCGATATACAACCACAACGCTAGATGGGAGTAATTCCTACACAATGTACCTTTAACAAAAATCCCACACATGTTTGTTCAGAGATAAAAATTTTACACCCACTCAACATAGTGACTAGTAAGTAAACTTTCCCTTTAGAATCCCCCCTGTATTTTTGCAAAACAGAATTTGGGGTTTTATAAATGTTTTTGTTGTTTTTACAAAAAATGTAAATGATTATAAAATTAAATGGGTAAAACATGTAATCCAAGTTTTGAAAAATTCAAAGTGATGACTGTATTATTTAAAAAATATATATAATTTCATTTATTTATTTGGTTTGTTTGTTGTTTGTTTTTGTTAGTCAAATCAGATTCATAATTATTTTTTAAACTGTCAGTATTGAGTGAGAAAAAATAAACCTCCATGTCGTTCGTGTTGCATGCTGGAACTTTACAACAGCAAACCCTCCCACCACTGTCAACCAGTCTGAAAGAGTTCTTTCTGGAAATAACAGTGTGTTTTAAACAGCATAGAAAAGTAGAATTTTACACACATACAACACATTTCCTCTGTTCTGTTCTCTTCTTCTTTTTGCCCTGTACTTGTGCTTGTTGAGGTTGAAAAGATTAGAGGAAAATAGTGCATCATAAACTGGCTGCAGGCCTCGGGGCAACAGTGTCTGCTCTAAAGCTGGATAATCTCATATCAGTGTGGCATGTTCATTTAGCTTAAAAGATAGGACCGTTTTAGAAGCACCTCCTTAGGTTATTATGAAGCTTTTCATACTCAAGATGATAAACTCATTCTGGCACCTGTGTAATTTACTAATGACACATGATTTTAGCCTGCACTGACTGTGAGCCGAGGAGGAATTACAGTGCACTGCAGAGCCTCTGCAGATATGCCAGCCACTGACACTGAGACAGAACCTGGTTGGGTTGTGTTTTAACTTCTTTAATTAGGTGTGTTTACTCTGTATTTTATTTGCAGAGATCATGGAAGAGCCCGGGGAAAGGTAGATTTAATTAAGGGACACTGATGAAAGCACACAGCTCGTACATTCTCCAAAGTGTTTCCTCTGATATTGCTGCAAAATATCCCGATGACAGGTGGTGCTGGGGAGGAGTTGACACGGCTGTGAAATAGAACGATTTGGATTCATTCTCACCATGTGTAGGTGGGAAAGTGTTATAGGTCCTCTGTTATATATCACTGAACCCGATTTTACCGCTAAATAAAAACCCATTTAAATACACAATCTAAGTTATGCATCACAGTCGGATTTTAAGAGCAGAAACATAAAAAAATGTGATTACACATAAAGGAATTCTGATGGTTGGTGAGATAGAGGGAATGTATGAGCAGCTTTGCAATTAGCAAGTGCAGGCCTGCCACATTGTCAAATGCCCTCACGCTCTGTCTCTGCGATAATTGTCACAGCCCCTCTCTTTTATTACAATCTGTCATAGAGTCAACCATATTCATTATGAATTCTTATCTGCTAGTGCTTTAACATTTGCCAGATGGCAGGTTGGTATCAAAAGCTAATAATGATGTAGTAAGGAAATTAAGACTTTATCAAAAGCTACTTAATGCCGGAAAAAAGGAAAATCAAAATACACTGATGCATTAGTTGATCCTTGATGATCCCATCTGTGAACGTGTAAAAGGTGAATCATCCAATCTTATAGTCACATAATATGCTAATGACTGTATGACTGTGGAGAGCAAAGCTGAAATTAGATTGGGTTTAGCTTAACTAATCTTCTTTGGTCACAATTTAAGTTTGATTTAGAGAAGGATCCCATTTTATATACACAGATCTAATCTGCTTTTTAACCAACAGCACAGAATCTACTGGTAGGAAATGTAAAGGCACCATTACATTTTTAGAGTAAGATTTTAGCCTCACAAAATCCACACAGCTTTAAACCTATCAGACATTTCATTTAACTACCAATTCCCAACAAAGGGATTTACCTTTGCCACAAGCTGCAGGTGCACCTGTCTAATTAATACATGCACAGAATACCTAACTGTCTTCATAACAGAGCGAAGTCTGTATGTTATTCAACACATGAAATCACGTGATTTTAAAGGCAGCAAATGCACATAAAGTAAGGAGAACAAGCAAATGGATTTCATTTGACTAATCTGGTGTTTAACAGGAATCGGTAACTAACATGCTTCATGTTGCTTTCAGCTCATCGTTAGGTAACAGTGAATCCAAATCATTTGAGGAGAGCTTTTACATCAGTGAATAAAGGGAATGTGGGTTTGGGCTTTTCAAAGGAAAGTCTCTGCTCACCAATAACTTGTGCGAGAATGGATTCCTAAATCATGTGTGCATCAGTGCACCCAGTTTTAGACCCCACAGCAACTACAGGGAGGTTGAGTGACATGGAATTACTGGATTACATATAGGTGACCCGCTCTGGCGAAATGAGTCGGAAGTCGCAACGTTCTATTTTTAGATAATCAGCTGATAACGTGGAAAATCAATAAAAACTCAAAAAAAAATTTTTTTGCTAATTTCAAAGAAATGACATTCAAAAACAATCTCCCAAAGTTTCATAGTCCAGATAATTGAGGAAAGGCACGTAAATGACTGTTGAAGTTGACTTACAACTTTTAACCCTCTAGAGAGGAGCACAACATTAGGCTAAATAACTTCTGAACCTGATAGGGACGAGCTGTAAACTGCATCTGAATCGTCAGATTCTCCGCTTTCCGAGGGTCCTTGAATGGTGCATTTATGACAACAAGGGTAGCCACGTGAAATCACAGTAGTACGGGGCCAGATGCTCAGCTGAGCGGTAGCAGCGATGCTAAACCGAGCGTTAGCATCGATGCTAAACCGAACGTAGCATGCTAACGCTTGCAGATGTTTTACTAAACATGAAATATCTTCTGAACCGTTTATGATAGAGACGAGCTGTAAACAGCATCTGAATAGATACACTCTGCTTTCCGAGGGTCATTGAACGGTGCCTCTACAAGGTACGTGTAATCACATGGTACTGAACAGACGCCAGACTCACGGAAGGCTTTAAACCAGAGACGTTCTAAATTTTTTGAACGCATTTTTCTCAGGTTTTCAGTTGAAAGCAGTGAGTGGAAGACCATAATTAAAATCGCCATATCTTAAAAACTATCCAATGTATGACTTTGACTAGGGTATCATTTTAAAGCTTATTTTCTCCTCTTTCCATTGATACCAAAATCTCAATTTTGAAATTTGGGTCACTGCGACTCATTTTGCTGGATCAGGTCACATAGGAACTATTTACCTTAATTCTCCTGTGGAAACTGTCCAGGTTGGCCTCCAGTTGTGGCAAAGGTGTCAGCCACATGCCAGGGTTCTTATGTTATATGTTTACAAGAAGGAAAGAAAGAGGTGGGGCCAGAGGCTTACTGTTGTATAAGACTTGTCGGTGAACTGTTAGCTATAGTTTCTTATTTATCTGTGTTGGCTCATTTAGTCCCTTCAGGCATTTTGTCCTCAGTGATGTCATTTTATTGGACACTGTAGCTCTTCCTCTATCGTTGGTCAATATCAGGAAATTTTAGCTTGTGAACTTACTGCTGATATTATAGTGATCTGGTAAGGTGCTACTATCTGTAGTATCTGGAAAAAGAAAAAAAAACAGAAGGAATCTGGATGAGTAAGACATGCGTCTGTGGCACTATGTTGTATAAAGTATGAATTAAAGCTGTAGAAATGTACAATATACTGAATACTAAAATAGCAGTAAATAAATAGGCGGTATATGACATAGTATAGTATAATACAGAGGAGTTTGCATTGTCAGCATGCAGAAATGAGGAGATTTTGAGGGTTCTTATGAATATGTGACAAAATAAAACATTAGAAATAAGAAATGCTTGCCTCGCTTGTACAAGCCCATAACTCTGTGATACTAATATTATTCTTACCTAACATGCAAGTAAAGCCTGTTGTTAACACGTCCTTCTGCTTGAAAAGTAGGCCCACAACAGAGGTAGAATTTCAGCAATGCAAATAGCTGAGAAAATGAGGCTCCTGGGAACAAGAGGTATGGTCCTAGATTTCCCTCCTTCAGTGACATCTTGAAGAGTTCAGGAGTTATGTGCCAAAGTTGTGGAAGATAATGTCTGATGACATAGACTTTGTCACATTTTTCATCCACTACTATCCAGTCCCATTGCATTCTGATCACACCTCTTCGGGCAGATAACTATTTCCTCAGGATTAATGTCCCAATTTCTGCATCCTCCAACACATCACAGTTAATGACCTTGATTTAAATCACGAGACGGTATGTAGGAACTCATATTACTTCCAAACAAGAAAATAGATCAGCCTTTAGGTGTTGTTTTTGTCTAGCCCTGTACTATGCAACTTTTGCCCTGCACCTGTGAGTGAGAAAGCCGATCACCTCCACTCTCGCTCTGATTCATTCAGCGCTGGTTTACTAAGCTGGGACACCTCGCTCATACGTACACTGTTTATTATATCTTTTTTTTTTTTCTTCACTTTTAAGGCGAACCTCTGCATGCTGTTTGATTGCTGGAGCTTAAACAGTTTGACACAGTGAGAAATCATGTAGGTTATGTGGCTTTACAAAAGTGAAAGGTATGATAAGCTCAGGGGATGAATTAGTGATACTTTAAAGCTTGTCGTGTGTTTTTCAAAATTTCCAATGATTCCCAGCATCTAAGCTAAGCTGATGACAACATCACAAAAGTCAAGGCAGCCTGTTTATACTGTAGGCCTATAAATGATTTCAGGCTGAAGGTGGGTTGGGCAGGTGGGGGTGAAACCTATGTGTGACATTCAAATTACACAAACACCGCCCCCTCAAAAAAAAAACACACACTCTTTCCATCTTTCTCCTTTTCTTGATTTCACACACATAACCCACCTGCAGATTTCCATTGGATGGCAGTAATTCTAAGCCTAACACAGAGACACCATGACACCTCTGTACCGATTGTGGAAAATGAATAAAATTCACAACAAAATCCATTATGAGAGCAAGTTTTGGGAAATGACACTGTGCTGATTGTAATTAAATTTAATACTGTAGATAAAATTGCAGCAAGGTAATAAAATGTTTCTTGCATCATGCTCCCTTGGGTTTGGAAAGGCTCTGGTCTGTATTTATTGTTCAAGTTGCTCAAGTTTTCTTAAAAATAAAATAATTATATAATATATATAAATATATAATCCTTTATAATCTCTGAAAATTGCACTTTTATTGAAACTTTTCATAAAATGGGGAAAACAATTACACATTCATTAGTTTAAATGTGTGTGTGTGTGTGTGTGTTAAGTGAGGAGCAGAGTCCGGAGATAAAAACAAAAAACTAACTCACTTTCTTATGATCTCTTTGCTGCCTCACATCTCTTTTAGCTTAAGGCCTGGACATAAACATTTAAAATGAACCTCAATGGAACCATTGTAATCAAGGGATTAATTTGGGACAAATTAAAACCACCATGTATTAAGAAATAGCTAAAAGGTTTTCTAGTTACCTAGGGCTTCTGTATTTTCAGGCACAACCTACTTGTATTCTGTAGTCTTTTGTCTGTGTCTATTGAAAGTGTTGATCCATGAGAAGATGTATTTGTAGTTTTAAGAACCAAAAACCATTTGAATGTACAGTGGTTTAACTTCTCTTTGGAGCTGTTTTCTGACAAATGAAAATGACAATAGAGGTGAGTTCAGGGAAAATAAAATGTTGCCAGGTTGGGGTGAGGTTTGTGGCATGTCTGAGAGTGATGGCTGCTTTGTTGTGACATCATGAATGCTACAGAAGTCCTCTCAGCTTATTTTAAGGCTCGGTTATTGAATACAGGCTTTAAGCATCTTTCTGTGGACTGTGTATGTTGTGTTTTTCATAATCAAAAACTACATCTACCTGTATAAAATATGTGACCTTAAATTCTCCATTACCTGGCTATGGGATGCTCCAGATAATAGGCACACAGATAAATGATACAAGGATATTTCTAGAATGCATGCTTATGTCATGTTAGCAACAGTTTGACAGTTTTGACTGTGACAGAAACCCATTTTGATTGAGTACTCAGATGTCAGAAACAAGTTAGTTTATTAATTGTTAACACACATTAGCTATATTTTCTCAAAGGACATGCAGATGAATTTTGCTCTGCCATTTTCTGATGTGATGTGATCTGTTATGCAACTGTTATTTCCATTTAAAAATGTCACTGTATGTTACTAAGGAGACTTAAACTTTCCATGACTAAATGTAGAAGAGGAAATCTCAGAGTTTAACTGTGGAGTCAAAGTCTGCCTGAGACAAAAAAAAAAACAACCCAGCACCATCTTACACAGCATGACTACGTGATCATGTGTGATTTGGACACAGGGTGCATGCATTTGGGTGGGTTTCTTGTTTCTTCTTTTTATTAGGATCCCCATTAGCTGCAACTATTCCTCCTGGGGTCCGAAAAAAGCAATAAAGTACACAAAGAACACAAAATATAACAACATACTGTATGTTGTATAACAACGCGTTAGGAGGTAAAGCTTTGGACGTGGCGTTATAGTGTCACGTAACACTGCATTTATCACATTTTCTGTCAGCAAGTTGAAGGAGTATTAAACGGCTCTTACTATGAGTCCAATCTGTTGAGACATTATTTCAGTTTATCTACAGACGTATGCTGTTTGTAAACTAGTCATATATGTGAAATAAGATTCAATGGTGTTTGGCTCACTTGATAAATCAATAAGGATTTTTTTTTTAGATTTGATTTGAAAGACAGGATTTTGTGTTCAAGCTATTCCAAATCTCAAATAAATCAGATCTGTTCAAAGAATGTGCAGAAAATGGGTGAATGTATGAAGTCAAGTGCTCCAAGGCGCAGCAGGTTGTAGTGACGCATGTGTGACAAAGCTGAATGCAGGCCTGTACAAAGCCAACTGACAACAGCTTTAACTGTTATGAGAGCATTTATGGCATTTATTTCCATAAGACAAGTGACTAACAAACATGAGTCATGTGTTGTGTAGAATGGCTCCAAATGTGATGTTACTGTGATACAAAAATCATCCCCTGTGGGGCGGCTAATATTACATACAGAGTTTTTAGACTCCTTCACTTTTGTCCCATTTTGGTAATTGCAGTTAAAAGCCAAAATGTTTAAAATGTGTGTGTTCACCCATCATTTTCTAATAAATAACCCAATATAAGAGAATCTATTGAAAGATAAATTGAAATATCACACTGAAATACACATTAAGACCTGCTCTTGTGACAAATGTACCTCTTTTTTCTCTCGATCATCTCTGGAATGTTTCCACACGATACAGACCATCAGAACAAAAACCAAAGCATGAGGTCAAGGCTACTGCTTATTACTGTGCATGGCAGTACTGTGAGTTTCTCACCTATTCAAATTGAGGATTCAGGGTACAAGGTCATTAGTAAGAGAGATGACCAAGAACCTGATGGTGACCTGGCTGACCTCTATGATCCTGTGTGGAGATGGAGATTCTAAACTACGTACATGCCTCGTTTCCTCCAAAAATGACCAAAGGCCAAACAATTTTGTTCACTTTTGGTCTCATCTTTTTAGCCAAAAACCTTTCTGTAAAGGTTTTCCTGCTTACAAGACAAGCGGTTCTAGTCTGACCACACTGCTATAAAGCCCAGATCACACTCGTGTCTCTGAGCTCAGCAGGCAGTTCCTTCCTCCTCATGGTTTGGTTGTTGTTCTGGAGACTTTCCCATTCACATCCAATCAGAAACATCTTTAAGTTGAATCAAGTAAATAGGAAGCTCCTGAGGCAATTTTCAAATCTCTGATCAAAATGTCTGAATACTTGGGATATTTTTAAAAAAGAAAAGAAAAAAGTGTTTTTTACGTATTATAGCATAAGGCTGGAACATATCACGGGTAAAAGTGGAAGATTATGAATATTTCCTCTGCGCTCCCCATGAGATAATCTCCCACCATACAGATCCATCTCAATAGACGATTAGTTGTGTAAATTCATTCTGAATAATGGAGATCTGTTTTGTAGTTTGCTAAACAGATATACAGATATGTGGTTTTTTTCTGTTAAGGTCTCATAGCTGTAAACAAACACATCTGGATTTAATCACATAAGGCCTGAGGAGTTTGACTAATCAGTCTGAGTAACCCAAGTAAACTATTGCAGATGTGAGATAATTGCAGAGACAGGCCTCTCCAAATAACCTCATTTAGATTAGCACAAGTTACTCAGTCAGTATGAGGGGTGATAAGCAGGTTGATGTGCAGCTGACCTCTCTCATTGTAACATGACCTGCTGCAGTCTGTAAAGGCATCTGCTATTGTACCACATGGATATGCGTTCAGAGTTTGGCCTCTGTATTAATTACTATTAACACACTTTAAATCTTGGAGCTTGTTGTTCAATGAAGAATATGTGTTGTTGACACACATGCAGGAGATCTTGAAAGACAAAGTGACTTTGAAATGCAAGCTGCAAAGTATCCTCATTAACAGTGTAAAATAGGTTTCTCTCCAAAGAAGTGACAGAAATAGTGTAATACTGGGCTTCATGGGTAGATATGCTGGCTAATTGGCTCTTTAAAAGAAGGTTAAGACATTTTAAAGGCCTCAAATTGGTCTTTTCTCCTTCGGAGCAAGTTTGGAGTGCCAGAAATAATTAGGGTGGTGCTGATTGTTATGGAGCCTATATCACACTAAGGCAAAACAGACAGCAGGGAGGATGCCAGAGGAAGCTTTATGAGTCTCATTTGGCGTAAGCTGAACTGAACACTCATTATAAACTGTATAGGAGATAGTCAGCAATACAGATTATATAACTATCTGGAGCTTTTAAAACAACCATTAGCAGGTTCTGAGTCATTATTGGAGGAACTGAATTTCTTTATGGAAACACTTAGTCTTTGCATGACGATGTCTTAAGCCACGAAGAAACATAAATGCAGTATGAAGAGTCTGCCTTCACCACAAAAAAAATCATATTGATCGTTTGACATATTTAACTTGTTTTTATTTTGTTTTGTCTGCTTGTCATTTGGAAGGCATGCAGGAGAAACAACACACTAAACAAAACACTATTGTGTGTATATCCTCCTGAGACCCTGCGTCCTCATACGAGGACATTACATTTTTGCCTCTTAGCACCATGATACTCCATTTTTAAAAACTTTGACCTATTAGCCACATTTATGGACACTGCCTGCACCAACTTATGGTGATATCACAAATTACACCAATTTCTTTGGGGGAAAAAAATGGCGGGAATTTCAGCCGGAGCCTTCTATGGCAGTTGCCAGAAGATAAAAGACCAAGATAAGAATTAAATCCAAATTTTATGAATGAAACCAGTGTATTTATGTACAACAATGTCTCTGTCTTCATATGGCATTAAAATTTGACACATTTTAGTAATAGTAGCAGACTAGGACATCAATAAATGTCACGTCCTCGTTTGAGGACGTTGGGACTATGTTATGTTATTAAAGTAACATGTTGTTGTCTTTTTTTGTGATATCACCACAAGATGGCACAGGCAGTGTCCCTAAATGTGGCTAATAAGTCACTAGGTAAGATAAGTTTTTAAAAATGAGAGTATCATGGTGCAAAGAGGCAAAAAATAATGTCCTCGTATGAGGATGCAGGGTCTCAGGAGGATTCACATTTCTTTAAAACTACTTGTTATTACTTGACCGTTCCACTTCAGACTGATAGTACTTGACCTCAGGATGACACTCAGAAAAAATCAGGCCAATCTGATGTGGCATTTTAGAATAAGACCCCTTTGAACTTCCATATGTCACTGTATTCTATATACAGTAGGAGTCATTGTTTTTCGACCCGATGTCCTCGTATGAGGACACTGATTTTTGAGAGAACTACTTATTGTAGAAAGCTGAAATTTCCCTTCTGGTCCCAAACAGCAAATACAGTTTTTTTATGTTGAGATAGTCCCAGTGTCCTCATATGAGGACATCATTTTTTGCAAAAACTACTTCCTGTACAAAGACAAACTTTAGGTACTGTACTTATTAGGTCCTACTTATCCCAGATAGCAAGGAGAAATAAAAAATGCACACCAGAACAAAACTCGGGTCTCAGGAGGATAATTATATTGCCAAATAGCCATGAGCAAATAGCTGTTTTACACATCTAGTAATAACGGAAAAAGTTCTGCTTCTGGCAAACATAAATCACACATTCAGTCTCATTTCAGCTCTGTTTTGGTCTCCACCAGCTCCTGAGACAATTCAGCTTTGTTGTTAAAGATGCTGTCAGTATACAGGCTGTGACCACAAACGTTAATGAACATGGAATCAGTATCATCAAGATGATAAATCCTCAGAGTTCCATTGACTGAGGTTTTGTTTTTTTGCTAACAGTTGCCTGCTGCTGGTGGAAACGCAAAACAATTAAGCTGAAAATAAAATAAAACACAAAAAAGAAAGAAAGAAACACCGACATTGAGTCTCAAGACCTTGGTTATTGTAATAAATAACTTGATCCAATGTTAGTATAAATACACAGATTGGTGCAACTTCAAAGCCAAATTTGGATCAGCACGGACTTTTCAATCATTACTAAGACGAAGAATCTCTAATTTAAAGAAATCTATTGATTGATCTCAATCAATCTTATTCATCACAAAACCTTCATTTGGTTTTCATTTGGTCCACATTAAAATGGTTTAAGAATATTGTGGATATTCTGATTTGTAGACCCTTGAAACTCTTTCAGTTTAAGTGTCATCTTCATTCCTTGGCAATGACAAAGATCAAACATTAATCATCAAATACCCCTCTGCGCGCTCATTCCTCTATTGCAGCTGTTTGGGGACTTCCAGAGAGTGAGGTTTGGTAATGCTGACACGGAAACATAGTGAGCGGTCGGATGTCCTAGTAGCCTCATTCTCCGTGCGAGCAGAACATGTCCCAACTGTTGTCAATTTATCAATGTATTGTGCACTAGTGGGCACAGTTTGAGCCACCATTAGGACAGGTGCTTCCATCCATCATGGCCAAGTCACTTATTCCACCTTGTCAGAGGAAACTAAATGGAGCTATGGAAGAAATGTAAACAACCCTCAGTGGACAATCAGAGGAGCCATCTCAACACTCCAACTGGAGAGCTGAGAACAGAGAGAGTTCAGTCGACCGCGCTTCTGCTAATTGTTTCCCTTACGTCCATTAATTGTACAGAGACCCCGACATGCAGAATATGAGCTGCTGTTGAGTTTAACTGCTGCACATTTTCTTCTGGCTGTAATTATCCTATTGTCTTGATTACCCAGAAAATCACTCTGCACTACAAGAACACTGCATCTTAAGGAGCAACACATCTTAGTGTATTTATGGTTTGATATGAAAATATTTTTTCTGTGTTTTTGTGTGTGTGTGTGTATTTTATGCAGACACTTCAGAATTATGGATTAAGAAAGTGAGGAAAATCTATGAAAAAAGTCTCATTTTCTGAGACACTTACAGTGGCATTTATGATTAATAGCCTGAATTAATAATACAACAATAACTAAATATCGTATGCATGTATTCACTGTACAAGGGGATGCACTCTCAATCTAATTCATGTTTGAAAATTTGTTTCGCTGAAGCTTGTTTAGGAGAGTTTCGTCTTGACAATTATAATCTTATGAGGAGCGCTTTTTCCCTCAGGCTGCACTTCATTCATTTTCGTTATACTGCTGCACACTACAGCCAGAGGTGAAGAGAACTGGGTTTTAATTAAATGACAAAAAAGAAATTAGAAGTTGGGGGAGATGCACAAATCTGTTAATCAATCCCTTCCAATCAGCCAAGGTGATGATGGCACAACAATTGTCGACAGAATGAAGTGCATAGACTAGAGAGCAGAGAGTGTTAACTGTTTTCTAAATCAACATTTGCAGTCATGATGAATGCGTTTATGTCTGCTAAATTAGCTTTATTTTGTACGGCACCACCCTAGCAACCACAACCCATACACTAAGCATTTTATTTTTAACTTGCATTTAAACAGAGAAGACAAATGAGAACTGAGAACATGGAACGCGTTTTGCAGCACAAGTGTAAACAATGTAATTTTATTTATCTGCTTCAGTTCCAGAGTCCTGATGTTGCATGCTGCCTCACTGCCATCGCTTCTTTGGACACTTGAATAGATCGGAGCAATTGTTATTGTTGTCATTAACATGACAAATCAAAATATGTGTTTAGGAAAAGGGGAAAATGACGTCAGAGATGTTTCATATCATTGTTTTCATGACAAAAGTGATTAAGTGGAATGTAGACTAATTACGCTTTTTAAACTGCCAATTCAATAAAGTAATTTTTGAAATTCAAATTCCAGTATTACATTTAAATAACCACAATAAGCTATATATATATACATACATTCTTTGTACTATATATTAGTTATTAATAATAATAATATAATAATAATAATATTGTTAACTCACTTTGCTCACTAGCACATAACCACAAACTATCCTTTTAAAGCCCCAATTTATTATGGATTAAAGAAATATTATACAAGTAGTTCCGACCAAGCAGCACCTCTCAGCATGACAGCATGCCTGACTCATCACTAAAAATATTACTCCACCATGTCATGTTGTATCCATCTCCATGGTAACCAGCCATGGATTCTTTTTTTTTTTTTAGAAAAGTTATGTTACTCGTGAGAATAAATCACAAACTAAATCAACCTCCTGTAGAGTTTTTCTGTCAGCTGCCAAACTCAAATTGTAGAACAATTAAATGACCATTTTTTTAGTTAATATGCCATAAACTGTACGCTTTGTAAATGTTGAGCTAACCTCGTTAAAGCACACCCTCTCGGGTAATGTCTGAACTTGTGAACTTCATAGCCCCTCCACTCTCACTTTCAATTCTCCATGCTGAGGTAAAATCTACAGTATGTCCTGGCCCTGGCCCTGGCTTCACATTAAAAACAGAAGTATGAGGCATTGATATTCTCCTCTAACTTTCTTGGTAACTTTGCATCTTCTATAGTCCTTGATTAAGATTTACTTTTAACTGATTTTCTATGAATCAGCAATTAGTTGCTGAATTTATCTGGACTCAGTACTCAGTAGCTCCTCAGAATTCTGTTAACCTGGTATTGACCTGAGGTGTTGCGTATAATCAACTGTTCTTACACAGAATAGTTTGTTAAAGTAGGAAGGGATAGTGTTATTATTCACATATTACTCTCATGAGTGTACCAGATGACATGTGCTTCATACAATGCCATTTGTCAAACCAAAGATGTACTGAGATGATATTCCTGACATCCATTGTAGTAAACCATCAGATTTTAGGAAACAGCAGCTTCTTATATGTAAGGCTTTGTAATAAGGCTTGTAATAGCAGGTCTGCACTGATTGATCCAAATCAGTGCTTGAGGAGGGAAGATGTGTTAAAAAGCAGCTTAGCACACGTTAATTGGCTTATTTCCAAACACAGAACATATCTGAAGTGTTGATATTAAATTAAAATGGATCTACATGTGAGAGGAAGTACGAGGCAGAAGCAAATTTACCAAACCTCATGAAGAGCACTCCTGTTGATTAGATGAGAATCTCTTGTGAGGTCAGTGGAACCCTTTAAACACATTCATACATGTAGAATTACACACACACACACACACACACACACACACACATTCATAAAGACACGTACATGTTGACTGATATTTTTCTTCGCCCATGTGGACATGTATGTTGATACAAGAGCAACAAAAAAATTAATCTCATTATCATGCCTTTTAAAAAGACTTTTCTGTGGTTATAAAAATAATAACAATAACAACAGAGTGCAATACAGTCCACATTCACTCTGTGCAAAGACATGGAACAAAAAAATATCACACTTTTAATCCAGACATATTTCACCTCATTCAGATATATTGTTGTGAAATGAATTCAATTCAATGTGAAAGTAATTATATCTATTATATTCAAACAAAATGTTGTAAACCTTTGGCCATGCTAATCACATCTTCTTTTATTCCGCGTGAAGACTCTAGTTGGCTGTTCCTTTCCTTTCATATTTTATATGCTTATTATCTAATTTTCTTTTGAAGGCCTTGATTATTCCCAGTCTGAAAATGAGCAATAATTGCTGCCCTACTGCTTACAAAGTCTGCTGAACAGAAGAATAAAAGAGTAGTCTTTTCAATGGTCAATCAACAATGAAGAACATTAATCATTATCTCACATTAACAGTTTCTTGTTTTGTGCATGGAACATGGTTCTGGAAGAATTAAAATGTTTTTTACCCTTCCAATTATGCATGGGATTTGTATGGTTACTCTGAGACATAATATGAACAACAAGCATAAAATAGAATTTACAAAGAGGAGAGGGCTTTGATCACATACTGTATGCCTTGAGGAGTCTTGCCTGAGAGTCTTTGATGTGAATCAGTGCATGAAAGACAGGTCCAATTGGCCTGGGGTGACCCTCAAATTTGCCATCTTTAATCATGTGTTCCGTGTCAGGTGTATAAAAAAATGATCCCATGTGGTTTATCTTTTTTTTTTACCATTATTGTATGAGGCACAACATTTCCTGACAGAAGAGTGTGAAACAATGCGCTGCTCTTAAATATCTAGTATAGTTGTAGTATAGTAGTTATCGCACAAAAACACCACTGCTTGCTGTGAAAGACTTTGTAGAGGACACAGACAGGATGGGAGGAAAAGCCCTAACAGTTGTTGTGTTAATACCTTCATAAACACTGGGATTGTAGCACCTAATTACCATCAGATGGATGGAACTGAAAGGTCAGTCATAGCCTTTTTTAACCACGCTACCAACATGGCTTTGGGGATAGTGATGTCGGTCGGCCTGTCCCTCAGTCCAACATTTGAGTCCACAGTGAAATATCTCAACAATAGGGACGGACTGAAAGGATTTCCTTTTATATTTGCTTTAGCCATACTGAGTCCTCAGAGGATGAATCCTAATGAGCTTTTTTTTGCCTGACATTTCAACTAGCGCTACCAGCCAATTGAAATTTCCACCTGTCCAACATTTTACTTCTGAACACAATACTGCAAAACTCCATTAACTATTTATCCTCCTCATCTGGATTCTGGTGTTAATGCTAGTATAGGTAAGTGAACCAAAACATAACATGCAACTCAGCATCAAGTTTAAAGAAGCTTGTTGTAAGTTTACTCACAAGTCTAAAGGAAATGTTATTAGTTCCTTATCATCTTCTACTGAATTTATCATGCTGACCAGCTTGAGCCTCCTATCCGCCCTGAAGACATGCAGTAGCAGTGTGAAGGAATATAATGTTAAATAAATATTTAAATAAATAGATTTCTTCTGCTATAAAGACAATTACAGCTGGAGCTATCATACTCACCACCACCACCACAAATAATTCTAAAAATGACTGATCAAATCTAGACATGCTATAAAGAAAGTTATGCTTTGTAAATGTTGAGCTAACCTCGACAGAATGCATTCATATTTGACTCTACAGCTACTTGGATGAATCTGTAAGCCTGACACTCCTATAAACCCCCTATACAATTGAAATGGGAGAATTTAGCTCATGGTAAAAAAAAATATTTGAAGTGCATTTTAATTTCTACAGCTCTGAACTTCCAGCTTTTCTGCTGAGATCGAATTCATCCAGTCCAACCAGGTGCACAAGGCGTTCTTCAGCTACCTTGCTCCTAGTGTCCACCAGAAGGTATCTGGATTGCTGCCACATTGACCACCAACCACAATTTGTCAGTATCCCCTGTTGGAGGCCCAGTTAAATTAGTCTCTGTCCTAAGCCACGACCCAGATAAAAGAAAAGGGTTGATCTTAGCGTAGTTGTTCCAGACACAGTCGTCCACCAGGCCTTATAAACAGTGTCTCATTGGACTTAGGTGTACCAGTCCTGTTTGGTGAGGAGATACACTACAGCCTGGCTGGCTGCCAGACAATCAGTTAACAGTATTGTCTGACCTACAGTAATGAAACAAAGTGCATATTCAAGTTTTATTGGTTTTGATGTTGTAGCATGGATAATTAGAATGGATAGTCTACAACTACAACACTACCGTCCGATCGTTCACCAGTGAGCTGCCCAGCAAATTATGGTTCAACAGTACCACCATGATTGGTTCAATAAAGTCTATGAGAATGTCTTCAAGAACAGGAACAAAGGGGTCCCCTAAGAATGATGCCCTCTGGGCGTTTTCAGGTGGCCAATTAGCTCTTGGCTTGACCAGAAAATCATGTATGAGCAGCACCAGGCAAAGACTCCATAGGACAATCCCATGAAGTAGATTTAAAAGAGAAATGAGTCTTTTTCCCATAACTGTCTCCTGTCAACCTGTGCGTCACACTAAGCGGTGTAAGGCTACTAAAGCTTCTTGAATCGTACACACGTAATTTCAAATGCCTGTCTGACCAATAGTAAACGCAGAGATGAACCAGTGTCGCAACAGATAGAGAGCTGGCCTCATTAGCCAACCTAATCTTTGGAAAGAACAGCACTTGGATAATGTCAAAGACAGACTGTGGTGTTGTTTAATGCAGAAAAGGTTCACTCTGTCTTCAAAAACCATAGTGTGGGCTCATCTTGTATATGTCAGCAGCCAACGGGCCAACTTTTAATGCAGCAGAGAAACATTGTACAATCCTGCATGTCAAAAAATTATGTTAAAGGGACACCCAGAGTGACCTCAAGAAGTCCCAAACAAGTGGTCGTATTTGAAGACCATTACAGACACCCCAAGATTCCATTCCTTTGGTCCATGTAAATTTCCCTAATCTCCATTTGAATTGGTAATTCAAAAGTAAATTGTAATCAGCAAATCATATTGTCTTTCTTCCAACATATTGTTTACAGGTCATTTATTGGGAAGGATTATTTATGGCCCAAAGGGGGAAAAAAAATCAATGTATTGAATAAAGTGGTAAATGAATGAAGTTTAGAAAATTTACAACTTACAAAAAACTTACAAAATTTACAATTTAAAAATTATATATTGTAGCATAATTTAGACATGGCAGATGCTAATTGTTATCTGCCCATAAACTGAATTCCATTGCTCCGGCTGTACAGACATTCCTGTGTGTTTAATAGGGTCTTGTTATTTCTATATGGAGATAGAATTTGAAGACAAATAGGATTTGAGGAAGCATATTACCTTTTGTCCCTCTCTGAATACAAAGGGCAGACCGTAGTGCTATCACAAAGAAAACAGCTTAGCAGCAATGCATTTGTTTTCCATTCACAGAGAGAAGCACTTTGTCTTTCCAATCGTTACCTGTCTGTGAATCAGTTGCTCCATTAAGGAGGGCCTAAAGAGGGAGGTGCTGTCTAGGGCTAAATTGCAATTAGTCGGCCTGCAAGTGAGGCTGGCACCAGTTAACTTGGGATATTGGAGTGCAAGGGCCCCGTAATCAGGCTTTGGTCATGTAGAACAATGCATAAAATTAAATTGACATTAATGAATAATTGTGTAATGAAAATGGAGGAGTAGAGTTAATTGCATGTTACAGTGAGTGTAATGCCCAGATAACCTTGTGTCTAATGCTATTCTTAGTCTGACTGCCAAGGCTCTCACCGTGGCTCCTCTCGGCAGGAAGTCATTAAAGCTAGGGAGTAGATAATGCCAGTGTGCCGAAACCCAGAGTAGCTACAATCTTGCAGACTTTCTTTCACTGCTTTTTTTTTTCTTAAGTGGGCTATGCTGAAGTCATTTGTACACAGTCTGAATGAAATTAAAGGTCACCAGTGCTACACATCTATGTCTGGATGGGCTTTTAGAGTGGGGCCCACTCACTTACCGGGGCTGTCACACGGTAGAACAACGGTAGAAAAACCTTTAGTAGACTCAGGAGTAAGATATTTGCCACAGATGAAGAAGACCTGAGTGATATGTGGTCTGACTAATTTGGAAATGAAGCACACCTTTTACTTGAGAATAATTCCGTCAATTAGATGCTTCGTTCATAATTTCAATTTCAGCTTCACTTCCATCAGTCATGCAATTCCCTACTTTTTTCAAAATGTCAGACCTTTCAGGCTTTGGTCATGCAGAACAATGGGAGGGAGGAACACATAGTATATTTTGACACCACTTACTGCTTGTCATCCTGAAAGAGTCAGGGGCCCTCAAGGTTTAAGAGATTTACGTGAAGGATGACAACATGATCAACAGGAGAGGCAAGCATTAAATGTATGACATGATACACAAACTGATATTTATTTTTTCAAATGTTCAGTTTATTTTTGGGAAGCCCGTTTTTATTTATTCTAACCGCTTAATTATTTCAAATAAAGCAAGAGGCAGAGCAGGCAATAGCGCTTAATTTTAAGGCCCATAATTCCGATTAAAGACAGTTATCATTTGTTACCCCTTCAATTATTTCAATCCAAGCAAATCTTAAACTAGTGTAACATACAGTGTCCAAGAATGAAAATTTTAAAAAATATATACAAAAAAATAAAGTTTTTCCCATCATATTAATGTCATTTAACATTTTATCCATGTCCATGTGGTTTGCACTCACGTGATACAAAAAAAGCACAAAAATACACTACTAATTCAAATTCTAAACTCACAGTACAGGACCATCAGCAGCAGCTTCCCAAAGGGACAGTCGGTTAAAAGAGCAATGTATCTATTCACTAACTGCTAATTTAGCATTGTCACACCTCATTAGGTTGAAATGCATCAGTAACATCATATTCTCAAAATAACATACAATAAATAAAGCTAAGGAAGCAATATCATAGTAATTTACCCAATCATTTCTGGTGATTCTGATTTGTGTATTGCATTTTCTTTTAATGCACTGACTGACTGAATGGGTGTTACTCACTCATCTGATACATCGACCTTGAAGGGAATGAAAAAGATAAAGCAATACAAGTCCAGTGGTTTTTGGGTTACAATGACATGGGAACTGTGTGTTATTATTACACATAAACTGATAATCAGACTTTGGAAGACCAAAAAACACCCTGATTGTCACACATTTTAACTGGCGCAGTTTTATCAAGCATGATAGACGCAATACCACACAACATCCCACAAAACATATTACCATCTTACAGTACATGCACATTAGTAGGTGGATCCCACTTTATAATCTCCTCTTGAAGTCCTGTTTTGGTGGGACATCCAAAATAAAAGTCTGGTCTTTCAACCTTTACTCGTTCAATGTTGTGTTCAAATGTTTTTTTATTCATGTTGAAATAGATAATCTAAATCTGTTGATGGTGTCCCAGCATTTAAAAACTACATGGTCAGTACTGCAGATTATAAAGAAAAGGCGCAGTTTTAGGGCAGCAACAGCCCTGCTAAAAGGTTAATTTGTAGCTTTTATTTGTGATAAGCTAATATCAGCTGGCAGATTTATTAGGCTCTCTCTTCTGAGTGCCCCAGTTGTGTCTCCTGCAGGAGTATACAGGACAATAAATCAGACTGATGGACAACTCTTGGTATCACCTTTAGTTTGACAGCTGCACATGAACATCCAGCACATTTTTAAACCATAATTCAATATTTATGGAGTAAAGAGAACCTGCATTCTGACATGAGGTGAAGATTGTTTTCAATGACCAGTGTCCATCCACTGTACAATGAGGAGGTTCCTTTAGCCATTCTGTCTGATTTATTTTATTTCATCCATTTTTGAAGTTATCAGGCAGCCACTGTACTTCAAAGGGGCCTACTAGTGGTCTTTACAGTGACTGCCTGCTGCTGTCTACATTGTTTTAATAGGGTCTTCACAGCAGGTAGCAATACTACCATTTGTGTTGCTCAGCCCTTTCTGTAGACTCCCTGATCTTCACTGGTCTCCATCTTTGTGACTGAACTGTAAACAATACAGTGGTTTTCCTTCAGTTCCCTGTGTTGAGATGGTCAGGGCCAATGTGCATGTCTAGGTCATGGCTCAGCAAAACATATTGCATAATAGTGGATTAAGTGTGAGTGATTCAATGACGATGTCATAACTACAGTATAAAAGCAAGATTATTATGTATGATTTCATAAGAATCCAAGTGTGAGCTGTATGAAATATTATGAGTGAGAAAATAAAGCAGTTTTCACTCAATTGTTTCACCTTAGTAAAAGCTGCAAGCTTCATTCTCACTATATATCTCTTAACTTGCACTTTGATTCAGTTCACTTGATACTTTCTGTTGCCTGAAGCAGATTTTTTTAATGTCTCAACTTATACTGATATACATAAAAAGATAAATCCAAACTGGTCAGGTGGTTAAATTGTTGATGTCAACTTATTATTTCTGTCTATATCAAATAAATTAAAAAGTCAGGGCTTAATACCCAGGGGGCAAAGCAAAAAAACGGACACGGAGCGTTGTAAAAGCTTTGACACCAGAAATGATATCTAGGAACTTCAAGGATTAAAACCTGGGTGGACAACCCGGTCAACTAGCTGCTGGAAAGCTACAGGGGGCCAAAACCCCTTTCTGGGGTCATTTTGCTGGCGAAATGATGTAAATGCAAATATTTAGGTACTACAATGGCATAAATAGTCATACAACTATAAAATTTGGCAGAGAGTATCTTGACACATAGGGGGAGGCATGAAAAAAACATTCTGGGGTTTGTTGCAACTCAATTTTAAGATATCACCCTCAACATCCCAAAAAAGACCAAAAAAAGTACTGTTCGCCTGACAAATTCTCATGAAAATTATTATTTTTCAGCACTTTATGGAGAATATCTATGCTTAACATGTATATAGAAAAATTCCTTAATTCATAAGCTTCCATTTGAGTCCAAGATAGCCTTTCTATCTCAAAAGCCCCACTTGCTGTGGCCAACAGTCTTCTCTATCTATCTGTTCACTTTGGGGAGACCAGAAATAGAATGTTTTCTGATCAGGCCAGTTAACATGTAGTTTTTCACAATAGGTGTTGCATTGTTTGGAGACAGCCTGTAGCTTTCCAGTAGCTAGTAGAAAGGCTATCTTGGACTCAAATGGAAGCTTATGAATTAAGGAATTTTTCTATATACATGTTAAGCATAGATATTCTCCATAAAGTGCTGAAAAATAATAATTTTCATGAGAATTTGTCAGGCGAACAGTACTTTTTTTGGTCTTTTTTGGGATGTTGAGGGTGATATCTTAAAATTGAGTTGCAACAAACCCCAGAATGTTTTTTTCATGCCTCCCCCTATGTGTCAAGATACTCTCTGCCAAATTTTATAGTTGTATGACTATTTATGCCATTGTAGTACCTAAATATTTGCATTTACATCATTTCGCCAGCAAAATGACCCCAGAAAGGGGTTTTGGCCCCCTGTAGCTTTCCAGCAGCTAGTTGACCGGGTTGTCCACCCAGGTTTTAATCCTTGAAGTTCCTAGATATCATTTCTGGTGTCAAAGCTTTTACAACGCTCCGTGTCCGTTTTTCAAAAAACTGGGATTTTGCCCCCTGGGTATAAAGTCTTCATAAGCTTTCATAAACTTTTGCAGCACATTGACACTTGGGGCTATGCTGACTTACCTGTCTGAAAGGGAGCAATGAATAATTTGATCACATTTTTCATTTCACTCGAGTGCTGAACAAACAGGAATCTGTGATTAACAGTTTTAATTAGGATTCTAACTTGACAAATTCTTACAGCCTCGCAACGTGCCTAAGATGAATAAATCACTGGCCTGGGATCATCAAGCTGCCTCCTAAGTGAATGTGCCTCAAGATTACTTTGTGATTCCACAAACTGTGAGTCAGCCAAGGCTGAGTGTGTTTAACTAATCCTCTTCCCACCACATGTCAGGTGGAGGAAGTTTATGTCCACTCAATGCGCTGACTACCCTGCTCAGGTATGGGACCCACATGCTTTTCAGTGTTTCTTCTTTGACTCTTGAGAGCTGGGTGTCAAAACTGAGTGGACCCAGTGTTAGTTATCCTCCCAGCGTGTAACATGTCTGCACACGGGTAGTGGAAAAACAACAGGACAACGTTTGTGGGAATATGTGTAGATGTCAAGCTAAGGTTCATGTGCAGGTGATGCCGGCTAGTAGACGGCAGTGTCTTTCATTTTCATATGATTATTTTAGGGATCAAAGAAGGTGTTTTGTTAATTGGCCTTAAACTGGTGGAGCTGGTGTGTAATTTATTTAAGAAATCCATTAATCCTCTGTTTGTTTTGACTCATGTACTTATTTTACTGCAATTTTATTTGAAAAAAAAAAAATCTGAGTGCCAGTGCTGTCATTTGATAGTGTAATTTTTGTGTGGGTGGCCACTAAAATAGTTACATCTTTTAAATCCCATCGGTGACATCCAAATTTTAATCATGTCACACTAAGGCTGTAGGACTACTTGTTGCTGGGAGTTTTCACAAGCTGGCCAAAGCTACTGATGGCTTGGCACACGTTGAAAGAAAACAAACAAAAAAGTGACTAGCTAGGCTAACTAGGTTCCACTTTTCAAAGGGAAAAAACTAGGCTCCAGTTTACATGTGAAATACAAATTTAAAAGCATAACGGCTCTCTCTAGATGGCAAATGCAGTACATAAACTGCTATACTGCCACTACAATATCAGCATTTTGGTCAACGTGATGAGATTACATCAAAGCCAAATATACAAAAATCTCATTTTAGTTATACTTGCTTGTGGCGAGGAGTGGAGTCTCGCTATTCTTGCAGTTCCTTTCTTTTTTGTATAATCTTGTTAAATTGGCTTTGAGAAAAGAGAAGTGCTGGGGTCCCAAACAGCTACCCTGTGGGGCACCTTAACATACAATCCTTGATTTTAAAAAGATCTTTTGTGAGACGCAGGGTTCTATTCTTTCTAACCACATAAATTTTGTGAAGCTTTTATCTATGACATCAAATTCAGCACAAAAATAAAATAAAAACTGTGCGGCACCAACCAGTTACTGTCTGTGTCACTCAACTGCTAATTAACCAACTCCATTAAGGTCGTGACAGTACATGGTCAAACCTGTTTCAATAACTTCCAAGGTAAAACTTATACTAACAGAATGTGTTGCATGAGAAGCTCCATAAAGCACTTTATTTATACTTTTTTCCTCGAATCACCACTCAAGCCTGTTCTTGCTGTGCATCAACTGTAAATTTATAGCTACAAAAAGTGCTGCACTGTAATTTTTGTAATAGCAGTTTGGTTAGGGTTGTAAATGGAGATACACACCATCCCTCAACCGCCATGACCCGCCCCAGTGCCAAATTTAAACATCAGTAATGTGCACTGGTGTCTGAAATTCCATTGTGAAAAGTTAAATTTAAATATTGATGATATGCATCATAACTATTGTAATCAGACATCCCAAGCTTCACCTCCATTATTAATTGTCCAAAGCATAATGATTTATTGTAGTGCTGCAGAATGATTATTAATTTTCTGGTTGATTATACCTGTGGGCGGCAACAACACTGTTCTGCATACAAGCATCTGCTAAATGAAAAAGTATTCTTCACATAAAAAGATGTCCTTGGAGAAACAACAGCTCATTTTTACTTTAATCAAACATATGTAAAGGTGCTGTTGATTAAGGGTACTGTGGCATGCATTCACAAGGGAAATATGTAATAAACGTTATCCGATGATTTTCTTTGTTCAGACTTGTAAGAGAAAAGAAAACTTTGTTGTGCATGCAGTTAGGTCCTGGATTCTTCCGAATCATTTGCATGCTGTAACTTGGCAAAGCACTTTAGAGCTGCACTCCAAACTGCACCTGCACTGCAACAAAAACGTGCAGCCCCAGTACATCACACTGGTATGACACTGGTGGTTTACATTCCAAAAGAACAGCGGAGAGTGACAGGAGTGTGTGTACAATACAAGCCGCTCTCAGCCAGGCATGTCTGGATACGCCTGAGCCACAAACAGCAGGCCAAGTTCAAACTTCATGTCAAGATTCGCTGGGATCTCAACACTTAGAGGAATGCACAGGTGCAGACACTCTGCAGCAGACAATCCCTGCTAACACTTGATCAATTTGACACTTTGCAGGTCCGAGGCCAATGGCAAGTTCCTGTGGGATTGCGATGGGCCTCGTGCAACAAAAGAAAGCAGCCCAAGCTGTTTGTCCCTGCATCCAGCCTCATACTATCTGGCCTGGTAGATCAGTTTCCTCCTGCTCATTTACAGCACCACAGCTGATGGTTGTGTAATAACACTTTTACTCTGATAAGCTTGGCATGGGTATCCAGTGGCATATTAATCTAGCCATGTCAAATAAATCAATGCTGGTGCTCTTAACAGCAGGCCTCCACTTACCTTTACTAATATCAGCTGGCATGTTTTATCAGGGATTACCTTCCCATAGAAGATTGCATATTTTTCTGTAATAAATAATGATGAAATAGCCATTTTGCCGCCATTTCATTTATATTCTGTTCTAAGCGGTTTCACTGTCAGAGACAAACATGATCTCAGAAGCAAGTATCTGAAGAGCTCTATTTGCAGCTTCATTGATCACAAGAGATATCAGTGTCCCTCAAACAACATTTCCCAGGACTTTCATTAACTAAATTAAATTACATTTCCAATTAAAGTGCTTCACTCATAAAATTAGAGTGGAAAGACATGATGTAGTATTTTAATGATACTGATTAGAGATGTTGCTTAACATCACAGTAGCCTTATCCTAAATTAGATGAATATTTATTTGGAATAGTACATCTGACACACTGGCGCTGTGGAGGGAACGTGGCGCTCTGTTCACCCCGTACTCTCCGGCCATGAGAAGGAGAGGCAGATTCATTAACAGACCTTTGCAGCCAATGAAGACAGGTGGCAATAATCCTGACAAGAGACAGATATGAAGCCTCTCATACAAAACCAATTTCAACTGCACTCCATTTTTCAAAAGCTCATCAGGGTGAAGAACGACGGAGTTGAACCCGTGTGGCTGCAGAATTTGTTTCTCTCTGATTGCCTTGTCAGGATATCTTATCCGATGGCAGATGACCAAAACCCCACCCGTCACAGACAAACTCGCCCTCTTTTTCCATCTCTGACACACAAACTGTCTCACACAATGCACTCTCTGTCTTACCCACTCACAGACACTTGAGCACATTCCCTTGCACTGTCTCAGGCCATGACCACACTGTATGCGTGCGGTGAGGGCGTACATCTGCAGAACGTGTAGCTATTCATTTTGCTGCATGTGTTAGAACAGCTGCATTTGGAGAAAGTGGCATTTAATGATGTTTTCTGTTTGAAATATATTAGAAATTAACATATACTGACAAAAATCCAACATTCTAAGTCGCAATACTCAGAGAAGCCATTGCACCAAAATCAAATCATGGCTCAGCATTGTGGAAGTAGTGCCAGTTCTGAATCTACCATGACCTGAAACCCCACAAAATAATGTAGATCGCTCTGCAACAGCACTGGTTACTGGTTACAAGTTCAGTGCCAATCAAGACACAGCTTAATCTGTTCCCCACAGTTATTCTTTTTGATAGGCCAAGAAAAAGACACCAGCCTCCAAACTCGTCAGATACCTAGAATCATTTCACTGTCTGGTTCTCAATGTCTGGTTAATAAATGGTTGCTTCTAATGTCAAGCAATAGATTATTGCTTATTCACACTGCAATGATTTGCTGGTCATTGTAAAAAACTGCCTCTAAAACTTTCAGTTGACTCCCCAAAAAAAACATGGTATAAATGTTAACAGGGATCAGCTGCAAGCACAAACTGTTAAACTGTTTCCATATAGGGCATTGATTCTGACTGTTGATCTTGGTTGTTGTTAGATACAGTGAGGTTATATATCTCAAGAGAATGGACTCCATTCTGTTTGCAGCCATGCAATCAGCAGCACATTACAGTAATGCTGCTATACATTAGCAATTAGTATATAATCCCCACCTCCATTAATGTGATTGAGCATGACTGTGTTATGGATATGCATATGTACCATCCTTTCTCTTCCTTTTCACCACTCCAGCTAGCCCTGCTCAAGAGAGCCTCTGTGGTCGATGATAGGATCCACCCTGACTGTCCAAACACTGCTCCCACAGGAACATTAATTTCCAAGCAGTCCCATGAGTGAATCAAGAGGGAAAGCTCACTGAGCATGAAGAGTTGGGAGTGGAAACCACACTTCTTGATTAAAATAGGCCTTTTTTTTTCCAAGGGAGAATGTATAATGGCAAATTAATTTCCGAGAGATTAATGTACAAAGTAAATATTTTAGCATGAGTACTTATCTTTTAAAAAGTCAGAGGATGGACACCTCCTTTACACCCTTCCCCCTGCCTTGGTTTCCCAGTGTGTGTTGAAACAGCTTAGACGCATAAGGAGTCTAATGAGAGAAGAGATTCCAAGCTACCTGATGGCTCTCATCAATCACCTTTCTCCTTTGGAGGTGTGATGCCGGTCGGGGGATGGGGCCATGGAGGGACGTGTGGGAGGGAAGGCATCAGGCTTTTAATCTCAATAAGTTAATAGACTTTCTCGTCTGGTTCTTCTAAGTAGAACTTCATCCCTGTTGTTAGCAAACAGGCAGCATGTACACAAGAGACTGTGTCAGGAGCTGCTTGGCATTTCCACAGTTAATTTGTGTTGCACTTGAAATTAGGAGATCTGCCTAAAGTTAGTCGATACACCGATTACCATTTAAAGGATACTACTGAGCCAGGTTGCGAAAACAAATCCAGATCTCTACTGCAGCAGGTATACATGATATTCCTATAGTAATGTGTAATTGGAAATATTGAAATATTTCAACATTCTTCCTTGTATCAAATGTAAAAATATAGGTATGAAAAGCTATTAAAAAAGCCTTCCAAAACCCCCAAAAATCTCCAGTCATCCAACATAGATAGCGATCTGATATGATCTAACATTTGTAATTTCCCCTGCAATGAAGTGGCACTAACTAATGAGATACCTGGTAGCATATCCCTGTCTGAAATCAAGGCCACATTCTTTACAAAGTCATCATTTTAAGTGGTACCTGACTGTTATCTATAAACATCCATTAAGTGCTTGAACTCAAAGTTTAACAAATTAAAAGTTTCTTGTCAATCTACCAGCCTATATGCCATATCAATACTTTGTTTCTGAAGCAGTTCATTCCGTTCTTAATATTACATCTCAAAGTACAATACTGGAGCTGATTTGTTTTATTTATTGTTTTTTGATGTTATTTTATCTATTTTATTTTGGTACAGTTGTGTAAATAGCAGGTCACACATGTCTGACCATGAGGATAATATTGCATTTGTCCCTTTATCCCCTTTGCAGTACTAATGTGGCAGCTCAGCTGAATTAATTATCCCCATGCTGGACAGTGTGTATGTGGTTGTACTTCTAAAGGGAGAGGGGGTAATGTGGAAAATATGCAGAAAATGTATTTGGGTTGACTGTCCGGCTATTAATAATGATTGTGTTTGGATAAATAGTGCCCTACTTTCAGAATCTGTGGATCTAAATATTCCCAATAGACTGCCTCCCTCCTGTATTGATTGATTGGTATAGTGTTTAAAGGTCATAGTCATAAAACATCAGGATGTAATTAACACACTGTGATTTTTAACCAGTGGTTAATGTATGGAGTGTTGACTTTTATGGCTTGCTTCTCAGTGCAGTGTTTGGATTACCACGTGTTATTTGAATTTAAGATTAGTTTCGGAGCAGATGTAATTTCTGACAAGACGGTGTTCCTGACCAAAAAGGGTCAGGTAAGTCTGCCAGGCCTGTGATACATATCTTCATATAGTGTGTCTTTAATCATGGTTTCCCAGGAATAGATAGACCATTACGTCTCCTTTTCCCTCTGAACCACTTGCCTCCAAAATACTAAAAACCTGCTTACATTCCATGCAGAGTCACGTGGAGACAAGACAGATGTGATGGTCTGCCTCCTTATGGCTACTTCACTCAGCTTCTTCACAGATAATTAATTTGGCTGAGAGAATACAATAAACATTTTGCGCTGCTTTTAACCTGATTCAAAGTGTCTTGACCTTGAAATGACTAAAAGCTGAGATCCCACTGATGGATGTGACGCTAAGAGCTTCATTTAAAAGTGCCTTTTCAGGATTGTCACCAAATTGTGTTCAATTGCTTTCAGTCATCCAAAACCTTAAAGACTGACCACCACATTTAGTCCCCATTTGAAAGCTCGTGTTGTCAGGTTCCATTCCTTAAATTACAAAAGAAGGCATTCATTGTGTGGCAACACATTCGCTCTGTCATTAACTTGGGGCTTGAGTCTATTCATATTTCCTCTCAGATTGAAAACACATGTTTTGGTTTAAGAAGACATTTATCTGAATATCTGGGGTTTCTTTGGCAAAAAGGATGGAATAAGCTGACAATTTGTCTCTCTGGGTGCACCAACGAAAACATTTGCTCATAATATATTTGTAATGTGAAGCCAAATGCTATAAAAACCATAAATTGAACATAGAGTTGTATTTTATATATGATGAATTTAATAATTAATTTGATAGATACCAAATTTCAGATGTAATCGTTTATGAAGTGTTAGTTCCCTAGTCCAATTGAATTGAAATAGAATTATTCATTATTATGACCTGAATGTGATCCACAGCTTTTTACTTTTCAGAGTAATGTTAACCCTCAACTAGAATATATAAAATGTGTGGTTTAATAGACCAAAATGACCACTTTTACTGATTTATATGGCTCCAAAGTCTCAAACCAATTAACCGAGTAGGACAGGATGTGGCATTAGCATGAGAATTACAAATTAATTGGCTTCAGTGTTTATCTGATAGTTCTTGGTGTACTATCAAAAAGATCATTTGTAATCAAAAAACACAAAAAGGTTGTTTTTATTTCACTGCACCACTGCTCCACCTTGAGAAAAATCACCACAAAAGAACCTAATATGAATTGGAAACCACAAACTCGGTAATTTAATCAGAGCGACCAAAATCAAAGGAGGCAAAAGTTCAGGATCTGAATGCATGAAATGGACCAGTTCCTTAGAACCTACTGACATAGCTCAGTTGTGGAGGAGTAAGCCTAGACAGAAAGGGCTGAGTAATGAAGATGGATGCATTCTGTTATCAGGCAGCCACTTACTGGGGCCTGATGTAACCTTAAACACTGAGGATAGCTCAGTTGCACAAAGAAGCTAATTAATGAATAGCAGCCATGAAAGAGGACAAGGCAAGTGTGCATTTGCAGATGAATTCCAGACACTAATCAAACACTGTTTGAGTGGTTTGGTTTGTCTCCAGAGCAGGGCGATATTTGGCGAGGATTTAAGGCAGTATTTGCATGTGGCTTGATGACTGCATGCATGCTTTACTGTTTTTATGTATGGGTATGGCCCTGTCTGTGCATTTATGTGTTATGTGTGTGTGTCTGGGGGGGGGGGGTTGTTCTCTTTAAGCGTTTGTGCAGTTTTTGAAGTGTGACTCAGAGAAGTTTGGCATTGTCCTAAGTAACAACTATTTCAGCCAGTTGACGATACATTTGGCTGATTAACGGTGGTTAGTCATCTTCCTGCATAACTAGGTATCTAGAGTTTCATCCATATAGACTAAGTAGAATAACAGAAGAACAAGCCTAGCCTATGATTGTCACAGCTGCTGAAGTTGTTGTTGTTATAAGTCAGTTTTTAAATCTACATATTATAAAGTAAATCAAATGATAATAGTTAGTGAATGTCAGCCTATTGTTTAGCTGCTAGAGAGGAGAACCAGCTGAAAGTGAGTATGATAGTATATTGGACATACATTCATCAGGTGGATGCAAACATGAGTCCAAATGAATCAATATGTTAAAGGGACAACGAGGAGTTTCTATTCGGTTATAAAAAAAGTCTCACGTTAATGTGGATGAATCTCCGCTACCCACACTTGTTAATGGGCCCATTTTCGATAAATATATCGTTCTGTCTCTATCGTTTTTTTGTTATTATTAGTGGTGGCGGAAATGCTGGGCGAGCCGACCAGCGTTTCCTTACTTTCGGTTTTGTGGCGAGTCATGAGAATAACGCAGCTGAATCGCCGTTTATGGTCAGAACTACGACGGGTGTGATCGTCTTTGAACCTCTGACTTTAATTATTGATGAATGAAAACATGAGTCCGTCTTGCGCCGGTCAAAGAATTTTACGGTGCGCGCGGAGGCTCATAAATGTAGTGTGAAAACAATTCGCTTTTCCAAAACTCCTCGTTGTCCCTTTTAATCTGTAATAGCTGAATGTGGAAATTAAGGAGCTTGTTGCTGCTGCCTCTCAGAAAACTGAGTTATTACAGGTTTGAAGTAACAACTTCTATCAACTGCTATCACTTCTTCAATGTTAGGATGTCAGAAGGGCAGGTGTGTTACTAGAAGCTGATTGGTTGCTATCGCTAATTTGTGGTTATTTCATTTCATTTCAATCTTAAAGTCCCTGTACGGAGCTTTTAACTGGATACGCAAAAGTCTCTGGTTTCTGCTGATGTGTCTCTGTTACCTACAACAGCAAATGAGCTCATCAGTGTGAAAATACGCTATTTCTAAGTAGTCTAATTCTATACCTCTGGAAGGCATGGTCGGGTCGGACCACTGACGAAACGACGCGACTATTCGTGTCGTTTCGTCAGTGGTCCGTTACGCTGCTAAAAAAACAAAAAAAACAAGTCCCGTCTTCTTTCTGACGTTTCCAAAACAAATCTACAAACGTCTTCATGACAGTGGGAAATGCAGTCTTCATTCCGCCACAGGGGCCGCCAAAATCAACACTAAATGAAAAGTCTGTACAGAGGCTTTAATTTAATTTAATGTAAAGTATTTGATCATAAACCAAAGTCTGGAGAAAAGTGAAACTTTGACTTAATGTTGCACACTGGATTAACAGAGTGGGGGTCGATTCAGTGAGCCACAGTGTTAATGTACGTAGCTGCAGCTCCCATCGTGTCCTTGGTTTTACATTCCTGTTTATTCATGTTAAACTGTAACCATGTTGCTGAACAGTGTGATCGTGTAACACCACGAGGACTCACACATGCATATCGTGTGTCTCTGTCATTCTCCAGTACCAGCTCCAGTGGAGTTCTCCATGGCGGTCGGTGAGCTTCCAGTGGCAGACGTGGCTTGTGCTGATCACTGTGTTTGTTTTGCTGGGTCTGGTGCCTTATGTCGTTCACTGCATGATGACCGCCTTCACCAGCCCTCCCCCTCCCAGCACCTTTAAAGTGGCAGCAGCCTCCTTTGGTCTGCTGACAGAGATCCTGCTAATCAAGTGAGTGTTTACATTGTAACTCTGTGTTTATTAAGCTTCATATCTGTACCTGTTAGAGATAAAGTGCCCTTGGTCTGATCTTCGTACAACATGCCAAAGACAGTCTGAATAGTAGTGATTAAAATGATGATTGTATTCTGGGTTTATGTGTGTTTTCATCTCCCAAATGCAAACAGTATTTTCCAGTAATATTTCATTTTTATGTGAGTTTCAAAACAAGAAGCGGCGAGCATCCGTGTCACCCAAATAATCATCTCTGAAAACATGCTGTTGTCCAACCCCCAGCACCCCCCTCACCCCTACCCCCACCCCTCTTGTTTTCACTTAGTCTTCTTTCCCATTTTGATATTGCTAATTGGAACAATGCCTGCGGTTCTGTAAACCATTAGTAAATGAACAGTCTGTTTTTATTAACATCTAACTTGTAAATACTGAATTAGATTCCTGGCATGAACAATTCTCTGTGATTACAAAACAACATGTGACAAATACTGTAATCAGATTACTAATACAGATTACGTAATCTATAACTGTAGTAACTCAAACACAGTGCTGAAAAATACTTATATGCTTAATTACGAACAGACAGGAAGAACTATATGAGAAAGACAGGCTCCCCTGCTTTGTAATTCATCATAAAATATGATGTTGACAGTAGAGATTAAGCAGAAACAACCATGCAACCTTTAGCTCCTTTTCAGGCCAATAGCAATTCAATCTTTGTGTTCTCCATCTGTCCGTCCTCCAGTATTTGTCTCAACTAAAATAAGAGGCTGTTTGTAATTAACTCAACAAGGCTCGTAACATTTTTCCCCCCTTTAACCGCTTTTGCAAGGAATGTGGCCAGTGAACTGGTAATTAATAAATATGGTTGCACTGGTAATGTGCTTCTGCATCATTATGCTGTTGAAGCCCTTATCCACGCTAACAACGAGCTGTAATTTTATGACAGGAAATTGGTTTGTTTACAACACATTCAGCAGCTTCAGACGAGCTCCACTCTCGGCTGATCTCAGCTGCAGGTATTTGCTCATTGTTTGAGTTGAAAGAGGCTCAACTATGTTGTCATGCTAACAGTTATAGGCTACTGCTCAAATAGAGATACTTTGTTATTATCTAGGAATCATTTAAAATAATAAACAACAAATATTAACATTACATAGTGTATTTATGTAGTTTGATGCCTAAGTTTGCTGAACTTTTGAGCTATCTGTCTGTAGTGAACAGGTTTGCTGTCAGCTGATGCTTACATTATTGCTGGTGCAGTAGGAGGGTTGGTGGGTGCCCTTATTAGGATCGGTGGGCCTCACAGACTCGTGCCCCATGGTGCCTGTGCTGCCTGGGATGTGCCAGCCTCCTGCTGCCCCCTGTCAGGGTGCATCTGAGTCACTCCTCAGCCCCAGGGGGGAAGTCCTTGTAAGGCACAACCCCCTCATCTCTCACCCACCACACACCCTGTTCATCTCTGAAACAGGCTTCAAGACAAAGATAAACAAGTAAACAGTTGGGACTGACCTTTTTTATTGCGTTGGACCTGTGCTGTGTTCTCATGTGACTTTTGATGAAATGATAACATACAGTAATGTCTGTCTAATGGCAGGGGGGGCTAAAGCATTTTGCCATCCTCCCAGTGACTGAACCACTGTGTCTCTGTTACTGTACCTGTTGTCAGTTACCATGGCTACAACACCTTAGAGACACGTTGGGTTTGCTGTAAAGCAATTAAACACTGTAGACTAATATTTTGCTCACTAAGATGAGTAAGTGCAGGACAAGCCTGAATAAATTTGAGGTAATTGCAAAATGACAATAGTAATCGTAATGATTCAAAATAAATAAATAATTGCTAAATGATTTAATAGTAAATAAAAAGGGGCAAGATGAAAAATATATATAAACCAAACATGTGTTAGACATTACCAAATGTTTAAACAAAGTAATGTGTTTAAATAAGAGATTTAGTTACAGTGTTTGATTTGAGACTAGAAAGAGAACCAGAGTGTCACGGCTTAAATAGTGAACGCTGTTGTCAGCCTTAAGGTGATCACAAGGCTTCCATCCACAGATCAATTGGGGGCATATTTTGCCAATAATCAGAGGTGTACTTGGGGGCAGAATTGAATTGATTCAGGGTTTTTTTTCTTGTGGTCCGACAAAAAGTAGAGAGTGTTACCTGCTTGACGTCATCCGACGTGCTGATGACACTTCTGAGGAAGACTGAAGTCACAGTCGAAACTGTCAAGCAGATAACACTCTCTACTCCTTGTCTGAACACGAGAAAAAAACAACCTTAACAAGAAGACAAAATGAACAGGATTAATCTGACTGAATTGATTTTACTAACTAACTGTATTACAGTTGACACACACACTATAGTGGTTTTTACTTAGATGCTAATACACCATCCAGATGCTGTGGTAATAATGCAAAAGACAACCAAATGTGTATTATCTGCCACTGAAAATAGTTCACAACAATAAACGGTTTTCTCCTGTTTGAGTAATGTGACAAAAAAACACAGCTCAACTAAGAAATTCTTTTAATTAACCTAAATTTCCATCTTCAGCAGGAACCAATGGGCTTGTAGCTAAGTGTACAGTAACATACTGATTAGACAAGTTATAAAGTAGTGAGAGACAGGCTATCACAATAAAAAACATACACAAGAATGTTAGATTAACACTGCATGATAATAGTTACTGTATGTTTCTGTTAAGTTACATATCTATCTCTGAGATGCAGCAGTAAGTCATCCTGCTTTTATAAAGATATTGTATCATTACACATGCAGGAAGAGATAAGGGAGCTGCAGCTTTGGATTTAGGTGACAAAATAAGATGATATAGACCCTCTGAGTTGTGTTCAGACTCAACACTATCATTTGTTCTTCCTCAAGGTCTGCCTACCAACTTCATTCACATTAATCTGTCTCATTTCCATGGAAGTCTATGGAGCTCCTGAAGTCCTTTCAACATTTCGAACCTCTAAAACAATCTGTGAAGCCCTGACCCTCTTTCTACAGGTCTCTTATTGGACAGATTCACAAAGTCACATGACATTTGTCAGGCTTGAACTGCCTTTCAGAAGGCTGTCACACAATATGCACCCTCTCCTTCCTTTACTGTCATGGCAGGAGTCGCGGTGCTGAGACAGTGCCCTGACCATGCAGCTCCGCACTGTGAATTTTTATATGCCATTGCCTGGAGGTTAGAAACTCTCATTATGCCGTGTTAGATTTATTAAAATAGATTATGGAAATGTTAATTAAGTCATTAATTACATTATTTAAGCAGCATTGACAGATAAGGGAGTGTGTGTGTGTGTGTCTGTGTGTGTGTGCAAGGGGGGTGTCAAGCTCCCTGGGTGGTTTAAAAGGATGTGATTGGTGACAAGGGACACTGTGGAGATGGCGTCTAACCGCTAGCGCTGACATGATACAAAGTGGCCTACACTGCTCTCTCACCTCACGCTACTGTCTGCAGCAGTTTGCAGAGCTGCCTGAGGACGAGTAGCTCATCGCCCTTTTGCAGATACTATAACTCTACACAAAGGGTACAAATGTGTTTTTTTTGTTTTGTTTTGTTTTTTTTAAATAACAACTACACATATGGATGGGTGACAAATTAAAGGAAATACTTGAAAAATGAGTGGAGAAAGGGATGATATGGCTCCCATCCATAGGGTAGGAGGGGTCAGTGAGTGGTTTAATGGGTTTGAAAATGATGTGAATCATATGTTGTGGCCTTCACAGTCACCAGATATCAACATAATGGAGCACGTTGGGGAGATTTTGGACAGACCATCAGCTAAACATCTAATGAGGGAATATCTTTTGGAGGACTGGTGTCCACCCCTCCAGACTGGTAGAGTATAAATCCCAGGAGCAATGAAACTATTGTGGCAGCCCAGCACCTTACAAAGACACTTGATGCGGGTTTGTCCTTTAATTCATCACCTGTCTGGGAAGTATGTGAATTTGAGGAAAGGGGGGGGGGGGGGGGGGACAGTAAAACACATTTTGCATTCAGCTTTACATTGTCCTTTGTGTGAACATGTGAACAAAGCATTTGCTGTGACATTTGAGCAAAGGCCTCAAACCATATTTCCAGGCTGTTCCAAATGAAAACACAACAGCACAATTGTAAGATGAATTACCCACAAGTTGATACTATGGACTCTCTTATCTGCTGACAGTTTAGTTACCACAAAGCACAAGAAATGTGTTTTCCAATTCTCAGAGAATTGAGCTTTTCTCTTTCCCATCAAACCTATATTAAGGGAGGGAAAATTGCTCTGATCACACTTGATAAGAACAAATGATAGATGTTGTAAACAAGCAGAATGCTTCAATTCTGATCGGAGGCATTGATTTGCTTCAGTAGACAATTACTATGTGGACTGAGGTTATGCGTCCAGTCAATCTGGAGGGAGAAGGATTTTGTGTTTGCTGTCCAGCATTTTACTTTGTACAGAACAGCAGCTCCCAAAAATGTCACACTGTTAAACTACAATGCATTATTGAATATTATAGGTGGAAAGGTACATGTGGAAATAATGAGCATCAGCCTTGATTTCTGTGGTCCTCCCACAGGTTGCCAGGTATTACTGAAAAGTGTCTGTCTTGATATTAAGTGGCTGCTGATTGAAGAAAATGATACAGTATGATGGCGTCAGAGTCAAGCTGTCATGATTAACTCCCACATCAGTCATATCAACCTCATGATAACTAGCTCAGGATTGTTGGTGTGCACCAACATAAAGAATCACATGATTGCACTTAACCGTCTCCAGAGACTAAAATATGCACATTTTTTATGATCTATAGCAGCTAAGTACATCATCAGGGAGGCTGTACACTACACCTTTTATACCTTCTTTTTTTCACATAGGGTTTTATAATATTGTGTAGCATTTGGTTGTGTTTGGGGGTCTATAAAACTAAAAGAGTTTTTGGAACACAGTGTGTCCACATGCTCATTACTTCTTAAACACACATTACATAAGGTGGAAATTATTAGAGGTACTTGTAACCATTTGGCCAATCAGCCGAAGGTAATGTTCAGTAACAACTCTGTCTCCCACATGCAGCTATTGCTAAGATGTATTAAAGATGTAATGGATTACACTTTGATCAATAACATTGCAAATATTGAATTTCCTCTCAAATTTACAAAACAAAACTGTTTTTCATTCAGCTGTTTTTTCTAAACAGCATGACTTGCATTTAGGCAACTTGAAGCTGCTCTGTTCACTGTTTTTAAATCAACAAAGGATGAAATCTCAGTGTGTATAAAGTGTCGCTCATAGTCACAAAATAGGGAATTATCACCTAACTCTGAAGTTACCTCATGGATTTCTAAGCCATCTTCCAGCTCATTGTTTTGTTTTTTCTGCTCATCTTAAGTTTTGTTGATCCCACCACTCAAATCAGTGTTGTTGAAATCTCTAAAAACCCACTGCACAGCATCTGTTCATCACAGCCCAGCACACAGATAATGTTCAAGACTACACAATGAACGGTGAAGGTATCCAGATATTTTTCCACACATCACTGAGACCAAAAATAGAGCTAAATATAGAGTGAGCATTGGCCTGATACTCACCAGGTGGCCGAAAATATGACTGCAAATGACGCTAATGTTGGTCCAGCTCCGTTTATTAATCTAGTTTAGTCTACTCTGAAATTGTCACAGTGGTGGAAAACCATCAAATCCAAATAGATCCCAATACCCACTTTCTCCCTACAATACCTTCGAAAAGATTACATTTAGAATAATGTATTGCGAGGAAAACATTTTATCCTGACAGTTTCAGCTCATTGATTTGATTTTATGTGTTGTTTTCAGTGAAAAAGCTCTGAACACTACCTTATACAGAGCAGAGCATTAAACACCTACAGGCCCTGGTGGTTTTTCATGGTTGGTGGAGACCAAAGTAGAGTTAAAAGTTAAAACAATTGGACTTAGATTTGTTGGCTAACCTGAATGCTTACTAACCTCTTCACCATGGCAGCTCACTAGGTTTTAATGTCAGGGACATTTGACACCTTGGTGTGCTGTCCCCAAATGTCCAAAAGTTACTGCAGGTTTATCAGGGGTTGGTCATGCCCCTGGTTCGTTAAATATTGAGAAAGACAGCTTCATGCAGACACGAAGCACTACATTATAGTATTCATCCAAATCATTATTGTTGTCTATTATCTTAATTTCAAGGGCTCTGATGTACTGAAAATACATAAAAGACAGTAGATGTGCCTGTGCCCCCTATGTGGACACCTGTGCCCTTTCCTGAGACCCAGTGGAGTGTTTTTAAAGTGGCCTTGAGACTGAACGAGGCATCAGTTCCTGGTTTACATAGAAAATATGTCCTCTTCCTAAATATTTGGAGACACTGGGTCCAGACCAGACTCTATTGTCACATCATATCAGGCAGCTAAGCGGTGCTCAGGATTCAGCAGTAGTTTCCCACATACACTAAAGACTCAGTTAATGGGAGGAGAGGGATTTAATAATGAGATTAGGATTATGTTATTATACTAACAAAGTTATTTGGGATGAAGTGTGAATGTACCTAATTGGACTTGGAAGACAGAAATGTGTGGGATGACGTAGTCAGACCCTGGATATCTGAGTCAGTTCTCTCCCCTAATGTTTGTTCACTGGTTGTGTTTTGTCAGTTGTCTGGCCAGCTACCTCAGCAGCCGCTACCGGCAGGCTGAGCACAGCTCCTTCATCGTCCGGGCCCGCGGCTCGGAGGAAGACAGAACGAGTCTGGGCCGCAGGGATCGGGCTGAGGCCTCTTCAGCTGCGGCAGGTCATGCTTCATCAGCGGGCTCACCCAGTCGAGTGGACGCGTTGAAGAGTGGATGTCTCAGCCTTTTCTGAACCACTAACAGAGGGATTTTACAGAAAAGAGGGCCAGACAAAATCCTTTGGGTATGAGATGTGTCTAACAGCCATTGGAAACATCACATCTGTTTATCAGTGTGGCATTTATGAGATCTTACACTTTAAAACCTGTTTTTGAGGTGTCAAATATTCTTGTTTTCTTCTGTGTCACACCCTTACACTTTATTCAGTGGATGTATTCTCACATATTGCAAATTGATGATAAGGAAGAGAATGCACGCAGCTTGCATGAGTGTGTTCAGGCTCAGAGAGAAAAAAAAGCCTGAAATCACTCTCTATCCTTAATGATGCCCACACAGAGACAATGGGGCGCCGCTCTGATTAGTGTCACCTGTCCTTGTGCATCTCATCAGCTCCATTATGGCTCCATCTCCCATGCTTCTTCTGCTAATTGAATAGCCTGTGAAGTGGTGACGAGGACGGGGGCGAGAGCAACGTCTGTCCCACTGCTGCTTCAGAAATGGGAGTAAAGCTTCCCAGCGAGACACTAGTTCTTAAAACATAAACCATTATCATACAAATGGAAAAAGTGCCAACAAGTAGCCCTCATGTTATTAGCATCATATCGTCTATGGATTATTTTCAAATGTAGCAGTTTTCCCATTGCATCTACTGCATGTTCTGAGAGAGATGCAAAGCCGCACTACACTTCAGTATATCAGACAGAACGTTCATATTCGACGTAGCCAACATTTTTCAGGCGTGTAGTCATAAAGCTTGTGCACTTAAGAAGTATTGGAAATGATATAGCTGAGGATGCGAAACTGAAACGTTTGGCTAAAGGATCTGTATATTCAACCACAAAATCAATGTGAAAACCAAAATTGACAATGCATCAGATTGCAGCAGTGACCTGTTCTATTTTTGTTTTGTTTTTTTATTGAATAACAATTCACAGGTTCAGTTATTTTCCAAACAGCTGATTTTTGTAAATATTACTTAACTCACAGTAAATGGTTTTTGTCTTTGGGATTGTTTTCTACTGTTAACGCGCATTTGGTGCACTAGTGAGTAAGTACTTCACTGCAGCGGCAGTGGAGTCAAAATGAACTATGGCAGGTATGTTAATGGAAATGAAGGAACAGGTGAGATACTGTATATCAGGCACAGTATTTGCTGGAGAGTCAGAGACTTTGGTCTTTTTATGGAATATCATTATCATAGAGAAAAATGATTCCAATAAGTAGTAGTAACATTTGCCCACCAGGTTAATGACAGACATAACTGATTGGGTTATAGCGATCACAGAGCTTCAGGTGATCAGAGCACATCATTATCATCTATACCAGTTCTGTGTTTGGTGTAGTAGAGTTCCCCTTATTCTGGGCCTGCATGACCAACATGCTTCACTTTAAATTGTGATTCACTCAAAGAATTAAAAGGACGGTACTGTTCGCTCTGTACTTTCATTGGAATAGTGGTCAAAAGCAACGCCACAGGGGACAAAACATACTGACCTGCTGTTCTGAAAATGTGTCAAACTCCACAAACACTGCCTAATTTACCCACAATGCAACCAGTAGCTGTTAACAGAGGCTATTAGTTTTGTATTTTATTTGCTCAAGCAGATATGAACTGATGACATCATCAGGGTCGCTCACCCACCCCTCCACAGCCACAGAATGGAGACCTCCTGTAAGGCCCCTGTAATGCTTCTTAGGAAGTTACTGTAAATAAAATAAATGCACTCCATAGGAAACTATCTTGTATATTAAATACTGTTGAATAATGAACTGTTGTGTTCCTGAAAACGGTAATTCAACCACTATGTTGTTAAGAAGTTTTTGTGAAAACAAATAAAAAGTGAGGCGGGCCTCAGTCTGATGTTTATATTGAATGATTTTCAGGTCTCTCTGTATTTAGTCAAAATAAAATACATATAATATTTTTCATTTCTGCAAAGAAAAGCCTGAAATCAAAAAGCAGTCTTTTATTTTGATTGGATAAACATTGCCAGCTGTGATGCAGGGCTGTAGTGTTGGTGCCTCTCCTGCCAGGCAGCAGCTTTGCTGTTATCTGCATGTGCCTGAGGCACAGCTAATGTAAAAAGATCCTCCTCACTCCACTCTGCTCTGCTCTGCTAGCAGTGAGATCTGCAGGCTTATCCTGCCCAGTCCCTCTCCGTTTCACCTCTCGGTCACAGCCAAGTGACTCTCAGCTGTGCACTACCTCAGCCTTGGCTTTCTATGGACAGAATAGAAGACGTACAGCAGTATCTCACTGCTGTATCTGGTAAATGCCACAATAACAGGCCTGCAGAGGCCTCCCAGTGTCCCCATGCCTGTATGGTTCCGGGGCTTAATGTGTGCGTGAGGGGCCAGATGGACACTTTCATGAGTGTATGAGTGTGGATTATTCTGCCGGCAACATCTGGGGTTCCACATGGTACAGCAGACTGCAGTAAGAGAGGCAGGTGGGCATGTAGGGAGGGCGCCCCTCCAGTGGGTTCTCTTACATCTATACCCACCGACAGGACGTCGCCGCAAATGGCAAACTGAAAGGTTACAAGACCATCCTTGAAGACAAATGCTCAACACCTTCCCCTGTTTTTACCTTCCTGTCTGGCAGCCACAGCACGCTGATTCCAGGTGCACAATTTTGGAATGAGGCTTCTTTACACTACAACTAATTTATTTGAGAGTTGATTTTGTCCAAGACATTTTAGCCATATCTGCACATTTGGAAGAATTTGGATGTGCCAAGGATGAGGCAAGAGGAGCCAAGGATTGGACTGCCACTCTTCTGATTAATAGCCTACCTACTCTACCACCTGAGCTACAGCTGCCTGTGATGTGAGCGTGTCACCGCCATCAACGCATTATCACATTATGTTCTGAATGATTGTTGTCGGTGTTCATCACTGGCTCAGGCAAGCAGATCATGTGACAATGTAGACAATAGAAAGTAAAGCTGAGCAGGACAAGTGCTGAAACAATTAGTCAATGAATTATTTAGTCAACAGAACAGCAGCATTGCAATAACAACCAAAATAATGAACGGGGTTGTGTGAGGTAGTTATCGACAGTCTGTACGTGACTATTATCTGTTGTAGATCCAGATCGCTTTGTTTGCAGTTTGGAGAAGCAGCTGGGAGCACCTGTACTGAAGCTGAGCGATGTGCCTCCATGGACGGGGCCTCCACAAAACATGTTTTGGCCAATTTTCTTTAAAAGAAGCAAAACATCACTTGAGGTGTACATTTCACTTAAAATATTTTCACCCTTTTATCTTGCCATCAAACAGAACTTTGCTCTGTAGATCGTCTACATACTGTAATTGATATCAATGTGAATACAACATTTTACTCTTGGAGCTGGTTTTAATTAGTTCATATATTGGTAGACGCTATCATGTTGTAAAAAGATGGATGTTTATATTGAATCTCCATACACGTCGATCTCCATGTATTGTTTGATTATAGATCAGGTCTAGGTTCTATGTAAATGCTGTGAAAGTATCAAAAACCTCAGTCCACAGGTGCACACAACCTGAGCCTTAAAACAAGTTCTCAGGTCTTCTGTTACAACAACACTCTTAGCCATGCCCCACATCTTGCAGTATTTACTTTCTCAGAGCCAGCCGTCAGCCAAAACAATCAGCCAATTAGAAGACGGGGTCAGAGCCTCCTCTCTTCTGATTGGCTGACACCGACCTGTTGTCACTAGAGCTCCCAAGAGAAGCCTGAGAGAGGAGATTTTGGCTCTTAAAACCACAAATATACTGTATCTCCTTATGAATCAACACTTCATTTAAAACATGGGGAAGTGTAACATAAGTTGCCTTCAACTAAATGTAGAGACCAACGTCCCGTACAACATTATGTTACCTTCATATTAAAGGTACATTGTGTAGAAATGACTCCCATCTAGCGTTGCGGTTGTAGATCGCAAGCAACTCAATCGTATTTTTCATGCTGCATTCACGTGAAATTGGGCAGACGGCAGACGGACGACAGCCGCTGCATGTAACGGCATAAACAAACCTCTATGTAAACAAGTGGTCCGTCAGCACGAGGCAAAACAATACGTGACAATATGTTGTCATGGCGATATCGTATTGTTGACCTGACCCACGTTTTCCCGGCTTTCTCTCGACTTCTGTGACTAAAATGACGTCTGGTTTGTTACCGACGGCCGACTGCAGGTGAATGCAGCATCAGTGTAACGCTCCATTCCTCCTCACTGCGTTACCGCGGTGACTTCTCACAGACGCCACCTCGACCTGAGCCGACAGCTCCAGTGTCTCCGCTGAGTTTCCGTGGTTTCCGTCACGACATGGCAGCCAGTACCGAGCTTACCCGCTCCATGTAGATATGAATGATATGAACGGCAAATTCAGAGCTTACTGGAACACTTCAGTTTGTTGATGGGGGGGATTATTGATTAATGAAAAACAGACTTTTGAACGAAATAATCGATTTTTGTGAATAGATAACAGGAGAAGTTACACAATGTCCCTTTAAGCAAGTCATGTAGTTAGGGGCAGCCAGAGACAGTGGGGGTTGGGGTGAGTTGGTCTGTTACCACTGCACCACAGGAGCAGACCGGTCACAAAGGTATACCTACTTACCGTTAATTATAGATGTAAGATTGCACACCACAGTGTACAGTGTTAAATTGATTATATTTCAAAAATTGCAAAACTCAACCCAAACTTATTAATTCCCCCCTCTCACATTAGATTGAAGTCAAGCCAAGGCTTTTGTGAAACCAGAGCTCATTAGACAAGTCCACCTCATAATGAGCGGCCATGAGAGATAAATCTCCCACTCTGCGCTGACTGAGATCCAGTTAAACACACCCGCAGTGCCTCAGACCACATGTGAACAAGATATTTGCTTTGAAGCACCAACACACAGATCTGAATCAGCGTGTCAGAGTGCCAAATGTCCTAGGTTGTGAGTGACAGGAGATCTGCTTTAGAGTTGGCTACCTGTTGAGGAGGATTAAACAAAATACAGATGGTGTTTACATATTAAACAAACAAAGGCTCTGTTGTAATGGTGGGCAAAAATGCTTTCATCAAGTGAGGACTCAGTTTAAAGGAGAAAAAAAAAACCTTGATTAGCTGTAATACATCAGTTCTATAGTCTTTCACAGAGCCGTCAAAGTTGTGATCCAGACTTTTCGTTCTGCCACGTGTTCCTACATTCGTTCTCCATGAAAGCATCAGATAGAAAGTCCCCAGCTGCAGATAGGAAGTCATAAATGATGGTTTTTCTGGCCTGTGATAGCATCACATATGACCCTGGGATCACCTCTGAAGGACGAAGGCTGTTGTGTGTCCGGCCATGTATTCTGGCCGTCAACACAACACGAGCGCGGATCGCTCTGATCCACCACGGGTCGAGTTGAATAAATTAAATGAATTACCAGCTGCCTTGTGCAAGCTTGCAGGATGCAGGGTGGCATGAGCACGCCATTACAACAATGATAAGGATATCTGCATGGCCTTGTGTTAAAGGAATTACACATAGCATCCAGAGCCTTTAAGAGAGTCTGACAGTTCTGCGCACACTGGCAACTTAGTATGACATGAAAATGTGTGTGGCTGCAGAAAGGCTCGGCTGCTGCTCGGCCTGAGTCGGAGGGCACTGCTCGGCTGGCTTGCTGAGAAGTAAAAAGAAGTCTTATTGTGATGCAAATGGACACAGCATTGTGCTTAAACAATGCATTAATACGTCTCTTTTGAGAAGATAACATCACAAGATGCACAATAACACAAAATGATGTCCTCCGAGGTTATTTAAAGCGATATGACATCAAATCCTGACATTGCGAGAAGTGCTTACTGCCTGTCCGACTGCTTTTGTTTCCAGCTTTGATAAAAGCAGATGAAGGATAGAAGGCTGCTTCTTTATTCCAGCTACTATATGGCAAAAAGCCCATTTACATAATATTATGTATATTGTATTCTGCTCCTATTCTAATGTTTGAATGTAAACTGAATTTAAGTCTTTATGCGCGCATACAGGAAGAAGTGTTGTAGCTTAAACACAAGACACGTGGCAAGGTGTCTGATAACTTTGTCTTCTACCTGTAATCTGATGCTGCGCGGAGAGGAGGGATTGGCCTCACTTCCACGAGGTGATTTATGATTGAGGACATGCTAATAAAAATATCAAAACAATCTGAGCTCTGGTGGGGAAGATACCGGTCCACTACGTACATCATGCCCGACAGGCCTGCGCGCGGATTCGCCTGCTCCGTGATATTATGCTCGTATGGATGCCCTGTTGCCCTGCTCTTGAATAGAATATGCAGCTATTGTCTTTTTTAAATGATTATTATTATTATTTTAGAAGGGTCAGTGGGGGTAGCACTACTCACACAAGGTGACATTTACGTGAACATGTGCTCCTCCTAGCTTGATAGATGAACCGTCTTCAAATCATGGTCCAAAAGGAGGAGTGGTTTTCCTGCTTTAAAATCCCATGCCAGTTTCCTTTAATTATATGGCGCTACAAGGGTCACCTGTCCTTTTAATAGAGCACAGCGGGCCGTCCTATTACACACGGTGGCACAGGATTGAGCAACAAGCTGCTTCAAAATCTGCTCTTACTAAAGGATGCATAGCCAAACTCACTGGAGAGACACTTTTCAAATAATTCATTAAATGCCTACAATGACTGGATGAAAAGATACTGTATAGCACTGTGTTAGTACCCCCACCACCCCCCAACACACACGCACACACTCTCGCCTTTGATGGATTTATATCGAGCATGGGCGTGGACGCAGAGTAATTTAGTATGTGTTAAAAGCTCCTGCAGGGATGTAGCCTGTAATACTCACTCAATTCCACTTCCAATATCACTGTTCCTGAAATCTCAATGATTTTCTGTCTCTGTGTCTTTCCCAAGCACAAAATCATCACAAAGTACACTGTCAAAAAGAAAATGTTCTGAAACATGGAATCCACTCCAAACATCCACTTATGCTGTTGCCAGAGAGCACACAGAGTACTGATGTTGTCAAAGTGGTACACTGATGCATTATTAACTCTCAGGTTATTCTGTGTGGAAAACTCCTTTACATTTTTGAAGGCTGCTACAAGTGAATCAAATAAAATGCTGTAACTATGTGCTTGTTGTCAGATGCTTTTAACACAGCAGATTTTTCATTGCGCTGACAGTTCATGTATGTATGCTAGTGAAACATATATAAATATATATATATATTGTTCGTCGTTGTCTAATACAAACAACTCTGGTGCTTGGAAAAAGCCATTCATAATTCTTATCTCTGTTAGACACTCATCTGTCTTAAAGGTGCATGTAGTGTTAAGTGTTACCTTGTAATCGTGTTGTTTTATTCCCTCGTGGGCAATCAGGAAGTGGAGACTGTTGGATGTCAGAAGTGCATCGCCAAACAGGAAAGCAGATGCAGACATTTGCCACAAAGGCCATGTTTAATTAAGCGAACATTGAGATTTAGTAAGGGGAAGCACTCTGCTGCAGCAACTTCACAGCCTGTGTGAGTGTAAGATCCACCTCTCAACACCGCTACAGAGCATTACATGTGTTTGTGTGCTAAAGTTCCGTTTCCACTTGTAAAAGGTTTTCAAATTGCCTGTGTCCTTTTAAATTAGAGTCAATGGGGAGACACTTAGGGATAATCATTTACTTTTCTCCATCATTCCTGTTGGTCGTGTTTGTTGACATCGCCACAGTGAAGTCCAACAGCATGAGCGACACAGGTTGTATCCTTGTTGCATACATTGTGTGACTGACGTGTGGTTTCCGCATGCACCCAGCACACGCCTGTCAAAACATGAAACGTCGTGGTCATGTGGCCTTTTGTTCTTTACAAAGATGAGAGGAGAGGAAACAACGCACATGCTGTTCAGGTTACATACAGTTAGTGTAAAAGTTTTACACCCCGTTAAAATGTCCAACTTTACAGCAGAAGTAAACATGTTTACAGCCTGGTACAGAAACAGTTTTGGCCTCTATAGTTAATTTACTAATTCATCATGACTGAACAGGGTGAACTTTTATTTAACTCACTTGTTTTTTATTCTAATTGAGATTGTGGCCACTTTAAGTGACAGATAAACCCAGAATTATGGGCGGAGTCAGGCGCTGCCAAGATGGCAACAATGGCCCAGCCCATTCTGAAGCCTCAAAACCTCTTATCACAAACCTGTGGGTGGCATTGTTATAATGATAATGATGATAGATTATAAATAATAAATTTGCATTTGGTTTCACAGGCTGGTAGAACACACCTTTGTTAACAACAAATACACTAATAAACAGGGATGTATCCAGTGTGAATGATGATTAAGAAGTTATTGCATTTGTTATAAAAGGCTTATTGCAGCTCTACTGTGTCTTCCTGGGGGCTGTTGTGTGATTCACCTAAAGAGAGACATTACGTCCATCTTTATGTACTGTCTGTGGGTAGAATCCAAAATGCTCCCTCACGTTAGAATAGAATAGAAAAGACTTTATTAATCCCTAGGAGTAATAGGAATCACATTAATACTGATGCATGTTTCATGTCTATATTCTGTTCAGTACAGCCTGCTAGTCCTTGCATCGACAAAGAGAACAACAACAATAGCGTGGTTTAGCAGAGGGCCGACTGGGCAGCAATCCATTATTAGCACATTTTCACATTTTCATGATTCACTTGACATAATCATTACCAACAGCGATGACGACCAGAATGACCACAAAAGCAGGAAGCTGATAATTTACAACAACCAACATGAGTGCAATTATAAAACGACAGCAACACCCCTGTAAACATGTCTCACCTTCAGCTACCAAGAAAACACTAGTTCTTCTCAGTTTGTTATTGATTTCAAACACAGTTGTGATGTGGAGTCACTGTCTCCTAACAGCGCAGAAAAACATTCCTTCAAGACAAATTTCACCCAATATGAGCTGTTGCACCCTGACACTGGCAAAGTTAGACTTGTATAAATGTCAAGAGAGATGTGTCCTCCTTTTGTTCGCTGCAGACTTTGCCAGCAGCTCATTTCCTCCAGGAACGCATTAACAAAGCAGTTAATTCTATCATTAATTAAAAGGAATCACAATTCAGTGAACACTTCAAATTAATCTATTGAGATTTGCTCTCACACAGTGCTCATATTCTATGTTCTTTGTCTCATCAAAGAAATTGCAGCTCGAGAGGCATGTTTTTTTTTTGTTTTTTTTCCCCTTCGTGTCATTTACGTCAGTCTGATCCTGTGTAGCTGCGTTAGCAAAGCATGTCACCAACGCTGCCAGGTTTACCGGTTTGACTCCAAAGGGATCCATCCATGCAATAAATGAATACACCCTTAGCAGTGGCAGGGGTCTAACACATTAGTTGTTTGTCTGAAAAGCAACAACTAAAAAAACATCTTAAAGACGTATTATGATGATGTGACAACTCATAAACTGCGGAGCACTGAGCTCATGTGAAATTGATCTAAAGGGCAATGTTTTCTTTATGGATCTCGCTTTTTTGCGGAGAATCATGCAGCTCAATAGCAAAATGTTTAATCTGGCCATTGGCCACACGGAGCTGTTTATCTCCTCAGTCACTGGAGTTGGGTTATAAATACTTTGTGCTTGGCATCTCCACAGTATGGAGCTACTTGGAGGGTGATGAGGTGCTAATTAGCAACTGTTAGCAGGAGTAAAAAACTACATCCACAGAATGAAGCACATCTCGCTGTTGCCACTGAATGTTCCTCCGCCGATGATCCTTTCTCTGCTGCTCACAGACACTGAGGCTTGAGAGATGTCCCTTATTAACGCTGTGTACAAGAAACTCTCTTTTTTTTCCTTCCCTCCAGGCAAGCCAGGTCTGACAAATTAAAGCTGTGGAGTCATTAGATTAAGATAAGAACTTATCTTTTTCTCTGAGACAGACTTTTATCTATTGTATTTTCCCTCTCTCCCATCTCTTTGCCCACCACCCCCTCCCCAATTCACTGTGAGATTGTTAAAGTAATTGGGATGTTATGTGACCAGAAAGGCCAGATAGGTTTTTAACCCTGTCATGGATTAACCTTTCATGTCTGAGGTAGGTCAAAAAACGTGCAGTTGGAGACATGTTAAGACTCATTTAAGGGAATCTTGATGTATTATTGTCCAAAGACGGCTTGTTTTTTCTGCAGGTACATGTGCCAGGAGGTCTGGAGAAGACTCCTGTACGCTGTCAGGGGTTATTAAAGCATAAAGTGTATTTTTGGGGTCGCTGAGCAGGACTGGTGTAGTGTCTTCATCTCCGAGTACATCACTTAGAAACGTTCAACCAGGTTTCATCACATGCTTCCTGAAAGCTATTTTAAATGACCTTTTAAAGTTAATCACAGTCATGCTCTGTTGAACTAGTTTAAAGAGAATCTGCATCAAAAAAAAGGGAAGAGGAAATAGCGGAATCTCTCTTATAATATAATCCGCAGCAGGATAATTAGGAACGCAGGTCTATGAACATCAAATAAACAATCACCATCAGATGCTTCAGTTTTGTCTAAAAGCTGTGTATGCATTTGACCCAATCTGACAGTTCTTCATTTTCCTGTGTTATTAATATCTAAAGGAAGAATCACAGCCTGGAGCGGCATGATTAGAGCTTTGAGATTTATTATTCTTCAAAGCAGAACATATGAAAACCACCTGAAATAAATGAGTTGGGCCCCTATGGTAGCAGCCGGTGCATTTCTATGATCCCAGTGTTTAGAATCCTTTGTTTTAAAGGTCATTGCACCACCTCGTTGATATCTAGACATTTCTTTGTAGCACTAATTGTGTCTACATTCTTGACCACTTTGTCAGACAACTCCACACTAGAGCCGAGAATTCAGAGGAGTATATGCTGCTTGTTTACTGCGATCAAGATAACAAGGACAAGTCTGTGAAATAACGAAGGCCGGGGCTGATGCAGAAAACACTATATTTTCCATTTTAATGGTGTTTAAGCGTGGAAGCTGGAGGAGAGATAGCTTGAAATATGTAACTAAAGGATCGGATTCAGTGGGATCCAAATGGCAAGGGTAGCTGTTGGGCATGATGACGTTCCTTTGATGTGAGCTATAACTAGCTTTAAACTCAGCTCGGGCGCATCATGGCTGCATCCTGACTGATGTGAGTATTCCACTTAGATGAGGGCCACTTTGTCGTGTGAGCCAACTGTACCTTTAATTTCAAATTCTCTAATGTCTCAGATGGGATGACATTAAAGGCCCGGGTCATTAGTGTATTGTAATGTTTGCCCACAACTGTGTGCTGGACTGTCATCTCTTGGAATTTTGTCATATTCATCAATGCTCTGCATAATGGGATGAGAAACTATTTACATATTGGATCAAAATTGCCAGAGGAGAGCATTAATTATTGAAAAACTGACAGAATCAAAAGAACAGCTTTTTTCTCTTCATAGTTTGTTGTCTGCACAGACTGAAAGCCACTCTGTGCCCAGTAAACACAATTATCTCAATTTTAAAGGCATTGCTGGCTTTTTTTTCTTTTTTTTTCGGAGAGAAAACATGCTCTACACAAAGGCCAGAGCATCTTCTGTCACCATAGTGAAATGATGGTTTGCCCTTCATGCTGCACTTTTCCAATAGGCTGTAACAAGCATGTGAGCGGGGACGTGGTACAGCCTCTGGAGAGCCACCTACTGTACATGCTGCATCTTTGTTTGTGTGTCAGACTGCTGATGTGGTTAGTGCGCCCTGAATAATAGAGAGTGCATCATATTGATCAGTGTCATTGAGCCTGAGACTTGTCCTGACTTAATTATTGAAAATAAAGCAGTGTGCTAACAAGGAAGTGGACACAGCTGTGCACATGGGTGTGCACATTCACTCCTGGTTAGTGTAGTCTGTTCTTTACCGTTGTGTGCCTGCACATTATCTTATTACAGACAGCATCAGTTCAGATCACAGGGCTGTGAATGACATTTTTCCTCCTGTGTGATAAGAAACACGAGGCATCCACTGTGCTGTGTATGTCTATGAATTATTTGTGTAAATTCAAATTATGCCTTTATTATAAAGCTGACCTTAACCGTCATTTTACTGCAGCGGTTCTAGTACATGGTGTACTTGTGAAATATTTTACCATAAAAAGTATTGTACCTGACTCATTGTTGTGGTGCTGCACACTAGAACTTTTGGATTTAGCTGTAATTATTTTATTTTTATGCATTTTCCCTATGGGGATCATTAAAATTTCATCTTGATCTTATCTTCATAATCATAATCCTAAAATCTGTTTGAATATGTTGTAACCTGCTTTTCCACCAATGCAGTAATCTGTGTTTATTTTATACTCAGAGCTAAAATCAGTCTTATAAGGTCTTCAAAAATATATCAGAATATAAAATGAGATCACATAGCACTGCTGATTTATAAGGTGTCTCACACAGCAGACATGTGTTTAAACAGAGCCATAATGGTGGATGATGGAGTTTGTTTTACAACACTGCCCCAGTATATACAGTAAATTATATGCATGGGCAATGGGGACAGTAAGGACTTGAAAATGCAGACGGATACATTTTACTGCACCCTCCCCATATCCACAGTGTTGTCCCTTTAAGCTGCCAAGAGAGTGTAGGGGGGTGAATTCATGAGGGTCTTCTGTAATAGGCTGGCATACGCACAGGCACAGCCTGTGGAACCTTACAGGCTGCTGAAGCTGGTCTTGGCATTGCTTTTGGCAGCTATGTGGTTATGTGCTCTCTCACACTACACATTCTTCTGAAAAAAAGAAAGTTTTAACTAGCTGGTCTTACCACTCCTTTATAAATGAGGGAGCCCTTGGCATAAATAGATCTACATGTTCATTTGGTGTATTAAGAGAGACACACAGTTAAAGAGTGTTCATTACAATTGTAAATTTCTGCCCTCGGGCCCTTAGCCCAGCGCTAGATTACATGAGGTCTATGCTCACGGACAGCGCCTGGCATCTGATTGAGGGTCCAGTGCAGCTAATTAATTTCATTAGAAAGTGAAGTCATCTTCTAGCAGGAATTAATATTTGGAGCGTCATGTTGCTAATTTATTTCCAGATTTAATTAGCTCAGAGAAGAAATGTTGCTTGGGCAAGAGGACTTTTTAATTATCAGCTTGGATAAATTTGAAAATGTTGATGCCTAAGGGTTGAGTTAATTAAAACCTGCATTATTTTAACTTTAATTAGCTCCCATCTTTGTTTTTCTTCACCATATGGCCATGTCCTGTAGTCAAATTTAGTTAATTAAGCTAATTAAGCTAATCATTTTAATTACTCAAGACAATGTGATTGGATAGAGGATGACTACAAGTTTATAGCCAAGTACTTGTTTTTCATTAAGTTGAAGGGACAGAGTTATTTCTGATTGCAGTTGGCAAGCATAGCAGAGTAGTTTGAGAATGTGACAGCCTCTGAGATATTAAGGCTGAAATCTAATTGCATTCCTTCATAAAAAAAAAAAATCTTGTCACCAGCACAACTCTTTTAGAGGAGAAATGGTTTACTACAACATCTTTAAGCTTTCTGCTCGTATGCTGATGTTGGCCCCTTGTAGTCCATCAGATTAAATAATGTCTGCGCTTACTCACATTTAAGAGCATCAGCGTCAGACTGGATCCTCTGTTCCCTCGCAGGAGCATGTGGGAGACACAATAACAGATAACATGATCTACAGATAAAGTCGCTGTTGGTTCTGATAGTGCAGTAAACATGTGAAACCTCCACATCCAGCTTGTTTCTTTTGACCATAGAGGGCTATGAAATTGAATTGAAATTGGGGAAAGAGGCCTGAGTCTGTGGTGGCTGTTGGGATAGGACCCTGCCCTTCCCCTCCATAACCCCAAAGAGTGGGGTGGCTGGGGTGTGGGTCTCTGTGAGCCTGCTAGCAGCTGTGCGTCAGTCTGGACACAAGCTGGGCCCATCCAGAAGCCAGGCCTAGCTGACAGATGCAGAGGCTAAACCCAATAATGAAATAATACTGGGAGACATCATGTCCGTGGTTTCCATCATTGTTAAAAGATTTTGGTAGTGAGTACCCCCACTTAGGTAATTTGTTTCCATGTATAATCCTATTGCTCACTATTAAATTAAACCAACTGGTCATTTCAGTTTGGAGCCTATAAATAAACTGGTTGCTATGTGCACAGGCAGCATGTGGGACGTCTCATCTGATTAGAGGGGAAGCACTTAATAATTTGAACTGAAAAAGGTGACCTTCAGTGTCAGGTGACCTCAGTGGTCTGCCACACATATGGCCCGGCAATATTACTAATGTCTGTTCCTAATGTATTTTTACAATCCCGATCCAGGACCACTCTCCACAAATTGTTTTGGACAAATGTTGATGTGCGGTGAGATGGCAAAGAGTACTACACCAGAGCTGTTTACATGGTCAACAGCAGTAATGCTCTGGTCAAGAGAGATGATTGGCCTCTCCCTGCTTTCATCAGAGGGAGGCTGGTTAGTCATCGCTGGGTGTGTGTGTGTGTGTGTGTGTGTGTGTGTGTGTGTGTGTGTGTGTGTGTGTGTGTGTGTGTGTGTGTGCGTGTGTGTGTGTGTGTATTCAGGTCTTTGTTGAGAGGAGCCTCCAGCCTTCTCATAGCTTCACTGTAACTTAGAGTGCAACATGAGAGCAGAGTTAGTCACCACATCTCCAAACGGCATTCCTCCACGTCAGTCATGTTTCTGTCCTAACCTGCATACTGTACATGGTCCTACAGCTGCTCACCCACATCCTCATCTCACCTCTGGACCACCACTTGACAACTCTCAACACCACTCAACTGTATTTGACAAAAATGTATAGCAGCACAGACTTTTATAAAGCACAAGAGGTTCATAACACAAGCGTTCATGTTGTGCCCTCTGAGCAGCGTTGTGTCTACAGGGCAGATCGGAGGCTACTGTGAGTCGCTATCGGAAAGGATGCAGGAGCTTCTATTAATGCTGATGTCTGCTAGCATTATTTTAGCATTAGTGGGAGCTACCAGGCTATCTTTAGGCTAGGATTATAACCATGCCTCTTTTTGTCAGCTGTGAAACCAATTTAGTAAAAAGCGAAAATACCAACTTTGCTTTTGTATAGATACTGTAACACCTAACTTGATTGTCGTCACAGCATTAACAACTATCACTGTTTGAATCAACCTCAGCTGATGTTGAAGTCAAGTAATATATTTTTTATGTTACATTTAGCATACATTTTCTCATTGTTACTGTGGATTGTGTTCATATTTTATTTAACAGCTTATAATTAAGACATAAAAATCTGATGACAGCCACACATGGAGCTTTAAAATGAAAAACAGACATGCAGAAAGGCGCAGACATTCAACTTGGGAGAACCCATGCATTCTAACCTTAACTACAACATATAATCAGCCTAAATTAGCTATTTATATGTCTATATGTTTGTAGTTTTCACATATGCAATAGTTACTGCACCATTGAAGTTTTGGTGGATATTTTTATACAGAGAATTAAGACAATCACACAATCATCACTCCAAAGGTAGCTTTAAAGTGAACCCAAAATTGTACAAGAAATTTTTGGGCTAAGAAATTTTGTTTTCCTTTTTCTTTCACTTTGATAGCAAAATTAGATATCACACAAAGCCGTTCAAATAAAAAAATGTAACAACTAAATGTCATCATCCTGACCTAATCACCTTAAAAAAAAAGAAAAATCCAGGTTTGGCCAACTGTCCAACATAAGCTCCTTCACCAGCCAAGGAGAGCTTGGTGCGAAGCAGCTTAATAGATTTAGATGAAAGAGGGAGTCATGGAAGCCTCAACCAGCAGACAGTGAGGAGAGCATCTGCTCAAAGGCCACCTCCCCACGCCCGGATCACCATCTCCAGAAGAACTCGGGCATGGAGCCTCCATCTCCACAGCTCCACACTAATTCCAGTGCCCCCGCCACACGCAGGCTAATTAAGGCCATGCATTTATTTATGACTGAGCTCATTAAACAGGGAAAAAGATGGTCGCCGCTCTGAAAACACATTAGTCCCCGAGGAAACTGCCTGTGAAGTCGCTCTCCTCAGGCTGTTTCAGGTCGCAGATTCTGAATCTTTGTGACATATGAAGAAACAACGAGCTGTAATGCCAAAAAAACAAAAAAAAAAGCATCAGTTCTGAGGCGATGAAGTGATGGTACAGGACATTCTTCAGGGAAGCTGCTTGAACTGGTCCCATAATTACATTTATAGGTCATTGACTGGAGGATGAATAGAAATCCCACTTTCAGGTCTTTGCATGTTTTGTTCATGTGTATTTATGAAATCTGTTGTGCATTACATCCATGATGTACTTCCTTTAATATAATGTGACAACTGCAGCAAAAGGATGACACATTGGGAAAAAATATCCATGATTAACAGACATAACTCAACTTAGATGAACACACCCTGAAACATGCCACACCACCCCCACTTTCTTTTTTTAAACCACTATGGTATTTAAGTTAATTTAGGACTTTGGCAGTGTAGCGCTATGAAATCAAAGACACAGGATATCCCTCAGGTATATTTTCTCTCCCTGGAGTGCTTGTCTTTCTCACTCACTCACTCACTCTCTCTTTCTTTGTGTGTGTGTGTGTGTGTGTGTGTAAAGGGCATAGACAGAGGAATCTAACACAGATCCTACTCCCTTCCTTGTAATTGCAAAGATAATGCCAAATCACAGTCCTTTGCTGAGACAACTGGAAACTTGATTTAGTGCTCTTTAATGGCTCCAATTTTGTAGACTCTGAAGAATTCATTGTTTCTACTTGCTATTGAGCTTCTTGTCTGACCTGGAAGCATAACTGAAAAATAATGCAGTTTCACACTTTTATTTAAAAAGGGTGTTTAGTTCAAAGCATATGTTATCCCATCACTCTGTATTTATCAACAGAATTTTTCAACAGAAAGTCACACATAATGTGATGAATCAGACCAAATTCATGTCTGTTGACATCACAGTTCAGCCCACTGTCCAGAAATCAAGTGTTGGTTAAAGGTCCAGTGTGTAATAATTGACAAAGTTAAAGCAGAAGTAAGCGGAATGTTTGTGTTAATATAAGTCTTAAATAGTTATATCTTCCGACAGCAATCACTTATATAAAGTGTTTGGTCTGAAATACGGGTCTGTCAGTCACTCTGCTCTGCTGTAAGCCAAGGAGAAAACTTTCCTTGTATCCTACAACCTTTATTCAATGAGGCGAGAGAACGGCATAAAGGGGCGGTCCTCTCTGTGCAGCCAAGGGATGCGCGTGCATGTGGTGATGTAGGGACGAGGGCGGGGACTGCTAACTCCATTGGCTGACAAGAAGTTAGCCAAAACGACTGGATCGCTTACTTCTGCTTTAATTGGCAAAATCTAAATAAACTACCCATGAATGTACTTGTATAAGTGTATAATCGCTATAACATAAAATTTGTTTGGTTTTCGTAGCCTTATAATTATTCTTTTATAGATACATATAGCAAGGGTCTTGCTTTAGAGAGAGTCGCCATCTTGCGCCGCCATGTTTGTATGGCAGGAATGGAAAATCCAGCCATAAATTACAGCAATGGTCGGGACCGGGCCATTTTAGGCAAAATTAGGCAATTTGAAAGTGAAAGTTCCAAAGCTGTAGCATATATGGTTGATTTGTTATGAATTTTCAAAATTTTGAAATTTAGAGGTGTGCTGTCTTGTGATTCCAATTGAGGACATCTGGTATTTTGATCTGTCATCATCATTGCTAGGGCTTGAACTCAGAACTTCTAAAACCAAGAAACAGCTCCTAACTCATTGAGCTAATTGGCTGGATGTGAATCCTGGTGTGTGGCCTCACAAATAGACTCGAGTCACCAGACAGGCAGTAGTTGTCAAGGCAGATTTAAAAAATGGTCAAAATGTCAGAAATTCTGTTATCTAAACAAAAAGCTGATAATACATAAATTGCATCTTGACAGCATGGAAATGTTGGTGATTTGTTTTTAACAAAGTGTTTTGCTTCACAAGAGAAAATGTGATGTTTACTGTAATAAATACCACTCTTACATTGACTGCAGTTGTTCTCATGAAAGCATAATTCAAAATGTTTTCAAAATTTCAGTTTTTGAGATAAAATTCTGATATTTGCCAAACTTCATCAACCATGACTCCACAATATTGTAATTTTTTTCAGAAAGGATTGAAAATGGATTCAGCAAGAATTGGATGGTATATGTTTATAGTACTGTTTACAGTCAAACATTTTCATGCACTGTAGGCTCAGTGTTTGATCAATCAAAAATCTGTGTGGATCGTTTGTGAAGGACAGCTCTCTAGCGAATTGTGGGAGGAGATAGGTTTTATAAGTTTTATAGTTTTTGAAAAAAAAAACAGACTGATGGACTTAATAATTTGTAATTAGTTTTAGTGGATAAAAGTTTCAGCAGTATTGGGGCTACATTTTTGTACCGTTGGTTTAGTTGGTAGGAACCCCCACCCCCCGAAATTTTGAATTTAAAAAAGTCCTTCATGAGTCTGACAATATAGAGACATGGAATTTTGTCAGCATAACTTCTGTTATTGTTATGCCCTGCCGGCCAAATGGTTCAGGCATATGGGTCACAAAATTGCAATAAGTTTGATTCTTTCTGAGGACTTTTGTTAAATGTTTGCCCCACTGTCTTTTCCTTGTTCCCTGTTCCCATCTGCACCATCAGTACCAAATTAATACACTTTAACGACACAATAATGGAAAAATGTGTGCTTTGTTGCATCATTTCTTAAAAAATGAATCAACTAATTGTTTTATCACACATCTGGTAATCAATTATTGAAGTTCCCTGAAATATTACATCTCTACTCCCTTTTTTATTTTTAGGCAGTATTTGTGTAAAAAGGAGCACTGGGGTAAACATTATGGTGCATTTGCGAAGCTGCTGGCACAGAGGGGCTGAAATCAATCCACAGGATACCCACTCAGCGCTTCATTTTAGGATGTCTGATAAACAACAGCATTTGGTGACCTTTTGGTGTTCTTATGGGGGATTTAACCCCCTGCTCAGAGCTGCGCCATGCTGGTGGCTCCAGCAGACAGGAGCACAATTTGCACTGAAACTCAGATGGGACTATTTCTGCATGGCATCACAGGACGCCTGCACATAAACGATGATATCACACATTGAGGTCCTCTGATTCACTGGACAGTGCAAGACTCCGAGTCTGACAGCATTTTCGTTTCATCATCCAGAGTCACGGACGGTGTGCAGGAGTCTATTGTGTGTGTTTGTGAGTGTATGAGACGGAGAGAGAGAGAGGGAGAGAGAGAAAGAAAGAAGTGGGGTGGGGGTGTAGGGGTGAACTCTCCACTCTCTGTAAGACTCTGTGTAAGATGCTTTCAACAGCAGGCAAACTGGTTCTGCACTTATTGTGAGAGGAAGCTCTGAGTGTTTAGAGTACTCAGCCCACTTAATGCATTATTATTGTTACTACATTCTTGAGGAGAATGGGAGAAAATGGAACAAGGAATGCTTTTCAAGAGTCAAACCAGTAAAAGGAGAGAAGAACTCTATGTGTGTGTGTGTGTGTGTGTGTGTGTGTGTGTGTGTGTGTGTGTGTGTGTGTGTAAACATAACATAAATGTTATTTCCTTTGTATTTATGCTCACTAATATCTTACAAAAGCAGCCTGCATGTTTGTAATATTCTCTGGTGAAATAAACATTAATGTCGATAGAGGAAGAGGTGCTCCTATTCTTTTTGTGTATTTTATTTTTTCCTGCAATAAAGATGATGAGGTTACTTGTTTATAAAATGATTAAATGTCCTAATCTCATAACACTTGTCCCTGATGTCATAATGACATAGAAGTTCAGTTTAAAAACAATGGAAACTGATACTTTGGATGTATTTTGGGGAAATCCAAGATATGTTTTTATAGGTGAACAGATTGATTTGTTCGGGTATTTGTTGTTTATTTTTAAAGAGACACAACTGCACTACATTTTCCACAGTAGATTAGAATCCTGAGGGCAGGAGGTGCTTAGTTTCTCTCTCTGCATTATGAGTGCATTTCCACTGCAAAGGACGTCTGAGCGTAAAGTGAGCCTCTTTTCGTCAGGAGGTAAGAAGCCTTTTAACAGTAAAAAGCAAAGCTTTAACAGTGCTCCTTGCACCAGAGTTCACAGCATACATAATGGAGAGGATAGAGTTACCTGCTACTTTAGGCCAAACATGACTGCCAATAATTGCCTTACTAATATTTGCATGTCCCTCTCTGTGTTATCGAACACCCCACTAAGTAACTGAGCACCCCAACCAAGGCACTATTTTAAGGTGTTTGCTGATTCCATGGTGGGCTGAGACAAGACAATTATGAACCGCATTTCACACCATTATGGTGTTTTAAGTGGCCTCAGGTTTCACTGAGAGCTTGGATGCTGGCCTGCTGAATACCACGCACATGTATGGACTTTGTAGATGTTGGCCTAGACCTGCCAGATGTTACTTTTCCAGAAATACATTTTTTCAATTATGTGTGCCTGCAACTGGGCTTTTCTTGCTGACTTAGAAAATACCTTCAAATCCTTATAATCAATAGGCCTATAATTAAAAAAAAAATTGAGTTCAGTCTGAGAAGCATAATTTGCTCAAGTTTTGTCAAAACGTGATAAATGGTTTATGAGATACAAAGGAACAGACAAAACCCCTTGGACCTAATCAGCGTAATTACAGAAATGCTGGAACACGATGGTGAGATGCATAATTTTCACAGGTTTTGGCAAAATCTGATCAAGAGTGGCCAAGAAAACAGATGGATGGATGAACTAATGAAGGAACAAATGAAGAAATGAAAGTTGAGTGATGATTTGATGGAAGTTCCATATAGGAAATAACAGGAAATGGTTAATTACACGCTATTTATGATATGCAAGGAAACATGAGCTGAAATGAATCTGCCATGAGAAGCTGCAGTACTGCAATAATACATGTTTTGAATTACAGACAACATTAGCTTTGTGCTAAAGTGGCTAAAGTTAACCACAGAGAGAGAGAACCATGTTAAATGAGCCAGATGCTCATTGATTTTTATGGGAATTTTTGGGAAATATTCTCGCACCATTCTGACTTATGATGTTTTAATGTAGGCGATTTGTAAGCTTAGCTTATCACGAAGATCGCAAACATTCTCATGTTATTCAGTGTTCATTTCTGAGCTGTAGAGCTGGAGGTGGGTGGACTTCATATTTACAGGGGCTAGCTGTTTCCTCCCCTGTCTTGTTGCTATAGGCTACACAAAGCTAACCTGCTGCTTCTTCACTCTAATTTGTCACTTTCTTTAGTAAAAATAATTTTAAAATGACTTCCGCCCTCTGGTGTGTGTGCTTTTTTCTTTATTGTAAAAAAAATACAACCTAGCATGGCCAAAAAACAACATTAGGTTTCTCTAAAACTTTTCTGAAAAGAAAATACCAAGAAAATACCAATAAATAAAATACCAAGAATACTCAATACTCAAGCCTGTGGTTGTAGTTTCTTTGTACCAGAGCACAGAGGCTAGCTATATACTGTTAACCAACTAATTCATAGCTACTGTGCCACAAAGCTCTCAGATTGCCAAACATCACTGAATTAGATCCATTAATGTAGAGGATAGTGCCACCTGTGGTGCCAAGATGATGTTCCACTTTGAGAACAGTTTCTGAAATGGGAGGAGCTTGTGACAAAAGGCAGGACAGTAAAGCTACAGTATGATGTCTGAATATTCAGTCGAGGCTTTCAGGTCAGTTCATGACTATGTAAGCAGTGACATCTGTTCAAGGTGGTCCAGACAAAAAACACTTCTTCCCAGCCCATGAATAAAGCCTGTATAAGGTGTTGTGTTTATTATTTCTGATACAGTCTGACAGAAAATTAGTTTAGCAGAAACTGATATTTTAAAATTAAAGTCACGAGGAGCACAACATTTAGTCTGCCCTAAAAATCTCCCAATCACACTGAGGTAAATGATAATCAAAAGCGTGCGGCAGAATGAAGACATGAACTAATTACAAATAAATACAAGGTGACTAATCATAAGTAATCCAGTTGTGGTGCATCAGCCGACTCCCCAGTGAGAGCAGGAAGGAGCTGGAGTTGAGGCAAAGTGATTTCCCTCAGGCAGACATGCCATTTAAGTGTGCTCCATTGTTGTGTGTGAGATCCATTAGCCCTCACTCCGGTTTGCCACATCAAAGCAAACTTTCACATATGGATTATGTGTAAAATGTGTGTTTTTTAATAATTTGAGTCTTGAAGTGAGCAATTTGGATCTGTGTGCACACATGTATACAGCTTATGTATATTTATGTGTGTGTTTTTATGTGTAAATGGATGTGTGTTTAGTGTGTGCGTGTGTGTGACAGAGAGAGTGAGAGAGTAAACAGCTTAATGGAACCAAGCGGATTTCATAATGGAAAAGGCCAACGTTAGTGTAGCATGACACAGTGCTGTTCTGATGTGGATTACTGAGGTCACTTTAAAGCAAAATCAAACCCCAAATCAACTTAAAGGATAATTTATTTTTTTTAAAATCTGATACTCAGAGGCGTCTTTGGCTTGACAGTCGTTTAATAGGAAGGTGAAAGTGGAGTGCATGTTCTGCCTCTGTGGTTATCACCTTCAGTGGACATGGATGACAACTGTAACATGTTTCATAATTCACACTCAAATCATCCTAAAACTCCTTAAATCAAATGCAACAGTTAAGCTAAATGAGGATGATGGTTTTGAAGCGTTTTGCAGTTATCTGAGTATTAATGCTGACTGTATTTGATGTTTCAATAGCTATTCCCACAATTTTCCAGTTTTAAGTATAAAGCCTCTAGCCAAAGCTCCATTTGAATGTCATGTGATGTGATTGTTTTATTTATTTATTTATTCATAATAAATCTGACCATATTCTTTTTGTGTATTCGCAGTGATTCAGCTCTGAGAAGTTCAATTTTACACCACCAATGTTTACCAGCCACATGCAGGCTGAGTCCAACCCCAGACTCAGCCTGTGTCACAGCAAATATTACTTATTTTTTGCATTTACGGTATTTAGTTTGTTAAAGAAAAAAGAAAAGTGCATATGTCCTCCAGACTAAATTAAATAAGCAAAATAGAATGTGTTTTCTTTGTATCAGAGGTGTTGAGTGTAGGTAGGAATGGTTTTGCACATCTTAATTCCCCATTTGTATGAACTCTAAGTCAGATCACAAATGCATCTTATGTTGAAATGAGACCTACATTTAGTCAAATCAGTCAGATACAATATCAGCCTTAAATCAAAACTTCAGAAAATGGACAACTACAACTTGTTCAGCCATTTGTACCGAGTCATTAAACCCACTTTCAAGTCTCTGCATTGATTTTAAAACTGCAAATCACTTACTCTAATAGGGGCAAATTATATTTTTCTACACTTTGTCCACATGAAAACTTATAAAACATGAAGAAAGTGTAATCACTCAGTCTGCTACAGCCTCTCTAATGATGTCACACACCATCAAATGTGACCATGTACAAATCTCCGTCTCAAGCTTCCTGTTTATTGTGGTCTGGAATTCAACTTTTGCCCCAGTCGAGTTTTACACTTTTCATCTGATTTTAATTAAAGGTTTTTTTAATGAGTTTCTTTTTTAATTTTTCAACCTATTTTTTATTGCACTGTTTATGGAGCATAGCATAATTGACACTGTGTATGAAAGATGCAATAGACATAAATCAATTGATCATTTTGACTTGTCCTCACAGGAAACACACAGGTGTGTAAACCTGAGTGCAAATAGAAAAGAGAAAATGTACACAGACTTTTTTAATGACGTCGCGGTTGTGACGACGAGCACAACAACAGAAGCTTGAAACTGAAGCAGCTAAATATATTTTCAGACAATATTTGTTTCATGATTTACACCTATGATGTCAAAATATCTGAGCTTGGTCTCTCTGTTTTAAACTATTTAGATATCAATACATGTGTGAAGCTACTATATGAAGGCTCATTCACAACCTACTTAAAAAATGACACTGACATTGTTCCTTTTGCTGGAATATATGAGCTGATAGTGAGTGACCTCGGGTCTAGTGTGCGCTGATATTCACCAAAGATAGACTTACATGCAGGACTCTTGTTAAAATACTTAAACATGAATAATGGGAATAAAAAGGTTGTGGGTTATACTGTGGGAGACATAGGCTACTGTAGGTATCAGAGACATTAGCATTCAAGAGATCAGTTTCTCCAGTTTTGAGATAAATGCTGATTTAAAACACAAAAGTCTGTTTACTCTTGAGGTGTGTTTCCTCTTCTGTTGGTGATGATTTCTGCATGAAAGTCTTATCCCGTAGAGCAGTATTGTTTCAGTGACAGCAGAAGGCTCACGAGAGGCCCAGACTCTGCAGATAAGCCCATCAGCCATTACCGGGTCCCTCCTTCAGACCTATTAGGTCTTGCAAGGACTTCAAACACCAATTTGTTCTGCAAATAGCCCATTCAATTTGTGCCTGCCAAAGAGAGACACCTCTCTCCCTCTCTGCAGTAATTGAATCTTCAAAGGGACATTTTCCTATATTTCTGTCAGGTATTAGAGTGATGAATAGCAAACGGTCATTTGAAAAGAAAGAGAGGATACATGTTTATCCATTTTCAGTTAGACACTCATCACGCGCCTTGATGATTGCCGGGCTGGAAGCTGAATAGCAGCACCACGGAGTCTTCAATAGAGGATAGAGGCAAGTCATGCACTGATCACGCCTTTCTCATGAAAGATAAATTCTCAGGCACTTGCTAATGGGATCTTGTAGTAATTATGTAATTCAGACATAAAGATGTCACTGGCATGGTTCGCTGGTAAAAACAAGGGTCTCAGGACAACATCGCTCAGGAGATGCAGCTCGAAATTACCATCGAGTTACCAAATTTAGAAAACTATAACTCTAAGCAGGGATTCAGAAGCTTTGCAATAAATTTACGGAGGCTTTTAAATCTTCAATATTTTTATTAATTAAATACACCATACTGGAGCAAATGTCTCGGAAAATATCACAAATAAATTTCTCTTTCATTCAGCATTTATATGTTGGTGATGATCTCTACATTACTGACTATGAGCAAATTTCTTCAGTTTGCCATGGGTTCAGGTTTTCAAGGGGGAGGGGGGAGAACTGGAGCTGAGTGCGGAGAGGTTGAATGTACTGTAGCCACGCCTGGACAACGACATTTACATGCATACTGTACATACATGGTAGTTTTACAAATACACCAAGAGAGTGTTCATGATTTGTTTTCCACAAAAAGCCACAGATTTTTAAAACCCCATCTTTTTATATATATATATACCACCAAAGAAAAAAAAAAAAAACACATTCCCCTTTGACAACATTTAAAATATAGAAAGTGGAAACACCATGTTTTTGGGAAATAAGGATAGAAAAGGAAGAGAGGAAAAATGAAAAGGTCCCGGTTTTTCCCCAAAATGTCTTTAAACAAATATGCAGAGTTGAAAAGCCTGCATCTCTTTAACCTCATTAGTCTTTTTTCTCATTCCCTCACTTCAGTCACAACATCCTCTTGTGTGTTATTTAATTTTCTCTTCTTGAAGAGTCCTCTAGGATTCTGATCGGTCTCTGGTCTTTTTAATTCCAAGGTCACGGAGTCCTCAGCGTCCTGATTCAGGTGCGGTTAAGTGCAAGTATCCACCCATATTTGGGGAAAAGCCAAGGTTGAAGGCTGAGCGCTGGGTATGGGTTGCAGAAATAAAAGTCAGGTTACTGGTAAGATGGGTAGAGGATTCCTTTAGGGCAAAGGGCCTGGGAGCACAGCTAAAAGGCTGGGGTGTTGCTGATCCACACTGTCTCGGGTGACAATGAGTAAGGGCTAAAATGAAGGCACACATCCTGCTTCCTGCACAGCTCCCGCTTAACACACCTGAATAGTGAGAGAAAGAGAGAGAGAGAGAAAAAAAATTGGGCTGTCATTAAGGTCCTCAGTTCACAAGATGACATTAATGTTTCACCCTGATAAATCAACTTTCCACCAGCTTCACCAGTGTTTAATTTATTGATCAGCCAGGCTTTGAAAACCATCTGGTGTCCTATTTACTTTGCATTAACTTAAAAGTGCATTCATGAAGCGATTCTCTTTGGTATAATTAGAGCCACGCTCTAACATAACTGCAGGAGGTGTTCAGTCCTGTGAAACAGAAAAATGCAGGGGAGTAAAGACAATTATCTGTCTTGGTTCCACCAGCATCCAACTTTTTCATCTTTTTTTGTTTTTTTCCTTCTTCGCTTTTTTTTCCCTTCGTGATTCTAAGGGGCGATTTACTTTTCCCTTCATCCCTCAAATCACTAGGAGGGCTTCAGTCTATTAGTAATTGCAAACTCCTACTTGGGGGCTAATTAAAGTGACTGACGCTGGGAGGGTCTCACTCCCCTGGGTCAAAGCAGCTCTGTATGAGAGAGGTAATTTGTCTGTTCTGAACAAAGATATTAGGAAGAAGCTGAGAAGAAAGCTTAATAAATGAGCATCAAATATCCTATGCCATGAACGTAGACATCTCCAATTATGTTCCGGCAAAATCACACATAATCAAAACAATGGACAGTAGATAACCCAGTGTTTCTCTGACTGCTTCATTTTCTCCTCTGCTACACCAGCCTGTGCCTCTATACTCAATTTATGTTGTGTTGTTCAGGATACATGAGGTATATTGATTTTGAGAGCCGTTGTGCTACTGTTGGTCTGTGTTGTTTGAGACCGTCCAACTTCTGCTTTAGCAGAAGAAATGAGAGCTTCAGCAGCAGGATGATTCTCCTTATTTCACTCAGCAAGATAACAAAAACATCCTGAGACTGTTCCCACTGAGCGATGTGTCTCTGTTTATTTAATAATTCTCTCTGCTATAATTAAAGCACCAGGGCCAATATTCAGATTGCATTTTAGCATCAATAATTCAGCAGTTTTCACTACAATTGATGTTAGCGCATAAATAAACAATGAGGCCTCATATTTACTATGCCAGCCATGCTACAAGAGACATTGGGGGTTGGAGTAAGGACTTAAACAAGACATTTAAAATTAAGTTAGATAATGCAACAGCTTTCAATTTAAATGTGAGGAGCTCTAAGAGCTCTAAGAGCTGATTTGTAAAAGTGACAAGCCCTTAAAAGGCCGGTGACGTGGAGGGAGGGAGGGAGGGAGGGGTGCGGGAGTGGGGGCTTAATGGAGTTCTACCTCTCCTCTACTCACAAAACCACTCAAGGTGAAATGCATGCTCCCAACAATATAATTCCTCTTTCAGTCAGACTCTGACACACTCCAAACACCTCCCATATCTCTCTCTGTGCTGTGTGTGCAGACAAGGTATCAATAAAGCTCCTTGTTGTGAGGCAAAAATGATTATATCTCCTGCGGGCAGAATGAAGCTATCCTGAAGAATGAAGTTATCCTTCATATATGATTAGGCCTTCTGTTTTGCTTTCACTGGAGGCATCAAGATCAAATCAGGGAAAGCCATGATGACAGCTTTCATGATATACTAGCTGCTGCAGCTTGCCGTCTGTGTTCAACCTCAGGTCCTGGATACATATTTTTGGCCACGAGTAATAACTTAGCCCAGGTGATCTCCCGCTCTTGTTGATAGAGAAGTCAAATACTGTTTTAAACACTCGGTATTAATGGCAAAGTGTCATTTTTCAGCACAATTGGGAGTCTGGCTCGGGACAGCAAATAAATCCAAGATGAGTCAAAATCTGTATCTGCCCGTAACAAACTGAGCGCGAGGACAGCCGTACAAAAAAATCATTTTCACATGTTTTGTGCTGACGGTTAATACAGATTTTCTGAGTGTGTTGTCCTCCTACAAGAATGATGGAAAAATCCATTTGGCTGTCTAAAAATAAAATTCATCTCTACTCTGTAAGATTTAATATCTGCTGCATGCCTTGCAGTGGAGTTGAATCAACGACATCGATATAAACAGAGTGAAAAATGTTGGCTTGAAAATTACAGATGTTTTTCTTTTCCTGCTAATGACTTCAACTGACTGATGACAACCTTTTACTGACTTGTCCTTTACTCTGAAGTCATCAAACTTCTAATAGAAACGAGGCCACAAAACAACTCCGGAGCCCCCTCCACCATCGGAGAGACCCCGTCACACGAGGAAGGTGGCGAGTCTTACCTTCTGGTCGGGCAGTAGTGGGTTCGTCTGCAGTGAACTCAAGTGGCCGTTGATGAGTGCTGTGGGTCTGTCGTGTTCACAGAACAGGCTGCCGTTGATGTAGTGGAACCGGTCCCCGGGGACGAGCCGGTTCCGGCAGGTGGAACATGTGAAACACTGGAGGGGCGAGAAAAGAGGAGCCATGTCAACCAGGTCTGACGTCCATGAGGCAGAGCTCAATCCTATTACTGTACGTAACAACACCTTCGAGCAAACGCACATGCTGATGAAGGGACACACACAGACACGTACACATATCTACGCAGCTGTGTGTGCAGGGGCTTGGTGTGGTTAAAGCTCTAACTAAACTTTTTGTGATAAACTGAGAATTCCATAATATATCAAGAAATTATGAAGAAACGGCTGGAAACTAAATTATATTGTACAAAGTGATGTAATTAAATGTCTTTGTTTTGTCAGACTTAGTATTTCAGAACTGTGAAAAATCCAATTCATTATCCCAAAAAATGATGAAAAGCGACATTTCTGGTTATGTTTACGGCTTTTTTGCGAACAGGGAAAAAACAGGGGCAATTTGCTGTATTTAAAAATAGTTGCTAATTAAATTTCTATCGATCAACTGATGATAAATTAACTCATTGTTTCAATCCAGCAAACTTTATTATTTCTCCGACAGTTTTGGCTGTCATTTACAATTATCTGAAATAAAAATAAAACTTTTTGCTGTCAGGATTTGGATATTATTAAAGACTTAGTTGTTCAATTAATTAATTGAAAAAAAGAAAACAGCAATAGTCCTGTAGCTATCCTGTGTGTTCTTACATTATATAAATCTTACATTTACAAGAAAATAAAGCTTAGAGTTATTTTTTTCAACCTGTTAATGTCATTGTGGACAGCAGCGTGCCACCCAAATCAAAAGATAAATACAAAGTAGATAAGGAAAAACGCTGCTAAACACAAAACTAGGAACAAATCAGGTTTATAAACTGTGTGCAACATTCCTACTGGTACTTTCTTCAGTTCAAAACTAATGCAGGAACTTGAGTTTACCTTGAGATGGTACACGTTGCCCTGTGCCCTCATCACCAGTTCACTGGCTGGGATGGACTGGCCACAAGCGCTGCAAGCTCCACTGTTTCCAAATAATCTGAGAGGAGGGAGGAAGGAGGAAAAAGAGCAGGCGTTACTATGGAACCTCTGTATGAATTTGCATAGATTTGCCCTTGTGTAATGGACTGTGGCATCCACACTTTTGTCTGCTGAGTGTGTGACTGAATGAAAACTATATTTAGTGCTAAGTTCGCTATTCCCCTGCTCCATTTCTAACGTGCAGGGAAAACACACAGGAGACGAGAGAGAGGAGAGAAACAGCAAATCATCGCAGTATCAACAGAAAAATGGATCCTCCTGTACTCTGCTCTCCACAAGCATCTAGCGCTGAAACTGCATATTACTTATGGTGCACATTTTTTGCAACCTAATAATAACCTGGAACATAAGCAATCAGGACCTAAGAGGATTTGATTGTACATCCAGGCGGAGACGTAGTGCTTTTGCCATTAGGACTCCTGTGAATGCTCTGTCAGTGCCGTGTTTCCATTAGAAACCCGTAGCTACTCGGGTTGATATATAATGTGCATGGGTTAACCTTTTCAATCATGGTGTCAACACTTTAGATTTGCTTCTGCTCATCTCTTTCGTCCCTAACCTTCTCTCTCTCTCTCTCTCTCTCCCCTTCTCTCTCTCTCCCTCTGCCTCTTGATAATGAAATGCTTGCTCCAGCTTCCCTTCTATCTTCCTTCTGAGTCCACAATTTAGATTACTTCATCTCGGTGAGCAGCAAACTGAATGAAATTTCGATTTGAGCAGAAAGTAATTTACTGGGATCTGGACCCATTTGTCATCATATCTCACCGGGTGTTTGCTCTATCACTGCACTTTTCCTAAGCAATCAAATAAGACCACGGCATCTGACATGCTCCGCAGAGAAGAGGAGAGAGGAAGAGAGGGATGGAGAAAGAAAGGGATAGGGGGAGTGGTTAACACTGGTGTGTGTGCATCAGATAAAGTTGTTTGGCAAAAGAAAAAGAATTAACAAGAAAAAGAAACTACGACGGGAAAGTGTTTCAAGTTTTTCCAATTTTTTCCCCATTAAAACGTTCTTGAGGACGATTTTATGAAAAGTATTTAACAAATTCAGGCTGAGAAAGAGCGAGGGAATTAATGCTTCCCCCATCCCAACCATAACCCAGGCGTTTGTTAGATATATTGACGGACAAACAAGCCTGAGCTCTTTGCAAAGGGACACAGAAATGGCTTTCAATAAGACAGCCTAGGCAGAAGCAAATTTTGTCTTGGCATCATTTGGAAAGGCTCCATCAAAACTCAATTTCAGAAACTAATTAACTGGAGACTGTCGTCACAACACTGCCAATTCTCTGCTTTCACTGGGACAAGCATGATAGTGGAAATGAACATATAGGCCTTGCTTTAAGAGAAGCAAAACTACACTTCTCCCGCAAAGACATTTCTGCATATCAAAGTCGCCTCATTCGAGAACTCAAACTTTGCTCAAATTGAAAACATGTTCGTCGTGTTCGTGTTGAATTTATTCCTCGAGGAGCTTCCTCCCTGTGAATGCTTCTGAGAGGTGTCCAAACCACAACTACAGGACGGTCTCAGCCCTTTTTTTAATATATTTCACCACTGTGTAGAACCTACAGCAGGTTGATTATGTTTTTTACCAGGGGTTAGCTCTTGATAGTATTTGATTTAAGAAGCCAAAGCCTTTAGGTGCTCAATTAAGCTGCTATATCAGTTTGAACTTGGGCTCTAATGGCCTCCTCTGCCAGTGAACTACAGCGCAGAGGTGAAGTAGACACCCCAGGTCAGTATAATTAAGGCCAAGGGACTCTTTAATTGCAATGACACATCTGGTTTCTGCTTTTTTTTCCCTCCTAAAAAACACAGTGGCTCTCGCTATCTTCCTGCAGGATGGATTTATCTTGATTTATCTGTTGTCTTGCCCCTGTGGATCTGATTTTGCTACAACCAACGCGTCTGATTAAATTAAATAACAAACAAAAAAACACATTTAGAGCCGTCTGTCGTCTATATAGGCAATGACTATTGGATTTCATTTCAGCACTGACTGCCAGGTGAAATATAGCATGGCTTGCTGCTAGGCTGTCTGGTAAATGCAGACCTCATTCACCAAGGCCTTTGAGTAGGGTAAAATTACCCCACAACAATGATTTCTGCAACACAGTCCATTAAAAATGCCTCTCTACATCAGCAGCCAAAGCACCTTAAAAGCACTAGGCCATATTGATACTGAAGCGGGGCTTTGCATAATGGCAAGAGCTGCATTAGAGAAAAGGGTGGAGGGGCCGGGGACAGGGTGGGGAGGGGTGGGGAGATTGCAAGGATGAGGGAGGGTGCGTGTGGATCTGTGCTGTGGCTGTGCGTGTGTTTTGGGAGGAGGGGGATGGGGATGGGGAGGTGTGGGTGTGTGCAGGGGTGGAGGGTGGTGGTGGTGGTGGCGGTGGGGGATCAGCCAAATTACACTTGGTTAATTCAGAGTAACAGATCTGGCCCCAAGTGAATTGAAGGCCTTGAATTAATTCTGTTATGACAAATCAAGATAAACGTTTCCCCTAAATTGCATGCGATTTAATTAATTTCTGAGATCCCAGTTTTTTCCTGGCCTAATAGTTCACATTCTCTTGTGCTGTCATAGTGCTTGAGTGGGCAGACTTCAAAGTGATATTAAATAACCAACTATTAGATTTACCTCACACGTTCTATTGGAAAAGTGCCATTTAATTACCTAGGCTTATTCAATTAGGGGGACAGCATTCTCCCTGAATCCAGCAGCCACAAGTAAATTAATTCTCCCTCTACTAGCAGCCCACAGAAATAATATCACCTCCAGCTTAAAGCGACATGATCCCCACAGCAAACGCAACTTTGGCTTCAAGTTTGACATTAAAGCTTTTGGTGGCAGCACAGCATGAAAAACTAGAGATGGTGTGGGTCCTGTGATGTTTGTGGATATTCCTCCTCGATTGGTAGATGGGTATCATCCCAGGCCAGGCACACGGCCCTTTATAGCCCTGATGGGACACGTTTTTGACTTCCTGCTATAGCAGATGAGCATTTTAACACCAGCTCCATGAACAGAAGTTTGGGGCTACAGCTGAAAATGTATGTCATATGGGCAGTTTAGAAGTCTATTATAAAAATGAGTCTGCCCCTTTAAGATGAGGGGGGAAAAAAACAGCGGCAAATGGCCTTCGCAATAATCCCTCTTCTCTATCTGTCTTTCTCTCTTGCTCTCTCTCAAAAGCCAATTTGGTTAATTAAATGTTTTGTTTGCAGTGTGGCTCTCATTCATTTCGGACACGTCATTGGGAGCGGATACAAGCCAGGGACCAGATCTCATTAGATAAAACCCATCAGGACTAAAGGAAATGGAGGGGGACTATAATTAAAGCTTTTAATTGTGTAGACTCACTGTCAGATGTTTTTCCCCCCTGCTCCTATCTTTATCTCTACAGAGATCTCATGGTTCCATAATATGCATTTTAGCTCTTCCACCAAGCATGCTCTCATTACAAGTGGAAAGGTGTATCCACATTTCCCCCCCTTCCAATTTTAATTACGTTATAGTCCCATTATGAATGAAGTAGCCCATTGACTTCCTCATCCTTTTTATGAGGTGGGTGTGAAAGCGTACAGGCACACTTTAGATTTTGAATTACCCGTGCAGATTTAATAGCAGTGTTACATGTTGACTGTAGTGCAGTTCCATCTTTTAGATTATTAATGCAAAAGAAATGCAATGTGCCCAATCTCAGACACACGAATCAAAGTGTATTTTCACCTCTAACAAAAACAATAAGGTGAAAAACATACATATAAAAGTGAACTGGACGAGTTAGAGAATAAAAGCTGAAGCAGTTAATTAATATGTTGAAATCCAATACCATCCTTTCCTCTTAGCCCAGCTGCAACGTATTTGAACTTTCAGCAAACTGTGACTTGTCCCGTCACTGCTCTACATTACCGGAATAAGGGTGTCATCAACAGCCCCTGGTTGGGTGTCTAGCACACCTAATAGAATATTTAAAGAGGGTCTCTTTGCTAATTAAATGGTGCTTTTCTGTTAAGTAAAAAAAAAAATAAAATAAAAAATCAAAGATAAAATGACAAGTCTGTGCCTAACCCCATCCATGTACATCGTCTGGCAAAGCAAACAGAAAATCCTACAAGACCAATTTTCTGTCCTTCAGTTGACCATGAACAGCAAACAGGACAGACATGCAGATGGCCTGCAGAACAACTCTTTTGCTTTGTGCTCTGTCAACATGCCAGCGTGTTTGACCTCGTTCAGGGTAGGAGAGGGAGACCTCAACCAGGATCCTTTAATGAGCACTGATGATGTTAGTACAATTTAAGACACATGTTCCGCAGAAATACACCCAACCCTGCACTGCTTGCATGACCAGCACAGATCCCTGTTAAACCCTCTATTTTTTTTAACTTGATTTAATATCATGACTTAATATATTCCAGCATGTAAATTTATCTGGTTCCTAAGAAATTCGTTTTTTCTTTCCCCCCCCAAAAAATGAATGCAAGATGTGAAATGAGTTATCCAACTTATGGGACAATAAATGACAGAATATTGAAAAGTGTGTTTTCGGAGGTCTTTGTCTCACCTGATATAGTCGTTTCTACAGAGGATCATGCCACTTTTTGTGTAGCACGATGTTCCGATTTCGCCCAGCTGGGCCTGACAGCAGGAGCACTTGAGGCATCGGCTGTGCCAGTAGCTGTCCATGGTGTACAGGAGGAAGCGGTCTGCGATTTTGCCCCCACACCCTGCACACCGTTTCCAGGACAGAGAACCTGTGCCCACTGGCGGCGGCTGGCTGTTGCCTCCGGGATTCACCATTGTCCCTACAAACACAAACAGAAGCGCTGATGTTGAGAGTTACACCCCAGAAAGGTGCAGTTCATACATTTTACTAAATGAGTATCGTTGTGTGTACACAGTGGGGTCAGGACCTCAGATGGATCACAGGCAATACTGGCTACGAAAGAAGGTTAATGCAATCATGTGAACCACGGGCCATGATTTAATTTACCAATTATCAAGTTAATTGAAGATTCGAGGCACTTTAACATCTTGTTGCATCAGCGTGGTCTTTGAGCAGCTGCAGACTGCAAATCATACCAAAGCACAATAGCTGCTCTCATTAAGGGAACAGTTCCGTGTCTTGTTCTGCTACAAGAGAGCTACGAGTCATTTAGTGAACTAATCTGCCCTTGATCTCCGTCTCATCCCCACGCATTGGACCTCTCATGATGAATGTCTGTTAAATGATAATACCAGGGGGGCAAAGGAACAATTATACAGCCCAGGCTTTTGTTGAGCTGATCCAAAGAAATTCTACATAGTATTATACTTTTGCCACTTGGATGCAGTTTAAAACGTGGAAGGTGGTTATCGCAAAGGAAAAAGAAGAAATAGACTGAACAGGACTGGCTTCACACTGACAATAGGAACACTTTGGCTCTGTGTTTACCAACACTTGATGCTTGCTGGGCCTTTGACCTGGACAATGGATATGCTCTGCCTGGTGACTATAAACCACTATTATAACAACACATGGCCTCTGATACACCACAGACCTGCTCTAATGATGTTAAGTGTTCTAATCTAATAAAATGCAGGCATTTGTTTCACCTACAAAATTAATGTGGGTTCCTTCAAATGTAATCCCCTTCAATTTGGTCAGACAGACTACATGCCTGGATAAAGCCAAATCTTCGTTGAAAGGCAGGTAGGCTAATTAGAGTTGGGGAGAGGGGGAGTGGGTGGGGGGTGCACACAGAAAAGCATTCAGTAAGCCCATTAGCGATGGCTCTTAGGGACAAACCACAGCGTACCTTAGTGCTGATTAAATCTAAAAGGAGATGAATCAAAAAGCCGACCTGAAAGTGACTCCCTGGATAAACAAGACGGACCATCGTCAAGTTTCATTCAGAGAGGAGTTTCTTTTTTTTTCTCCCTCTCTCTCTCTCTCCCCGCTGAGGGATGGAGGGGACAGGAGGGGAGAGGGGGAGAGGAGGAGGAAGAGAGGGAGGGGAGGAGGGGTGGCTTTTAACTTAAATGGGCTAACTCAAGTAATTACACGGGCAGGCAATTTGGGCGCAGAGACCAAGTCATGGAAATAGAAGAGAGGGGAAAAAACCTATCAGGCAGCCATGTGCTAAAAGGTCCTGTCCGCTGACTGCTGCTTGTTTTAACGGGGAGGAAAAAAAATTAAAGAAATGTAGCATCACGTCGGTGTTATTGCGGTGTAAACGCGTGAATACGGGGTGAGGAAAAAGGAGGTTAATGTCGCCAGAACAACACAGGCTATCGAATATCACCTTCACATACTAGTAAAGCCGACGACGCTGGTTTCCAGTTAAAACTGGCTATAATTAGAAAGAACAAAATACATAATGAGGAGTCACCATGCAAACAGAATAGCAACAAACACCCACCTCGTTTGTCTCTTTTAAGGGTAATGGCTGTAAAGTTAAAGGACTTGAAGGGCAAGTAGGTGAACAGGTAGGTGAACAACAGTCCCAAAAAAGTACAGGTAAAAGAGCGGACACACTATCGCGCGCGGTCGGCCTCCAGCTCCGCGCGACAGCGAACCTCAGCGAGGACTCGTGCTCGTGGATTCACTGGCAACAAGCGGAGCGCCGAGCAAATGGAGTTATCAGATAGTATTTCCACTGGATGGTTCCCGTTTTACTGTTGCTGCTTTAGTGCTCTTTCTTTTCGCTGCAACAAAAGAAGTCCATAGCGAGACGTAATTACAGGTCTGCGTGTGCCGCAATGTCCTCGAGAGCGAGAAGTGCCTGTTTTGACGAAAGGACGGAAAAAGAAATAAGGAGGCTGACGGAGCGGGGCGGAGCGGCTGTAACTGACTGTCCTCTGATCTGGTCTCCGGGTCCCGTTAGCTGCTTGTTCTACATGTGTCGCTGACAGGAAGAAACCTCCAGTAAAAAACCCCTTTTAGCCTCGTGACGAAGGTGCCGCCGCAGCCAATCGGCGCGCGGTCGATTTAAGAGGAATAATAAATCCAGCCAATCACAGGGAGGTGAGATTGACTTGGACACGCAGAGACGGATGGAAACGGAGGTGATCGGTCGAGGTGGACCTGAGAGGTGCGGGAGAAACAGAGAAGAGAGTCCTACTGTCAAAAAAGAAAAGAGAAAGAAACAAAAAGACAGTTAAAACAGTGACAATGGAGAGGCTGCAAAGTATAAAGAAGGGTCTCTAAAAAAGTCTAGACTATCTGTGTGCGTCTTGTTTAATAAGTTGCAATAGGCCTAATTAATGTTGATTTATTATTATTATTATTCAGTAATCTTACTCATAAAAGAGGAGTGAATGGCTGCGGCAGCTGGATATGATCATGTTAGAACTGATGGATATTCCCCATCTCTGCTCTGAAAGGTTTTCTACGAGACCGGACAAAACATTCTTTAGATACAGGCTGCATGGCAACATCCAGTCGGCTACATTCATCTCACGTCTGAGTTTAATTAGTTGACATTCAATAACTACTTAGTTTACTGAGGATGACTCCAACCTCTGGGAAATATCGAGGCCTAATAGCTGCGTAGTGGCGCCATCGTCTGTCACTGAAAATAATCGCAGCAAGGCCTGCTGTCGTTTACAACCTCATTAAGCCTCAGGTCGTTGGTTTCAACACCTATTAAGGCTAATTTGCAAGACCTCGATTTGGCTGAGATCATTTAATTAATTCAGTCTTACAGTTTTAGTTTTTCACCATCATGTGAGACATCAAAGAGACAATAAATTGGAAGCAACTGAAACAACCTTTTAATGAAAAATATTGTGGTGCTGAAGTGTTTTGCAACAAGATGCCAGCACAGAGGGTAATTCATCCTCTTTTTACCTGAGAGGCTGTTTACTGCAGCGGCCTTCAACTCTTCTGTGCAAAACTTAGTGATGTTAAACTAAAGAAAAAGTGTTTCTATTGGAGAAAAGTTGTCTTAGGGAAAAGTTGTTTCAGCGGGTTGAGTGGTTTTACATGACAAAACAGCTTTATTATAAGATGCCCCTGGCTTAATTAGAAAGACATCAGATGTATAAAGATTATCTTTTTCTTGACTTTAATTGTTTAATTATTCCTGCAGCTCCAAAGAGATTGTGCTGCATCAAGCTGATTTCCCTTTGGCAAAGCCAATGCTACTCCACCTTGGTTTGAGCCACATTCTCTTGACATTCTCATCAAGCCTCTCACTCGCTAGAACAAAAAAACCACAGAAGATGGCGAAGAATATCTTTTCCACCAAGGAATGATTAATTGATATAAATGATTAAAACAGAGGGAAATTATGAAATGAATTTGAAAAGAGGCCTCACAGGAAAAGCTTTGTTTGTTCCAGGCCTTTTTTAATGAGCTTTTCATAAATGGGCAAGAGAAATTACTCTGCATGTTCTTTTTCTGGAGCTCTTTTGCAAAATAATTATGGCTAGTTGAAGTGAGGAGGAGGAGGTGGAGGGGTCAGGGAGTATGGGTGGGTGGGTGGGTGGGTGGGGGGCTTAGAATTGAACAGAAGGGGGGGGCTCCCTCTGAAAGTGATCATCTCCTTTCTCCACAGAGATCTTTCAAGTCTTGTGGCAGTTTCCAAGCAGCTGCATTATGAAGCAGACCAGATAAAAAAAATAAATAAAACACAGCGGCACACAACAATATGATGGAACACTATTTCAATGTTTAAAGAGGGACAAGAGAGTGTCAGATGTGGCTCGCAATGTTGATACTCCCCATAGGGGTGATCTCACTGAGATGAAAAGGAGACCACGGTGCTTCATAATGAAGCTGCTTGTCCTGTGGGAAAAAGCAAGAGAGCCACCTTCAGCACAGTGGTTAACTTGAAATTGGGATTCACTCTGTTATATTCTATTAACATGACATGAGCCACAGAGAGGCTGCTTTCAATCTGCAAGTTTACACACCACAGGCAATCTTCTGACTAAACAACATTCAGGTCACCATAACACACTCTCTCACGCTCATTTCATAAGATCACATTGGTTTGTTTACCACAGCTACATGTGGCCTTGTCCTCTGTGCTGTGCGTGAGTGTGTGTGTGTGCTGTCTTTTACAGAGAATGGTATTCAGTTAGCTGAGCCAACTGATGAGGGAAGATTAGAGTTCAGATTATCTACAGATAGAGAGGACCCACTCCATGACTGCATGGAATATGGCAGACTGAGCAGAAAGATCTCAAAATGAAATCTACTAAATGAGCAGCAACTTACATAAAAAAATACATTAAAGGAATGCTTTGACATTTTGGCAAATGTGCATATTCACCTTCTTGCTGAGAGCAAGATGAAAAAACTGGAGACTGCTCCTAAGACAATGTATGACAATTATCCATTTAGACACTGTCTATCACGCTTATCCGTGCAAGGTTGTGGGGTGGGGGGGTGGGGGGACTGGAGCCAATCCCAGCCGTAAGTCTGGTCACCAGTCTATCACAGGGCCGACGCAAAGAGACAAACAACCTCACACACTCACATTCTCAACTCTGGGCAATTTAGAGTCGCCAATTAACCTAATGTCTTTGTGACTGTGAGGAAGCTGGAGAACCCAGAGAGAACCCACAGACACAGGAAGAACAGGCAAACTCCACACAGAACGGCCCTAGGGAATCAGATCCTGAACCATACTGTACACCACTGACGCAACAGCTTATTTGTGACTCATAAGTTTAGTTGTGAGAAAGCCACAGGAATTATAACATCAGCAAAAAGTACAATAAGTTAGTAGCTACACAAATCAACAAAGTCTGTGACTGTAGGACATTTAGGTGGACAGACAGATCAACAAAACACAAATATGATGCAGTGGTAGCTGTAATCCTGCACACATTTATATTTGCTTTCAGGTTTTTTTTTTATCTGTCCCATTCTTCTGTTGTCAGTTTTTTTTGTGTTACATCCTACCTTAACCAAGGTAACCCTGATGAAGGTTGTTTGACCAAAAGCTTGGTCTATTAAAGATACTGAAACTTGCATCTGATCCAAGTGCGCAGATACTCTCCTTTTTTGTACACTTATTTGTGGTTTTCTGGCACCTTGGCACACGCTGGTTGGGAGTGCGGTGATTTATTCCAACATCCTAAGACTGATTACTGGACATCCTGTCTTATTATCTAGCTGCCAGCACCCCTGATATGATACAGCAGAGTGGTTTTCAATTCCCACAGTGTATGTTGTGTCTACTGGCCTATCTACTGTACCTTCAACGCAGTTAATGTTGTTTTATTGTAACCAGGAGGAAAAAGATCATCCAGTGTAAAAGAGGTGACTAGTTATTTTCCTAAACCTAACCAACTAGGTTGAGTGCCTAAAGCTAAGCAAGCCATGACCTTTAGCAAAGTAAACACAGCAAATAAGGTACACAACCCTTGATACAGTGCATGTGTTTATTATTGCAACCATGACAATCAAGTCAGGTATATGCGCCCATCTGGGTTGTATCAGATGGGTGAAAAAAGCATGTCCTTCTCATGTTTAATAAATGTGTAGCGTGGACAGTTATGGTTTAGCCAACCAATGATAGTTATGGGAGTGGTATTAACCTTTTCATATAACTCTTTACACGCATGTAAATAAGCAAACAGGATAATAGTAATTGCTTGAAATAAAAAATACTCAAGCTAAGTCCCTAACTCATGTGAAAGTATAGTGTTACTATCCATCCATAAAAATTATTCAGTTATTTTAACATTCAACAATTATGATAGTTTTTATTGAAAAACTGCGGCAAAGTCTGATACAAAACATAGCAATAAAACATGGCCTTTTTTTGCAGTCATGGATGCTATAAGAACACAGTCTTTTCAGTTCTTTGCAAATCAATACACTGCATTTCATGGTTATGGGACACTACAGTCAGTGTAATTGAAATGGCATGAAAATAAGCACATTTAAAATGACTGAATTAGAGTCATCAAAGCCTTCAATCTGAGTTCATGGCTGTGTTGCTTTGTCTTGTGGTATGTTCTCTGTACTCCTTCCACTTTACCATGTGGTTCAGCTCGACTTGAGTCACGAAACAATGAAACAGCCAGTGATGTTTTGTTCGATATTGCCCACTCCAAATATGTCTCACTTCATTTAATTGGTGGTATTGATCCATCATTTATCATTCTAAATAAACATAAAGCAAGTTTAGTGAAGAAACCTTTGTGAGAGCGTTTAAGCAAATAGAAATTAACAACTCAATAAATACGCTTTGTGTGTCACTGGATTTCTTTCAAGCCTGTGCTGATAGTTCTTGTTCTCATCAGATCTGGGCAAAGCAACAGTCAGGACCAATATACCATAGTGGTCTGAAGATCAAAAGAAAACTTGTCACATGGACATAATAGAAATGAGTCACCACAGAACAAGAGAGATTTCACAATCCAAACTTCTTTGCTGTGAAAATATTGTTCAGCATACAAACTGTTTCTATTCAAATATGTATTAAATCACTAAAATATCTCTGATCAAAACATGGATTTAGTGATGCTAAAAAGACCTGCATGTATCAATAGCATGCACAGTTTTGAAAATCAGAATTTTAAAGCTAATGTTTCCTCCTCTTTCTCTTCTTCTCATCTCATCATCATTTTACCAATATTTTCTCCCTAAAGTTGTAAAGAAACTCAATTTCCTCCACATCGAATGCAGTTTGCTGTTCTTTCACAATTCCTATCTGTTTTATATAAAGGGAGTGTGGCTTTTCTTAAAGCCAGTCCATCAGCGGAATATTACCCACTAAAGTAAATTGTTTATTTTCATTTTATTTGGTTGAATCATACCATCCACCCATGATCTATCCATTAGCTGCAGCACTTATCCACGCGGGGTCACGGGTATGATTTATACCTCTTGAACTAAAGGCCATTTGTTAATGCATAAACAACAATTAGCAATTCTTCACCTACGTAGTGAAATCCCACAAGGGTCCACTCTAGAGCCACTTCTATTTCCTGTATAGATAGAGACCTACCGTTGGGTCCTGAACCCAATATTCAAATTTATGCTGTTATATGTACACAGATATATCTTAAACTGTCTCTGTGCTCGGCAGTCCTCTCTAAAATGTCAACAATGGCTTAATAAGCACTGTCCCCATCCAAAAGAAAGTCGCCTTCCTGTTGTAGAAGCAATGTTTGTGTCTCAGGAGAAAACCTGCAGGTTATTTTGTAATAGAAGTACCTTGAAAATCTCTCATTTAGGCCAGTTAACATATCCACTCATTCATAATTTCCCATGTGACTCATTGTATCGCCACTTGGTCACAGACTGGTCTGCCTACCTTAAAACCACTACAGTCTCTGCACAAGAGAGCACTGAAAATTAACTGAAGCCATTTAACTATCACCATTCTGTTTCTTTTAAAATACTTAGCCTTGAAATTTTAATTAAGTATGTGCATCTTAACCTCCTGAGAACCAGAGAAAAAAAGTGTCTTACAATTTCTTTTTTTTTTTGATTTCCTATCTGTTTGGGCCTAAAAGAACACCTTACAATTTTATTTTATTTTAATATATTTTTAATTTTAATTTTACAGCATGTCCACTGTAGAGGACAACAGGACGATTTCCGTGTGAAAATACAACTGAATTGAGATAATTATAGTAATATAGTTATAGCAGTGTAATAGTGATATTAACCCAAGAATACATTTAATTAGATAAAAAATACTAACCCAAACACCTCCAGTCGCTTCTTGCTAATGCAGAAGCCCTAACAAGTCGATTACAGAATGCAGTTGAAAAGTGAGGAGTCACAATTAGTTCCAAAATACACACACACTTTGCTGACTGTGACAGTATTAGCAACTCAACCTATTCATTTCCCTGTCAATACCTGCTAGTGTTATGTTAAGAAAACAGAGGACACACTGGTTTAGTGTTAGGCTAATGTGGCCATGTTTAGTTTTTTCTTGAGCTCACCACAACCTGGTAGGCCTGCTATGGCAGCCTCGCCAAAAGTCAAAGTAAAAACAACAGGGTCCATACTATAATCAAGTGAACTAACTATTTAACTAACCCAAATACTAACTGAGAAGCATATCTAACTTAAACACTTAAACTACGTACTTAAACACAACAACAGCTAGCTATTGTTAGAAACAGATAGGGAAGACAGATAGGAACATTGATGCATTTGGTAATCGACTTGTCAGGGATTCTGCATCAGTAGGAAGAAGCTGGAGGAGAGTGGATGAGTTGTGTTTTTGTTTCTTTTCAATAGAAATCAGTCAAAGCTAGCAGGTGTTTGATGCCTTGTATGGGATGGAACCCTGTTTGCACTGCTGATGAAATTTGGTGCTGTTCTGAGCATTATTTGTCGCTATCAGTGGCTTTTTTGATTACGTTGGCTCGTGGCTCCATAGACAGCAGTGTTTTTCTATCTGGCTGTCTATGCTGAAGTCACTACAGCTAGAGAAGTTTGCAGTCTAAAAACTTGATCTCTGGAGGGGGAGTTCTACTGGGTCTGATGGTGCATTAGACCATAGGTTAAACTTGTGCCGGAATATCCCTTAATGCTGTGTTTTAATTCCAGTGTCATGGATGTGATCTGACTCCCTACTGACCAAACTCATAAGCATATTTTTGGCAATTTGCAAATATTCAACAATAGTGACACATAGTACAGCAATAATCTAACAGATTTAAATACATTAACCTGAAACAAAGCAAAAAAAACATAGCCTACAAGTTAGTCTGGCCAACAGAGCATGACGACTTTCCTTCTCCCTCTCTGGCTCTGAGTCTGTCTCATCAGATTATCCTACATCTTCTTCCTCTCCTTCTTCATCACCACCTTTCCCTATCATAGGCTGATTCTCATCCCCATCCCTTTCCTCATTTGACAGCTCCAAATCTGAATCTCTCTCTATTATCTACTAGAATCCCCTCTGCTTCACTTCTTTCTCCTACAACGATGTGCAGTCATTAAATACATTAAAATGGTCCCGGTGTCCACTACAGTTGACATTCATAAGAGGACTGTTATTTCAAAACAGAAATTATGAAACTGTTTTCAGATGTAATAATATTGTTATTGACATGTTAATAAACAAGAATATATATAATTATCCTGGTAAATATAGCAATAGATAACAAATATTTGTGTTACCCCTCCTCTCTCCATGAAATGTGTGTTTTGGTATGGCGGCCATCTTGATAGAGAAAAAAAGTAAAGTTCCCACCATGCAAACCCATCACATGACACATCACTGGAAAGCCCAGGATGTCCTCTACAGAATACTATAGGGCTTGATAGGGTAACTCCAAATACTTAAGGAAGATACAGGTGAACAAAGTGTCCACTACAGAGGACACACATGCATGGGCCGGGTCTCAGGAGGTTAAAGCATAAAATGTTGCATGGTCCCTACACCACTCACTCAGTTTGTCTTTTAATATTATAGCAAAAACAATTCCACAAGATATAATACAAGGGCACAGAATTGTTCCATTGAGAAAGAGTCCAGTGGGTCAATCTGCATTTTCTGTAAAAGCTGCACATCAGCGAATGATATTTTCACTACTCTCAGAGCCCTGACAGTACTTATAGCTCAGTTGGAAAATGTCTTGATAATCACTCACAATGTGATCGAGAAACCCGATCTTCTCTTCTGTCTGTAGACATATTTAACCTGAAATTATATTATATATTTAATTATATAATTATGTTTGTTCTTCATTGTGGGTGTCATGTAATTCTATCACTTCCTTGATCTTTCTGACACCATGCTAGGGACACCGCTAGGGACGCAGCTCTGATCAGAGCATAGGAGAAGAACTACGTGGGATATTTATGTTTCATTTTTACCTTCATTAAAGAGCTTTGGACTAATTGTGATATTAGATAAATTACTTGTAACTTGTGAGAGGGAGAGTGGAGGCTCCTTCCACATTGTGTCTGAAAACCAAACCTGCATGATCAGAGCCTCTGACCCGGTGTCACAGCTCTCATCTCAGTGGCACCACAAGTCCGCAACACCAACGTACTCCGTAAACTGTAATCTCTTGTTTATGACAGATAAGACTACACAAATACACACACTGTAACATGTAAATGATAATCCATTGATCCACCGATTCATTATTAAAGGCTTTGTTGAAAACAAACGCACATGACCGGAAGGAGGGTTAGCAAAACAGCAGAGAAGTGACCCCCAATGCTGGCTACTGGCTGGTACGATGTAAACAGAAAGTCATTGTCAAACCCATCAAAATGAGACTAAATAATTTTTTATGGAAAAGCAATACATCCCTCTAAATGCCCTGTGGATGTATATATATTAAAAAAAAGATTTTAATAAGCATTCTCCATATTCAACCTTTAAGTTAAAATGTCACTATGCCCATTGCAATCAAACCATTACAAATTTATTTAAATCTCAGTTTAAGAACTGCTTATTGATGATTAGTGATAAATGATGAATAAAGCTCCCTGTAGCAATTTAGCATCTAACAGCACATTGTTTTTGTTTTAGGGCCGTTTTGGTTATCTGAGAAAACACAATTGCAGTCTACACTATTACACTACACCAAACAACAGGCAGACAAAGTTACTGTGCAACTAGAGGAAGCACTCTGCCACTAAAGCGCCAGATATTTCCCATAGGAACCAAGACAGATCTGATGCAAAAACTAAAGCTAAGGTGAATATTGGACTTGCTTTCCGTTGGATGAAAATATGACTCCATGTGTGATAATCATATCCTGATTTTCCATTCATCTCTTATATATAGATTATAAAAAGGATCTAACACAAATTGCACAAAGTCATTTAGATGGGAGAGCAAGAAAAAAGATGAAAAATGGGTGAAGAACAAGTTGACTATGTCCTCACCCAAAAGGGGGTGAGGGGTCACTGAGCATGGAAACAATGTGAAACATGCTGTAGCTTCTACGGTCACCAGCTCTCACAGATTTAGAGAATCAATCCCAAGTAGCATTGAGGCTATTCCGGTGACACATGGTGGGCCTTATGCTGGGTTTTCCTTGGTTACCTGTCTGTAGATCTTAATACCACATGTATTTGTAATTTTTTTCATTATTTTCTAAGAAATTGACAAAAGATCCACACCTTAAGCCTAGATTGTCACCATACATGTCCTACCAGGTATGGTATGGTTCAGTATTTTTTTTCTCCAATCGTGGTGACAATATAGGGAAAGAGGGAAATTAACTGTAATTGTGTAACTGTAAAAAGTCAAAGGATTTGGGCTTCATACTGTATACCGAGCCTATCAAGTTTTTCATTATATTTCCATTGAAGGTTTTTAATGAATGAGTGCACATATACACAAGAGGTCCTTGAATGTGAACAACAGAATCTGAAGACTTCTCAACGATGGAGGGAAAAAATAGAGTTTGCAATGATGGAATTCATGAACTAAATGACAGAGAGCTGAACCAGCCCTTCATTTAAGTGCTTTAATCTTTGGATAATTACTTCTACACACACATTTCAGACTCTCTGCATGCGCGCACGTATAAACACAAACAGAACACCATGTGCTTTCTCTAACAACACTGCTTTAATGAAATGTCGTGAATCCTTAATGAGTCTCAATGTCTTGTGATAAATTTCATAATTATTCAACCCCACACAACTAGAGTGCGAAATTCATCAGTCAAAGCAAATTAGTTGGGATCCATTAAGGTTCAGTGTCTTGTAGGGACATTCACTTTATTAGCTCCTTACACCCATTGCCATAATTGGGAGCATATTTCATTTGGCTCTAACCCCACTTTACTGAATGGCTGCTCTTTCCCTTTTTTATTTACAGCAGCATGCTTTGTACCGTGTACTATGCATACAATCGCTGTTTTAATGTACAATACAGTGTGGGAGGTGATCCTTTCCTCTGTTAAATCCAGGCTCCTCTCTTTAACTGTGTTGGCATTTCTTCAACATTTGCCTCCACAGCGTTTCCTCATTTGTCTTTCAGTGAGACACAGAGCCAGATCTACCTGGTTCATCTTTATTGATTGATCTAAAACTTCAGATGAAAGAAGTAGTAAGAAGAAGTGATATGTGCTCCCTTTAATGTAGATTAAAACAAGCCAATAATGAAAGAGGGTTTTGTCTTTTTGCGAGGCGGCCACGGTCTGAGAACGTAGCTCCTTGTTGATCAGTGGGACATGGCAGAGGGGATAATTTCTTTAGGATGACTGATGATGGCTTCCACCCACAGATGCCTCTCTTGTTTGTCTAGGGGCTGTCTCAGGGTTCGCCTTACCCTCACTCCTTTCCCCCGTGCTCTGACAACCTGCAGACATCTCAGATGAGCAGCATTCTTCCCACAGAGACACCAAGTCTCAGACATGGAAGAATGGACAGGCCTTTCTGTTTAGTGTTGGGCTAGAGCAAGTGATGCTAAAGAGAGGCACTTGGTGGTGGATCAGGAATTAATCATACTCTGATTTGAAAGATTGCAAGAAATGGCTTCTGGATGCACTGCAGTGCATGCACCTAATGTTTGACAGTTTTAAATAAACGTTGAGTGAGTTTATGGACAATGACATTATAAGCATTGTTGTGGGTGTGCTTTTTTTTAATTAATAGAAAGTCTGTTTGAGGGTCTTGAAAACAACATCCCTACCAAGGTTCACTCGACAAGGACTTGGATAATTACTGTGAGCACAAAGGCAAATAAACCTCATTGGGAGGTGGATGCTTACGGTCGCAAACCTTCCTTAATTTTATTGAAGTATTCATTTTAGGGGGCAGTTGTCGGTCTGAGAAGTGAAGCTCACTTCCGCGTTCAAAAAACTGCAATCCCCTCGGCTGTCGCTGGGGGCTGGCTCCAGAAGGGAGCAACTCCAATTGAGCCCCATGTTAAAATAGCCGATTTTACAGCTTAAAAAAACATATTTACAGCCTGGTACATTTTATTTTTTTGGTCTCAACCGATAGTTTCTACCCCCACACACACTCTGAGGGGGGTGAATTTTTTTTAAACTCTACCGTTTTACTATTATTAGGTTTAAAGTTCTGGCCAATCGGGGCGCGGAAACGTTGAGTGACAGGTCCGGAGACCGCTGCTTCGAGGCCAGTGGGCGGGTTCTCGGCCGGCTAACCGCCGCACCGCTCCAAATATGGCAAGTCAAATCCAACATGGCGCGGTTCAAACCCCCGTAATAGCGGCACAAAACAGACTCCCCCAAACCAATGGGTGACATCACGGGTGCTACGTTCATTCTTTTTACAGTCTATGATTTTAACCCAGTTAAAAAATGAACCATTATAAAAGGTGTTTTTTCTTCTAAAGATACAAGATACAGTGAAATTTTGTCAATGCAGTGTTTCAACCTACATGTTTGTCTTCAGTAGACTACATCAAAATGTGTAAAATTCAATGTGACACTCTCTCTACTGTTTTTGTAACCAACTCTAGTTGAATGACCAAACTATTCACCCACTCAGATCTTATCAGGCACTTTGTTTTGGAAGATGCCTTGCTGTGTGTGTGCTGGCACAAAGCCTCTAGAAGCACTTGTGTTCACAATGCTACCTTCATCAAGCTGTGGGCTATTTTGTTGTGTTTGGCTCATTTGGTGTTTGGATGTTGCCGTGCCATAGTTCTGGTTGGATTTATGCAGACCAGGTGGCAAGACCAGAGCAACTTTGGTACCCATCTTAGCATCAAATGTTGATTTTTTTTATGCTTGCACTGAGGTTCAGGGCAATAAAGGTCATATTTGCGGGTACTGCAGGAACCAGTGCATGGGTAGGTTTGAAGGTTTCTGTGACCAGATTTTATAAGTGTGGATTAGTGTGGTAAGTCGCTCCAATGACTGGCTTACTTTTAAAGTCCCCCGGGTACAAACTGAACTTTTAAATCTGCATTTTGCTATGATGCCCCTGCCTCCTGGAACAATCTTCAACTCACACTTATACTACTTAAAATGAATGCTCCTCCATCCTATCAACATTATAAAAAATATCATCTCAAACCTCTTTAACACAGTCTGTAACTGTTTTTAAATTTTGTAATGAATCAGATGTATTTAAAGCAGATATCAGTGGAATGTTTTTGTTAATATAAGTCCTAAATAGTCCTATTTTCCGTCAGCAATCACTTACATGAAGTATTTCAGCCTAAACACGAGTCTCTCCGTCACTCTGCTCTGCTGTAACCCGAGGAGAAAATTTTCCTTGTGGGATACAAGTGTTATCCAATGAGGGGAGAGAACGGCATGAAGGGCTGTGTGTGCAGCCAAGGGATGCGCGTGAATGTGGTGACGTAGCACGAGGACCAATTGATGCCTGACAAGGGCGGGGGCTGCTAACTCATGGTGCGTTCAAGGAAACTCGTACTTTGTGTTTTTCCTTCCTGTGAAGTCATACCAGTTCGATCTGGTACGAGTTCACGGGTCGGAAGTTACGAGTGGCCGTTATAGGGAACTTTCACAGACAACAGGACGGTAAAAACACGAGCTACGGGTTACCTGGAACGCTACCAAGTCGTAGTTGTGACTTGAAGCTGTAACTTACGGTTTCAAAAGCCTGCCTTGAACACAGCATTAGCCGAAACGGCCGTGCCGCTGTTATCTGCTTTAACTTTTGTAACTGTGTTTTATCCTATGCTGTGCATTGTGTTTTGCTTTGAATATTGCTGTGATCCCGATGACATTGCAAATGAGGGTAAAACCTCAATGTCCTTTTGAGAATAAATAAAGGTTTGAATGGATTGAAAAAGTACTGTATATATTTCAGCTCACTGATTGATAGACCGTAGAAAAAAAGTGGGTAGAAGTCTACGCATGGCCTTGAAATTCTTAATCAATTTGAACTTTCTATTCTTTTCAGTTTTAAAACTCATTATTTGTGTTACATTTACGTCTGGCATTCATACCCGTTATTAAGTTTGTAAAAATGGAAGGTTTTGGAAACACTGTTACAAACATTTAGTTTGAAAACTCCAAGGTTGCATTATAGCGTGGATGAGAAAAAATGGAGACCTTTGGAAATGATGACAGATTGGGTGTTATTGGGTGTTAGCCTCAGTTGTGTGAATGCAACATAGATGAAGGATTTCTGTGCAGTTTAGTTCTGTATTTTAATGCTGCAATTGTGCTTTGTGTAATTTAGCATGACCAATGCTGACTGGTCATATGATCTGTCATGGTCTGTCTCTGAACAGAGATAGTTTTCAATTGAAAATATTGTTTCAAAATGAAAATCTATTAGTCGTTAGCCTCATAGCATAATTGCCTAAGTCATATTTGAAAATTTTCGGGAAAAAAAAGAAAAAACACAATTTCTGGCAAGCAAAGTCAAAAAGATGACTTAGAACCCTTTTAGAGTCCAAAATCACTATCTGCCTGATTGGTTGTGAGGACATAGCCAATAAGGCAAGGTGATGCAGCAGTGGTAGGAGAGGAAAGTTAGGCAGATATCTCAATTTGGCCAAAAAATGACTTAGGCAATTATGCTATGAGGCTAACGTAGTGTTGATGTGGCTGAATATTTTGCACACCTATTACCAAGGTTTTACCGCATAGAAGACCTTTAATACAAAGCTTTTGATGAGAGGTTGAACACATATTCCTTTCAGTAGTTGCACACTATGAAACAATAAAGAAGGTACATTGACCAAAACTGAGGTGCTGTGGATATACAGTATTTCAAATTTGTTGTCTCAGTGAATTGTTGGGTGAGACACTGCTTACAGCTGAAGGGAAAAATCACTTTCACACTTAGTAGCAATTGAATTATTTTGTGAGGTATCAGAGGGACACAGATTTTTCCAGCATCAGCAGAAGGCCCTTCACTGAGGCCTTGCAGTAGTGGCTTAATCTCATTCTGCCCACATCATGGCCATGTTTGTCCAAAAAGCCTCCGCTGTGGAGCTGACCTGATTGGAAGGTAATAAAAATCTAAGTCGAACAAAGGAAAGAAATAAGCTACATTCAAGCATGCACACACAAGACACACACACACACACGCAGAAAATAGCACCCTTATCATCCCTGTTTCATTTAGAGTTGATTGCTGTCGGATTATAATGCAATCACCACGCTGTGTGAGCCGTAACTATGGGAACTGGTTTTAACTGTTTATCTTACCAGAGATCTTAATTTAAGTTTGAACACTCTGGATCACTTAGATGTGAGAGACATGGGAAATTGACAAAGGGGGGACAACAAAGAGAAGGGAGGGAACGGGAGCTGTGGAAGAAAATGGAGAAACAGACACTTTCTTGTTCTTTCTGTTGTATTTCATATACAATTTAATTTGTCTTTCAGAGAGAAAATCAATTTATGATGACAATCCGCGGGGCAGTAATGAAAGCAGCCTCGTTCCTTTGCCATGGGAAACTTTCTGCCAGAGAATGCCACTAATCTTGGCAAAATGAATCATTCACACTTTATTTGGACATCTGTGTTAACCCTCCACCCCCACCCACTCCCTCCCCCCTCCTTCTTTCACTCGACTTTCATTCATTTGTGACAGTTTTATTACAAGTTGTGCAGGTGGCTGGAGGCGCAGGAGCCAAAAAAATGCTGCATGGAGATGGTCCAAAATGTTGAGGAGTTGCTGAGTTTATACTGATGTTTCCTCCGCACAGTATGACTGTCATTATACTTAGGACAGTCAAAGCTAACATGCTATCAATGCCTGAAATGGCACAATTTTTGTCCTTTATAGTCGACCTCCAACTTTGCTGCAGTCTTCTCACTAAAGATGACAAAGATGTTTGACTTTAAGGTGTGAACATAACCAGATTAAAGGCTCTAAGGCTACGACTTCATGTAAGCCTGAACTAACTCCATTTTAAATACAGGAAATTGCACATGGTGCCACACTATCCACAGTGAAGTTTGGAACTCACAGTAAGTAGGTTTATCTCTGTTTTGGCATCCCAAGAATTTCTTCAAAACATTGACAAGCTGGCTTCATTTTGGAGCTAGCAAGAAAAGTGATACTAAGCCGACCTTATTTCTAGAGCAAATTGAACACAGATAGTAATGACCAAACTGCTTTACAGAGGACATTAAAATGAATGTAAGAATGAAAGTAAGTGAAACGAATGTATAAAACAAGTGAAAACATAAAGTAAGCATATTAAATATATTGTGTACAACATTCTGTACAGTACAGGTCTAGTTTTTAAGCTGTAGTAGTCAATATTTGTATAATGATTGGTGACTTTTCAGGTCTTTTAACAAGGAAGTGATGTTGTTCGTATCAGAGTTCGACTGACATCAGTGTTCTGTCTGGATACAGGACATACACTGATATACTCAGTGGAACCACAGTGGTGATTCAGTGTAGTCAGTTCAATTTGAAATTTTGATAAGATAAAGATAGATTTGTTGGTACACGCTGCACTGGCTATGAAGGGTATCATAGGTTGAGAAAGTTTTTGTTCTTTGTTTTAAGTAATTAAGTAATTTCTTACATACTGATTTTTTCTTATTAGATTGGAAGTGTAAGTGTTACATCTGTTGCGACATAAACATCTTTACTGATGTATTTATTTGCAAATGCGTATCCTAAGTAAGTAATTCTTTAGAATGAGATTTCTGCATAATGTATTTGCATAGCATGACCTCAAAATGGCGAGGTCAGTGATCAATAGTAAGTTAATTAATGAAGAGTATACAGTGCTGTGAAGTATGGATTTCTGAATACCCATGACTGTGTTCCAATCATTGAAATGTCATCAGAAAAAAAACTGCCTTCGATTTACCTTGTATTTCTCATTTCTAGGCTAAATAAAGAAAAATGTCAACAACTCATTGTGGAAAAAGAAATGAAACTGTAACATACAGTATGATCTTGTATTGAGTGATAACTCTATGTCTCCAAAGATTTTAAATGTTAAAGTTTTTTGTGGATTTATTTAGAATTTCTATACAAAATTGCTTCTGACTATGGATAAAGATAGTGTGTACTCCATTTAGCATCATTTTCTGACATTTAAACAGCTTTGATCCAGACAAAGAGTTAGCAGGAACATCTACAGTATATGGTTAAAGCAAAAGCACGTGTTTGAACTTGGGAGGAAAAGCTAATGAATTCTTTATGAGGCATGTTAAAGATAGAGCCATGCACACACTGAACATAATGAGCATCCATTGTCGTTGACCCATACAGAAGTATATCTCAGTGAAAGATCACTTTGAAGATGGATTTTATTTTATTGTACGCACATCATAGCTGCAGTATTGTTCAAGCTTTAAAAGTTTACGTTGGGAAAGTTGTGCTGTGAGAAAGAACAAGGATAAAAAAATTAAGTTCTGATTACAATTATGGGACGTGACACTTAGCTGATTTCAAATCAGTGAGGCCAAATTTCACAAAGCCTGTCAATGGTGGCAGCAAGCTCGCCAGATCCCTCCCCAATCAAAAGTTTGCTCTATATAATTTTACGCAATCAGATTTCTCCACAGTCATCCAGTGCAATCAGGTAATCAGAGGGGAGCATTAACAAGACAAATGGGGTTTAAAAAGTGGGTGCACTCTGTTTGCAGGAACTTCCTATGGAGAAGCCCCCTCCCCTCCTTGATTACTTCTATCACCCTCATACAGCGCAACATCCCTGCTAAACAGCTTTTTACCAGTACAGGCAGTATGTGCAGTAAGAACCAGTGCCACTGTCTTTACATTTAAAATTTGACAGTTAAATTGTTACTCTTAGGGCTATTTCATGTCAAGTGATTAACTGCATCAACAGTTTCGCTGAATGAGTCACATATTGAGAACAGTAATGGCACTGTGGCCTCGTTCACACCTTTCATTAGTGTGTGATTTTCTGTGATCCAGATTGCACAGTCAGGGACCATTTATGCCAGGATGCATTTTGACTCCATCTATGCAGATGTTGGATGTCTTACTGGATTTGCACTGACTGTTGTGCGACTTCTTTTCACCTTGGCTGACTGGGTGAAATATTTAATCACACTGATCACATTAACACAAGGATTTGGTCGTGGAAGGTTTTTGGAAAATAATGACTTCATATGTTATGTCTTCCTTCATAAGATATTGTAATTACTGGTTGGTAAAAACGAGCACCTTGTTGCTAATTAAACTGGATCACGATTCAAGAAATTTCTTATTAAGTAAAGATTAGTAACTGGTTATTATCTGTAGCAATCAAAGGCACTCAACCGTCAATTACATATTTTAATTATGTGCACACATGGTCTTGGAGGGAGCAGTATTCACAGTCTGCAGTGAAGAAAGAGTGCAAGTCCAATTTAGCTAACCGACACAAAGTTTCTCAGTTTTATTCGATACAATCACTTTCTTTCAAATCTGTTTGACACATGGTTGTTACATCTGTTCTTCTTCATCTTTTGTGTATGTACATTTTTAACTCTCCTCTAAAACCTTTTTTTTCCGGGGTGAAATCTGGACTTAAAGAGTAACAACCCAGCACTGAGAGAGGCTAGTTTGATCTTTTGTAAAGCTGAAGTGACCACTGTTTTACTTATCCACCACTCTGAATGGGAACCAAGAGTGTTTGATCCTCAGTGAAAAGGAATAATATTTGACACACCTAATGTTAACATGGTCTAGCGATTTTGTAAAATGGACTGTGTGCTAAACTAGGCTACAAGCTGTAGTTTCATACCTGTAGTATCATACAGACTTGACAGAGTTTGTCATTCTTCTCATGTAATTTAAGAAAGGCATTAAACATATTCCCAAAGTGTCAAACTATACATTTATGATAGGAATCTTCTTGACACATTCGGCTATGAATCTTGCAGTGGTTGGATTGTGATTGGTGGTTCAGACCAAGCTGTGCACATTTTGTTTGGTACTTTGAACATGACAGATACTTTCACATTGCACTAGTACAGTTTACTGGAATTAAGTGTCTTCTATCTCAAACTTTAGTCTCTCCTAGTTCTAATGATATATTTCTGGGTAATCTAAGAGACTGACCTCCTCAGACACTCACCCAGTCCTTCCAGCAGATTTTCTTGGCTCTGAAATAATTAGGGAAGACGATGTGAGGATGACAAAAGACAACAGTAAAATGAAATAGGCCCTCTCTCTGGCCCTTGGGTTCTTTGCAGCAATTCTAATTAAGCCCATCCAGAAACAGAGGAGCTGGATTGGGGCAGTTTCTCATCAGGGTCCCTCCATGAGCCTCTTTTGTCATGAACACACAGCCAATTACAAAGCTCAACAATAGAGTGGGGAAGTCTTATACCCTCCACAAAGATGAGAGACTATAGAGAGCTCAAAATATCCATAAGCATGGAGTGACTTTGTGAAAACACTCTCACCTTCCTGGGAAGTGAAATCAAATATGCATCCTTTTGTGCGTCTGTTTGTATGTGTGTGGCCAAAATGGGTGGACATGAGGCTTGCAAGTTCAATTCCCAGTGATACACCCACCAAAGTCATTTCATGTTTCCAGGGGTAACAGACTGGTGTTTCTAATATGTGCATTACACTAATTGAAATGAAATAAATTTAACTGTAAAATATAACTGTACAGCTCCCACACTATATCTAGACATGCCGAAGATAACCTCACTTGTTTATCATCTTTGCATATTAATCTTGACTCTTGGCGCATAATATGAGTGGCTGTGTAATCTCCAAGCTTGCCAGACCATAGATTATGGAGCTGTCTCTCATTTTATTCATTGTGCACAGAGGGTAATTACCCAGAGATAAGTGTTCCTCTATCGGGGTCCAGTCACAGCGCTCCGAAAGCAATCTCCTCAGACACGGATCCTGTCCCAGGCTATTTGGGCAACACAGAGTGGGAAGTGGGTGCTGAAGGACGCCGGCTGAGCTTTGTGGTTACCTGCGTTCGGATGAGGCCTCCTGACAGTCACGGCCAGGTGGGCCAATCTTTCAGTCAGACACCCTATTTACCATTGCAAAGCTCTACTGCCCTGCCTCATTTATAGCTGCGATGAAAAGCAGATAACAGTGTACATTCACCCCACCACCTCTATCCTCAGAGAGAGAGGGAAAACATTCCCCTGGGGGGTCTTGGACTATTATTTTTTGTGTCACATCAAAAATGAATGGTCCGATAGATTTGTAGGGAAATCAGACGACGTGTCAGAAAGTGCAATTAGTCATTGAAAGAATATTCTGTTTTCTGTTCTGATGGGGATAAGTGAGGCAAGATTAATGTTTCTGCGGAAAAAAATCAATACGTGAAAGAAAAACATACTCTTTTGTGTTGTGAATGTGCACCCAAGATGTTTGAGCTCGGCAATCATAGAGAAACCGATGTAAATCAGGGAAACAATAACTGTTTCTGGAGGTGGTTGTATGGACAGACCCATACAGATTTAACTTACCAAATTAGTGTTTGATTTTCATGAAAGAAGGCACAAACTTAGACAAGCATTGTTCTATTTAGCTCTACCAAAAAGAGAGTGATTTTAGAGGCTATTGTGCATCAATTACAGAGGCGTATCTAAGCATGCTTGACTAGGCCAAAACAATAAATTTGTGGCTGTGTACATTCTAGGATATTAAGTCACTGATGAAAAGTAATGAAAAGTTTACTAAAAATGCATGTTTTATTTCTTCTTAAGGGATTATAATTGAGAATATGAGCCTATTCTGATTGGATGGAAGCGGTATGTATAGGGGTAGTTGGCTGGGTTGTTATTCTTATAGTTTTAAGGATTGAAGGTGTAAAATCAACTTGTGATTTTAATTCTGTTGGCAATGACAGCTGTGTAACCTTCTGGGAGAAATGATGTGAGTTCAGCATCAAACTTCATCCTTTACCCAGCAACAGCTGTCTCCAGCTGTGAGAAGCAACATCAGTGTTAGCTCTCGTTTCTTTTCTTCTGCTAAAGTTTGCACGCTAACCAGCTAGCTCCAGTCTATCTTGTCAGTTCACAATGGCAACTTAAGGCCGTGCTACCTATCCCTCCACTTAGCAAGGGACAGGTGAGAGAGTGTATTGTAAATGTAAAGATGGCCAAAGCTCTTGTCCAGACACATTCATCACCACCTGCTCCTGGTGAGAAACCATGTTTTGGTGGTTATAATTGCCACTTACCCACACACAGAATATCTAAAACATAGCCCTTTTTGTCCAGTAAGTGTCAAGCTCCTGTGATTCATTTTTAAAGCTGAGTTACCCCCCAGTGCTTGTAATTACTGAAAAATAACCATTTACTTCAGCTCTACCAACAGATCAGCACACATGTGTAACTCAACATCCCAAAGCAAAATCAAAACATCTCTATCACCCACCAGTGACTGGCTGCAGGACAGGTCAGAGGACCCCACCCCCTCAATCTTAGTAAATGGGACATGGGCCAACCTAACAAATCACTACAGTGGCCAAGACGTCTCAGATGAGTGCAATAATGAAAAACACAAATGCAAAAGCGACAACACGACAGCAAAGGCCACAAAAACCAGCATCACAACATGATGCCAAAAACCGCACAATGGAAGTGAATGAAAGCGGATGTTGACATTAAACCAATGAAGGTAATGTTACTTGGCAATGTTTGAAGGTAACTATAAGGAATTTAACATGACATTGGGCATAACACTACTATCACTGCGCAGCGCTGATCGTAATTTGTCACCATTCATATTAAGTGCAGTGAGAAAATACCCTGTCAAAGAGTCTTGATGAGAAAGACACGATCTGAAGAGTCAGACTTAGGATCTTTATTTATCACACTATGATTTTTATCTGTCGACTGTCAACACCAGCTGACCCAGACTACGTCTAGCATGGTCAGATCAGTGGATGCTAACCTTCATTAATGATTAGCCATGTGATCAGTATGATCAGTTGTTAGTTGTTAGCAAAGTGGGAACCACGCTAATATGGTAATCTTGTTACTTTAGCATAAAATACCATAAAATACTAAACAGCACTATAATAGGGGGTGGTAGAGCAGGGACAACAACCCCATTAAGATAATGATAAAAGTTTTGTTGTTTCAGTTAAACGGTGCTAAAGATCATCCCCAAGCCTTATATAGCAATATTAACACATAGATAGTTCCCTATCCTTTGTTCCACAATGTGAACTCCAAATGAGGACATTCCCTGTGGACCAGTCGCTCTGTTTCCCTGGACCCTGAGGCCTCTCTATGATCCCACTGAAAGTCACTGTCACTGGGGGACAGGCGGGGCAATGGTCCCTGTGGCTGTTGATGTTTTACCTTTATTTATCATGGAAAAGGTTTTGCTAAGCATGCATTTTCTTTGCTTGCTCTTGCAACCACAGACATCTGCTTTTGGCCTTTGAACAGCATTAGCAGAACAAATGAGAGCAAAATGGTTGTTTTTGGAGGTGAAAACATTACTCATTCCTTTTCAGCACAGACATTTTTCCAGCTGGTGTAGAGAGTCTAACAGATACAAATCTACTAGCGTTTGAGGTTAAAGTTTGGTTTATTCACCCAAAAATTCTTTGTGCATTTGAAATTTTTAATGAACCATGGTAGTAAAATAACACCATTACTGTTCTTATTAGTGGGATATGAGACCATCATCATCATTGTGTCTATATTAAATTCTCCAAACAGCACGTCGCTTTTCTCCTCTGCTGATTCCAGTGTCTGAATGGCATCATCACTCATCCCTCTTGCCAAAAAATACACTCCTTCTCTCAGACAAGAGAGTAACGGCACCAAACCATTTCCTGGTGTCACATGTTTCAACTCTGTGAGGCTGACACAATTCTTTCTTTCATTAAAATGAAACATGAGATGCCAGATAATCTCATAAATATGTGTTGTATTTCTTCTTCGGCACCCACGCTGGCCGGGAGAAAGAGGCAGGCCTTTGTTTCGGGCTTCCTGGCACACAGGAAGTGATTGCACTGGGACAGTGAGGGACACTCATCTCTTGGAAAGGGGGAATGTTCGAAGACGTATCCCTTTTTGATCAAGGCTTGCTGACGGATCTCCCGGAGAAAGGCAAATGGGGATCATACCGGAGCCTGATGACAAGAGGCCAATTTTGATGTCCCTTTTCTCTCATTGCGGTGCTTCTCTTTCAAGCCAAAATCTGTTTGAGCAGCCTGGGAAAATGTCCTTTCACCCACCTTCCTAGTCACAGAGTTGACAGGACAACTAAGAACTAAATGAAGCTGAGATGAATGTAGAGACTAAATAAACTGCTCGGATCTTAATTCTGGCTGCAATGAATAGACTCCTGATTGCTTTATAAATGTATTTCTCATCTCATTATGCAGGATAAAACAATCATCAGGAGTCCATTAGCTGTGGTCATTCTTTTGTCTTTATCAGAGGGTTTGATTAACGCTTTACTCATTCACAAATGGCCCCACAGAGGACAGAGAAAAGAGGAAACTGCAGGAAAAGTGGACAAAATAAAAGTTTTCTGCAGAGCAAAACAAGGGCACTGTGCTGTTTCATCCTAGATTGTTTAATTCAAAAAATGTTGACCCATGTGAGAAACATTATATCCGAGCAACATCAAGCTCCATATTCAGTGTAACCATAACCTCAAAGGCCACATGTTCTCACTGTGTTTATAATGCATTAGTGGAACAAACTCTACACTGTACTCTCTTCACAAATCCCACCTGGCCATGTATTAGTTGCAGATGTGGCTCTCTAATTCATAATGAACTAATAATGGTTTTGTTAGTGCAAGATTGTTTTCCTTTCCTCCCTCGCACACACATATATGGAGTTAATCTGCAGTGGAGGTGTGGCGGTGCAGGAGAGGTTATTGCAGCCTGTATGAAACATAGACTTTGGAATGTGTTGTTGCCAGATAGCAGCTTTGAATTGTCTTAATATGACTCGCTCATCATGAATGGATCTGTATCATTAAATATCAGTTTTTTTTTTCCTTTGGGGAGCCGCTCTCTATATGTGTCAAAATTATAATGAATTATTGTAACGGGGGGAGAAAAATTCCAAGCATTAGCTCTCAAACACACCACAGAGAGACTGCATAAGTTCAGCACTTTGTTTTAGTTGACAGTCTTTGACTGTATTTGCAGCAAATGAAACCACATGACACAGAACTGCAAATTAATGACTCCATATTTTGATGGTGCACTGATATAAAGGAGAGCTCAAGGACTAGACATACGAGATAAAGTAGAACAAAAGACGCAGATCTAAAGGCATCAATTAACAGCCTGATCCAGCTTTTATGTTGAAGAGACTGCAGTGTGGAAAAGAAAAATACTTCTCTGAGGCACTTTTCAGCTGCATTGACACAGTCATACTGACTTCATTAACACATATAAGACCCACATTTAAGTTATGTTTGATGTATCTAATGACATTGTAATTCACTGCATATTCATTACGTTGTGGTGACTTTTGTGGTTATAAGAATAATGCTTTATTTTCTGGCTGTGTTTTACTTTTGAACTTAATGTATTATGTTGGTGGCAGTTGTGACAGGGCTGCAGGATAGTGAATCTACCAAAATGAAGACAAAGCTGCAACATAACACAGAACTGTGGTATAGCAGCAGGAAGACCAGGCTGCAGGCAGGTTAAATATCTCTCAGTCTAAATGATAGAGGAAACAAGTGTGTTTGTTTGAACTGTTTGACCTGTCCCTCACTCCTTTACTTTTTGTGTAGATTTTGTATAGACAACATACGGAACAACCTGTACAAATGTACAGGTCTTAAACCAGCCAAACCCTTTCAACATGCTGAGAAATCCAAAAATCAATTCTGCGTAGGCGTGGCTGCTAAACTATTGAGCAAATGGTCAATCTATACAAAGGCTCTGCCATCAACATGGAAATCCCTTCCACTGAACATGCCAAATTCAAGATCAGCCTACAACTCCTTATACAAAAATCTGCTTATGATTTTAGAATAGCACAGACAAGGCCAAACACATAATGTATTTTGTATTGAGCAGCTTATTTTTATGATTTATCTGTATGGATTTGGCCAGCTGCCTCTGCTCAAATCAAGCTCCGAGGAAAATGGAGGAAAGCAAAGGGTCTTACCATGGTTTGTGTTTTAAATTTATATCTGGTGTTTCCACACAGAGTGACCTCTCATGTATTCAAGCGCTGTGCTAGACTCAGACATAGGACCTGATACTTGAAATGCTGGAAATCCCATCCACTTCTGTGGTAAAACTTAGCACCAGCTGCTTTAGAAACCTCTCAAATTCCCATTATTTCGCTCCGTAGAGTGTGCCTGCAAGCACACAGTTGTTCACACAGAATGCATGCACTTTGACAAAGGCAGACCATATCGTCTTGAGCAGTATGTCATCCTGCTTCAGTTTATCAAAGGGCGGAAAGCATGTCGATGACATGCAAAGAACAAAGCCATAACACGTGCGGTGTGAAGTATTAAATTAAAACGTCTTCCTGTTACTTCCCTCGTAGATTTCACCTCACCGCTTTGATGTCTGACCTGTGAGGAAGGAGTGAATGAACCTGCATGCTCTGTGTTATTGCAGCGTGTGCGTGTAGTAGAGTCTCATTAGGGAATTTTACCCCTGCCAAAGATTTCGCAATAAGCAAAACAAGGATGATAAAGAAAATGAAAGAAGGAGATAAAGCAGGAGGAAATCCAGAGGAAAGAAGGACTGGGGATATTGTAATTAGTTGCACCTGTTTCCTTTAACCCAGCTCCAGTTTCCCTCTACAAACGCATGCAGATTACCCATCAAAGCCCCTCGTCGCTGCCTCTGCTCAATGGAGCCTTTGTTGCCAGTTGTCAGGGAGGCAGCCCACAAAAGTATGTAACACAAGCAGGCCACATTGCTCTGGAACTTACAGTACATGCAAGCCTCCACCAGCCACTGCAGGAATAATAGGGAGTGTTTGTAGACACGGGGTCTGCATCACCCCTGTGTGCATGGGAGACATGGGTGGCACTTTCTTTTTTTTAATTATTTTTTTGGTATTCTTTTTTTGATGTGACCACAACAGTGCCATCATCTGTCAACACACTAAATTGGGCCTGTATCAGCTCTTAGGGAAGAGGAACAAGCGCTGCCAGACAGGCCTGATACCAACCCTGTCATTTGCTTGTTTTGCATAAGCAAATGCATTTACGACAAAGGACAGTACAACTTTTTGTTTCACAACTACTTTACTTTAGAACTATCAAACTCTCTGTCAATATATTGTGGTGATTATAGACATATATAAAAATAGGATGTGTGATATTCTGTTGTCAACATATCCCCCAAACCAACAGTGTATTAATCCCTGTAGTAAGTGTTCTGAGTATTGTGCATGCAACACAGCTTCATGTTTCTTATTCCTCTGTGCCCTTGGTCCATTGTTGCCCAAAAACTATTCTACTATTCTACTATTCTAAAAAACTTATTTCATTTGTTGTAATAATATGAATGTTTTTCTTTCAAAGCAAACACTATGATTTGATAATTAGTTTCAAAAATGGTTTCAGTCTCTTTAAAAACTCTGCTGACCTTACAGTACTGGTGAGTTGGACGTTACACTCCCATGCTGTGAGGCCAAACATCGTTAGGCTTCACCAAGATTCATTCTAGATCCCAAAGTTTCCAAATATATCTAATATGTCTGATTGAATTATGGGGCAGTGTGAATGAAATGATGCATCATAAATTAAAGCATTTGACTGCCATTTGACCTCCATACCTGAGTACTTAGAAGTTGTACAATAAAGAAAATTGTTGTTTGTTTTCTAATATTTGCCTACTGAAACAACTTTCCCAACCAACAGTTCAGAACCACTTGTTCAGCTACTGGGTTATTTCATTTAATTAGTGCACTTTAAAGTGTGTCGTTGAAGGACAACAACACACTAATTACACTTTGTGTATATGGTACTTGTATTTTTGTTATTTGAAGGTTTATATTGTGGTATAACAAGCTTGTGATAAGTACTATTGATGCAGTGCACTTGTTTTGTGCGTCCTCTCTGCTGCCAGGACACTTAAATGTTGCTTTGTGAGATTGATAACATTCATCTTATCCTCAGGAAGTACTGATGAAGCACTGATGAAGATGTTGGCAGCTGCTGCAGCAACATGAACACAGTTCACCAAAGACTTCAGTCAGTGGATATTGACTCCTGGGTGATGGCCTCTATAATTAGTATCATACATGGATTGTTCTGTTTCAATTTGCAGATGATCTGAATCCAGTAGCTTTCCTATTTCCTCCATACGGTCACCACGTAATTGAAAACATTTAGAGTTCCTGTTTCTGATTCCAGATCAGCCAACCCTCCGCACAGCTGCAACAGTCTAATAGCTTTCATTTGAAGGAACTGTCCTTGATTAGGTTATTATCAAGATCATTTAGTTTTTCAATAAGAGAGGTACGGGGAGGAGGGACGGCAGTGTGGGGGTACAGTGGTATTCTCTGTCACTGAATTGGACACTGATAGATTCACATGCTCACCTCATGGAATGTATCTGACAATGAACGCCGCGGTGGAGGCAGGGGGTAAAGGGGGAGAGACCGTCCTGCATTCAAGCGCTAATTAGAAAAATTAGATCTATGAAAGGCAGCGAGTGATCTAGGCCTTCAACCTACGTCTGTGTACCGCTGTAGCAGCACAAAGAGGAGGCAACAATGAGCATTGAGGAGAAGGGAGGGGGGATAAATAATTTAATCCATTATCTACTCTGCAAAGCTCATCAGCACTGCTACACAATGGCCACGATTGAATTGCTGATTGCATTTCTCTCCTACCCTCCAGGAGAAAATGCCCATGCTCCACTATGTGCTCTCAGCCTGCCAGCAGAACCAAGAGCAAGAGAAAGACAGAGAGAGAAAGAGAGAAAGAGAGAGAGAGGGAGAGACTGAGAAGTGTAGAGTGTCTTCCACCAAGGTCAAACTACAATGCAGCAATCTAATTAAGAGTATCAGAGAGTTTCCTGTCCAGGGTCAACCTCCCCGTTGTGCTCACAGGCTCATATTGTCCATCATGTATTACATCATATACTCCTACATGTAAATGATGGATGTGATGCTGATTAAATCTTTTTATTTCATCTCGTCCATCCGGATTCACTTTAAGTGATAAGAGTGTCTAAACTATAGTGTGTGGTAGTTTGTCCAGCGACATGTCTCACTGCTAAGATAATAATAATAATAATGGGCTCTCTCTGGGTTTTCCTGCTTCCTCCCACAGTGCAAAGACATGCATACAAGGTAAACTGGTGACTCTAAATCGCCCATGTGTGAATGTGAGTGTGTGTACAGTACCTCGTTGTTCTCTTGAAGTCAGCCCTGTGATAGACTGGAGACCTGTCCAGAATGAACCAGCCCTTGCCCACTGTCAGCTGGGATCAACTCCAGCCTCTCATGACCCTGCACAGATAAGCGGATAGACAGATGGTTAATGATAATAACAAGTATTTTACTGTAGTTACAATAACTATAAGATTAATTTATGCCCTAGTAGCAGGGCATGTATTCTGACAGTCCAATCAGTGTCAATTGATCCTCTGCTTTGGTACAAACCTATCTTTTTCTCACATATTCCTGGTCTCCAGAAGATGAACCCTACAGTATACTGACCTGAGTGATTCACTGCCTTGTTACCAGCTCACAGTCTTAACTCACCATGAAACATCTCATGAAACATCTCAGCATCAAATATTAGAGTTGCCCATGATCCCCAGAGGATGTTTCTCACCAGTGTTGTAAACCTCTAACTTTCCCTGCAGCACCACCACAAGTTCACACTTATAATCGTAAGTGTAACATGTCAACAATCAGTGGATGACACATTCAGGTCTCATTGTGGATGAACTGTAATAACTTTGGTGACATTTCCGTAACCAAGTACCTACAAAGCTTGTAACATGCCATCAGTTGTTTTCTGAGTCTAGGGCTTAATTAGCTTGCTAGCTCACAAAACAAATGGCTTTTAGTACTACCTGCAATTCACAGAACTAAGCTTCCTTTTCTGAACAATAAATAGATGTTTTGGAAAAAAACCAGCAGCTTGTTTACCAATCAGCAGCTCTGCAGATATTTCTGGAATCCTCAAAGACTTTTCAAACCATCTGGATGAAAAAAGAAATCCTATAAAAAAGATTTTTTTTTTTTAAAAACTTGTTTACCAAGTTCCAACTCTTTTCCTATTCAGATTACCCACTCGCTACTCTCTTTGTTTGGACTGATTTTGTACTTTTCTGTGCAGTGGTAAGAATATTTTTTTGTTCCAGATGGCTAAAAGACTTTTTGATAACTCTGGAATTTTGTGTTTGTTCAAACGACTGTCTGGGTTTTTTTCAAACATTGCCAAGTACAAAATGTTTAGAGAAATAGCTATTCAGCTCTGTAACTTTAGTGTAACTCTACAACTTACAGTATACATGAACAGTAAAGGGCAGCATTAAACTGTGCCTCAGAACAGAGCGCTGCTAGCACAGCTATACTCTTGGTCTTGTTTAACCATCCTTTTCACATTGTCAAATGTCAGTGTGTAATGGCTAAAAGGCAAGAAAGCCTTAATGAATGAATCTGGCAATGCTTTATGATGGTGATGGCTTCCATCGTCCTCTCCCCCCCATCAAGTGCAATCTATCATCTGCACCAGGCTCCAGTAAAATAGGAATATCAGGAACACTTGAGGTTTTCTTGGCTCAGTGCCTCTGACATGCTGGCTTAATTTTATCTTCCATTTCAGTGTGGCACATTTACATAAAACACAGGGAAAAGTAGTACACATAATAGTCCCCTTTGGCCAAGCGCTTTAAGGTCCTGTCCACAGTCCCAGTGAGGGGCAGTCAAGCTGCCTCTGCTCTGCTCTGTTTGTTTTATGGAGCAGTAGTTAAACCACTTTGAGGTCAGCTAGCTGCAAAAACTGTGCTGGGTCTCCTATGGTCTGCTGAAAAAGGGTCCAGAACCAATCCAGAGAGCCATTTGTAGAGGTCCAGCCAACTTTCATTGACAAAAAGAGGTCATTATTCTGCACACAGTTTCAGCAATAACGGGAGAAAATGCTCTGGATGGGTTGTAATGGAGACATCTTACTTATGTCAGAGCTGTGCCCCTGCAGATCAATTTCTCTTACAAAGGTTGTGCTGCCGGAAGAGGCTCATCATTTTAAAAAAAAAGCCAAAAAATGTCCCTTTCACAACATGCAGCAATATGGGCACTCCATTTACACACCCTGAATTAATTTGAGTGCTGTCATTATGCAAGTGTAGCACAAATTGCCCAAGACCAAGTGAAACTATTTATAGCTATCACAAGGCCTGGGAGCCAAGTGTGCCTAATGGTGTAATTTGTATTGTTAATGGTAATGCACTATTAGTTTGTTCCATTTGGCTTTGCACAGGTGCATTAATGGGGGCTTGGTGAACCGTTTCAGTCAATCCAAGCCCACATGCTGTTCTGTGGAGGTTTTGAGCAGGACCACGGCTCCCTCTAGTGGTTCACAGCACAACAACAGCAAAGACAGACAAAAAAACAAAGCCAAGACTTAACACTGCAAGCACAGGCTCAGGATCCAAGGTTAGGAGGCAAGCAGGTTTTCCTTTGTTTAGACAAAAGCCAAAACCTTTTGTTAAATTGATAAAGTCTTATTGTGACAGGAAGACCTGCAGCTCCTTTAAATGGCACAGAAGCAGGACGTCATGAACAACCAGCTCCCACCGCTGTCAAACAACAACAACAAAGCAGGATAGACTTTTGAAATATTGTGTTCCTAATTAACCTTCAAGCTCATCGGGCACAATCAATATAGACTATAGCCTTTTTTTCTAATTGAGATGAAGTAATTATCAGACTGTATTCATCTCGTTAATGAAATAATGTTCCAATATGCCTCCAGCAAAACTGTTAATTGAGTTCTATTTTCTGAGATGAGCAGCCTCTCCTTGTGTCCATGGTCACAAAGCGTCAAATATGGGTTGGGGCCTTTGTGCTTGTCTCTGTGTAGACACAAGAACAGGCTGTGGACTGGTGGAGCATGCTACCGTTCTCTCCCTGCAGACACTCTCCCTCCCTCCTGTCTACTCTCCCATCAGAGAGGAGGCAAGAGTTGGTAATACCGCTGACTTCAGCAGATCATCCCGTCCCAGTCTGTTATTTCACGGTTTCAGTGGTTAAGTACTCCCTGTTGAGTAAGATATAGCGAGGCAATTATTCTGTAATTATGGAGCCAAAAGACGAGAAATGGAGGCAGGAGTTACTGAGCTCATGTAAATCACTGTAAGAGACCCAAAGAGGGTGAAAAAACAGGCCTGGCTGTCCACATATAGGAGGAGTTCTGGCCCTCGTGCTCTGTTTGCAGTTTAATCTCCACTCCAGACAAAATCAACTTCAAAAGCCTGTGATAAAGAGGCTAAAAAATAAAGCAGATTACAGCTAAAACATCCATTAATCATTAAAGTCGGCTGACAGACAATTAATCTGCAACTATATTGATAATTTGGCTTTAAACTAGGAAATTTCCAGCAAAAATGCAAACATTCGCTTCTAATTTTTTTTTTCTTTATATATCTTTGCTTTCAGGCTGCTGATCAGACACAACTACTGTAGTAATCTGAAGATGCCAGCTTGAGCTTTAGATGGCTCACTTTTTTTCACTATTTCCATTGTATTATTTATAGATAGATTATTCATTGATAGAGAAAATCATTTCTCCATTCATCAGCAAAGGGTATGAAAGTCATGGGCATTTTCCAGGCTAATAAGAGGCAGTTGGCGTTTGCATCATGGGAAATGTATGATCCAGGTTTGGAAAGCTTTTTTATTAAGTCATAACGTTTTCACTCTCCACAGTTTTGGCCTCTTTTTTAAAAATGGTTTAGCCATAAGACTGAAGACTGCACACAGTTATTGTATTTTTGTGGGTCTTTTGGGGATCTAGGTGTTGAGTGGTTGCTCCACCTCTTGGGTCCAAACTGCACTTAAACAAGACTGACATACCAAACCCTCCATCCTATAACACAATCAACTGTTTGATGGATTGACACAAAATTTCCTCCATATTCATGTCCTCATCAAGATGAGTCATAACTTGATCTCCTGGCTTTTCTTCTAGTATCATCTTCCAGTCAACATTTTTTATCGTCTCCAATATTTAGTTTCATGACCAAATATCGGCAAAATTCCCATCAGCCTCAGCTGAACTTGGTGATTTATGATGGCATGCTAACATTTGTAATTTACCCTAACATGATTAATTTGGCTCCAGCATGTTAGCATGTTAATGTTAGCATTCAGCTTTGCCCAAGCACAAGCTTAGAGCTGAGCAGTAAATCGACCTTACACAATAAGAGTTACTATCATTAACCAGAGTAAAAAGAAATAAAGATGAATTATCTGGATACAAGTGTCTGTTGTACATGAAACACTTAGTATTGCAGTTTTTGTCTGATGCAGTTTTGAGGGATGTAATTTCTCTGAATCGTTGATAAAAGAGCACAGTGTGAGATTTAATATGAATGTGTTTTCAGTTTAATCAGGAAACGTTCTGTATTATGTGATAGTCATCTGTGGAGGTTATTCTATATCAGCATAGTGAGCAGACATGAATAATATTCATGCTGAACAAACATGTCATCAATGTCAACTTCAAGGCGGGGACAATCTTAACATAAGATGCTATCCAGTTGTACTATGGGAAATGGCGTGCTGGGTGTTTTGGAATGTGTTGTGCAATTTTGGCTCGTTTCTGTTTTAGTGAACATGCAAAGAAGCATCATTTCAAAGAATCCATCTCCTGCGAGCCTCCCAGCTTTAAAACAGTACAACAGTGAACGGAGCACCCTTTTAAAAATGCTTTGTCAAGATTGAGCGGTGCCATTAGAAGAGTCTCGCAGTGACAACTCAAGCATCAGTGTTCCCTGTTGCTCTCCACTGATCAATGCCATCAATGAAACAAACACACAATAGACACAATCAGTAGAGAAGACAGCAAGAAGAAAATGAGCCAAGATACTTGCAGTATGTATTCATGTTTAGGCTGTTAGTGTGGTAGGTGACGTAAAACAAAACAAAACATAATAAAACAGGAAACACAGTTCATAAGAATACCCCAAAATAAAAGGAAAGGATTGCAGAATCACTGGAAAATGAAAACAAAAACAAATTGTCCTAAACGTTGTAATAAAGGCACTATCACCTCTACCTCTCACCACCTCCTTTTGATGGAAATAACCCTGTTGCCAAGTCGAAGCTGTTTCACCCTGACATTCACCCAAACATTTCATTCACTGTTGATTAGTCCCTTTCTCCAGCTCCATGTGGTCCTTTCACAGGCTTAAAAAAACAGCACAATGAGTTATATCAAATATGCTCACCATTATCTCTTTGATAAAATATTGATACAATGTGTTTAACATGTCTTAAAAAATTGAGAACATCTCAGTGGGATAAAAAAATTACTAGTCACGCACCGAGGGATGCAATGGTCTGATCTATTTTCTGTTGCTACCGTTTGGTCCATAAGCATACCAACGTTATGCATGTTAACATAGTCTCCACAAGTTCAGCTTGGTTTTGTGTTATGTTTTGTAACAATTACATATTCTGTAATTTGTAAACAAGTACTGGTGCACCGAAAATGGATTGTGCAAAAAACAAAAATACATAGACCAGATAAGCTTGTTTCAAACTCCACTTGGCCAGTGCCCAGGCAAATGCATAAAATGTGGTTTTTAAGTCGTTTAACTATTGTTTTCTGCTTTTATGTCAATAGTCCACTCAAAAATCCAAACACACAACTGAATAATAATAATAAACCTTGTGTTTTGGATTTGAGATGTACCACATTCAGTATCTATTTCAGCAGAAATTCTTTTTCACAGCTCAGACTGACAGTTCATCTATGTTACATTTTCCCCAACAGCTGCACAGCAATAAAAAACATTAGACACATTCCTTGTAGAAATACCACCGTACAGTCTGAAAAGGCTTTTCTGTACTATACGGGGGTGAAAATTGGAATCCCAGAAAAAGCAGGATTAGAGGAAAAATAAATCCAGCATCAACCTGTATCGCTTAGTGTCTCTCTTTGTGTCCCAGTGTCTGTGACTTCTAATAAGAGTTTCTGCCTCTTCAGCCCTTGTCATTATTGTCTGGCTACATGTTCAGCTCACTTTGGGTAGATCTTTTCATAGAAGAAGCTCTGGGCCAGGACATAAAGTTCTCCGTCCTTCTCCCTGACAGCGTGGGCACGCACAAACTGAAACTGTTCGAGTGCAAACTCATAAAACTCATTTTCGATTTTCCAGATGTTCGACTGCTGCAGCTTGGTTATTGTCTCTTTGTTGAGAGGCTTCTTCTCAGTGGTCTTTCGCAGATGGGACTTCTTTCCTGGAGTAACATGAGACAGAATAATGAGTCTGTCAGTTCTGGGCAACAGAGGGATAGTGCTGATTGATGGCGGAGCATAATAAATGCTGTGACATGATCTGCACTGTGTTGCTACCTGTCCTGTAGAGCTCCGTGGCCCCCTTGAAGAAGTTTGGCAGTGCTGCTTCCAGGATCATGATGAAGTCCTCCAGCTCCTCAGTCACTCCAACCAGCAGGTACTCGTTCACCAGGTTGTATTTGGCCTGTTCCAGGGCCCATCTACTGCCTACATTCCTGCACACAGCAGCAGGCACTCAACATGAAATACTATCTGCACATCTGAGATCAGTCAGGTTGATGTTTCTACCTGATGTATGTGCTGAGAAAGTTCTGTTATATTACAGTTTCCATGCTCTTCTAATGCTGAATGAGTTTGGTGAGGAAAATCGATTTTCTCCAAAATAGTTTGCCTGTTTTGCCATCTGTAGGTTAAACATGACTATACTGAACATAGCTAAAAACATACCTTGTTTCTACATTCACTGTATGAGATCAAATACGGTTTTTGGTTTTTGGTAAGGGTCTTTCCATCAGTTTAAAAAAAGTCAGTCTGTCTGTTTAGTTTTTGGAGAAACTGAACTCACATTTAACAAACATGCAAATCAGAACTTGGAAACAAAAACAAGAGACACTTAGATTGTCTTACATCTCGCCATGATCTCAATTTTCACCTCATTAATATGCAAATGCATGCAACACAGCACCCAAAATCTGAATCAGAACATCTTTTCCATATGGAGTCTCCATGGTGAAGGTATAAAGTTTCTGGTATGTATTGTTCTTCACTTGTTTGAAAGAAAACAAAATCTGTTTCCTCCTAATCAAGGTCATTAGCTCATTAATTAGCAGGGATTTTTACACCAACATGTTTGTCTCTGCACTCTGCATATCTGGAGTCAGTCATGAACTTGTTAGTTTGAAGTGTTAAGGCGTTACAGTAATTTCGAGGTAATCACTGTTCCCTCATGAATATGCAGATTTATGCAGAAAGGTTCTCCACAATCTAATCACATCATCTGCTTCATATGGGACACCACCTGTGGTGCCGATATGGAGTTTCTACTACATATAGTTCACCTTGTTGTGTCTACAGAGTCGCAGACGTCGGCACGGAGACATAATGTTCCACGGATCAGGTACCACAGTGATGGGATGTAACAGTTAATTGCTTAATGTGCGCCGACTGTGTCTGTGTTGTGCTCGCGATGCAGCAGGTGCAGCCCACTCACCAGCACTCTGAGTGGTGTCCACAGAAGAAAGGGATCTGTAGCCAGAGCTTCTCCGGCGCGCAGTCGGATCCGCCTGATGACACACACTCATCGAAGGTCTGAAAGAAAACACAACAACGCTTGATGAACAAAAGGCCCGGAGGGTGAATGGAGAAAAGATTAACGAGGAAGAACAACGAGTAGTAAATAAAGACCTTTTTGTCGCCTTGTTTTCGTCGTCGGAGGCCAGGTCTGTAGTCGTCTCCGTAGCGTAGGAAGTAATAGTAGGACACCAGCCGCTCTATGGGGTCTCGCACCACATTTATGTACAGTGGTTTACCCTTCACACCATATCTACATGAAAACAAAAGGCAGACATATTTATTAAAGACTCTATCTATTGAACTGATACTGCTTGAAAGATCAAAGGGCAAAAGGCAGCCACCAGGTTAATAGCATGTTTATTCCACTTAAGAATCAGCTTTTCCATTAGCGGCAGCATCAGAGGGGACCGAGGCTGCAACTTAACAGGATCTCTCTCACTGAATAACACTTACACCATTAGGATAATTACCTCTGATCACCCAAATGATAGTGTCACAGGAGATAAGTACAACAATGCTATTAATCAACACTAAAGCGCGCGTTAGCAATCAATACATGACCTCCCTTTATCTGCTCCGCTAACTGTTTGTAACTAATCTGGATATTAATGGCATTACAGGAAATGAAGGGCCTTACTTTGAGAAGTCCAGATAAGCTACATGGCCGTGGTAGAAGCCGGGCTTCATCTCTCTCCATGAGGTGACGTTCCTGACAAAGCGCACCTGTAGACGAAGATAATGGAAACTAATTACAGAGGCAGAAAGGAAACTGCAGGGAACAGGAAAGCAGGGCAACAACAAAACAAAGTGACAGCAAAGACTGTTTACACAGAGGAGACATTTATATTTTGACTTCAAATCCATTTATACTAACTTTTTCATGTTGCACCAATTTTTTTTTTTGTACAGAATAACCCCCCACACCCCGTACATGTGAGATGGTATATACAGATATGCATATATGCAGTAAGCTGGACTGATCATATCTGTGCACACCGTTGCAAGTTTGTTATGTTTTGGACCACCTGGAGTCTTCCTGTAGGTGGAGGTGGCCAAGAACCCAGTGGTCGCTAATGGAGCCTCAGAGGTCGTCGGCAACAATTCAGTTATGTTATCAAAGGGAAACTAAGTAGTTGCAACTTTTCCACAACAGTGTCTATCAAAAAAATATGTTGGACTGTTTGAAGCCTGAAATTCAAATCGAAGGGCAAAAAGTCACAGACTATTAGGCTACACCACTCACTACTGCTGGTAAACGACTGAAGGCAACTAAACATCCTTCTCAGCTTTTTGCACAGGAAACTAAGAGGAAACATTTGGTGAGAAAATCAAAATGGATTTTAAATAAAAATGTATATTGGCAAAGGGCCGCCCGAGTCGGGATTCGATACGGGGCCGGCTGCAGCGAGGACTATAGCCTCTGTATATGGGGCGCCTGCTCTACCAACTGACCTAACAACGCCCCGTGTATTGGCCTTTTAACCATGATTATGTAAGCACAGTAATCAAGAGCAATCAAACAAATGAAGAAAAAATAACATCAGCAACAAAACTTGTAAAAAGAAAAAGAAAGAAGGGACTGTGAAAATCGAGTCATAAACTGAAATGATGCCCTATGTCAACAGTATTTATAATCACAGTGCTTCTTTTCACAACATACTCTTTGCTGTAATTTTTGGATCATCGTGATAAAGGCATGCCTCAGCAGCTGAGTAATGTCTCACATGAAATGTGCCTTGAAGTACAAATTTCATCAGTTAAAATCAAACTGAACTAATTTCCACCCGATGCCTATTTAACTCTGAATAGACTCTCCACAGACCGACTCACCGCCTCCATTTATTACTGTTATCTTTGACACACACTCTGCGGTTTGAGAGAGTGAAAAAGTATGACAAAGTAAAACATATTGGCCAGTGCTGGCCAAGCTAAATGCTGTTACTGGAAACAAATGTGAATGTTCCTGTGGTAAAATGAGTTGGACTGTGATGTAGCGGCAGACTGATTCTTTCCCCTCGTCTCTGTTTCATCATGTGCAGAGGAGGCCGACTGTTTGGGAGATGGCAGACAGGATATTACCTTGGCACAAGCAGCCAAAAATAACACTAGTATAGCTTAGGGGCATTTACACTATGTGTCCTAAGCTGCACTGACAGCAGTGTAAACGCACCCAGTGTAACGGGCAGTAATATGCTGCTGCCACACACACTCACACTCACAAACACACACTCTGGAGCTTTTACAAAATGCACAGTCTGTGTTTACAGAAGCAAGACAAACATTTTTTCCAATCAAAACCTTTTTTATCGTGTTATCTATTCAAATGAACATGCTCCAGAGAGGGAAACACAGACAGAACAGACATACAGGATTATCTTATTTTAAGAGTTACAACTTTAATCCACCTCTCTCTTTCTCTCTCTCTCTTCAGTTACATCATAAAGTAGTTTGTTTTTCATAGTTTTTGCTTCAGTAATGAAGCCATAACTTCAGGGGTTAAAGTGCTCACTTTAATTTCCATATTGGAAATCACTGCAAAACAAGGAATAAAAGGTTCACTAGACAAATGCTACTCAATATCTTGCAGCAACTTTCCACATTGCCCCACCTGCTGTTACATCAAAGGGGAACTATTATGTTCATTTCCAGGTCTATATTTTTTTATTCTAGGACTCCGTAATTGATTAGAAATGGCAGCTTTGAGAATCCATCCGTACATGTTACAGCCTGAAGCTGATGTGGAGTATGAGAGTGGACTGTTCACAGCAACAAAGATTACAGCAGGACGTCTCTGCTCCGTTAATATTACAGCCAGTACCTGCTTATTGTGCAACTTAATGGTGAATTAAGTCTTTCAAACACAATCCCTATAGAAAACTTTTTCTATGTGCCTCTGTTAACAGGTACACATGTGGGAAATTCACTAAAATGCTGTCCAAAGTGGAGGATATACAAAAGCTGAACTTGGAAGTAGAATTTATTCTGCACTAAACCAAAGGGAATTTTGTTTGCATGAAAGAAAAAAAAAACATCTTCACAACATCATTAGGCTGAAACTAAACAACCTCCTCTTTAATGAGCTCAGCCTGATGGTGTGGCTTACGATCCAGCTGTCCACCAGTATGTACGTATGGACAACCTGAAAACATAGAGTCTCCAGCCCTGGCATGATATAGGCTAGTGTGCTGTTTAACAGCAGTTGTCCTGTCTGCATGAGAATATATTTTTGTAAAAAATAAATAAAAAAATCTTCCAGAATCACAGGAGAAATCGTGATCCCAATTAAAAGTTGAGGGGAAACTAATTTTAGCCAGAACCACAGAGCGCTGACATTTTTACTCTCAGTCCTCATGGTTGGACCACAGACTTCTTTGAGTGCAGCCATTTTTAAAATGAGTTAACCATAAAACAATACCAGGCACGCTGTAGCAGCTGGTAAAAATAGAGTTCACAGTGAGAAGCTTAACTAACAAACATAGCTTATGAAGTGCTGCACTGCGCAGATGTTAGATGAGGCTATTGATGGGGTAGAGCCCCTATAATTTTTCTAAGTAGTAAAGCTCATTACTTTCATATAAAAATGTCTCATGTTACAACCAGTATAAACCCTGGCCACAACAATGGGCTATTTTAAGACGATCAAAAGGCCCACTGTCATGAGCTGAGCATCTGTAATGACAACAAAGGACTGGTCCATCTTCTTTTTCTTTGTTGTAATAATTACAGTATAATCAGTACTATGACATAAATGTGCTCCAATTTGGAAATGTGAGAGGTGAAGCCTCGTTTCTGACAACCATTTTAAATTTGCCATTTTTAAAAAATGGAAACTACTTTCAGTTATAGGAAAATTTTCATGTGCATTCATAAATTGTGACCTTTCATGTTTCATTTTGACATCTCTATGAGCTTGTTCTAGTTTGCTCTCCTTCTCCTCAAAGCAGCAGCACCGGTCTGTGTTCTTACCTGGTCTTGTAGAGACATGACAGGGTTGTTTTTGGTTGTGTTGATGTGCAGGACGTGGAAGTGATTTTTCCCACACAGGTCGTAGGCAATGTTAGTGAAGGATGTGCTGCCAGTCTTAGGCACCCTGTTATAGATGATGACCATGTCGTCTTTCTCCGACAGTTTCGCCAGTCCACGCCCACTGTCTTCACTGTGACGCTGCTCCACTTCAGCTACCTCATGTCTGGCAATGGCACGCTCTGAGGAGGCAGAAAATATGATATTAACCATTAATTACCTAGACTTGTCAGAACACAACATGACACATTTATTTGATAGGTTTTTTTTCATAGCAAAAGACGTAATATAATCTTCAGTTTATATGATTATGGACTGGCAGCTTTCCTCTGCTGCCTGGATTTTAATGAGGAAGTTAGCTGATGTTTGTTGTTTTTCTCATTTGGCAGTGAACACAGCAGGTGTGAGACCACCAACACAACAATAAAGACAAAGACAGGAACGCTTCCGTGGTCTAAATGAACAAATGGTTTGAAAACTAAGGCCACTGAGGTTCGTTAGCATGCCTTAATTAAGGAAAACAACACAGTCCTTCAAAACACAATAACATCAAAACAATTAATTAAGTTTATGATGATAACGCTGACAGGAAGCATGACTAAAATTGTTTTCTCTCACTTCTTATCCCCACTGCAATGTTAATTAAGGCCAATTACAGCGATGGCCTTAAGAGCATCTCTTTGACGCTCAGTGTAATGGAGGCATCCTGTTGCCCAGCTAGTCCTTCAGTGTGTGGCATCACGAGGAGAGGATGTTCAGTCGGCGGCCATGTGTCTGCACCATGCTAATGACTATTCATTTATTCTCTTATTTCTTAATCAACACTTTCATAGAATTGCATTGATGTGCCCTAATAGTGCTCAACAGTCAGCTTTACTGAACCAAATATGGGAAGTGTTATATTAAATAAAGGCATGTATGTATTTTCTGTGCCCACAGACTTTTCTCTGGTTGTACATTGACATGCATCTTCACTTTAAACTTCCTGTTGGTAGCAGTCATGCAACACATCTCTACTTACCAACAAATAACAAGCAAAAATCAACAAGTAGAAGAAGAAAGCAAGAGGAAGGCAAAAGAGAACTTATAACATGTGCCCCCTAAAGAAATAGGGGAGCAAGGCTGAGATTTCAATGCTAATTTGGCACTTGGTGGGTCTCTCCAGATTTTACTGGGCAACTTCCCTTCAGACACAAGTTCTGGGCTGCACACAACTATGGGTGAAAGACAGTACGCCACATGCTCAAAATCAGAGCCTCACATAGGTGTGTAGTATGTAAGTATTTTAAACTATTTGCACCCCGCACTTTCTTTCTTTCTCTTTTCTTGGATATGTTTACCTTCATTACTGTTATAGTGTATGCATTGCATGTACAAGGCAGCTGTTACGACACCACTTGCCCAAGACAAATTTCCCTTTGCGGGACAAATGAAGTTCATCTGGTTTGATCTGATTAATGTGGAAGGTATGAACTGGCCTTGAGGCTTTTTATCCAGAAGATCTCAGACAGCAGAAAACTTGCCTTCAGCTCAAAGACACGTTTCTGTTTTAAAGACATTCATTCACTCACTGAATTAGCGATGATGTGTCCATCTGCATGCTAAACAATCTGTATAGCCTACTGTTGATGTCTGACTGACATTTGTAGCGAAATGCAGTGAATGTATACATTTTGACAACTGAGACTATTGATGTACAAGGAGAAAAATAGAATATTAGTGAAGAGCTGCAGTGTAATGTAGGCTAGGCACTGACAGTCTATAGTTAAATAATCCTTGAGCACAGTGACATAGGCCAGTGGTTCCCAACCTGGGGGGCGCCAAAGATCCAGGGAGGGTCGCGAAGCCCTCTTGATTTTAAGGGGTTTAATAATTTTAATGTAATTAAAATGTTAAATAAATGAGTAGGCTAAGCATTTAATTCATATATGTGACAAAATCAACTTAATTCAAGGGCCACATTAAACATTTATTCGTTTAATAAATAGATAAACAAATAAATTATAGGCATCAATAGATGATTGAATATCAACAGTTTTAAAACATTAAATACATACAGCAGGGCATAATCAGTCACAATAAATTTGAAAAACAGCATGGAACAATGAGAAAAAACCTGTGTAAAATTACAACATATTCTTCAGAACTTGTACTTTTAAAAACAGAATTATGTTTTTAAAAGTACAAGTTCTGAAGAAATATGTTGTAATCATACACAGGTTCTCCTGATAGTTTGTTACATGCTGTTATTAAATTACTGAAATATACATAAAGTATTTCATGTAAAAGAAGTTATGATGTTCCTTATATTATTTTATTTTACATGGGGGGGGGGGGGTCACCAAAGTTTTCAATGGTAAAAATATGGGTCCCTTAAGAAAAAGGTTGGGAACCACTGACATAGGCTACTATAGTTATGTTACCATACAGACCTTCCTGTGCAGCATCACCTGTGTGACACCTATTCATTATGCCTCAAACAGGAACAGACACTCAGTTCATTTGTCACCACCATGGATCTACATCCATGGTCACCACTCTGAATGAACATAACAATGCAAAGTAACAATTTCATGTTTACAATCTGAACCATCTCTGTTGTGAAGGCTACTTACCCAGTTTGGCTCGTGACTCCTCCAGATTCTGGATCTGGTTCTCTATGAAGAGCATCGCCACTGCAAAGACTAAAACAGCCAACAGCTGGAGTTTGGGCGGCATCATGATCCTTAAAAGCCCCATCAATCAGTCAGTCAGTCAGTCAGATGAACCATACCGCGACACAGACAGTGCTAATGGCTGACACAGACAGCAGCTACCGGCTCAGACCGCTGACTCACTTCAAGCAAAACGAAATAAAGTCGTGAACTTCAATTGTTCGTCGCCATTTGTTGCTGTGGTGAGTAAAAACGTACAACATTTAACATGTAACTTAACGTCAGCCAAACAAACTAACACTAGCTCGTTCCTTGACTAGCATTTTACTGTAACAGCCACCGTGGTCTCCTCGCCTTTCTGTTTCCTCCTTTGCTTTAGTCTCTAACCGCCGACAGCTCACACACGTAATGAAACTCCATCCAGTTATAAACGACTTGAAACTAGAAGGAGAGGAAATCTGTCAAATCAACTTTGAAGTGGAGTTATGTGCACAGCTTCGACGCTGCAAGTTCCATCACAGGGGAGCAGCTTCGTCTTCCTCTTCCTCTGTGTGTTTGGTGGCGGCTCATCAAACACTGTTACAGATGCACCGCGCCACCTGCTGGACTGGAGGGAGTCCTATCACGCTACATACTGTAGCCTACTGGCGGATGCAGTGTAGTAAATAGGCCTACTGTATATTATAGGCCTAAATAAAAAATAAATCCAGAACTGTTATCGTATTAACACATATTTCCTCTGATATATCAACTGGTCTCAGTCTTTTTTTAAGCTCAGTTCCTGCCCTGTTTCATCATTTAATGTCTCCATCTAAATTCACTTCAATGCATTTCATGTTCTGTGACTCCCAGCACATTACACCATGGTCTCTGTCCATTTAATACAGACAGGAATGAAACATGCCCAAACTTTAACAACTGTAGGCTATGTACAGGATGCCCTCTAGGTGTCTGATGGTTTGCAGAAATTAAACAGAACCACAGTTACATTTGTATACCTTTTTCCATGTTTTGATTATTTTTTTGGTCGTATTTTTTCTTTCTTTTTTGGCTTGAAAATCAAATATTAGATTGCCATAATCTGGAATCCATTTCTCAGTTGTACCTGCAAGCATTGTGTGATTCTATATCTCTCTGGATTTATCTCTCAGACATTAAAAATGACATCACATCACATCACTTCAATCAAAAAATTTAATCAAATGGCCTTTTCATGAAAAGGGTGAGGAACATTTCAAGCTAATCATATATTAGGGCCTGCCTTTTGGTGTTCAGCAGAGAGATGTGCTGCATATATCAATTTTAATTATTCTGTAAATCCCTCGAGAATGATTAAAATGAATAAGTGACATTGTTAATTCATTTGAAATACAGCATGGCCATCAGTTAGTTAAACATTCAAAGCACTGAATCTACCTGTATTATAAGTTTAGTTTCAGGGTCATCTGATGATGTCCTATGTACATTTGCATATGATATAGCCAATAAAAAATATTAGACTGTGTGTTCTTGATGAACAAAATCAAGCTGATATTACTGTGAAAGAAACATATTAAGACCGAGCAGTTTAATGTTCCGGGACAACATTTCACAGAAACCTGGCTGATAATCATGTGAAAGGAACTACTGTTACTCATATAATGGCGTGTTGAGGCATTCACCTTATAATGAAGCTAATCAGCCTCAAAGGTCAAAGAGAAGCTCAGTGAAAACAGGTGTGGTAGAAGCAAATAAATCCACTTCCTCATCCAGTGTGAGGAGGGATGTGAATTAGATAACTCACTAAATTGCAGATGTATGTGGTAACCATAACTTCTGCCTGCTACAGGAACCTGGCTTTCAGATCATTTCTGCTCATATTTGAGAGGATGGGGGATACTGTAGCCTACCATTAAACAGAACATCGCAAAATGCCCTCATAATCAGTGGCTTTCACTTGATGCCATTCAGTTTCTCCCGTAATTCTTCCTCGTCAGTCTGGGCCTGTCCTCATTTCTTTCCAACCTCAGACATTTGTGTATTCTCATTGTCTTGCCACATGCTCAAGTTTGAGTTTCCTTTTCATGCCTTTTAGGGATCTTTTTTAACTCAACTGTGTCATTCCTTAAAAGTTCTCCTTCTTTAGCCGGACCTATTCAGTGCGTAACCCTCAGTAAACTCAACACCTGTTGATGTTTCAGGCACAATGCTGGCAGGCTGTGTCAGTCTGTTAATTTGTTTCTGAGCAGCTTCTATGTCTTCCGTAAGTTTATAAATTATTTGTGCAGAGGGAAGTGATTTTGTGGATGAGAACTTGTTGTCCTTCATGAAACGTTGCTGATCACAAAAGTGGAGCACTTCAGACAAAACATTTAAACTTTAGATTGAAATCGTAGAAATCAACCCACCACTTCCAATTCGAACAGTCTGTATTAAGGGGTTTGCACTAAACTGGCTTAGATCCTTAAACACAGGACTGTCTCAATGGATATACATTAGATCTTTCACCGGTCATGTTCCTCCTCTGCCCTCATCACCTACCGGGTACACATCATCAAGCAGTTATAACTCTATTATAATACTTGACCTTATAAGCCATTATAAAATGCTCTATGATGTGTTATGCTTATTGTTATACAGATTATGGTAATTTATGAGTGTTTATAATGATAGTTATACACATATAAGCCAATTATAACACATTATAACTATATTTATAATGCATTATCGATGTGGGCATTGTCAGCTTAACTTATAATTGTTAGTAACTTGTCAAGTTACTAACAATTATAACGTATCATAATACCTGACCTTATAAGTCATGATAAAATGCTTTATAGTGTGTTATGATTATTGTTATAAAGCATTATGATCATTTATGAGTGATTAACTATAGTTTTACAGTGCTATAACTGCATTATAACTCATTATAAGTATGGGTATACGTTACAGAGATAGGCGTAAAGTAAAGTGTTATCAAAACAATATTATCCATACACAACGGTATTACCGTAATATAGTTTTTTTTTTCTTCCTGTATTTGTTTCAACATGTTTATTGTTAATGAGGAGATTAAGCTTGATGTGGCATGTCTCAGCCTCCACCCACATGTGCCCAGCTCCATTGTTTCACCACTTGCCTTCAGGGTTTGTGCTACCTCAGCTGGAACACTGCTCTTGTCTGTCATTGACAGCAATAACTGTAACTGGAGCTCCACTTTTATCCTGCGTCACTACAGCTTGTCTCGTGCTGTTGCTAAGACCTGATTGTTTGCTATTGAGGATAATGCAGGAGCTGAAGCAAAAGTAATAAACCGCAACAATCAACTCAGCATTGGAAGTGCTGGAAATTAAATGTGGTGTAAAAACATAGCAAACTGGACACTGTGATCTTACAGTCAAAGGGACAACGTGTTGGGATGTGATTTGTTAAAAACTGCACATCTGTGTCAGAGTAATACAGTTTGTAGAAAAATAAAAGGGTCTATCACCCCAGTTTTTTGTTTGCTACCAATCAGGAGCATCCTTAAATTTGCTTCAAACTAACCAATATCAAATGATGACATTATACATGATCCCGTGCAAAACATAACTAAAAAAATTAATTCTAATTTCTGCACTTTGACTCATGTTCTGCAATTTTATCTCATAACAAATTCCAACAACTTTGTGCAGACATTTTGCATCTGATTAGATGGAGCTAATAGTGGCGATTAGCAGGACACCAAAAAGTAAGCAAGCACCAAACATGGTGGATGTAGCAGTCTGGGAAAAGGAAGGCAATGTAAAGATGCAGAAGGACATCTGCTTCACCATGCTCACACAGCCTCAACAAAGCTGTGACTGAGCCAGTAGGTGGTGCCAGAGATTCAAGGATGAAACAGCAGTTTGTTTAACCTCATCAAGACAAAGTGCTGTTTTATCCAAGTAAGCAGGAATGAAAATTTCGACAAACTCTGGTTTAATCATGTCTACAAAATCTGAGAAGTATGGTCCTGAGTTTAGGCCTTGGTGGTAATCTGTTCTCAAAAAACATTATTTCCATACATACTGTATTATCATGCACTTTAAATGTTCTCTCTAACCTTCTTTCTTTAGCCAGTAATTCATTAGTAAAATTCTCTAATATCTAAACACTTCCTTATTGTTGAATGTAGAATAGCTTGTTCCCACAAGAGCAGTGACAATTTGTTACGTATATGTAATATCATATTAGATTTTCCGTAATCTGTAATAGGATCTAAAGGACCGATATTTACAGGAGTCCTTTACAAAAGTGCTGGATTCACTGCCACCTGCCCTCACCAGACCTCTCAGTTCATGAGTCAAGCAGCTGATTTTTGTTATATTTTCTTAATGCAGAGCCATTACTTTATTTCACTTCATGAGTCAATTAATGACTCTCTTTTAGTGTGATTAAATATTACTACCCACTCATTAGTTTCATTAATTGTTTTATCAGGAAATGTGATTTCATGCAAATCATCTAAACCCTACTCTGCATGTTCCCTGGGAAATTAAGACAAATCCCAGAGGAGAAAGGGAAACTGTGTTAGTATCAAAGACCAGTGTGGTACATACAGAGCACAGTGTCTGACCAGTGAACAAAGCTCACATCAAAGATGCAGTGTCTTTCTGAAGGGAACCATTTGTTGTATTCAATTACCATGAAACAATGTGAGTATTATTTTATTTATCGTATGGTGCTGGAGGCCTGGAGATAACACGTAACTACCAAGGATAAACTGATGACCACTGCATTTTCTTGATAACAGTAATAGGATAAACAACAACACAATCATCAATACGGCTGTTTGTTTCAGGTGATTTGATCATTGTTTGCATGGCAGTATATGCAAAAACCGAAATAGCTTCTTCATGGAAATTAGTTTGTTTACATCTTCTTTAAATTTGCAGCATTAAATTATGTTAAATGTTCTAGTTATGTTCTGCAAAAGTCAATGCTACATAAATACGGCACATGCTAACGACGTAAAAATACAAGTGTGTTTTAGTGACAATATGTTTGATATAGTAAGTAAGTAAGTGTACCAGTAAGTGTAATAGCAATTGTGTGATAAAGACTAATAAAGTATAGTAAGATATAAATCTGTGGGTAATAATTATAAGTAGCACCTTTAATTAAAGAGATTGACGACCTGTTTGTTGTAAAAAGAAAATTTTTAAAAATTGGTTTAGCTGTACGTTAATCAAGAAAGTCATTATTAATGAAGGTATAACTTTATTTTTTATACATGGTGAGATATATGGAGAAAAACGTATTATTGATATTAAGGCTAATGATGTTAGCATTATTTGATGTAATTTGAGAGATGAAAAATCAGTTGAAATAGTTTTATTAAATATCTTTCCTGTAAGATATATCAACCATTTATAAAAGCTTTTGCTCTCCATGCTAAACATGTAGTCAATATATTAGCAAAGTAATGTTACTTCTAGTTCTTTCAACTGGCAGGTACTGGGTGTTACAACAACATAAGAAAAGGTTTGTGTTGTGTTATCTTGTATAATTTAGTGATTCTTACATTACAATACGATGGGCTGGGCTCTACAACCAGCTCCAGGCTCTAATTTTGGTGGTAAAATGTTGCCTTGGACAAACTACGTAGTTTGTTATTGTTTTAATTTGACACAAGAAAAAAAATGACAACACATATGACAAAATGACATTTGTTAATTAGGATTATATAATGCTTCTAAAAAATATATATTTTTTAAAAATCACCTTCAGTTTTAGACAGTTCTATTACATCAAATAACCCAGGAATAAAAAAAAAATAGCCTTCCCCTTTAATGCAGACAAAACAACAAGGGCCCCCCTTGAAAATGAGATGCTACATCTCAAGGGGCTATCCTTTTAATAAATTCAAACAAGAGAAACTCATGGACCTTTAAGGAGCTGCAGAATACAAAAAGAGGTAACATGACTCTACACATAGTCAAATCTCTGGTTGGACTGCCTTCCATCCACACTGTGAGCCTTGTAGGAATCATTATAGGCTGGATGTGGTCTGGTCTCTGCCTTGTAGATGTGTTGAGAGGCAGCTTTATAGGCCATCCCATCGTACCTTTCAAATAAAAGACAGAAAAGAGCAAAGATAAAGAGCAGAGTTGGGAAACTTTGTAGCTTCTGGAATAAATTATAACACTCAGACTCGCAACAGCTCCAGTCTCCTCATACTGTATGTGGTCATTCCATCGATATGTGAATGTTAAAGTCAGACAGAACATGACCAGGAGAGAAATATAAGGATCTGTTGTTTATTGTTTTGCAAACAGCCATGTAAGCATTTGCAACTCTGCATTACGTATGCAGGGAAAAATACAGACGCCATCATTTACATTTTGCTGAGCATGTGTGTGTGGATTTTACTACTACTGATGAAGAATAAAAATATATATCCAGCAGTGTTATATTGTTGCCCAGCTTTGTCAGATTTCTTTCAGTGCTGTCTTTTAAATATACAATTTGCTCTAGCACAATATTTTGTTGTGGCTGCCTGGTAGACATTTATATTGAGCCTGTAGATTTTTCTTTTTTGTCACTTTGCTATACAGGAGAGAATGGTCATCAGTTTCCGCATTTTCCTCGAGTCCAGTTAAAAGTCACTTGAAATCACAGAAACCCTGTATGAGTGGGTGAACATACCGTTGTTGCTTCCCATCTGAAGCCATTCCACGGCAGGCGAGACACATCATGACGCCTCCAACGACCAAGATAGCTCCACCGATCCAGCCCACAAAAAGAGCCGGGCCAAAAGTATACCTGAAGGAGGTTGATAATTGTGGTAAAAATGACTAAGCCAAAACATTACAGTATACATCCATCTTAACTACTGTACAAGTTGTAATTTTTACCTTGGAGCCAGAGATCCTGTGAGTCCACCAACACTGATTCCTCCTCCTAACCCACCATCGGCGAACGCAGAGAACCGAAAACTTTGCACAATCAGGTTGGCAAAAGCTGACACCCCAGCAATGCCACACACACCTAGAATTTAACATCACGAAGTTAGGGCAAAATTGTTTAACTGCAATAACAGAGGCTGGCATCGTGAAGAAAGCATTACAACACCTGCAAGAAGAAACAAGATCCCGGCCGACAGAGTCATCGTGGCTTTGATGTTGTCCTCCATGTTGCCCATTTTCAAGCACTTCAGTGCAAATATGGCGATGAGACATCCGATGGCTCCAAGCACGATACCAACAATCATCAAGGCTCGTACGGCTTGGAGCAGAGCTGAAAGTAAAGATGGGATAGGCATAAACTCTCTCTTCTTTGACTAATAAAATATGACTTTTTGTGGATGAAACTACCCAAAAGGATAAAAAGCAGCTTACATTACATTCACCTGTACAAGATATAAAATAAAAATACTGATTACACAGGAACAAACGGAGAAAAAAAACAGTTATTTCTTCTTTTCGTCAAATTAAATCATCTAAATGTTTCTACTACTACTGCCAATGGGCAATATATAACACACTATTTGAACTGACATTCAACAACGTGAATAAATCCTGACAAATGTTCATATATACAGGAGGGGCAAGGTGAAGGTAAATTACATCAGGATAATGCTAAAAGGTCATTGAAATAAACTACTTGTGACTGCCGCCTTACATGTTTTCCAGCATTGACAAATAATAGTTTTACTGAACATAATATGCTTTTTGAAAAGAGGTTTAGACAGCTCAACACTCATGGCATTCCCTTTCAATTAGAGTGTAAATGGTAAACCAAGAAAAAAAGAACATTTGCAATTACGATTTTTCAGCAGCGGTGATGTAAAATTATAACTCGTAGCAGTACATAATATAAAATAGTGACCTAAATGCCATCTTTCCATGGCCAGAGATATTGTACCTGTATTATTCTAGTCTTAATCCTTTAAAACCTTATATACAATGTGCTCTACACTACATTCAGCTGTTAAGTACAGAGTGTGGAAATGTACTTTACATTGTGTGACACTCTGGTAAAGCTTGTGCTTGCTCAGCTAAGCTTTGGATGTTTCATCAAATTTCCATTTGATTCCCGAGAGACACCATCTTTTCTGCAGTCGATTGCATTTTTATGCAGTGGGGGAAATGGAGAAAATCTGCCCTAAAACCTTCCAAATATTCTTAAGTACCTTCCAAGGTCCTTTGGAAAATGTTCTCCTAATCCAACCTGGTGGAGAAATATTCGATAAACGTCTTTTTTTTCTCCCTCCCCTGTAAGTGTAATTCTCTTACCTGGCAGTCCTAGTATGGTAAAATAAGGCCTGCACTGTGTTGTACCATACGCTGTCCCTACACAGGAGTTCCACAGCCCAGCAAAGGTGTAAACATTTGTTACAACTGTAAGAGATCGGTCCTGTAAGCTCCACATGTCCATGGCTGTCGCTGCCGATATTAAAAATTGCCCCAACGCAGACACCATGAATCCTATTAACTGAATCATCGAGACGGCCATTTTAGATTGTCCCTCTCAAACAAAGTTACCACTAATGTCATGGAGTCCTGAAATGGCAGCGTCAGTGCTGCTGCTGATCGTTATGTATGCTCCAACAAGGAACAGGTCTTATCAAATGTTTACCTAAAATTTTCACGAGTCTTTGTCCCAGTTTCGGGGAACAGTGTTGATGAGAGTTTCTCCCCTTTCGTCACAGAGGGTGTGGTCTGTTATTTCCTCATTATTTCTCTATGTGGAAACACTGACCAAAAATGTTTGATGTATTTCTTTTAATCTCCATTCATTAGTTGTTGGCCAGTGACAACTCGATAAGCTCCTTTTGTTTATTATAGCACCAATACTTAACCTATATTCAAGCATAACCCAAACAAGAAACTAAAACTCTTATTTTCTGGAGGTTTTCTTGCTGCTCAGTCCAACAAATTACGGTAGCTAAAGTCTTTTTCTTTCTTTCTATATGCTGCTTGCATATCTCATAATGACCAAACATAGCTTACCTGGCAGTCCCAGGATGGTGAAGTAAGGTCGGCACTCGGTGAAGCCGGAGCTCTGACGGACACACGACCTCCACAGGCCTGAGTACGAGTACACGGACGTCACAGGGTTGTCGAAGAGGTCCTCTGTCGACCACTGGTCCATCCCCGTCGAAGCGATTATTCCCGCCGCCCCTAACAAACTCAGGAGGAAGCCGAGCACCTGACAGAGAGTGGCGGCCATGATGCTGTCTTTACTGTCAAAAACCGTCTAGGACTGTGGATTTAGAGACAAAAAAGTGTCTCTCGGCGCTAAGGTTGTGTTTGAGTGTGAAATCAGCAGGTCTGAAGTCATGAAGGACTTCACCAATGACCCTGTTGGTTTGCACACACTCATGTACACAAGAGGCTGGGTGGAGCGTATCAGTATCAGTAGTGTATGATTAATGTTGCTAATGCTGGTTGGTAACATGCGCATTACGTGGTACGCCACACAACTGACCATCACATAGAGTCACTTTAGTGGAGTTGGCCACATCAAACTACAGCCAGCAGCATGACCTTCAGGACGACACCTCTCTATCCCTGCTACAGTAATTATTCAGCTGCTATGTGGACAGATTTACATACATATTGACAAAGACTTATCAACAGTTGAGTTGGCATCATGAGCAATCAAATCACCAACCGTCATCAGAATTTGATTCAGACACAACAAAGAAAGATGAATCAAAAGTCTGTCCAACAGTGAGAAGAGGACAGACGGGGCCACGCAGACACAGACAGAAATGTCTGTGATTAATTTACCAAAGTTGTTGTAATGTGGATGAAAGGTTTGTGTTCATGTGGGTTATATGTATGAACCTGATGGAGAAAATATGTTTTCAGAGACTATGAAGCACAACACAGGTGTCCTTTTTACAAACAAAAGTTCATTATTCCATTTATTGATTCAAGTCTCAAAGATCATTGAGTTCCCTTAGTTACAATAACGTCAAAAGAAGACAGTTCTCTGAAATCATCTGAAACACTGAGGTGAGGTGGTTTGAGATCTTTGTCTTTAATTATCCATCTGCAGTGACATGTTGATCTCCAGTTTGTTGCTGACTGGTGCATGAAAACTCAAAGCAGACTTTTAAAGTTATAAATAAACACACTGGACTAGAAGCACAGGACAGATAGAGTATGTTTGGTGGAGTCCTGTCATTCAAAAAGTACTGCACAGTGAATCATTTATTGTGCTTACCTTTCTTGTTTATTTGTCCTAAACAGCCAACAGCGCGTATCACTGCTGTTATATTAGTGAATCATAATTTTAAGGGTCTCAGACATATAATATCTGCTCACGTTCTTATCTTTCGCCTCCATCCGACCCTCCCAGATCCCCAATTCTTCTCCCCATCTTCTTTTTCTCCCAGTGTATGGAACTTTATGCATGATTAATTGATATGGATGAATATCAAAATATGAAGCCCTAAGATTGGGGAGGTCATTTTTTTTAAAGCATCGTAGTGAAGGAGACCAGAGACCAGAGATGGAATATGGAGTCAGAAATACATTTGTCAAACATTATTTGTTTCACCATTTCAATCATTTCTTTTTAGATGTGAATCTTAAATGTGAAGTCTGAAAATACATTTGTTCAATTCTGAATAATTTGGGGTATTTTTATTGGGGGGGACAATTAATGTTTTTCAGAAATTGGGGGGGACATGTCCCCCCCGTCCCCCTCGGGATCTGCACCCATGCTCATTCTAAGGCTCTTATCAAGCAGCCTCTAAGGCGGTGTTTTTATTTGTTACGTAAGTGGTCATTATATCATACTGTATATTATCTTAACATTGTGCTCTGTTAACAGCATCTTGCTCCTTTTTAATGGAGTAAGGCCTGAACATAGTGGTTGATTTGTGTCAATACCAGGGAGGATACTGGGAGATGTAAATGTGCTCTCCCACTTCCTGCTGATACAGTAATTGTTGTCTGTCACAACTGTAACACTCAACATTCACATTGTTGGCTGTTATTTTTTTTAAAGATACAGAAACAGGCTTTCGTGATATATTAAATAAGAATGCTTGTACTTGCAATCTTATGTACTTCATGAGTTTTTGAATTATTAAGTGTAATTCTGCACAAAACCTTGTTTTAAATTTGTAAAAAAAAAAAATGTTTTAAATCATTTTAGATGTTTCATATTTAGAGTTTAAATATTGCTCGATGCCTTGGCCAGGTGGTGTTGAACGATACTGGGTGACATTGTTGTCGGGGTGGGTGCTCTGTATCGTTGTGGCACCAGCAGCCAGTCAGGAAAAAGTAAATACTGATATGATTGTAATGAACTGAAACCAATTTGACTGTTGCTGATATGTAGACGAGAACGTTTGGGACACCGGGACGGAATTGAAACTGGGCTGGAGCCTTGTTCAGTGTGCACAACACAACTTGTACTGGAGAATATTCACACATTATTTGAAGCACATTTAATTGTACCTTTGCTTAACTTAAGAATCAATGTCAAGTGTCCCAAGGGATATCTTGTCCATATACATTCACACAGCGTTCTGCAGCGTGGAGTAAGAGAATCATTAGCAGGCATAGATTAATTATCTTATTAACTAATTACTAAATGATTTTTTTCCTAATTTGAGAATGATGTGAAAATTATAGGCCTGGTACTGTATATTAAAAGTAACCACAATCTCTACTCAATTTTGTTATCAGAGTTACAGCATTCACATCAGTGCGATCCCTGAAAAATAACACAGTAAATCATGCTATTATGAGTAAAATCCACATAAGCTAAAGACAAATGGCAAATAGGGTTAAATAAATATGTCTAGAGAAAGACTTGGCCCTGCAGGTCACCCTCTGTGCAGTAAATCACTGATAAAAGTATTGTGAAATCAGCTCAACTGACACACCCAAGAAAGCATATCCCACACACTCACACAGAATCACTGTCAGTAAATAACAGTAGCCTGCTGCTACACGCCACGCTAATGATTTTTGCCGCCTGCTAGGTAAAGCCATTTGTCGCTCAGCAGGCTGAACCTTAAGCAAACAACTTTTTCAGCATCTGTAGGAGCGACTGTTTACTTATCATGAGCTGCCCATAGAAATACACATGAAAACAGAAGCCACTTCACACAAATGTACTGTAAAGGCCAAGTAGCTGCAAGGATAAGATTCTATAAGGACTCATCTTGTGCTGGGAGTTACAATTCATCCAAAACCAACAAAAGTGTCTGAATGATGAGGAAATGTAAAAGTGAAATCCATTAAAAACACTTATGGTTTGATTATTATTATTTTTTATTTTTTAACTTTATAGACATGATCTACCTAAAGTTCAGAGCGAGATTAATTGATCATCGGTACAAAATTTATGATGTTACCATGCCAGTTTATGCGTAATGCTGCAACAGTGCATCTGTACTATTAAAAGCATGAGGGAGAGAGCCCATAAAAACAAATCAAATAGTCAAAGTTATCATTTATTTGCTTTTCTGACATTGAAGATCTATTTGAAAGAATAATTTGAAATTGAATTAGATGCGTCTTGTAGCCGGTGCCAGTAGAGAACTGAATTGTTAAAACAGTAAAGACGAAAAGAGAAAACATGCTTCCGTCATTCACTCTTCTCACAGTTTCTTCATTGGTGATGTATTTGTACAGAGTCATTGCAAAGTGAGTCTGTTAAACCATGTGTGTGTGGGTGTAGGGCACACTGTAGCTGCCCTCCCAAACTTGAACAAAAAAATGAAATGTGGCTAAGAAATCTTGGGAATCATGTTAGGAAACAGTCACCTATTGACATGACTTTGTCAAAGTGGTATGACCTGTAAGTGGAGGGTCACATGATTGACCAGGCACAGTAGCTAGGCTAACAGTAGTGCTTGTGGGCTAATCTGCTAGCATGTTTACAGTACATTTAGAGGCTTTCAGTAATACTTCATGTTTTAGACCTGCAGTGGGATTTATGTTCAAACAGAATGTGAGTGAACTATTGGCTTGCATCTTCCATGAGACAGTGATATCTGGATTGTTTGTGTGTAACCCTCACCCTGCAGGTCACAGCAGTCTTTCTAAAGTCTTGCAGGTATATCTCACACTTCTGCTACTAAATGCGCTAAATGATGTGTTCACCAGCTAAGTCACTACAGTGTGTGTCTGCATGCAGCTCAGAGCTGGGCAGGTGCAGTAGCACACACTATAACATCAACACGTTGAGTGAAAAGATGTTCAACCCCCTGTAGAGCAGAGGGGAACAGCAGAGTCAGGTAATAATTATGTGTGGGTTTGACACTACAGGCAACCACTTTTGCAGTATACAAGGTCATTTTGCCCATTTTTAATGTAACAACATAAGAGTCTGCAACCATGCTAGCGGCTCTGTGAGGCTAGATGAAAAGGAGGTGAGATGAATGGTCAGGAGATGAATGTGTGTAGCTAATTTCATGGCAATCCATCCTGCATGTTGTTGATATTTTTTCAGTAGTGGTGGATGAAATGACAGCTACACAGCCATCCCTGCAGCTGTCATGGCTGAGAGTACTGATGAAAAGAGCTTTACAGTAACTTCAGTAGAAAACAAAAGATAATGTATATAATTGAGTCTTTCCTGATGTAGTCCCACAGTCAGAATGCCATGTAGCACTGAGCATAATGGGCTGTCATGTTTAGTGACTTTGGTTACGAAAAAAGAAAAAAGAAAAAAAGTTTGGGTGACAGACCTTGAAAGAAAAATTTCAACACCAGCTTCTATTTTGAACTCCAGTCAAGAGCTCCATTATCACTCAGGCTACAATAAGAAAACACTAGAAAGAGATGTGCTGAAATGATGAAAGGCTGGTAGAAATGGTAGAAAAATGCCCCCTTTACTTTCGTCCACCGTTTGGGAGCCTAAATGGATTTTTATTCAGCAATCGGTTCACTGTGGGCTGGCTGACACTAGAGGGCAGAGTGAGTGCAGAGAACAGGGGCAGCTGCCACGGCTGGGAGAAGGACTTGGCGGGGTAAGGAGGCCTGACGAGGCCTGGGGAGGATGTGCTGCTTCTCTGACAGCATCAAGAACGCATGCTAAATATGAACAGGTCAGAAGGAGGACGATCAGGATTTCAAAACATGTTTGCTCCCATGAATAAGGTTGCACATGCCAGAGAACGGTTTGAATTAACAACATTGGGCTGAATACAAAAAAAAAGAAAGAAAGAAGAAGAACTGATTCAATGTGAGCCAGAAGGCAGACTTGAGTGATCCAGTTGTGGCAAGTGAGTCACATGAGTTCCCACTCTCACCCACTTCGAGCCACCAAACAATGAATGCTACCTGGGCAGCCAGGGAGACGAACACAACCCCCCAGCCCCCCAAATCTGTTACATTTGAAGAATGAGAGAAAACTTCAAAAATCCCTGAGCAATTAACCAATCACAGTCCAGCAGGACAGTGTGACAGAGTGCACACATCATTGGTCGACAGGCTCGCATCCGTTATGCTTTCAGTGGGGCGAGATCTAAATTAGAGAGCCAATTAACTCTGCTAATAGCCCTCTCCTATTTAATCTGGAAGACAATGGGGATTGAAGAAGAAGCTTTTACAATATCCTCTTTCTGCCACGATTCTGAGGGTCTGCGTTTGCCTCCTTGTTTTCACTTCAATTAGCCCAGTGCTTTCTATGATTAAGTACCTATAATTATTTTTCAATTAAGGCTTTGATCTGGTGTGTACTGTATACAGCTCCTTAGCGTGCCTGGAAGAATGAGGATGAAACAGTGAATTTGTTCCCTTCTGTGTCGTGTTGATGAGGGTGCAAGTGAGATTAAGCTTGCAGAGCTGCTGTGAGAGCTGCTGCTGCTGCCGCCGCTACAGAACTTGATCAAACATTGACAAGATGTTTGCTCTTTCCAGCATGAAACTTTTTTTTTTGGTTCCCTTCTTCCAAAATAGTACATCTACTCATGTTAAAGGCATCAGTGATGATGTTAATGAGAGAATGACACTCTTCCTGTGATCTTGCTGGCCATCACAGCATTTTTATTATTTCCATCACTCTCCTTTATTTTACAGGTTTCCAGCGTACTCATCTTTCTCTAGCAACCAACCACAAAGCATTTAGAAATCAATATGAATGGACCAATCCGTGGCTGTGTCCCAGTTTCATATTGTATATTCACACTATAAAAGTAACACAGAGACACTTGGTAGTTGGTATTCATATTAAAAATATCTGATATCTGAAGATGAGGGTGGACAGTATCTTCCCACGCACAAAGGCCATGCAGCTGTTCATTCGTGTATTATTCACATTGTTGTAAAACTTTGAATTTATTCCATTTTATTTTATGATTTACACTTTTTTTCTTGTCTCATGTACAGTGTGTTCATTTTTACTTTGACAGTGAGCTGCTGTACACAACTGTCCTTGAAGAGAAAAGTAAACTTTTATCAAATCAAATTAAACTGAGTGGAACTGACATTCAGGTGTAAAATGCATCATCTTGTAACATCTGTTTTTTTCTTAACAGCATTTTCACTGCATTGTATCTGCACAGTAAGTATTTCGTGAGGAATTTGGGCAAAAAATAATCATCTTTCCTATTTTATTTCCATAAAACAGAGCTTATAATGCAGCATGATGAACCAGAGAGTTGCTCAGTTTCAAACAAGCTGCAGCCTGTGATCAGCCAAACTGCCAGAGGAAGGTGACAGAGGACCATGGACTTGTGGTACAGTCCATGGTCATAGACAGTGCAAGACACTTATTATTGGCCATTTCCTTATTCTATATTATATTTTATTATAATTGTTATAATTAAGATGGTCATGCCCTTAAATAACTCCAAACACTGCAAATAAAAAAAAATAGACAATATGGAAGCTAAACATCTGAGAGATAAACAACCCGTTATCTGCATTGGTGGGAGAGCTACTCATTATGTGGCATCAGCAGCAAGATGACATACTGAAAATACATTACATTATCATAGATTGTTATAGATGTGAAACTACTGGATTATTGTCAATAATGTGTGTGATGCATTTCACTGTTGTATCGTGGCAGGTGATGCTAATATTACCCATTTACCCATTTTATTTATCAGTCATTTTTAGTCATATTTAGGCCAGTGAGTCCTCCATAACAATGCATCGTGTTTTGTATGTAAGAAAGTAAAATCTTAATTAAGTCAAGTAACTGACAAAGTATAAAGAAGCATGAGGTGGAAGTACCTCAAAACTGTACTTAAGTCAAGTGCTTCATTAAATGTACTTATGCAATGAGACTTTGATACAAATTACTGGTGGTTTAGTAATAGTTTTCTAATATCTGCACTACATACAACTCATAGCAGACATGCAAAAATAAAATGAACGTGGTGGTAACAAAACGCTGTAGATGTTTGATCCTCCTGTGTACAACAAGGTACTTGCTACTGTAATTCCTCTGTTTACCTGATCTGGATGGCAGATCAAAAGCACGGTGATACACAGAGTAAAATGACAGTCTAGGTTAATTATCTGTGAAGCTGCAAGGATAAAGGGAATTCACAGTAGAATGCAAACCTCACTCAGAGAGAATTGTGTTATATCTCCACCCAGCTTTTTCTTTCTTTTTTCATTAAAAAAAATGCATAAATGTGATGTTACTGTTAATATCCCTTACTCCAATGGTTTCCAAGTTGTTGTTTTTTCAAAATAATATGCATTCAAATAATCAAAATGAAAGTAATACCTTCCTGTCCCACCTTAAAAGCCTATTAAAAGTTTTCCCCAAAAAGTACATCAATGATGTCAGAGTTTGATTTCCACTATGCCTGCTACTTCCTGTATTTGAAACTTGGACTCTCCTCGCTAGCAGTGAGTGAGAAACAGAAATCCATTGAGAGGCCAGTAATTAACTCCTTTACTGTAATTAAAACACTAGAGTCTCTTAAGGGTGTCAGGCTCCTAATGAGTTGTGACATTGTAGAGGCTCCGCGTACCCAAAACTGTACTGTCACTGTACGCCACCTATATGCAGACGGTTCTTCCCAGTGCGAGGGGAGAGGAGCGTTCACAGGGGGCTGGGAAGAAGACGGAAATAAAGGGAGAGGAGAAGAAAGGGGGAGATGGGACGCTTTCATTGCCCTAGAAGGGTAGAGAGAGGAGGAAATAATGAAATATCAGGGCTTTGTGAAAAATAGAAAAATAAAAATGGGAGGTGCAGGTAGCAATGTGGTTGGGAGGAGGGAGGGGGGGGGGTTAGGAATTGTGTCTGAAACATTTTGTATGACCTCCTCCCTCGCCCATCCATCAGGCAGGCTGGCTCATTATTCTAACTAGCCAGTTCTTTTCTTCTGTTGCAGGACGCCATCAGCTGCAATCTGCATGCCAATTATCGGCCAGACCCCCTGATACCCCTGCATGGAAAATGATCTGTCAAGGAAAAAAAAGGGGGGAAAAAAAGGAAACGAAAAAGCGAGAAGGCTTGTGCACTGTAGCCCCAATCCCCCCACAGCCCCCCTCATCTTCCCCCTTTTAAACTCTATTCCTCTCTCTCCGCTTTCCTGTACAGCAGTGACAGGGCTTCCTAGAAAATTAATCTATGGAAAGAGAAGAAAAAAATTATAAATGTAGCTATTCTCCCACTCCGGCCGCTCAGTTCTCTGGGCTCCGGAGGGCAGGGGAAGTGGAGTTTGTGATAATTGCCAGGGAGAGGGGGGTGATAACAAAGGGACACTCTTCCCCTGAATGTTACACTAAGGGCAAGAGGAGCGGTCATGAAGCAGCCATCATGCTTTTTACGCTCCCAGGTATGCTCCCTTTTTTTCTTTTCATTCCCATCTATTTCATCATCAAATTACAGATGACATGAGCTGCCATTTCTGATCACTCTCTTGATCTTTTAACTGTGCCGGGTAGGCAGAACTGGGAATAAAGAAATTCGATGTCAGTGGTAATCGCTAAAACCACACGAACTGTACCACATGATCCATAAACAAAACCTGAATACATCTAAATGTCACAAATGGCCAATCACTAAAGCCCCCTTTAGCTATCGCTACTCCTGTGCTAACCCTATCACAACTCTGAACTCCCACAGTCACACAAAGTTTACATCGACAACTGCGGCAGATTTACCTCTGAAAATTCTTGAAACCCATTCTTCTTGAAAGAGTCTGCTCAGGCAGATGTTGACAACGTTTATCATTTTGGCTTTAATCATCTGTACAGTAGCTAGCTACTTTATTAAGCTAAAATTAGCTCCGCGAGTTGGTTGAACATGCTTAATTTATAATGATGGGATGGGAATTCTGCAAAAGCACTTAGACTAGTGAGACTAAACAAGTCTGGTCCATGTGGATCTGTAGTTGGAAATAGTTCTTGTAGGGTATAGCTAGTTGATTACAAGTAAAGAGTTAAGATCTTTTTTTTTAACAGTTCAGTTGACTGTATATTTTCACTTCCAATGTTAGAGGATAGATTTAGCATTATGTCTAATATGAGTAACCCAAGTGGACTAATGTGGCTGGAGTTACCCTACTGCTTGTTGTAGCTTAAACCACAATAGTATTCAGGGCTAATTTTTACAGAGCAGAGAAATACAACATGGTGTTACGTGTATGTGGTTGTTGTAAAGTCATAAACTTTTATTTTACATCATCTATAACCCTTCCAGTGTCAAACTGAATATTTTGCTCTTTGCTCCATGGCTTCGAAAGAAGTGAGCCAGTAATTTGGACATGCTAACAATTCAAGCTCGCAGATTTCGCAGTTTCTTTTTTTGTTTTTTTCAGTCCTTATACTTTTGACCTTGGGCTCCGGTCCTGGAAAAAAAAAACACATCTCTTAAAAAGTGAAGTATCACTGATACTATGACCCTGTGAATAGCCTACTGTTTCAGCTTGACGGTTTTGCTGATTGCAAGGTACAAAGGGGGTTTAGCCAGTGTCTATTTATTTTTATTCATTATAAATGTATTTACTTTTCATTTCACTTACTTTTCAGAAAATGATGAACATGAGGAATAGGTGGCTGGATAAATACGACTTCTGAGTGGATCAAGCAATCAAACAATGGGCTACAATCATGACAACACAAACACAAAGTTACACTTTGCTGTCTGGTCTTACAGCCAAATCCCTGTTGTCACTTCCCTAAGAGATGAGGCAATGAATCTATGAGAATGACAGTTGAGAAAAGAGCCCCACAAAGCCAACCTGATCCTGATTTTGAGCACAGAGAGGAGAAGCGCTGAAGCCAGAAGAGGAACAGTCACTCGGCAGAAGCAGCGGAGAATTGGGTTTGCTCTGTCTGCCTTTGTGGTGCATGTGTGTGAGCTTTGATTAAAGACAGAAGATTCTTTAAGCACATTAGGGCCATTTTGTCCAATTGTTTCACGCCCTCTTCCATATCCACCCGCACAAAAGATACAGACTGCAGCACAAAGCGATGCTCACCCTCTTTACTCTGCTCTATCACACTGAGCAGGCCCAGTGCAGGCACACAAACAGGCAAGGACCAGAGGAATTATGCTCTTGTGTAGCACTAGTAGCAGCAGAAGCCTCAGTGTAATGTCTTATCACTGTAAGGGCAGATGAAGTATTGACACACAAAGGCAGAGGAAACAAAGGGTAACATATAGTCTCCTGTTTGAAGCCAAACTGTTATATATTTTTAAGTAAAAGTCACTAATCAAATGTATATTAAGGATTCCACAAAGGACACCGTACTATCTTCAAAATAAACCGGCTTACAGCAGCAGTGACAGGGTCAGTTATTGATGCGGTTGTAGTACCAGGGACCCACTTCCACAGCCCGCAGTGCACTGGTGTAAAAATCTGTGCAGTATTAAACTAACAGCACCTGCATTTCATTTGCAATCATCCCGTAAATTCAAAGTCTTGAGGTCCGACGCGGAAATGCAGCGAACAAAACTGCATTTCAATATTCACAGAGAAGAGGAAAATGACTCTGTTAGCATACTCAGTAAGAGAGCTGAACCCAGGCCAGCCAGCCACCATACCCTAGAGTAATAATTAAGAATCCTGTCGCTGAGTTGTCAGTAGTCAATTACACCTCCTGTTCACTCGGGCGCACGATCTGACTGCAAGCAATGCGAAGACACTGAAGCTGTCATCAGAGATGGAGAAAAAGGGAAAATGACTGAAATGAAGATTACTGTGGAGTGGGGATTTTGAGCAGGGTTTAACAGTCTCTGTCAGGAGGTGAGTGCTGAATGCGAGTGACCAAACGCCCTCCCAAACATGAAACCATTATTGCCGATTACACAGAACGGGGACTTTGGTGGTGCATTAATTGAAGCTTTGGCTCGCATCAGTTTCCAATTACTTTTATGTTAGCCTACGGTTAATGCGTTGACAATGGATGGTAGGAAGACGCTCCACGGACGGAGGACTGGATGTGAAATGAGAGAGGTTCTTGTTGTCGCTCAGTGTGAATATAGTCAGATGTGGGAGGCAGAAAGGCTGCAGTGCTCCCTCTCAGTGCTGGAGATATTCAACATACAGGACTGGTTTAGGCCAAACCCCAACAGCTAAATACAATTGGATGGCCTACAATCCAAGTGGTCCCATCCAGTTAAAAATGACAGACTGTATCCATGGAGACACCTGGAGCTGATTGTCCTAACTGTGTTTTAATTCAAACTTACCCTGGTTATAGGTGGAGGTTTACACATCTCTAAACTGAAACAGGTTGCAAGTAGTTCTTATGTTATGATTAGTTATTGGTTAGTATTTACACCAAATAACTGTTCTGTTTAACTGCTGAATCACTGATTAAGAGTTTCTTAAAGTTAATATAATATAAAACACTGGGTCATGTGCTAAGAGAGCAAAAAAAATCTAATTCATCTGGGTTAAAAAATGTTCCCTGGAGAAGTCAGTCACAAAGTGTTGTGCAGATGTGTCTGTCTTTCTTTTCTTTCTATCTCCAAGTCTCTAAGTGGAAATTGTTCCATGAGCACTGGCCAAACACCTTCTGCTAATGAAGATCAACTCATTAGATCCAGAAGAGTTGTTAAAATGAACTTTTTGGTGCGATCTTCTCAAAATAATTTTCTTTGTGGAGAAAAATGATTTGGTACAATGGTGACAAATGTAAGTTCTGGAAACAAGATTTACAAATGTGTATGTATATGGTGGTCATAAACACTCTGTCCATCCACAGTGTGTATGGGAAATGCTAAAAACAACTTGTCACCTATGAGGGGAAAAATAATTTACACGTTCTTATAAAAAATATTCAAGTGACTTTAACTTTGGCCACTTTGACTTCAATGACTGTTTTTTGTCAGGTCATACACTTTAGATATTTTCATCATAATAATCACATATAAACTACAGGAAACCTTTTACCAAACTTTTTTAACTGAAAGAAAAAACATCTACAGAAATACTCATAGACACAGACAAACTGTAGTCTATCAGAATTGGTTAAACCCCTCTTATGATTAAAAGAGTAATAACTTTGATACTCAATGAAAATACTCAAAGAATCAAATGATTTAGAGCTAAACAATCTGAGAGGACACTATTGAACTGACCATTTGATTATAGTTGATGTGGACATTAGGCGTTTGCAGTGAACTTCTGAATTCTGTGAATGTTTGCCATGAACAAACCACTTTGCTGCTACATGTACATCCTCATTCACATTACAGCCCTGCCTATGAAAGCAGACCTTTACTGGTCAAGTCAAGTCAATTGTATTTGTAGAGCCCAACAAGGCCAAGACCTGAAAGAGAACTTATGTTTTAGAAGAGTTTTCACACTGACCTAGTTTTGTTCCTTCTTTCCCCATTGAACACTGAAGCTATTATTACCTCTATAGAGGGCCACATTTAATACCCTAATGTATTATTTGCTGGATTTGCTACAAACAGATTAAACAGGAGCAAGAAAGGCTTAGGTAATTTGATAATTGCTTTTGGCACCTGTGTTTTGTTCTCCCCTCCCTGTAGCCGAGCAGAGAGAATCCCTGAGCAGAGTTTTTTAGCTCTGCAGCTAAGGCAGAGAGGGCTGAGGAGCAGCTCAGCACCCTGCTGTGTGACGCTCTGAAAAGGCTACGCTCTCACGTCTGCTCCACATTGCCCCTGCTCAGCATGTCTTAGATTCAACCACATCCAGATTTTTATCACTACATGAATTAAACCTTGATTTTCTGTCCACTCAGCAAGAGAGCTGCACCAGTGATATTGGGGCTATACATCGTTTCACACCCTGGACAGGCAATCCACAAAGGTATGCAAGGATCATGAACTGACTCTCCTTTTTTATTATTATTATTTGGTGATGGTCTCAAAATTGCAATAAAAGTGCTTGACACTGATTTGTATTTATTTATTTAATTTTTCACCTATCCTCATATTCAAACCCTTTCTGTTTCCATCTGGTCTCTGTGGATTCCTCCATGCAGGAGAAAAAAAAAAAGAAAATTAAAATCCATCAGCTAATGTGTCGCCTGGTAATGAAATAAGAATCTGACACTCTCTCGCATTGAAATGCAAAAGAGGTGTCCTGGCGTTACCCTGGCAATTTATCATAAAAGCCAGTGAATTTCTACTTAATATACATGAGGTACAGTGAATTATTACAGGGCTTGCCATTATAACAAACTTCTCAAAGTGCACAGACAAAAGGGTCAAGTATATTATTTTCCCTTACGTCACTCGGATGGATGATCTAAATGGCTTTCTGAAGTTGGGGAATTTCATACTTACTTTGAATATGTTTTATACTTTGTCCCATTTTGCACAATATAACCCTTTTTACCCTCTGTTCCCTTTTTTGGTGGAGAGAAAATGGAAGAGAGAGGGAACAGAGAGGCAGGGCGAAAAATGTCACCTGCTAGTATCTGAGTGCTTTTCCACAGCTCTAATTCATCTCTGCCAGCAGCACGTCTCTACTTTCCTTTTCTTCTCGACTGCACCAAAATGAGGCCTAGAAGTCCACTGATTCACCCAGTCCTCAGCTTCTCCTCCGCTTCTCCCACTTCTTTTTTTTATGAAATGAATTATTAATTATGAAATATTACACAACTATTTAAAAAACCCTCCACATTAAAATGACGAAAACACAAAAAACTCTCATGATTAATCATTCCTTTTTAATCTAGTAAATCCGCCTGGTTGAAATAATCAATAGTTAACAATGCATGTGATTGATATATGAGCCGACTACGTTCAGAAAGTGTACTCACTGAGGGACAATGGTGAATAATACCTAATAATATCAAGTGTGTTGTACGGTTTCATTTGATTGATGAGTTTTGTCAAGCGACAGCCTAAAACAGTTTATGCGTCTGTCATGCGAATGATTAATGAAAAGGAAACTAATGAAATAGAATTTACATACCAACAACCTTTAAAACTGAACACATTGTTGTTGTCACACTCCTGGTGATGTATCCCTTGTAACGCTAAAGTAATCCTGTATATATCTTGACAAAATTGTACATTATTTGATGCTTTTTGCATTTTCATGAGAGAGTCCTGTATGTTTTTAAGTGAATACATATGATCTAACTGGGTGAAAATGTAAATGACACCTCAGAGTGTTTTGCCTCAGACTGACGACTGCCATATCAACATATGACGCATGTAGCTACTGATAATGTATAATTTATATGACAAATTTTCACTGAGGTTGGCATAATGCCATTATCATAGTGGAGAATGTCTTTAGTCCTCCCAGAGGACATCTCAACAAATCACCTTGTCTCAAGCAAACCAGGGCCAAAGATTAATGATAAACATGACAAGGACAAATTAGAATATGTAGAAGTTAGCATGTGCGGGCCACGCCAAATATCCTGCAGCTAAATAAATAGACATGCATTCTGGTCTGTTCCCTGTTGTCCAATTTTATAAATAGGCCTGTCGGCCTATTTATGAACTACTAGAGTATGTGTTTTTAAATGGACAAAGGCTTCAGCTGTCATGTGTAATAATGCTGCAGACATGGAGTGAATGATTAGCATATACACATCTAGCAGTCAGCACCACTGCACCAACACTGAGCCGGCAACATGGATACAAGACATGCTCAGATATTCCTCAGTATAAATAGCACTAGCCAACCACAGCTGAATTAAGATTAATACAACTCTAATGTCTCTCCATTATATATGATGCTACAGCCAGGAGACTTAAAATTTGTATAGCAAGGTAAAACATCCACCTACAAAGCAGCTCTAAAGCTCAGCAATTAACACACTGCAGCTCGTCTGTTAAAGTATAGTAGGAGTTTAACCAGTGGTTCATTGCACATTTCTTGGCTGCAGTTATATCCTGGAGTCTTGTCATCAGCCCCCAACCCTCTAGTTGTTTTAGAAATCAGTCCACACATTAAAATATACCATTTATTAATTCATTATTTCAGTGTTTTTGAATCTTTGCAGCAAGCCTGGCTGTTTACCCATTTACAGTTTTGGTGCTAAGCTAAGATAACGGGCTCCTGGTAGGAGCTTCATATATCATGTACAGACAAGAAGGTGGTATTGATCCTGTCATCTGACCATAATAATGTAAATGGGTATATTTCCCAAACCATTCCTTAAAAGTACAAGAGTAGTATGAGTTGTTTTTTTGTTTTTGTTTTACCAATACACTAATATATAAGCATCATTGCAGCTGGCTGAGGTGTAGACCATTCTAAATTACATTATAATTTCGACATTATCATAATTGTAATCTATAAATTGAAATGTAGGCTACATACCTTTAATAAAGATATTTGATATACAGTATCAATATCAATTGCACACATTTGTGCATATATACCTAATAAAGTAACCAGTAACTACGTCAAATTAAATAAAATGGAGTAATAAGTGCAGTTATTCAATTCAACATGTCAGCACCCACAGAGCAGACAATGGTTAAAGCTCAGTGTTTACTTCACCACTGGGTAGCAATAGCCAGCAGTCCAATAACCTCTTGTTTCCCCTGGTGAAGATCTCTCTGCCTGCGCTTCATTCAGAGGGGTAACTTTATTGTTTTTGATGGGGAGCATAAATCCCAATAACCATCAGTAGTGAGTGCTGAGCCATTAGCCCCCCTGAGTGACTGTCACATCCTATGGAGAAGCCACTCTTCCATCTCCACCTGAGGCTCTGGAGATGGATGGCCCGCCGCTCTGTGGTGCGCTGGCTCATTTCTGCCCCGGTACAGAAGTCACTGCTGATTAAAATATCCACACTGGGTCCTTATTTCTATTACCAATTCACTCAGCCAGTCCAGACCCTGTCAATTAAAGGGCTTGGGCCCAGATGAATGGAGATGGGGGGAGGGTGAATGGTGGCTGACAGAATTACAAACGCTCACAGTCACAATTTATCCTCTTGACAATTAGGAGCAATTTGTTTCATGCTAACTCATCCTAAAGGTTTCAGAAGGTCTTATTTGATATCAACAGGAGTGGCTGCAGCTGTCACAATCCCCTAAGTGCCACTCTCTGTTTTGATTATACACAGCTGACTGCACTTTACAGTACATGTAATGGTTTTCTCGACACCGTTCTTACGTCTCAACAAAATATATGTTTATACAGGCTGTGCTAAGGTAGAATAAGTCAAGTTACAGACTGAGTCTCTACAAAACAACTCAGGTTCCACGACACTGATTCAGCCTTGTGCAGAACTTAACTTGAAATCTGTGCGTCTTTGCTTCTTCTTTATAGACCAGATCTTTAGTCTGCTGTAAAGAAGTGCCTCACACAATTCGATTTGCAACGGTAATTATTAGAACATGTTACAAGGCAGCACAGAAATGTGTAAGCTTTTTGGACAACCTTTTAACTCCGGCTGCAGCTATGGAAACTGAAAAAATGATGGTGACTTTTCAGCGAGAATGTCTTAGGCTCTGGCACAATAGAGTACAGCTCTCAATGACTGAGCCACTTTCTTTAGCGGAACCACTAAACTTCTATGGCGATATTCTATTGTGCTTTGAAAATGGGTTTTTGAAATGCATTAGCACTACACACTTTCTGAAGAAAGACCAAGCACGGATTTGAAACATAGTGACGGAACAAAAAAGAGAAAGGGAAAAAAATGAATAAATAAAAATGGGATGCAATCATTTTTTAAAGAGTTGCCCAGCCCCCTTGAGATCTTTCTTTCATTGTTTGCTGACGACTTGATACTGCAAAGTTCTATCTGTTTTTCTTCTTCTTCTTCTTCTTTTTCTTCTGCCATAGCAAATTTGTTTTCAGGCTCCATAAAATAGCCTTTTCTTATTTCAAGCAGCAGTGTATGCAGTGGAAAATCTTTCACATAATATATCCTTAAAAGCACATTACTCTGTCCCATACACCGTTAAGAGTTAAGAACACAGTTAATATTTACAGTTGAAAAAAATGGGAGAAAAGGAACGGATTTTGCCAGGGAATAAAACACCCCCACCCACGTATACACACTCACTCTCAGTGCAGCAGTTGAACAATTGCTATTCACAATCCTATCCTTAATGCCTAAGACCAACATAAAAGAGGGGAGTTTAAGAATATAGGGATAAGCCCTTTCAGCTTTTCTAAGTCTTAAGGCTGGTTTATGCTCCATGAATACTGAGCATCGGCAGCCAGTGCTGTTGCCACTCTAAATAGATATTACAATGATTTGGGAACAATGCATTCGACTGATTCCCTCAGACACAAAAATACATATATGTGTATATATAGTGAATAGGAGGCAAACATTAGCGCTCTCTGACAATACAAGCATTTTTGATGTAGAAGGGTAGAGCAAGATTAATGTCTGAGCGAGAGAAAAGGCGAGATACCACTTTGGGTGTTTGCTGGGAAAGCTGCAGCGGGAAGATGCTTTGAGAGTCTAAATCCCCCCCTGAGTACAATGCAGGGCTGCTGATACAACCAACAGACACGGGGTCACCTCCCCTCAGGGAGACAATGGAAGCACAACAACAAACTGGAGTGAGGAAGCACTGGGGACTGCGCCGGCACAAAGGCGTCGAGAGGAAGGCAAAGAGGGGGAAATAAAGTCGGAAAAATGCAATTTACCAGCGCTTTCCATCACGATTATTATTGCTAATAAGCATCAAGGGCTGCTGAATGTCAGCAGTAGCATGGAAACGCGGAGAGGGAAAGTGACCATTCTCCAAAGTCTCATCCCTTCCCTTCCATTAGCAACTCCAGAAGCAAGGAAATTAGACTTCAGTTCAACTCAAGTGCTTCCACCATGAGAAATGACAACATATGGACATATTTAATATGCTAAAAGATGGTAGCGTTGCACGATTTTGAAGAGGGCCATCTTGTAGCACAAGAGAGGTATGGATAAGCAGTCCTCTTTTTTGCCACTTAAGCTTTCCAAACGGCCTCAGGGCTCCAGAACAACTCCGACCCTTGTGTCTCCTCTCCCAATCCAAGATTAGCCTGTCTTCTTGTCTTAATCCAGCAGAAACGCTGCATCCTGACTCCAACACCTCTCCACAATTACTGCACTCCATAATCCCCTGCCTGCCTCCATTTTCCCTACTGCTTTAAGAGGGGTAAAGATCAGGGGTGAGCACTCATCCCCAAGCCCTCCCCTGCCTCTCACCATGGCAGTTAAGTGTCTGTGGAAATCATAGAATGAGTAAGCCTTGTGACAGCTTATTAATACTTCTCTCTTCTCTAGGGTTTACCAATGGTCAGTCCTTAAGTATACTGTACTGGATTAAAAGGATTTGCTTGTAGCTCAGGTTGGCTTCTCCAAAGAGGTATTTCAGTGCCATTCTCCCGTCCTGTTCGTACTAAGATGTCACTTTAAGGGTCTTCAGTTGCATTGTGCGCCAGGCTGATGGTCTATGAGATATAATGTGGAACATGAGGCTGAGGTCTTTTTCATGGTCAGTACCTCCTATGATTTCAAGTGGCACTTGATCCTCTCTGGGAGTAAAAGCACTCAAGCCTAGGTCTGAAATACAGTAACCAGATGAACTGAGCGAACAGCTCTTTATTCTGCAAACTTTGATAGTTTTTACTGTTGTTCCAAAGAATGACCACCACAGTTCCCTTCCACTTAAAGCTGCTGTTCACTGCAGTGTACACAGCTGAGCAACAATGACTGTGGCGCTTACAGAGACGAGAGATGTGCTTAAATGAATCATCCTGCTGGCTTAGCATAGCTTGGCTGCCTCTGTGCTCTGGATGTCTTTAATGCGTTTGTTTGCCTGCAGGCCCTCCGATTCTTTCTCCCTGCTTTCTCTGCTTTCTAGCCCCGATAGATTATATGTTTTTTGTTTTTTTTTTATATTTATTTCAAAACCTAAATGGACTTGAATCGATCAATACTTCATTGTGCGTGTGACGAAAGCTGCACGGGAGGGGGGCACCCAATATGACAGATGTTACAATTCAGATTTTCCTTTCATTCTTTTTCAAGTAAACACAATGGCATATCGAAAGGCATTTCAAAAGCTGTTTTAAATTGATTTAAGTTAGCTCCTTGTCATAAAGCTGTGTGTTCACAAGTATCACAAAGATGACTGGGAATGGAGAAAGAGAGTAAAAGAAAGCTGCCTCCTCCAAGGAAGTCTAAGCCATTGTAGGCTTCTACCCAAGCCTTAGATTTAAAAAGGGACCAAGCCTGGACAGATTTGCTCAGAAGTCTTTTCAGAAAATATTTTTTGAGCCAGAGATAGTCATCATGGAGAATAAACAACTTACTTTCAGAGAAGGGAGGGACATGAAAGAATATGGTGGCAAAAATGTCCCACTGGTAACGAAATCAAGGAAAATAGAAGGGCATCAGAATCCTCTGAGCTTCCATATCAAATGTCCCACCCGATCTGGAATTCACAATAAAAAAGACAGCACTTGTGCATAATATAGCGATTGACACGACATATCACTACAGCAGAGGAAATAAAATGGGGAAAGGAGAGAGCCTTTTATGTTGAGAAAATATGATATGATTAGGGCTTTTGATGCTGGAAGCTACTCATATTTTTTTCCTGCATCAAAAGGTGAGATCTTAAGTTTTTCACATTTCTGGTTCTCCATCATATCGTTCAGTATCTTCAAAAATTATTACTGCTGCATAACTGAATTAATCGACAGAAGTACAATTGAGTTGAAACCTCTGTTGCCCTAGCTACAGGGACAATACCCGCGTTTTCATCCCAGTCTCATCTGTTCCATTTAGTCGACATGATTTTCCTGAGCTCCTAATCTGCCATGCCTCATTCAGACGCAACGCTGACCACAAATATGCTGCGTCCTCAAGCTGTGATAGATGGCTGGAGCAGAGGAGGAGAAAAGACAGTAAGTTAGAGAGAGCGATGGCACTCGGTTCTTGGAAGGGAAGGAGAGCGACGTCTTCCACTCTGCAGCACTGGAGCCTCCGAGAGAACAAAACATGCAATTAGAGCACCAATACACTGTGAAGTGGTCATTACTAGAGCTAATGAGCGCACTATCTGTCCGCACATTAAAGTGCCCGCTAACGAGGGCTTGTTCATCATCTGCAAACACAAGTCATCACATAATCCTATCTCCTGTCCTCTCATCCCCATAGCAGGGGAAGGGGGGGGCGACTCATTTGGGTAGGCGGTGGACAAAAGAATCCAAAAATGGCAGGAGGATTTGGCTCAGATAGGGCGACTTTAAACCCTTTAAACTTGACCACAACACTCGTCTCTGGTAGTTCTGCCCATGCTGCCACTATGGTGATCTACAGTATACAACAAAGAGATAATCAAAAGTGTGTTCTTTAAAAAAAATATATGTTCCAGTGTCTTGGCACAAAAAATGAGGTAATGACATTCTTTATAAGTCCTCTGGCTGAACACAACTTCAGGCGTGATTACACTCCTTGGACAAGATTCTCTTTGAGGACCAGCTGCCACAAGAGGGCACTGCAGCCAAGCATTTCCGCCCCCCCCTCCATCATTTGCTCTTGCTCTTGCTGCTGCTGCTGCTGCTGTGTGGCATCCCATACTGTAAGCTGATAAAGAAAAGACAAGCGATAGTTGCATCAGATAAAAGGGAGGAGAACGCACTCCATAGGGTTCACAGATTCTTAAACACTTATTATCTATTTGATTCGCTCCTGATTGCCAACATATTTTCATGGGTAAATCCTCCCACAGGGTGAGCGACCTCTCACTGTTCCCCACCCCACCCCACTCCCCCCCTCCCACCCCACACATTACACACTTTGTGTCCTTGTGTCTCTATTTACCCCAGAAAAAACAAGAGGGGGGAAGGAAGGAAGAAAGAAAGAAAGAAAGAAAGTTTAGTCTGTCAGTGTCTCGGAGCAGCAGGAAATATGTCACAATGAGTAAAATCTTTGGCATTCAGCAGCCACCCTGAACAGTAAATACAGCTTCACTGTAAAAAAAAAAGTCGAGACGAGCGTTTTTAAAAGAGTGACTGACACAGAAGTAAATACATCTGTATTCAAATAAAAGGATGCAAGAATGAAAGAATAAGGAGATGAATTTGGATTTATTTTTTCCGCATGTGTGTGTGCGCGTGTTTGTTTCCCTCCTGTCTCCACGGGGCAATGTTCTGGCAGTCACAATCGGATGAACAAGTTTTTCCTCCACCATTGTTGAGTCTCTAACACTCCAACTATGACTCATTTCATACCCCGTAATTATGTTTGGGAGAAAACAGAGTTTAATTCTCTTTAATTGTGTAAAGCTGAGCAAACTGCTGGCTTCAACGCAGACATGGTGTGTTTAACCTTGGGCACCAATATCCCCACATAAACCACAACTGCGTGAAACCTTAAGATAAAAGATGGAGCAGTAGGAAATGGTACAATAGTGATGTGATGAGTGGAAATAAACTGCTTTTTTTCCCCACATTGTTTTCAGCGTGCTGCAAATATAGGTTGAAAATGTCCTGTTGTAGTTTTCATCACCTGAAAAAAAGAACAATTTAGGTCATGCTTTCTTTCTTTTCTCCATGACAGGGTACATTTTAATGAGAATAAGATTATTAACAAAATCATCCGGCAGTCTAATTGTTATATGGCACTGTAGCGGACCCTGTGGAGGGAGCGTATCTGTGGTGCATCTCAGAGAGCTTCTGATTACTTCCTCTCTATTCATCATTTTGTCGTCTGGCCCCAAGGCATCAATAAACAACTGTCATGAATCCAAGTGATGGCAAATCAGTCAGCTTTCACAGCACAAAGCCACTAATGCAATTTTATTGTTCTTTACTTTATCATAATATTATATCGAAGAGACAGATTAAGAAGTCTCCTGTTTGATTATCTCACGAGTGTCAGGTAAAACTGTGTTTCAGCGAAGGAGATTAGCATCGTACAAACCTGGTGCTATCGCAATCTCTTTGTGGCATAATAGGGTGTGATATAGTCTATCAACTGTACCTTCACTGTGTGGATATGTCCGTGTGTTGTATGCATAGATAGATAAACACACACACACACACACATACACACGCACAGAGTGATGTGCGATCAGCAGCATCAGAGGGTTTAGCTGCAGTAGCATTGCCCCCAAGGGACCGCTGCTGTGCCTGTGCAAACATGTGGACCTCGCTCTGCCACCTGGGAGCGAAAAGGGGAAGACAATCAAGATCAGCTGCCCAGATAATCTCTGTTTAGGACACTACATGCATTTAGGCTGAAACGTGAGACTACATGGGAGTTGTTTTTGATCTGTACATATTTGTTCAGCATCTATATCAGACAGTGACTGGTTTCTCAGACGAAGTAGTGAACATGGTGGCTGGAGAGAGCAGGGTAAGGGAGAAGAAAAAAAAAAAAAGGAGTAAGAACGGGCGGAAATGAAACTTGCAGGCAAGCTGAAGTATTTTAGCACGAGCGTGCACACTTGCCGGACTGAGCTCAAATAAATTCACAATTTAATAGGACTCCAGACAAAATCTGTGCGCAGAACCAATTTCAAAGCGCCCATTTCGGGGTCAGTCTCATCTCAGCTGTGCTGGGCAGCAATCACGCTGCGTGCACACAAATGATGCTTAACCACAATTAACCTGGAGGGTGTGCCGTGTACTCCAGGACCATTCAATCTCACTTTCATATCACCAAGAAGTTAGAAGTTAAGAGATTGTCTTGGCTCCTCTCTCATCAAGCATCAATAATTGATTGAGGCTTCTGGGACACATTGTGTATTGTGTCTTCAGGGGTGATCAGCAAACGGACCCTTCGTGTGGGAGGAGAGGACACCCAGTGGTGCTTTGCTTGACCCAACCCATCCTCTATTATTTATTACAGCAAAAAGGATCCTGGTGGCTGGGTTAAGGAGGTCAGTCCACATTTAGTGCTTCCTCGACAGACGTCCCTGTGGTTTAGATTGAGCATTTCGCGCTACACTGCCTCTCCCACACATGCCCTGATTTGATATTAATATCAATCTTCTTTTTTACCCTTCTCTTCATTGAGATTAGCACCTCTCTTTTTGCCCCATCCTGACATTCATTTTGCACTAAGAGGGACAGTGTGACACATACTTTGCTCTAGAAGAATAAAATCCTAAATTGGTATATTTGTGCACACACATACTGTACGTCGAAGTTCAGCTCACATAAGTTGATACCATGCAAATCAACTCTTCTCCACACATTCACACACACGCGCGCATTTTTAAAACTGGCGTGTGGCCAACATTTCTTCATGTAGCAGTGAGCTGAATCAGAGAGCTGAGTTTATTATGTGGGGAAATAATGCACGATTGAACAATGGCTTTGTGTAAAAACTAAATGAAAATGGGAAGCGGGGTTGAATTTAAAGACGGCTACAGGTTCGTCTCTGACACCGGTGTCAGCATCAGCGGCCAAAGGTTACACCAAATGCCTGTGGCAACAGCCTGGACCACACCATATCAGTTTGTCCTGTCACCCAGCCATTGTTCAGCGGTGACACCAGCATCCCACTCTGACATAAGCAGGGTCAAAGTTCGGACCTCCAGCACTTACCCAGACGCTAACAAATGGCGTCTAAACCTGACCTTGGGCCCCGAGGCTAAAACAATGAGGCTCCTGACGCACACCGTGTTTGAGTGTGACAATAATTCTGTATGAAAAAGTTAGACCTATGAAATAATGACAAAGTCATCCATCAAAGGCTAACAAAGCTGAGGCCAAAGCACTGCAAGGAAGATGGGGAGAACAAACCTTTAAGTCCCTTATCAGCTGATGAAGGAAATTACACGGCTGCAACCCTGAAACATTTAATTAGCAGTTTATATGCTATCGTGCTATATCACATCTCTGCCACCACTTCTCTACAATTGCCCTAAACGCCTGGAGCAGTTTGCAGTAGGGTTTCTTTCAGGTCTTTTGTTTCTGCTGGCGCCTCATAGTTTCCCTTAATGTTGATTCCACTCTCAGATATCCTCACTTCAGAATCCACAAGAACTCATTAGCTCCAACCACAACAAGTGAGAGGACACAACAAATTAAATTCACCTTCAACAATGTGACAGATTTGGAACATTTTCAGGGAGGAAGATCCCACACAGGCACACAGCTTTTCCCAGTGATCACAATCAAAGTGTGTCCTCTGTGTGTGTGGTTGGTAAATTTGTATTGCCAGGTCACCTTGAGCGTTTTGGTGCACATGGCATGAGGGTCTCGGCGCTGTCTCTGGCGCGCTTCGCTGAGTACTTCCTCAAGCGCGACACTCCAACTCCAGCAGGGATTTCCACACACCAACGGCCTCTGGGCCTCCATTGCTAACCATTAGCGGCGGATTAGGAGGGCGGGTAAACGCGAGAGGAAGGGCTCGGGGGGCAAGCTATCAGGTGGCTTTCATAACTGACGTCCTCAAATGACCATCCAGGGTTGGAAAACAGATCAGCCATTGGTTCAGACCAGCTAATCAAACGGTATTAAGACATATTGTTAGAATATGAACGAAAAGTATGATTTATTTGGTGCTCATCTCTGTTATCATCTTCACAAAGTTGTGAAAGCCGCCCTAAATTTCCCAGGCTGAGAGTAGTAAACAGGGATGGCTGGCGTTCCACTCAGGAATACATCAGCAAAGCATGAGAGAAAAGTGTTTGGCTGAACCAACGATCATGGCATCGCCCCTTTTAACAAGTTAAGACTTACACTGGCTTACTGGCATCTACACTGTCACCCACAGCTTCCTCTTAATAAAGAAGCAGCTGGAGCAGGGCCAGAAGATGTTATCAGCACCAGCTGGTAAACAAACCAATATAACTCAAGTATTTCTCAGACTTTTAATCAGGAGGTTGAGTAACTAAACGCTTTGTGAAAGATTTCATGTGGTGTACCGAAGATGAGAACGTCTGTCTCGAAATCATTTGACAAGCTGCCATAAAAGAAGACACAGTAAAGAGGAGGGAGCAGGAGAAAAAGTCAAACAATCTGTGAAAATACCTGGCTCTGTAGCTGCTCAATGCAAAACCGTGTCTCTAATGTTGATACTGTGGGTTTCTTTTTCACAAAAACAGTTTTTTTTGCTGCATGTGGGAACAAAGCGGATGATTTACATCTGTCCTGTGAAGCGCTGATCCACAAGAAGACACACTTGCGGTTAAAAGAAAACCTGCTTCATAATAAAAAAGACAAAGTGTAGAATAAATAAAAACAATGAGTTAAAGGATGTTAAAAAATACAGTAGTAGAACTGCACAGTGGAGTGATAACTCTCTGTAGGTACAATGCACCTATGACCTGTTCCATTATTGATTGAAGCCACTTTACATCAGTTAAAACATATTGAGTTGAACACTTAAAGTATACGTACAGTAAACCGCAACATTTGGCCTTCCAGTCCAATTAAATATATTTCTATGATATATAACTGTAGGTTGTAAAGTGGATCAAAAATCCAGGTCCTAAAGCAAAGCTGTTGCTGAAATAGCTTCAGCAGGAGCTAACATTGTGTCCACATAAGGAGCCCGCAGGCCTCACAACGAGGGGCCACTGAGGTGTAACCAAGCGAATCTGAACGTTGAGCCTCTATTTGTCAAGGAGACAAAGGTCTGGTTTTCACTCTGAGGTCACAGTTGCATGGAGAAGAAAGCAGGACCCCACCAGGTAAATAGGATGTCATTGTCTGGCTACAAAAGCATAGTCTTAACCCCGTGACCTCATCAGCTTTGGGGAATGCTTTTCTATTCTCAGTCAGTCATCAGAAGAGGGAGCCTGACTCTTTTCAAGACACTGCCCAGACAGCACAGGTATTAGTCCCCTCAGGGCCCGCCGGTGCACTGGCAGAACAGGATACAAGCTCGGCAACTTGTGGCAACATGGGTGTTTGCTTTAATGTCCTTCAACAGCTTCATAAAGGAGGCGGTTATGATACCGTGCTCTTTGTGCAGAGAGCGCTTTCATATGGAGATAACCAGACAATCTCCTCCATGAAAATAAATTCCATGTAAATTGTGATGCTGATGATTTTCAATGACACACAGAGACACGTTTTGCAGGATGCAAAGAAAAACTGCGCTGAGAAACTTTCAGCTGCACGTCTGATTTCCTGTTCCTTTGCTGCCCCACATTTCCTTCAAAACCCATCAAAACGACTTTCAGAAAAATGCAGTATCACTTGTTCTGTGATCACGCTAATCTGAACGCTTTAGCAGATTGAGAGCTTCGAGTGCTGAAAGCAAAGGCAACTCAATCTTAGAATTTAAAAGGCTTTTTTTTTGCCTCATACAGCCTGCAGCCAAATGGCACTTGTGTTCTGACACGGCACATAAACACACACAAAAGAAGTTATTAGCGTAGATGCAAATCAAATTACTAGCAGTGTAAACTGCTATTCCTCCCTGCACTTGGGCCTGTAATTACTCTGGCTTATAGGACTATAATGAATGCTAATGACACACTACTGCAAGGCCATCAGCCTCACACTTGTGTGAGGTTGGGTGATTTTCACTTAAGTTATGAAAGCCCATTTTGGTTGGTGTAGTTCTCCCCTTCACTCCACACTTGGTGCAAGATTAAAGAGTACAAGCATTTTAGTGAGGAACACTTGCCTGGAATACGTTTCAGCGGCAAATCATTTAAAAATTAAAGGCCATAATTGGATGCATCCAACCATATCATATATAAAGCATATTTTTGCATTTCAAAGGGGATTACAAATTCAACTACACAATGACTCCATGTTGAAGTGACAACAGTTGCGCATGCCTCAGAACAAAAATCTGTCAGTGTTCCTCACTGAATCGAATTTCATTGAGCTGATTTTCATTTCTGCTGCTGGAAAATCATTAAACAAACAAATGACAATACTTCCACTACAAGGAATAAAGAGACCTGGGAACTTCTACATGTTAATTAAATCTGATATCTGTTGAAGAGGTTGGGATCTGACAGCTGACTGGAATATTATTGAATATTTAACAAGAGATAAATAACTCAATATGAGCTCAGATGAACAATGTTTTGTTTTCACGTGACAATCACTAAATTCACATCAACACACCTCAATCAGTTTGTTGTTCTAGCTACTAAAGTGAGAGTAGGGGAAGAAGGTCAGTGGATGAGCACTGGAATGTTTTAAAAGTTATTTCTATCACTTGCTACATTATAGAGCTGACCAACAAAATAATCTCAACATGATCTTCATCAGAGGATGAAATTGTATATTTTATTGACTTGAACTTGAAAGCTGATAGAAGATAGAATTTAAATATATATAGTTATGCAGTCACAATATCTTCTGTTCAGTTATAGCCTTGAATAATGGTCAGAGGTATTTTTGCCGAACATTATAATGTCACAGTGGAGATGACCTTTAACCTTTGCGAGATAAAAAGTCACCACTTCATTTTATAGTCAGAGGGATTTGTGTTATATTGTTTTATAATTGCAAATTTGAATTTGTGAAGCCTGTTGTGAGTTTACAGTGACCTTTGACCTCTAACCACCAAATTTTAACCTGCCCATCTTTGAGTGGAAGTGAATATTTGAAGAGAAATTGGGTCAAGGTTATTGAGACATCACGCCAAACAAAACGGGATAGATGGACAGACAACCCGAGAACAAAACAACAATCTGACTTCAGGCACTTAATCGTAATTGATGATCATTACATTACATTTATCATTTCAATTATTAGAACAGAGCTTAAATGCTTTCATTATTTACCATAAGGTATGAAACATACACAAAGCCGATGGTTTCTTACCTTAAAGCAGAAGTAAGTGATCCGGTCGGTTAGCAGTCCCCGCCCTCGTCATGGATCTATTGGTCCTCGTCCCTACTTCACCACATTCACGTGCATCCCTTGGCTGCACACACAGCCCTTCATGCCGTTCTCTCTCCTCATTGGATAAAGGTTGTGGGATACAAGGAAGTATACAAGAAGTTTTCTCCTCGGCTTACAGCAGAGCAGAGTGACTGACAGACCCGTGTTTCGGACCAAACACTCTGTAAGTGATTGCTGTCGGAAGATATAAAGACTTATATTAACACAAACATTCCGCTTACTTCTACTTTAACATAAAGCAGTGTCTACTTGTGGCTCCTCAGCTTACGTAGTTTGTATTTTTCAGTTGTGTCCATGGATCTTTTCCCCCATAGTCAAAAGAGCTGAAGTTCTCCATAAGCTGCATAAATGTGGAGTTTCTCCTGACCTGAGCTAAAGGTCGCATCTGCCAAAGAAATGCTGCAGTCGACGAAATCACAGTTACTGTAGTCAGTGGCATAAGAACCTTCCCTGAAGTGGTTCACTGAACTATTAGGCTGTGTTGGACTTCAGCTTGGTAAAACGTTAAATTCAGGTTTACACATTACTCTTACTGCTCCTTGTAATGCCTCTACTTGTGCTGGCCAACACTTTTTTTTTTGTTAGGATATCTAGAGACGAGAAAAAAGCTGCTGTAACTATTCAGAGTAGCTGTCACAATAGACAGCAGGACTCTTTAATGTTCCTTAAGCCTCCTGTTGTAGCTGCAGCTTCGACATCTTGTGTTGTAAAGTTTTTATAAACTTTACAACACAAGTTGTTAACTTTAAAATGTCTTTCATAGTTTACAATGTAAACTATGAAAGACATTTGATACAGATTCAGCCCTCTTTTGACCATAATGTACTGGACATGGGTAAATGCTGGGCTGTCACCTAATTCTTAACTAACAAAGGGAACCAAGTCCACAACTAGTTCTTTACACAACTGGGCTGCTGCAATTCAACATAATTTAAAGGGGCTTCTGCAATGCTGCTTTTCAAGCAGAGATTAAATAGTGAGAGTGCACCTTTATAGCACTTTTTTATTATTTAGCGGCTATGTGAATGCAATGACTTTGTTAGTACACTATTCAAAAAGATGAATTAAAGGCTCACAATGAAGTAATTCTAAGTGGGACTGTATAAAGAATGATGTGAAATGTTCCCTCGAGGATGACTTTAACCTCATTAAAAACTATTAAAACTAAGATGAAACTGAAGCTGCATTTCATAAACTAAGTTCGATGGATCTCATAGACAAAACCTCACAGCTCCATGTTTTTGAAAATTGATTAACAGCCCTCTTTAGTTGATAAATACCAGTATGTATTTATGGCTTGTTAAGACTGAAAACAAGTCAATAACTGTGACTGGAATATGCAACATTTAATTGAGCCAGCAGGACGTTTTTTTTGTCTCATAATGCAGTTAGAGTTAACACATAGTTAAGTGGATGCATGTTATCATCCTCACCAGCAGTAAGAAGTAACTGAAACAATGTTTGAGTTGTGGTGGGGGGTTTAATTGTGCTTTTGTGTGTTTTTGATGCTTTGCCAAACCTGAAAAATGCAGCAGTGTGTTTGTGATATTAGTGGGCTCATGGAGGCCAATGATTTTTTCTGTGTGACTCTATTAACTCAGAGAACAATGGAAGCGTTCAGCACATAGAGCAAAGAGAGTTTAGGTTTCCAGTCCTTGGTCAGGTGGTTATAAAGGCAGAGAAAGAGACTAATTAAAAAGAAATATCAAGGTTAATACGGCGGAGATAGTGTCAGACCCAATCATTACCACAAACAATAAAGCAAAGAAATAATAGACACGGAGAACAAGTTGACATCATTCTGGCTTTTCTGGATTGTGTCTGAGCCAAATTGTTGTTCTCATCTTTCACACCTTTACTTTTGAAAAGTCTCTTCTACCGAGTCTAATTAATGAAAACACAAAACTTTAATCCAATTTCAGCTTTGTGTTGTGTGATAATACAATGTCAAGCACATTTACCTTGATGAGCTGGCAGCTGAGAACAGTGGCGGCAGCAACAGCAGCAGCAGCAGCAGCAGCAGCATGTCTCCTCTGTCACTGCTGAGGAACAAGATGATTTTTCAGACCTCAGTGGACAAAGCACCCAGAGTAAATCTCAGATCAAACAACATGCTGAAAAGTTGGGTCTCAAAATAAATAGCCACCGTCAAAGAGGCTGTGGGCAGGAGAAGGAAGAGAAGATTGTCTCAAATGAAAGACACCCCATTGAAATCCTATTGAGCTATTTTTAGTGAGGCCCAAAAGAAGCGAGAGAAAGGAGTGCACTGCTAAAGGTCAGCATGAACCCAGATCACAGAACCTGAAACATGGCACAAAGATAAAGGGCCCAGTGAGAAATATCAATTACGCCTTGACATTTTCCAGAGAGACAAAAGAGGCCCACATAATACCCCGCAATGGTGTGGTGCTGTGGCCACTGCAACCTCTTCAAAAGTCACCAACACTTTAGGCTGGGTTTTCTAATTACATCACTACATTACATTAAAATGATATAAGAGCAGTAAATAGTAAATAGAGTAAATGTCTTCAGCTTCATGTTCACAATCATCAAAATTCTCGGTAAGTGTAAAATGTCACAGCACCACCAGTAAACCTAAGGTGCTGAGTCCAACCTGGCTGTGATCAGATGATTTGGGCTGGAAGTTTCAGCCTCAGCTTTATGCACTCAGCGTCTCAAACATGTTTTTCATTCATTACATTCTCATGGTCACCCAGCAAGTTGCTTATGCCCAGAGCCTTGAAGCTCGAGTAACTGCAGGTTCAGCTCAGGCAATTCAGACTAAATGCTTGTCATATGAGGAAGCTGCCTGCCACACGTGAAGTGGAGGAACCACTCTCTTATTCTTTAGTTTCCTGTTGCATGGTGCACAAGTGCCTGTTTATGGAGAGCAAGAGGAATGTTGATTTTCTTTTGTTAAAGCCCCTGTACGGAGCTTTTAACTGGATATGCAAAAGTCTCTGGTTTCTGCTGATGTGTCTCTGTTACCTAAAACAGCAAATGAGCCCATCAGTGTGAAGATACGCTATTTCTAAGTAGTCTAATTCTATACCTCTGGAAGGCATGGTCGGGTCGGACCACTGACGAAACAATACAAATAGATACATTACGCTGTTCAAAAAAAAAGTCCTGTCTTCTTTCCGACATTTCCAAAACAAATTTACACGCGCCGGCCAAACGTCTTCATGACAGTGGGAAATGCAGTCTTCATTCCGGCAAAACACCACCGCTTTCATCCACAGGGGCCAAAATCAACACTAAATGAAAAGTCTGTACAGGGGCTTTAAAGGGACAACGAGGAGTTTCTATTTGGTTATAAAAAAGTCTCATGTTAATGTGGATGAATCTACGCTACCCACACTTGTTAATGGCTCCATTTTCGATAAATATATCGTTTTGTCTCTATCGTTATTTTGTTATTTTAATTAATGGTGGAAATACTGGTCGAGCCGACCAGCATTTCCTTACTTTCGGTTTCGCGGACGCTCATGAGAATAACGCCGCCGTATTGCCGTTTATGGTCGGAACTACGACGGTAACTGAACCTCTTTGAACCTCTGACTTTAATTCTTGATGAATGAAAACATGAGTCCGTCTTGCGTCGGTCGAAGAATTCTACGGTGCACGTGGAGGCTCATAAATGTAGTGTGAAAACACTTCGCTTTTCCAAAACTCCTTGTTGTCCCTTTAACATGAGAATGATTGAACGTGCTGTTGTCCAGTCCAGGCTGGACTGGGCGTTTGATTTGACAACTGTAGACCAACAAGGAAAATAACAACAGCATATGACATGTTATGTACATACAGAGAGAAAATATTTCTTGGATTTTTCAGATATCTGATTTTAAATTGATGAGCTGATTAACTTTATGCTACAATATAAAATGATGACAGTTCACAGCAGTGGATCTGATTGGATTGGACAACTACGTATCTGGTGGAAACTATCATGGCTTTTTAGCTCCCTTTGATAAAACTTTTCTTTAAAACCTCCTACAGTATTACATGTTTACTGTCTAGTAGTACACAGAGTCACAGATGTTTAATAAATGGTTTATAATGACAATATGAGTATCAAGCAGAAACTTTCAGTGCTGAAAAATTACGCCTGTATAAAAAGTACCAAAAACTGCAGTTCCACCAGTGACCACTAAGCTCCAAAAGTGAGTCAACCTAATAACCAAATACACATAGCCTGGTACAAACAATGATTTTACTGTGTATCTTTAACCTAAAGCTTATTTACCCCTTTATTGTTTTCTATATGATTCACCAATTAATTTAAGCTTTAAAGTTATACATAGTTGAGCATGGTGGGTGAGCATATGCTTGCAATAAACCATCAAAGTCTCCACACATGCTCCACCTTTTTGCCTGTCTTTTGGATGAGCCAAGAGTTGGGGGCGGAGACAGACACTAGTGTGAACGTAAACCTATGGCTGAGGTCCCAGTTGCTACATTCATACAGTGTGCTGTATTAATGAAATGTCAAGAACCCAAACTTCTCATGTGTGTTAACAGGTAGTATTGACATTAACAGTGACAGACTTGCAATAACAATAAAAGAAGTGATGACATGTTAAATCACATTAAAAACCACATGAAACAGAGGAATTAAAGTGGCGTTCTTTGCCAATTTTTCACAAACACACAGCTATGAGTCAGCGTCACAAACACACCTCTTCAGTGAGCAAGCTTATTGCTCTATTAGCAACCAGACTAACAAGCTAACTTGGGGAGATGTTGAAGCCACGGCATTATTAACTAGCCCTGGACTGTTGCCAGCTGGCTAGCAGGTTAATGTGCCAAGTCACTCTGTGTACACCAGGGTTTTACTATACAACACCTTCTCTACTGTTGAGAATGAGCCTGTGGGCAGACAATTATAGACAACATTGACTTGTAGCTTTTGGCAGTGATGGCAGACTGTACCATTCCCACCCACATTCAAATGTTACACATATTATTTTATGCTTTGTTGTGGTTGAGCTTGTTATTGGACGGTTTATGACATAAAAAGAAAGCAGTTTTAACACATCAATCTTGTTTGCGAAAAGGTGCCTCAGTGTCTAATCTCAGTACAGGAAAATTACTGGGTTGCCGGACCCCCCTCCCCCTCATCCAAATTCAAGTTGGGCTGATCCAGTGTTAAGGATAAAAACTTCACACATTAAAAAAAATTGTTATTGGTGTTGCTTTTTATGTTTAGTTGTGCCCCTTCTTGTTTAGATGCACAGCTCGGTATTTGCAGGCGTTTGGCAGTTGTTTGTGTCGCCCAATAGGGTATCAAGAGGCTTGTATGTACCTGTGTCACTGTTGTTACAATAACAAAGGTTTTAGGTAACATATCATGATTTGGGTTTAAATAAGTAGTTTATCTTTGTTCTTTGTTTTGACATACAGTCCTGTAACCTGCTACTGTCACATCTTTCCCTTGTGTCAATATTTTGTATATTATTGTTCAATGTTCACAAATCCATCCACCACATCCTCACCCTAATTTGGACTATGTTGCTCGGTTACTTCGTCATCACATTTTTCACTTTGCTTTTGTCATCAGCAGTATCCAAATTAAGTGGTGAACTGTTTGGATGATTCATTTGAAGAACATTTGTGTCACGCAGCATGACTAATCTGTCCAGTTTTGAAGGCGTCTTCAAATGTGTTTGAGAAATGCTGCCTTCTTTTCTCGGACAACAAAAAAACTCAAAGAGGTGGCGCCTTGGTGACCCGACCTATCCCAAGATTCATTGCATACTTGCAATGAAAGCCAACGCCACTGACAGGGAGGCTGAGGATTACAATGTTACATGTTGGATTTCAGCTCACTTCAGCAGATCATTGTAGAGCTGTTAAAACCAAGGGCCTTAAAACCTCAGGTTTTTGTGAGGAAAAGTTATGTGTTGTCAAAGTTCCAGGCGACAGGACTCACGCTTTGCAACACAACAGTACAAGGCGGCCTCAGTCAGTGACACACAGTAAACCTCAGACTGCATTTGCGGTCTCCAATGAAGAATGCAGTCCCTGAACTGGGTCACTTCTAATACTACTGTGGCCATTATGTTAGGAACAAAACTTAATCATGAGTGATAAAAACATGATGCACAAATGACCTAAGCTTTTCATATCTAAGTGCTGTTATATGTTTTCAACCGGTGTATTATCATCATCATTATTAATATTATTATTATTAATAATAAAATCATTGGTGATGGTTGCTTGCATGCTGGTTTTATTCAGTTGCCTGTTCAGTTGTCTCTTCATCCAGCATGTTCACTATAGTGCTCCATGCGCAGTGCATGTGTTCACATCTCATCACATCACTCTGAAATATTCATATCTCCCCAGATTTTTCATGTTGCTGCTGTACTGCATGTGTTCATCCACTTGGCACACAGCGTTTGTGACACTGCTGATCTCATTTCTTTTGCTCCTCACCAGTGAAACTGACACAGTGGATTTGTCAGTGAATGATCCAGACAAGTTCTGCTTTATTTAAAGGGGGGGCTGGGGTGGAGGGGCGTGTACTATCACTGACATTTTTTCAAGAATAAAAAACAACGTTCTAATTTGAAAATGAGGCTGTTTTTTTTGTGAAAAGTATCTTCCCTGACTGGACTAAATTAGATGCAAGGGAGTAATATTGAGTAAATATTCTGTGGGATCATATTCAATGAGTCATATCTTGGCGACAGGACTATGACACTGTATTTAGTGACATGTGACAGAATGCTACAAAGGTAATTTATATGTAGGTCCTTGCATTTACAGTAGAGTAAAGTACAGTAGAACAACAAGTGCACAAATTCACATTTAAAGGGATAGTTCACCCAAAATTCAAATTTCGCTCATTATCTACTCACCCTCATGTTGACTAAGGGCTGGGAGAAGTTTCAGAGTCCTCCGTGCCTTCTCTGAGTTACAGCGGGGCTCCGTGCTGCACTGCATGTCCATATGACGGTTGCGAATGGGCCTCACTTTTCTTCGTCCAAAAAGACACACCAAAAAAACATCCAAATACCTCCACAGTGCTCGTCTGTAATGGCCCTCTTGTATTGAAGCCCCCCTGTCTTTTTGGACGAAGAAAAGCCACTGCCGCCCCAGAGAAGGCACGGAGGACTCTGAAACTTCTCCCAGCCCTTAGTGGACATGAAGGTGAGTAGATAATGAGTGAAATTTGAATTTTTGAATTTTTGACTTTTAACATGACAGGAGTGTTATAAGATCTGAAGGTTGTGATACAACCCCAATTTAACAACTGAAACAATGTCAAATGAACCAACTATCTTGTATGAGGCTCACTATCATGTCAGGTACTGGAGGCACCTGATTCCTTACATTATTCAACAATACAGCAAATCAAGCCTTTCTAGAAGCCTTATATCTTATTCATCTGCTGCTCTGTGCTTCCTCAAGTATTTGCTGGTATAATTAGTTGGCATAATCAACACTGTACTGCTTTGTGGTGATAACAATGTTGTACCGAGCCCGTCACTTTGTGTGGCTGAAGACTGAATGCAGAGTAAAAGAGCCACTTCTCAGCCTGGCTCTTGTTCCTGAGCCGAGGTAAATCAAAACAGTTCACCACAAAGATTACTGTCTTATTATGTGAATACAAGGTTTCCTGAAAATCACCTCAATAATCAGAAAATATTTAAGAATTTCTGAGACAATCAGTGTGATTATAAACCACGGCTGTGAGGCATTCAAGGCCGCTCTTTTGGTTTCATCAGATAATGTAGCCGCTCGGTTCAGGCTGTGTCAGGGATAAACAGGCAAGGACAGACACCAGCTCCCACATCTCAACATGTACTGTAACATAGCCACTGCAAATGATAACTGTCTAAAGGGCTGTTCCATTCATTTTTCGATTACAATGTGCTATAGTACTCTGTCTTCATAAATACAAAACACAAACAACGTTGTTAGTATGGATCTTTAAGATTTTCATTTTTTTCTAAACAACCTCCCAAGTTTGACATGTTTCTACTGTAATTTGTTTTTGTTGTCACGTAAAATCTATTGGCGTGAGTAACATTATTTTTGCTCTTTTGACTATGTGTCTGAGGCTTTGAATTCTGATTGGTGAGGTTTACGCAAAAAGACACATTTTGGTTAAGGTTAGAGTAACTTTACTTAATTTAAATCACATGCTATTGCTGACTTTTTCTGTATTAAACCTGAATGAGTCACCATAAGTGTCTAACCATGACAATATAAATCCATATAATAATGCTGATATTGTTACACTCTATTGTAAGATTAGATATTTTGGAGGATTTATGGCATTTTATACAACTAAATCACAACATCAATTTGAATTCTAGGGTTGTAATAACACACCAACAAATAATAACTACATATGGTTTTACACACTTATCAGATTTTATTTACATCAACTTTGGTTTAAGAATATATAATGCAGCTTAGCTGAACAGCAGCCACTATGGCCACAAAGAGAAATTACAAGATGCAAAATGCTAATAGACACATTGTGTATACATAGTCCAACTGTATCACTGAGTCAGCAAACTGAATAGTCAGTGTTGGTTTGCTACAGTACCATTAGGTGATGTTAGCTGCCATTAGCTCCTGGTCCTTCCACACCAAGTGAGGCTTATTTATCTCTCATTCATTCTACTTTTCCCTATGTGTTCATTCTTTGTTCATGTAAAGAGAGGAGTTTGGACTCTGGGGAGAAGCTGCATGTTCAGTTGCTTCCTTTAATAATAAACTACGGAGTTTCAGCTGAGACTGTGAACGCTCTCACTCATACAAATATTTCAAAATTCCACAGTACTTCACCTTATACATGTGCGTTTACAATTGTTTTTGGATTATTTTGTTAAACAAGTAGCTAGAACTTGGATTAAATAACTTTTTTAATTGAGAAATGAAAGATAGACTAGTCAACTATCCCACATCCCTTCAAGAAAGAGAGATTAATTTGAAGGTAATCATAAGTGTGAAAATTGCTGTTATCTTCTCACTATTCCTTTCACTGCTAACGGCCTGTCTGGCTCTGAAGTCGTCCTGGTAATAAATATTCATATACCTTTCAGGGTCTTTGTTATGTTGACTACCTTCCATCAGTATGATCTGTTGTGGCACAAGAAACACAAATGGAGAAAATAAATTAAGAAAAAAAATCTAAGTAAATATATAAATAATAATGACAATGAGTGAAGGGGGGGAAATTTGGAACATCAAAGGCTCCTCTATCTTTGTAGCATGTAAACAGTGCGTGCCTTCAGTGAGTGGAAGAGCCCTTTTTAATGATTCCATGGAAGATTGCCACATCGACAAGCATCCTGTAATAAATAAAATTAACAAACATTTCTGTAGGGTCTCTTCAAAGGGAAAGAGAGCCCAATGTTTTTTTTTCAGATAAGTGGTCTATACATCCCCTGCTCCTTCCTGATTAGTCTAATCCAGTGAGAAGTGCGTGCAGGGTTTTGATTGAGTCAGCCGTCGAGGACCCCGAGGGGAACCCTCCTGATAAGTGCCTTTACCTTTCACCTCCAGAACCCCACGCACGTCGCTTCGCCATATCCCACTCCCTCTAATCTCATTTGGCCCAGGAAGACATGCTCAGGCACAAGAAGCTACGATTAGCATCCTCTTTACCAAGGGATTCCATTGGCTTGGACTGCCAGTGCTGCCCTCAACCTGAGTCGCTGAAGGCTCTAAATCAGCCAGGTAGTTCTGTGTGTGGCTTGTCTCTCCCTCTGTGTGTGTGTGTGTGTGTGTGTGTGTGTGTGTGTGTGTGTGCTTCTGCATCCACCTTTGCTGTGTGTTTGACAACTTGATAACAGGAGGTGTGCTTCCTCTATTTACCTTCCTCGTAGTAGATCAGCCCAAATATTCTTGACGGGTCATTTTGCCCAACATGTATTTCATGTCAGGGCTGTAAACAAGATTTCCAAAACGCCAAGGTCACGAGCCCTAAGTCCCAAACCAACCCACAAATGTTTTAATTAAACACCAACCAAACTCTGTCTCCTTTTTTCCCTTTTTTTTTTTTTTTTTGAAAAACATTTTACAAAATTTCTTATTTAATCCCCTGATTGTTCAATGACATATTCTGTCATTTGGTTATATTTGGTCAAAACAAAATCCTTTTTATTTTGTATCACCAATTGTAAGGCATGACGTCTAAAAAGAGAACAGGATCGGCTTTGAAAGCCCAACCTGAATGAAATGTGTACAAGCGTAGAATATGCAAATCCTTTAATGTCATTAGCTGCTCCAAAAAATATTCACAGGAACAGAGGTCATGACCTTACTGTACCCAGTGATATCTCCATCCCTGCATAATGGGCCAAATAGAAAACCAGTATGGCGTCACAGTGTATTTAAGGCAGCGTTTACTGTAATCAACTGATACGTTCACAAATGGAGAAATTCACTCAAGTTTGTTTTGTGGTAAATCTGATTATACTCATCCTGCTGTTCACCAGACCCTCATGTTTTATCTCCATTTAGCAGGAACTGTCCTTTAGTGTTGCGCATGGATCAGTATGTTTTTCTAAGATTTGTTGAAGAGATTGTTTCGTTAAAGAAGCGACCAATGATTAAAGAAAGGTTCAGGAGCAGATGGGCTCACACAGCACAGAAGGCTCAAGAAACTTCTTAGTGATCACAGAGCCACCAGGAGAACTCTCCACACCTCCAGCTACGACACTGGCACATCACACATCACACAGCGCTCATCACCACAAAGATATTTGAAAAATATCTTGACATAACTTTTAAAATGAAAAATAGCATCATCAATGCAAATCTTTTTTTTTTTTAGAGAAAATTTGTTTTATTCATGAAATTGTGTTGACGGTTGCTGGTCATTTGAAAGTTTTATTTCACTTTTTGAAATGTGGATCAACCCTAAACTTGTCTGTTGTTAGCCTCATCCACACTGTGTTACCGCGTATCTTCATTGGCATCCCCAGACAACTTTACATCAGCTTTCATCATAATATGAATCAAGTTTGAGTGAATATATACATGCAGGTCTGCGAAAAGACGACGGTGTTAGAAGCTCAGTGGTTTTATGACTCCTCGTGCTGAGCGTTTTGTGATGTACTGTCTTTTTCATAATTAATGACAAACAAATGCATGAGTCAAGAAGTGTCAGGAATATTCATGATCAAAGGAAAACAAAACACACACACGTGTATGCACGCACATACACACACTCACACACACGTATATATATATTTGACATATATAAGGTTTATGCACAAGATCCATGAGTAACGAAGACACAGCACGATCAGTTAAAAGCACACACTGTATGAAATGAAGCGCATACACAAACACACACATGTGACGTCTCACACACCCACACGTACTGTAAATCATGACACACATTTTATGTATGAAAGGCATCTGAGGAAGCAGCACATGCATAGTGAATAAATATGCATGAGAAAATGAAGGGACTGCTAAGTGGCCTCTGAGTGTGTGGACACTTGTGGACGGGTGTGTGTGAGGTTTATGGATAAATGTACAACAGCGGCCTAATGAGACAGCCGGACACACGTGAATATGTCCTGAACAGTGAGACATTTAGTGGTTCAGTGGTTTCTAGTCCAGGGGTCAGGGCCCCTCCACAGGGTCACCACATAGATCACTGGAATCAGCTGATAAGATAAGGAAGAAGAAAATGAATTGTCCTGCTTCACAAAATGATCCCACTGTATTTCTGACTTGGAGCTTATCTCAGCAGATCATTAAACGTCTCAGTGGCTCTTAAAAGTTTCCATATGAAGCAGCTTGAGAAGTTTAAGAAACCCCCATTTGCTGTGAGTGATGGAGGGGGGGGGGTCACTGTGGACACTGCGTCAGTTTCAGGGGTCACACAATAAAAGGTTTGGAATCACTAGTTCAAGATTTTTCTGCTTGGTTTCCCACATGAGCTCTATACCACAAACTTTGGCGTAAGATGTCATCAGTACTGGATTCAATGAGATAGGCCTACAGTAAATATTTCCACCGAAAAAAATAAAAAAATAAAAAAATTACAACGGCCTGTCCTACGAACATGATGAAAAATCAACACAATAAAAATCACATATTTGTTTATCTGTTTAAGGGCAGGAGCTGCAAAACACCTGGGAATGGAAATATTTTAATAATATTTTAATAAATTGTAAAAATAAATAAATAAATAATAATAATTAAATAAAAATTGTATATATTTGTTCAAAATATTAGTTTAAAATATCAAGAAAAAATATTGCCATATTAAATAAATGTGTGAGGCTTGTAATTAACTAATGCATTTTTACATCTTATCAGCATTGGTCGGCCTATAAACCATTAATACACCACCATAATAATAGAATAAGTTGTATAATGATGCAAATAGGGAGAATATCCTGAAGGCCTGAGGAGCTGAAGGGAAGCTGCCACATGCAAAAACAAACTGGATATTAGCAGCAAATGAAGAGTGAGGACTGAGGCTGAGACAGTGTCCAGAGTGTGGGACAAGAAGAGCAGAGTGGAGTCCCACTGTCCGGGGCAGGAAGCAACCTGCTGGAGGCTCCAAGTCAAGCATGGAATATTATCCTGCCATGTTTTCCATATCTGTATCCGATGAACTCCAGAGAATTGACCACAGTGTGTGTGTGTGTGTGTGTGTGTGTGTGTGTGTGTGTGTGTGTGTGTGTGCCCGATAGCCTAAATAAAAAATAACAAAAAGACATGCACTGTCTTTATATCAGTCGGGGGGAATAAAGTCTTGGTGTAAATCACTTTTCCGTCTGGCACAGCACATTAAACAACCGTGGCATGATTCCTTTTCTCTCTGCTCATCCGTTCCCTTTTTTCTTTATCAGCTCGTTCACGATTTCATTTCTTTCAAATGAGAATTCAGGGACCCCCAAATTCAAGCCCCCGCGTCTTCAAACAACACAACTGTACGGTTTTACTTTTTCTCCCGTCAAAATGGTATCCCAGATTCAATTTTAGATAGACCGGGATTTAGCCAGTGATGATTTCTTTTTCTTTCTTTCTTTCCCTCTTTTTTTTTGGTCTTTCGGAGACAATATTTAATATACTGAAATGAGATCAGTTTTTCTCAATTTCTCTTTGCGTTGATTGAATCAAATCTCGCGTTGACACACGCAAAAATGAAGCATGTCTGATAAGCGAGCCTGTACATTTCATATAATAGTTCCCCTTTTCCTCTCATCATCAGAGGAAACAAACAAGTCATCATTATTATCAGTGGAATTTTTTTTCTACCTCTCCTCCAGGGTACCTTTTTTTTACTCCTTTTGATTTAGGAAATTAGTGCGCTAAATACAAAACCTCATTCTCAACAGCCACTTATCAAACTCCATTTGCTGCAGATGATTTCAGGGTAATATTAAAAGACAATAATGTAAATGACCCATGGCTTTTAATTAAAAATGTCTTGTCCCCTCCTCCCTCCCTCCGATATTTTTTTTGTTTCATCTGTTTTACTTTTTCTTTCTTTTTTTTTTTGGACTTAAAGTGTTGAGGAGAGGGAAAGTGAAAGCGGCTGCTTTGCTCGGTGTCCCCCTCCTCGTTGACTTTTATCACTAAATGAAGCATATAAATGACCTGAAAGCGCCTGGCTGTCGCGTCAAATTAAATAAAATAAAGAACAATTATCCTCTCCTTTTTCTCTGATCTCGCGCTATAAAGGAGTCCTGGAGAGATAAGGCAGATTGAATTCTCTCTGTTGTGCTCCAATAAAAACGTCAAGGGAGGAGGGGGGAGAGAGTTAAAGAGAGATTTAAAACCGACCCCCCTTTATAATTTCAAATCATAATTTCCCTCCCATTATACCTCTCACATGCCGTTATTTATTTCAGGGCGTTGTAACTCCACTCAATTCCCGTGACTAAGTTGGATAATTACAGCTGGTGAGTGGATCGTATATGCAACCAAAGTTACAGCAGCTTTAAGGAAATGAAGAAAACAATAAAAGCAGTGATTTAAAACAAACAGCTCCTGCTTATATGTAAAAACACATAAAGGTTATTCGCCTCATTTTCATCGTGGAGAAGAAAAAAAAAGAACAATTTCTGCAGCTGCTCCTGAAAGTAATTATAATTGTCTAATTTCAAAGTTGAATTAGGATGCTTTAGGGGTTTGATGTAAAACTTCACATTCGGTTCAATGAAGTATCACCCTAATTTACAGCTCCAGATAAGGACTAAGTCTGTCATAAAAATCTGCCCGTCTTCCTCCTCCTCCTCCTCCCCCCTCTGCCTCCCCCCCGCCTCCCTCCCCAGGATTGAATTGCACCTTGGGCAATAGTGCAGAATCGTGAATCTTAACTTCTCTCAGCATATGTTCCTGGCAGATAAGTAAACAATTTGGATGTGGAATGAAATTTTTAATTAATACCACAGTCGTCTAATGTGGGGCTGTACAGCGCGGTCTGCAAATCCTGCTCTCCATTACCAGAGTGGAGGAGAGGAGCTGATCTGAATCCACATTCAAATCTTTAAATGCGCCTGTATAATTCCTGCTGCTTCGGGTTGTAAGCTGTATTGTCTTAATGAGAGCCAGACCTATCATTCACAAGTTTTGTGCAGGTTTAAACACGCGTGTAAAGGCTTGGCGATAAAAGGCTTCCGCGGGGTTTTGGCTGCAGCACCTTTTCTTTTTCTAGTTTTCTTTTTCTTTTCTTTTTTTTTTTTTTCAAAAGTATCAACACACACGCATGGGTGTTTAAAGCGCACAGCAGAGGTGGGCTGCTCCACACAGCAGCCAGCAAGGTGCACGGTGGGGAAAAAAAAAAAAGAAAAAGAAGAAAATAAATCACATCACATTGAGTTTGTTCCCTTTGTTAAACCTATAATTAAGCAGAAGTCTCTCTCCTTGAAGTGATTAAGCAGTCAGACGGGTCGGACGGGCGGAATCCCTCCGGGGAGGCCTCTCCTGAACTGTCAAACATCAAAAAGATCCCAACCGGTTCAGCCCGGTGTCATGAAAACACCTTGAGTGTAGTGCGCCGCGAAACATGCCTGGAACCTGCTTCAAATAATACAAAAAACAAGCAGCAGCCAAATACACGGGCAATTAAAGGCTGTGTAGGAAATGATGAGAGAGCAGCACTTTGACAGCTTCAGCCAACACACGGACAGGACGCAGAGGATCGATTCTCCTCTTATTGTTCTACTGCGAGGCCAGTTTGTTACCGTTCACTCTGTCAACAGTATTGATCAGCTTGGGGTCAAGTTGGGTCTAAGCACTTGAAATATAAAAAGATTATTTTTTTAAAAAAAAAGAAAGAAAGAAAGAAAGAAAAAAGAAAAAAAATAGTCTTTCAAACTCATTCGCTTTTGGTGATTTTTTTCCCGTCTTAAGCTTTTAATCCTATTTTTTTTTATAATTTCTGAACTATTTGATTTAGGCCTTTATCGTGGCAGCTTGAACGTCCTGCTGCTGCCCCATTATCTGTCATCTCGAGCACCCAGTAACCTACAAATACAGGAAATTGATATCGTTTGAAGACAGATTGTCTTTATTCGAAATGTCTTTGCTCAGCAATTGAACAAAGAGCAGGAGGTATCAACCTTCTAGATACATTATCCTTTCCATAACATGACAGGTTTTAAATTACCATCTTAGATAGAAAATACACATATAACTCCTTGAATTCAAATAGAAGTTATCCTCAAAAACAAAAACAAAATCATAAAAAATGACGCGTGTGACTATATTAGCACTGAACCACAGGAAAAAACGCAAAATGAAACATTTGGATGTAAATGATTTTTTTTTCTTTTGTCATCTTAAATAGACCGTCTAGTTTTATGTGCCAGTTTTTGATAAATATAAACAATATAACCCGTATATAATCCAGCCTATAGGTCCTGATTTTGACCCTATCCAGAACATCATAAAATTACGAGTGCCAAAATGTAGACTACTTAGGCCTATACAGGAAATAAGAATGCTAATTGTGCAAGCCAAATTTTTCAAAATAAAAGAGTAGCCTATCAATAATCAACACAAATCAGCGTATCAGCATTGAAATGTACACAATAAATAAAGTTAAAGGCCTCCTTTTCTGGTTGCCATAGACGTTATAACATTTACATTTCTTACAGTTCACAGGGCAACATCCTTTACACCAAATCCCAGCTTCTCTGCTCAGGTCAGGAACTTGTTCGATTTCTGGAAAAGTTTGTTTGTTTGTTTTTCTTTTGTCTTTTTTTGCCATAACAAGTCCAAGGCAGTTAATATTGTTCATGTCTTTTTAACGGGGCGCGCTGTCCATAATATATTTACATGCATTTCAGTATTCAAGTGAATTAAAAAGAGGAAAGAGTCTTGAGGGTTACATGGCAGCGGCATGTGCGGATGAGTATGGGTCTATCCCAGACTTGGTCATACCTGGAAAAAGTATGTAGGCCACCGGGGGCTGTAAACTGGAGGTTGACCAGGCTGTGCAGTTACACGGGACGACATAGCCCGGGTTTGTGGGCGACGGGTGGGTGTGGGTGTGCTGACTGGGGCACCCAAGGGTGCCGAACGCGCCGTTCTGGTATCCCAACGAGGACGCGTACGGCAAAGTGCTGGTGCTCAACGTGTGGGGCATCTCCGTCATCTTCTGGATGGCGCTGGAGCTGAACTGACTCGGGTCGAGGAAGGAGTAGGGAGCGGACGTCGGCGGCAGAAACGCTCTGGCTTTATCCGAGCCCAGCAGAGAGTCCGCGGCGGACACGGGGAGTCCCTTCAAGTGGTCGGTGTCCCCGAGGTAAGGCAGCGGGAAAACGTACCTGTCCTTCTTGAGCAGGTTTTTGGGTTTGCGCCGGGGTCTGTACTTGTAGTCGGGGTGCTCCTTCATGTGCTGAGCCCGCAGCCTCTTGGCCTCGTCTATGTAAGGTCTCTTCTCAGACTCTGACAGCAGCTTCCACTCGGCGCCCAGTCTTTTGCTGATCTCCGAGTTGTGCATTTTGGGATTCTCCTGTGCCATTTTCCTCCTCTGGCCCCGGGACCAAACCATGAACGCGTTCATGGGTCTCTTGATATGATCGGCGGGCTTTGACATCTTTAGAAAGGCTACTTTTATCCCCAATGATAATGACGAGGAAAAGTTCTTATCGGAAGGAAGGAAGGGAAACTATTCACCTGTCTAGATGCCAGATACCAGTCATGCCCCGGTCTGGGATGTTCAGAGTCTGGAAAACAGCAAAAAGAAAAGAAAAGAAAAGAAAAATCCAGCGGCCGCTTCACTTTTCCCGAGTTAAAACACTGCTGCGCCTTCGTTTAAGTCCAGTTACAACTCTCTTTCAGACCTGCGATGGCCAACACGGGAAAAAAATACATGCAAGATGCACACACGTAACAAAATCCACAAAGGTGAAAGCAATGTTCCGCAGTCAGTTTGCAGGAGTCGTAAAAGTGTTGAGTGTTATTTTTTCTGTCACACTCTCTCTCTCTCTCTCTCTCTGAGGTTTGTCGTCAAGCACCTGGCTTGGAAATGAGCGGAAGAGCGTGAATACGAGCCAAAAGCGGTGAAGTTCAAAGGCTGGGCTGGTTTGGTTTCTGCACGCAATCTGACATAATCTGCAGGGCGTTCACTCACCAACCTGAGCGCCCAATCAGCACGGAGACCGGCTATTATAATACCTTCAGGAAAAATATATGTACATTACAACATAAACAAAGAGCGGCTGGTAGTAGGAGAAGAAAAAAAATAAGGAAGGAAGAAGGGGCGCGCTCGAGCATTTGTGTGTCTACGTGTATGTGTGTGTGTATGTGTGTGTTTGGGGGGGGGGGTAATACTCAGGATCCCTCCTCGATCCCATTTAATGTAATGAATCGCAACAAACATGGACCTTCAACCTTTTCTCCAGTTAAAACCTGACTTCAATCCAGACGTGACTCCACCGTGCAGCCGATTCACTTACAGCTTCACTCTGAATACACTGTCGCCCCAACACACCGACTTACCCTGGAAGTTATTTGTGTGGATTCACTGAGGTACTTTATTTCTGATAAATGGGAAAGTGTACTACTACTACTACTATTAATAATAATAATCATAATAATGAGTATAATAATAAGGATTTAATAATAATAACAAATAGGTTTGTAAAAATTACAATTGTGGTGTCATTAATATAAATATAGGATGGCAGCCCCTCTGCACCTGCGGGGCTTCGGTGTTTTGCTCAAAGGCACTCCATCCGGACTGTAGCCCCCGTGGTGTCGCTGCTGTACGGGGTGCATGGGGTTCAGCAGCATCACGACATGTCACATTTAGCTCCAGTGGTTAATTCACAGTGATGAAGCCTGACGTTTTACTCCACACTGACACTCCGAAAAACTCACCGCATCTTTGTAGTAAACAACAAAAGGCCGCCAAACAAACACGCGCGACCACGTAGGAAGGACACGCGCGCACAGTTGAGGCCCGCGTGGTTTGGATCGAGACCCTATGGAGAGATCAGCCCTGTTTTGACAGAATTACAAACAGCAAGGAAATATTACATCAACTGTAAATGTTAAGAAAAGCGTCATAGTGAGACTATAATTGTTGCATTAGCTCACATCAATCTGACAGTGTGGTTTTAAGGAGGCGCGGAGTGATCGTTTTAAAATGCTAATTTCACTGAGGACCATTGCTTAATAGCCCTCGGGCTAATGTGCGTGATATATGATTCCTTCAGCTGTGATTATTAAACCAAACGCAGACAGATGATTTGTTTTGTTTTTTTTCCACCGTCAAAACGCTGTGATTGGAGATACAACCCCGAGAGTCGTGTCGAGTTAGTTACACTGCTCAGTAGATTTATTTAAGGTAGTCTTTGGCCTATATAGCTGTACCTAAAGACATGGATGTCGCGGATCACATCCAATTATCATCTGATCTTTCTCTCTCTGTGTGTGTGTGTGTGTGTGTGTATGTGTGTGTGTGTCACAAAGAGGTCACACAGGGAACTTCAAACATGCTGTTTCTTCAGCATGTCACCACAGATTTAGGCAACATGTTTAATATGATATGAGGAGGAATAAGTAAATGAATAATTCAAATATTTTAAGTACTGCTCGGGTTTAAAATAACATTTAATTGATGCATTATTTATGGATAATGCCTGGATGCATTTATATTTTCAGTACGGGCACAGGTGAAAACAGGATCTAATACAGAGCAGGCTCATATTATTTTGGAGCTAAAATAGGACAAAATGGAGTTTATTTTTCCCGCATGTGGTATTTCTCATATTTCAACACATCTGCGTCTCTTTCTCACACTCTCTCTCCGCTCCCTGCCTCCTCACACACACGCATGCGTCAACCGGCTGCTTGTAACAAGAAGATTTCCATCATTTTTTTTTTCTTTGCAAACCCTGAAATCGTCGTTAAAAAAAATCCCTTTTCGGGAGAAAAATCCTCCTCACCCCGACCCAGAGAACAATGTAGCCCACAGCTGAGGACGCCCCCGACTCTTTTTTCCCCTACAAGCGCCGATCGGATGCCTGCAAAGAGAGAAAAAAAAGCTCCTCAAATCCTCCCAATCGGCAGGCTGTGATGTTCATCTGCAACCATGAGGTAGTATGCTGCATGTTTGCACTGTATATTCCAGCTTTTTTTGAACTAATAAATTGTGTTATGCTATCTTTCACAGAGCAGCGTATATGCAATTTGACATGTAGCGTTTAGGCTGCTATATACCCACAGCAGCTTAGGCTTCATTTTGAGATCAATGAATGAGATAGCAGGAAATTATTTTAGGGGCTGAGCCTCCTACTCACGAGGGAGAAGTCAGCTATGTTTCTTATTCAAAAACTGATTGTCTAATAAATGCACGCCTGAAAGTTCCCTCGACAATTCAACGGGATAATGAGAAATGCAATAGGTTTTGATTTGTCAAGGAGTGAGATGATTATTATTTCCATGGGCAGTTTCTCTTCAGTTTTTTTTAAATATATGATATGACAGTTTGCATATTGTCCGAGATGAAACCGCCAGAATGCAGTAAATGACCTAAATAAAATAGTTTGACACCTGGAATTGCGTCACCACGTAAAAACTTCACTCCACCTCCAAACTTCGGGCATTTGCAAATAACAACACAAGCAAAAAATAAAATATATAATCAACATTTGAAAAAGTGAAAAATAATCTGTCTAAATCTGTACAGCCTGTATTTGATTTATTGGGCTCAGAAAAGTCTGTCAAAGTAAAAGCAGCGGCTCAATCACAGCCGTCAGTAGCCTAGTAGTTGCTGAAAGATTATTCAAACTCACTGAAACTTTATGTAAGTGAGTGTAATAAACAACAAATTAAATCACACACAGAGGCACGGTGAGCGCTGCGAGACAAACAATACAAACACACGTACACAAGCGCGCGCGCATGCACGCGCACACACACACACACACACACACACACACACACACACACACACAGATACACACACACACACACACACACACACACACACACACACACACACACACAGATACACACACACACACACACACACACACACACACACACACACACACAACTAGGATTATCAGAGGACACATGTCCATCCATCTCGCCTTAAAAAGTGAATGGGGAGCGGCCTGACACACAGAGAGCCTATTAGCCAACTTGGGCTCCCGTGGAGAGCATGAGGTAAGCTCCCCCACCGGAACTGTCCATGGTGCTGAAGCGGTAAGAGGTTTTCTTTACTGCTCACTTGCGTCCTGCCTCAAAAACTCTTAAAAGCTAGACTTGACATTTCAATGCCTTTTATTGTATTTCCATCCTATTTAGTGATGGTTCTTTGTAAAAAAAAAAATAAAAAAAAATTAGACACTGAGACAACTCATGGTCCTCAACTTTTCAAACTTTTTTTTCTACAGAGGAAAATGTTAAGCCTGTTTTCACGGTGTGGAATAACCACTGCTGAACCATATTTGGTCATAATAAATTATGGCACCATAATATGACTGCCTGACTGACTATTCTTAACTTAAGCATCAATATGGGCTTAAGTGTAATTTAGCCAGTACTTTGTCAATATAGTAGAGATGATAGAATTGTACTATGATGTTAAATATATACCTACTGTTTGCAAGTTGAGCTGTTGAGGGATGAGTGGACGCATGCTGCTGCTGCTGCTGCTTCTCACAGACAATACAGGGAGCACAAGATTGGAAAAGAAAAAAAAACACACAACATACAAAGTAAGAACAAACTCAATGAGGTCATCTTTTCAAATGAATGCTGGACTGAGTCTTTTGAATCTAACTGTGAATAACTTTGCCGCATCTTCACCTTCCAAATGAACTTATAGGCTAGTCAAATAAACATGCACACACAAACATGCCACACACACCCCACCCCACCCCACCCCCACACAGTTCATCTGATCTGCATTCAAAGTCTGCATCATGCAACACAAATTTCACTGTAATTTACTCCTTCACACAAAAGAATGCCAAACCCTGACCTGCCATTGCTCAGTTTCCTCAATAAGAACATGTTAAAGTGGAACGTGGAGCCATTTAACAACTTCTATAATGCTTACAGTAAATACCATTCCTGCCTTGTATATTTTGTCGCTTATCAAAATGGTTCATGGTCAAGACATGTATTTCGTGTTTGGACCTATATTCCATGTTGTTAAATGCTACAAAAAAAGTATACGGATACTTCAACTGCTGATGATTAAAGGTAATTTGATAACTACCCAAAAGCTTTCTTTAACCAATATAAAAATAACTGCAAAACTCAAAATTCAACAGACGATATGGGTGCCTTTTTACATTATCTGCTTATAAGTACCAGTCACTGACAATGAGAAGCAATGAGCAGTATGTGAGATATATCGCCAACATGGGGCATGTATTACAGAAAATATACATATATATCATATCTTTGTGGCGACATCATTTCTCAGTAAGATAGTTAAATTGGACTTGAATACAATTTAAAATGACTAAACTTAAGCTGTTCTCTCTTTTATTCTGCAACACTGGATGGTGCTGGGCTGAGCAGGAAAAAAATGTACAAAGGTTCAAGGCATCAAGTAATAATGAAAGGATAGGGGCAATACTTCAAAGACCACAAGGTCCACATCACACAATTATACAATACAATTAGGATTAAAGGGGCAAAACAGAGATAACAGGAGATAGGGATAAATTATCACAAAAGGAAAGATGTGACTCTCTCCTGACCTTCATTAAGAGAAAAAAACTCATTTAGAGCTGGCCTTCCATACAGGGGGATTTCAGCCTCTCACATGAGACTGCGACTCACTAGATAAGATTTACAGAGTATGAACGAAAATCGGAACCGCTGCTAAACAATAACATCAAATATATATGGAGGATAATAAATAATACAATAAATGGTGAATGTAAATGATATAGATAATATAATAGGTACACAGCTGGGGTAATTTAAAATAAACCGGCAAAAGGAAAATAAGTCAAATATAGTGGGAACTAAGGAGAACTGTCTCTGATACTTACAGAATCATTTTTGTTATAGTAGCATAACATGTTGTTTGACTCACAAAGTGTTTCAACAGCTCGATAAGTTGACACCTTGAGGTTACTGACTCCTTCAGTGTCAACTAGGCACACATGTAGTGTAGATGTGCATTTCAATTCGTTTAACAACTTCTGTAGTGAGAGGGTCTAAGGGAAAAAAATCTGATAAACGAGTTAAGTAAAGTGCTAAGGCAATGAACCAGTCAATGCAAAACTGAAGCAGCACTTTAGAGAATGATACCCTCCCATACAAGTTCATCTGAACACTGTCTGTGGAGGCTGAGAAGCTCTGCCATTGTGTCTTCCCTCCTTGTCAACATTAATCTGCTAAATAAAAACTAGGAGATGAGCCACTGAGGGCTGCTGACACAGCAGGAAGGGCTGGGAGGATGAAAGCACTGGCTGAGGAGACCACAACACTCTTGGATGATGATTTGGGGACTGACCTATAGGTTTCGTATAACAAAGGCTCAGAGTAAGCAAAGTATGGGTGAGCCAGTGGGGCTGTCTTTCTCTTCATTTTTACAGAGCCAAAGTCTGATGTGGTGTGATGTGATCTGCCTCCCACAGAGGGAACACTGAGCACACACCCAGGCCGCAACATTTAACAGATTCTCATCCAGATCTCATGTCCTTCAAGCCTCACCCTTTCATGCTGCTGTACGTCACTTTGCTTCCACTAGCAGTTGAACTGATGGCCTTCCATGAAGACACATGTCCAAATATCCTCTTCCTATTGACCATTATGGTCCCCAGTCTCCTCCGATCCATTCCCATCATCATTATCATCACCTTAAAGACTGGCCACTTTGCCCTGCACCCTTATTCTTCCTTCCAGTTTTTTTTCCAACTGTGAGGCCTTCTCCAAAACAACATGACCTCTAGTATATAGTATTTTAGTTCTGTTAAGCTAAGTCTTGGACTCATCCACTGATCTAACCTCTGATTTTTTTTACGCCTCTTCCTGACAGCCAAGAAAACTTCAACAAAGACCCTGACATGCTGAAGACTTGCTGGGGTGATACGAGATAACAACAGCAACCCTGTAGTTCCACCATGGTCCACAGGTACAGCTCTGTCTGCACCAAAGACCTCTTTGGTCATCCAGTATCCATCCATTCCTGCTATTACCCTGCTGAACTCCAAGGTTCCCAACTGGTTTTGCTAGTTCAAGTCAGTCTTCACCCTCCATCTGATCTCCACTCACAAGTCAACACTTCCACCATGCTTCAGTCCATCCACATTGTCCACCTCCTGCTGCATTGACATAGGGTCTCCAGGGTCTGGAGACCGGCTGTCCTGAAGAATGCTCCTAGGTCCTCACTCATCTTCAGTGTTGATCCCAATACCAACCTCCACTGAAGTCATTTTTCATCATCTTTTTAACTGCCTACCTGAAGCAAGTATTCCTGATGAAAATAATTTCCCATCATGTAGGGCTTCACTTCTAATCGCAATGTCAAAATCTAAATCACAATATGGCCATATGTCATTTTTTTGATGAAGATAAAATGTGTCACAAGTTCACAACATTATATCTATCATTAGCCACACCATATGTGTTGTGTCATAAATCATATTCTGAAGACATAAAGGGACACATTAGGCTTTTACTGTTTTTGCACAAGGAAAATCACATCACAATTCCATTATCTGCCCATATAATTGCAATATGATGTTTGTTGCATATCATTGAGCCCTACTATATATAGATAAATATAAAGCACTAAATAAATCATCCTTTGGGAAACTGATTGTCCTTTAACAGTCACAACTTTCGCCATCAGTCTTTGAGCTCTGGCACAGTTTTTTGGGGGAATCATTAATTTAATTAAATATAATTTATTCGTCATTTTATATATATTTATCAGTTTTACTTGTATATCGAAAAACTTGATGTGATCCACTTTTTTAATGCCACACAAAGCTTGAGGTAATAATCTTTACCAAATACCATCATGGCTAGGAGAAGACGGTGATGAACAAGACTCACCTCTGACAAGCGCTCCCAAATCACAGCTAATGTTATTCACAATTATGTACTACAAAAAATTTCCAATTAAATAACCGGTGTTTAAGTAAAATATTCATGATAACGCCGATGACACATTTACACTCACTCATTACCTCTCATTATAGCCTGAAGCCACATCTCATCAGTGGACAGAAGTTGTCTGTTGGAGTGCGTGCCCAGCATTGACATTCAGGCTCTGTCCGTCATTTTTAATAATTGAAAAATGCTTTATGACAAATACAACACAGTACACTGGAAAGTGTCACATTTAGATCAATTGGATTGGTTGGTTACATGCAAATGTAGATACTCAAAAGTAAAAGAAATGTGACTTTTACTGGGAGAGTATAGTATAGTTGAGGTGAAACTGGGAAGATCTACATAAGAGCCAGATCAAATCATAATGTGGATAGATCAATGCCTGTAAAGAAAACAGACATATCTTATTCTCATTTAAGCAGAGTAAACAGCCTTCTCTTTACCAAACATCTGTGTTTTTAATCTCTCACCAGGACTAACGGGGCCTGCACTGAGACTGGGACCTGAACTTCGAGATGTGGTGCAAAGCTCCCATGAGTCAGGTGATGAATTCAGCGCCGAGACTGAAACTCAATATTCCACAGTGCTACTCTTGAATTACACAAATCAATCACACCCACCCACCCCCACCTTCTTGTACCTTTTCTCTCTGTTTTGTTTACAGACTTCTGCATCCTGAATTATGAAGTGGGGGGAAAAAAACCCATTTGGTGCAGTAACAGCTGCTTGTGAAAATCGCAGCTGGGTTGTAGGTATTGTAAAATCAAAAAACAGCGACAACTTGAACGTATCATAATGAAAAAGAGACTGTTATGTAATGTAAAAGCTTTTGAAGCCAGACAGACTGATGGAGAGAAGAAAAAATACAATTCTACAAATCTGTATCAGTGAATGATTAATTAATTTTTGTTGAATGATCTGTTCTAGCCCTGTGAGATATCACTTTCCATTTCTTTTACACTTTTACAGAAGATCTCCAGAGACTGCTAGTTCAAAAGACGGTTCAATTTAGAGTTCCCACTGGAAATGGTTTCAGAAAGTCTTTACCATACGGCGGACTTTGATGTGTTTTAAATGTCATAATCTAACTGTTCAGAGATGGGGAAAATAAATTCTGCTAATTTCATCCATTGTAAGTCTTTTTTTCCATGATTTAAGATTATATTTAAGGTACAACACAAAAATATATAAGATGTTCTAGATGTATGTCCTGTGTACCCTATTACACGTGGACATATAGTACAGAGGATGAGGTACGGCTTCGTTTTCAGTATATGAATACACAACATTTAATCATATTAAATCAATCATTTGAAAGTACGTGGCTCTGCCCTGACTGTTACATTATAATCTAATAAATACTGACCTTTCTCTTGAAGGACAAAGATTTTGAATGAATCGCAGTTATTTATGAGTCTATCAAGCTTGACCTCCATCGTGTCATACCTGGAAAAAGACTTGGTGTCAAAGAGCTTTTGACACAGCAGGTCATTTATTAATCAAAGAAAAAATTGATTTGCTGTCATCTGCTTTTATTCCAGCTTTTCTTCAGCAGCAGTCGTCATTGGCGCTCGCTGTGACCCGTACACTCCCCTCTAATAAGTATCACTTTAAGATATGTGCATTCACAGGTAGATCTTTGATAGCTGTTTATTCAGAAGCAAACAAAACTTGCAAAGCTGATATAACCTCAACTCAGAACTCTGGAGGGGTGGACTAAGATTGAAATTGGGCTGACTCTCTCTCTCTCTCTCTCCTTTGAATTGAGGGTCCATTGTAGTATGTCAAACAAAAGGTTTTTATCAGAGGTTCTTAATGTAACCCCCTCCCCTCACTCTCTCGGCCACCAACTCGTTCTTCTCTTCCTCTCTTTTCTCATTCATTTATTCCACTGTGTGTGGAAATAGGCTGGGCAACAATTAATTTCATAGTGAATTCAGGCAGGATCTATTACCCCTCTCTGCCTCTATTGCTCTAATGGAAATCTATTTCACTTCTCTTTTGTGTCCAATATAATTTAATGCCCATTTTATTAATGGCCTGAAATAATTACGGAAGGCTTTTGTGATTCTTGAGTATGTTTCATTTAATTGTGTAATAAATGTCTAATCAGAGCTCCCATCTGAAGCCATTATGGCATTAAAATTAACAATTACGCCACAAATGTCTTGGTGAATGCGTTGGGGTCTATAGAAATCATTGCTGATAACAAGACACATATAAATCATTCATGAGAATTTTTTCAGAGAAAAGCGGAGTGAGAGATAGGAGGATGGGAGGGAGAAAAAAAGAAGTAGGGGAAGAAAAGAAGAGAAGAAAGAGGCTGATTTTTCTTTATTCCATTGAAAAACCGGGGATGGCCAAAAGATAGGGCATTTTAAAACTGTGTCACCCTCTCCAGTTCCTTTCTTTCCCTGTCTCTCTCTATCTCCCTTTAATTTGCCTTCCTCTTTATTTTTGAAGTGACAGATTTCACTTTGGGAATTCATTAACCGTTAACTTGGGCGATAAAATATCTATCAGGGCCTCTGCCCGGTTCCTTTGCTAAGCTGCGTGGCACTCCGGTTCAACGTTGTGGGTGACCGAAGGCAATTAAAGAGGCTTCACACTCTCTCACTCTCCCAGTGTCACTTTCTCTGTGAAAACAGGAAGGCTGCTCAACGTACCAGCAAGAATTGTTTTCTTAGTAGCCAAGTCTACAAATTTCATGGTATGGGGAAACTCCATCTGCCACGAAAAACCCTCGTCAGTTCCTCTGTGTCATTTCCAAGCTAATATACTACAATTTGTTTTGGTGAATCTATTTTAATAGCATAAGGTTTTGGCCTTCTTTGTTCTCTATTACCATGATGCACAAAGGGCCTCCCCAGGCAATGGATTGCACCCTGGTCCGACCCAGACGCTTTCATGGAAGTGACTTTGATGTAGATGACGTCTCATATTAATGAGAAGGTTGATATTTTTTCTCAATCTAACACCCCACCCCTCTTTGAATCATGCAATCTTGGATAAGATGGTCAATATCGCCATCCCTGACTGTACTCCATTTGAGCATGGGAGGTAAAGTTACCAATTTATTAGTCACATAGCTCCCATATAATAAGTATAATAAGGTGAAATTATTTCATTTAAAATGTATACCCAACCATACATCTAGTAGTTTTCTCTGTGGTTTCTCTGATTTCTAGTGTACGTGTAACCTCTAAATAAGTCATAGAGTATCATGTTTACTCACTGATTCTACAGCTGCAGTGCACATAACCATTGAGTACATATCGACTACCATCAGATGGTTTCTCATGGACTACAGGATGACCTGAGAGAAAACAAAAGAGAAAAAAGAATCCTTTTTCAAGTTCATTCTCTAAAACACTTCTCTCATTGACAAACATGACCCAGATGTTGCTTTGTGTTGAATTCCTCTGCTGGAATATTACACATAAATGTACAAATATATACCACAGCAGCGCAGAACCTGATTATGTAACCACCCGGGCCTGAAGGCTGCATAAAGCAGGATCAACCTTATCCATAACATGCCTCTTTATACTACACACATATATTGCAAAACAGTTACAACCAAATAACCATAAAGCAGCTACCACACAGGGCACTTGTGGCTTCTGGGGCCATTAGAGAGGCCGGGGGGGGAGGGGGCTCCTGATGGTAATTCAGCCTTGACTCCTTGCCAATAGCGGGCAACACGGCAGACTACAAGATGCACTTACTTTTGATCAGTAAATGTTGCTAATTTAATTGGTTGTGTTACAGAGACTATAATCAACAAATGTATTAGCTATTTTTGAGCTGCACTGTATTTTATAAACTCTTCTGTCTGTAATTTGATTCAATACCAATTTGAATTCATTTATATCCACTGGATGTCTAATTAGTGTCTGCAATGGCATAAGGTACAACTAGAAAATATCCAGTAACAGTAGTGTCCTCATCACTGATATCATACAGGTGAATTTTCCAACTGAAATGAGAGAAGAGTTGAGCTGCTCTCAGTTAGTACAACAGGCTCAGAGGAATAAGTTCAAGGAGAAGCAGACACACAGCTCATTTCTCTTCATGTTTTTTTGGTAATTTAATCTGTACAACAAACAATATTCTTTTAAAATATACTAGAGTTGAATGAAAGACAAGGAGGTAAAGGTACAGGGCTCTTTAATAATATTTCTAATGTATCCGTCTCTATCAAGCAAACTAAATATGATTTGAAGTGGAGGTTGTGTCCTAAAAAGACATACTTTATAGTTTCATATTAACTTTACTTAGTCCTTTTCACTTGTTAAACCAAGCGTACACCCTTGGTTTTTAGCTTTGAGGAGAACTTACTTCATTTTTTTGTTGGCAGCTCATGAGCATAGCAGCAGCTGAACTTTACAAGCTCACCGAGTCCTTTGCTGTTTGAAAAGTTCAAAAGAACCTGGCCCTCATCATGTTCAGAAACTTCTCATAATCGATTCTTGTTACACTGCCGTTATCATATCAGTGACTATCCTTGATCATTCAAAATGATCCTTCAGCAGCTGAAAGAAAATTAATAATCCATTTCATGTGCTAATGCCTATGCACACTGATGAATAGATTCAACTTATTAGCTTTGGGCATGCATTGAATTTCTTTTTTGGAAGTGCTGTTAAATCGTATTGTCAGGGAACAAAAAGCTCTGGGTGTTGATGAAGTGAAGCATGGGAGATGTTGATATCATACGTGTTGAGAGGTGGATTCGACTGTTTCATTTCTGCAACATGATGATTCAACAATCACTCAAAAGGACACGGCCATCATGGCGCCTATTTCCTCCAATGCATTCCATAGATTCTATATTACTGATTCTTTGTGATCTTGTGAAGAGCCTCCATACACACCAACAAGTGTGTTTTCAAAACTGTAATTTAACCTTGGTGAAAATAAAAGCTGCACTATTCTCTGCCATTGATAAAACATCTCCAGCAAGTTTGAGGTCTATTCAAGTGTTTTTTAATACTGAAAACCAGTGATGATTCCACGAACAAATGAATCTTTTCACTTTTATGAGATATTCAGCTTATTATTGGGAAGAAGATTACACAAAAAAATTCAAACGGGAGATAAGATGATTCAAGTTAGAGAAGGATGGTTTGAGTGTCAGCAGGATTCCTGACCAGTGATTTGAATCATCACTTAAAGGACAGAGACTCAATACATTGTTAATTTTTTGTAACTGTAACTTTTATGTTTAGTTTCCTTGTCACTTGAGAACATCATTGAAACATGTCTTCATTAAAGTTAGAGTCCCTGCAGGGTCTTTATATTTTCTTTGTATTTCTACAAGTTAAGACGTATTTCATAAGCACAATGTCCATGGTCCAGTGTCTGGTTGGAAACATTTGATATATGCAGTGGTGAAGCCAGGGGCCATGGCAAAAAGTCAGCATGTTAAAGTGACCAATCACCAACCAGCCAGAAATGTGAATGAGCTGGAAATCAGGGAGGAAAAATGGAAACACTGCCTCTGAGATGTCATTGCACACTGTCCATTTTCTGGTTGAAGGGAGAGGAAGAGGGAGGTCCACTGTGGAGTAACGCTTTTCAGCCCATGTGAACCCCCTAATGACCTGGGGCCCCAAACAGTCCGCCTGCTCACAAGCTCATCTCTGTCTCCCCCTGTGTATTCTGGCTGCTTTACAGTCAACTGCCTTGTGTTGGCAAAAACACATAAAATAGGAGATAATGTACGTCAGTGCTACTTCACTTTGCCACAGCTTTGCCTATAGTGAAGAAGACCTCTCTAGATCTACTCCACTGAAACTGACATGTAACTGTAATTGGAGACAGCAAATAACAGAAGCACTGGGTCTACTTTGTGATTTTGGATATGTGAAGTATTATTGTTGAAAAGACTGACCTCTTCCCAAAATGCAGAAATGCACCAGCTTTCTTATGTGTGCACACATCTGTTCCCTTAAAGCCCCTGAGCGAGGGTACGCCTCCCAAATGGAAAAGATGGACTCCACAAGTATCAATACAATCTACTATGGAGAGACACAGATTATAAATGCAGTGATTACTTTTGAGAATATGCTGCCTGTAGATAGTTTTTAAAATTATGTTCAATATAATGACATCTCTAACAGTAAATAGTAAATAAGCAATGAATAAATTATTATATACTATGATGGCGTCTGCTCTCACTGGACATATCAAATGGTGAATTAAGTCAAAAACACATCTGAATATACTTTATCCAATATTTAAAAGATTTGTGGAAAACCAGGTTAATATCATATACAGACAGAGGCCCCCATTATAATACTGTTCCTACAAAAAACAATGCTGCTGTCTTTGATCAAATATTGTAATATCTGCTGCATGTGTTCACCAGTTGGCTTAAAAAAATGTGTTAACTAAACAAACACAGCCGTACAGATAACAAACTCCTGATGAATGCAGATGAGGAGGAGCAGCACACCCACAGGCACCGAGAGAGAAACACCAGGCTCAACACAAATCACTTTAACCATCTCGGCTATTTACTACCTTTCTCCTTAATATGATTCCTTTGTCCAAACAGATCCTCTGCTATTTAATTATGCATTTAACTGATGTGCAAATTAACCTTGGCATTTTCACAAAGACACTTGTGTCTTTGTGATCACACCTTTTTTTTTCTTCCCGCTCCTTCCAACCAATTTAATTCCAAGCGCCAGATTTCATGGTCAATTTTATCTCACTCACTCTCAAAGAGTCCATCATCAATTCTTCACAACTTTTCATGTCCCCTTTCTCTGCAGATTCGCTGCGAAATTGCCTATTCAGGTTATTAAATAACTGTGACTGCTATAAATTTACAACAACACCCACTGCTTTGAATATGGAGTTGGAGTACTGACCTCCAGCAGCAATTAGTCTTAGTCTTTGTTTATCCTTTACAGAGAATCACACAGCTCTTTTCATTTTGTCAGCCAAGTCAAAATACTGAAACGATCTGCAGTCAAACACATCAGGAGGCTTCCTTTAAACTAACTCAAATTCTTTCTCTATTTCACATCCTGGTAAAAAATATCACATAAAGAAATAAAGGGCTATAAGTACAGTTCCAGCTCTATGTTTTACCAGTGGATCTACCAACACCACTAGATACCTTCTGGATATCTGGTAACATTTTAGCAGAAATTTGAGAATTTCTCAAAGTAAAAGTGGAAAAAAAAAAGTCCTGAAAGAGCTTACTTGGCCCTACAGTGATGCCAAGGAAGTGTCTTTATTGGGAGTCAGAAAAAATTAACCCACCGTCCTTTTCTGAACATATGAAGTGAGCCACACAACAAGGTCTGTTCCAAGGCTGGAGATTTTTAGTAACTGGTATTGGTACAAATGTCAGTGGGACTTTGAATGAGACTTTCCATGACTCACAAGCTTCAGTTTGACTGTATAGACGCGTTTATAGACAAGTATTGTCAGCTCGAGATGTGCTGCACATAAACCAACTGAATAAGCCAGAGCAAAAACATTTTTTGTGCCATAAACTGAACAAATAACTAAAAGAAAAATGAGTTCTATATGTCCTCCCTGGTGGACATGTGTAACTATGTAACTGTATTAACCAGTAACCAGTTAGCACATACACACAGACTGTACATACACATAAAGTCAGTCACTATATAGTATATATCCTCTGCTATAGTCTGCTATGTTAGTTGTAAAGTAAACTGCACATTAGGGTTATTGTTGTTTTTTTTTCTTTTTGTTGGAATACAGTTTTTTCCCCCTTGTTTCGTTCTGATACTGCTGTTCAATTCTTCTTCCACTAATATAAGAAGTAATAAAGATAAAGGCAACATCTTTATGACATTTAGTCACACAGTCTGAGTCCTCTCCTTTGTCTTTAAAGAGACCATGGGCTATAATTGGAGACCAGTGCACATCGTCTCTCGCCTGAGAGGGTAAATGAGGGATCCCTAGACTCCAGGATTACCCTATTATTGAGAAGACGTTCCACTAAGCCTCCACCACTGACACATATTCCTGTTCTATGGCCTATTCACTTTGAAATATGTCTTGTCAGGGAGGCTTACAGAAATCTGCATAATCCTTTTTCATCACAATTAAAGATACCACTGAACAATAAAATTGCTTGCTCTCTGGTTTGTTTCATGTTGCTTTGAGAAAAAAGGGGTGAGGGAAATATGGCTGAGCTTTGCTGAAGGTTGCAGGAGGCTGGGATGAACGTTGGGTGGTGTCTGAGGGGAGCACAGACCTTGATAACATCCTCTGACCTTTGCACGTTTACAGCTGTCCTGACAAAAACTGGGGTGCGAATGGTATTGTTGTGTTATTTGTATAGATTGTGGGATTCATTTCTACATGTTTATTAGGAGAACGTTCCCTAGACTGGATCAAATTACAGTAATCAATCTAACGTTAAGAAAATAGGGCTTATTTTCACATTCTGAGAAGGATTATGATTCTGCAATTTTTCATTGTGTGTTGAATCTTAAAAATAATATTTTGTACTGTGTTCTCAAAAAAGAGATCATTATATAATAAAGGTTTACCAATAATAATTTCAATGATGTTATGAAATGAATGAATTAAACAATGAATATTGAAGTAAGGCAATAGTAGATTAAAATAGAGCAAAAGTCAACATGTGATCATATATGTACTGGTCTTCAATAGTTAACTGTTCACTCCAGTATTGAATGATAACTTCTCACTGGTCCATGAAGGTGCAATAGGTGTTTTTCTTAGAAGATATTTTGTGATGTGCTACAGATGGAAAAGCACATGTGATAAAATAAGTGACGGCTGAGTTCCATGTAGCTGCTTCAGGATCAGAGTCCTGGTGTTATTGATGCTGTCACACCCTCGTGATTTACAGGGACACCTGACCAGAACAGAGCCGCTGTTAATGCTTCTGATGACACATGAGTTTTTCTTTTACAAGATGTCTGCGGTGATTAAAACCTGTCCTGACTAATTTTACAGTTTGTTAAAAATCATTTGCATGGTCTGATAGAAAGTCAAGTCACATTCACAATAGAAGGTTGGGGCTCTACAGATTTCAACATTTCCTTTATTCATTGTAAGGTGTCCTTGAATGACAGAAAGGTGCCTATGAAATAATATTATTATTGTTATGTCAACATTTCACTGATCTCATATGAACGGACAACTCACTTTAACCTCATCTTAACATGTTAACATGAGATCTGAATCTGATGCCTTCTCTGGATAAGGACGTCTAATCCATGGGCATCTGCATTTACACCTGATTATAAATAGATGCATCTTGAGTCTGTGATCAGACTCAAGTGTGTGCAGACAACAAATGCACGGTGTCAAGGGACGCAATCCCATAGAGGAGCTTCATTCACTGTGAAATTCCTGCTGCTGGGTGGAGGAGTCCACATCCAGAAGACAACCACATGAAGGCTGGCTGCCTGATCCAAAATATTCTACATGCATTTACACATTAACATGTGTTTTGTCTTACCTAGACAAGATTCACAGCTCCCATGGTAATGCCAGGTAGCCTATAACTGGGGTCTTCAACTCAGTGCATCACCAGCCGTCTTCATGACCTGCATCATGAACACAAATGTTACAGTTAAGAAAAAGTTCCAATGCTGAATTTTCTTTATTTTCATTATTAAATCCAGACAGAAGTGAGTTTATTTCAACAGTTTCACATACATCTAGGAATAGTTTGTGAAAAACAGTCAGCAGTTGGGAGCTTCTTGTACTCTGAGAGTGGACTGTGTTCTTGACTCAGTCAAATCAAAGTCACATCAGACTAAATGAGTTCATCTATCGATTTTGATGTTCATGATCCATTGTGGCAGAAGAAGCCAGATCCACAGTCAAAAAACTACCTCAAGTAGAAGAGCTATTTAAAAATTGTATTTAACCCCAACCCTTTTGTTAAAATCAGCACTGTGTGGGATGGCTCTTTGCAGGGTTTTATATTATTAGAGAGTTAGATCTAATCTGAAAGCTCTGGGTAACTACTAAATATAGTTGATGTTGATGTTGATATAGTGAAGTAAAATGTAACATATTAGTACTAGTAGCTTGCACTGGATGCAACTCCTCTGCTACTACAGACAATACTGTTGGCCTCCAGAATCCTTCTGAGTAATGTCCACACCCACAGTTATAAATAAACCAATTTCAACACCAAAGGGGAAAACTATGTGTTACCATTGGAGAAGCAACAAAACAAAATGATATTAATATTTCTAAGACAAAAATAGCCCCCTCTTCCCTTTCTTCTTGTCCCAACTTGTCTCATCATCATCAAGTCTGTGCAGTGGAAAATATGCAACAAACAGGCCTACGGCAAGGCTCACAATGAGCTCAATGAGACAGTTGTAATGTGTTGTGTCACTGCAAAGGGCAGAGTTGTCACTGATGCACAGCTAAGACTGAATTATTTCTAGTTTTAAGACAATGTGAACTCAGGCTTCAAACATGTCACTGCAGTCTGACTACAGACACACTGCAGGTAGCTGCCACTGCTAAACACTGTCTTTTAAAACAGCATGTTAAAATGAGCTGGGTCACGGCAGGTTTCTGCTTGTGGTAAGGTTTGGTAATGAAGATCAATTACCATTAAATTACTTAAAAATATAAACAGATCTGTCAGATTTTTAAGTTTCCAGATAATTTGCTCAGATTGGAAACATTTTTCTTTCTGTCACGTCAAAGCAGCTTTTATCCTCTGTGCAAACATCAACAGCAGTTGGGCAGTATTCCTAGAAAATGAATGTTGTTGAGCAAACTTTCTAGCCTGGCTCTCGCCAGACCCTTGTAGTTCCGCAAAGCTCCACCAGAGGCGCTACGCTCAGCTTCGCACAAGGGTCTGGACTCGAGGCCAATGCAAACTTCTTCCCCGGAGCAAAAAATAATGAACCAATCAGGATCGCCGGGCGGGACTTTCTGAGGTGTGACGTAGCGCTGAAGCGACTGTTTGAGTCAAACAACAATGGCGGCTCGCAGTGAGTGGCTGAAGTAGCACGTCAACAAGATAACGGACAAGTGGTTTATCCAATCACATACAAGATTTTTTTTACAAGGCCCCGCCTTCTGAAATGAATCGCCTATGGAGCAGTCCCAGAACCTTGTGCGGAGCTCAGCGTAGCTTTGCGGAACTACAAGGGTCTGGCGAGAGTCAGGCTACAAACTTTCCACATAGTGAATGAATTCACACTCTTGACTGTTACTTTTACAGTTTTAAGTTTCCTCTTTACATACCATCAACTTATTTACACTTATTTCTCTAAACCAGAGCTGCCAACATTACTGCTAACAGCGGACAAAGGTAACAGGTTGTGAATGAATGTGAGGATATGGATGTATAGGTGAAATTATTAGTGGGGTATCACAGCACATCAGAGACACCCACAGAGACGACTTTTCATAGATATTTAAGCAATTTCAAATACAAGAGGGAGTGATGTTGTACTGGACATGAGCACAGCTGTGCTTCAGTTGTAGGTAGGCTGCAGGTTTTTATACAGCAGCTCTACGAGTGCCATTTTAGTTACAACAAATTAGATTTATTCATTTATATCATTTATTTGGCTACAGCAACGCAAATAGTTTCACACATTAACTTGCAGTAGATGGCTGCTAGGTAAAATACAGATTTTTATGACCTGACATTGTCATACGAGTGCACCTGGAGGTGTGAACAGGCTTCTTCCCTTCATCCAATAATTGTGGCCAGGAATAACTGAATTCAAATGTTATTTGTGGAAATATATTTGTCTTTGCAAAGTCTGTTACAAGCTAAGACCGATAAAGATCGTTAATGTCTATTTGTCAATCAACAGAGGACCTGTAAAGCAGAGTGATCAACAGAGTCATTATAGTTCAACCTGAGGGAAACATGGATGTCTGTGCCAATTTCCTTATTGCAATCAATCCAGTTTTATTACAATCATCAATCCAGTTTTATTATAATCATAAATCATCACAACCATCATTAGGATGTATCATCTGAGGACCATGAATGTAGTGCTCATGTACCCAACAGATGTGGAGCCTTGCTGGTGGGGCTGGTTGAAAAGTCAGGACATTAGAGTTCATCATTAGTGGGCAATGAATGACAGCACCATACATGGTCTACCATCGAGTACCAAACTACAGTAACATCGCTGTGCCAGTAGCATCTCTTACATTTAAAATGACACCGTTTTTTCATAAAACATGAATCATCCAAATGGCAATTAAATGATCAATAATCTGGTGCAGATACAAAGAATAAGAAAACAAAAGAATAGAAAATGGTTTCAGGGTAAGACATGGCAAACAACAGGACTTTTATGTGTCTCTAATATTTTTCAAGCACATTTCTTCTAAGGAGCAGACTCTGATCAAATGATGATGCCATCAATAAAGATCAATGAGGTTTTAATAAAGGCTTTAGACTACGAGAGAAAGTTTGGATGAGAAAAGTGCATGGCTGTGAGTTTAGACTGGATTTTCTTAGACATCAGTCAAGCCCCTTTGTGATGAGTTATTCAAATGTGTCTGAGTGAAATATGATTTTTTCTGGATTGTGTAGTTTAAGACAGTGTGTTGGGTGTAGGAAGACTCTCATACTGCTAACTTGTGTACTCCACGATGTTCTTATTACAGCGGCTTTGGCTCTTACTAAAACCCATGTGTCTCCCGGTTGCATTGCATTATGTTTTATTGAAGCTGAAGTCAGTGCAGGAACTGGTATGTCTCTGTCTCCTCTACATCAGATTCCTCCCTGTGTGACAGCAGTGAGTGTATGAAGAAGTCCTTGCGCTTTGACTCTGAGAGGCTGACACCAAAACATGACATTTAACACCCATTTTCTCCTGCTTTCCTGTGACCTGTAATGAAAATTTCTAAAACTTATGGTGTCAGCCGAGTTATTCACAACCAGACTGGACCATTGCCTTGCATTCCAAGAGTTTGTAACCTTTTTTTAAATAGTAGCAGCGGTAAAGTTAACAAGTAACACACAGTCCACAGTCTCCTGTAGGATTATTTGAAGTACAGTGCAGTGAGGAGGGCACAGGGAGAAGGGCAAACGTAATCTTGCTCAGAATGCCCAGAAGCCTGAGTTTTACATCCGCAGCCTCTTTCATCTCTTGTATCCGTATGCTCCAAGTCCTTACTTACAGCACGAGGTCGTCTGGTGTCATGACAGACGCCCGGTGCCCAAACAGCAACACAGGCTACACTCGGCCTTCTCTGTCAGCTCTCCATCCCTGTGACACACCCTGCCATCTCTAACATGTGTCTGAAAACCTGCTGCTGGAGCCCCGCTTTGTATCCTTAATACTCCGCTTTTGTGTCTGATTGTGAGCTGTTGTCATTGTTGCTACTTAAAATGAAGCATCAGACTACCGATGACAGGCTAGAAGCCAAAAAATATTATTACTGTAGAATTATCTGGAATAACTTTATTATTTAGTCTATATATTATCAATAATAATATGACAGTGTATCATTAAGTTGCGGAAGACTTCCTGATCAGTTATACATGTATATGACACACGCTGTTTTTGTCCTGTTTTCGACCTTTAAAAAAATGACCACTACTGTTGTATAAAAGGGAGGGTTTTAGTCATTTCTGTTTAATCACAAACGTCTAATGAATGTCAACCACTCAGATATGTGACAGTATAAATAGCTATAGGATAATTCATATGTTCTACATGTATTTTTTTGAGAGGCCATAATCTAAAAACCATTCACTAGTCCACTTTCACATTATTTAATGTTTACAGCAACATTATATACTGTAGTTTTCTGGCAATTAGGATCTACTTTGATTAAAATAAATAAATAAAACAACTACAACACTGATTTCAACATTTACCATTGTCTCCCTCTGTTCTTGTGCACATGGATTATTTACTGTAGGTGTGAGTGGGCTCGCTCAAGAACAGCTACAAAGCTCTCCTGTGCAGCCGTTCAGTCTAACCTTTCTTCATGTAATCTGAAGTGGTATAAAGTTTGAAGTTGTTGCTTTCCTGCCTTCAATCTGCAACCCTCGGGTCGTACAAACTGCAGTTCTTGTTTTGTTGTTGACAGTGTAATCCTTGAAAGTAAAGCTAATTATCTTCAGAAGCATGTCTTCCAAATACCAATTTGTAAGTGTCTCTGCAGCTGGGTGGTGTCTAGAAGGGATACAGGAGATTTCAGGAGGTAATCTCCATTCACACTGTATTCTGAATGGCTGCTGGTGGCTTTGGTTCAGCGTGGATGTGAGGCTGAACAACAGTAATGTGTTTATCTGCCAGGCAAAGGCAGATCGTCAGAGCAGGTGTCAAGGTGTCACAGCTGCCGTCAAGCCCAAAGTGAGCCATGAGTCACAAGCATTCAAATTAAAGTAGAGTAGTCTGATCACATATAACAGGTCTAATTTTTGACTTAGAGTGCTACATGCTGCATTTTTACATCGGTATATTACTAACTCAGAACAGTTTGTTTTTGAGGGCCTCGGTTTATCATTATTATTATTAGAGGCAAATATTCCATATGTAGAGCTGCGGGACAGGTTAAGAGAAATAGAACAGAAAGTAATTCTTGATTAAGTCTGGGTTGTGGGGCACCGTATAGCTCAGTCGGTTGAGCAGGCGCCCCATATGTATACAGTCTTTGCTGCAGCCAGCCCCGGTTCGAATCCTGCATCGAGTGGCCCTTTGCTGCATGTCATTCGATGTCATTGCCTCTCCATTTCCTCTCTCTCTCAACTATACTATCAAATAAAGGCAAAAAGTATATATACTTTAAAAAGAAATGTGTTCTTTAGGAAAGTAACACGTCTTAGCTCTGCTCTGAATATCTATTGTATATGGTGAAATGCACAATACGGACATGTCAATCCACTCTCTGTGCTAACTGCAGAGCGAAGGGTTGAAGAACTGTTTTCATAGTTCTGATGTCAGCTACATACTACATACATACACTGCTGGTTCTGTGGGATAAAGTAAAGGAGGGACGTATGCATCATGCAGGGTTGAACAACCAAAGCACACTTGAGTAGTATTGAAGGATTTTTTTTCTGCACTCTTTTTGGAAATACTATACTAACAAGTACTAACAACTATTGTCTTTGAAGTACATTACCTTTGAGAATCAATGCATGATTCCCTGATGTTTTCACCAATTAAGGCTGCAATTATTTGACCACATATCAACATGTGTACAATCCAAAAAATCAAAGTCCAGCAATAATTCAAAAATACCATCTTCATTCTTGAGAATTGCTTCCTGGACACAAATGAGTGGCAGTGTTCACATTTGCAGGTTAAATCTCCCTACCGGTCTTGATAAACCAGTGTCACATAGACTTCATAGATTGAAACTGATGGATTTATCATCATTGATTCATATTTTATTGGTGAGGCACATGTTTTAATAATCTGGTATTTCTAGCTGGCAAATGATTAATAGTCAAGTAATTAATAAGACCAGTGAAAATGTTGACACATCATTAACAATGTCAGCTACTGTTTTTTACTTTTGATAAACAAACAGCAAAAATCAGAAAAACAGTAAGTAGGTTGATGTCCGGAGACCAAATGTTACATTGCTTTAGTGTTTGGTGAAATAAAGGACAACAAAGACAACTCTTTCTCCAAGATGAATAAAGGGGGTAATTCTGAAACTGAGCTGAAACCACAACACAAATATCTACGATCTTTTGTAACAATACTGGAAGATTGAACCACGACCTCCACAATCAGGACTGGATCCAATCACAGTCTGTGGTAAAGGCTCAGCTAGTTTCATTAGCTCAAGATAGATAATAACCCTCAGACCCCATGGGAACATTTGGGAAATAGGCCTACTATCACCACATGAGTGACTATTTGCTAATCATTTCCTAATTACCTCCTACAGTACCACTTCCTGGGGAATTATTTTAGGTAAACCTATTTTAAAAGGATGTCATACTGTATGTTGTTGTGACTTCAGCAGTCAGGGTCGTGCTCTATCTGTTTTCTGCTGTGGGTAAAAAGCAGTGGTCCAGTCTTAACAGTTTAGCTGGAAAAGCCAAATTGTCCCATGTGGCCGACTCCATCCTCACGTTGTGTGGTATATCTATGACAGAATTTTCAACGTTACAAAGAAATCACAAAATCATTTGTTGACTTTTCTCAGTTGTAAACAGAGAAAGACAAGCAGAGGACCCTGATACTCATTGTCTATTTAACACACGAAGCTTGAAGCCAATCAAACTGAACTGATGACTTCTGACCTTGATAAAAGGGACGCTGAACCCCTAAGGTCTCATAAGCTTTGTGTTGATGGGTCAGAGAGAGAGTTAGCTTAGCATATAATTAATGTTTAATAACCCCTGGTTGTTTGTCAACACTTTTCCCACTGTCTTTTTCCATGCCTTATAATCTTCAGAGTGCCTGCAGGCACAGCATTCACTGATAACATCTTAAGCCTCTTGTTCCAATACCCTGGCCTGGCAGTAACAACACTGGCCAGTCACTCATTTACAAGCAAAGATAAATGCACAGTCCTTAATCTGTCTCCAGTTAGGTCTCCAGCAACACAGCACAGGCCAGGCCCACGTCTTTAACTCCTCCTCAGGCTTAGCTGCTCCATCAGCCCTGCTGCTGTCATGTAGGCAGCCTCCGCTCTCACCTCTATCACCTGCCACACAGGTACACAGCGATAAGCACACACACAGCCACAGGAAGGTCTCGCAGTAATTAGCATTAATGTAAAGGGACATTTTACAGCTTTTGTGCTGTAAGTCTGAAGATCCGAGTGCATTGTGTCTTCTAGCTTCTGGATGAGCAGCGTTTAAACTATTTGACATAAAGGGCCAAACGAATTAGCTGATAAATATGTTGTGGATGATGGAGAAAAAGCCTGATATTTCTTTTACTGTTACATAATATTTTGATGGTTGATTAGTAAATCAAAAAAAATTCAGACAGCTGAGACTATGAAAAAGCTCAGCCAGTGTAGCATGAGTGGAGCATTAGTGGGGTTTCAATGGTAATGTTGTTGTTGTCGTCAGCGACCAACCTGCTCCACCACCTGAACCACAGCTATGTAGATAATACTTCTACTTGTAGTTTCTTCCACTACTACATTTGAAATAATCTCCACCACTGATAGTGGGCATGTGTAATCCGGTGTAAACAGGAAGTTGATTATTCACAGAAAGTACAAATAAGGGACAGCAAAGAGATGTAGCGTTGAAATGCAGAATTTTACTGCACAACAGCTGGTAGCACAAACAACAAGGTGAAAGTGATTGGTGTTTATTGTGGGTGTCAACCTCATCTTTTCCAAAGGTCTGTTGTTGTTGCTGTCCACGATACGGTGCAACCCTGAAGATTTCAAATAAAAACGAGTCAATGGTGTTTCCAGATATCTCAGATTCAATATATGAAAACTCTGTAATAATGTGGATGACAGGTATAAGCACATACAACATGATGCATTTTAAGTCATATGCAATTACTAAAAAAAAGAGAATGTGTTACTAAACTCCACAGATCAGCTCCAGCTCCACAAAGAAGGCACATACTGAAGTATTCCTTTTAGGTTGTGCTGGAAATTGTACTTTTTTTTTTAATTTGCAGGAATGAGCAGGGTTATGGTTGGTTTATCAGTCACTCTGTTCGGTGTCTGTGTCTCATTAGAAACCAAATTTGTCACAGAATTTCCTGGTGCTGAATTGTTCCCGAGTTTGGATTGTTAATATTTCTGTTTCAGTCACTCCTGAGCTCAGGCAATTTAAACTGCCAGGCAAGCACAACAAAATCACTGTCAGTGCCATATAATTACTGAGGAAGAAAGAAAGAAATAATTAAATGTGAGTCACTTACACAAGCTCATTAAAGCTTATACTATCCAGTCTATTTTCCTTTTGGTTTGAATGAGACAAAAGGAGAACAATATCCCATTAAAGGCTGTTTCCACATTCTATTCATTTGAATTGGTAGTGGAGTGTCAGTGTTTTTCTGTGGATTAAAGTCTGATAGCACTCACAGGAAGAATGATTCCCCCGTTTGAAGACTTGTGAATACGCGCAAAGGAAAAGACGGACGACGCGAGGCAGAGAAGAACAGGCAGAAAGAGAGACTGAAAGAGAGCAGACGAGTGGGAAACATAATGGAAGAATGCTTCTAATGCACTGTCTGTAGAGGGTGAATTAGGAGGCAAATAGTGTGATTATTGTGTGATGTGGTGGTGGTAGTGGCGGTGATGGTGGGATCTTGCCAGCCCCAGGATGCAGATAGAAACCACCAGGGGTACAGGAGGGGAGCAGGCAATTGTGATTTATGGGTAGCAGCAGGCTGATAAGGCAGCTCCCTTCATTTAACGCCTTATCGGCTACGTTAAAGAAAGGCCACAATTTGCAGCATTCTTAAAAGCCCCAGATGTGACTAATCTCTGCAACCTTCCAGACAATCTGTCTCAGGACAAACTATAGATCACTCACTTGTCTTACTGATCTCAGCCCAAGAGGAAAATGGAAGAGGAAAAAATGTTTGCTCGTGTGTTTTCAACATAGCAGAGGAAAAATAACAACACCTAAAATATAAAAGTTACGACTTAAATTTCTGGAGTGAATGAAAAATCCTGTGATGGTGGCATTTCAAACAAGGTTGCGTACAACAAACTATGTTTATTTGCCTGTGATTCATGACAGAAAGTACATTTTGACACAAATGCAACGCCACCCACGAGCCAAAATGTTCATACAGAACATTCCTGCAAAATGTTCAAAGACGACATGTTTCATTTGTTTTTCCCAGTGGCAACCAATTCCACAATACATTATCCAGAACTGAAGCGTGCATTCTGTGACAACTTCACAGCCATCACATCACAGTCAAAGGCCATGAGAGGATGAAATGTGCTTAGAACGGGCTGGACTCCATGGATACTAATTGAAATTCCTGACCCTGTAACAAAGGGTCTTTTGAAACCGTTCTTAATGGCACTGACTCTGGTGATTCATCCGAGATACAGTATGTACAGGGTTTGCCTCTTTGTAAGGTTTAACAGAGATAGGATTTAGGCTTTACATGAGCTGCTAAACAGATGAAACCCAACCTCTGCCCTTCTAACACTGCAGACTTTACAGGGGCTATTTGGAAGTTTTGCAATAGCAACAAAGCCAATGTTAGCATTAACAGCTCATACCAGTCCTAACAATACAAGGGGTCATAATATGAACCCAGAGCAGCGCTACGTCTTCAGACGGCTGGATGCTACAGTGACTCAGTATATGAAAATAAGATGAGCCAACCGTGCTGGGGCTAGTTAGTTAGCATGCTAACCTCAGTAGAAGAATAGAAATAGAAGAAATACAAGAAGTTCATGGTTGCCACTGAGCATTTCTTCTAGACTTGTAAGTAAACAGCCATCGATGCTAACGTTAGCTATGTAGCAAGTGCAAAAGTTTATAAAACACTTTTATCAGTCAAATACAAATCACTCGCACCCATAGTCTACAGAATATCAACCCTCTACCTCAATAAAAAGGAATGTAGTTATGTTATAATTAGGCCTACTGTCTTTTACATGATCACATCCATTTATTCAGGGCTCTCGCATTTCAATCAGTTCACACGCTCGCACACTACACATTACATCTCACGATGAGAAGTGATAAAACTCGCCGCACATTAATTCGTAATCTATGAATGGATGATGCGAAGGCAGATTGCTCCGTTTAGTCCATCCATACAGCTGGCTTGAATCAGTTTAGCTACCTATCAGCCAATCGGAAAATAGTATTTCTTGTTGCAGAGTAAAGTCTGGGTTTCCAGCACTGCAAGCACGCGTTGTATGAATGCGCATGAATGCTCGAAAACATTTAATAACCTGGGTCGGGTCTGACCATGGGCTTCTTCTTCTTTTTTTTCTTTCGGTCCGGCCGATAACCTACTGCTCGTGAGTCCGGCCGCATCAGGTCCATGGAAAAGTTTATTTAGCCAATGTCAGTAATTCAATTCAAAAAGTCAAACTAATAGGCTACATTATATATTCTAGATCCATTATACACAAAATGAAACATTTCATATCTTTATTTATCTAATTTCTTTTAATTGTAATGATTATAGCTTACATTTGATGAAGACCTAAAATTTGGTATCTCAAAAAAAATTTATATTACAAAAAAAGCATTTTTAATATGGAAATACTGCATATGCACTCAATAGCTACTTGGTTGGCGTGATTTGACTGCCTGCCCCCGCATCCACAGAGGATCAACTCCCTTTCTCTGAATGTCCCAACAGATCTGTAAGTGCAGAGAAGTCCAGTTTACAGCACTGTTGTGAGTCACAGTAGGCACAGCACATGGTAATGGTAAATGGTCTGTATTTTATATAGCGCTCTGAAATGATACCCAAAGCGCTTTACCGTACATACATCACATTCACACACACATTCACACACTGATGGCGGAAGCTGCCATGCAAGGCTCCAACCACGACCCATCAGGAGCAAGGTGGGTAAGGAAACACTTTTTGTGCATGTTGTAATATCACATTCACACTGTGCAAAGGAGGCTGAAGCTGCCACTGTTGTCAAAGTCCTGCTCCCTCCATCCCTCCTACTGTATGTAGCTCTTTATTTACTCCAGCCTTCGTTTGGTTTGGCTGACATAATTACATTTCCTACAATTTGGTAAAATTAATTAGTGATAAAATAAAAAATAATTTCCAAAGGGAACAGGATTCTTGTTGCCACTTTTATGTAAGAGTGCACAAGAGAAGAAAACAAACTTCGCCTGAGTGAATTATAAATATTCTTATTTAAGTCACCACAGACACATGCATTATGATTAAATTTCACTTGTAGACACACGCACACCAAAACACACACACTCACACACACACTGTGTCAGTTGTCTCAGCACTGTTCTGCCAATAAAATGAAACTTGACATAGCAGTGTCGCTGATCAATACTAATCACAGAAATAATTACTCACCGAAGCTTAGGTATGCCATTGATTTTTAAGGCGGTTGTTTGCATTAGTGTCATATCTGATCTTAATAATCTTAAAGGGTTTTTTTTTTTTCTTGAAGTTTAAGGTCCTCAGTCGTGTTGTGTAAAATGTATGAATGTCATTACAAGGTCTAATCAATGTGTACTGATGTATTGAGGACTGAGCACCAGTTGGATGTTTCATGTGCAGGGGCCTGCATGGTTATTTAATATATAACAACAGTACAGAGCATCAACAAACAATGTCATCTAGAAGGAAAAAATGAATTTATACAAGGGGGCAGTTTAATATTGATCAGTTCAGCCAGTGTGTCAGATAAACAATAGTGCATTTTCCCACACAGCCTTAAATTAACTGGACAATGCTGCTACAATACCAGCCAATGGAGATTTCACACAATGGCTTGCATACTGATAACCAGTAAGTTTTTCCACTCCACTTACTCACAAATCAAATTGTGATACGCTCTCAGGCTCTTCCCTCAGATGACTTCTGCTAATAGTTATGTGCAAACAGCTAAACGGAAGCAGAGCTGTGTTCATCTTCAGGTCAATCATCTGCGACGTGACATCGCCTGGTAATCCCTGCTGCTCCACCATTCCCCTCTGTGGTTAGCACGAGTAGCTACAATCCTCCAAATGTAAGCAATATTTGACTTTAAAGCGCTCCTCTTTCTTTAAATTAAGTGCATATATTTATTTTTCACATGCCTCACTGTGTCCTACAAGTGTAATTAGTCTTGGATACTCAGCAGTTGATTTTTCCCCCCCTCCATTCTTAAGTATTCATGAAAGCCAGTGATCTGACAAATGGAATTTTTCAGCACGGTAGCATCTTGCATCTCAGACCTTATTCCAACAGATAATCCTGTTTAAATATCCAGCCTAGTTTACACAGCCCAGGTAGGAAAGAGATCAGCCAGTGCATTTGAATGCTTATAAATGCATACTTATGCATGTCAGAGCCCCTGCCCTCTCACATACCCACATATACCCAGGAAATGCTAAATATCAAACAATAGAGCATACAGCTGTGTGTGATCGTTTCTCAATAAAGGGTTCACGCTTTTATTTTCTGTTGTGTTCAGGGCCCAGCGGTCACCTGACCTCCATGCCTGTGTAATGTGAAATGTTCTACCAACTAACAGTATCCTCCCTCCCCCCTCCCCCCCGGGCTGCTGCAGCCTTGACTTTGCCGTGCTGGGCTATTCTAAGCTCGCCAGGCTAATTCATCACTCCTCTAACACCAAGGTCAGTTACATAATGAGGTGGTCAGCATGATAAAGGCTGGAAGCCGTGATTGTATCACAGGCAAAAGGTCCACTGATGACCGGCCTTACAGTTTTCGCGTTTACCCTCCAACCTCTGCGACTTAACTTAACATGACCCACCGCCGCTGTCACTGTTAATGTTCACCACATCCAGCGCACCGCCCACCGCAGCACTGGCAGCTTGCGCATTGTTTATTCTCCCCTCTTTGTTGTCAGAGGGTCCGCTGGGAAATATCCTACAAGTGATTTGGCATTTGACAGGGTTTGTATGATGTGGGAGGAATGGAGGGGGGTGAGACGGCGCGGTGTGTTGGGAGTCACCTATTTGCTCGGGAGGCAGGGCCTTTTGGTCTGTTGGTCCACGCCGTGTGCGCCCCATCCACTCAGTCTCCTGCCCCCTCCTCTGTCTCTGTCTCCCTGTGTTTCCCCACCGCTCCAGCCCGCCTGCACGCCTGACAGACAGACAGATGCTATCTGCCGTGCATCTCCAGCTCTGGGCCTCTATCACTCTCCACAAACAGCCCATTGCTTGCACACAGGCTGCAAATTTCGTCTGCCTCTCTCCCTTTAGATAAGGGGCAATATCAGTGACAGAACATATTTTATGTATGAAATGTAGCTCACAACAAGCAGTCAAGCATTAGGTTTGTTTAAATAGCTGATCCTTATCACTATTCTTTCAACACAGAGTTTTGACATTGTTCTCTGTTTATTTTTCTTTGCACACAATTCTTTTTTTCTTATGCTATCGAGGACCACAATTGGCTTTTAGAGAGGCTCCTGTCCGGGGGTTGAATCCATTGCTATTTTAATTATAGCCGCTCAGTACAGCAAGACAGACTGCGTGTGGAATATTTCCTGCCCGGCCGCAGATGTAGTTCTTCCTCCTAAACCCATCCAGTCAACATTCCAGCGGATTATTTGCCAGGGATTTCTCTTGTCAAAGAAGCGACACTTTTCCCCCTACTGTTGGCTGTTGTTAGCATCAGATATTGGATGATTTCCATTTAGTGCTTAGGTTATGCTTGTCAGTTTGTGCCCAGCATTTTTGTAATGATGGAAATAAGATCTCACATATGCCATGAGTCTAGCTGACATAATAGTTTGGTTTGTGTATATGTGTGCGTATGCGCCTGTGTATGTTTGAGAGAGATGGTGGAGGTATCAGGGACAACAAAATGTATTTTATGGGAGATGTCACTTATAATATTTATGTAGTTTTTTACTTAACTATATATATTTATATTTTTTTCATGCAGAGTAAAGCTTTATTTATATCAAAAACATTCCATTATGATTGAATTATGTCTTGTTGCAATAAAAAACAATATCATTTACTGTATGTACAATAATTAGATGTGTTTTATTATTACTATTATTATCATTTTTATGTAATATAATCCACGCCTTGTTTTGGCTTAAGAAGCCCTGTTGGGTTTGTCCCCAATAACTCCCCCTCCCAAAAAAAAAAAAACTGAAGCCCTCACCCCCACGGCACACACACACGCAGAAGGGGTGGGAAGCATGCAGGTCATTACCATAACAAGCTGGCGTGTTTCTGAAGATACACTTGTTCAGAATAGACAGGGGCAAGAGGGGGTAGGCCGGGGTGGCAACACAGGCCCAGTTTATTTCAATAACAACAGCCAGACACAAGGCCTATCTAGTCCGACTTTGAATGAAACACTTGGGCTCTGATGGAGCGATAAGACACAGATGCTAAAAAGGAGGACTGCTGAAACGGCCTCTTGACCCTCGCTTTGCTTTTATCATCCACAACATTGGGCACAGTAAACACACTATACAGTTTGATGAACACTGTTAAACTTGACCTTTTTTTTTGCATGTCCTCTTTTTTTTTTTTTGATTTGTACTCATTTATTTAGGAAATGAGGATTAATACATTACAACGGGAGAGAAAACAGAAAAGACGGCATCCTCTCTACCAATTTACTCTTGTGTAAACCTGAAATGTTAATTACAGGGAGATCATTTTCACATGAATGGCTCTGTGTTTACTGTGGGGCAACTGATCTATCCCTGGGGAGGACGATGTCAAGTGCTTTACACATAAACATATGTGATCCTTTATTTTATTTTTATTTTTTTTACACAGGTAATCCTCCAGGTTAAATCTGCACTAAACTCAACAGTGAGAAAGAGCCAGTGCCTTATTATTTGCACAGATAGAGCACACGCTTAGATTCAGAAGGAGATGTCCTAAATCTCAGCTTGATTTCCTATGTTAACCGTGGCTTAGCTGTGGCTGGGGCTGGATGCAGGAGAGCCTGTTGAGAGTTAGTGGAGTAGTTGTAAATATGTGGTAACACTTTCAGTGGTAATCCTCCTGCACAAAGAATTGCCAGAGATTATGGACCGGTTGTCTGACAGAGAGAATCCTCCGGCACAATCAAATTCCTATGGCTGCTAAGATTTGTAGAGGGCACAATGCTGCACTGCTCGGCTCGCCAGTAATGTGAGGGCAAGCTGCTCCCTAGATGGAGAGCTAAGAAGCAAATATAGCATGAAGTGCATATTAAGTAAACAGAGGGTGGTTAAAAATATAGCGTCGTAGCTGAGAAGGATAGCAGGAGAACCGTGGTTGACTTCTCTTCTTTTTTTTCTTTTTTTTTAAGAAAAGATGGGTCCACTAGCTGGAGTACACTTCACCAGGACAGTTTGACCTGTGCCTGTCCTCTCCTGTTGATCCCCCCCCCCTACTCCCCGACCCTCTGTGCTGACCCGATCTGAGGAGACGTGAGAACCGCAGCCTCCTCCCCCTCCACCACCGCCACCTCCTCCTACGAGCACTACACAATCGCCCTCGCTGACACATTTTGAGTGGGGTTTAAGGAAGTGAAGTGAAGAGAGAGTGTGAGGGAGCGAGAAACCCCACCACAGCCCCATAGCCCCGAGGATGAATAGACTATAGAAGCCGTTTCATTTCAAAATCGGCCTCTGCACTTGGCTGAACCTACAATAAAAGTTGATAATTGAGAAGTGAAAGAGAAGGATCAATATGACTGTGAAAAAAATGGAGGCTTGGGCTTATGTTTAATGCAGTTTAACTGATATTTAATATTTTCTGCTTTCTCTCTCTTCTTCTTCTTTTGTCCACATTAAAATACTTCAAAAAGAATTCTAATAAAGTGGAAATTAAAAGGAGCGTAGATTGGGGTTGGAAAGAGAGGCCTCTAATCCCGCTATCTCTTAATAATTCAAAGTCTCTTTTATTTTCTGAATAAAAAGCGGAATTAATCTGGCACTGTGAAGCTGTCCTCTCTTCTCACTGTTTAAATAAATCCCCGTTCGTACATTAGACGCGAGGAGGCCGGCTCTGGCTCCTCGCCAAGCTCTGTGTCAATTCCCTCCTGCCTCCTTCCTTTCTCTCCCAGCCCCTCTTTATTCCCTTTCTTTTGCTTTCTGCCAGGGAGGGACCTATGAGAGAAGCCATGCCACCAGAGAGCTGCTATCTCCAGAACCTGCTCAGCACACAGGCCTATCACAGGCAGCTAAGACCACTTAGCTCAGGCCGCCAAAAGGCACCCTTATGAAACTTTACCCAGATATTAGGGCACTGTGAAGCCAAACGATATATTACAAAGGCATTGTGTAAGGGGGTGACCATTTATAATATTTATATAAGGCTGCCCCAGCTGTCGGAAGAGTTACTATTTTAGCGTTTGGTAGAAATAGGGAGGTGGGCATTTTATCGTGTGGCCTACGCAACACACGCAATTTTTATTGTGCTAATAACAAACACAGATGCACAGTTAATTCTAATAATGAATTCTATCATTATGTGTTTTGTCTCATTGAAGATTTAGCCAGTGTCTCAATACAAGAGACAATTTCAACAATAAGTCCACTCCACAAATGGACGGCTAAGTCGCACAGCTTTTCACAAGACAAAAGACAAGCCTTTGAAAACTGACACCATGAAATAAAAGGAGCTTAGGCTCCAAGAGCAAAACTGAGTAAACTGAGTAGACAGAGGAGTGGGGATATAGGAACAGGCCCGAGCATGAGCTCAAGGGCCTGCGGGGTCCTTGATTAGCACTGCCCTCTCTATCAGTTCACAGACTGGCTGTCTTCAGAAGCCCCTCGGCAGCAGGTCTCCCCTCTGTGTCTGTGAACTCTTCCTCTGGTGCTGCTGTGGGGTAGGAAGCTGCTATAGTCAACACGCCGGCGCTCTCTGCATCCCAATGATGCATCTGTAGAGATGAGCGCCGACGCTGTCCTTGCTCTGATAGACGCCTTTTGTGGCACTCTAGAATCTAAGATCCTCAGCTCGATCCTGGATCAGCCTTCGCTCTCTCCTCTGTGGTCAGAGATTTATGGCATCGCTTTCCCCTCCTTCTCTCTTCATCTGCGTACGCTCTGGCTCAAACTGCCCACACTTGCAATTGTAACGATACTTTCCTCAGAGACTCCGGCTGAATGACAAACAATAGCTTTAGATTCTTCATATTTTCTTCTGCGACTATTCATCCAGCGAGACGCTGTGTTTGAAAAGCACGGCAATGTCATCCAATTGGCTGTTTATGATTTGACAATGCGCTGGAAAATATCAGTATCTTCTCAAGGTGAAGCCTTGGACTTGTGCACGCTATAACCAATACACACATCTCATTATGTGTGTTGAAAACACCTTGATTTTGTGAGGCTGTTGGAAATGAGATTGACATGCTCGGTCTCGGGCCAAGTCTTTCTAAAACCCAGCACGATTCCTTTTTTTTTTCACTGCTATATTGCTCCGTGCAGAAATCTCTACTTTATATGTTATCAAATGATAAAAAAATATCAAGAGAAGTAGGAAATAGAGGAGGCCCAGAGGGAAAGTGTAAAGGTGTGTCTTAAGTTCCCCGAGGGCAACAAAAAGTCATTTTCACTGAGGTGTGTGCTATTTTTATTTATACACCTCCTTCGCTCTGTTTCTTCATACATACTGTTTGTGGGGCTATCATTATACCAGACAGAAAGGTGGGGGTAAAAACCATTTGCATTAGCATCACTGTCTGACTCCAGGCACTAAGCAATGATACTTTATTCCATACCATTCAGAGGGCCATTATCAGTCTACCCCCTCTGTCCCCTCTTCCAGCAGGGAGCTCACACATACACACACACACACATGCACACGCAATTACACGACGCGCCGCACACACTATTCCCATCCAGCAATATCATGGATAGCATCTCGTGCAACACTGGCACAGAGGTACAGGACGGGCGAGGGAAGTGGAGGGGAGGGACATTTCCGGAGGGGGGTCCTGGCATGTAATTGTCCTGGTGAGCACTCAATAGCACCTTAAACCAAGCAGGCAATCTACAAAGCTGTGCAGTGAAGGAGGGAAAGGCCCTGTGGCTATGGGAACCCTAATAGGAACTTCTTTCTCACAGAGATAAATGGAGAAAGTTCCTTTTATTTATCGGTAGCTGCTGTTTGGGACTGGGGCTATCAAAGCACAGCAGTGCTATTTATCCCTCCAAAAAGGATTCGTCCGACACAAGGCTGAGGGCGAAAGAGGGAAAGAGAAGGCTAAGGAGGGGGGCGACCACTGGAAATTGGCAGAAACAGAAGGTCAAACTGTTTATCTTTCTACTCCCATATCTCTTCCTCTCCTTCATTCTTCAGCAACTGTCCTCTCTCAGTTTACCTGTTGTGGCAAGATACACAGCCTCTTTTGGTAGCTGTTGCTGTATGGAAAGCTGCTGGATTTATGTCCACAGAAGCTGAGATCAAACCGACGGGGTTATTCTAATATGATGCAGTTGAGGTGACTAAATAATTAGTTTTCATACACTCTTAAAAGCTGTAGTTACAGAGAAATTTCTAAAATAGAAATGGATTGGAAGTGAACAAAAAAAAACATAACCTCCATCCATATCAGGTTAATTGCTTTGCCTTGACAGTGACTTTAACATGCTAATGCATATGTTAGCTTATCAAGGAAAAACGCCCAGGCAGGAAGAAGGGCCCTCAACCGTTTCTCACCTAATTCATTAAAACAAAAGTGAGTGAAATATCACACGCTCAAGTGCTTGTCCCCTCTGTGTCCTGAGCATCACATAGAGAACAGCTCCGCCGTGATAAAGCATTTATTCTGCCATGGATGAATGAGTGTTGTTAAATACGGCGCTGTCTACATGTCAACTGTCATGACCCTGCACACATATATTTGTGGAGTGCATAAGTCGCAAGAGGCAGTGAGAAAAAGAGGGGGGAATGATGTGGATTCATGTTTGTTTGTTTTTCACAGCCAGTGTTCAGTGGCAAAACATTTTTTCACAGCTAAATGAACACTTCTATTCTATTTCAATGAGATCTTTTTACAACAAAAATGCCAGTGTCATAGTGAAAGCTAATGACTCATTTGAATACGTCTTTATATCCGGATAACACGATGTTTGGCATTGACTTCCAAAACAGTGAGTGACTCATATACATTTTCTGATGAGCTCCCTCTGTGGTCGGTGTTTAGTCAAAGCTGCATTATCAATATTATAACGTATCAAGACAACACTCAGTGTGATGAACCCCCAGAGAATATATAGTTCCTTTCAATCTATTTAGCACTAAAGCATCTTTTAGTGTTTTGGTTCAGTGTCACAGCTCTCAGCAGCAAGCGGCTGTTCCCAGCAAATACAGCTGTGATAAACCCACTGCCCTCTACTTGGCCAGAATCAACCAGCAGACAGACACAGCTAACCAATACTTGTAAAGACAGTGGAGTATTTAGCAACTGCAAAGCCAGGAATACTTCTCAAAGACTGGTGGAGCCCAAAGCAGAGCTAAGAGGAGAATAAATACTGAATATATAAGCACTGACAGAAACAAGACTCCAAATGCAAATACTGCTAATACTGGTCTGTGTGTAAATAGACTAACATTTTCACTGACATAATATGTCAACATTATTTCTGAAGCTCATCTTTCTAAATGTATCTATTATTGAAAATTATAAACAATATCAAACAAGTCATTTGTTAGCATAAAAAACCTACAATTTCCTGGAAATGTCTCAGCAGTATACATGGCAGTGTATACATGGCAACATAGGTTATATGTCCCTGTAATGATTTTTCTCCCGTCTCAGTGATATCCCTCCAGTCTCTTTAAACTGTTAGCTAATCTCTGGTTCCAGACCATCCTGTCCATCCTCATTCTTCCAGCTCACCACTCAAACGGCCACGTCCTGTCAAGTTGGTTAAGTCTAACCTGCAACGAACCTGGGCTTCTGGGTAATGGTATTTGTTGAAAGCCAATAAGAAAAGCAAAAATGTTAAATAATCACTGTACAAATATTATTTTGAAGTAGATTTTTTTTTAAATTTATGCAACAGAATCTGCGCAGTTTCACTTTGTGAAACATTTTATAAATGTGTAGCTAGGGTTAGGGTTGAAAGTACATTTTCTAGATGAATGTAGAAATAAAATTGAGTATTAGAAACATTTGTAAAGCAGAGAATATTAAAAGATATGTAAAACACATTCGGCAAAAGCGTGTGTTCCAGTTCTGCCAACCCCATACAGGACCGACCTTATGACAGTGATGGATCATCAAACCAATCTGAAATTAATGTCATCACTTCCTGGCTCATTTGCGTCAGTCTCATCTACAGTAGGTGTCCTGGCAAAAGGAGCTCAGTGGACGGCTATCTTTGAAGCCGAGCGTGGTTTAGGAGGTGAAGGAGGACTGGGCAAACCACACACTAGTGATGAATGACTTCACTGATCCATTACTGTCTATTTTAGTCCCGTAATCCAAGTGGGAATGCCCACATCAAAGCCTGGCTCCTTCCTAAGAGGAATTCCCCTCATACTTGGACATGCAAATGAGTAGGGCCTCCTCCAGGCCCCCACACCTGATTGAGGCGTGCAACGCCATTGCCAACTACGTGCCATGGGAATTACATACCAAGGGATGGCATCCAATTGGACCAAACTCTCCCTAAGCAATTTGCTTTGGCTTTATTCACTGGCATAGTCAGGCATGGCAGCACTTCCTTTATTTCACGGCCATGCCGCAAGATTTCTGGCTGGACCCTGCTTGGAAGCCATATTATGGCTGAGAAAGGAGGAAAAGAGGGATTTGGTTTTTACAAAAGAATAGAGCATGGATCTGTGTCAGTGTCTCTGCTCATTCAGGTTTTGGGGATGTTTTCACTTGTTGCCTGAGATTATGATGAGATGTTCATGATTCTCTTCCTGTTCCTGATCCTATTTGAACAAAACAATTGTGGCTGCTCTGAGTTTGCGCTGCCAAACAAGTTTTCACTCTCCATGAACAAAGGATCACATGCATGTAAATATTGTAAAGCTACGACTACACTGCTAATTAATTCTTTCAATTCAGTGCTTAGATCTATGGTGCTAAAGTCCAAAATGTGTCTTTAAACTGCATCTGGCTCGGCTAGATACAGAAGATGGAAGAATCTAAATGTAGTGACAAATTAAAAATATAAAAATGGATACAAACAGACTATGTTTTAGGGAATTTTGCTGTCCCATAAAGCGCCTGTGATTTTCTGCTGTGCTCCAGACAAGTCAAAAAAGAAGGAGGTCATCCAGCTCCCTGGACACCCCAGCCAATGAAATGGCGAGGGAACAAGGGAAGAATAAAAGATATTTCAGTGAGCAATCCTATGCGGGAAAAGGGAATTTATGTACATGTAGATGAGAAGGAGGAAAACGGGTCACTGGCTGCAGTGGACCATCTTTTTGAAGAAGAAACCAGGCTGAGGGAACAGGAGCCCAGCACACATTTAATTTCTGCTCAGCCATGCATTGAGAAGCCAGAACAGCAGCCGGCTGCTCTCACTGTGACCACAGTCGAAGACCTGGGGTCTCTTCACATCGGTGTCTCAAAGTGGGGTTTTCCTTCCCTTGTAGATAATGAGATAGCAAATGGACGAGTGCCACAGCCCTTTTCTTGAAGAGCTCCTATATGTGGCTCAGACACCTCTGTGAGTTCACGCTTTAGCAGGGCTCGCACGCCCCCACCATAATTAATTTGTCTTAATTGCCCTGCTGCTCTGGTCGCTGTCCCAACATTATTTCTGCACTCTCTGCAGATTTAACGTTTCAAAAAAATCTCTCAGATCGGTCGACAGGGGGGCTGGAGGAACAGTCAGCCTTTTGTGTCCTGAACAAAGTAGACAAAACAACCACAACATGGGCCTTTGTGTTGTCATTACGGGAATAACCTTTATTACTTTTAGAAAAGAATAGACACCGCCATCCAATTAATATTAACGCATTTAATATTTCATGTGTTAAACCGTTTCTGTTACAGTTAATGTTCAATGTTGCTTTCAGCATTGCTTAGAAACAAAGGGATGCTGCTTAAAAGTGATTATAAAAATGATTTACTTTGTTGTTTATATGTTGGGGTCTGTCAGTGCAGACTGTTGACTAAAGAATCATTCAAATCTCAGATTTGACAGTAAAACAGACCGCAAGGTAAAAGTCCAGAATTCAAAATGTTACTTTAGTCAGAGGATTGTCTTGCTTTTTTTTTTTTTTTTTTATTCCAGCCAAGGCAATTTCATAATTTGGCAATATCATAGCAAATCACAACATTTTCTTATTCCTTGGTTGGAAGGGAGCAGGGAGAAGACACATCTCAGTCCTATGAAAACCATGTATCTCCAACATAAGAACTTTAGGTGAGCTAAGTAAACAAACAAGTTTTATTACTCAGAAATTTCAATGTGTGTTTTTTTTTTCCGGTATCAAATAACTCAAAACAGAAGCACTACTCCCAATGCATGCAATAATTCAACATTATGATGATTATAATTATCAATGAATTAATTTAATTCTAATCTAAAGTAATTTAGTGTTTTAGTTGGAGCTGCAAAAACATTTGAAAACACTAAGTGGTTGAATTTACAGCAGTGTGTGATATGATATATATGTGATATTATGTGAAACTGCAGTACGTGGTTGAGACAGGAAGTGGAAGAAAAAAGAAAAGTAGTAGCACTTGAATAAATGTTATGTGCTTACAATGGATTAATGTTGAATTCTTCATAAAGTTCACTTCATTGTATTATATTTTACCGCAGACAGAAAACTCAGCTATCTCAAAACCAAAACTGTGGCTGGATGGATAAACATCGCTTTAATATAGCTGTTTTATTGAAACAGCCTTTTAAACAGAAGTTGTGACTTGAGATTGTTCTCCAGTGAGAGCTCAACCTCCACACCTTCCTCTTTGGCAAAATGCCCTTCTTTCCTCCACCAGGATCCCCCCACCCAGAGAGCTCTGTCTGGCAGATTTGTGCCTTTCTTGTGCTCCTTTCATAGAGCAGAGAATGCAGCTGAAAGGCAGGGCAGGCTTCCTCGCTGCCCCGGGACCAGTCTAAATTGTAATCCTATTCCTCTGTTTATCAAAAAGAGGGAGAGAGCAGAGAGAGGGAGGCATTGAGCTGACAGCTTGATTGTGATGCTCCTGTCTGATAACTCAGCTAACCTTATCCATCTATTTCACCTCAACCTTGCAGCCATGTCCCCAACCCCATTCCACCTGCTTCATCCTCTACCCTGTGAGAGCCGCGCACATACACACACACACACACACACACACACACACACACACACACACACACACACACACACACACACACACACACACACACACACACACACACACACACACACACACACACACACACATCACACACACACACACACACACACACACACACACACACACACACACACACACACACACACACACACACACACACGGGCTTACCTTGCACACACGCTCTCTCCCTGTCTCTCTTTTCCTCTCTCTCATTCCTGTAATACACACACACAAATAATCACTGCACACCTCTGACCCCTTTATCGAGTGTAGGTGTTAATCCTCATCTCTCTGCTCAATGCAGAGCACAATCACAGAGACCCGCAGGACCTGCAGTTAGCGCTGTGGTTAAGTAGCCCACGGTGAAGAAGTATGTGATAAAGGTGGCACAAAGGGTCAGTGGCTGCTAGGAGCATGGGCTCAAGCCCATGACTGGCCATGGCCTTGAGACAGGACAAAGAGGCGGGGTGCGGAGGACGTGCAGAGTAATAGAGGGACTGAAGAGGAAGTGGAGGACAAAGAGCGAGTGTGTGCAAGGCAAGGGTTAGGCTAATAACTGGGATAAGATGGGAGCATGTATGTTCAAAAAAGCTACCTTCAGAATTTCAAGTTGTTTATTGGCCCACAGCGCCGTATTAAAGCAGAGGTTTACACAGTCTGACACTGTGCACCGCCAACCTTAAGACAACTGTACCTCCATGTTGTCAGGCTGTATGTGGTTACACCATTACAAGTGTGACGACTTGGCTGGTAACAGTTCCTGCAGACAGTAGGCTACATATATAGATTCTGAATGATTCCTGATTTCTTTCTCTCATTTGTGTTACAGCCTCACACTGCAAAAACTCAAAATCTTTCCAAGAATATTTCTCTCATTTCTAGTAAAAACTAATCTCTTTCCACTTAAAATAAGACTCATCACTTAAAAATGTACATGTTTTTGGATATTTCTTGTGCTTGTAATAAGGAAGAAAAACTTGCATCAGATTTTTCTACTTATTTCAAGTGAAAATATGCTTGAAAGAAGTAGAAAGTGTCTAAAAACCAAGCCACTTTTTAATGTGATGAGTCTTATTTTAAGTATAATGAGATTTGTCTTGACTAGAAATGGCATTTTGACTAAAAATAAGACAAATATTCTTGGTAAGATATTTGAGTTTTTGCAGTGCATGGTTGATCAGTGAGCTAGATCGGCATGCTGGACTACCCTAACTAACCTCCTGTCATTTTTCAACCCCAGCATGCACCTGTCTCTCCCACACAACACCTTGGCCTCACATCCCGTATAGTTTAACAACCTCTGTCCCTGCGCAGCGCTGAGGAGTTGAAGCAACATGCACATTAGTCAGCCTGCCAGCCAACACATGTCAGCTAACTTAACAGATGTTTTGCAATTAATATCGTCTAATTACTGCATATTGAAAAATTACACACTTCCCATTAAATTAAAGCTTCTGGAGGATTTTTTTTTACATTGATGGACTGTGGAGTGTTGATAAGTAACATATTTAAATTGAAGCCATTTGCGGGTTTTATGTTAACATCCAGCGAATGTGATTCAGCAAATCAATCAAGTGCAGCACAGGTAGCTTTAATGATACCCTCCTATGTTCAGAAAACATTCATCTTTTCTGCTCATTCCGCCGCAGCCTGCTCCGCGAATTGTCCTTGGGACACGCATATGACACACGGCGACGTGCGCACGAGCCATTGCAGGCAAGACACAAGCAAGCCCACATATACTAACACACACGCACGGTGACATAAACAGACACACACACTCTAGACAGCTTCACTGTCAGAGATAAATGATGCCTGACACTGTGGCCTGGAGAAATGGGCTGACTGAGCAGCAGTGAGATGAAGATACTTCTCACAAAGGTTCCCTGAGCCAAACAAGTAGTGTCCCTGGGAACCTGGACGCAGACTTCTGTTGCTCGAGGGCCACGTGTCAGTCAAAACATCCTCCAAACATCCACTCTGAAAGCTGACTAACTTTATCACCCAGACACAAACTTGTAGACTGACAACTTAATGGCAGGATGTGCTCAGTCCACATGAGCTCTGGTTATATGTGGAAAAAGAAAACTGCATTCATTCAAAAACACATCAGGAATTGTGCATTTATTTCACATTAATAGACTTATTACTGCACGTCTATGATATTCATGAATATATATTTTTTCACATCCAATTGTCCGAGGCCATTCTTGCTTTTGATTCTTCTGATGACAAAGACTAATGTGAGTTCAAGACGATACAGAGGACTTTTAATGTGATGTCTGTCTTTTGTGCTGAGAAACAATAGCAGCTGTAGCTCAGGGGCTTCTCGGTGTTGTGGGAGCCCCAGACACAGGCAGGAAGGGAAGGCTAAACACAATGTTCGGAGACTTCCTATCCCCTTTAGGACGATCGGATCAGTCTTTCACTGGGCCCCTCTGCAGGGCCCAGGGTCAAGGGCCACGCCACTCAGACGAGACACAACAGAGGCCCGGTCTCTAAGTGCTAAGTGATTGTGTATGACTGCACGCAGAGGCACTGTTCAAAAACAGTGTTGTGGGAGCTTTATTGCATGATGAAATAGGGTGGGTAAAGAAAGAGAGAAAGAGAAAGAAAGAAAGAAAGACAGGAAAAAAGAAAGAAAGAAAGAAAGAAAGAAAGAAAGAAAGAAAGAAAGAAAGAAAGAAAGAAAGAAAGAAATCTCTGTAAAACTGCTCCAAGTTCCTCCTTCTAAAAATATCTACAGAGGGAGGGAGGACAGAAAAAAAGTGAGAGAAAAAGGAAACAGGCCTTTTACAACTTTAAAGAGAAAGACGGCTGTGGAGAGAACGGGAGAAAATATTTACTCAGGGAATTAGTTCAGGATCATTGTGTGCGTGCAGGGCTTTAGTTCCCTGGCTCCATTTCAAGGCCCAAGTGGCTCAACTGGAGCTCCCTCCAGGGCAGGCCTAATTATCACAGGGCTAGGGCCATTAAAATGCTTAACTAACCTCGTTTCTCCAAAACGCACAGATTAACGCCAGCCTCCAGCAAAGTGTCGGGAATAACCCTGCTGCCTAATACCCTCTTTGATTTTTTTTTTTCTCTAGTGTGGAGAGGCGAGGCAGAGGACTGGTGTGGTAATAGTTATGGATGGAAAAGAATACTGAAAGTTAAGGTCCCATCAACCCATCCTTTCACCACAGACGCTGCGCAGGTTGCAGGAGGTGGATATATCTTAGGATATATAGAGGAGTAGACTGTGTACCTGAGGCTCTCAGTCAATGTCATTTTCAAATACAATAAGATGCACCACGCATCCTGCTAAGGCTTTATGCTCACCGATGCCAAGCAAGGACAGTGGATTTACGCAGTCTTCTCTCAATGTAAAGAATTCAGAGATATGAATACAGCAGCAGAAACCAAGTCATGATGTACATAGAAGCTCTTCAATAGTGCTGACCAATGCTTTTGTGCTCTTATCACACCCTTGTCTGCCATTCAAATTCAATTAACAACTGTTTGATTGCTGTGATTGTACTGTTATCTACGTCAACTCTAAGGAATGAATTTTCTTCCTCCAACTCAATACTGCTTTAATACATATAGAGGCATTCATATCATTTGACTTTGACTTGACTTGATTCATATAATTATCAGTAATGGGAGCATTTCAAATTAAAATTGTACAACACAAATACTGCAGCAGCTATAGCAAGTTAAATAGACATTATTACTGTATTTTTCTTATATAATCACATAATGTGACTCTGCTCTAATTGAATACTCCCTCTTCTTATTGCACAACTTTATTACTTGAGTTAGAGTAGAGGTCCTCCTGGTCAGATATTACTCTAATACAAGGGAAAGTTGTTCAGTCACTTTTTTACTTTAGTTAGTAAAATTAGTAAGTAAGGAACTGGATTAAAAGCTCTGATTAAAAGTAAGAGTACTGGAGACGTAATGGAGTTCACGGTATTTGTCCTTTAAATGTAGTGAAGTAAAAGGCATTCTTTTCTCAAAAAATGATAATAGAGTTAAGAACAGACACCAGAAAAATAGACTGCAAAATATACTACCGTATACACAGAAGCAAATGTACTTTGTTACAGCTTGCATTAACACACTCTTTAGGCATGAGCGGCCCAACTGACCCTGTTTACACTTTGTCACTTCAGTGTCAGTTATGAAAAGCGCTGCGTGTAAATGTAACTGAGAGGCTTGGAAGACGGACTGACATCTGATGACTAACAGGACTCACGGGAGGTTTCATGTTTTCCAGCCAGATGTTCAAAGGACTAAATGCATCAGTCTGTCCAAGACACGCGCCTCAGCATTACTCATCCCAAGGTGTAAGCAGCCACTCACTGCGTCTGTGTATGGGAACAGTGCACCAAAACCCAGAGAATCCAGAGGTATCCTTTTTAGGTTCTTGGAAAAACTGCATCATATCTGGACATTATTATATGATATACAATATTTTCTTACATCGCTGTGATCGGAGCATGTTCAATCCAGACATCATCATCCAGTGTATGGGTATCTGATGTCATTATGTCATGTATGAAATATCAGGACTATACTGTACCTCCAGATTCTGGGATACTTTGCAAATGAGCCAATTACAAACAGCCTTCTTGGTGTAGGCTGTTGTGACATAAATCTGATCTGTGACCTGTTTAAGCACTGTGTGATCTGTATGGGTGAGAGAGTTCTCAGCTGACCTGGATATTTACATGTAGATTGCAATCAGATTTGTGAACTGGCCAGTGGATTTTGTTTGAATACAAGGGGATATTATGTCAAACCTGGACAAATGAAGACTGGAAAAACAGTCTGGTCTCATGTACCCGGATTCCTGCTGCTGAAACACTTTTGGCTCCTTAATACCAAAGAGTCACAATTTGGAAAGGCTACCATAGTCTGTCTGGTTATTGTTGCTGACCACATGTTTTACTTTACCATCCTCTAATGCAGTGTTTTTCAACCTTTTTTGAGCCACGGCACACTTTGTTCATTAAAAAAATCTCGCGGCACACCACTAACCAAAAATGTTAGAAAATGACACAGTGCAGCCTAATACAGTAAAAATAATACAAATTTTGTCTCTTACAGTGTAGTTAGTTTGTTCTGACTCAGTAATGGTCACTGTGCAGGCTTCTGCCACTACACTCATTGACATAAAAAAAGTCCTATTTTATTAGCCAACTCTGCCAGACACAGATGCTCAACAAAGCCTTTTTTTTTTTTTTAGCTGTCAATCAACTCATGGGAGCTTGTCAACACGTGCACACTTCCACTCGTGCCTTCAGCCATATTTCACAGCAAACATGAGAGGACTTAAACTTATGTTGTGCACTCCCTGTGATAGAAAGTCAGAACAAACTCTGAGTGCAACCTGCAACGCGTGCTTCACTCTGCCTGGTCGCACATCTCGCGCTCTGGAGCGCAGTGCGCGCAGCTGCAGCGCTTCAGATCGGTTCAGTTCTATTTTTCACGCGAGCCGTGAGCCAAGAGCGCCGTCAAGCTGGGTAGACCAGGTCGTACCAGACAGGAAGTCGGGCACAAAAAAGGCGAGAGAATCCGGTCAATTTTCAAAATAAAATAATTAAATGATGATTAATTAAGTTGTTGCTCGTCCGTATATTTGACCGTTGCGTCTGCACACGAGACACACACACATGTTTAAAATGACGTGTGTGTGGAAAACCGAGTGAATACGAATAAGGACGGTGCCCCTTAAATAAAAAGGAGGCGCTCTCCAGCCGGCTCCCCGTCACTCACCTGCAGCTGCACAGATGAGGAGCGCTCCGCTGGCGTGGATGAGCCGCAGCACAGCGGGAGCAGCGCGCGTGTGTTATAAAAATAAAAAACAAACAAAATGAGACCGGCCGGTCGGCACGAGCCTAGTCACAGACACTCAGTGGAGTGCTGAATCTCACTCGTTAATGGTTATAATCGCCTATGAGCGTTGGTTATCGGTCTGGAAAAAAAAATCAAAATGTGCATCGCTAGTTTGGATCAATTACTGTAAGTAAATTTGGTAATTTTCCACGGCACACCTGGCGAAAGCTCACGGCACACTAGTGTGCTGCGGCACAGTGGTTGAAAATCACTGCTCTAATGCGCACTTCCAGCCTGATAATGCAACATGTCACAAAGCAAAAGTCATCTCATGAACATGAGTTCAGTGAACTTCAGTGACCCCTCAGTCACCCGACCTGAATCCAACAGAATACCTGCGGGATGTCGCAGACAGGGAGATTGGCATGTCAATATATCAGAACCTCAAAGGAGCGCTGGAAGGCTGTTTTGCAAAGGGAGACACTACCTAGTGTTAATATGGTGTTCCTAATAAAGTGCTTAGTGAGTGTGTGTCTGAACAATTCTATTCTGTACACAATATTCAATATCAGCGAATGTATTGAACAGGAAACAAGGTCATTTGTATGCAGTGCACTATATAATGAATATAATTAATCTTGGCAAAAAGACCCTGCTCCCATACAGATGCCGATCATGTTTTAGCACTGCTCGAAATGAATTTGTTGTGCTACCCACTTTGTCTTTCAGGCATTGAGAAGACATGAATGAACTGTCTGATAGCAGAATCACGCTCTTTGTTCAGGATAAAACGAGGAGTCACTGGTTCATTTAAAACAACTGTCTACAAATCAGAGCAATGCAACATGATTATTCTTCAAAAAGCATTTTTCTGTTTTAAATAAGCAAGGTCTCTTGATCTTAAGGAAATCAAATTAAACTCAAATCCAATCTGAGCTACTGGAACGATGTGATTTATCCTTACATCCCAAATGAAGCAAAACATGCTTTTGAAGTGTCTTGTAAGTGTTAACCCATTGCAATCTTTTCCACTACCTTATTATTCCTGCCTTTTTGCATATTTTATGATTCATTGCTAATTACTGTTCTATTGAAATGGATATTATCAATCTACAGTACCAAACAGCTAGTTGCCTGTTTCCAAACTTTAGATACAACTGCTCAGAAATCAAAATTCGTGCTGTTCTCCTACAGCTGTGGACATATTTATGTTGTCTGCTCCTGTTTAAATACCTTACAGGTGTTCCTTTCAAGAAACAGTTTATTCTCGAGGCATTTTTCTTTATCTTTTATCTCCAATTGTATCTCACTATTCATTATTCTGTCAAAGTATTATTTGTATAAACACTCTTGTATACAATGACAGCTGTTGTCTTCCTTCAGGGAGCCATCACACATTGTGATGCATTGAGACAACAGTTTGAAAACACTGCTGATATAATTGGAAAGCAGATGCTAAGTGGTAGCAAAGAAAACTGGCACTGACTTTTCATTTAATTCATTCCGGCTCTGTGGTAGAGCCTTATGTCTCTGAGATTAGTCTTAGCAGTGTGTGCTGCTGATACAATCATAGCATCTACTGTACATTAAAGGGATACACCAACTTTTTTTTTTTCGTGTCTTGCCTCACTCCTGAGTCCATGACCAGCAGATAGACACCATCCTTTGGACTGTGCGTGCAGTAACAAGGGAGATACGGGCAGAGCTGGCACACCGCTAATTAGCTTAGCTCAAACGCTGGAAGTGCCTAGGTAGTGTTAGCCTGCCTCCTATACGAGCTGAAATCAGCAGTCAGAAGCTGATTTCATTTTAGCTCTAAACTCTGTAAATATATCACTTTTCAAACATTTTTAAGCGAGAAAGTAGCCGTTTAGTAGTGTTTCGTTAAAGCAGAAGTAAGCGATCCGGTCGTTTTGGCTAACTTCTTGTCAGCCGATGGAGTTAGCAGTCCCTGCCCTCGTCCCTACGTCACCACATTCACGCGCATCCCTTGGCTGCACACACAGAGAGGACCGCCCCTTTATGCCGTTCTCTCTCCTCATTGGATACAGTTTGTAGGATACAAGGAAAGTTTTCTCCTCGGCTTACAGCAGAGCAGAGTGACTGACAGACCCGTGTTTCAGACCAAACACTCTATATAAGTGATTGCTGTCGGAAGATATAACTATTTAAGACTTATATCAACACAAACATTATGCTTACTTCTGCTTTAATTTGTCTAAATACCAGCTGTTTACAATTTTGTTCGGACGGATTCGGCGCTACTCAAGCTAGCCATTGTGACCAACGCACTTCTGGTTACTTTCACAAAATAAAACACCCGTTGCCCTTTACATACAGAAAACCATGATGATAGAATTTGTGCTTTTACTTTGAAATAGGAAGCTAACCTACCCTCGATGTAGCTAGCTTGAACCAAAATAAACCGTCTTTGCTTGAACCCTCCGTTTTGACCGATCCCGTCTCGTTACCGGCATTTGCATCCCACCATACACCTGCAAGTAGTGAAGTGTAATCATGATCATGTGTTAGCTGCATCAGCTGAAATACAGTATTCCTTAAACATTGTTTACTTTCTATAACCTTTTCCTGTTGTAATCATGCCATCGTAAAACGATTGAAACATACCAGTATTGTCATCTGGCTGTAGGGATGGGATGATTATAATGATGATGATGACGATGACGATGATGATGCTGATGCTGATGATCTTTCACGCCTGTAAGTAGATATTAGATCTTTAAGTCTAAAATGTCCAAAGTCAATTTGTGTGCCTGTTGATACACTGTTGTTGTGAATGTTGTTAATGAAACACATGAACTGTGTGTTGAGGATGAAGCTCTGTGCCACAATGAACGCCTGCAGTATGAAATTAATATTTCTTTCATGTTTATACAAATCATTATCTGTCCTTTTTGCTTCTTGCCATTTACCCACTTTGATTGTGACTGAAGTGCTGTAGTCTTTCTGCGTCTCCTTTTCTGCCCTTTTATCAATTTCATAGACTCAAAACCTTTTGTGCCTCTCATCTAAATGACAGTATGCTAGCGGTAATGCTGGGATTCAAGGAAAATACAGCTCAGTTTGCCTGAATCAACGAGGCATGAGCATCGCTAATTATTGTAGTTCTTCCACAAATAATCCTTTTAGTGGTTTTTTGCCCCGGAAAAGGGAAGAAAAATGTAGTAATAAATAAATAAAACCTCAAATAAATAGAGACTGATTTGAATGAAGTGTCAGGGGAGATGTAGTGCAAAGGCGCGATAATAGCTAAGCTAGCTTATAACATCTTTGTTTTCACTGAGCACTGTGCTGTGGTCTCTGGGGCCACAAGAGGATTTTTGGCAAAGCTGTTCTTCTCAAGGTCCACACTTTGCAAACACTCAAGGAGGCTTCTGTGTGCTATCAGTGAATCAGGATCCACTTACACTGTGATAGTACAGGAGGCTACTCACACTCACTGACTTTCCCCACGGACGCACGCGAGTGTATCACTTGGGGAAGGCTGAACCAAAAAAACAAAAACAGAAAAAACAAAACAATGATGCCAAATAGTAGTCTTTTTAGGGAGATTAGTTCCACATTTTAAGGCTTTGAATGGAGTGCTGCATCCTGGATATTATTCTGCTCCACAAGCAAACAACACTCACTGCTAAGACACTGAGAATTTATTGTGATTTCTTACATCCACTGTGAATTTATTGTTGTTTCGCAGAATTCCATTCTGCCTCCGTTTTGACAAAAATAAATGACTTTGGGACCTTGAAGGTTTAATTTGAAATAGCACATGTCTTGCAGTCAAGACTCGAGAGTGAAACAATTGCTTTTCAGCTGGTAACCAGACTTGAGGTGACATGGTGGAGGAGAAGTCAGGCATAATATTTATCTCCCTGCCCTTGGAGATGTGGTACGCTCATCCAATTCATCCATGTCTCCATCAGAGAAGAATGAAAGCGAGGCCACCAAAAAAAAAAAAAAAGTCCTTTTCATTACGGCAACATGGATCATTTATCTTGTTGAGTTTGCTCCATCACATGTCATCGATTACAACAGTTTCTTGAAACAGAGGAACAGCAGAGTTCAGGTCTCAAGTAGGAACATCCAACAACAACAACCCATCATCCAAAATGTGGAGAGGACAGCTGGAATGATTTTACTCTGCTCACATAAAAGAAGGGATGAAAGGAGGGACTACAAGAATAATAGGTTAACGTATGTAAATATAGCAGGGGGAAAAACTGCCTCATATTTGACGTGCACTTCACTGTGGTGTACATCGGTGAAAAGAGACAAACACAATGTGATTTAATTTGAAAGGCTCATCCGGTTTCTCCCAGACACCTTTCATTCAGCTCAGTTCAAACACATTATACCTCCATCCATGATGCTGCACCATTGACCGTCCCCTCATATTAAGTTACTGTTTATAATTAAACACTTTACATTTCCATTCATCCTGATGAAATGACTGCTGCTGTGAGCTTGTATCGTACAGCTGTGAAGAGGACTCACCTTGGCACAGGTATATTGAAACAAAGACTGGCCTAACGTCTGAGATGGCGCAAAACGATTGGATGTGTTACCGTATCACTGTCCAGATGAAGGTTGGACTCATTAACAGGTCATGGTAGAACAGATAAAAGAAGCCCTTTCAAAAGCTGCTCTACTGTATTTAACCTAATGACTAGGAAGCGGGATAGAATACTAAAGGGTTGATGTACTGAAATACTGTACATATAAGAACACAGACACTGAGAAAAAAACGCCTTGTTGGACTGCAGGGATGAATTGCAGTGTAAAAAGTAACTGAAAGCCAAATTAAGTGAGACAGCTGTAAGGTTTAACTCTGGGATAGGAGAACAGTGACGTGGTTGGTATTGTTTGGTTTGGTTATGTTTTTTTATCTTACCAATTGGGTAACCAAACAACTGCAAAACAAACTACTGTTGAGTTGACCATAATTAGTAAGACAAACACTTCAGAGTTGCTGCAACTTCCCTATTCTTTCCTGTTTTATGCCCTGAAGTCAGCATCTTACTGGAACAGGTGTCCATTCTCCCTCGTTATTCTTGCAACAGAAGATCAAATTAATGTTACTGTAATAATTTTCCAGAGTTGTAAAATCCTGGGTCACTGCACTATAAACCACCGTGCAGTCAAATAGGCCTTCAGAGCGGATGTATTACTCTAAGTGGACTTCCTGGGACCCACCCCAAAATTCTGACATGCCAGCATTGCTCCCACATAAATCACAAATGGCCACAGCATCATTTTTCATCAATGATTGTGGCTCACACGTTAACATGGTCATGGTGGAATGGCACTGCACAGGTCACATGGGGGAAAGTGTCAAAATTAACAGATAAGGAAATTGTCTTTTGTACAGCGTGCATGTCACAAATTTGATCAAATGGATTGTCTCACCATCTCATCAGCACCTGAGGCATCATACCCCCACCAGACCCTAGACTGCCGGTATAGTGAATACACTAAGTGAGCTTGGTAATGCCTTCTAACATACAGTGCATGTACGTAGGGTTAAGAACTGAACCTTCCGTATCATTGTTTTCTTAAACTGATGGCTCCAAGTTCAGGGTTGGGGGGAGGGAGGGAAGTTGTTTAAAGACTTGAAAGATGTAACAAAATATTTTTGGACGAATTATGTACCAAGTTCAAAAATCAATAAAGATATGCGTTAAAAAAAAAAAAGTTAAGAATTGAACCGTCCAAAAAACAAATAAAAATCACAGTTTAGGCCAGTTGAAAAAACCATGCACTCTGTAAACAAATATTACAACTTATTTCCCATATTCATGCCTGGATTTTGTACTATGATTTCAAACACCATTTCTAATTCTTGAAGTTAGCTGCACATCTTGCCTACCTACCTCAATTATTCTCTGCTACTGTGCATCACACATCCAAACCGAGACACTGTAGGTTAATGTAAGTAGCAGTAGTTAGCCTTCTAGTCTTTTTGATTGGCTTTCTAACCTTTTCTGATCTACATTGTGTCAAGTATCTACAGATGAACTCTTATGTTCGCTTAGTTAACTAATGTTAGCTAGCTAATAGCATGGCCCTACATTACATTTCTAAAACTAGTTTGTCATTTTATTCTTGCAAACATATTTTGTGGCTGTTGAGGCTTTGTTAGTCTTTTACCCTTATTTTAACTCAATAAAGTGTTACTTTGAGGTTCTTACATATTTACATTTTACACTATCTTACATTTCCACTCAACAATTATTATTAAATATTATGCTTTCTGCTACACTACATTTATTTGAAAGCTTTAGCTAAATAAGCAAAAATACTGGGGCAGCTGGGGCACTTCACTGCTTTTAACTTAACTGGTATCCTTTTCGCTCTGGCTGTCATTTTGTTACTCACACTTAAGTAGAGGAGCTTCTTTGTTTTGTACATTGAGGTAATATTATAACCCACCCTTGTCAAAAGGAAGAACATTTGCATTCTTGTTGTGATACAGGTATGCACTGAAAATCCCTTATGTTTACCAATTTTAATTGCTTATCAGTAGCAAAAAATGGGTGATAGTGTTCCCAACTTTCACATCACAGACCTGTGCTGAGAGTGAAATGCTCAGCTGTCCATCTCAGCCTGTTTAGTATTCTGCCCAGGAAATGGTTTAAAACTCATCCCCCATCCATCTATCTACCAAAAGATATGAGATAACTTTTTTTTTCTTCTCAACAGATGATATTAAGTGCTTCCTATTATCTCAGTAGGTCTGTATCATATTAGAATCTGCAATCGCAGGTCAGAAAGTATACGGCGTTCTTGTCTCGGCCGGTGCTGCAGAATTACTTTCCTGCACACAATGGCTGAATGGGTTGCGGCTTTGTCATTTAAACTGCATAAAGAGGCCAGAAATTGATTTTTATTGTAGATCTTCATATCTAATAAAGCTCTGAGGATCTCCATTCTTCATTGTCTGAATGGCCAGTGAATGCTTTCAATCTACCTCTCTGTTTCATGCATAAAAGTGGTAGCCAGAATGATAGGAGAAGAATGAGAGGGAGGGGTGCTGCCATGCAAGTGAAAAGCATCCCTTCTCTTTTTCTCTTCTCTATGGAAACTAGACCTGGGGAGGATGGGAGAGGTCAAGGAGCTGGGGGTAATTGAAAAGTGAAATGTTTTTTCCTTCCTCTTTAGAAAGAATGTGTCTTTTTCAAAGGAAAAACATAACCAGGACTCATTCCAGCTACAGAAATCCTCTTTAAGGTGCGTCCACAGCACAGAAAGCCTACAAAGATATCAGTTCTCTTTCACCGGAGGTTGGAAAAGATTGCCGCCTATTTTCTCATCACGACCATTTACATGCACTAAAATAGAGCTACTTGTTGCATGATAAATCTGGTTAATTTTTGACAAATGCAAAGCTTCGTTTCTGCAGTTATTTGTCCCAAAATGCCCACACGCTGTCAAGAAAAAAAAGAGGAGGCTTTTGAGATACAGAAAAGAATCACATCTGCACAATGTGACAAACTGTTTCTGTTAAAGAGCCATAATCCTTCATCCTCACATTTAAGTCTTTATTGATGTAGTCCAATTCAAAATGTGGCAGGAGAAGTAATAACATCCTGCTTATAAATAAATCACAATGCTTTATAGGTGAATAATTATGTGTGTGTATAGTTCTACAGTAACAGTTGATACAGAGGGAGGGTTAGAGTTAAGTTTGGCTGATTGATGTGGTTAGTTGGTCACGTTCCCGTATGCCTAAAGCATACTGTAGGATTTGTTGGACAGCTCCACTCTGTAGCACCACAATGCTTCATTTAGGGTCTAAAGTGCCACATTTCCCCCCCCCCCCCCCCCCCCAAAAAAAAACCTGAAGTTCCTGCGATTTAGATATATTGCACTTGGTCATATTGTTATTTCGATAATATTTCAATTAACTATTTAGCCCAAGAGTTTAAGGTCTCTAACTTGTTAAATCTCAGATACAACACGCCAGTGTCAGAGGCTGATGATGATCCAGTGACTGGAACATTTGTTGCCTTTTTTCACAGAAATAGTAGCTTTTTCCATCTGAAGAGCCTCCTCTTGTCATTGTAGAGGCAACATTTTTATATGGTATAAGGACAGTTTGCTGTGGCTGTACACCCTGATGACCCCCCTGGGAAACCTGCAGGAGAATCTATATCAGTGCTGAAATCTGAATTTCCTTTTCCATCAAGAAAAATGATTGTATAGTAAAATCTGGGCCCTGATGCATGTAGCCCCAGAAGACCCTTCTCCTCTTTTAGTACACCTATTGTTGCATCTGTGCAAAAACTGAATCAAGTAAACACAAGCATCAGTAGCGGTGATTGTTATTTATAATGCAATTCAACTCAATATGCTCAGCTCTCCAGTATGTTTCTGTATTTACCGTGCAAAGGATTCACTATACAGTTTTACAATATGGCAGAAAAATATTGTAATCTCATGCTTTAGGAAAGACTAAGGGATAATACTCTGAACTGTACTTGACTTCATAATACAACACAATGGAGCTGTGTATAAATTCATTCTGAAGGACTACTTCTGTAAGCCTTTGTTTTTTCTTTTAATAGCCTGTTTTGTTTTGGGTTTTTTTCAATTACTTAAAACTTAAATTACTCAATTACTATTAAATCTGATTGAAGTTGTTGGGAACTATTTTAGTCCCTCCTACTACAGGAGAGAATGCTAACCTTTAAGGGAGTGTGTATGATACAAAGGACTGTCGAACTTCAGTAGTTTACTTGCAGACTGACATACACAGTGCCTACACAGACAGGACAGATGTTGAATACATGTTCCAGCATATGTAATCTATAACATGAAACAATGGAGCAGTAGAGGCCAGCTCAGCCTCATGGAACAAGTGTGATTATTGATCATAACAGATATGTGAATGTAGAGAAAGACACAAGTAGAAGGAATACATGAATAAATGGACAAAATAAGTAGACAGCAAGGTAGAGTCATAAACAGTTCATGTTTGAATTAACTATAAAAGCTTCATGTTCACTACATGACACATACAATATTTTATGTCCCAAATAGAGCATATTTGGGATGAGAGCATGTAGCAGTTCAGTGCAGGCTTTTATTATGGGATAATGCGTCATATGAAATGCATGAAATCAAGGCAGAAGTGTAATTACAGCAGACGCACACAAGGATTAGTTGTATTGGACAAAAACTGAATTTCATGTTTGACTTGACTCAATAAATCTGTAAGTTGTGAAACAAAACTGCCCCCTGTTGCTTGTGTGATAAAGCAGATTAACTTTGCTGCCTTTGGTGTCACATTGTAGAACATCATTTGCATTCAGCCAATCAGAATGCATAAGAAATTATCGCTTGGATTTGTTGACATGAGTTTATGTCTAAAATGAACATAACCTGTCAAATTAATGACTCTGCCTCTAAGAAATATAATAAGTAAAATAAAATGTTCTAATCTGAATATAATTTGAATGAAAAATGAAAGGAGCGCATGCCCCTGTTTGTCTAAACACATCATTCTCTGCTCGCTTGTTTAAAAACTGAATGTTATGCAAATGCTCACCTCACCTAACGCAACACTCCTCCCTCGTTTTTCTCGTTTCAGGTGATTGCAAACATGTAAACAAAATTTGTTGTCATGCATTTGAATATGATTAATTATCACAGAGTAATCCAGCTGCACTTGTAAAGACTTTTCAGACGAGATTAGGGATACAGAAGTGACAACCATGATAGATGGGAGCATTCTGTAAGTCGTAGATTAAAGGTCACAGCGATGAACTGAAAAACTCACAAGGCATCATTTAAGTTGAGGCAGATGCAATCAAAGCTGTGCAGCAAATAGACGAGCGCCTCAAACAGGCAAAAATGATTATGGAAATGGGTATCTGCTCTCAACTAAACATATGGCAGCGCCTAATGCCACATAACACTAGGGGCTGGGTTTAATCAAACTTCACCAATTAAAAATACAAATGATATGCAAACATCTGAAAGTCTGAGGAGAAAATGAGGAGGATTGTTATTAATGATAGGGAATGAATCTATCTCCACTAATTCTCTAAATGTTTCCTCCACTGCTCTCCTTTCTACAGATAAGACTGATCGTCATCACTGAAGAGCTTCAACAAGCACGGCTTAAATAAACACGCCAAGTGGAAAAATGGCACCATGTCAAAATAAATATTCATTTCATTGGAAATTCATTTACCGTATGCATTTATAAATAGAGAATAAAGGAAAGAATAAAAACATATTCTTACTTTTGAGTATGTTGCTGTTAAAATCTAAAGCTGAATCACCAACCAGGCAGAGGAGGCAAGCACAGTGGGGCCCTTACTCCAAACACATGGGACTACTACAGTCTACTACAGACCAGGTTCACTCCATAGAAATTATTGAATAATACTATAATAACACATATAATAACCATTTAGAAATTTGCACCACTAGTACACGAGCACGTCATCAAGAAAGAGGCCTTCATGAGATATAGCTGAGGAGCTGCTTCTAGTTCTCCTGTCAATGTGGGGGCTTTGTATGGGCTGTGTCCATATAAAACAATAGTTTGTATACTGACAACAAGTGGGTTGCACTTAAATGTTTGTGCCCTCCAAGTGGGAAAAAAGGGGGCTATTGAAGGCCCCTCATATAATGGGCCTATTTTTTCAGTAATGACCATGAACTCCTTTACCACTACACAGTACACTGTATTTGTCCCACAACCCCCTGATGGGGCCCCTGATGATGTGCACTGTATCTAGTGATGATGTGCACTGAATGTGCCTGAATGTGTGTAATCTGCAGGTTCTGGGCTCCAGTTGGCCTTTTTCCCCGGGGCTGCTCAGACTGTAGGATCACCACTCTTAGCCAGGGTATGCTATATCCTATCATAGGAATACTGCAAGTCTGAAGCTAAAGATCATTTTCCTTATGAATCAGACTATTATTTTCTTTTTGAATCAGTTCATGATTTGGACAGAATATAGTGAAAAACGTCCATTAAAATTGAGATTAGTTTTGTTTAACCAGACCAAAGACAAATATTCACAATAAAGAAGCACTTGAACCACTAATTTAAAAAATATATACAGTATACATGATTAATCAGCTACCAAAATTGTTGCTGTTTTCCCTTATGTCAGTCAAGTAATCAGATTCTGCTGCTCGGTTTCTGGGCATCACGGAAAATAAGAAGCTGTGATGTACACTGGGAGTAAATAAGGAGCCATGACTAAGAATGCTTACTCTCCTTGTCACTTTAACCTGTTTTGAAAAATATGTTTTGATATGTAACATATCAAAACACATCAAACAGATCAATTACGGTCATAAAGTAAGGTGTGCAGGCATGTGTGTGACCTGAATGATGGAGAGGAAACATCCTGATGCTTTTATTCATACACTGATCTGCATATTAGGCCACTGGGGGTCGCTTCAAAAAGCAGCGTGCCAGTGTGGCCGGAGGAGACGTCACTAACACAGAGGAAAACATGATGAGCTGTGATTGGTTCTGCCATTAGTCACTCAAAAATGAATGTAAATGAGTTTTTAAAAAATTGCCAGTTACTATTTTGATGTCACTATAATGAGATTAGAAGTTAAAGAGAAGGAAAAGGTGGGAAAGTTGCAGAGTGAGGTTTGAATGGAGCATTCAGTGCGTGCAGGTATCTACCTGTTTATACACTACACCTTATTTCTGCCTCCATAAATGCGCAAGATTCCAATAAACATTTAAACAGGAGTCGATATTGCCCCTTCTTAAGGGAAACTGTCGCCTGTGACAGAGTGTGTCAGCAGGGAGTCATGGGTATTTGTGAAGAATTTGGATCCCTTAATGACATGCGACTTGATTCAGGTGTCTGCCTCCATATCTGCACTGATGTCAGTATTACTCCAGCAGCAGCAGCAGACACACACACACACACACACACACAGAAGGAGAGAGAGAGTGCACACAGTATCGAGCACAATCATCCCCCCCTGAATAAACAGTGTTGTTATTCCATCAGCTGGTACAGTGTGTATACAAACCAAATCCATTTACAATCCTGCAATACTTTCTCAAAAATATAGACCTACAGTATATATTATTGCATAAATGGTCACATGGGTTAAGTGAATATCGGTATATATGGCTGGAAAATGCATTACCTCATGATCAAATCTTTCGAAATATTTTTGGGGCGTTTTCTGCACATTTAGGAAGCGTACAGGAAGTGGAATCCAGCTGGGACCAGTTACATGGTCAAATCATCAAACCTTAAGAGTTCTGCGCTAATTCTCTGTTGATGAAAATTAAAAATGATGCTCTTCTCATTCAGCACAGCTCATGCTTCCTGATGTTTCATGTATTTTTTTTTCCTATCATGTCAGCACTGCTTTATCCTCAGCCACTTACTGTAAGCTTTAATGCATGTGAACATCACCAAATAAATCTGAATATTTTCACTCTAAGCTCCCCCAGCCTAGGCAAAGGTGAATCTGCCACTTGTCCATTAAAGACATGACACGGGCACCCTCCACCCCCACCCCCCACCCCATGGTCCCCCGGGAGAAGGTAGAAGGGATGTAGGGTGTGGAGGACAGAGGGATGGAGGGAGGTTGGGGGGTAGGGGGGACTTTGAGAGGATTCTTTATGCAGCTCTGTGTATTGCTTTCATGTTGTCCAGCCGGTAACTAAGTTGGGTTGCCCGGAGCAATGGCTAATTCACACCCTCAGATCACAAGCATGAAATGAGAGAGCAGGGAGCGCTAAAGCCCTGGGGTTAATGATAGCTCCCTGGCACCACACACCCAACACCCCTCCATATAAATCTGGCCAAATGGTTTCATTTCAGATGATCCCCAGCATCTCCTGCTCACATTTAAGTCAGAGGAACAAGCTAAACAGGACACACCTGAGATGGTTGGTCTGATTTTACTGATGGGAAAAATTGAAAAAAAAAAAAAACCCAAAAAAACATGTGGATATCTAGTCCAGTTATTGTCTTTTGAGGCTCTGCACCGGCTTCCTTACACAGTTATTGGTATAAGCAAAAGCATCAGCGCTCTTCTTTGTGTTATCCTAATGCTGGCTGCATGAATGGACAGAGCAGGCAGCCCACACACAAGGCATTTTGTCATGATGGAAGCCTTTTTTCTACACAGATCAGCAAAATAAAGAAATAAATATTTAAAAGAAGAATACAACTGTGAAGGACTTTAAAATCTTTTTACTCCTCAGTCGAACAAGCTTGTGGATGAAGACCCCCCCCTCCCTCCCTCTCTCTCCCCCCGCCGTCTTCCTCCATTCCACCACCACCCTTTTCCCCAAAACCCCTCTTTAAAGTTATTTCAAATTTCCCAGCAAGGCTTTGAGAAATCTGTTTGTTTGAGGGCAGCATTAGATGTGACCAGCGTTTTATTGTGACATAAAACCGCATTTCTTCCTTGGCAGATTAAAAATAAAATCGGTTAATAAGAAAAGCTGTCAGCAGCAGAAAATGGCTGACATAATCCGTTTATCCTCCAAGCAATAAAGATATTGGTCCTTGGGAGTCTATCTTTCCTCTTATGTTATTTCGCCCAAAACATTATCTTCTATGCATTCAGATGGATTAAGAAGTCATATGGCAGATAGAAAGAAAATGACAGATACAAAAAAATATATAATATCCCTTTCATTCCACATCACACACGTTCACAGGAGGCTACACATATGATCCAGTGTTAAGTTAATGAATAAATAAAGAAATAAAAAACAGAAGAGGAAGAAAAGGAAACAGGTCACAAGCTGCTTTCCTAGAGTGTGATGGGGGAGATTACAAGAAACTAGAGGGGTCAGCGGAGCAAAGGAGCAGAGTGGAATCAACCCCTGCTCGGGAGCTGAGATGGGAGCATCTGTACTCTCCACTCGACCAGGCTGACATGCAGATAAAGTCAAACAGAAATTAACTGAGCCGCAGTGGACGAGAGAACACAGCTGACTAGAGGAGGCAGAAACATCAGAAACAGAATTTACTGTAAGACACAGATGAAGAGTCTCACAGGCTTATCTCACCGTGATGCTACACGGCATAAAACAGAGAGGAAACGGCTCTTTTAATATTTAATTGTAGCTTTTATCCCGTGGCTTTTTTCTGCTTTTATATCATATAGTGTTTTATAGCCCACCATCCGACTTATCAACATGTGAGATGTGGAACAAGGCAGGTATTCACTTTGTGCCTCTTGTCTTTATCCCACCTTAGAGAAACCAACACATCCACTGAGGTTTTCAAGGGAGGCCATCGACGGCAGAATCTCCAGACGAGCTGCTCCCCGGGGACTCACATGACTGACAGGTAAAGGCAGAGGCAGAGTAAACGTGTGGTCAGAGATGTGAGGCCAGTCGTGAAATGCTGATTTGGATCAGTGTGAGCCAGTATAGGGCCGTGCTGGGGCAAAGGGGTGGGGGGCGGCGGGAGGCGGAGGCGGGAGTTTGTGAATGATGAAGGGGGTGGAGACGTCTCTGAGTGGCAACCAACGTGTGCCGCAGTGTGAGGCTCTGAACCCAGACTCCGTTCTGTTTAATCATGTCGGTTTGGCTGGTAATGAAATTTGATTATGCCTGTAAAGGCACCAACGTTGAGTAAAGGGAGAGGGGGTGGGGGGTGTAAGGGTGGGTGTGTGTGTGTGTGTGTGTGTGTGTGGAGGGGGGGGGGTGAAATATTAATATCTTCAGAGATTATGCATGAAACACCAGTGTGTAATTTTCCCTCTCTCCTTGTCCACCACCAAATTGTTAGCAGTTCATCATTAGCATGGAACTTTTGCATTTCCATTCGTCTTTCTGTGCAGCTTGCGATGTGATTAATGCGGGCCTTGATTCATTAGTTTATCATCAATGTGGTTTTAACTGATCACTACAGATCCATCATGCACTCCACTGAGCCCTGCGGTGCAGATAAACACTCGGCACGCTCAGAGAGGTTATCTACAGATCTGGTTGGCTCTTACAGGGGGGCGGGGGCACATAACTCACAATGCCACCAGCCCCAGCCCACCGCTCTCAATGAGCAGCCATTGTATATCTGTGTCTGAGAACACCCAGCTATTACACTGTCATCACATTCATTAGGAAAAAAAAAAAACTGCGCACCACCACCGCCCACCCAAAAATATGCAGGGATAGAAAAAGAGCGCCCATAATTAAGTACTCATGATCCAGTGAAGGAAAGTTCTCCACAAGCCTAAATAATTACAATAACTGTCAGAGAGTAGACCAGTAAAAGAAAAGAAAAGGGAACAGCTTAGAAACTCTCCGCTGTTTATGCTGACTACTGCACCTGTTAGTTTTCTGCTGACTGATAAAAAACTACAGGACTTTACTCAACTTTGTGAAAAAACACTCAATCAAAAGACACTAAACAATAAAAACACTTGAAGTATTCACTGCAGCTAAACAATGAAAAGCTGTGGAATTTGAATGAGTGAGTGTAAAAGACTTACTGAATGAGGCGACTTTCAGCAGTTTCTGTTTCAGCACTATTACTGCTAGCCAAATGAGCAAAGACAGTTCGCTTGCTAGCTACTCAGTTTAGCTTAATATTAGGGGTGGGAGAAAAAATCGATTCACATAGATATCGCGATATCTTTTTTGACGATTTTTAAATCGATCTTTTTTTGTTGAATTTTTTAAAATATTGTGCAATGTGCATTTGTTAGCTGTTTTTACATACAGAGAGTACAGGTTTTGAAAAGGGTTTAAGTTCACTTTATAATGGAGTATGTTAATTTATAGGCTCCTACAGTATTTGTGTGCAGATAAATATTAAAAATGCAGACTAAAAATCGAGAGAATCGGCAATATTGTAGAATCACAATTTAAATCGAATCGCCATCCAAAGAATCGAAGAAGGATCGAATCGGGAGAAAAGCATATCGTTCCAGCCCTACTTAATATACTGCCAAGCTAAAAGACTATGGTTTATGTTGATTTCAATAACAGCACAACTCTCAATTACTGATTTTGTTGGACCCAAGATACATTTTTGTTGTTTGTTGTGACAAAAATGTCAGTTGTTGAAATTTATAGAAAATGCACCAATGAGTAAAGTACAAGGAGACAGGCTTTATTACTGTATTCAAACCTGAACTAACAGACTTTGGACACATTGTGTTTATGCAAACAGCTTCAAATATTAGCATTTTACCATCTTAATAAATTGATATGTAAAGAACAATGACATTCATTTCAGGTTGTATTTGTGTTTAAATCCAGTATTACTGTCTTTTTAGCTCTGTTTTGGTCTTCACCAACTAATGCCTAAAGTGTCTGGAGGTGCACCACACCAGCGGTTAATATGGGCACAGAAAGTAAACTGGCTCCGCTTCTCGGCTGTTCGCGGCCCTTCCGCGTCCGGTGGACGTTCCGCGGCGCTATGCAGGCACCGGGCACTGCAGCCAAAGATGGTAAATAGAGTATCTTTGCTGCAGCCTGCATATCGAGCAGGTCATTACTGCTCGAATACGAACTTTTCCCCCCACATTCGAACGAATATTCGAATGTCGAATAAAAAGTGACAGCCCTACACCACATATAAGTGTTACTTAACACAGACAATGCATGCTAACAGGTGAACAGAGTAGAACTATCAGAGTAGAACTATCAGCCCTGGAAAGTCCCAAAAAAGACTCATACAATACTTTTCCTTCAGAACTCACCAACAAGCAGAAGGTGAACTTGTCTGCAAAGGACTTGAATGTACTGTAGTAGATGTTCATGTGTAAAACTGCTCTCAGACAGACAGAAAGCTGGAGATTCAAAGCACCACCACCACAAAACACTGAACCAGGAGGACTGATCTCCAACATCTGACTGCTTAGTCTTGTGTTTCACTTTCTTAAAGGTTTTGCCAGAGTAACAGAGAGGGGTTTGAGGATAAATGAAAGCATTTCTGAATGGTTCACACCCTGGGAACAGCCACAGCTAGTGGCTCTGCAGGGTTTAACCAAGTTCATCATGTTATGATGCACAAGGACACATTTTATTTCTTGCCCATTAAGCACCTGTTAAGTACTACAAGTCAGCAAAGGTGTGACTTAACCTTTCTAGCAATGACAGCAGCATTTCAGCCAAACAAACAGTACTTTGCTCCATTATTGTCTCTTGGTGCCTTCACACACTCAGTGCAGTAATGTGTTCCCTTTTTTAAAAATCTGAAATTTCTCTGCAGGCTGTTGTTGGCTCTTTAAACACGCTTGTTGTTGTTCTTGTTCCAGGTCTTTAGAGAAAAGACAACTCACTCTACTTCTCCTCCTAACTCAATGTTGATAACAACAAGCAGAGTTTTTATGAACACTGATAAATGAAGCATCAATATACCAAAGGGGGATTTAACATTGTGAGCATCCGGCTAAGCCATGAATGAACCCATTTTATTTGTCAGAACTGAAAAGATTTTGTCAGTGGCCATGGAAAGACTAACTCTGACAACCTTCCAGCGATGAAAACATGTTTTGAAGTTTCTCTCTATATATAACTCTTCAAATGTAAAAACCAGTCAGTCATACAGACAGACTGTTCAGTCCCAATTGCAAAATGTAAAAATAAATGCGTTACCAATACAGGTTTAAAAACCGGGAACCAGCCAGTCAGCTCCATGCTGACAGCCAACAGAGTTACAATGTGAATTGGATAAGTAAGTTGACCAGAAAAACCTCTGCATAGTAATGTCTGTGTTTAAGACACACACAGGCGTCAGTTATAATTGTCATTATTTCAATGACTGCCCCAAAGTAGACCTGAACTATTAAAAAGTAAAGCTGTATAGGGCATGAAGTTCACAATCGACTGTGAACGAGAAAAGACGAACCTTCAAATTGCAATAATTGCCCCAAAAAGAAATTAATTTGCAGATAAAGTTTATGAATTGCATGAAATTAAATAAATGTGGATAGACACTTCATCTAAATGAAAAATGGAGCGGCCACTATGAGCGAGCTTCAGTTACCGACAACCTCACCTCAAAAGTCAAGATAAATGCAGCGATATAATTGGCCATAACAGAAAGACCTTGGGTATTTTGTCTCTAAAAGCCAGCCAGATGAATGCACAGCTTTGAATTAGGAGTTCGTCTGTTTCATATCTGCTTTCACTTCAGATGTCTTTATCTCAGCCTTGTGTGAAAGGGTTTAATTGATTTTACAAACCAAATTTCCAGATGAATGTCTGCACAGAATAAACACAGACCGCTGTGCCCTCACTTTATTTATAGTGGAGCCCGGTGAGGATGCAGTCCCTGAGGAGCGCATGTTGACAGGTTCATGGAGGGAAACACTGGAGAGCTGTGAAGGTGAACAACGGGCGATGTTCCATGGTCCTACAACGGCCTTCTCTCTTTCTAATGAAACGATTGAGGGAGACTATAGCTGTGTCTCTGTGGAGGGTAAGTGGCTGGTCAGGTGAGAGTGTTCCACATGAAAACACAAGCAGCAGGGAGAGCTTCATGGGAAATTAAAATATTGCCAATCGTTGCACAGCCATGACAATGTCACAGCAGCGCTGTATTAACTGAGAACTACTGATAACCAGGTCTAAGTCCAGCGCAAATCCACTGGTGTTCACTTACTGCGGCCTGGCATCCCCTATCAGCCTGGGCCGGAATAGACATGGACTTAGAGCATCAGAAACTTAATAAGCACTTGCTCCCACTTAACACTAAGTGCTACTAGATATGCGTTTAATATCTGCTAGTCCAGGTAGTCAGGAGTTTAAGCTATAAAAATGTCATTTTATGTCTGTAATCCTGTCTATTAGTCTGAGCTTTCAGGGGTCTAGTTGTTAAGGGAACACTGTCATATAAAGCAAGCAGCAAAAAACAGCTTTACTGTACACATGTTCAACATTCAAGGAGATGCAGCATCACTTCAGTCTGCAATTCAAATCACTGTCAGTCAGTGGTTGTTACCACAAGTCTTACAGACATGTAAACACACAACTCATCAGCATATTTGATTCAGTTGTACTTAAATGTGTCCGTTATATTTTTGAGGGGAGGACACTGATCACAAAAAAACTCAACTAGTACTAACTGTTGAGTTTAGGGACTGTAGGAAAATTATCAGGTGGTGAGGGAGGGTCAGGAGAGAGGGACGGCTAGATTTTCGTTCTGCTGGAAGGAGGACAGTCTGAGTGTTTGAGGGAGAGAACGGGGGAGTTTATTTTAAGTTTTGCTCAGTCAGATGTTTTTTATTTCATTTTTATATTATTACAATTCTCCAAAAAAAGAAATGCAAAACAAAAATAAAAAATTAAACAGTTACATCAGACATGTAACCTATAAGCAGAGCAACAATCCTGCATCCAATTGCAATATCTATCACAAAATGATTCATTTTGCAGATTTCACAACTCAAAAAAAAATGTTCTCAATCAAATGGTGATTTAATGATGAACTGTTTGGTTTTCCTGCCAATGACGCCATAACCCACCAACACATAGAACACAAGCATCATGTGGTTAGTTTAGTCGTGACTCAAACACCTAATTCCAGCCTCATTTCTTCTCACTTTCATTTCTTTTTATTAAGGAATTCATCATACCACACAGACAACAAGACAAACACAAGTAAAAAAAAAATAAAAAATAAAAAATAGAAAATAAACATTTTGCGCCTTATATACAATTTGGGATCACAAGCCCCCAGCTAACCACGCACACTAACTACCTAACTTCACCTACCTACCCTAACCAACTATACCTTTCCTAGCAGTGACGGGCCCGGGCCGCTGCGTGTTCAGCCTCATTTCTTCTAATTAATCTTTTCTTTTTTTTTGAAGCACGACCATGATTTTTCTCTCACCACCATTTTATTATTGTACACATGATGATGGTGGTCACCTAACCTTTAGAAAGTAATCTCAACCCAAACCAGGATTTTTCCCTGATCAAATTCTTTTAGTGTCTCATAATAACCAAACATTAATGGTTTTGGAAGAAAGGAAAAAAATGCTGTTGACCTGCCATGAGAGGACTCAGCGTTTTGTTGTGTCTTTTGGACATGGACATGTGTTGTTTATATAGAATACCATGTCAAATTCATGACACTTTATGGTGTTAAGTGTATGTAACTGTAATATTATTGTGCTCTCCAAGGAAAATATACTCCCCATTAGACTCTTTACATTTTATTCACCATCTTAATTTATTAAGCTATGAATTTAATATGAATCTTGTATATATGTGGTTCAAAAATATAATTTGAATATTAACATCTTTGCATCTGTGGGCTGACAAAATGAAGCCCGCATTGTTTCAAACGAAAATTCCCTTTCTTTCAGCCGAGACACACACAAACAGTGATGCTCCCTTGCTGCCTCTCTCCTCTTCTCCAGCACGCCTCTAATGCGTCCTAATCCTGGCTGAAGACAGACGCGGGTTGTGTGTGTAAGAAATATCTCTTTGCTTTTTCTGCCTCAGTTCATTATTTTTCTTTCTTGTCACTTAGTGTGATAGGTTGGACAGAGGCGCACAGATGAGCACTGAAGACACAGTCACAAGGCCTTAATCTAGTCTTTAATGCGTGACTTCAGAGATGTCATTTATCTTGTGACTGCAGCAGGCGTCCACAAAACTTTATCTCTAATAATATATTGATGGATTAAAGGGGTCAGGCAGGAGACCAGGCAAGAAAAATTGCTTATTGACATCAAAATACAGTGCCCCAAAACCTGATAAACATAGGGACAGGAGAGTGGAAGTCAGAGAGAGAAGGAAAAGAGAGAGATGAGGGAGGGGGAATTGAGTTGGGGTATTGTGAATGTTTGCACCCGGTAATTTCCTTCCTTCACAAGAGCCTCTGGTGGTCTGAGCCCTCGGCTTGATAAAAACCCCAGCCTCTCCTGCTCTCGAGCTAGGCACTGTGCGGTTGCCGAAAGGAAAAAGCTGGTGACTGCTAGGTCATTTCCACGTTTATCTTGACATAAACTCCCCCACCGCCACCACCACCTCGCCACCCCCTACACACACACACAGATACACACACACACACACACACAACACTGCACCTTATTAATCACACTTAAGTGCCGTGTGAGACTGGAGCACTCGTGCGAAGGCTACTGAAAGCAGAAACCCGAATGTGTGGCATTATCAGGAAAAGCACTGCTGTACAAACTTGGGAGACCACCGGTAGTCTCCTCCATTTTGCCGTGTCCTCACAGCTTGGAGAGGAGTGTATAGTGTTTTTATCTGGACAAACGGAAGACTCTTTAGTCAGCGTGACTTTGGGATGGACTTTAAACACCTTCGAAAGGCAATTTGCAGATGCAACAAGAACTTATTTATTCAAATATACCGATGACAGATTAATCACTCGGGACTGGAGGAAAAAAATAATGTATTTGCTAAACATAAAGCCGAGCATTTCTTCAATCCCAAGTTTCTGTGCAACCCGATTTTTCTTGAAAATGTTTTGAAGCTGGCTGACAAAGGAACTTTGCTTGGAGTTACAACAGCTGACAGATGTTTGTGCAACTCTCCTATTATTGGTTCATTATATCAGCCTATAAGCCAATCACAAAGAGGTCTGAGATATGAGTTCTGTGTGTGCAAATCAAATTACATACGGTCACGTACAGTACTGTGCAGCATACAGTCACACCACCTCCATTTAGCTCATATAGTAAGAGCAGTAAGAGCGTGTGCAGGCTGTGTGCGGTGTGTATGACAAACACACAGGCCTGAGAGCAGCTCTCTTTCAAATTGTGCTCTTATTATACCGTAAATTAGTATGAAGCACAACTTCATAGGTGAATCCCTGTCACTGACCATGCTAAGTGGACTTTCATTTCCAATTTCAAGAATGCCACTCCTGGAAAAGTCTTTAATTACTGAGATCCCGCTCCTCGTGATGGATTGTGATAAACCGGTAGGCTTACTTAAGGAATCTACCAAGTCAAAGCGTGTTTTTTCCTCCCCCGCTTCATCTTTTGCAGCCCTTGCGTGAAAACCACGTTTGGAGTCAGTGGCAAGTCGCTCCAATCCCAAATAGAGTCAATTCTAACCCTTCACACACTCTTCCAGTCCAGGAAAATTAATACACTTTACTATTACAAGATAAAGCTATAGGGACATATTACACCAGGCATATCTGCTAGCCTGTAATACTACAGAGTCAGCATTCAATAAAAGACATTTGCAACCAGGCATTTCTCACAACAACACTTGCGAAAGATTTAAAAGCTTCTAAATTAGGTGCAGCTCACGCACGAAAGGTGCCTGGTAAGCAGGGCGATACTTACTTAAAATGACAGAGTTGTTTATGAAGGGGGTGCCTCCCTCGCTTCAAGGTGGCATGCAAGAGGAACAGTTTATGATCCACACACTGGGTTATTTAGCCTCAAACAGTGTGCATAATGTCGGGTGACAATCAGCGCACATAACTCACGTCAGGCTTTAAGTGATCTCCCACTTCATAACTTCACCCCTTGAATACTGATTGCCCTCTTATCGTGCCATTTATCTGATGCAACTTCTGCTTTGCTGTTCCTGAGCCCGAGCAGACAGCTTTCTAATTTGCAGCATCAGTATCAGAGAGCCGCACAAACTGTTGCGGCGCAGGTGTTTAACAATCCTTTGAGAGAAGAACAGAAATGTATTTTCAATAACCCTCTTTCACACTGTTGCAGCAGGGTTTTTTTTTTTTACAGCCAGGAAAACTGCCCTTGGAGCCATTAAAAATTTAATCCAGCCACCATGCGCACATATAACATATCACCCATTATAGCAGTAAGTGTCTGAGCCAGACAGGAAAGCTGGCCAAAAGTGAAAAGAAAACATAGAGGATGAGGTCATTTTTCATCCTGTAACAAATCCCAAAGCATCTCAGGCTTTATCACTTTTATTTAAGAGAACACCAGCGTTTGAGAAACCAACTGAAATGACTCTGCTTAATTTGTCTAATGAGCTAACAGATCATCAGTCACTCTTCAGTCTTCACTGAGAGGAGGCAATAAAGTGCGATACGAGTTTGGATTGCACTGTGTGTGTCACCTGAAGGACAAGGCAGTGCTCATCAGTTAATCCCCCTCTGGACAAAAAGCCAGGGGGGTTGTAAAGCAGGTTTACAAGCATGTTTGTTGCAAACTAAAATCTCCCGTATTAAACCTGGTAAATCTGTCTCCTGCTGCGACAATAGCAATAAAACAGTGGAGTTTACCGTAGAGCTTCAAGGTTGCGTAGCGCTCTAACACAAAAATATACACAGAATTCAAAAGTAACAATGATAACGGCAAAGGAGCCGCGGCTCCCAAAGTGACAAAGTCATTGTGTGATGATTACATTCTGCCTAGAAGTCACACGGCTCTCACCGCTCTGCCTCTTTATCGCAATCATTACTCACTCATGGATGTGCATCACTCCCAAAATCGCACTGTGAACTGCCTAAACATGAGCAAGATGATCAAGACATTAGACCCCAGCGCACTCTATTGAAATGACCTACTGCATCAAAAAAAAAAAAGAGCAGCATAATACATCTCAAATTCCACCAGGGAGTAATAAAAACCCCAATTTTCATGATGAATAAAACGTTTCTCCTTTTGTTGTGAGTCCCAAACAGAGGAAAGCATGGCCAAAAGGGTTGCCACAGTGTAATCTACCTTTGGGCGTTGGTACATTAATTCCATTTTCATATTCAGAGCTCACACCCCCCTCCCCCCCTCACGCGCAGCCCTCTGCTCCCTCAGAGCAGCAGGCAACGCGGAGGAGGCCCGGGCTGGTCCGAGGCCTGGGAATACCCCAGAGCCTGCACGCCAGCGCTACATAATTCTGGCCTGCCTCATTATTTAGCATGTCACCGCTATTTTACATGTTAAAGCCCCTGCATCGCCATCTAATTTATTATAAGAATATAGAATGGGCTGGGCTGGAATGGGGTCACTTGCCTTCACACGGCACAGGAAATAAATTCATACAAAGTCAGTCAAGTCAAGGTGAAAACCTATGTCAGCAAGATGCATTTTGTCATTCTTTGGAACAAGAGTGTTTGAAAGCAGTATAGTGAGACTTTTCCTGCAGCCCGTCGACGACGTCGCCTCAGTTTCCCCCTCGGTTCGCTGTTAGTATTTAACTAGTTTAATCTTCACTTTCATGCAGGGGAAACTCAGGTTCCTCGCTGAAAGAAAGGAAGCGAGAGAAAAAAAAGAAAGAAAACAGAGCAGAGTCCTGCCAAGAGTTGAATTGGCTTTGATGAGATTCAGCTGTAATTATTTCTCAGCAATAACAATAACGACAACAACAACAGAAGACTCAGGCCTTGTCCATACGAGCCCGGGTATTTTTGAAACCAGAGTTTTGCTTCGCGTCCACACCAGTGGTGTAATAAAAACACTCCGTACACACGCAACCGTGAAATCCGCTACCAAGTGACGCAATGCACGTGTGGAAGGCAGTTTTAACCAATCAAAATACAGTGGAAACCGCTTGGATCAAAAGGCTTGGGGCGGAATCATTTCTATACAAATGCTGTTTAAATAATTCGTTATCAAGAAATCCGCTTATAGGCTAGTGTTAATTTTTGGTCATTTTATGGATGTAAACATGCGCAAAAACCATTTCAAAACTACGTGTTATTATAGCTTTATTTCACAGACTACAAGTCCAACAATTAAATATTAATTAATTTAATAAAAATGTAGCCTATTTATTTTATTTTCGGCGATGTCCCTTTGACGTGCACTGCTGCAGCAGCCTGCACATGTTGCTGCGCTGTGTCTTGACTCTTGTGCTGTGTGTTGTTGTGTGCTGTGTTGTTGTGCTGTGTGCATCACCTGGCTGCTGAGCCACATGACTGTCGGTGCTTCACAACTCTTTATCACTGGCTGTTGTGTTGTCTGTCAAAACATGTATGAATGAAACATCATATCCACTTTATATCCACCGCGGACGTCACGTATAGTTTCGGCTTTTGGCTCGTTCCGCTCATCTCCGCATAGTCTCTTTTTTATCACTACATGACAGCAGTGACCCCCCCCCCTCCCGTCGTAGCCTACCCGGTCTGACAGTGACATAGGCTATTGCCTGTTCATTCATGAAAATCATCCCGAAAAGCTCTCAATCAAACAAGGTGGGGAATAAGAGACTGCGGCGCTACTGTAGTAGTTCTGTAATTTTAAAAACACACCGGCAGCGGCCCAGCTGATCTGTAGCGTCACTTGTTACTGTAAATGATGCTGTGTGGAAAACCAGCTGTGGTTTGTGATTGAGGGTGAGTTTGGAGCTGACAAGAGGATCGTCCTGACGACCGTTTCGTTATATTTTTCTCATCGAAAAACTATACAAATAGCATTTAGATGATGTAAAAAAATAAATTAAAAAAAAGTGATAAAAATCCACTTTGTCACCTCCATTTTTGCGAGCTCACCTGCAAACCGCTGCAAACAACCTCTGCAGCTGGCAGTGTTTACATCAGCACGTGTGCAGCTATGACGTAAACGAGTAAAACAATCACGGTTGCAGTGTCCACACGCACCCGGTGAAACCAACCCCGGCCGAAAACCCCACCCTGGACTCCGGTTTCAAAAAACCACGGTTTCAGGGTTCCAAAAGCGCGGTTGCATGTGGACAGGACATACAACCGGGAACATATGTTCACGGTTTCAAAAAAACCCGGGCTCGTGTGGACTAGGCCTTAATCCGCCAGTGAGAGGACCCGATTCTGCTTCCTGGTGACAGTGATTAGGCCTAATCTAGGGTTTTGGTGTGTTCATTGGAGAAATGCGATTTTTAATGGCAGCGTGTTTTGTTTTGTGAGAGTTTTATTTGCACTGAGTGTATACAGTTATAGAACACTGAAGTGAAGTGCGATCCACGTCTTTTGCGGTATTGATATTCAGCTAGAGGGACAGTGAGGCGGCAACTGAAGATTACCTTCAGTATCAATCAATCTGTTTATTATTTCTCACTTAATGATTAACAATTGTTTGGTCTATACAACGTCAGAGAATATAAAGATATATGTGCATTATAAATTGCCCAGGGTCGTCAAGTGGTCTTCTTTTGCCTGGCTAACTGCAAAACCCAAAGGGTTATGACAAAGACAATCAGCTATGGTATAATGCTTGGAATAGGACTGAAATGATGGCGCGTTACCATTGATTGAAGCTGAATGATAAGAAAAATAAATAACACTTGGCAAACCATTGTGCTATGAATCACGATTTCAGTTGGATTGGTGATTATTGAATTTGATTTTCACTCTACACTATACAAACTATACAAAAACTGAGGATGATGTGATTTTTGTTGAGTCTGGTACCAAACATGTTGCCTTACATCTGGAGAATATGATGGGAAATCTCTGTAGCTCTACAATACCTAGTTCATTGTGACACATTTTACCTTGTGCACTTGGGCATTTTGATTTTGAATATTTCCCTGTGTAATCAGGTTTACATTGTGTTTTTAACAAAACATCAGCGCAGCATTGATTAGTGTCATTGTCTTTCCATGATAATAGAACAGGTGATCTTGATGTTTTGGACCAAACGAGCCGATCCACAAAGACCCTAAAGTTTTAGATAGTGCAAGTAAAATTTTCATCTACTCACGCATGTACAACCAGTAAATTTGCCAGGGTTTCTTTCTTTTTAACACTGGTGAAACGTTGAAGGGGCAACTCAAAGAATCTGTCATTGCAGGTGTCAGGCCAATGTGTGTGAGGATCATAAATGGAAAGGAAATGTGAATATTTGCTTTGTAAGTCGATTTAAGGTGTGCGCCCCTAAACTTTCTGCTTGCACTACTAAAATTGTAAGTTAGGGGCCCCTGTGCTCCTAGTAAAAGAAGTTAGTCTGAAGCCCTGACTCAACAGATTTTTCAGCTGGATCTTCTACTTTTTTTCTCTTTTTTGTGATCTTTGCTTTAAAGTTTTCATGAACAATCATCCACCTTCATTCTGTGTGTCATTTTGTGTTGACTATCGATTAGTGGACCACTTATACCACAAACTTTCACCTACATTCATGTTTATTTTAGAAAAGAGCTGAAACAATAAGTCCAAGAATCAATAAGTTAACAAATAGAAAATAATTGATTACCAGCAAAACGCTCACCACAGAGTATCAACGAGTCTTTTCTGTTTCATGTGAAAGCAAACAGCCGAGCAGAGAAAACAAGACTTCTGAAGATTTCACCTTGAGCTTGAAAAAATGGTGAAACTTTTTGTAAACTTAGGGAATGAATAAAAGATTTATTGATTAGCTGAGAAACTCATTCTTAATCCTTCCTCCTATACCTGGAGGAGAAGAAACAGAAAGATACAACTGTAAAGGAAAACGGGTCATTTTAACTCCGAGCTGGTCCGAACATTTTTATCTTAAAAACTACTTTACAACAGGAGTAAAGCACCTGCACAGTTAGTCGTGGTGATAATTTTTCTTTCACTGTGCCATAGTACCAGCCCTCAATTCCCCCAAAACCAACTGAGAAGCAAAGAGGATGGAGTGGAAGTGGGAGAAGGGGAGAAGGAGAAAGGCCAGATGTCAGGGCGCTCCAGGAAGAGGATTGCTAAGCGGTGTGAACATTTTTCAAAAATGATGTTTTGTGCCTCAAACATCTTGCTTACAGCAGCAGGGTCTGATCCAAGCATTATGTGCGAATACATCAGTAGCCCTGGACCCCCCTCTCCACAGGCATACAAGCACACACACACACGCGCGCGCACATAAACACACACACACACACACATTCCCTAGTAACTGAAGCTCACACCCCCCACCACCCCCTCCCATCCCCCCGCCTCCCTTCTTCTTCTTCTACAGAAGTAAATTATCAAAACTGTGTTTGAAAGTGAATGAAGGGTGACTCGCTCTCTCTCTCCCTTTCTCTCGCTCTCTCTCCCCTTCCCGCTTTGACATCTCAGTTTTTTTTTTTTTTTTCTTACTTGCCACCGTTTCTGGGCTAGGTGATAACTGCCGGTAATAGGATTAACATTGATTTCTTTTTGCAAGAACAGAGATGTGCCAGTTCCAGCTATTTATTGAACTGCCAGCTTTGAACTATGAAAACTGACTGCAGGAAAAGACCTAATGCAGCATTTTAAAGAAAAGAAAAGCCTCTGTGCAATTCTTTCTCTCTCTCTCTCTCTTTCTCTCTCTCTCTCCCTCTCTCTCTCTTTTTTGTTATTTCTTCCTCCTCTGTCTTCTTCTTCTTTTTGTTGTTGCGGGATAAAAGAGAAAATCGGGTGCCTCTGTTCTAAGCTCTGGTAATGACTTTATTTATTTACTTTGTTGTTGCTTTTTTTAAACCTCACCAGTCAATACTGTTATGATTTGATCTGTAATTTTCTAAGTGTGTTTGACTTCTTTTTCACCTTGAAATAAAGATCCATACATGCATTTCATTTTGTTGTGGAGGTAGTGTACATTTCTGGTAAACATAGTAAAGACAAAAATGTAGTTGCCTACAACAGGCCATTTGTTTACAAAAACAAACAAGCAGGTTTCATTATTATAATTAATATAATTGTATTAATAACAAGGCTGAGCTGAAGTACAACACACTCTTCCTTCTGAATGATTTATTTATTTTTAAATGACCTTTATTAAGATAAATCCCTCATCCTGTGAATTTTTACTACTTGAGTGTGGTTCTCTTCATTATGTCTGAATGAGTTCATTGATTATTGAGCGGTGACTATTGATGACACTACTTAAGCAGTTAACAGCTAAAGCCACACAAGTAGTGGCTGTTCTCCAATTAGTGACACCAGCAGTCGCTGTGTCGTTCTGCTGTCTGTCGCTGGTGGAGTTGAACCTGTCCTCACTGGAACTGTGCAGCTCATCAACACATGCGTGAAGTGACTGTGTCATTTCACACTTTTCACACGGTGTGCGGTGCTAGATGAGAGTAAATGTTCAGGCTGCGTAGTAAAAACATGATGTTGATGACTTTGTCACTTTTGAGAAGAAGAGTTCACTGATATGCAGATCCTTGTGGAAAAAATTGGAAATAATCAGATGGAAAAACCTGGAACTGTAGCTAATCAGTGTTTTGATTAACCGATTAATTGTTTTACCCATTAAAGGAAATAATGAAAAAGAAGAATCCATAATATTGTTTTATCCACACAACAGAATGAAACCTAACAAAAAATGTAGTTATAATGATATGAAACAGTTTACATTGATACAAGACATTTTTGCCATTAGTAATTGGAAAAAAAAATCATAGAATCCATTTATAAAATAGCTGAAAATGATCTGTCATTACACAAATCGAAATAGCTGCAGATGGATTTTGTCACTCTCTTATCAGTTCATAAAAGAGAACAGTTATGCAAAATCAGGTCTTCGTTCAGGTCTTTTTTTTTTATGAATTGTTTTGAATAAAATACCTTGAAATACTTTGATGATTGTACCTATTCTCTCCAATGCTCAGATTATGTGGCTCAGATAATTGATGTTGCACTTTGACATGTGATACCAGTGCAAACACTGGCCTCAGTTAATCATCATGGTAAATTCAGGAGAACATGGCACCACAATAAAGCGATAAAAATAATAATCATTTGAAAAATAGTTTCTATTAAAATTGTCTTCTTTGCATATGTGGACTTGAGGAGAGCATGTGCTGATGCAGGGGTACAAGAAAAAGATTGAGTGAGGTGTGTGTGTAGTGTTGTGTTGTGTTGTGCGTGACAGCAGCACCCCCACACACATCTCGTACTATCAGCTCAGCTGAAACAAGAAACAACTACCACTGTCACTACAAATACACCCCCCATCCAAAGCAGACGCCTGTCAGCCAGCTAATGTCCCCTGACAAAACACGCTGTGAATTAGAATAGCCACAAAAAGTGTGTGTGTGAGAGAGGGGTGGTGGGAGGGAAGGGGAATGGAGAGAGTGAGGGAAAGAACTCATCTGTGTCACAGCCTATCCCCTCGGGCAATCAAGGGAGAAAAAAAAAAAAAACACAGTCATTAGCAACTGGTGGTGCTTGCTCCAGCAAATCGCCGTTTGAGTGAAGATTTATGCAGACTCCTGACTGGAAATGATTTATTTATTTTAGCAGAGGCTGTGAGATCATTAACCTCCGCTGCGTCTCTGGGGAACGACATCTGCGGCCCCCCACACTGCTCAGACAAAAGGCTCCACGCGTCCCCTGGCTTCACGGCTCAGGAGGAGGAGGAGGAGGAAGGGGAGGAGGAGTAGGAGGAGGAGGAAGGGGAGGAGGAGGAGGAGGCCCCGGATGAGGGGCTTGTCTACGGAGCCAGAGGGAAACAAGGCCTCTGGTGTACAAACTGGATCTTTTAGCAATGATCAGGCTCACTTGTTGATATTTCTATGACAAATGAGGACACTCCACTCCGTGTTCATTTGATATTACATGTAACTCAAGTGTACATGTGTTTACGTTGGCCTTTATCGTCACGCTCAGCACATACATAGGAAAAGTAATTTGTGTTACAACAATACTTGAACTCAAATTCAAATTAACTGCGAAGTGTGTAGCTTTTTTACAGAGGAATGTTTATTTTTCCTTTATGTCAGTGTGGGGACAGTGCTCCCCTGTGACTTTGGTTTAGACAGATGATATTGATACTGTGATTTCATTGGTGCAATATGTGTGTGTGTGTGTGTGTGTGTGTGTGTGTGTGTGTGTGGTCACGCACTGAAAATAGTTTGTAATATCACTTCAATTCCCATCACCTCAGGAGGCCGACGTCCCATCTGTTATTTCACCGCTAACTTCTCCACAGCTCCATGCCTTTAGCTGCTCAATGTCATGATTCAAATCACAGTGTTAAGGTATGGAGCGATGAAGTCACAGGACGGCCTGCTGCTGTGAGTTCTGACTCTCTCATCATGAGCCATCACCACATGTGGACCCGCCAAGAGAGAGCCAACGTTCCCCCCCATTTTTTCTTCCTGTCATGTGGGGCAAACCGCTGATCACTCAGTAGCACAGGAACAGCAACAAGAGCACCGCTGACCACTACGACCACTGCTGCGCTTAATGCCCACCCAGAGGCTTAGGACACCTGTACAATGAGTCCACTCAAAAAGTGAGAATCCACCCATGTCATCCACCTAGCCACACACACACACACTTGTCTCTAATGCATCAGATCTGCTCCTATGAAATGACCGAAATTAGATGAAATCTTAGTTACATTAATGAAAACGTTAGATGATCCAATGCATATTTTTGCATGCTTTAATTTGACACAAGTTAAAGAACAGGGCCTCTTGATATTGGAAAATATTGCAGATGAGTTGGTCTCCTGGTGCCGTCACGGTCCCAGCGCTTCATGTACGTCAATACACTGTTAATGATATGTACCACTATATTCATGTCCATCTAATTGGAAAAGTTGAGGAGGTCCAAACTGATTCCTGGAGGCAGGAGAAATTAGAGGGGTGAAGCCAATGACTGAATAAATCTGAAATTAATCAGGATTTGAAGTGAACGGGAGGCAACGTGTGGCCTCACCCGTGCCTTTTTAAGTATGTGTAATTGAACACTTATGGCAATCTCAAAGCTGCAGTAAGGAGCATCTGCATTAACCCAACGCACCTGGAGTGGAGGAGGCCAGATTAATTAAATAATGTCCCTCATTTCCCCCCCCTCCCCGAGTGCTGCCATCCCTTAATGTTCATTTGATTTCATGAGTTTAAATGATCAGAAACATGGTTTCTTTTGGAAATGGATGTGAAGGACAAGCAGGAGGAAGGTGCAGGTTTGGCGGCTGACTGGAAGTGATGACTGTGCTCCAACCTTATCAAGCAAACACTTGAGGGCACAACAAATCAAGATTTTTATTGTCGGTAATAAACTCGAGCATCCAATTGGAGATGAAGAGCACAAATTTATGAGAAATGTTAACGGTGGCATAATTTCCTTCCCAGATGGTAGGATGTTTTGGGGGATTTAAGAATATTATACCATCTAAATGTGTACTTTGAAGAAATGTTTCAGCCACACAGCTGTAGAACCATTTTTGTAATTATTATCCATTTGTGTCACAATAAAAGGCCTAGAAAGGAACAGATGAAGAGGCTCCTTTACTTAGAGAGCTGTATTAAAACCCCAACACATCATAGAGAAAGTCTTCAAACAACAGACGTTAACTTATTTTTTCAGGTTACTGTGTCTGCCTCTATAAAAAACAGCTGCATGAACCGAAAAATAAAGAAAACAATGAATTGGAGACATGCTTCAAATTCAAACAACAGCACAGTTTTCTAATTTAATACATGAAGTTGGGAAATATGCAGAATAAGTTAGAAAAGGGGGAGAATAATTTGGCATGGTGGGAAACAATATGGTATGGTGAGGGTAGAGGGGGGATCAGGGATAAACAAACAAACCTTGACAAGGGCAGCGGTGGAGAATCAGCCTGGGGAGCAGCGAGGTCTGCGGTCGGGTGCAGACAGCCCTGTTTGAGAGGGGGGCTTGCCAAGTACCGACCCTGAACTGCGGCACTCTGGTGCTGCCTGGCTGCACTAAGCAGCGGCTGCCAGCACACGCTGATTTATCAGGGGGGCAACGCCAGCCGCCACCTCGCTCTCCCTCGTGCCCTCCCTTTATAAAGAGCCTCCCTGACGGCTCTGATAGTGCAATCAGGGCTACGGCAGAGCCAAGGCAATTTCTCCTTCACTCTTTGATAACCCTGTGCCTTATTGAAAGCCAATAGCAATGGCAGCAACAACAACTCAATTGGAAAGAGTTGCTGCATTTTGAAGGGGGAAAAGGTTACGCCTTGACAAAATGAGGGGGGAGTAAGGGGATGTCTGTCTCACTTCATGTGAAAGACTCATTGTCCTCCAACAGGTGGCGTGGTTCCTAAGTGACCACTGTCCCCCCGCTTGCTCGTCATGGGGACTGTCAGACGTTTTTTTTTTTTTTTACTCCATCAGTGAAATTGTGACAGAATGGCTTGAGTTCAAATGCGACTTTTTGTCCATGCTGAGCAGTAAATAGCAGAGGGTCTGCAGCCACGCTCGTGGCTCTGTGAGCCTGCATGTCGCCACAGTGGCTCTTTGAGCTAAGTGATAATGTCAGCAGACTTCACCATGACAATACCAACATCCTTCAGTTACATGGTAGGACGCTCATTATTTGGTATTAGACAAAAGTGTGTTGGATGACAAAATGATTTCTGCTGCCCATCCCACAATTAAGCTGATGATGGCACTTGACAATGAAGGAGGTCACAGAGGTTGTCAAAATCCATTACTGAAATAAAAGAGTCCATCCTAAATTCTATAGAAGTAGCTTTTGAGACATTTAAGTCAAAACAATAAATCTCACCATGAGTGTGGCAATGAAAAGTAAAGTTTTGTATTACAGAAGTTTTAAACCAAAGGATGACCTGAGTTACCTACGTTTCTTTTCCTTTTTTAATGATTGTTTGCTATGTTTCTCCAAAATGTACAGTATGAATAGTTAAGTGAGGTCTATTCACAAGCCTCTGATAAAATATTTGGTTCCTTGGATAAAACAAAATTGTACAAAAGAAGCACAAATGTAGGATCCAGGGGATGTCATACGGAGACTTTCCTTGAAAGGTATTTCTTTCAAACATTAACACGACAAGAAAAATAAAAAGCCTAATAAAAACAATTCTGTCAACAAACTCTGAAATAGGTCGAGGTTTTTGCATTGATGTCACCACTGAATAAAACCTTGCTTGTTAGATTTTGACTGTGCCAAAGCTTGTGATGCAGAAAAATAGTAATTGATTTTTTTCCCCCACATGTTCTTTACTTCATTTTTTTTCCTAACTTTTATATTGCTCAGGACCGATGTAAATTCATCTGCTTTCAACTAAATCAAAAAGCCAAAACAAGCGATGAGTTTGTCTATAAGCACCATTCTGGTTTATTTATCGCTCTTATTTCTCAGTTTTTGGCAATGTATGTTGGTCGATATGAATGGGGCACTCAGCGAAGAAGCATCACCGTGCATGTACCACTCGTGGTACATTATGCTTTCAGGTACACACATTTCCAGTGAAAACGATATAAAGAAGTGCTGATAAACTGCCTGTAGAGTGGATAAACTTTGGTGAGGTTGGACAGGCAGGGTGTCAATAGGTTCCAGAACAACAAGAATTTACTAAAGTTAAAGATCTTTCATGGAGCGAAGCCGTCTTAAGAGAAGACGAGACAGAGGACAAAATGTTGCACATCATCGGGGTGATGCAGAAGAAGAGGTCCCAGGGAGTCAACAGGTTCCTGATGATTATAAAATTACATAATTTGGAGGTGTTTTAGAGGTTGCCGATGATAAAAGCAGCATGGCATCAACAGGTTACAAAAGCCAGACAAGGTTTCAGAGTGAAGAGCTTGCAGAGGATGAGCTTTACAAGAGGATTGGGGGAAAAAATGCAGCGTTTTATGTTGTTGAGGCATTACTGTGAGTACACCCACTGAGTAACAATTTGGCCTTTCTCTGAGGTTGCATGTTCTCTGTAATATATTTTCTTCCCATGGCCTGATGGCCATTACTGTACGTCACTTTTGGATGTCAGATCAAGGCTGCTTTTGACATGCAGGAAAAGTGTGGACCAAGTACAGTAGTTACACAGACATAGAACGTCTAATCATAATACAAGATAATGGATATGTCTTCAAGGACAAGAACTCCTATGCAAAAAAAAGTCAAAACTACACATATAGGTGACACCAAGAGGGATAGTGCATGTATGACGGTGAATGGTAGTTGTCTCTGTCCAACCTGACGCTGAAGGACGAAGTTCCTAAATGCACCAGCGAAAACAATAAAGCCAATTGGTCCTTCTCTGCATTAGTTTTCTGTCTTTCAGCACAAGGACAATGCATGATGGTAGAGAACATATAGTTTGGTCAGTGACCGTGAGCTGTACACTTTTTTTCATGATGCATTGTGGGATACCACGAGTCCACTACACATCAATTCTCATTGTACATTCAGCCAGCACTACTAAATAGTTAACTCATTCAATACTCCCTCTCTCTCTCTGTATCCATCTATCCATTTATCCATCTAAAAAAGATTTCTATGAAATCCTAATTTATATAATTAGCATAATAATTCAATCATTTTTTAACTCTGGCTGAAATGTGTTTGGTGAGGTCACAGTGACCCTTTGATGCCCCAAAATCGAATAACTCCTTAAATCAAATTGAAGATTTTCGACAGACATTCCTTCACAGCGGTCATGACATATCCCCACGAGGGTTAGGGTTATGCTGAATATCACCTGTAACATTTTCCTCAGTCAGCCACTGTTTGTTTCTAACCCAAATGCCGTTTCATTATGACAAGTAACGCAATCTGCAGCAGTTTTGAAACTACAATGTTGAGTCTACATACATAACAGATGCAGTGGCATACTCATAATAAAGGACATTGATTATTGATTATTTCTGAAACAATGTGCTCTGCCAACAGAAAATGAATGTTGTTCAGTTTTGCTTGTTTTCAACAGGGAAATATATTTTGAATGTGGTTAGGGGAGCAGCTCCAATAATACCTGAGAGAAAAACAGCATTTTAGTCAACTAGATTTGGAGGACGGGGGCAATTTTGCCTGTCAATCAACATTAAGGCTGCTATTACATCTGAATGTTCACTGTATATATTTGACTTTATATTATGTATCTCAGCCCCCTGATTAAATGTCATCTGCTTGTACCCCTTGTATTGACAGTTCTGTTAATCTTTCAGGAATTGCTGTGAGAGCAAAAGAGAGGAGCCCTAGTTTGTTCAGTGAGGTGTGAAAGACGAGGGCTTCATGTGAAGGAAAGATGATTAATAATTGAGAACATATGTCAGTTCGTAGGAGGTGGAGAAACACTTATGTGATAGATATCTCCTTATGATAGTACAAAATGACAAGAATCAGGACGCTCTGGGGGCCATGGCAATGTTCGAGGGGACACGACCCTGTCACAATTAAAGGAAAGATAGATGGATAACGTACACAAGGTCTTTCAATTGAGTTGATGATATAATTATGTATGGTCATTAGTGTGTGCATTTAAATTCACGTAAAAGAAGGTACTGAGGTGATACAGTATTTATCATTATATGACCATGGTAAAGAAAATTTCACAGGGAGCCCTTTAACCTATGTTTTTAGTATTTATGACCTTTATGTAAATGTTTCATAATGTTTCTTAACACTTCATATAAGGTTGCTGAAAGCTGCTATACAATTTTTATTAATGTATTTGACCACAACTGTAAGATCTATGAAACATCCATAGCTGTTGTATTCACTGATTAAATACGAGCTGCACATGAGCAGATTATTCACAGGCAAGTTCAGAACATTTTATATGTTTAACATCAATGAAGACATTGTGAGCTGGAGGGTTTTATTCATGGCTGAAAATAATAATTAATTAATTAATTAATAAATACATACAATAAAATTTCAAGGCCCCCCTACTGTACAAAATCTCTCCCTGAGCTTTTAGCCTTCATTGACAGATGGATATTTACTCAGTCATGAAGATGGATATTTACTCAGTCATGAAGAATGAAGATGCATTTAGAAAATGCACAATAAACATGAATCTGTATGCTTACAGTTATTTATATATTTCTATAGTTAAGGATGTTTCAAAAGTGCATTTATAATTGTTTACAAATACATTACAGTTTTTCTCAATTGTTAAAACACATTTTTCGAATCCTCCTGTCCTTTTCTCAGAATTTAAACCCTTTTCTCATTCTACATTCACAAAACCTCTGATTCTTTTTGCAGAACCATACCATCACCTCAAGTTTTACCTAGTTTCACCTAGTTTTACCTCCGCTCAAGACCAAACAATGTTGTCAGATCTTGCTCTAATCAGTCAAAATAGAAACACTGCTGAGCAGTCATTACACAATACACACTATACCAGAACATGGAAAACACAGTGTTCAGGGCAGGTAGCTCATGGAAAAATGTTTGCTGATGAAATTACAGTATACTGTAGCGCATGATTTCACAACTCTGTGGATTTAGCACTTACTCTCCATTCATCAAACATAAACTATAGTAATAAGTACTGTGAAAAAAAACATTTTCATCATCATCCTGAAATTGATCAATACAGAAAGTCTATATCCTATACTGCAATGTAAGGTGTAGAAAAAACAATATGTACACAGCTGATCAGGCAGTCATTGAGCTTCACCAGTCTTTGGGCTGGGTCAGACCACAGCACTTATCTACACTTCACGTAGTGTATTGGCATTGTTTTGATGGACCATCTCAACTACAATGTTCTCCTGCTGGGGTTACGGTCGTGTGTGTGTATATAACTTTCACTGATAAAAGTACAGTAAAGTAGACTGTACCTGTGTACCTAAAATCTCCAGATTATGGACACGGAATCTACTGATGTTTGATTGGACCCTTTGGCCTTCCTCATTGTCATGCCCTCACAAGGACATGGTCTATGACAGTAGTCCGAATGTCATCAGAAATTATCACTCAGGGCGTCGAGTGGCCCAGTAGGTTAAGCAGGCGTCCCATGTATAGAGGCTACAGTCCTCGCTGCAGGGGGCCCCAGTTCGAATCCTGCATCGGGGGCAGCCCTTTCCTGCATGTCATTCCCCCTCTCTCTGCCTCCCCATTCCCTATATACTGTCACATCATGAGAAACAAGTGTGATCAATTTGGAGTCATTGTGTTTTATTTGTGTTTACAGTATGTATTTATGTTACCATTATGCATCACAAGTGCATCACAGTGACAAATGTGTTTTATTGCATTAAAATTGTGTTTAGAGTTTTGCAAAAGGAATGACTGAGATTTGCAAATAGTGTGAAGATTGTTTATGTTCAGTTCAGTGAATAGTTTAGACAACTGAGAAACTGATTCACACAACAGAAATAAGTGTTTTAGCAAGAAAAACTGTAATAAACAAAGTGTCTGCTTACGTCTACAATTCTATTTATTCATATACTGTACATCCCTTAAAATGCTGAGCGGATAGGTCAAAGTGCATGATTATTTATTTTTTCTTTTTGTTTTCTTTTGACAAAAACACGATACATTTGAGATAATGAGATATGACATCACAGGGATGCTGTTCAAAGTTACATGGAAAGTGAGTCTGATTTTCTGTGGGAGGTTTTTTTTTTTTTTCCTTCTTTTTTTAACTTGAATAATTCCAGTGTGTTGGTCGGCTTTGGCTCACCAGGTCCCGGGCTAAGCACTGATCCTCAGTTATTCCACATCTCTCTGAACTTGGCTGTCCTGTGGTGGAGCAGCCGTTGTGGCGGTTTGATCGACTTCAGGGGGCCTCAAGGTCAGAGCACAATGCAATTCTGAGGTGGAAATCCTAGGTCTTATCAGCGTGACCTTCAGGACTGCTGACACTACTGATTCCACAAATACTACAATCCTTAGCTTCCAACACAGTGACACTGTGGCTTGTTGTGTAGGAAACAAGAGAACACCATGGTGACTAATGCAATTAGTCTTCTTTGCAGGTTGGTTGATTTGTCTGTCACTGCAGGCTTTAGTTGCATTCAGTGTCTTTCAAACTCAAAATTGTTTTAAGACTGTTGAAATAATTTCATGATCATACGTGTCCTCAAAGTTTTCAATTTTAAATACTGAATATATTTTGTACTGGAACAAGTAAAAAAAAAATGTCCCCCTTGTTTTACAACAATTCTTCAAACAGTGTGAACCTCACATTCTGTTTTCATCATGGCAGCAGGAGAGGTCGTAGCAGTTTTAGCAGTGGTTAGAGACTCCCATAGCCTGGTATGAGCCTCATTCAACGCTCAAGGTCCGTTCTTTTGAAAAGAAGTGTGCGGCTATGGTAACATACTCCACGGTCAAGCAGCTCCTCCATCCAACAGCCACGATAGTTGCAGAGCCCCAGAGGAGGCTTGTTTTTTTAACTATGTCGGAGAGAAATTTCAATAACTTGGAAGAGAAAGGATCAGTGTCAACTCAGCATTTCTGACTACAATGTAAGAACACAACGCAAACACAAATGTATCTTGCAATTGACGTTTCTCACAGGCTGACACTACACTTATACTCTGGCAGGCAAACCCAAAGTTGCCTCTTCAGTGCCAGTGAAAATGCTCTGTCACCTCAACAAGTGGTTGGATAGACGAGTGATATTCTCACAGTGTGTCTGTGCAGATGTGTAAAGGCTGCACAGTGCAGAAAATGTTCTAATCTGTCATTTACAAGGTAAAGTTCAGCAGATGTTTTGGAGATTATCATCAGGGTGACACCGAACATCTGCTAGATGATCTCTAATAATCCAAAAGTTCCCATTTGTGACATATGCTCATTTGTCCAATGAGCTGTGATTCAAATCAACACAACAGTTAATGCACAAGACACATTTCTTAATGTTGTGTTGTCTGCATCGTTATAATGTACACAATATAATATCATCCTGCCCAGGGTCTGTAGATGAAATTCAGCATTTCAGCTACATTGATGGTGTAAAATGTGTGTTGTGCCTGATAAATAAATAAATGAAGTGAACTAAAGTGAAGTAAAAAAAAACATAGTAAGTCTATCTGCTCTGCTAATGTTCCATTAATTCCATTAATCTGTAGATAATAAAACATATTTGTGGCGACTGTCAAAACACGTGCACGAGTTAAATATTGTTTAGTACAGGGCCATGTGTTGCATGCATGATTGCATTCATATTCTGGGTTTTTAATCCAATATGGTGAATTGTTGCTCTGATAATGTGCTTCTGTTCATTTTCCCACACAGCGCCTTTGTGTCAATATTAGAGACAATTCATTTGAGAATATGTCCAGTCCACTGATTAAAACTGAAATAGGTTAAATGTGGCAGAGAGCAGTGGGTTTTAAATCCACCTCAGTAAACATATATATGTTTAAGTGATGGTAACAACAAATTTCCAAAGATTTCAAATGTAAATTCAGTGAAATATTGAATGTAGGAAATTGCTATCCAAAGACTAAAAGAGCAGCAGGTTGCTTACAACTTGAGCTTAAAAGTTGTTAAACTAATTAAGAAAAAAAACAATTAGTACATGTGTGGACATTATAAAGTATTCACACTGTTGCTGCTGCTGTTGAAGTTTTCTCCAAATTTCCAAAGAGCAAACTAATAATTGATGAGCCCCTTAAAAAGTAATTAGGCTATTCACGGCGTTAGGTGTAGCAGTGGACAGGGCTTGATGCCTGCAGTGCAGTCCTAATCCAGGGCAGCGGCTGAGCTGTTGATTTGCAGACTGTGGGCCTTGCATTGTGAGGGCTTTATGGTCCCTTTATGGTACGCCAAGAGACACCTGCATGGGCGATATGTTGCCTGGGACATTTTTCTCTCTCCCACTCTGTGACTCCTTTGCTTTTGTATCATTAGCAGAGCAAGGGAGCCGTGAATCACTCGTCTCACTCCCCTTGTCCCCCCCCATCTTTTTCTACCTCCTTCCAACCCCCCCTAAAAGCCCTTCCACCCTCCCCTCTCCTCCCCTCCCTCTTCTAGGGTGCTAAACGGCTTGACAGAAGGGTGCCCAGACCGTTGGCAGTAGCCATCGACTGGAAGGGAGAAGCTGCCAGGAGTCCTTGATGGATAGGCTCATTTTCCAGCCGGCAGCAAGTCTCGGCGAAGCATCCGTGTCATTTGTAATGTCAGCCAACAAAATGTAATCAAACATTCCAGCGGTTTAATCACAGAGGGCTGCTCGAGAGATGATTGTAGTGTCAATATAATGCTATTTCATTATCTGTTTGTATTTTATATTGACAGTGTCAGATAAACAGTGTGGAAAATTAAGATTAAAAATATGGTAATTTCATTTCAATCACCCCGGCTACAGTTGCTGGCCCATTATGCGATTGATTACTTCTGAATTAAATTTGGGGCTGAATGTAAAGTTTAATCTTCTTTCTTCTCTGCAATTCAGCTCCCCAAAGGCCTCTTAGTAAGTAAGTACCCATTTCATTTGATCTTTAATGAAAAGTAATGGCCCAAATGAATTGTATAAATCAGCTGTTGTGATTACCTAGTTGACATTCTGTTTCTTTTTCCCTTTCATTTTTAATCCACGTCTTACACATACAGTATCATGACCCAAAACTACAGGCCATACCCATCTAAAGTGTGGTTTTCAGCAAATATTGGGATTATTTTAATTACTCTTATGTTATTATTATTGCAGGCATCATCATTTGACTAATATTATTTTCAGTTTTGTTCAACATATCATAAACTTTGTCTTTGGTCTTTTTTTATTGGTTCTTTAAAGTGAAAGTGGATTTTTTTTTTTTTTAAACAGAAAATAAGGTCAAATACAAGTTGTCTGCAAGTTGCTTAGCGAAGAAATTAAGAGGAATGTTTTATAGCCTAGAGTGCCACTTTAAGGAGAAAATGCAACCTCTAAACCAGCCGAGGGGTGATAGACATTTTAATTACATGGTGAATTTTGATATTTTTCTCTGCGTCTGGGCAGAACTCTTAAGCGCTGTCGTGTACTCAAGATTTGGCATCAAATTCTCCCCATTTCTGCAGCTATATATGAAGTGACACAACTGCTAACGAGAGCTCAGCAGAAAAGAAGGGGTTGAAAAAAGGAGCTCTTCTTTGTGAGTCCCATTCAGTGCGATTTGTCCCCCTTTGTAGTCCTAATTATGTGCCAAAGTAGGATAACAGAAGTTCTCAACTCGGCCATTATGCCAGCACAAAAAAAGAGACGCATACAAGAAGCTGATCACTTTGGAATTAGCAAACATGATACTATACGAGGAGAAAAAAAATCATTAATACCGTCAGGGATTAGAGGTTCTGATTAAAGGGTAGCTTCTACCGTATGCAAATTAGTGATAGGCATTTATCAGCGCCTGGGCAAGCTGTCTTAGCTGCAAAGCCACATATGTTTTTTAGCTGATTAAAAAACTGCTTGAAGTTGCAGGCTTTTTAATGGTGGGGAGCGAGAGAGAGAGGGAGAGAAAGAGAGAGAGAGAGAGAGAGAGAGAGCGAAGGGGAGAGAGGGAGGCAGCACGAGAGAGAGGGAGAGAGAGGTTGTGAGGCAACTCATTTCCTTTTGGCCAAATTCCCGCAATCGCTCAGAGCATTTGCCTTAATTCCCTCCTTTATTAGCCACATTCTTTTGTATGTAATTAAAACATTTCTCAAGTGAGCATGTGCGTGCTTGTTTTATTTTCAAGCTATATTTTTCATCAGCAAACATATTGTATTCCACACAGCCTCTTTTGCACTGTATTACCACAGCCTTGATGCCTCTCCCTGAAAGAGGCCGAGTGTAGAATGGTGAATATGAGGGCAGAATTAGGTGAGAATTTGTCAGCAGTCCGCCATTGTGCCAGGGTCTCTGTGTTATTATATTTCCTTTCATATGGAGGTGACCCCCTTTGTGTTAACAAAGAACATGAGGATGAAACTGAGCTCTGTGTGCTTCTCACCCGGCGCTGATAATGCCTTGGTAACCCAGCACCCCCTCTTCTCCTTGAGGGAGCACTTTAATTTATGCTTTTTCATCTCCCTGGGCGCAGGACTGTTAACCTGCTCTGTGCACTACTGATTCAGGGAAGGGAAACCTCTTATGCACACCAGACTGCTGCGTCAAGTCTCTTCTCTGCCATTAGAAAGTTTCTTGATGCACACACCTGACCACACGGCCCCTCAAAATTTACTACTGAGGAATCTGTGGGTGTTTTTGCACAAACAAAGAGGTCACTGGGTGTACCCTCTGTCCAGCTGCTAGGGCGGCACCAGTAACTTCCATCATCACAATTTCAATCAAGTACTTTTTTTTATGACATTAGGCTGCTTTTTGTGCAGTGACTCGTAGCTGATGTCATTTAAAGCTCTTGCACCTTCTATTTGTTGGTAGTAGTGACTAATCAAACAGAAAGTCAAAGTAATGCATCATCCAGTCTGGCAGCAGTGTCAACTCTGTGAAGCTCATGTTTTGTTTGTTACAAAGGATCTGTCACCACAAGTATGAGAAAGTATACTAACTCTAACTAACTATAAAGTATTATACTTGGGTACTACTACTTTACACTAATTTCATCTAACAATTACTATAGTTACTTTGCAGATTCAAATTAGACAAGCAAAACCAGGGGTATATACATGTATAAAATAGGTATTTGACCAGCTACAATAAAATTCAGCCTACCATTAATCCTATACAAATCCTGTTGTAATATACTATGCTTTGCCTTTTTACTGTTTGGCTGAAAATGTATTGGTTTACTTGGAATGTGAATTATTCCTAGTACCTGCTGAGAATAATGTACTGTATAAAACAGGATATGATTTCATGATAAAACTAAAGGCAAAGTAAAAAAAAAAAAAAAAAATCAGCACACCCTCAACCACTGTCTGTCACTAAAGTGATTTGTCCTTGTCTATTTTTGGTTTAAGTGCCAGTACAATGAGCCGAGAGCTGGTATGTACGGTAAATAAACCTACAATGTAATGCTTCAAATGGCATTCATGTTTGCCATGATTGATAACCACAGACAGATGATTAAGCTCCATCTCTCCCCATGAGTGGACCACACTCTTTACAGGAACATTAGCGGTGGCTTTTGTGGCCTACACAACCATTACTGATACACAGCAGACCACTAATACTGTGCAAGCCAGTGACTCAATAAATTACTTTGTGGCAAAGAAACCATGTAATTGAAATATTTAGATAAAGATAACAGTGGTTCTAAATGATATGAAATAATGAAGAGAGAAAAAAAATGCATGGCCCAAAGATGGGCAAGTGGTTGCCTTGAACAGTCTGGGAGGGAAGGCCTAAATAGCGAAGCCATAGAAACATGATGAAAAGATCTATTGTTGCTTTTGAAGGCAACCCCCTGTATCTCAAGGACATCTAATTAACAGACAACAGCTGAGTCCATTTCAAATGGTAATATTATTTCTCTTAAATGCATCATTTTCAATGCCTTATTGCTTACTTCAACAGACATTAGCAGGCTTTTGAGAGGGTTTTCATGCTTTATTTACTACACTCTATATATTGTTGGTACTTGTGCAGGCATTTCTCTGTGACCTCCTCAATATGCAATGGTGAATTGGTAGTCAATGAAAGGTAGCATTTCAGTATGCTTTTTGTCTTTGGCTCCATACAGTATTTCTAATGAATTACACGCTCTTCCAATCAGGCCTAATGAGACCAAAAGGCAGTTTAATTAGAAGCAAATATGTTGTAATAGCCAGAGAGATCTGGGTTCAACGAGTGCTGCATTGATGCTTAGAGACACAGCATTTTGACAACTACTGGTGTAATATGACATTTCCTAAACCTTTATTAACTATGCATGGCAAAACACATGTATACCATGTTTACACTTGGTATTAACATGTGTCTTGACAGCTATCCAGTCAGCCAGGAGAGAGGATCGCTAAAACCACTTCCTGTGGTGGCCTGAGACGCATGCAGCCACAAGTCTGTCAGGTTTAAAGTCAAATTGAAATTTGAATACTCACTCACTTTTGCATGAGGGAATGGGTTATAAACTGTATGATGGCGCAGCCACTGAACACATTTTCCCATGTTTTAAAAAAGGGAGTAAAATCCATTTAGGACAAATTTGGAGAAATAGTATCAAAGCTTTACGGCTCAGACTAGGTGTGATGGTGAGCTGAGTATGCTGTGCTGTTCTTAAGCACATGGTTTATTCATGTTTTCAAACTGATCCAACTTTATGCAGAGTCAATTAAAGCTTTCTCAGTGATTAATATAACTGCCACAGGTATGTTCAGCTCAACTGTTTAGAAACCAATAAGCTGTGATCAACAATCTGACTGTGCTTTTACCTTTCCCTGTGGCTCTTTGGACTGGTGTGTGATGAGTCTGTCACAGGGAAGTGCCTCGGTGGACACAGTCTATGACATACATCTGCATGGTGGTGAGTGACATGATGCGCTTATCCTTTGTCTTATTTCAAAAAGCAGCATTTCATCAGAAATAAGTGTCTTTATGAAAAGATATTTGGCTCCATAAACTTAGCACAATTCCTCCAAGAAATGTAGTAAAAACTTTGTTCATTGCCAAAGCTTTTGTGCTTTATGCAAGCAGCAATATGAACATACGGTATAGGAATGTTATCTGTTGCTATTTAATTATTGTTACTAATGCTTCTCTATTTACTGACGGCAGTATAAACTACCATGCTGTGCTACTGACTGACAAGATAGACAAGATGTTTTTTGCTATTTTTCAAGCCCTTATAACACCAGCCATACGTGAATCAAGCCGTCTGTCCTTTATAACATCCATCCGATATTTAGGCAGATCAGTTCCCATTTGGGAAGCTTAGCTAATGGACTGGTGAAATGCTAGCTCACAACAACACACAGTCCTGTAGCCTCAGCACCGTCTACTGGCAGTTACTCCGTGATTCAAATCACAACATAAAATACAAATTGACACATTCATAGATGAGACTGCCCACCGACCAAATCAGCACCACACATGTCGGAGAGGCCATTCAAATTAGAGAGATTTCACAATACATTATCGTGTAGTTTATAGTTATAAAAAATCAAAACTACCTTTTCCTAAGAAATAAATACATAATTGTTGTGGACAACTCCTCCTGAAGCTGCCGGCAGGCCCCTATAGGAGCCTTCATTAGATGTCAAAGGCCAACTAATGTGCACTGTGTTTACCTGATGGTTTCAGTCTGTTGCTTACCACATCATCCCACACACACACACACACAGACAGAGACAGAGGTGCTAACTACTCACACTGTGCATCTGTCGTTTTGTCTCTCCCATGGGGACAATCTAAAATCAATAGCTGCTATGTTAAAGATGCAGCTCCCCATCTGACCTGTCCTCCTCTCGTCTTCATCACAGGCTTTTTGGCTTCCTCTCTCAATGCCTTTCACCCCTCCCCTCCTGAGGCCCATAAATGATGTGCTCACACGCTCTTCACGAGGCACAAATTGTTTCAGACAGTCGGTCTAGCAGAGGTCCCACATCCTCCGGCTGACTGCGATTATGTACAGAGGAAGAGCGGGTCAGAGTTCAGACAAAAGACTCAATCCAGCCCCTTTAGTTTCCATGGAGGGGAGCTGAGAACGGTTAAATGTCTTGGGAGTCGTTTGCGTCTTGATTTTGGAATCAATGAAGGGGGTGTAAAGGGAGGGTGGAAGGTTTCTGTAGCAGAAAATGGCATTAGAGTTAATGACCAAGTTTGTCCCAGAGGGGTAGTCCATATTAAAGCTATTTCAGCAGTGACAGCACTCACCACATGACCTGACTGATTAATAACAAAACGGTGCTCAAATAGGAATAACAATAAGTGTCAGTCAGCGTGAAAGGAAAACAATTATTCAGCTGGATTTGTTGGGTTTTACACATTTTCTGATTTAAAAGCAAGATTTTCTAACTTATGAGAAATTCTGATTTCAGTTCTCATGCGTTATTGCATATTTTTTAACAGGTTGGTTGATTATAATTATACAAATAAATGCAATGAAGGATGCAATTATTGATTATTTTTAACATTGAGAGGTTAAGTTTGGTTAATGCTGGACAGCCAACATTAGCTTTGATCTTAGCTAACGGCTGTTTATTAACGAGTCCAGATGAAAACGTGAAACACATTCAGCATCTGATTTCATTCCTCTTCTCACCCAGAAGCCACAGCCATCTTGACTCTTTCTATCACTTTTTAGCATGCTAATGAGTTAGCCTTAGTCGAGACGGACAATCACTTCACTATGTAATACCAAGTTATCGCAGTACCAAGTCTGTTGTGTAGCGCTACACAGACGGCACATTACTGTATAACGTCTGTCTTATGTCTTATATCAGTGATGACTGAAGCTCATCAAGTGGTTATCGCCTCCTCCCACTAAACCATGTTGTGCTGCAGAGAAAATGTACAAAAAGACTTTCCACAATGTTTTTCCCCTTTTAAATGTTTTTGTCAACAAATTGTCAACAAATGTTGAAAAATGGCCATCCCCACAGTGCCACCTTGTTGAGGAACTTGTTTTCCAGAGCCCACAGTGATAGAACATTAAAAATGAGAGGAGCAGCGAATTCTGATATATAAGAAATTAAAAATGCAACTGTTTATAATTTTCCCCTTGGACTACTTGAGTATTAAAACTGCCAATTATTTACTATATTATTCTGTTATTGAAAAACAAATCATCACAATCTATGCACTGTTTCAGGTGTGTAATACTGAGGCAAACACATGCAATGCATTTAACAGATACCGTATTCAAAAAACAATATGTTTCCTTTAGGCAACATGAAGGAAGTAAGAAAATGTAAAAGATAGAGCAGAAAATTGCAATCCCCAAGAGGTATGAGAAATATCTTTACCCCTCAAATATGTATGTGACAGAAGTTACCAAAATTGAAAAATTGCAGATTAACTAGATTTAAGTTATAGTAGCTGCTGTGGATATGAAAGCCAGAGTACTTCTTTTCTTTCCTTAAATTCAGTCATGTCTGTGTGTCAGAACCAGCCTTCAGCCCACTTCTGGGCTTCAACCAGTTGAAAAACTCCTATTATGTTGGGGATTGTTCTGAATGCTGATTGTATCGTCTTGTAGCATGATGGCAGAGGCCCCATCTGATATTTACCACCGCGAGGCTGCTGGGGGTGACGAGGGGGCAAGGCCAAGTCCCACGTGTCCGGCTGGAGAGCAGATTAAAGTGCTCTGAAAAGCCACACACTGCTGCCCGCAATGAAAAAAATAATAATGTGGACATGGCCTTCCCTTTATGACAGTAACAACACATTCTCCAGAGACCAATCTTTTTTTATCAATTCTAAAGAGTGACAAACAGCACACAACCAAAGCCAGAACTGTATGAGAGGATGTATGGTGTATTTATGGTGCTTGTGTGTCCTGAAGGCGGTGATGACAAAAGCAGTCAAACAAACTTATATTACTATGTGCCATTTTTTATCCAAACAGGTACATTGTGTCTCATTATTTCTTTCAAAATGAATGAGGCACTGGCTGTACCCTACAGAAAATCCTTGAATGAATGTGACTGCAGAAAAAAGGAATGAATCACGTATGAACAAGAATTATGTAAAGTTGTATTTTGGGCAGGCGATATGGTGTGTGTGTGTCTGTGTGTGTGTGTTTCAATATTACCACCAAGACAAAAATGTATTTATGCTCCAGGTTTTTGTTCACATTAAGAACTAAAACAAGAAAGGATACATGCAGAGAAGAAACAAGAAATGCTGTAACTCAGCAGTGGAAGAAGCCCTCAGAAGCAAACAAGTAATACTACAGTGTAAAAATAAATGTGTTAAGTTAAAAAAAAAAAACCTTACCTAGTGGCGTACTATGACCATGTTAGAATTTCCTCTAAGTAAGAAGTAAATAGCAATGTTATTCAAATGTTGTTGAATATAAACTTACACAGATTTTGCCCTCTGAAATGCAGTGGAGTAAATATAAAAGGGAAGCATACTCAAGCAAATTACTAATAGTTATTGTACTATATTTTCTTCAAATTTTTTCTTACATACTTGATAAGTTCTCAGATATTTTTTTTTACCACTTCTCCTTTCCAAAGCCAAGTTCACTCACTCAACCATGTGACATATGCGATGTAGTAGTAGGTGTGCTTTAATGATTTACAGGATATAACTACCAGAATAGTACATTCCACACAAAAGGCAAAAATTACTTTGCCAAAGAATATTATGAATCTATGAACTTCATTCTGATCAAATTACAACAACTGTGGAAAGAGTGAAAAAAGGCCAATTATCATTATCATTAAATCAATCAAATTAATGACCTAAAATGCAGCATGTTAATTGTTAGACTTTTAGTAGGAAATGGTGACTGTATTTGATTTCAGAGCAGAACCACTTTGAATGTCAGTAGGCTACACTGAATATCAAAAGTGCACAGACTTAGCTGAACACAATGAACACATGTTCAAAACAAAAGCTGTAAATCTCTGCGAGATCTCTGCACACTGAAAACAACAGCACTTGATCCTTCTCTCATATCCCGCATTATGGAACAGTGCAAAGCAAACAGACACCACATTGACAAGAGTAAAAAAGAGGTATAAATAGATGTTGTTATTCTAAACCATCTAATGTGAAACAACATAATTTTCCTGACAATGCTTCCCGGCTTCTTTGAAACCAAACAGAGCACTTTAATACTATCTTTTGTCTTGCCTGTCTTTCTGTTCTACTGTTACAAAGAATTGTTGCTCCAAATCTACAGAGGAACTCACATGCTTGAGATTAAACTGGTCACCATAATCAGGCTGCAGATTTTAATTGTAAGAGCTTCTGCTGGCACTGTTTTCTCTCTTTTTCTGTCCTCCTTGACAAAAATCTGACAGTGGCTTTGCATGGCAAACCTGTTTAATGAATGACTAATCCAGGAAGAGCGCATTATGGCAAACTGTCACACACACATTGTACCAATATTAACTTGAATTTACATTATCATCCGCTGGTAATGCTGGAATATTTGGATTTCCATTAATGCATGGCCTTTTCTGTGTGAAAAGCAAACAGCAGTGAACTAAATCTGTTTTCCCCCCTCTTTTGATTGGATGTTGGTGTTAACGCCGTACAGAGGAGCTTTCTTTATTGGGATGACAGCTCCGAGGCTTCCCCACTCCTTGCAATCAAGCTCACAAACAAAAGGCCCTGCTTGCATTACTCAAAACCTCTTCTCAAGCTGCAAAGCCAAACTCCTATTACACCATTGTACGGGTGCTGTAAATCAACAAGAACAATGAGAAGAGGCACAATCACACAGGCCGGCACCATCATCCATATAAAACATGAACCCAAAGAACAATGAATCAGACATTCATGTGAGAAAGTACTTTCCTCCTCCAGTTATTTATTGTGTTTATCTTCCAGCTCTCTTTCTCTGTTTATATTTTTATTATCCTATTTCTGACACACCAGACTCAAAGACGAAATAAATCCAGAAGGCAGACATTTAGTTTCTCTGGGTGGGCACTCTACATGACCATAAGGTGTAACAGTCTGCACTGAAGACACATCTGCAGAGGACACGTCAGACACTTCATAAACACATTCACGCATAATTGTGAGCTTGACATTTTGAACTGCCGACTGCTGTGGGCTATCAAGATTTACAGACTCAGCTAGAAGAGTATTTGAGCTGAAACAATATGCAGAATTGATCCTATTGTGGTTGTGTGCATGAGTCACTTTTTCAGTTGGAGTGGTCAATTTTGCGTTTGTAATAAGAAAAAATATAAAAAGGATGATTATGTGATCTTTGTTGGGTCTTGTACCAGATTAGCATATTCCTTTCCATCTGAAGAATATGATTGGTCGCCCACGGCACCTCTGGTTTGTTCAGACACATTTTATCTTCATCCAAAATAGACAGATAAATGCAGCTCCTACAATCTGGACATTGTAATTCCAATATATTTTTATTCATTGTTAATTACTACTACTTTTTAAATACAGGAGACTGACAACAAAAGGGTATTTTAAAATGTGTAACCCCCCAACCCATTACACTGGCTCTAGATATGTCACTACATCATGTGTTTAGATATTAATTACAAAAGTCAAAACAGCTATAATCACCTGACTGCTACTCAGAGTCACATAAAAACAGGTATTTTTGAATGGTTGAACAAATGTCTAATACTATTGTTTTCCCCACTCCTTGAAGTAAAATGACAAATTTACCAATGGCAGATCACAAGAGTGGGCTTGAAGCTCACAGTGTATGGTGGCCCTGAGGGCTCAATGTACTACAACCTAACAAAAGACATGTAATAACATACAGTATATGCACTATAATTCAGAAAACAACCTCATCAATTTGACAACACCAAATACACAGAGGTGCTGCACAAACTCGCACCACTTTGTTTGGTGCTTCTTGACTTTAAAGCAACACTATGTAGGATTTTTGGTACTGGTACTCTGGTTGAGAAGAGCAACTGTCTGCTACTGTGTCTTTCCCAGAGAAGCACAGAGCCTACGTGAATTTGTTGCCGGTATCGACACCGGCGCCAGTAGTCATCGTCATTGCCCGTAGGTCGGTTCCAAGCAAAGCTCCAGAGTTCAAGGGAGGCTGGCTGGCAGTGCAACCCAGCACAGGGCGCTGGTGTGTGGGTGAGAGGAGCAGGGAGACCAGGCTTGAGCTCGGTCTCTGGAGCAGGAAAGTTACATAGTGCAGTTTCAGCCGACGTGACCCAGCTCAGGCTGCAGCGGCGGCACCATTCATTCTATTAACCATTTTTCTACCATTTCAATGAGTTTAGAAACATTATTCTAAGGATTGAAAAACTACATGATGCTGCTTTAAAAGTTGTAAAGACTCAAGTCGCCATTAGAGGAACTGCTGTTTTTGGCACTACAGTGTCAGAACAAACCAGGGACATTTCATTCTAACTTTTAAAATTCAAGGTAAGTCAAGCCACTCCCACAGTTCACCACAGACTTTTTGCAACTGTATATCAAAAACATGCCGCTGCTTTCACATGCAGGCCTGTAAAACTAACTTTTTGTATAGAATAAAAATTAATTAGAATGCAGGAGCAGAGCATGTTGGCTAAAGAGTTCAGACATAGGTATAGACATCAGCTTAAAATAAAAAAGTAGCTCTCCGCACTTTGTCACAATTTGCACCAGAATGGTTGTAAAAGCATGAGAAATGTCACTGTCTGGTTTCTGGAATCAAATAGAACAGCATCATGCTGTCTTTCAGTAAAGCCATCCCTACTGTCATAAAGCAATGTATATTCAACACACACCATACGCTGTCCTCATAAAACATTGTTTCACACACTATTGTTTGCAAACTTCCTCTTTGCACTGTGCAGTATGTGAGTGATCACCACAGGCTACAGTGTTCATGAGTTGACTGTTTGCAGGCCGGTCAAGGCGCACTGTACAAAAAACAGCAGCCTATATATATCATAGCTGTACATTAGCCAGTGCTGTCACCTTATATAAATATTTGTCACCATCAATCGGCACTACTTAGTTAATAATGCTTACACTTAGTTTAGCATGGTGCCAGCTTTTCACCAGTCACACATAATGAGGAAAGAGCAGGTCTGGATAGGACATCCATAAGCCCAAGACAAGCGCAGTAGTGCTGGGGGAGACGGAAGAGCAAAGCAGCAAGTTTTGAATATTACTGACCCAGCACTTGGAAAAGGCAATGCACAACAAGACGAAAAATGAATGCCTTTTAGTCTGAAAATCCTTTCACCCTCTCACATTCAGCAGATCAGATTAAGAGAGAGGTTTAAGAAGATTTTGACACGCACAAAAAAAAAAAAAAAAAACTTCTGAGCCATGGGAGGGGGTGAGTCGGGGAAGGTGGTAGGGAGCAGTTTGTAATTCAGTGGCTTCAGGCAATTCATCACAGAAATTGAGTTTCTAATGCAGCATCTTGTGAATCCCTTTTGCCCTGTCAACGTTTTAATACATTACGTTGAGAATGTAAATCATGTTTGAAATTTGGCACAAACTACACAGTCCCTACTGCACCCGCTCTCCCTGTATCGCACATGCTAGTCCAACATTATACACACATACTATGCGCGGGTTAAGGTGCACACATGTATGCACCGTGCACCTTTGCATACTGTCGCCAGGGCTCTGAGGGAAGAACATCTCTCCTCTGTTCTGTTGTTATTTACCCCACAGAATATATGTCACATTATATCATTTAAATTATATAATCTTACATGACAGTCTCCTTAAATTACCATTTTAAAATAATCTGCACATAATGTGGCAATGCATACTGTAGCAATGAAACAAGAAAAAAGCCAGTAAAGTAAATGCAGCCAGTCAGCAATGAATCTGCCTAACATTTTAGCAGACATCTGTTTTGTGGTCAAGAAAAGAGCTTTAACAATTATCACTGCCACTGCTGTGGATCAAAAAGATTCCGTAAATACAAATGAAAAATTTTAACACACTGCATGTTATTATTATGAGGTTGACTTGTGTGGTTTTAAGTGAAATAACTCAAAATTTAATGAATTGCAATGAAATGGTCCTCCTCAGATTTTTTTTTTGGTGATGCCATGATTTTACACCATAACTGTATTGTATTCAGCGCTAGTTAGCAAATGTCATCATGCCACCACACTACACTAAGCTAAATATGGTAAACATTCTACGCATGTTAGCGATTCCACTGTAAGCCTTTTAGCATGCTGGTGTTGGCACTCTCCTTGTGACCACCTCAGAGTTAATTCTGTGTCTATATATTCGTAGTCTTGTTACACCACCTACTTCTACACCAGTATTTAGTGCATCAATTATCCCAATGTTTTTGTTAGCCCTCCACTTAAGATATTATTTGTTCCCCTGTAATCCCATGGTATATCATATATTCTAGGAGCGATTCGGTTAATGACGTGTGCTGGTCAACTGCAGCACATGTTGGGGATTAGCTGTGCAGCTGCTGTGTCTATGCCACATGGTGTCCTTCAGATATCTGAGAGCATGGTTAAGATGTAAGGACAGAGCAGACCTAGATCAGTGGAGATGTTGTGTAGCATACACTGGCCTACACGTTGCGCTAAACACAAAATGATTAAAACTCACAGTGTGTTGGTAAATTGAGGTTGAATATTCTCAAGCAGCAGGTAGATGTTTACATTGCAGAGGCTGAATGTCAGGATCACTATCAGGGGCAGCATGGGATGGCGCCTAAAGAAGAGCACTGAGCTCGAGGCGCATTGTTTATCTTCAGTGTAGTAGCCCACTGTGCTCAATTTTGCTCTAATGTCCTGTATTGTTGCGCAGCCACTAAGGAGTTCAATTTTTTTTACCCCTTTAAAAGAAGTGGAGTCAAACCTTTTCCTTTGAATGATTCACATCATCATAATGTGGCAGCTTTGACTGCAGCAAAACTATTTTCTTATGTCTTAGGTGAAGTGATAAAAGGGGAGGGGGCCAGCACCTTGTTTCTTCATAAAAATCATGCTTTGAATTGTTCAGGGGTATCAAACACTGTAATTACAGTGTCATGTTTTCACAGAAAAACACTGCATTCACACATGAAACTGGGTCACCAAGTTTAGTAAGATCCTCTAAAGCTGAGTGACCTGCGGTACTTTGGAGAATGTGCAAATGTTCAACAACTTTGTCAGATGACAAAAGTCAACGACTTCCTTCTGTAAATAGAGGTGGAACTGTGAACCAACACATTATTTTCTTTCATGGCCATCAGTTCTGTCTGACATGTTTTTGACACCGTGCTTGCAAATACTTTTTAGTACAAAGAAGGTGTAAAGAAAGAGTGAAATCTATAAATATTGCTGATTATTGTAACGTCTTGATAGATGTATTCTTTTGTTGCGTTTTGCATCAGCACAACTTACTTAGCCACACTTACATTTACCAACAGAGGTCTAGAACATCCAAGTTCATTTTTATTTCCACTGGGTGCTTTCAATGTTGTAGTAGACAAACCAATCAGAGCAACACATTTTGCCAGAGAAAGTGTGAGCGGACTATTAATTATTTTAGATAAAATATACTGTTGACTTTATTTAATATTGTTGTGAAAGCAGACAGCAGCAGCCAGCTTGATTTTTAACTAAAATGCTTCAGTGGCACTGTGTCAGTCATCGTATCAAACCTGCCCCATTCTAGATAAATGGTTGTGACTGACCCGACCGGTTTCCAGACGGATGGAAATCTGTGTGATTGCACTGCATTTAAAAAAAAATGACCAGCTGTATACTATGAACTCTGTGTGAGATATGATGGCTATCTTTGTTGCATGGTACAGTATGGCTCAGGTCAAGCTTTTTGTAAAAACCTGATCAAATACATGAATACCATTGAATCTTTTTTTATCATCTAATTTGACTGTCAATCATAAACAGATTAATCTCTGAAATAAATAACTCTTCCTACACTTTCTGACACTAGATTCACCCCTTGAAATTAAAGCCTTGCATAACAGACATGTTGCCTTTGTACTGGTGAGAATATCCAGTTGCCAAATTGGCACATTATGCGATTACTATTTCTCAAAAAATATTTGGATAACAGTGGCTACACAGCACATCATCCTGTGTAGGCTACTGTTTTAGAGAAGCGAAGATGATTTGATTTTCAGTCAAACCACTGAATTGTCCAAGTGTGAAAGGTTTTTTCAATAAATAATGTTCATTTCAGGCGATACTGTAGTAACTCTCTGATACTAGTATCGTAAACAACTCTATTTACAATGTGACTGATTAAACCCCAAATCACACATGTATGAGTATTTTCAGTCAGCAGAGGAGAGTCTGTTGTATTTAATCCAGCAGGCTTGATTATTGATTTACGATTGTTTTAGTTAATGTGGTGTCATAAAGAGAGTGAAATGAGGAACATAAAATGATTTAATATAGAAAAAATAAGAAAAAAAAGGGAATCACAGAATTAGACATCAGCAGCTTTTCAGCAATAAATTTAAAGTCGAAGTGTTTAAACATCAACAGCTCACTATTAATGCACATATTGTTGACATTTTCAGGCTTTTTTAAAAGTTTTTTTGAGTCGCTGTTTCTAAGCCTCTAGAGGATGAAAGTTTTCTAGGTATCACAGCAGGAACATTCATCGAGAAACATTTGCGACTCTGCTGAAGTAAAGAAGGAGTTCAAGTCTGCCCAAGAAGTGACTAGATTTGTCAGTAAAGTTGCTGAAGGCGTCTGAATCGTCACTAAATCTAGCGAGCAAATCACTAAGTTGGCAACTCTGATTCCACCAGAGCAGCTGGGGTTAAGTGACAGGTTAAGGAAAACATTAAAGGAGAAAAAAGCATTACACATTCACTTCCATACCCACAATTTTCCGCTCTAGTGCTTCTGGTCCAAAGCCTGCTTTGCTAACCTTTGGGCTACTACAGCCCCAATTAAACTTAAGTGTAACAACAACTCCTCTAACAGTGGATTTCTCAAGTCAGTCATTCTTTGTAATGTTTTTTTACTTCACTACCAATTGTGCAAATACAGCACTGCAAGCATGTCTTCCTTGGTGGAGTCTGCCACTCATGCTGCTCCATAATGTAAAGTGCACAATGAGCACATTTGCTTCAAATACGGTACTATCATTTTCAGAGTGGGGGATCATAATATTCAAATCCGTATTTAACCTTTCAAGGCAGGAGGATTATGCAGCAAAGTCTCCATTCCAAGCGGTTTCCTCGCCCCCTACTCCCCTGCCATAATAATGATCATTATCATCATTGTGTGAAAAGAGGATTATCATATCGTTATATAAACCCAGGAACACCCCTACTATTATGAAGTAATTTCACTCTCATCAGTGGACCGGTACTGTGTATGACAGTCAGCTGAGCTGTCACAGGTGACCATGGCACTCTTCCATCATTCTCTGAGCTGGCAGAGTCGGCTGTGAAGGAGGATAAAGAGGCAGTGTTTCATTTGAACCACAAAATGAGAAAGATTAGGAAGCTGAAATCATTGTCTAAAACATGGCATTTAAAGGAACTTCTATAATTTCTCAAACAACTTTTTGGATGTTTCGCGATACAGATGAAAATGTGTTACTTTGCTTTAGTGTTTAGCCTTTATATTAATGATGACTGAGTGGCTGGTTCTATTTTACAGTTAGAAATATAACAATGAGGAAAATGTTGCAGAAGTGTATTTTTGTGCTCATTACAAAATTGTACACTAAAGATAAAGTATAAACATGTGTGACCCAGTGAAAACCACTGAGACAATGGACTAAGTTGTTCAAACCTGAAATGTCCCATCGATAAAACCTCTCTGCATCTAGTTTTCCATAAAATCAGGAGCATTGTCAATGGTGTTCACAGGCTTCTCATTATTCAAATTAATAATCTGTATAAATACAAATATAGAGGATTCGACTACAGTCTTCATGTACAGCAAACCCAGTGGGACGACAGCAAAGAAAAAGTATCAAAGCAAACAACCTATTCCTATTAGTTATTTGAACTAATTTTCGCCCTGAAAGACAGAATAACAATGTCTTCTGTTGTCTTCAGTCTGATGCTTTATAAATTAATCTGAAGTGGTTTCTAACATTGGCATTTTAGGATTAAGCTGGATCCTACATCCACTGTTCAAGATCAGCTCATATTTGGTGAGTTTGCTATGCAGTAAAGTAACTGTACAGGTTTTCATCCTGGGGCTACTTTCAGTTTTATTTAGAGGATAACTTACATTATAGTCGGTTTCACATGGTATGACTAGCATAAATTAGCTAGCTTCCCACATGCCTGCATTGAATGTAGCATCAACCATGTAGTGTTGGTAATTTACTGTAGCATGGTACTGCTGTCAGGCCTGACACACATCAAGGAAGTGTGGGGCACAGATAAAGCGCCTACACAGGACACTATAGCTAGATAGCAATCACTACTGTAGCACTAACCAGCAGCAAGCTTTACAACAGACAGTTACAACTCTGCAATTCTACTTATCCAATATCCATCACATTAATGTTTTAATCACAAATAATAGGGATATTCAGAGGTGAGCAGCAGCCTGTTCTGTCAATCAGTAACAGCACAACGTTAGCTTAAGTGACGTCAGCTCAGCAGCTCAACTACAGACTGAAATCTGCCAACAGGATACATTTAGATATCAGCAGCTTTAATTTGTCAGTTTGCAATTAGTCAGTCAGTCGTTACTCACTATAATGCCACTTTTGAGTGTGCTGACCAAAGAAATGTAAATGTAATTTAATATCCCACTCATGTAGTTATTATCACTATACAGTATATGTTCTACAGTAAATTGGTTGTGATTTTCTAAATACAGAAGAACTTTGGAGTTGACCTTAAGTAAACTACTGATGAAATACTTATCAGTTTGTGTTTGTCAGCAGCACTGTGAAGTCCTGCTGAAAGTTTGTTGCATTTGTAGCTTTCATCAGGTGTGAAGCTTTCAGCGTTGTAGTGGTCCAGCTTGAATGCAGCAGTGACCTCTAGAGCAGTACTATAGAGCCAGCTGTGCCTCGTCCTGGCCCACCAAAACACAAGCGTACACATTGTAAGGGGCTGTATTTATTCTTTAATGCCACTGGTTTGCACATGAAGCAGTGTCTTTTCTGAAAGGGACACTAGCACCATATTGTGGATAAAGTCAGCACTACTGGACATTGATTAAGAAAACTTCCTATTGCAAGTGACAAACATACAGCCACCTTATTCAAAAGTGTCCTTTTCTTTCGCTTTTCCCATCTTATTATTTACACTGCGCCGCATGCTGTCATTTTGAAACTCAATAGCGAGGTCAGTGCTGTCACTCCCAGGAACCCCAACGTTTCTGCAGCCGCGTAGGCACAGTCTTAAACATATGGACTCTTTTAATTAAATCATACCTTGACTCAGTCCTTCTCAGTCTTACTGACAGCAAGGTCATTAAACTATTAAAGGGAGTCACAGGCAAAATTGTTGTGAGCAGATTGCAGCAGGAAAGGTTAATTAAATGGCCATTGCTTCTCTTTACCTCAAGCAAAGCAGCATTCTTCTATCCTTGTAGGCCAATGTGAGAGAATGTGGCTTTTTTTTCATGCTGCACAAGATGTGTGAGCGGCTATTTGTATTTTATTTTTTATTTATTTGCGCAAAGGGAAAAAAATGGTTTATCGCAAAATATTTTCTTTCTTTCACAATGCTGATACAAAAGTGTGACCTCTGCCAGTGACCCCTACAATTCAGTAAAACTGAGGAAACAAAACAGTGAGATAACACTTGTGTGTCTGGCATGGTTAAGGACAAATCATTTTAGAGTGGTTCACAGATAATTCTTAAACATTCAGATACTGTATGTGTGAGCCTCCCTTATTACTATTTGCCATCATAACACTTATTTCAAATAATTAGCTTTTAATTGGTCAGTCGTGTACAGGGTATTTGTCTCATTTTCAGTTTGGTTTGTCCTTCAAATATTCCCCAAAACACTGTAAAAGTATATAAAGATATCTTGTCTGCCATCAGGTTTAACAGCTTACTGCTCCCAATTGGAAGAACAACATAATCAGCTTTACTGTACCACTGTATTTCAAGATGCTTGAATATACAAATATCTACTGCAATCAAATATTACTGTGACACATAGATATAAAGATATTCATTCTTTTTTTCAAAGGAGCCAATCACTGAAAAAAAAAATGTAACCTCAACATTCTTCCCCACCCAGCAACTTCACCTTCCTGGTACTGTTAAGATTTTGTGGTAGATTAGAGAGGAGATGTAATCTGTATTGTGGCTACAATCACGGCCCTCTTTTATAGCCACCTTTGCATCAGACAATACAGCATTTTAACTGTAGACAGCTCTGATGGATTTTACAACAGCTGGAAGTGATACTTTACAGACCTAGAGAATTTTATCTTCTCCATTCCTGCTGCTGGAATTCAACAACAATCTCTCACTGTTTTGTCTGAGAGTTATCTTCAAAAGCGAACTCAGGCTTTGTGATTATCTGCATATACAGTATATACACAATGAATACCAAAAGTGGTTAATTGTTAAATTAGATGTAAACTAAGCTCACAGTGGCTGTATGGTATTTTAAAGATCTGATAAAGCAGTAGTTAGAACTGTCTATTCCAAAAAGGTGTAAGCAACTGTGATAAGAATTCAAATGAGTATTTTCCAGGATGGCTGGGGTATCATTTACTCTCAGTGGCTCTGTCAGTAGTAATAGAGCCCCCGTACTCAGGCAAAGCAATGCTTTAAGCTAAAGGAAGACATTAATGTGCTCACAATGATATTGCTAACATGCTGATGAATGGACTGCATTTGTATAGCACTTTTCTAGTCTGATTGGCCACTCTAAGAGCTTTACAATACTTGCAGCAATCACCCATACATCCGACAAATACACACACTCAAACAGCCAGCAGGGGCAATTTCCAGTTCAGTATCTTGTCCAAGGACACTTCAACACACAGACTGAAGGGGCTGGGGATCGAATCGCAGACTTTCTGATTGGACTGGCCATATCCTATGCCGTCTGATTTTTTCATGTTATCATGCAACACTAGCTTATTATTATTTCAAGGCAAATCATAAAATGTGTAGTGAGACATTCCACGCATATCACAATGTCAACCTCTTAGTGTTGCCTGTGCAAATGTTAGGGCATAAACAAAGACATCATCTGGGAATCATGAATGTAGAACTTTCCAAGTTCCAGTTGTAACTGTTGCTCTATTATTAGAAGTGATATATGTTATGATTGTTTTTATGATCTCCATACTGTGAGTGTGGAGCATGCGCGGTTTGTTGCAGGGCGCAGTTGTCTGGTCTTTTTTTTTCTCATTCAATTGATCGTCAGGAATGGTACGCCTTGTCGGTGAGTGATGATAAACTTGCATTGTTAATATTGCAAAACAAGAATTAATGTTACATGAATAATTGTATAATTTTGTTGGTTAATTCTGGGGTTTGTGTTTGTGTTTGCATTGCAGGTTTCCAACCTAGTTTACCAATTACTGTAAGAGTGTCAGTAGACTAGTGTAGCTTTAGCAGGCAGGCTGTGTGAATGTTTATTGTGTGTGTCTGCAATAAAATGTAAAAAGAGGCTCCCTCTAGACTTAAAAACATAGATCCCAGTGCTTCGAACCTTTGTTGGCGTAACTGCGGACAAGTGGGAACGCTGGTTCATATGTTGTGGCAGTGTCCTATAATTAAATGTTTTTGGACAGAAGTCTGTAAATTAATTTCAAGGTTTGTTGATGTTGAGATTGTACCATGTCCAGCTGTGTGTCTGTTGCAAGGGGGCAGTTGTCGGTCTGAGAAGTGAAGCTCACTTCCGCGTTCAAAAAGCTGCAATCCCCTCGGCTGTCGCTGGGGGCTGGCTCCAGAAGGGAGCAACTCCAATTGAGCCCCATGTTAAAATAGCCGATTTTACAGCTTTAAAAAACATATTTACAGCCTGGTACATTTCATTTTTTTGGTCTCAACCGATAGTTTCTACCCCCGCACACACTCTGAAGGGGGTGAATTTTTTTTAAACTCTACCATTTTACTGTTATTAGGTTTAAAGTTCTGGCCAATTAGGGCGCAGAACCGTTGAGTGACAGGTCCGGCGACCGCTGCTACGAGGCCAGTGGGCGGGCTCTCGGCCGGCCAACGGCCGCACCGCTACAAATATGGCAAGTAGAATCCAACATGGCGCGGCTCAAACCCCCGTAGTAGCGGCACAAAACAGACTCCCCCAAACCAATGGGTGACGTCACGGACGCTACGTCCATTCTTTTTACAGTCTATGGTCTGTTGGGACGCAGAACTGCTCAGTTGAAAACGAAGGAACAAAGGAGGATGACTGGTTTGGCCTTTTTGGCTGCGAAGCGAATGATTCTGACGAACTGGAAAGTTCATAGACCAGGATGTTTTTCACTGGAGGAGTGGGTCTCTGAATTTTTTAACCTCCTGGGTATGGAGCGGGTAGCAGACACGTTGAATGACACTGGGTTCAGGATCGGGGACATTTGGAACCAGGTGCGGAAGTGCCTGTTATCATCACAAATGTTATTCTGAAGGACTTTAAAAGTAGCTAAATATGTCTGTGTTCTCTTTCTTGTTCTGTGTGTCTTATTTGTATATTATTATATATACACTGTATATTTCCCCTTTATGTGATGTTGTTGTGAAATGTCTGTGTTTCGTTGTTGTTATTGTTGCTGGGTGGTTTGTACTGTGTGTCTTTTGTCTGTATGTACTCATAAAAATGTAATTTAAAAAAATAAATAAAAAGAGCCTCGAGTTGTATCTGCCGTACTTTTCTTAATAACCCTTCCAGAGGGGAGTTAACTATAAGGCGCGTTTCCATTGCAGGAACTTCGGGGTAATTTTACGGGGCCAGCCCCGTTGGTGCGTGTTTCCACTGCAGGAACCTCCCCCACAGGGCCGCTTACAGGAACTTTTACAGGGGCCAACGGAGTACCTACTCCAGGGTAGGTACTCCGTTCGGCCCTGAAAAGCTCCTGGGTGGGGCTCGAGGTTAACCCGGCGCTGATTGGCTAAAGCTAGAGCAGGCTCTGACGCTACCAGAAAGCACCAAAACAACCGGCATTTTTAAAAGGGGGAGCAGAAGGGGAGCATTAGCCTAGCAGACACAGCTGTAAACAACAAGAAAACAGCAGGAAGATGTACACAAATGGACCGACGATGAGGTGCAGGCATTGATTGCAGTCTACAGCACCGAGGAGATTCAGAGGGGGTTTGAGTCATCGCGGCGAAATGAAAATATCAGCGCACCTCGACACACTGGGGATCCATCACGCCGCAAAACAATGCCGTGAAAAGTTAAAAAAAAAAAAACTCAAGCAGGATTACAATCAACCGCCATGTGCACAAACACACAAACCAGAAACGCGCCTACCGCCTCAGCTCCTTCCATCCTTCTTCGTTGTTGTTATGATTTTTGTGCATGTGCTTGTGACCTGCCTGGGTGACATCACGGTCAAAACTGTCGCACAACGATTAAAGTGAAATTCCGGCGTAAGTGTAAACCATGGTCAAACACACCGTAACACCGAGTTAGACCCCCCCTCGAGAGATCAATTTGCCCGACCGCTACATTCACGAGATCCACCAACTTCAGCAAATACCGCAATATCGCCACACACGGCGCTCTCCGGATCCACTGTCTGACCGCAACCAAAACGCCACCATTTGCCCAAAATAATGCTCAGAACTGCACCAAATGTCATCAATAGTACACACAGGGTCCCAGCACGTAGTACGAGTTGTCAAACATCTGCTAGCTTTGCCTGTTTTCTTTAGCAAGGAGACCAGATACAACTCACCTACTTCTCCTCCTGGAGCCGCTCGTTGGTGAGGAAGCCCTGACGAGTCGATCACCGAGTGCACCGGAGTTCCGCAGCTCAATCAACAATTACCTCATGGAAATACAATCAGAGTTTTTTTTTTTTTTTATCTTGCATATCACTTTATAACTATTATTATCGAGTGCTGGCCACGATATAGGCGCAAATGAGCATTTTTAAGAGCTGCGGAACTCCGGTGCACTCGGTGATCGACTCGTCAGGGCTTCCTCACCAACAAGCCGCTTCAGGAGGAGAAGTAGGTGAGTTGAGTTGCATCTCCTTGCTAAAGAAAACAGGCAAAGCTAGCAGATGTTTGACAACTCGTACTACGTGCTGGGACCCTGTGTGTACTATTGATGACATTTGGTGCAGTTCTGAGCATTATTTTGGGCAAATGGTGGCGTTTTGGTTGCGGTCAGACAGTGGATCCGGAGAGCGCCGTGTGTGGCGATATTGCGGTATTTGCTGAAGTTGGTGGATCTCGTGAATGTAGCGGTCGGGCAAATTGATCTCTCGAGGGGGGGTCTAACTCGGTGTTACGGTGTGTTTGACCATGGTTTACACTTACGCCGGAATTTCACTTTAAGCGGCGATCGAAACTCATGACGTCGCCGCGGGGTCCTACTCTGCAGTGGAAACACGACCACTGAGAGGGCCGAGTGAGAGGACGGTTCCTGTAGAAGTTCCTACCCCCTCCCTTTACCAGGAACTCCTGCAGTGGAAACACGGCTATAGTAGATAGCCTAGTTCTGGACAATGAATGTTGGTACAAACATCTGTGCTATTTGTCAAAGAGATGTAGAGATACAGTATTTTACTGTATACTGAAACCTTGGCTCTATGAAAAGGTAGGCATCTTCAAAGTCTGTCCACCACACAGTTGGTGAGCTATTTCAGTTTTGAACACAAAACTGTAGTTCAACCAAAAGGGCCATTCATTCATTCATTCATTCATTCATTCATTCACTCAGTGATTCACTTATGACTCACCTTATTTTTTAGATTACACTAAAGATGTCACGATTACTGTACTTGATCTCACAATTAAACGGCACAGTTAATTAATCGTAAAGATTCCTAAATACCGTCACTTTCCAAAAAAGATTATGTCGGAACCAAATAGGCAGATGAGCACAACAAAAACAAAGTTGCACAACAGCCGCGTGTTACCACTTGTGTAACTTTGTTTTCGTGTTTTCCTTCCAGGCAAGTTGCAGAACAGAACGGAGACAAGCCCGAGTGGTAAAGTTTGTCAGAGAAAGACTTATTTCTTCTAAACAAACGTATTAAGTTGACAATGGCTCGTCAGCCTGTAAAACATGTTACAAAAAAGGAGCAGCCAAAGGAGGAAATATCACCCCCTGCGGGATACCCCACCCGGCTATACGCCCAAGTAAAGGTAAATGCACAGTAACTGAGTTAAATTACGTTAACATCAACTTACCTAATGTAACACTGAATTGGTAGGAAATTAAATGTTAGCGTGTCATTTGCAATAAAAAAAACAAACAATTCAAATAAACTTATACATTTTGGTATAGATGACAATTAATGACTTGAATATTTGAAACATTTCCCTGGGGCAATTAATAATTGGTCCTATATTAACAGATACTTCAAATTGGGTATATAATTAGTAATGCAATTATATTTTGACTGTATTTGATTTTCCACATTTATATAGTTGTGAAATTAATTAATGCATAATAATTGTGATAATCGTTATACCCTGATTATTTCTCGGACAATAATTGTACCAAGACAATATACAATCGTGAGTGACATCCCTAGATTACACTATAAACAACTTCTCTGGTTTAAACCAACTCAACATGAAAATTTAATTTATGTTGTTAAATGGGCTGTATTCACTTTATCTCTCATTCAGCATTGTCCACTTATACCATGAGGCATGGCAAAAAAGTATAATACTATTAAAAGCTTTCATAGACTGAATAACTTTTAAAAGTGGAGGTGAATTCATTTGAATGATCACATTCTTTGTCACCATTGCCCCTCCAAAATAGCTTTGACACTTGACACTTTGATATAAAAAGGTAAAGGCAGATAAAAGGATAAAAGCATGACTACATGAATGAGAGTTTTCAGGGTGTTTTGTCTTGATTTCATGGAGAATCTAAGGTTGAATTGTGTCATTTTCATTTATAATGTTTTCATTTATATGTTTTAATATTGTGGGCGATGTCAAGCCCTTTCAGATTGTAACCATCATAAATGACTTGAAGAAAAATAACCAGACTTGATTGTTTTTTTTAAGTATATTTTTTTGGCTTTTTGCCTTTATTTGATAGCACATAGTGAGATAGACAGGAAAGAGGGAAGCAGAGAGAGGGGGAATGACATGCAGGAAAGGTCTGCCCGACGCGGGATTCGAACCGGGGACGCCTGCGTTGAGGACTGTAGCCTCTACATGGGGCGGCCGCTTTAACCACTGCGCCACACACCGCCCCCAGTCTTGATTGTTTTGAGGTTTGCTCTGTCACCCTAGTCAGTGATATACTGTATAAAATATACAATGTATGGTCTAGCCAGTAACAGAGTGGCAGGAACAGACACAGTAGGAGGAATAAAACTCTGAAAGTTACTCTTAGACTGCGTTTACACGTGCCCGGCTATTTTCATAAACGGACATTTTCCCCTCTCCGTTTATAAAAAACACTGCGTGCACACCAGTCCGTTTTCAGAAAACTTTTCGTTTACACTAACCCGTGTATATATGCCGTCAAGAGCATGCCAAACCTGTAGGTGGCAGTGTAGCGAGAAGCTCAAGCCCACGTCAGCCAATCAGAATCCCGCACATGATCCCGCATAGCAACCTGATAGCAACAGCAACAACAACAACAACGTCACTTGCCCTCCTTGTGTGTAAAGTTTTAATATTTTTTCATGCGAGAAAGAAACTGTTTAGATGCCAAATATACCGCCAGTTTATCCAGATGACGGCTGTTTAGAAGTTTGCTCCGATGTTTCTCGGAGAGGTGAAGCTTTTTTTTTTCGGAGAAGTGAAGCTCCACCTGTCGAGCAACGACCGGGACATCACAGAGACAGTGTCCGCTCTGCAATGCTGCTCGGTCGGCCAGCCTCTGTCGTCCTCCCGTGGGACAAAACTATCGCTAATTAACTTACCCGCAGGTTTTTAGAGGTTTACCACCGGCTGGTTAAATTATTTTTAGGAGATAAATGTTGGTCTCATTGATGAAATCTAACAATTGTGGCAGTAGCAGTTTGTTTGAATGAAAAGTGAAGCTTCATGTGTGTTAACTGTTACTGGACAGAAGAGCAGCCCAGCCTCGGGACTCTGTACAGAAATCACCCCATTTAACGTTACATCAATAAATAAATGTTTTTCAACGAACACATCAGTCTGCATTAAATTTTATCATTATTATTATTTATTTATTTTATTAAGTAATATGGTTACGGTTAGACGTCAGGGTCTGACGTCGGCTACCCAAATCTCCGTTTTTCTCCGTTTACATGCAAACGTGAAAACGGAGTTTTCCAAAATCTCCACCCTGGCCGGAGTTTTTAAAAAGCATCGTTTTCAGGGGCGTTTTCTCCATTTGCGTGTAAACGGAGGGTGCAAACAATGGTTAATGTCTCCGTTTTAAAAAATACCCGGGTACGTATAAACGGGGTCTTATTGATGCATGCAACTCTTTCTGTTTGTACCATCTGTCATATCTCATCATCCAAAGGATGGAACTGAAGGAGCTGAACTTACTGTAGCAAGAACCATCACAGAGATGGTTTGGAGGACCTTGGCAGGTGTTTCTGTTTGAAACTTTATGACATTTCATCTCATTTATTCATTCATTCAAACCGTAAGTCTGGATTCTATGGCTAGTGTGAGTGCAAGTGTAGCATGCTTGAGTACGGTACTTGTTCACGCATGCGATCAAGCGCACAACGCGCTTCGGGTTCATTCTCCATCACATTTCTGCAACTGTGTGTAAACAACAGTCACTTAACGATTACGTCGTGCCATGCGTATTTCAACATCAAGATAACCATGACAACTGTTAAAAGGCGCCGTTCTTTCTGCAGTCAGATTACACACGCATCCGCCGTGTTGGTAAACAAATCATATCAACGTGATGACGTATGTGTCGGGGGCAACCGTGCTTGAGCACACTTGGGTTGGGGGTAATGTGAGTGCAGGCCAGCGGGGAACAGGGGAGGGGGGCATTCAGCATGGTACGGAACAACTGGTCCCAACTTAAGTGCACCCTTAGAACTCAAAACAAGAACATGATGATTCACAGAGTTCTCTAACCAGGTGCTTAAATTGGTTAAAGGGACAACGAGGAGTTTCTATTTGGTTATAAAAAAGTCTCACGTTAATGTGGATGAATCTACGCTACCCACACTTGTTAATGGGCCCATTTTCGATAAATATATCGTTCTGTCTCTATCGTTATTTTGTTATTATTAGTGGTGGCGGAAATGCTGGTCGAGCCGACCAGCGTTTCCTTCGTGGCGAGTCATGAGAATAACGCTGCAGAATCGCCGTTTATGGTCAGAACTACGACGGTATGTGAACCTCTTTGAACCTCTGACTTTAATTATTGATGAATGAAAACATGAGTCTCTTGCGTTGTCCCTTTAAGGGGTGGTGGTATAAAAATAAAAATAAATGTTAAAGGGATAGTTCAACATTTATTCAATAGGCTAATTTGCCTATTACCATAATCCCTTTAGTCATAGGGATAGGTTCATTAGGCTTTGTTTGTCTCCAGACATGGCCGCTGGGCGGAGTGATTTCAAAAGCGCAAGTAGTTCCGAGTGTCGTAATTATTCCATAGCGCGGCAAATGTGCAGGTCGCAACTTGTCCGCGAGAGCGTTTTGGCGTTGTTGAATTGTGTATTTGATTAGTTTTGAGGGACAGGGGACCTTGTACCGTTCGCTGAGCAGCTCACATCTCTGCCCTGCAGATCTAAAAAAAAAAAAACATGCACCAATAATTAAAGGTAATGAACCCACTGCTGTAAGCCTTAAAGAATAGCATCACAACTGTGCAAGAGGCACTCTTTATAGGGAAGCTAAGGGTTGTGGTTTGACTCATGAGGACCGAGTATAAGGTCATAGTGTATCTAAGGGTGCTTTCACATCTACAGTGTTAGGTCGATCTAAATTTAGATCGACCTAAATTTGGTCCTGTTTGGGTCAGTGTGAAAGCACCATCGCACTCTAATGCGCACCAAACTAGTGCGGCCTGAGGAGGTGGTCTCGGTTCCACTCCAGCCGAACTCTAGTGCGCACTCTGGTGCGACCCAACTGCCAGGCGAACTCAACAAGTTTGAGCCAAAAGGGCTCCCGTAGTCATTGACTCCGGGTTAACAGAGCGGGGAGACCGCCCAGTGCTCCGGTCCTCCTCCGGTCCTACGTAGCTCTGTCCCCTAAACGAAGCACCAGCAGCGGGGCAGCCGGTCGGTGCGTGTCCGCTGCATCCACTCAGGCACTGAACAGGTCGGCGGGTCCGTCCCTCGGGTCTGCGGAGCAGCTGATTACCGAGCAGCAGAGGTCCGCCCGTGTTTATACCGAGAACTAACGGGACCGAGCTGGGTGAACACAACCGGAAACCAGCCGGAAGTACCAAACTAGAAAAGTAGATCCAAACTATCGTTTGCCAAGAGTTATACATACAAACAATATAGAAATAAATGAGCTACTAACAGCTGGCCAGATTTCAACCGGTAGTCATGGAGACATGACGCTCTCCAAGTACTGTAGCGTTTGGTCCCGAGTGACAAAAAGCAGGTGTGAAAGCAACCGCACTAACTGAAAAATTAAATTATGTATCATTTTAACATTTGGAGCCGCACTAGGGTGCGCACTAAACATGTGTGAAAACACCCTAAGTCATTGAGTACTCAGAACATCAATAGTGGCAGGTGTCATAGTATAGCTGCTGGGATTACAAGATACACAAATAGTAGTAGTGCATGAGTCACAAATAACAATGACACCACTTCTTAAAATTGAATTAATATATACATTGTTAAGTAAAGAAGCTTCAGCAGGTGTAGTATGTGATATAGCCTTCTAATGAAATAAGGATGAGCGTACCACCATTAAACATAGCAACAATGACCAGTATTATCATCCCACTGGCCAAGTTAAAGCTTGCAGCTCCATGAGAACAACAGAGAGAGTCTCAGGTGAGGTGTTTGAGCTTGTGCCTGTGTAATTAAAAAGGATGAAATGCTGGACTCAATTATGAGATACAGTACATTGTTTAAGGTACAATGAGGTAGTCTACCACAGCTTTGCTCAGAAGATGAAGTTAGCATGGCCTCATCTTTTGTGTTCACGTGGCATGCAAGCATGATCAATGAATTACTTCATCAGGTGGAGGTGCCAAATGGGCAAAGAGCTGCAGCACACAGGACTCGCAGATGGAGTCTCAGCTTTGGGTTTGATCTCACAGCTGCTGACTAATGTTAAAATGTCTCCTCTGTTCTTTCTTTGTTTCAAATAAAAACATTTATGGATTTCACAATGGACTAAATGGTTGGGCACATTTTGCATTTTTGTGATGTTCACACACAATTCAACATGAAACTGATTTGTATTGTTAGAGCTCATTTTTTCATAATGAGACCCTAACTCTCCCCTCCTGCATTTGGTTGCACACTGCACTTTGGTCACCACAATATTAAACTTAAATGCAATTTTTGATTTTGTTTTCCTCTTTGTTATTCTGGTCATCAAAAATGTCCCTTTTTTTTCTGCAAAGGATTCCCCTCGAGTGTGGAACGACAACTTGATAAAGTTGGTCGTTACAAGCTGAAAAAAACAATGACTGTTCATTCTTGCGATCAGCATTTCCATTAAGTTCACAGTGGTCATGTTTGACAGCGATACAGTAGCCTAACTATACCCTGTCCAAATTCATGCACTAACCACCTACTTCTCTCCCTTATAAAACCACAGCTCAAGTTGCTCGTCTCCTTTTGGAATTCAGCAATCTATCCCAAAAAGAAGGTAAGCTGGTGTAGTGTACACCAAAACAGGGAGGTACATGTCATGGCCTCAGAAATCCTTTCATCACAAATTCAAAGAACAGTCTTTAGGTCCACAAAGCAAGACAGCTGACTTGCGTTCCTGAGGCCTGCCATACAGTCCACTAACTGTAGCCTACCATGTGAAGGGGGCTCTCACTCTCCTACTCGCTACTGGGAGTTGGAGGTATAAAACACTGACAGTCATGATGTAGAGGATACAAGTATCAGTAATGGTTGTCAGGAAAGGTTTGGTCACAATTCAAATGTGTCCCTTCTCTTACAGTGACCACTCCCACCCCAAGTTAGCATCTTGCATCGGTGCAGTGTAAGGCCAGGAACACACTGGATACATCGTGTGATTGTGGCGGCAGCTAAATGTGTTGATTTCGGCACACATGTTACACTCCAACACACTACCTATGTGAGACACACATCTCTCAAGTCACAGTTGTGTCGGGTGATCTGGATATTCGATCTCTTGCCCATTTTTCAAATACAAAGATCCATGTCAAGGTGCTGAGCTGCAGCCTCAAGGGGGCTGAACAACAACCGGCTCACAGGCAGGTGGAGCATGTATGAAACACAACTACTCCACTTAGTTTATCCTGTGAATACACCAACCAGGGCCTTCGTTGACCATAAAGGTGTATTAATACAACAAACAATATATTCAATATGACCTACTCTTGAATTATACTTGAGGGCCAAAGAGCAATGTTGAAATGTTATGGTGAAACCTGGTTTACTGTACTTGCTTGTATGTGGCAAACTTTAGGCAGAGTATTGGGAAATTATTGCCGAAAGAACAGTTGAGAAGGTGGGAAATGGTTATATTATTAAATCAGGGCAATAACATCTGACCTAAGTAAATACTGCAAAAAAAAAGGATGGCTCGAGTCTGTCTCATATTTCATAAACTTTGTTGGCTGGTTTTTAGGACATTGCTTTGAAATTCATTTAAAAAGGAGTAATAAAGTAATGATTTGACTTACAAGTTGTGACAGTGACAATAAGCCTGTTTTTGATGTCTTCTTTCCAAGCTTTTCCCTTCCCTTATTTCTCAGTGGCACTGAATGGTAGACATTCAGCAAACTGTGAATATGGATGAGGCACTGAGTAGCATTCTTCAAGTCGCACTGTTTACCACTGTTAGCTGTACGATCTACCATACTATTGGATAGGAAAAATACTATGCACAACATGCTGGGTGGTTGAAACAGGAGGAAATAGATTGATAAATATGGTCTAATTAGTCATAATGCTTAATCAATGTTTTAAGATTAACAACAGATGAAATAGTGTGCAAGGTCCATTCTCGCATCTCTCATCAGCATCACTTCATGCCTCAGCAGGCACCTCTTTTCAGCAAAAAGCTCTGATAACCTACAGTAGCTTTGTGCAGCACCTGCCCAGCACCAAACAGAAGACAGCAGGGCTCATAGATATATATAAGAAAACTAGATGACTCACCCGCAGCTGTTTCCCAATGACAAAGCGTAGCCAGTACGGCGGCCATCTTGGGACGGGCAACTCTCTCCCTCAGAGCATTATAGTGGGGCAGATAAGCTCATATATGGAAGGAATTGTGCGTTTTAATGACTAAAGCATGGAACTTTCAGCATTTCATCTACATACCCCAAGGTTTAATTTCAGACGTGGAACCACTTTGGTGGCTGACCTTTAGGGGTCTTTAGGGGTCTCTTTCCACATTATTCCATTATTCTCCATTGGAAACCTATGGAAATCTGGGAAGTAAATCATTACCAATAAATTTCTTCACCATTGTGTTTAGGAAGGTGTGTAATATCATGTAATAAAATGTTGAAATTCAACTCCAGTGGGAAACCCCCTAAAAAACTACTCAAAGTTGGGGTACCGTAACCAGATTTTGCGAAAATTCCGAAATGTTAAATTTGGCCTAAAGTATCTTGTGAGGGGTCAAACTAGGGGTTTTTCATGATTCTGAGTTGATCACAAACATTCGTTTTTCAGCCAAAACACTCCTTGGTGGAAAAAAACAGCCACACCCACTTTTCCTGCTCATCGGAACCCCCACCACCACCAATAGAATGCATTACAGAGAAGCCATTCCTTAGCATGGCAGAGGCTGTGTCACATATTACTACTAAATACTCAATAATATAACTTATATTCTAGCCTTTTTTCTTGTAGGACATTATACAGACCCTCCAGGATTTTGTGATTTTGATTTTGTGTATTAAGCCTCTGCTGCATGTTCTGCTATAATGACCATAACTTGCTCAGTTTTTGTCCGATTTCAAAACGGTTTGATTTTTATGAACGTCTATGCAGTTATGATGCAGCATATTTAGAATCACAGATAATTTTAATAAGGAGGGTGGTTCAGAGCCCAAACGAGACTGTGGCAGGACACCTCTGCCTCTGTTTCACTTTATGTTGCTGGTAACTAATGTGGTTGTAAAAGTTGTAGGCTAAAGTTAAATTATTTTGTATGCACTAATTCAAGGGGCAGAGCATAAGAGACATTTTTGCTTTTTATATTTTATAAGATATATTTTTTGTAAGAACCACAATTAATATAGATATTTCAGTGAATAACTAATTGTTCTTAGCATTTGTTAAATAACTTTCTTTGCCCAATAAATTAAAATCATGTTGGAACTATTAATGTCTCCTCCCTTGCAGCCAGATTCTCACCTACTTTTAACCTCAGACTGTCACAATGATGTATCAGATGTCAGACTGCCTCATTCTTTCAGTTTTAACTGAAGACATGATTGATTTTCCCAATGATCAACGTATAGCCTACCGAACCGAACCAAAAACCGTGACCACAAAACCGTGAACCAAACTGAACCGTGGATTTTGTGAATCGTTCCACCTCTAGTAAATATGTCACGCCTGTTATGTAAAAGTGAGTTGTTTAAAGTGATGCTTAAGTCACTTTAAACAACGATGTTTAAAGTGATGTTTAAAGATGCTTCTTCTGTATCTGAAAACATTTCGAGTTCTTATTCTATAATTGTATTACATTATGTATATGAATTACACTTGCTGATGTTACTGTGTAAGTGATGAGCTGCATTAATTGTCCTCTGTAGAGGTGACGGGCATTTTTAGGGTGTGCTACAACTCTCTGGTCCTGTGCTAAAAAAATGTCAGCCTCTGTAGCACTAGTGCTATGTGCTGAAAAAGTTAACGTACAGCCCTGAGACAGATAAAGCTAGAAACTAGCTGGCGAAGATGGTGAAGCATTTAGCAACGAAAAAAGCCACATATTTCTCTAAGGAGTAACACCCAAAAAAATGCTGATGGAAAAAAATGAGATGGAATAATTGATTTTTGTCAGGTATGTGTAAATGTGTAAATATGATGTACATACTGTATGTAACCGTTACATTGTGCCTACAAGGGTTTCTTAAGGTGATAAAAAGTCAATATATTTTGATCACAGCTTGCTGTGCAGTCTGGTGGTTAAAAGTTAGATGCAAGTTTAAAGTTGCATATGTATTGTTGTTAAAGGGATAGTTCACTCAAAATTGAAAATTTAACTCATTATCTACTCACCCTCATGTCGACTAAGGGCTGGGAGAGGTTTCAGAGTCCTCCGTGCCGTCTCTGAGTTACAGCGGGGCTCCGTGCAGCACTGCATGTCCATATGACGGTTGCAAACGGAGCTCACTTTTCTTCATCCAAAAAGACACACCAAAAAACATCCAAATACCTCCATAGTGCTCGTCTGTAATGTCCCTCTTGTATTGAAGCCCCAACATGAGAAATTGTTCTGAAAAAAATTAAAGCAGAAGTAAGCGATCCGGTCGTCTTGGCTAACTTCTTGTCAGCCGATGGAGTTAGCAGTCCCCGCCCTTGTCATTGATCTATTGGTCCTCGTCCCTATGTCACCACATTCACGCGCATCCCTTGGCTGCACACAGCCCTTCATGCCGTTCTCTCTCCTCATTGGATAAAGGTTGTAGGATACAAGAAAGTATACAAGAAGTTTTCTCCTCGGCTTACAGCAGAGCAGAGTGACTGACAGACCCGTGTTTCAGACCAAACACTCTATATAGTAAGTGATTGCTGTCAGAAGATATAACTATTTAAGACTTATTAACACAAACATTCCGCTTACTTCTGCTTTAAATAAGTCTATATTTTAAGCTTGTTTGTAGCGGAAGCTCCCAGTGTCTCAGTTCACTGCTTTGCCTGTGTCTGTGCAAATCTCGCACGATTTGCATTGACACCCAGTTCACGGCTCCGCAAATCGCGCGAGATTCCGGCCGAGCAACACTGGGAGCTTCCGCTACAAACAAGCTTGAAATATAGACTTATTTAATTTTTTTCGGAACAATTTCTCATGTTGGGGCTTCAATACAAGAGGGACATTACAGATGAGCTGTGTGGAGGTATTTGGATGTTTTTTTGGTGTGTCTTTTTGGACGAAGAAAAGTGAGCCCCGTTTGCTACCGTCATATGGCAGTGCAGTGCTGCGTCGAGCCCCCCTGTAACTCCGAGAAGGCACGGAGGACTCTGAAACTTCTCCCAACCCTTAGTCGACATGAGGGTGAGTAGATAATGAGTGAAATTTCAATTTTGAGTGAACAATCCCTTTAAAGTATATGCTGTCTTTGTTGTGGGGTTTATAGGTGTTCTACTCATCTGCCTGTTAGGCATAAACTGATCAGTTGCAGGTCTGTTTTGTTTGTCGTTGTGTAAAGGTGAACAAAATGTTTTTACTGGCTGGAATTAATAGCACACCATATGTCATGGCCGCCAAGCTGACTGAGAACACTGAAATAAAAAGGCAGCACAAAGTTTCTGTTGTTCCGATATTTACGGTTTGAAAAGTTGATCTCTAAGAGTAGGTCTTGTAGACGTACAGTCTTTACAGATCAGAGGCTCTACAATGTTCACACAAAGGAAAACCTTTATCAGCTCTTTGCTGAATTAAAACAAAAATAATTGGACATTTTCTCTCCTGCCAACCCTATTAAAGATAAAAAACAATGAGTTGGGGAAGTTTAAGCAACAAAGAAAGCTCAGGGGTATGTTGCCAAATAAAGTGTGAAGAGGAGGCAGATCAGTGTGCTGTGCCGCTTGTAATTAAATACAACAAAACCTGCCATCCATCTTTCTTTGCCAGGGGACAGTGGTCAGAGTGAGGGAGTCGAGTTAAATTTGAGGAAGCAAAAATTGCCTTCATTGCTGCCCTGGCATTACCTATGCAGATCTTTATCAGGAAGGCCGGTGACTCTATTGTGACTATTTTGCTGGCCTTACAATGGTTTTCTGTGCACCCATGCTACCAGGAGATTGGCTGAAATTATATTCTCTTCATGCTTGGCTAGGTTGCAGCTTAGAAACAAGCTGCTTATGGAAGCCAGGGAGAGATTGCTGATAATAGGAGCTTCACATCCAGTTGACCTTTTTCCTACTCTTTTTCCTCCTTCGCAATAGCTCAATTGCAGTGACAGGAGAAAAGGAAACAATCTGCTTCGTAGAGGACACACAACCTGCACCATCTAAGCCAAGGCCCTGGCACTGAATAGCAAGGTCTTGGCTCCTTGCAACCAATACTATGATTTCCACTGGGCCTGACAAGGATTGTCTGGGCTTACTCATTATTTATGTCTGTCAATTTCCACAGCTTTTTGCATCTTGTTGCCTACACCGAGGATTCCAGACCGTCGGGTTTCAGACCTGCGGTTTGGTGATGGGCTCTTCGCCACACAACACAGCAAAACATCTGAAAATCCTAAATTGATCTGCCGTTTGTACAACATATAAATACAACGTTATAGGCGGATCTACAAAAACATTGCAAAGACTCTGGTAAGCAGCACATAAAGTTGGAGGCCATCAAACCCTAATAACACTTAGATACAGATGGGAAACAAATTAAGGGAAGAGGGGCCACCACACGCTGCCTGGACAGCTCCAGTGCTCCTCAGAGTGGATTCTACAAGTCTGCTGGAGGGACGGACACCATTCCTCCAAATATTCCCTCATTAGACATTTTGTTGATAGTTGTATTAAAATCTGAGATCCAATGACAGAAGGCCAAAGCAATTTCATTTTATTTTTCATCCTTTTGGAGTGAGGGCTTTGTCATCATGTTTCTCGACTCATTTGTCAGTTTTTTCCTTTTATTTGTACCCATCTACATGTAAAATTGTCTCTGTTACATGCTCTTCAGACAGAAAGTTATTGAATGAAACTGCTGAACTTCACTGTCAACATCACACATTTTTATCTAACACTAAAAGAAATGCCTGGTTAAGGTCTGATTGAAGTTAGTCACAAAAAGCCACTTGTACTTCTTCAATAGTAAGAACCTTCTGTGAAAACTTGACAATGTTGTTTGAAATATCCAAAGTGATTGTGGAAGAATTTTTATAGTTGCTAAGCTTTCTATATAACATATGTGAAAGAGTTTCCACCCTGCTACAGCCTTGCTTTGTCTGACTCCTGACTTCAACATTTCATTAAATGATGTTCCTTGAATCAGGGAATCAGGGTTATTTTACTGTACCAACCGTCATTGCATCAATACAAAAGTTGTCTAAGTATTTTCCCTCAAAATCACAAATGACCACCTCACTGACGTCCTGGAATAAACTTCAAGGAACAGAATGTATCAAAAAATGTGTCCATCTATCCTGCAGATACAGTGATATTTAACAGGATAAATGGAAACAGGATTTACAAAATCAGTCACATTCATCCTCTGGGGAACATGAACGTCAAATTTCATCCAATGGGTGTCATTATATTTCAGTCTGGATGAAATTAGTGCCACTGTGGATAAAACCCTGTTTTGAGACGGCCGTTTGATCAGCAGCTGCTAAGCCATCAGTTAAAAGTTGTTTTTTTGTTGTTGTTGTTTGTTTACACGTGTTATGATAAAATTCTGTGTGTCAGAATAAGTCTAGCCTATAAAGTTACCATCCTCAGTGAAGTATTTGGCTACTTGGAGCATTTAGAGCATTTTTTTCCTCCCAATATTTTTATTGGGTTTTGTTTGTTATTACATCAGAAAAACTAATTAAATGAACAACTAGACCACAGTAACATAAACCTCAACAAATTACGTATCAATGAATTGCGATACTTAAATAATAATAATAATTAAAAATATTTAAATCAATGTGAATGTAAAAAGATCCCCCATATTTACAAATGAGGCCTACTGTCCAGCTACTATACTGTCGTTTCGTTTTTCTTTGGCAATATATGTTAGTCTTTCCAGACCAATACATCCTGAAAGTTCCTTTATCCACTGTTTGATAGACGGAGCATCCATACTCTTCCAACTAGGGATGCACCGATGCATCGGCTGAACATCGACATCGGCCGATGTTCGGCTCATTGACTGCCATCGGCCATCGGCAAAAAAAGATGACATTCACCGATGGCAGTGGCCGATGTTTATGTTGGTTTAAATGCCGCATGAAGTTAACTATCACAATTACTCTGGGGCTTTTTAATTGAGGTAAAAATGTAGCGCAGCCACGGGAGAAATCCTGCTTAGTTCCTCTTTCAGTGTATACAGATAAGTTTTAGTTCATCAACCGTTTGAAAAAAAAACCTTTCATCATTCTGTCTCTGTGTTACTGCAGATAAAGGGGGTCAGGGAGAGAAGTCTAAGTAATTTGACATATTTGAGCATTTTATATAAAAAAAATAATGCTATAGTTACTTTGCCTGGTAACTACTTTTACCATATAGCAACTCTAATACTAACTCTAGGCCACTGTAAGTGTTTTAAGGTTATGTCAACTAAAAATTGTTTCATAAATTTGTCTAACTGAATTTGTGCTCATTAAATAATAATATGATGAAGAGCTGAAAGACTTTTAAAATAGTTCAGTAGGCTAATGTTTCTGTGGCACCAAAGACGGAATAAATAACAAAAAGAAAAAACATCGGCATCGGCATCGGCCATCGGCCAAGTTGTTATTTTAAACATCGGTATTGGCATCGGCCCAGAATTTCACAATCGGTGCATCCCTACTTCCAACATAGTGCAATAACTCCTGGCTTATAGAAGTCCAAAGTCCGGTAGTTTAGTCTGTATGGATGCATCCACCAATTTATCACAATCCTGCCAATGTTTTCATAGGGTTCCACTGTGGCAATATGCAAAAACAAAACAACAACTTATAATACAAACTTAGATATAAACAATGTATCTTAAGTTTACAGTAAAATATAATTTTTAGAAATTCAACTCAAAAGTTAGGAAGAACATATTTTAGCATGTCAGGCGTCAAATAAACACACAATGCATTTTGATGAGAAACAGTGAATGTAAACTGTTGAGAAACAGTGAATGTAAACCGTTTGACTTGACTTGGTTTGGTCTTGAGCAACAATGCTCAACAACCTTAACATTGCCCCTCACTAATTTTCACTCTGGTTTACATGTCTGACGGACTTTAGCTACTGGCAAAACAGAATACAAACTGTTTTAGAGAACAGCATTTGATCCTCCTACCTGAACTGTCAAGAGAAAAATTTAGAAATTTGTCTCGTTACATTTGCACTAGTTCGATCACAACCTTTCTCTCAACAGTGTCCTGCAGAAAAAGCCTATTTGGACTCCATGCTATCCTCTTCAAGTAACATAACAATATAGGTCTGTCCTTGCAAACCCTATATCACAGTGAACTTGAGAAACTTTAACCAGAAACAGTTAGCCTATTCTATTCAGCAGCCAAATACAATTAAACTAAAGTATATCTTTCCATGTTACTAAAGATAAAGTTGTTTAGAAGAGGCGAGGACAACATGAACAGGAAATCTTTTTGAATATCTTTCAACTGCATTTAAAACTTACATACTTGACTTAACCCATGGCCCAATGCCAAGTTATACCTTTTTAAATTCAAATAAGTCATAAATGAAATTCTTTCATCTTATTCATTGAACTTACTTAGGAATCTCTATTGATGTAATCTACATGAGAGAAAGTCATTAAAAACAAATTCTCCTCATTCTTGCATCTCACTGAGGACAGAATGGACCAGAGTCGTTACAAAATACAAGCACATTGAAAAACTGGATTCTTCATATGTGACCGTCATTTAAAGCAGAAGTAAGTGGAATATTTGTGTTAATATAAGTCTTAAATAGTTATATCTTCCGACAGCAATCACTTACATAGAGTGTTTGGTCTGAAACACGGATCTGTCAGTCACTCTGCTCTGCTGTAAGCCGAGGAGAAAATTTTCCTTGTACCCTACAACCTTTATCCAATGAGGAGAGAGAACGGCATAAAGGGGCGGTCCTCTCTGTGTGTGCAGCCAAGGGATGCGCGTGAATGTGGTGACGTAGGGACGAGGGCGGGGACTGCTAACTCCATCTGCTGACAGGAAGTTAGCCAAAATGACCGGATCGCTTACTTCTTTTTTTTTAAGTATATTTTTTGGCTTTTCATGCCTTTTATTAGATAGGACAGTTGAGTGTGACAGGAAATGGGAGGCAGAGAGGAGGGAATGACATGCAGGATAGGGCCGTCCGACGCGGGATTCGAACCGGGGCCGCCTGCAGTGAGGACTATAGCCTCCACACATGGGGCGGGTGCTCCACCAACTGAGCCAAACACCGCCCCCGGATCGCTTACTTCTGCTTTAAACTCTTGTGCCATTTTACGGGTCAGCACATAAACCACTATAGCTCTCACTTTGGAAAGTCTACAAACCTCAGTTTCTACCACTTTTCAAGATCCTAAAACTGAGACTAAGACCTTTGGAAATGCCGCGACATTTTTGGGTGGCACAGTCGACCTTAGGAAATGATGACGTAGGTAGGTACTCATGATCACGCCCTGATTGGATCTTATCAGCCTTGACAACCAGTGGTGAAAGCAACACAGATTACAAAATACAGGCACTGCAGACCCTGTTAGTTTTGTTAACTGCTGTAGTGCAGTTTAATTCTGCATTTTAATACTGCAAATGTCTTCTTTGCTGCACAATCTTAGAACGATTTACAACAAATAAACTGCTACCTACCTATTAAGATCATCTTGCAGATATGTGTAAATGAATAGTCATGTATGTATGTGTTTTAAGTTGTGTTGTGTGGAGGGAGATTGTCCCTGATGCACACTTAAAAAAAAAAAAGGCTCATCCGGACAGACGTAGTTGTCGTTAAAAAACAGTATTTCAAAATAAAACATGGTAGTGTGGATGTAGCCTAAAACATATTGTTGCTTTTCACATCTATTTGTTTGTTGTTGTTTTCACAATAATTTGGATGAAAATGAGAAAGGAATAAAGTTCATCTGTAAAATATTCACAGATGACTCTCCACTTTTAAATTCCTCACTCGCTCTTCCACTATCAACCAGAATTCATGCAAACTCTCAAAGAGTTAAACTGATGAAGTCTCACATTTTTCCACCCTTTCAGATGAAAAAAAAAAAAACAAGAATAAAAGTGATCCAAGAGATAGATCTGGCCCTCATGTGGGGGCCAGTGGTTGCAGGGGATATGTATATCTGCAGATAAAGCCTTCTGTTCCGAAACAGTATTTACCAGGCCTTTTTAGATACACATCAGCCGTGAAGCCATGGGTCCAGCCTTCATTATACTGTGTGAATCTTCCCTCATTTAGCTTGGATAGCATCTCTTTTCTTCCACCTCCAAATACCCCTATCCACATTCCCATTTGCTCTGCACAGCTAACAAGCGAGATGTTGCCATTGATGGTGGCAATATAGCTGGAGACAAATGCCTTTGTTCAATCTTTCTCCGAGACCCCCCCAGTCGTTTCTGACAAACCTCGAAAGAGCCGGGGAATCAAAGGTGCTCAAACAGACGATAGAAAGTCAGGTGGGAAGATGTGCAAAAGACCACCGGAAGATAAGGTGACAAGATAAGGGCCAGACGGGTCTTTGAGAAGTTATCAGAGAAAGAAAAAACAATAAGTTGCAAAACTATACTGCAGTGATCTTTTAAAAATGCTTCAATATTGCACCTACAAAAAAAACACTTCCTGATTTTATGTTGTCTCATACAGTAGACGCTAAAATGTGATTTACATCACAAAAATTTGCAAACCATCATATACAAAATTTCAAAGGAACGGCAAAGTCAACTGTGAAGCTCAGATCTGACAAATCAAACCGTTTTCATTCTGGCGAAACACTTAATCACAATGGATTCTGTGAGAAAGCAGCAGAGTCAAGAGATGTTTGACATTCCTGCTGATGACCTCTCTCGCAGCAGTAATTAGAGATGCGCTGTCCTGAGCTTACCGCCCTGCTGTCGTCCTGCTGGTTAACACAAGAAGAAATCCTTTATATCCACATGTACATGCAGACACACATTAACTCACCAAAACATGATCACACTCTGTCCTCTGAGCGCATGGTTTACATAATAAGGCACAGATGGACAAATTTAGATACAGTTGCCTCTATTCTAATCTTCAAACAATAATGTGCAAGTTGTGAGTTTATGATGCGACACACTCTGATATATTTGCTATTTTCGTCAGAAGGCACCCTCTCATTGGCAAGATGCTCCCTGTGACACTCTATTGACATTTTTCCCTTGAGAACACAAGGCCCGGGAAGCATAAACATTGGCTTGCTAGGCGTGCACTTGCGCTGATGTTGAGATGGGACCATTCCCCTATCAGATTTCCGTCATATTTCTCCGGCTGACTAGACTAAGCACAAGTCAGAGGTATGAGCCGATAAAGGGTGTCTTTCACACAGCAACAACACGTACCAGTGTGCTTATCACCTCAGTGCCTAACATGCAATCACAAGGAGGACAGGGGGAAGATTGTTACATTTGGTGATTTGTTTTTTTTTGTTTTTTTTGCTTTTGGGGACTGATAAAGAATGTGGAATCTGAGCAGGAAAAGCCCATCTCTGTAGGCACGGCATGAGCTGCTGCTGAGGCAGGCCTAGATTTGTTCTTCTATGTCTTAATGTAAATAAAATGCTTTGTTGGGTGGTAACTGAAATAAACATTAAAAAAAAGAAAAAAAAAAAGGGTGCAGCCCAGTGGAGATACGCTGCAAAAGAAATGTTGAAAATGTGATTATAAATAGAACAGAATGTAAAAATAAAGCTTGCTTGTATGCTGAATTTTCTGCCTCTGAAAGGAAGAGAAAACGTCATGAAGAGAAGAAAGGAGAATAAAATGTATAGAGTACCGTATGCATCTTTACACAAGCTATTTAATACGAAGCATTAAGGGGCTTTTATTTCCATAAAAATGTTCTGTGAGCTTTTAGTCTGAAAGCCACTGAGGCTCAGGCTTGCCTTTATTCCTTTAGCTGTAATGGCAGCAATTAAAAAATATAAGGTAAACTTTCAAACACCCTTTTCTCCAGCATGAAAAACACTGTGTAGCAAAATGGTAATAATATATTCATCCCTAGGTAAACATCCCTGCCATGTCCTTTATAAACAACGGCGGCGAACAAAATGAAAGTGATAATTTCTCTCCCTTTGAGAATTCTCTTCTTTAATTCTGACAGTAAACTAGTGGCTGTTACGGGGTGTTAAGTAGGATTTAAAACTTGTCAGACAAGACATGTTTGAAATTGCTTTAAATAAGTGCACTGTGTTGCTGTCAACCACAGGCTTAGAGGAAAATATCCCTACAATTGAAGCACTCATCTGGGCTCAGAGAGCTGTGCCCCAGCAACCGCGCCAAATTCTTCCTCCTGCTTGTTGAGTCTAAGCCCTGTGAGCCAGCACCCCCTGCTGGCCAAAGTACACCCTGCCACAGTCTCCATGCACTTGCAGTGAGAGGCGTTCTCCTCATCCCCACTAACTTTCAATTCCAACATTTTAAAAACATGAAAATGTTGGCAGGTGTCAGATCGAGTGAGTTCATGAACCACAGACATTTGTAGTCCGGGAGTTTTTCATGCACTCGATGAGTGTGTGTCAATTACAGATTTAGTTTCTGCTCTAATATGAATTTCATTGTTTAAAACTCCAGGCGTGAACCTTTACTGCAACTACTATGTGTCAAAGTAAACCAGACCATAGTACTCCAATGTCATATTAGAACCAACTCTATACGAGCCTCTATTCACTTTGACTGAGCAGTGAACATCCATCGTCCTCACACTGACATGATTTAAAACGTCCATATTGTCAATACTGTTAGCGATACAACACAAGTACCTTTTCTTCTCCAATAACATTGAGAGTCACTTAGAAATGGCACCCAAGTTTGAAAAGTTTCATGAACAGGTCCTCCTTTGTTCTTTGACTAAATGTGGATCAGAGAAAAGACTTTCACGAGTGTTTCCACAGAAAAAGAGCAACTGTGTTTTAATTTTTTTCACCCCAGGAAATGTTCAGATTGCACCTCCACTCTGAGCTTAATTCAAAATACATCGATTCTGTTGGGCAGAAAAAAATGGATTAAAATATTTTTTAAAAGGGGAAATTATTACAATGCACTGACTTCAATCACTGTGTGATAACTTCTCAGTTATTGCTGTGAGGATTTAATTGCTGGTACGTCATCCTCACTGTGTGTGTGTATTGTGATTGAGATGGAACATGAGAGACCAATCTGTCACTAGAAAAGAATACTTTTGTTATGTGTAATAAAAAAGGAATTCAGTACAAAGGCTATTATTATTTGCAACATTTAGTATTTCTTATGTCTTCAACACTGAAGTAGCTCATATATTAGAAGATTTTTTCATTTAGTTTTCTTTGCAGTTAAGTTAAAGGACAATTACTTATTCAAATTACAAGAAAACTTGCAACTTAAATATCTATTTTGATCATTGATTACTGTGTTCTTTGAGCAAAAATATATATTTTTTTAATTCGAGTCAATTTTCTTCTTTCCTCTATTTTATACTCTTATAGGTTTTAGAAACACGTTGTTTGTTTTTCTGACATTTTATGGACCAAACAATTCATTGCTTGTTTGAGAATATGATTCATTTATAACGAAAATGAAATCAAAATGTAAATTTTACCAGCCATTTCCCAAATGCCCTCACTTGCATTTTCCATCATCTGACTCACTATGAGTGATGAAATACTGTAGGAAAAGGCCACGACAAGGAAGCAGTATCTGAATTTTCTGTAGACAATCCCATCATACATGTAACTAGAAAGGGTTAAAGCAGCTGTTGTCAAGAGCATCACACAACTTTTTGTATTAGTGCAATAACTTTGGCTGCTGGGTCTCATACTGCCGGTATTTTCCAGTGAAAAGAGGAGGGAAAGAAAGAGTGGGGTTGTGATTTGAGGGACTAAACCTCTGCAGCACCTTGTCCTATGATCTGGCACACTCTCCTGCCAAGACGAGTCTTTATCATACAAAGGGATTAGATTGCCCAGTGTAAGTGCCTTCAAGTTATTAGCACCTTCTTATACAAAGTATAACAGCAAACCCAAAGACATTGATTGCAGGGAACAGTTCAAATATGATTTCCTTATAGCTATTAATATGTATGCCTTAAATAGAAGCACACCGCTAAGCAGCTTATGATATTATGAAAAGAATGTTCCCTCAGGGGCATAATATGCCAGCAGTGACAGTAAGGAGAGATTCGTATTTACCCAGATTGGCTGTACTTACGTCAAGCATTCTCAGAGCTTGTGGGAGGGAAGATGGGGCAGTGGCAACAGCTCGGTTTCGATAAGCACTTACCGTGAATAAAAGACAAGCATGAAAGTGAGGTTTAGCCTCTTTAAAGATTCCCGACCAAATGTAGAGGCAGATAGGGCAGGTGCCTTTGGTTCCGGACGTGATTAGCCGTCTGTGCAGCACTGTTCCCACAGAAATGAGACATAGCAGAGACATTGTCCAAGCTTGTCCAGGTGGGGGACCTGTCATCCCAAACCAGAGCTTAGCTGTGCAGTGCTTGGAGCGAAAGATTAGGACCCGGGAATTCAGATTTTTCTTCTTTTTTTTCCCTCTCTCTTCTTCAATGAATGCTTAATTCAAAACTGTTTTCTCTATTCCCACTGCTTGCCTCACGTCAGCTTTCATTCTATTTTATTCATCTTTAAATTCATATTATATTGATAATTTCCACCTTGTCCTTCACATCTCATGTCGACTTTCAATGCCTCTGTCTCGTGCTGACATTTTTAGGTACAAATGTTCTTGACAGACACCATGTGCACCAGTGCAAATGCGAGTCTATGTTCTCTTTCTGCTGCTTTGTTCAGGGATGCAACATATTACACATTAACACTGATCTGTACAACTGTATTAATTCTTTCTTATGACCCAAGCTAAGATCATCTAAAGAAGAAAATGAAAATGATCCTTTGAGGTTAATCAAGCACAGATCCCATGAACACTGACACATCTAATTAAGAGGACCAGGGTTTTACTCATTGATTTGCTCTGGATTTGCAATCACACAACTTCTCTGCACAAATCCCACAAATGGAAACATGGGAAAATTAGGGCAAGGAGATGGAATACAAAACTGATTTCTCTGCCTTAGTTAAGGTTGTCTTCAACAAGGCTCCTGCCTGCAGATGTAGCTGCTGACTAGCCAAGCATGAAGGGCAGGTGGGTGGTCAAAGGTTCATGAATGCAATCCAAACCAGACCAATGTCAATTTATTTTTGTTTCGTTTTTTATTTTTACATTTAGATCACAACAGTTTTGCAATGAATTCCTAAAATGTATCTGAATATGTTATGAGTCAAAAGGGAATTATTGGCTTGAAAAAAGTATTTCTTGAACACTATCCCTTTGTGGGGCTTTAAAGGGGCAATGAGTCAGATTTACTGCCCCAGAGCTCAGAATATATCTGTGATGGATTGGTAGGATTATTGATCAATACCAATGATTCAATGACTGCTTTGCAAAAAGCAGAGATTTGTGGTTTTCCAAACTGACTTTCCCAGCCCATACAGCTGGAAATAAACACACTTCACGTCACTCCATTAGCCTATTTAGTTTGAATTTATACACAGTATACCAATATCACTTTATATATACAATGTTTGTATAATGTATGATATAGTATTTGCCATGGCTGAACCATAGCATCGGTTTTAGTCACTGTTGCTCTTGAGGATAAGAACACACAATAATATCAGATGTACCAGATATTGGTGTTGACAAAACAACTTTTTCACTGGTCACCGGCTAATGTTGTCAAAAGCACAAATGACATTTGTTCATAAGTGACAAAGAACACATTTCTACATCCTCAGCACCAGGTGGTAGCAGGTGGTATCTAGAAAAACAAGCAGCCTGGTTAACAATTCAGTTCAGCCAAGTTTCATGCATCTATTTTGATGATAGTCCAACTGATGAAATGATATATGAAGATATTCATATACAACGGTGAAAGTAGTATTACAGTTTCTACTAGTAGCCTACATGTAGGAAAATCACAGTGAAAAAATACCCTATTACCACCACACAATATTTTGTCAAAGGGATATTTCAACATTTTGGCTATGAAATAACGTATATGTAACATACTACGCTTGAAGCGAATACTCACAACTACTTGCTTTTGAAATCACTCCGCCCAGCAGCCGTGTCTGAAATGTAGTTTTGGTTACACATTTGCCTCGAAAACAATTACGGTCTCATAACGTTCCATTATTATTTCATAGCGTGGCAAATGCAGGTCACAACTTGTCCATGATTGTGTTTTGGAGTTATTGGATTGTGTATTTATTTTGAAACGTGAAAATACTGTGCAGCTCGCATCTCTGCCCCGCTCATCTAAAAACAGCTTCACCAACAATTAAAGGTAATGAATCTAACTAACTCCTAAGACTAGGGATTATGGCAATAGGCAAATTTGCCAAAATGTTGAAATATCCCTTTAAAATGTACAAAAAAAAAACAGCAGCAAAAGTAAATGTACGCAGTTTTCAATTTTACATTGACCATTGATGTATTAGTTATAACGCAGTAATATTTCTGTCTGAGAAGTCTCATTTTACTGTAATGTTACTATACCTTTTGTAAACAACTGAAGCTTGGAAATGTATTTTCTTCAACAGATAAATATAATCTGTTACTAATTTCAGCATGTTTAAAATTAAAATTAGTGTAGTTTTAAACATTGCTTGTTGGCGAAGACAGAAAGTTGCATCTTCCTGGAGGTAAAATATTTTTCCAGCTGGGACAGATGTTACTGTTAGTTTTTAAAGAAGGATTTAAGCCGCATCATTTTAATGAATTATTGTGACACTCGGAAGCATTTAATTTGCTTCCACCTTACATTACTTTTCAGAATAAGTTGCTTTTACTGTTAACATAAAAGGCACAACGGTGTAGACCTTGTGTAGAAGCCAAAAGGAGTTAACCATGACGGTGGCATGGTGTTACTGTTAGTATATGTTTTAGGTTGCAAGATAAGAGAAAAGAGCAACCCTGACTGTAAATAATATCGTACTTCAAAATGAGTAATTCCTAAATAATATTTGATTTAGCCAATACAATTGTGTTGCTCTTCAAATGCAGCATGTACTGAAATATGATGTTATTTACTAACCAATATACACATGTAAGGAATGATACTTTGTGTAGAAAACTAATGTGTACCGTATATTCACAAACAGATATAGACCTGGTGTCCACCAATCTTATTTCTATTATCATTATGATTTTTTTTAGATAATTCTCAAAAAGGTATTCACAATTACTCAATTACAGCATCAAACTATGTGGCAAAAAAGTAAAGAGAAACTTAATTCATAACTTCCTAGATGTCATTATGTTGCTTGTTCAACAGGTACAGAACAATACCAAAGCAGGGTTGAGAATTTACTTGGGAATAGGAGTGTGAATGTACAAACAAGAACTCAAGAACTGCAGTTTAGAGGAGGTGACTGAAACTCAGTATGATTTAAAGAGGTCCAGTAACCCTCCATGGTCACTTGTGGACATGACAATCTACCGATGTTTCACAAATGTCTCACCTGCTGGATATTGGTAGGCAACTGTGCTCAGAAAAATCTCTCCTCTCAGGTACTGCAGCACACATGTGAGGCCAAAAACCTCTTGGATATAATAACTCAGTTTCAACCCAACACTTAATTTCATTCTACCTGAGCAAGTCCTAATTTTATCAAGGAGGCTGCCCAAATTAGAAGCTATGTAAGAAAAATTCCATCTGCCATCTACCAGATCTACAATCGTATAAAGCGGCAACTTTTTGAGAAGCTGAAACCACCAAAGGTTTGGTATATTAGCTCAAAAAAGGTAACCTCTTAACAAAAGTAGTACCTTTTTTCCATACATTTATTGACCAGTCATTGCAGCTGTAATATCTGTAGAATGAGTGTCACTCTTCTTCATTAACAACCAGTGGTAGCTGCTGTTAAGAGCTCCAGCATCAGAATAACGTCTCTGAGAAAGTAAGCGACCGCAGACGGTCCGTGTGGTGTGAGGTCTGATTCTGTTTCAGTTCACTTTGTGGGAGGACAGTGATGAAGGCTTTTCAAAATTACAGACACCCTGGTTCCAAATTTACCATCTTTCATAGTGAATGCTGTGGTAAAAGCATGTAGCATTATATATGTTGTGCATATAGCCCCAAGCTTATTGGCAAAATTTCAGAACTCTGCGCAGAGCAAGGTGTTTGGTGTGTTACTAATACCAAAGCAGGTGAAGGCTAAACTGACAGCAGTGCTGAAATTGGAAACAGACAGAAAATAGAGCAGCTGCAGCGGTAACATGAGAAGCTCTTAACAGTAGTAGGGTGGTGTAAAAACAAAGCAAAGACAGTTTTGTGTGATTTCACTGAAGTGAGTCATCATCTATTGGGCCAGTTATGCAAACTATATAAACAAAGACAAGGCAGAAACTGGTTTCTGCATCATCATGGTCATTCAGCTCTCACTGACTGGGTGTTAAATTAGCAGAGCTCCTGGATCCATACTGTGTCAGTCCTGTTTGGTGCTGAATACAATCTCATCAAACAGTCAGCTTTGAAATGTTGCTGATAGCAAGTTAACTAAAGACAACATTTAAATCCAGACAGATTTACTTTCCCTGAATAATTATATCTATATATAGAGATAAAGTATGGAGGCTTAAACATAAAGTAACTGTTCAATTAATGTTCAATATCCCACCTAACCTAAAATAACTGGTCATCTTATTAACCACACCCAGGAAGTTACAAAACCCCAACCCTCTGGTCTCCAAAGTCCTTTCCCTCCTAAGAGCAAAGAGAACCACTATTCCTGTGTCTAATACTCTGAAGGCAAAGAAAACAGTGGACATTGTACCTTATTTCATTGTTTGTTGATATGTAATTGTACTTACTTTGTCTTTATGTATATCTCTTCATGTACAAACCATGAAATTGTTGTAGCTTGTGGATCATGTGTTTCAACTTGCAGTTTTTACAGTAACGGTAGCACAAGAGTTGTACAGCCAGTTAGCATACATTAGCTGCCACAAGCTCCAAGTCATCCCAGACCACATAAGGCAACAATGCGCAAGGTTAAACTGAAAAGCCCAAAGGCTCATTGTATTGCTTATGAATTCAGTTTGCCATTTACCTTCAGTAGAATATGTTATTTAAAACCATTAAAGGTATATTGTGTTGGAATTACTCCCATCTAGTGGTGCAGTTGTAGATCGCAAGCAACTCAGTCGTATTTTTCATGCTGCATTCACGTGAAATCGGTTAGATGGCAGACAGAAAACAGCCACTGCAGGTAACGGCATGAACAAGCCTCTATGTAAACAAGTGGCCCGTCAGCACGAGGCAAAACAATACACGTGACAATATGTTGTCATGGCGATGTCATATTGTTGACCTGACCCACGTTTTCCCGGCTTTCTCTCGACTTCTGTGACTAAAATGACATCTGGTTTGTTACCGACGGCCGTTTTTCCGACTGCACCTGAAGCATTCACGTGCAGTCCTCACTGCGTTACCGCGGTAACTTTTCACAGACGCCACCTCGACCTGAGCCGACAGCTCCGGTGTCTCCGCTGAGTTTCCGTGGTTTCCTACCGTCACGCTGCCACTGAACGTAAAAACATGGCGACACGACATGGCAGCCAGCACCGAGCTTACCCGCTCCATGTAGATATGAATGATATGAACAGCAAATTCAGAGCTTACTGGAACACTTCAGTTTGTTGATGGGGTGATTATTGATGAATGAAAAACATACTTTTGAACGGAATAATCGATTTTCGTGAATAGATAACAAGAGAACGTACACAAATGAATGTACCTTTAAAGGGACAACGAGGAGTTTCTATTTGGTTATAAAAAAGTCTCACGTTAATGTGGATGAATCTACGCTACCCACACTTGTTAATGGCTCCATTTTCGATAAATATATCGTTCTGTCTCTATCGTTATTTTGTTATTTTAATTAATGGTGGAAATACTGGGCGAGCCGACCAGCGTTTCCTTACTTTCGGTTTCGCGGACGCTCATGAGAATAACGCCGCCGTATTGCCGTTTATGGTCGGGACTACGACGGTAACTGAACCTCTTTGAACCTCTGACTTTAATTCTTGATGAATGAAAACACGAGTCCGTCTTGCGCTGGTCGAAGAATTCTACGGTGCGCGCGGAGGCTCATAAATGTAGCGTGAAAACACTTCGCTTTTCCAAAACTCCTCGTTGTCCCTTTAAGAAATAACTACATTAGCAGCGGTTTTACCCACCTTTCATTATTGGGTTTCATTACAAATAACGCAGAGTAGTGGTGTTATTCAATGAAACTTGACTATACTGATGATAACCATAAACAGCAGGGGTGTCAAGATGGGTGTTGGTGAATAGCTCCAGCTTGTAGCTGTTTTTTAGAAATAGATTTTAGATACAAATAGATTTTAATACAAGTATTAAAATCTCATCTTTGCAACCATTTATTTGTGCATTCATACAGTGTATGAATTCGTCATGAAGATCCATGACCTCCAGAGTTCAGGCGGCTGCACAATTAAACTACATTTTTTTCGGGGCGGTGCGTGGTGCAGTGGTTAAGGCAGCCGCCCCATGCAGAGGCTACAGTCCTCAACGCAGGCGTCCCCGGTTCGAGTCCCGTGTCGAGCAGACATTTCCTGCATGTCATTCCCCATCTATCTATACTGTGCTATCAAAATAAAGGCAAAAATGCCAAAAAAAATATACTTAAAAAAAAAACTACATTTTTTTCAAACCAAGGAACAATGACTGTGAGCAGCGTCACTCGGGCTTCACATGTTTGTTGTTCTAACCAGTGGCTAAGTGCTGGTGACCAACAGCTACGGCTCCCAGCGTTCATGCTGATGTGCCTGCTCGTAACCAATCACATCTGTCACAGTTACAACAGTCTTTGGGTTCAGATCAAGCCATGTTGATATTTCATGTGGCCTATTTCTAGCGAGCATGTCGCAAATTATACAAATTTTCACATCATAAATGTAGTCGGTCTGCGGCAGAATTAGAGCGGTCATACTTCTTAAATTTTTCATCTCAGATATCAAAATAAATTGCACACTGGTTGTTAGTTGCATTATAAGGTGCAGCTCTATACAGAAAATGCTATAGCAGGCAGGCAGACAGGCAGTCACAGTGTGACCTGAAATGTCCTGTTAACCATCCACACAATCACACTAGCCCTTCCTGGGTCAATTCTCACTTCTATGCCAAATGGCAAAAATATGGTAATATGTGCATTGATATTGGACTAAGCACCTCCCGAACAAGCCCCAACAATGATCTCACCCTGACCCTAATATTTATCGACTCAATTATCCTTCTATCTCCACATTTGGGCCGTATACTTGGACTACTTATTTGTCCTGTGTAAAAGATGAAAGCAGGTGAAAAGTGTGGTGAGGAAAAAATGAGGGATAAGGAGAGTGTCAAAGCGTTTCATTTGTAAGAGGAGGGAAGTATTATGAGCACATTTATCCAAAATTGGAAAATAATGAAGAAAGATTAAAGCCCTCCCAGTATTTTAGGTGTTCCAAATGGACAACCAGTCCTGTAGTTGACAATGGACCACAGAGAGTTCCAGACACTATTATGTGCCACAAATGAGACAGTGACAATGTGAAAGCCTCTTTGCAAGATAGGGGGAAAGAAACTTGAATAAGGTCTACTTGTGCACATCCCTTTTATATATTTTGTGTTGTGGTGACAAGACAAGAGATAAGTGCTCACTGTCTTAAATGAAGTAAAAAGTCTAAAGAGGCTTTCACATTGCCCATTTCGGCTGTGATTATACTCCGTCTTTTCAAGTGCTGAAACTCCAACAAAGCCAGTCATGCTGACCTCTTACCCCTCTGCTCCCCTGCAACATGTGCGCCCAACACAAACATGCATGTGGACATCCTCATTTAGTCTCAGCTGCCCCTGATCTACCTTTAAAAACTGAAAAATATGCTTCATTAGTTCTGTTTTTCATTGCACTTCCTTGAATGGACTGGCTCATGTGAACTGTGGGTGCAGCCTCAGCTACACAAGACAGGTTGAGCATTTTGTTCAGCGAAGCTAGATGAGAACTACAGCCCCCATCACCTCGACCTAAGCTGAGAAAATACAGACAAGCAGGTCACAGAAATTCTGTCACAAGTTATTGGGCACCTAAGAGTGTGGGAAATCCTATGGTGCAATATTATTCTCTGTAAATCTCAAACTGTGAATAACACAAGCCAAGCAATTTAAGCAGGAAGGTCATAGCAAAGTAAAGCAGGAAAATTGCCAGGAAAAAAAAAAAATCGGGCTTTCTGAGAGAGTGAAAAAGATGAGAGATGAAGGGAGATGAAAAGTTGACGGGCTACCCAGGCAGGTCTACAAAAAGTAATGAATATCCCTTGGTGTGGAGCGATTTTGAGGAACTGTCATTCTGAATGAAGTGAGATAAAAATTATATTTCGCCCAGATAAAAAAAAACCAACCAATACAAAAGCAGAAAGGACATATGTCTGCCTGATGTTGCCCTTAATCCAAGACAAGGCCTGACAGCCCGCACCATCAAATGTCAGAGCGACTGAAGCATCAAAACAGTATGATTATACAACACACATGGCCAAAGCAGCAGAGCATTCACCAGAAATAAACACAAAAGTAGAATTTATGGATTTATTGCGAAGTACAGTCCGAATTGAAATTAATCTCAAGCAACTTCTCATTATCTTCTTCTCACCACCTTCTTTTAAAATAGGGTCATGGAGTAATGGAGTAATGGACATGAATGTGCATCATTGATCCAGCATGCCTTTTTTTTTACCCTGGTTTTGGGAATATTGAAAAACAGTCACTTTCACATAAAATTGTAAAAGAAAAAAAGAAAATAAAGACAACATTGGATATCTGGCTCTAAATGCCCATGCAAGGTTACATCCTGCGTCTCCAATGGCTCAAAATTGACCAAATGGATATCGGCTCTGAAATTTGCATCATCCCGATAACCAGTCAAACATGGGGCCTATCTATGAATCCAGACAAACTTTTTTTTTTTCTCCTCCCATCTCTCCTTTTTATCAATTTACTTTGCTTTTGTGAGAGCAAAATGAACTGAGCAGCCATAGATTTGGCTTGTCTTGTAGAAAATAACGTGTCCTTCGCAAAAGAATACAGTCATGCTTCTCATTCCAAAGTCTTAATGCTTTTTTCTTGAATAAATCATCCACATCTATTGAATCCTTTTCATTTCACAACACAAGCCCACCATTCAGAGTGAAAAGAAAAGAGTCTGAATTACTTCAAGCTGGAGAGTTACCTTGCATAGAGAGGAATTAAGGACCATTTGCCAATATTGTGGATCAACTATGCTGAGAATAAAAGCTGCATTCTTGTGTTACCTGGCTGGGGAATATAGCCACAATGGACTTCAAACAAGGACCAGCACACAATCCACGGATTGATTTTTACTTGTGGGACCTTGGACTTTTCACAACAAACATTTTCCGGCAAAGACAAACATAATGGGAAGCGTTTGAATGGTTGCTGTATTACCCTCTTGCCCTTTGTCAGGAAGAATGTAGGCTGTTTATTTTATGTCAATGGATGACCTCAATCTCATAATTTATCATTGTGGTGCTGGAAAGTAAAAAGCTGCTTTTAGAAGCTGTTGTTTTGTATTGTTCACAAGCTATTTGGTGTGATTGATAACTCAGGAAGTTTTCTTGTGTATTTGTGTACTTGGCACCTTCACACACCCTTGTCTGATGTGCAATGACTTACTAATACAGAATAACACAAAACAACGTTGAGCGTGGGATGAATAAAACCTGCGTTCTTTACAAAGTCAAGAGAAACACATGTTGTTCCATCGTTTTCCAGTCACACAGGAGAGCTTGCAAAGTTTCTGTCACTGATTTCAAATGAGTTCAAAGAATGAGTCGGAGTGAATATGCAGGAGTGATGTTTGTGCGTTTCACTGCCACTACTGTAAGCCAGCTGACTGTCCCTGCTGCTCTTAAAGGTGCCCACACTCTCACCTGAGTGACACTCACTTGAGCTCTGCTCCAGTCTCTAGCCCCTCTAACAGCAAGATAAGACTCTTATCACCTCCAAGAGTGAAGATTTGGCCTCAATCCAAGAGAACCAACGGAGCAGGAAAACCACTGTCTAGACACTTAAGGTGAACTAAAAGCAACAATGCTCTGTTTGACAGGAAATACTAAAGGGCTGTCGCTGAGGCACGGCACGCCGCGGAGGCTGTAGTTCAGACAATGTCATTGTGCGAAAGCGCCTCACCAAATCCCCTTTCCTGCAGTCATTTTTCATCCCACGAATGGGAACTCCACAGGGTAACCGTGATGTTAAAGGTCCATCCCATTGATTTTGCATGTTTAGCCCAGATTTACTACAAATTACACATCATTTACATCACAACTAACTATTTATGCATTTCCTCTGACCATTCCAGCATCCATTGTTTTCCACTGATTAATGTACATTATTAAAGTACATTAGCATACTCTTTAAACTTGTTTGGTTTAAATACTTAGTCAAAATCAGTATGCATTTATTTTTGTTATAAAGAATATTAACTGCTGTTTTTTTAAGCTGAACAATATCAACACACAATCTTTAATTAACATAATCATAAATCATAACTGCCTTGATTTTAAATGTTACTTATTACACAACTCATTTCAGGAGTCTACTACATTTTGATGTTGTGCAACACAAATGGAAACTCATTTGTGCCCATTAGCAAAATTACATAAATCATTTAAAACGGAAAAGCACACATTAAAAAAAAAAGAGAGAGGCAAATCTTTTAATTCTTAAGCTAAAACTTGGTATAATTATTGAATAAGGACATACTGTCATATTAATGTTAAAGTTCTGTCAATGGCATTTGAACCGAGAAACAGAAGAAAAAAGGGGAAACTTTACCTTGTAAAATGAGAAAAAAAAAAGTTTCAAAACAGAGTAAACTACAATAAAGGTATTCATGCTACTATGAGAAAAAGGCGTTTACATTATGAGCTAGAGATTCAACAACAAACAGCGAGGTGCTGCGCCATCTCGCCACTGCATGAGTTTGTTGTGGTAAAGGTTTGTCCTAAAAACAAGGATGAGCAATGAGAGATAGCAGCAGCTGCAGGCTGGAGCGTGCAGGAACATGAAGTTATTCATGCTACCCAACACTTATTTAGGAAGGAGCTCACCTGCAGGTTTTTTTTTCCTCTTAACGCTTTGTTTTGTTGAGAAAAAAAAATCAGCTTGAAACCAAGTGGATGACTAACACCAGGATGTGTTCAGATCCAGAACTCAGATTTGAAGCATGTTTACAGGTCTGCTCTATAAAAATGACTGCGTGCCCAGTAAAAAACTGACAGGGCACATGGGAAGTACGGGAATAGGGAATATTACCAAACACAAATCTAAAAAAAATCAATTGAGTGTTAATATGATAAAACTGAGTATAACAACAACTATTTTTCATTATGGTAGAACTCTAAAATCAAGTTCCAGTTGCAGAGGCGGCTGTAAAACTTCTTGTGTGGTTGGATGCAGCATTGCATGACATGATAATGTTGCAGATTATTAATTTTGTAGTGCTGGGAAATAAAGGCAAATCAGTAATTTGTGAAACCATGTGAATTTCGGGCATCATTAGTGCAGTATATGATTTAGGAGCAAAGGAGAAAGGAGAAGTTCACTACTTGGATGTTTGACCTTCATTTTGGATGTGTGTGCTCTTTTCACATTCACCTGATTAAGGAGGGATGTTTCTCTGCACTCACTTTAAAAATCTGAGGCGTGTAAGTATACAGTAAACTTATGCTTTGTGACATCATAGACACTTTGTTTAATATTTGTGGTTAAATATGCAAGATACACAACTTAAACTGGAAATTGAAGGAGGCATATTGCATGCATTACATTTGCATATTCATAGAGGCTGGATTTTTATGATGCAGTAGTACATGTAAATGTGCTTTTAGAAAAAAACATTTCAGACAAGTTACAGTCAAGTTTTTTTCCATGTGGCTATAATTCCACATATGGGATCTGTAATGTAATGTATTGCTGCCTGGTGTCACTTAACAGCCATGTAACACATACTGTATGTGTGTACAGAGACACAAAATAAAAAGTGAAATTACAATATAGAGAACTAGAAGGACTTCATAGATTGCAAATAAATCTCTAAGGAATGATGGCTGATAGTAAATTGTTTTGATGGTTGACCACTTTGTTTACAATTGGCTGTTGGGTCGTGCCTTTAGGTCAGTGGTGAATTCCCTGGCTGCATGTGACCCCTACTGGTCACTATAACGGAGTCCTACCACTACAGCCTGCCTGTTCACTTCTCTCCTTTCTGTTCCCCGCTCTTCTTTTTAACTACAGAAGTGCTGACACAGTCAAATGCACACTTGGGGTGTGGACAGCTCATTCTCTCGCTAAAATCTTTGGATACAGTACTCATGTCCTGTCAACGGATTCAAGAATGCACTGAAATATGGTTGCTGATTTTCAACTTGACCGAGCCGAACCCAATGCAGGACAAATCAGAAGGCAAATTGGATGTTTTTTTATTATTTTTTTTATGGAAGTCTTTAAGTTCAGCAAAATTTCATATAGCCAAGCCTTTTCTGGGGAGGGTGTGTCAGGGAACACTGTATTCACTGGCATGTGAATATGTCGCCTCTCATCATTTGATTGAGCCCTGCCAGTCTCGATCGCAGGGGGATTCCACAGTCTGCCTGTGCCATTTACTGGCAGGGCCCTAAAATCCAAATTGACCTAGGCAGACACACAGATGGGAGTCTTTTTTTTGCAAATAAAATATGAAAATTAAAGATTCAAGTCTGAAGACACTTATGCAATTTTTTTTCTGTGTCAAAAGTGCAGAAAAGTTTAAGATGAATACCACGGCTATAATATGGAACTCCTCATGGATGAATCCGAACACATGGGATGTAAGCTATCACCCTCATTACTACTGCATGATGCTGCTGTACGACTCATTTGTTTGATAAATCTGTTGAAACAGGAATGTAGAACATAAAATATAGCCCTTCAGTAGAAAAGGCTGTAGAACTAACTATGTATTTTAAGTATTACAATGGGATATTCTCTGTTTGCTAATAGATGGTGTTTTGCAATGATATGGTGCATTTGCACAACATTTAAGTTGAGAATGTATTCATGACCACTTCTGTTTAAGCTATAAGGAAAGTGCTATAAAACAGAAATAAATAAATAAAAAAATAGCACTGTTTTTTTTACTTTTGAAGGAAAACTGGAAACTTTTACAAGGAAAACTGTCATTCAAACCCAACAAAGAGTTAACAACAGACAATGAGTCAAAAAAGAAAAACTGGACTTGAAATATTTAAACAACAATCGTCATAATGTTCATACAAATAATAATCGAGCTTTTCATTCACTATTTAATACAGTAATACATGAGGGCTTTAAATATTTATGGTTAAATTTTATTTAATATTTTAGCATGTGCTGGAGGAGACTTGTAGACACTGACAAAGCTGATGCAGCTGAGGGGACATCAAATTAAAGTCTATCAATGCCATCTAGTGGAGGGAGGAATTTCATCTCTTTCTGCCTCCTCATGCTCTCAAATTCTGAGACTTTGGTGCCATACAATATATTCTTATAATAATGGCAATAAGTGGTATTAATAGAAATTGTATGATTGTGGTAAAACAGTGACACTGCATACCACATTCAGAACACACTGTATTGTGATTTTCAACTTTTTTTGGCACCAGCACCCCCCCTGTCCTTTGTCCAGGTCCCAACAGCACCCCACCAAATGAAATGCAGGCCAGTCATCATCCCTGAAAATGACTGCTGAACAATTTTGTGAATACAGTCATTATTTTCATTATCATTCATATAGAATATTTTTTGTTATTGCTCTTGTCATTGTTATTATTATTATTATGGTGTGTTTTTGCACAAAGAAATGTTAAAGCGAACATGGTTTGATTGAACTGGACAGCTGCAATAGTATTATTGTGGGATGCCCAGGTGCCAAAAAAAAGCTAAAACACTCAACCAAGGAATTTCCTAAATTGATGACACACAACTCTGAGAGGGATCCTGTGCCTTTTTCAAGACTGATACTTCATCACAGTGGGAGGATTTTTTCACAAAAAACATTTGACATATCACTGTGTGAACAGCACAAATATAAATACTGTATTTCTATGTAATGACAGCTGAGCTCCATTCAGTTGCTTCACTGTCCTGGTATAGTGCATGCTGGCTCACTGTTACACTGCCATGGCTAACTGCACCACTTGAATAGAACAGATCGTTAAGATTATTAGCAACACCTTTGATATTCCTACCAAGTCAAAATGCTACTGAAGGCCTGTTTGATTGCAGGTGTCATTGGGGGCTCCTTGGACTCCCTTGGCACCAAAAAAAAACAACAAATCTACATGCCTTTCCAAATAACGGCCATAGGTTGCTACAGATCCTTGTTGTTGGAAGGTGCTACACAACTAAACCTAAAGTTTCATCAAGTGTATTTCATTAAGAAGGGCATTCTTTCTTGTCACTGAAATCTTGTGGCGCCGACTCAAACATTGGCTACAAGAAGCAGACTTTCAACCCAAAAATGGTAATCTAACAGAGTACATGCTGCATCTTGAGTTTGTCATTGGACAGCAAGTGAAAGACAGAGTGAAAGAGACAGAGAAAGAAAGTGAGACAGAGATAACAGGCCACTTGGCTCTTTTAAGTCACCAGATGCAGAAGTAGATGGCAGCAGAGGCAGGTAATAAGACGACAAATGCCCAGAGACACAAATCCAGCACTTAAATGTTTCTTTCATTTTCAAAATCAAAACTGCATTACCTCACGGGCAATCTCAACAGGCGAAGAGATACCTGAGGCCACCTGGATCCCACTCCAAAGAGTTAGCCAAGACAATTTCCCTCAAATCACCTGCTATCTTAATCTGACAGCCAGACTCGATTACAAGGCATAAAAATTGCTTTTCTCGCCACCAGCAGTCGTTGGGAAATTATCTTAATTGTGTCATGATTATGCCTCAAAGCTCTGGTGAGAGCTTTATGTTGCTCCTTTCACACACACAGGAGCACTTCATGAGTGCTGAGAGTGCGCCTCTATCAGCACTCAAGAGGAGAGGGGATGAGGTGGAAATAAAATCATCTTTACTCTTTTCTGTCTGTTCAGGTATTTCACAAAACCGCACACATGTAGCCCACAAAAGAGAGGAATTTTAAAATTCCTAATATTGAAAAAAAGCTAACCGAGAAAAAAATTAACACTGATTAAATTGCCCTTTAGATACTTTTAAGGCAAATCAAAGGTAGTGAAGTATTAAGTTTGAAGGAGCAACCACATTTGTAGCTTGTTGCCATCTGAGAATGGGCAAATAATACATTGTTCTGGTTGGACCCAGCTTTATATTACATCAGAGAGTTAGTTAGTCACTGGTGGCCCCTTTAAACCACAGGGGACCAGACTGGGGTCAGCTGTCCTGTTACAGGAGCCAAATAAACTCAATCTTAACTGTCATTTACAGCAGTGTTGTGATTCAGACGCTATGTCAGACAGGTCACCTACAGAAAAACAATGAATCAACTTCACAAGTTCAGCTAGAGCTAAAAAAAAAAAAAGATGCATTAATTGTCACGACTGAAAATGCATCACTGACAATGCCAAACAGTTGCTGGCTCTTGCTTGCAGTGTTAGCTTTGTAAATTGAATGTTTTGGGTTTTAAAGTAATTTGAAGGGCCCAACTTGGTCTATAAGAAATTGAAATGGGTATTCACTATAAAAATGAACTATAAAATAGGTATTGTTGTTTTCAGCTCTCAACGATATGATGCCATGTATGACACATCAGTTAAAATACAATTAAATCATTAACAGTTAATGGAAATCTATTTACATCAAAAGGAGACCATGCACATATCAGAGATACATGACTTACACATGTCTTTTGTGTTTTTCTTTTTCAAAGATTCAAATGTTTAGATCCACATTATAAGGCATCAACTCATATCAGATAGTGTAGTCTACACCTAAAATGGCCTACAAACTACATACATACACTACAAACAGCCACACTAGAATTAAAGACCAAATACAAGCAACTAGAAAATATTCCTCAAACAGCACAAACTTCAAGTAACCAATAGGTGACGAAGGTGAAGTCCAAATTATTCTGTTGCTGCTAAACGTGTCTTTCACAGCAGCTTTAGCTCACAGGTCTAACTAACACTACTGATGACTGTAGTAATGAAGTGAGCCAGTCACAGGTTTTTTGCAGACTGGCTCTCTGGAATGGCTGAGGCTACTGAAACAAATGTTTCTGAGCCCACCCCTCATTGATGTGTGTTTCTACTGCTGTGACAGGTCAAGATGTCTGATGTCCATGAAGTCCACATGATCATACTCTCAGTGTCCTGGGGCATGTACTACGAAGCAAGAATAGTAGGTTATCCAGCTATCTCCAGGCTTAACTCGTTTTTGTTTTGTTTTTGTTTGTTTTTTTTTTTGTTTTTTTTTTTTTTTGGGGGGGGGGGGGGTGAATAATGAAGTTTTCCCACTTTTCACCTGAGTAGATCACTACGGTAACCCAAATTTGCAGCAGGTTAGTTACAAGATCAGATCAAAACTTCTCCACTAAGAGACCGCGATATGGCAAAAGTGGTTTCAAATTCTCATAACGTAATAGCTATTGTGTATGTATCCAACAAAAACAGACTCTTCCACACAGTCTATTACATATAATACGGTTCTGTCACTGCTACATCATCACTATTCATGTTCTGAAGTTGTGCAAAAAGAGTTTTTCCCGGATTCAAATTAGGTGGTGGTGGTACCTGATATGGCATGATAGGCTACTAGGCATGTACAGTTTTCAATAAACCCGGTTACATGTCCTTGCTAGCCTGGGGAAATACTTAAACCCAGTGACACAGGGAGTGTTTGTGACTTACTTGCTTGATGCTGGAGTTCTTCAGTCTCTGGTGAAGGCCTTGTGTCCATGTAGGGTCCGGCTGCACTTGTTGCTGTGTCGATCACGAACTTGTCCTCCTCTAGCTCCCTCCATCTCAGCGGCTTGCCTTCGCTAATTAGTCCAGTGTGGCTAGGAGCTAGCCTACTGCTAGTTAACTCTGCAAGAATTAGCTATTTTGACTGCATTATTTTTTTTTTTTAATTCCTTCGAGACCGAGAGGCGTCTCAAACTGCTTCAAAGGTTATTCTCCCACACTTCTTACATTTGGCGTCGACACGAGGTGAACCCAACAGGTACAGTTTGATGAAGTTGAAACAGCAGTCAGTCTGACACGCAGCTGTCCATGAATGACTGAGTGATGCAGGTAAGTGAATACAGCTCCACCATTGGTCAGCTGGATGTCACGTGACCAGGTTGGAGTTTCCCCATTGGCTGATGAGGCTCTTGAAAAAGAATTGGCGCCAAAACTTTAGAGGTCGTGTACAACCTTCAGAGGTCCAAACTCTAAATGTTAAAGACTTTTATTTTTCATAATTTCACTATGCCTATAACTGTCATGTAGCCTAAGTATGCCTACAAAATCCCAAGAGTTATTGTAATACATTTTCAAAGTGGCTTTTGGAGTGGCTTTGGTGGGCTATAATACAATAATGGCAGTCTGCTCTGCAAAAATGTCGATTTGATAACCACTGGCTTGCCAAGATAGTTGGCAAAGACATTGGTGGTTCACAGAGGATGACTGGATTTTAGTCATCCCAGTTTTTCTCCAATGCCACTTAAAAGTCAATATTTCCTTTTTTGTCATTCAATTGACCATTCAGTACGGATACGGATATGCAGCAGGTAGTACCTGCAAGGCAGGTAGGAGAAAATTCACAGAAATCTTGGACCACCCTATTGTTTTGCTCTGATCAACATGGAGTCTTGTGATTTCCTTCTCATTAGTGCCACCCATGGGTTGCAAAAATCCATTACAGCAATGTAATGTAGTGTTTCCACATGGTATGCTATATCTGAGCAAAAATAACAGGCCAATTTCCCCTTTGTCATCTGTGGCTGTACATGGGTAGTAGATCTTGTGGTAAAAACCCAGGTGCTGTATTTACCTGGTCTCATCCTTTAGCTCTATTAAATTACAAGCCAGAAAATACTTAATATACAGAATAAACACAGAACCGAACCATTGTTCATTGCACTTTTCAAATTCTTCATTGATGTGGTCCCACCACTGAGGTTGAGATGTCCTCACTCAGTAGTGGATTATCATAATGACCTCTCCTCTAGCACCACCCTCAGGCCAAAACATAAGAAAGTCTATCATGCAAACCTTTCACCACAGAAAGTGAGAGATCCACTGCTCATATCCAAACATGATCATGCAACAGGTCCATCAGCTTTGACATGTGCCGACTCTATGTCATGTTCTGTGAGTAAACAAGGGACAGGTGGCTCCTTACACAAAACACACTGCAATGCACAACAAGGATTTTCAATTTTTATTGACTTTTTGGACAATTTCTTTTCCAGTGTCATCCATAACCGTTCACTTCAATGGTATTTGCATAAACTTTCATTCAATACTAGGAGGATATAAACCAAGGTAGGCTGATGCAAGATGTTGAATTAGCAGCTAGCAAGCTAAATCTGCACTCTTCGAGCATAATTAAACTAATTACCACATCTGGGGGGTGAGAAATGTTCCAAGAGCTTTCAGAGGAACAATAAACATACCCTTCCAGTTGTCCTTTGAAAATGCACCTTGACATCATCTCTACCTGGTTTGTATCTTTCTAGTTGTAAGGCTGATAAAAAAGGGCCATTGCTATTTAACAGAACAATCTGCATAGCAACTGGAAGACAAAGGGACTGGACACTGACCCAATACAGAGGATGAGGAACACAGGACATCTGACATCACTAAACAGAGAGTTGGCACAGGATGGTCTGCTGTTTTGCTCACAAACACACAGTCATTTTTTCTTTTGTAGAGTGATTTACTTTTGAATGTCAAAAAAAGTTCATTCAACAGTTAGTGTGAGGTTTGATACGTTGGAGCTCTAGGCCTAGTGTTGTAAGAAGTTTAGTTCTGGCATGATCTCCAAGCATCTGGCAGTTTGAGTAGGTGCCATTCTGCAGTGGCTGACGCCGCCCGCCACCCCGCCCCCTCCCATAATACAGTTTACCAATTCATAAGGCTACAAGGTACGTGCCACTACTTGACCATATTCACAGAAGCACAGTTACAAGCAAATGGAGAGATGTGACAGAGGACAACCACTACAGTGTGCTTGAAGGCTAATGACTGACAAGTTTCACTCAGCTACATGAGTAAAGCAGGAGGGGGAGGGGGGGTAGGTTACTGAAACAGCTGGCCTCTTGTTGGTCAGGAATCATGTCACCAGCAGTAATTTAATCCCTTTTCCCCACCCTGCGAAGGCAACTAAGATAAGGGCAGCTCAAAAAAACTGATGTCTGGCCACCACTGAATTTGGTATAACAGTTCAAACCACAATGAAATGTCAGATCTAATTAACATTTAAATGTCAGTCTTTTACAGACTGTATAGACTTAACCGCAACATCTGTCGTCACATTTTTTTTTTTCTTTTAAGCATGAGACAGTATTACTTAACGCAGATACACAGCTCACAAGTCAATTACAGTACCTGAAAGCACTTTTAGATTGATGAATCTGCAAAGGCAGACCAGGACAAGTTGACAAGAGAAGGATGACACTTCTAACTGAAGACTTTCAGGGTCAGCGGTCAGTCCAGGTCAAGAGGGGGACAATGGCAGGGAAGATTGTGTCCGGTTAAGTTCAGGCCCATCTGTAGCAGCACGGCTTAGAAGCGTTTGGGTCCCCAGGGAGAGGTCTTGGTTGCCACTGGAGCTCCAAAGCTAGGGAAATCTTCAGAGCTGGTCATGTCGGGGGCCTAAAAAGAGGGGATGAAAAGGAGATTGAGGAAAAAGGAGGTGTGACCAATTTTCATTTCCATACAGTAACAGAATTGTGGGAAGGCACTGACCTTCTCATTGCCAGTGGTCCAGGGTGCCTCCCTCACCACAAAACCTTTGGATGGACCACGATGTTCTTCCATGGCGGCAGCACTGCTTCCAGAAGGCCTCATGTAAGCCATCTTTGCCTCATTCTCCACAACATCTGCCATCTGAACAAGAATAAAGTTTAGTACCAAGTTTAGTTCAGAAAACACAAACACTATTAGGGTTTTTCTGTTATCATCCAATGCAAAATATGATCTGTGGCTGTGCACAGGAAAGCTTACATATTCCTCTTCCAGGTTAAGGAGGTGATCGATGGCTTCATCCACAAGCTCAGGGCGCCCTGTGACTGTCACAAGGTTCGGGTCTGCAGCTCCACTCTGGGGAAACCTGAGATCAACCTAAGAAATGAAACAAACACTGAATGTCATACATTCAAGTGACAATGACACAGCACAAAAAAAAGAGAGATTCAACAGGAGAAATGAAGCCGAGCGGAGCACCAAGAGATTAACTTGCTCTAACGTCCATCTATGCTGCTCTCTCAGGTATCCCCCGCCTAGAGCATCACCTGATCCCGTCAAACCGAGCTGGGTCATCAGGGTCGAACTTTGCTTTCCACCTTGAACACCTGCAGACCTGCAGGAAGAAGCCTGTTGCTAAGCTCGCTCGTGTTTAGCTGTTAAAGTACAGCTTTAATGGGATTACAAGAGTCCCAATCCTCCACCTCTTCCAAACCTGCCCACCCCAGAAGATACAAACAACACCACCCAAGCCAAAGTCACAGCTATTATCATCTATGTGAGTAGCAAGGTATGAGTAAGTATGTGATTGGATGCAATGTCGGTATTTGTGCTTTGATGGATTCACTATTGAAAAAAGGGTGTTCACAAAGAAAAAAGGTGAGAAAATAAAATAGATGCTGCTGTTTAATATATTCTTATTTATCACAGTATTAACAGGAAGTGTGGAGGTACCAAAAACCTTAGTGGGAAAGACCTAAAACTATCTGGATGGCCAAAATGCAACAAGTGGTGAGTTGGAAAAACATTTTGTGGCTTGGATGAACCTCTATACAACTGGGTGTTAACTAGTCCGACCAACACACACCACAAATGTTTCCTTGGAGACATTTCTGCTTATATTAACCTTAGACTTCCAAGAGAAACAAAAATGACTGCATATTAAAGCAACACTTTAGGTGCCAGGTGTCAGTGTACCTGCTCTAAGGTATATTTAGTCAATTGATCACAGAATAAAAAAATATTTAGATACTAGTAGATTATGCAATCAAGATCTCTTTGTGCTGCTGAGGTGATGTCCCAGATAACAAGCTACTAATAGTAATTTTTCAATTCTTCCTTACCTTAAACTCATCCATGATCTTGCGGATGCCTTTGCCACGGGCTCCAATAATGCGGGCATGGACCCTGCTGTCCAGGGTGATGTCCTCAGAGATCATCTCCTCCAGCTCATCCACGATGGCCTTGATGGCATCTCGTGCAGCTATGGCTTTGTGCTCATACCCTGTAATAGTAATCTGATCCTGTGGAGAAACAGCAGCCAGCTAATCGTCAACACTCAGCAATCATGTTGTTTAATGAGTTTTACAGGGGGGGGAAAAAAAAGAGAGAGAAAATTCTACCATAGAGTCAATTTACTAATGACGAGCACATGAACAATACAGCAACAGACTCAATATATGCAAGTATAAGTGTTAGTATGCCACCTGCAGGATTTTTTTTTTTGCCTGCAACATTTTGGATTTGGAATGAGGAAAGTGTGAGCGAGGAAACAGAAGCAATGCTATACCTGATTTTCATCATTTTTCTCTGGGAACTGGATGTTGACGTCATGCTCCGTGCGGATGGTTGTAATAATGGCACCCTTGCGGCCAATGATTTTGGGGTGGTACTTGGGGTCCACAGTGATGGTCAGCTTGAAGCTCCTGAGTGCCTGCAGAGGATTTGATGGAGTCAGCGCTCTGGATTAGTATTCTGATGAGTTTGACACTTGCCCCGATTCTACAGCTGCTGGAACCGGTGATCACCTAACACCGGCGTAGTTAATAATTAAGCCCTTTCTCCTCCAGTGTTATCAGAAGGGTGCCCTCTATGTTAAACTTAGAGATAACTTCTCCATGTGAGCATGTGAATTATCTACACTGCAGAAACATTTGAAAACACCATTTGATGTGACCGAGTACTTTATTCAGTACTAACCCGATCCTCTTGCTCGGCCTGCAGCTCTTTGACACGCTCCAAGAGGCCCTCTTTGGCGCGATCAAGGTGGTTGGCCAAGCCAGTGATGGAGATTTTGTCAGACTGCTGCTCAGGAGCAGGCACTTGAATATTAACCTGGACGCAGACAGTAAGGGTATAAGACACAAGGCAAAACAAAAAATCTTCTGCATCTCTGTGTCAGCGCAAAAATCTGCAAACGCACCTCAAATTCATCCATCATCTTACGAATTCCACTTCCTTTCTGTCCAATGATGTATCGATGAAGCTCAAAAGGCACTTCCACCTCAATGGTGACAGGAACCAAGGCCTAAAGGAAAGGAAGGAAGACGGTTTAGTGAACAAAGTAGCAATAAGAATGAGTCAAACTAATTTATTTTGTGAATACTGACCTTCAGTGCTTCCACGGCAGCTTCGCACCGCTCCTTGCGGCCAGAGAGCACAATCACATCACACTTTTTGGGTGCATTTGGATCAACCGGCTCCTTCACTTCGCCGTTAGCCTCTCCATTCTCCTGAATAGGAGCTTCTGCAGGAGGTGCAGCTAGAAAGTGAAGCCCACAAAGTTTTGTTGAGAAACCTTCTACAAGGGATGCACCTATCCAGCTTTTTCAGTCTCGATACCGATACCCGAGCTTAGCGTATCGGCCGATACCCGATACCGATCAGATAGCACTATTGAATTAATAAACTGTACACCAGGGTTCCCCAATTAGTTTTAAATGTTCTTCTATTCACCAACACTTGAAATTTTTTCACCTTTACGTGCTCTCTACATAAGCGGAGGTAGACGTACAGTGTGGGATGACATCGTAATAACATAGAGCAGTGCGCATCTTATTTCTCATGTTGCTCAATTAGTTTCATATTAAAACCGGTGCGTCAGAGCCAGTGGGGTCAGAGATTTGGCTCTCGTGGGCTGGATGTGGCCCACGGGCCGCCTATTGGGCTTGGCTGCTGTACACCTTGCCATGTGGAAGACATTAGGTGGGTTTCCATTATAGATTTTCGCAAAATCAAAGTGATATTTCTGAAATTTCGAAAAAAGTGCAATTGCTATTTGTGGTGTTTCCACTGAAAGGTGTTTTGCAAATGAGCCGTAATCTAGTCGCGTGATATCCCATAATTCTCACCCTGCAAGACTTCACTTTGAGGAAGATGGACGTAAGCGTCAATTCCATGATGACGGTACAGCAATCTCAGCTGCTGCTACAGCTGCTGCCGTTATTGTTTTTAACAAAGGCGAAGGCAGCGCTTGATTGCTCAAAGGCAAAGCCCATGTGGCACTGACAGCGGCCACAAATAAGGCACATCAGCGTTGATGAGGTGCTACTGACAACAATATACGGTAGTTGTGTCACAGCCGGGTTGGTTGGAAGTGAAGTGAATCGATCGGCATCATGGACCGGCCTCATTTATCCGATACCCAATCTAGCTATTTAGTCACTATCGGGCCGATATCGGATCGGTGCATACCTTCTGCTTTAAGGACCCTAATTTCAGATTTCTGCACACTGATCTTACCTTTACCTTGTGGATCCTCACGCTCTGGGAACTTAATCTGTACATTGTGATCTCTGGTGATCTGCTGGATTCGTGAGCCCTTGGGACCCATTATAGAGCGGTGGAACTTCTGGGCAATCACACACTCCATGGTCACTTGAGCATCCTGAAAAACAACAACAACAAAAAAGTTCAAATAGAAGGAAAAAAAGACAGATTAGTAATCAGTTATACGCCAAACACAGGAAGAATGAAAATCTCAAACACAATCAAAGACCATCTTAGGAAAACAAAACTTTATCTACTAACCAAGTCCTCAACAATCTCCTGCATGCGCTTCTTGGCTGCCTCCACACATTCTTTGGCTCCTTTGAGAGTGACCTTTTCACTCTGAGAACCCGTGCGAGGGAAGCTCACCATCACACCACCATACTCATCAGCAAGGTCTCTAAGGACTTGGCCACGGCGAGCCACGAAGTAGCGATGATGCTTGGGGTCAACGATCATATTATCTTCAATGACATTGTCCTTTTAAAAAGAAGAAAACAAATTGTTAAAATGCAGACATTTTACAGGAACCGGTGACTTCGTTTAGCTTTTCCTGATGTGTTTATTCTCATTTGGAGCATTACCAGACTCCTGATGAGTTCCTCCAGCTCCTTCTGGGCTTCCCGCACTGCTTCTTCAGTTCCAACCACAGTGATGAGCTCCTGGTCTTTGTCCTCTGCGGTGGGAAAGATGATCCTGGCTCCCGTGCTGTCACGAACCTTACGGATGTTTCCACCACCTTTCCCAATGAGGAACTTGTGGTATTCTGGCTTCGCACGCAGCTCAGCAGTGTGGCTCTTTGTTTGCTGGAAGAAGAAAAAAAAATTAAGACTCTGAATCCTACAGCAAGACAACCTCAATTATAAAAAGGTCCACATAAAACATGGACAAATCCCATCATGCTCAACTGAAAAGAACTGATTCAAAGGTTTAGACAAGTGAGTGAGAAAACAGCAGCCAGAAGAAACTAGCTTTACATACGTTTTTGTTCTAACTGCTGAAGACACACTGAAATAACATCTCTGCACTTTTGTTTGGACATTACTACATGCTGAGAAGCAGCTCTTTGCCCCCTCCCCCACTCCCTGTAAAATGGCTGCTAGCTAAGCCAGGTCAACAGAAGATATTTGTACAAACCTTCTCTTCTGCCAAGCCAAGTAGTTGCTGCTTGGCCTTCTCCACCTCCTCTACGGGGCCTCGGATGGTGACCTTATCAATCCCTGAGCCCTCAGTGGGGAAGTGGATATGTACGCCGCCGCACTCCTCCATGATCGAGCGCACCAAACGGCCCTTTGACCCGATCAATGAGTTGTGCAGCTTGGAGGGGATGGAAACCTCTATCTCTGTAATGTTTGCCTGAACACAAAGAGACATTAATTAGCCATATGCATCAGATTTGGACCCATATGCCAAAGGATTGAAGAGACTAAGCTCTCTGGGTGTGTTTTGTTTACCAGCTCCTTCTGAATTGCCAAGATGCGATTCCGTGCAGCCTCACAGTTTGCCTTCTTCCCGGTGATGACGATCATCTCCGAGTTGCTGTTCTCAGCAGGCAGGTCGATTTTTGTGTTGGTTTCCTCTCGAATCTGGAGAAGAAAAGAAAGCAATTGTCAAATCAAACTTTGACTGAATAAAAACTTCATTCAACTACATAAATTATTTCAAATAGATAATGTACCTTCTTAATGTTAGATCCCCCTTTTCCAATAATGTTTCTGTGGAACTGCTTGAAGATGGGGACTGAGACGGAGAAGCTGTTCTCCACCTAACCAAAGCAATTACTGAGAGTTAATACTTGACTACACTTCAATTTGGTATCCTTTACAAGTGCATTAAAATGTTTCAACACAGTATTCCAACCATAGTAAAGAAAAGACAAAGAGAGGGTACTTTACCATTTCAGCCACTATCTTCTGCATAAACTTTGAGCATTTCTCCACTTCAGTTCTTGGGCCCCTAAGTTGAACAATGTCACTTTTTTGTGCTGGGTCGGGGAAGTTGATGATAACCTGCAACACATGATCGTATAGAGTTACACAAATACATTTAATAGATTGAGTACGTCAAGTCAACACCATGGACCAACCAGTATCAACAAATCCTGACTCACCTCTGGGAATTTGTCCCGCACTTCTTTTATCTTCTCCCCTTTTTGGCCAATGATGGCTCGGTGAAAACGCTGTTCAATGATCAAGTCCTTTGTACGCTCGTTCTCCTGCAAGAGACAGTGTGTTTAGTAAGAGCACATCTGGGTCCAATTAGCAGCACATTGCCTGTGAACTTAAGCTTGTACCGACCATGCGTGACGCAAGCTCAAGCAGCTCCTTCTTGGCTTCTTGTACACCCTGGGGATCCCCCTCAATACGGATCAGGTTGCTTTTCTCATTGTCGGGGGGAATGCGGACAGTCACCTTGTGCAGCTCTTTGATGCGGTTGACTATAAGATAATGCAGTGTATTTAGTTAGTTTGATTCGTTTTTGTTGCACTGTGCACAAGTCAGAACATTAGCATTTTGACAATACCACTGTACTTACTGTTGACGCCCCCTTTTCCGATCAGATGACGGTGGAATTTGGGATCCACGCTGATCTCTGCATAGTCCATACGGCTTACCTGTTACGCAAAAACAAGGAAATATTTTTTAAATGGTATGGAAGACAACTTTGACATTAGAGGAGCCATTTTTACTGATGGATTAGATTTTCCAATATCTCCCATGTCATAATTGAATAGGCAACTCAATACTGACCAAATCTGTAACCATGGCTTCTATCTGGCTCTGCACCATCTGCACGTCTTTGGTAGGACCCTCCAGGGTGATCTTATCTTCTCCCTCAGTGAACTCAATGTGCACCTGTATAATATGAAAAAAATTAAATTAAACTGAAGGAGAAGGGCGATTTTTTTTAACATTATAAATGCAGAATCCATCATTCAACATACCTTGGGCATTTGTTGGGTAATCTTGGCCAAGTTCTGCCCCTTCTTGCCAATAATGAAACGATGAAGCCAAGAAGAAGCTGTGACCGAGGAAACAGTGTAGCTGTTTGCCTGGGAAAGGAAACTTGCCTTTAGTTATGTCTCATTCTCAAACAATTATCTGTCATTAAGCAACAGAAGATTTTTTTTTTTTTTGTACCTTGGCATAAACTTCAGTGAGAGCCTGGCCCAGACGGTCAGGCTCACCACGAAGGATGACAGTTTCTGAGCTGCTGTCAGAAGGTGGGATTTCAACTGACACACCAGTTTTATCCAGGATCTCCTGTAGGGTGTTTCCCTTGGGGCCAATCACATACTTGTGCTGAGACTTCTTCACCTCCACTGCAATAGTGGTGGCATTCTTCTTCTGCAAGAGACAGAGCAGCAGATCTGGGACTTACTCTATGTTACATTTAACATTAGAATAATAGTGTACACATGGACCAGCGTTCTCTGCATCAATGCAAACTTTCCTCACAATAATTTCCCCAGAATGTTAGCGTACCTTGTCTTCATAGACTTTCTTGATCATAGCCACAGCAAGGGCCACCTGTTCCTTTTCCCCGGTGATGACAATCTCCGTCTTGTTCACACTTGGAGGGGGAACATTGATGCGGGCACTGGTCTCCTGCATCATCTCTGCTACCAGCTTATTGTAGGCACCGGTGATGAATGGGTGGTACACCTTGTCAATGTTCACTCTCTCCACAGCACGTTTGTCCTAAAAAGAAGGAAAGACAGGACGAAAAAGACATTCAGAAAAAAAAAATCTCTCAAAATGGAGATGTTGTGTGTTCTGGGAGACCATATTACCTGCTCAGCAGAAATCAGCAAGATTTCATGCTTTGCCTTCTCCAGGCCCTCCTTGGTACCAGAGATCTTGATCTGGTTGCTGGTGTCGTCAGGTCGTGGGATCTGGATTTTGGTGGCAGTCTTGAGCTCTAGCTCCTGAAGCTTCTCCCCATTTTTACCAATGACAAAACGGTGGTGCTCCTTGGGGATCGCGACAGTAGCTGAAGCCTGTTGGGGTTAAAATGTACAGTTGGCATCATCGCCTTTTAACTTTAAATTACTTCCACCAAGCATGTTACACATTAATAAAGATAATTTTTTTCACCTGAGTCTGCAGTCGGGACACAATCTCCTTGCGGGCCTTCATCACAGCATCCAGTTTTCCAGAAACCATGATGGAGAGACCCTGATCTTTTGCCAAGGAGAGTTCCAGATGGGCGCCGGTCTTGTGCATGATGTCCACACAGACCTTGGCTTGATCTCCTTCCCCAAACTGGTTGATGTCCTTGTACTTGCGCTCCTCTAGCGGCACGTGGAAAACCTGGTTCATACGGAAAAACAAGTTGTTTTTAAAAACTAACGTATCTTCATGTATACACATGGAAGAGGTAAAAACATTAGTGAATAAGTTTTAATCTTTTTCCTTGTTCATTTTGAAAAAAACGGGATTGTTTCAAGAAATATCTGCGTTCACAGGGACCCACTGAAAACGACTCAAAACACTGTATACTCCAGGATTGTGTGGTGCGTGTGTGGCGTTGTAACGCTGCCTCACATAAACACCAAAAAACAGAGAAGAAGTAAAGTTCCCCACTATATTCAAACTCAAACATTATAAGTGGAATATTTGTTGACTGGGAGTCCTGTCAGTTAAAATATGACGATCGGTGATGATTTAACGGACGCGATTCAGCCGAGGGACTGACAGTAGTTGTTGTTGTTACATTACGTCCATAGACTCTAGCAGTGTGTCTCAGGTTACAGGTGAGAGCCGTGGAGGGTATGACATCATCGTTTCAGAAAAGATAAGTTTTGGGCATCCAGATGAAAATGTTAGGCCGGCGTTTTCAGATTTTCCCACTTTGAGACCCGTTTCCGAAAAATACCGTTTTCACACCCCGAAAACGCCGTGTCCGTCTGGACGAGACGTCGAAACGATAAAATACTATACTATACTATACTATACTATACTATACTATACTATACTATACTATACTATACTATACTATACTATACTATAAAATACTTTACAGTTACTACAGTTTTAAAAAAATCCATATTCGTGTGGGTGGGCTCTTAGTGCCATCTGCAGTAGGCAACAAATGAATACCCATCTCCCCCTTTCCCTTTGCAATTATATAAGGGAACCTACAACACTCCTTAAAGACCCCCTCCCATGAAAATCATGTTTTTCGTGCTTTTCACATGTTCCTGTGGCATTTTTCTTGTGTTAGAGGACATATCAGCAGAAAAGGAAGTGCAAAATTGCATTTCTGAGTTTTTCTGCCTTCAAATTGCTGTGAACCAATGGCAGACGCAAACTGGCAGTTTCAGGGAGACTGGAGTTGACGTGTCACAACCCCAGGGGAGGGCACTAGTGCAACAAGCTCCCACCCCGCTCTGCATCTGGCTCAGAGGTGAAAGGCTTGACAGCTCGGTGTAGCTGTCAAGGTATAACAGGTATAGTTCATGTGGTAGAGCAGCTTGCACTGGGAGCAAGGACTATGTTCCAGTCCGGGATCGAATCCCAGTGTGGAGTTTTACGCTAAACGCGCCGAATCTGTAATTGTACAATGTCCAGCTGTCAGCGAGGGGGTGGCTGGGCGGGTGCAGAGCAGCGCAGTCTCCGCCCACCCTCCAGAAGTGCATTGCTAATGAGCTGCTGGTTTTAAAATAACCAAAAAGGGTCGCGGGAGGGGGACTTTAAGTAATCAAGACCAAAAGCCCACTCTAGAGCCAGTGTTTGGTTTGTCCTCTCTGGGGTACCCTACAAACATGGATGTGCAACATGGCAGGCTCTATAAAACATGCCCCATTCCCTACATGGAATATTCAAAATGATTTCATTACTGTAAGAAAAGTTGTGTTTTCATTAGCCTAGAAAAAAAGTAATTCAACACACACTGTTCCTTTAATCATCCTGCGATTTCTCAGTCACTCTTCTCTTTATGTTGTAAAACCCGAGTCAGGAACCACCGGAGTGCACAACCAAGTCACCAGCAATATGTCACAGTATAATCTGACACACATCTTGTTGCCCTAACAAAAGCCTACAGTAGACACGTCATAGCAGAAAAGCGCAGGTGTAATTAATTACATCATGGTACCGTGCTCACTGGTATGGTTTACAGACACACTTCATTTAACTCATCCACTGTTAATGCCAATAGGTGTACCCATGACTTTCCTGCTATTAAAAGTCAGAGTCTGCAGTAAGGCAGCTAGCTGCTGATTTGCCAACTAACAGCACATTGTAACACTTCACTTACTTTTCCTAATTAGTGCCCTGCTCAAGATTGTGTCTTGCAACTTTTATAATGTCTGTGTCTACAGTTTGGACATAAATCCAGGTCCTCGATTGAGCAGAGCTCTCGCTAGCCAAAATAAATGGAAACACCTGTGTGGATATAACAAGCATTGTATCACCCTTTAACATGAGCAAGGAGAAATGATTGGCTATAAACAGAGGCTACTTTTTCAAACGGTTGTCAACTTACAATTGCTCATGTTCTGCCTTTTGTATTCATGTGAATAAAAGTGGACTTTCTCCTCTCACAAGATAATTCTTATTATATGCAAGAAGCAAAATAACAGTTTGTTCATACTGTAGTGAAATACAGTGTAGAGTTTTGATTTTTGTGAGTGGAAGACGTCCTTGCTATGACTGCACCTACACATGTTCAGCTGAACGTGTCAGGGTACAGCATGTTCTTTGAGAGGTGTGAAAGGCTTCATGGGAAATGTAGGAGACCACTAACTTATGCAGAAAAAGGCTGATCTCTTGAGATAACGCAAGACAACAAATAACAGACACCAAACACAGTAGATTACAACACTGTTTCATACAATTAAAACCACATGTGAACTAAAATGGTTGGTAGTAACTTTTGAAGGGATAATAAAAAAGTCTAACCTGGGTGATAATAGAGGACTTCAGAGGACGGATCTTAGATGTCCAAGCGTTTGCAGTTTCCTGGGTCCCCTCAGGTGAGGCCGCCTTCTCGGGCAGAGGAGGGAAGGCATCCTTGTAGGTAGGAAGAGCATCCTCTTCCTCACCAGCATTGGGTCCTGCCACAGCACCTGAACGCAGACAAACCAGAGACGAGTTCACCCCTGGCGGCTCTCAGCGATCGCATTTTACAAATCAAGCAAAGCTGTAAAGTACTTACCACCACTCTGCTCTGGCAAAAGCCCACTGCGGTGTTCATTGAAGCTTTCCTGCGTAAGTACAGCGACTGAGCTCATGGTCAAAATCCCACGTTAACACAGAGTCCGAGTGTGCCACTGAAAACAAAGGTTACACTATTTTCACTAATTTGTCCACAAACAATAACATTGGGAAAAAAACAAAACACTTTTCTTCATTCAAATGGTTCCAGCACTGTCAGTAAAATCTCATCAAACCACATTATTCCAACAGAGCTGATTAGTTGTTAGTTTTATTAGTTGTTTTAGTTTAGTTTAAACTTAACAGATAATACCTGCAGGTAATAATTTCTTAACTTTGACTGGTATCTGTATCAAGATGTAAAAATGTTTGGTGGCAGACTAACTGATAAAGCAACATCATATCTGATCATCAACAATCACAACTCTTATTTGTGTTGTTGCAAATCTGAGCAACACCAGCACATGTATGTTATCAGCTCTTAATTTTTAACCAGTTAGAATTAACCATGATGAATATATGTTCTGCACTTTAGCACTGCCCATAGCATGGGAGGGAGTATGCTAGGGTCTTTAACTAAGACTTTGTTCAGACCTGGCTTAACAAGCATCTTTGGTGATCCGAGAGGTGTTGGCTAATAAAACCTCCCAACACTGATCACTCACACCACAGTCAGAGGTGGTCCAAGTGTGTATGTGAGTGTGTCCTGGGGCACACTGAAGGACCGCCTACTCAGCTGCGTTAGTCATGGTTAGCTGTTCTCTGCATGACTGGATGTACGCACTCATTCAGAGATTCAGAGATCAAGTAAACTGGCTTTTTGCATGATGTCTGAAAACCTTTACAGACTTAATACCATGCATGTCTTAGGTGATTTCATTTGCCTGGAACACACCAAGGAATGTACAGTCTTTAGGCACAGGAAGTGCAGTGCTGCCTCCTCCTGGTTGAAAACAACACCTTTGCAAAGAGAAGTGACGTATGTGTCTATACATCAGAGAAAGGAGAGCCAAGATATACCCATGCAAGGCTTGAACAGGGTATTAAAGAGTTTTGCACATACTGACAGTTTGAACAAGAAAATCAACAAACTTGTTGGTGAATCCTCTGAAGTGTCACATTTACAGGTTCAGCATGGTACACAAGGTTATCATGGATGGACTTTGGGATTTTCACCATTATCTAATCTACGTTTATCTCAGCCTTGTCTCTCACACAATAATCACACTTCTTGTCACATTACCACATCAGTATTGTGTTAATGTGTGCAGAGACTGAGTAGTGAGTGAAGATCTCATGCCTTAACACCACAAAACAAACAGTGGGGGGGAGCAGGGCTGCAGCAGCTACATGACAGTGTAGCTGTCTTTCGAAAAGAAATCAACTTGCCTTCTGTTCAACTCTCTTTGCTTCTGTGCTATTCTAAGAATTGCAGCCAGGTGAGTAGGCTCCTGGGTTAAGAGGATTTTACCCCACTGACCCCACTGTACGTCCACACTGGATAGGATTAAAGAAAAATCCACCAAGAGAAAACTCAAATACCTAGTCTGGGATCTTTAAACCAATCACTCTTTCCAATGCAGACACCAAAACGCCAGTCCACTAATCTAAGATATTTAATCCTACAGCTATTTTGATTGTGGAGTTATATAATCTGGAAGTGTTGCCTAACATTTTTGTTCTACAAAAAGGGGAGAAAAACTAATGTATGCCCCAACAACTGTCGGATTCCCCTTCGCTAGTACAATGCAGAAATTCAATCTATCATCAGGAGCCACTGCTCTGTTTTCTGGCTGGTGGAGAAACAAATTGTGGCCAAGAAGAGAAGAGGAATGTCAATTGTTTTAGGGTGGATTTTGCCCCTAAGCAAGTCTGTGTGTATCTGTATCTGAGAGCATGAAAAGACCACACCCAGATCTCATGGAAAACTAGTTTTGTTAAGCATAGAACAAGCAATTGAGAGGTATTTCACTACAAACTTCCATTGAGTGGTAGTTAGATTAGCAGCCCCCCACACACATGACAGAAAACACTTCATGTCAGGCTTTTCAACCTAAAGGCTCTACTCAACCTTCATTACCACTTGCAGACCTTGTTGCCAACCAAAGTCTGTAATTTCTCTCCATTTAAACACTGGTATGAGCAAGCAAAGAGTCGTCAAAGTATAAGCAATTTGCAGTTGTTATGATGCTGTATTTGTCGACAGTCCTGAGTCTTTTTAATATGGATTTCATTATTGGGACAATGTGGAGAATTGTGTTGCAAGAGAGGGTGTATAAGACACCAGAGTCATCCATGACAGGGGGGAGGGGACCAATACAGCTAAAGCTAAAATGTTAACAAACCTTGCTTTCATTATGCAATTCTGTCTGCCACCGGGGACAGAAATTTGCAGAAAAATCAAGGCTCCATATATACGGTATAAGGGGAGTGGGCCTGCTATTGCACAACCAAAAAGAGGACAGTGTTTTCTTTTCTTTTCTTTTGGGAACAACTAGAAACTCCACCTGGCAGAAGAAAGAGCTCTGTTGTCAGAGGAGATAAAGAAGGTAAAGAGGCTAAGTGACAGAAACTTTGGTAAAACAAGAGTAATCCACAGACAGCCATTCATTCGATAGAAGGAGCCGTGGTTAGACTAGGACAGAAATTCAATACTGGACTTGAACCCTGAGACAGACTTAATGGATTTTTTTTTACTGTCCACCTACACCCCAATGTGGTGCCCCACCAGGCTTTATCCCTGTAGTCCCCATGGACAGTCCAACTATGTTGAGACTCGAGAGAGTTCAAGTTGTACCCTTTCTACCGGTCCAGTGAGTAACAAAAGTCTGCCTAGTTATTAGCACAACTGGATGTTTCTCTCTGCTCTTATCACAGCACTGAGATCATGTTTCCAGTTCAAATTGAGACTCTTACAGTCGTTTCTTGTTTTGGTCAGTAGCCAGCCTGATAGTGGCGGCCATGTTGGTAGCACTACCACTACCACTTTGTCCAGTGCCTCATTAGCAGATTACATTAGATTCAGCATCAGCCACAGAGAAGTTTGCAACACACTTGCATAGAAAATCACAATTTATTCCAGTATGATGATGACTATTAGCTATTTTACGTTTTTTCCCTCACAAGTAGATTATTATGGGTTAGGTAGGTATGTGTATGTGTAGTGGTTTGGTGGACAAAAATCACACAGATAAATAACATGCCACTTAGCATTACAACTGCAGATATAAAGACTTACCAGCTAAATGGTCAGTTACCAGATAATCCGTCCTGTAAAGATGCAAGTTCCCGTCAGCCTGCCAGCTTTTGCCTGAAGATCACAAAGAAAAATCGGTAATTTGTAAAGAATTAACCTGCACGACATCTCAGCCTCAAAGAAAAGACATGAAACTTTAGACATCTCTTCAAAAACGTAACAAACAAGATACTACTGGGTTATGGCTGTACAAAGAAGAAACCTGCATCATTTCAAATATACTCACACATCATATTACATGTGCCTTCGCGTTATAACGATCACCCAATTTATAGTACTGTATGTGCCTAGTATGCCCCTTGAACTCAAACCATGACACACAAGCCAATAGTGTAATTTCTTCATAGAAACCACTTAGAACACAGACCGACTGTGAATACAAAGTCAAACTGCACTCTAAATGTTAAACACGAGCTGCCACTGCTGAGGCCTAACTTGGACATTTTTGATGGTCATGGTTCTAGCGAGATCAACAGGAAAAACACAGCCAAAGTACCGTCACCTCAGACAACCGGAACCATCTGGAAAATTAAGATGGGTTCAGATAAAGTTGATGCCAAGAAGCACATTACTGAACCCCAGTAGAGATAGGTACGACTGGAGCTCTCTCTCCTTGACAAGCATCTGGCTTCTATAATTGGACACTGCTTCGTCATACAAGACGACAGTCCTGGCAATTAATGAAGCAGCTTTGTTGGGTGGACCACTAAAATGGGCTATTGCGTTCTTGTGCAGAAGCCAGCAAAATTACTCGGTGAATGTTTTTTTGTTATTAGATGTGATTAATAAAGCCTGTATAATTCGATATGGCATGGGTGTTTATGTAAGTCAGTCATCTGGATTCATTTCACAAGTTGCACACTGGCATCGCCACATTCCTCTCACTCCAGGATGTACAAGTAGGTCAAAGTTTCCAGTAAGGTGTGCACAGCTTCCCATAAAGTTTTTTATTAATCCCCAAATAACTTGGTAAGGACCATATAATATGTTATGCATCCTAAATTGCTTATTCAGTGTGTATAAATGAGGCACTAAATATGACCTTTATTTTCTAGCACCTACTTTTAGTATTTGTGATGGTTGTGTTCACAGACAATAATATGGCCCATTAAAGCTCCTGGTGACTGGTTACCTCTGTCTGCACCAGACTAGACCCAATGGTTTCAAGTGAAACGTGTCAGCCACTGTACAACCCTGAAACTGGATTTGTTTTTTGCTCAAACGACCACGTCATGTGTGCAGTTGTGCGTTTCAAATGGCTACGAGAAACGTCAGTGACGAGCTCCTAGCTGGGAAAAGCCCTGCCTTCAACAGACTTAGACCAACCTAACTCGATTTGAAGCATGTTTGCGTCTCATTTTATATAACCTAAGATGCCATTCGTATTAATGGACTGACGCCTAGTTAACCCCCTAAGGTAGATGGATGAGCATTAATGTTAGCGTCAGCATGTCAACCCCCTCGAGCCTATGTAAAGTTATATCTAAATCCCAGATTAAGGGTTTAAGAAGCTGGTTAGTGTCGGTGCTAGCTAACACCATATCAAGTTTAGTAGCTGACAGTTCATGCTAGCTGCCGTCCTGGCTAACGCTGACCAGCCATAAAAAATGTGCTGAGATCCAGTGAAACTATGATCATAATAACTAAAGAAACACTAAAGACAAGGCCGGGTGTTTGTCTTGTATACGTGTCTCTCAACAGAGAGGGGGTCTTCAGCTGTAAAACCACTGTAGCATGAACTACTAGCTCCGGAGCCCTGGCTAGTTAGCAAACTTGCTAAAAACTTTGACTGTGGCGTGTGACACGTAGCTCCTCGGCTAATAGGTAGCTCGGCTCCGTCACACAGACCTACACACACACACAACTTCACGCTGAGCCTTTAGCCACATAATGACACTAAGCTAGTGGGCTGAAAACTTAAAACCTTGAAATAATATTCCCGCCGTATTGGCCGAACAAGCGGTCGTGTCGTGTTGTGTGTGAACTAGCCAACACCAACAGACTCGTTGCAAAAAAAAAAAGTACAAGTTGTAGTGTAGCCTCGGTTAGCAGCATGCTAATGCTAGCCTCCGTTACAGTTTGTTCTCCTAGCTCGCTAAGTCCACGTAGGCATACAGCTGAGCAGGGGAGAAATGACACGGAGTCAGGCCAGAACACACTGTAACATTCAAGGCTCACCGGCAGCAAACAGTCCCCACAACAAGTATCACTCTGACATCTACATGACAGACACGAGTCACACGCTGTGACAGTGTAAGCGACGATCATGTAAAAACAGTGAAGTACTTACTTATTTTATGTTCTCGTCTGCCCTGAAGGTGCAGAAGCTGAGATGAAATTCCACTGGCGAGAAGGTGGGATTGAAGCCTGACGGATATATACCAGAGCCGCCCACCAATCATATCCTCCAACGTCACGTCAGAGAGTCCGGTTACAAATAACTTATTTCCATCTCTACGAGTGACAGGCACTAGTATAAGTTATTTACTTTTATTATGAAAGTCATTTAAGATGTATGGGCGATGTTATTAGCTAATGTAGCGCCTAGACACTGTAGTCTTCTAAAAATCACATAACGCCCAGGCGAAAGTATCCATGTAGAAAAGCCCTAAGAGCTAAGGTGGGGGGAGGAATCATTTTTCATTTATTATTAATGAAATTAAATGGGATAATGTCTCAGTGTGTTTGTTTGTGCGTTTTTGCGACATTTGATAGATGAGTCCATGCTTCTTCTCCTCCAACAAAATTGACTATAAAGTTAAGAACTAGCCTGAGAGAACAATATGCATTATTATTATGACAAATAATCTTGGGGTTTTCTTCAAGGATGATGTATAGGCCTAAAGAAACACTGTCTCTCCAAACCAACCTCAGAGAGGATAGTCTCACATCCCAGCCATTCCTCAGCTAGTTGTTAATGGATACACAGCACAAGGTCGTGGAGTCCACAGTTGACTGTGAGTTGACTGCAAGAGGGAAAAAAAGAGCCAATACTGACTAAAGAAATTTGTAGATGAATTTATGACTCAGCAGCTTAGCAGGACAACAGTCATGTTGTTGTTTCTTGCATGTGCAGTGACGATCAATAACATGGCAAATCTCAAGATCTCAAAGTTTGTGAGGCCAGTGCTTCTGCATTAAATGTGTCCGTAATATAGGCCTAAGAGTTTGCACGACATTGAAAATGCATTGAAATTGCATTTTTTCATTTGATTCAACTGCACAGATTAAATGTAGTACTGGACCAGATTTAACCAAAAATTTCATTAGTTACCAATGAGCTGGAGCTGGAGGCAGTTTGCAGCATCAGGAATCTCTTGATTAGGATGCAGATATGAGGCAACAGATTATGACTCAGCTACTTGTGCAAACACAACAAGCTACACAGATTCTGCTTTTTATCTTCCCGTATCAATTACATCACACATTACTTGTGATCACTTGTAGTAGGGCTAGATCTTTAAAAAAATTATTACCCTAACTGGACTCATTACTCTACACACATTTATGGCTGTAACGACACATTATTTCCTCGTAGAAGACATATTCTTACACTCTTACACTTGATTTGCAAATTGTACTTATTGTTACACAATATCAAATGAAATGAATTTCTCAGTTCCCTTTTTTCAGCTTTCAGGTGTGTTTTTTTTTTAAGTATATTTTTTTGGCTTTTCATGCCTTTTATTAGATAGGACAGTTGAGAGTGTGACGGGAGGCAGAGAGGGAATGACACACAGGATACCGGGGCCGCCTGCAGTGAGGACTATAGCCTCAACACATGGGACGGGTGCTCTACCAACTGAGCCAAACACCACCCCAAGAAAAGAAACAGGTGTGTTTTATGGCCTTCATCACCAGATGACATTAGCCCATTTTCAAAGCTAGTGACACCCACAAGATAAGACTGAAAGCTCCAGAAAAAAACAAACAAATAAGAGATTTATTATAGTCAAATATATGAATCTGTAAGCATTTTAATGTTATTAGCTACACTTCTATGGTGATAAAGGATACACATTTAATGTTACCTGTCTGTTCTGTGTATATGTGTATATGTGTTTTGTTTTGTTTTTATTGTTCTATGGACCGCCGCTGTGTCCGTAATAAAAGTATTGAATTGAATTGTTAATGGTAGGCTACGTAATTGGTCACTTCAGTGCATCACCCACATCTTTTTACAGTCTGGCATCTTATCTGTCCCAGTATGTCAGTAATACATGCACAGAAATATGGATATTCTAAATAAATTCTTATATCTGTGAGTAACTCTGGCCTGTAGTCAAAGTATTGTGCTAGATACTGGCTATATGTTAACTATGTAATGCCCAGTGAAAATTGTTTTACTTGTATATGAAAGTGACAGAGTTTATTGAAGCCCTTAACTCCTGCAAAGTCTGTGGCCTGTTAGAAAACTGTTCAGATATTCTAAGATGCTTCTTTCATCCTTCTCCTGACTGAGGCAGCAGGTGTCCAGTCTCTGAATCATGAAGATCAGCAAGAGATAGCTCAGGAGAGGCATATGTATATTTTTTTAAACCAGAGATTATATGGCGTAACAGTATTGTGAGATTGGAGATAGATAAAGGCTATAGAGGTAAACAGAAAATTCAATAATACTTTAAATATTAAATAAATTGTTATACTTATTAGTCTCTGAGGGGGGTCTATTTCTTCATTATATGGTCATGATACAATTCAGTAACAACACAATCTAAACAACCCAAAAGCCTTACCAGTGACTATTGATATACTTTCAGCAAAAATCTATGAAGCTCATCTTATTTATTTTTTCTTACTTGCCTATGTGTCATTGTAATTGTGTCGATCCAAAAATAACATTGTTATCACAACTGAAATACACATTCGTAAGACTAATGCCATCAACCCTGGGTACTGTAGGGAAGGCCAGGACTCTTTGAAGATAATACAAACAAATAAACAGACAGTGTGGGAACACAGAAGTCCAGACTCCATAGTTCCTCTCTACTCAGCTTTAGGCTATATTCCTCTTATATACTTTACAACACTGGCAAATTAAAGACTGAGGAATAACAGCAACAATAGGCATTCAAAATGACAACCATGAAAAATATCTAACTCGGTAGAGGAAAGAAACACTCAAATGACTTTATTCTGGCATTTTCTATTCTGCTGCATTGTATTGCATTTAAAGAACGATCGAATAGCCTATATAAACATAGCCATAATCTGTTAGTGAATTAAAGTATTTTTAAGACTGAGGTCTTATGGTTTTGCTTTTCTTATGTGACATATTTCTAAAAAAAAAAACACCAACATCACCAATAGTAAATTAATGTGCAATATGTCTCTGAAGAGTTACCTGCAGACGTTGCAAAGATGTTGTAATGTCTGTAGTTTAGTGTTTATATTTTGGGATTGAAAAAAGTTGAGGTAATATTTTTATTCAACCTTTTCCTTCAGTTATTTCTTTAACTCTGTGTGACAGGATTTTATCTTATTTTATGAACTCTTAAATTCTCAGATATTTTCCAAAACACACTTAATATGAAATCTGAAATATTCTATTATCCTTGTGATTTAAATAGTGACACTACATTATATACACACCTCTTGTGTAATATATAATCACGTTCAACAGTTTTTTTTTAATTTTAGTGTATTCTTACAAACGGCTTTTCCCATTTTATTTGCTACATCTTAGCCATAGACTGAAAAAAAAACCAAACAAAAAAAACATCTTAGCACATAAAACCTATTTCATGGAAATATAGTCCTTATTCATATGTATCAGAATTTTGGTTTGTAAGGATGATACAACTGATCTTTATGTGAAGGAAACAGCAGGGGGAGCTCTATCACAATATCAGAGGTAGTTCCTCTGTTTCTTCATTTTAGTTGTTTGACTCTTTTATTCAAGTGCTGCTGCTGCAATGGACCAAAGTGCAAACAGCTCATCACATACATTGATTACTGCAGCACTGCCATCTATATATTGACTCATGACGCGCACGCGCGCATGTACGCGCACACACACACTGACACACACACAGTATTACCTAATATGTCCCAATAAAAGTTTCTAAATTTACTATTATTTCAAAGTTACAGTGAAAATCACACACACATTTCGTATAATCTACGGGTCCAACTTCAGCCCAAACTTCAATAACGCCTGTTTGACTTGGTGAGTCAAATCAAATAAAAACTAATCTGATAAAACAGTCATTTTGTTTCCTCTGGGTGTTGACAACCATCGGCCTCAAGGAGACGTGTAAACTTGAAGAACTTTTTCACGAGACCTTATTTAAAAAGAAAACAAAAAGAAAAGACACAACGTGTAATTTTTGAGGCGGACCAGTTTATTCTCCATCCATCAAAGCTATTTAAAGTGAAGGAAGGTAAGTGTTGGCTCTGAAGCCTACAATCCTCGGACACAGTTGAACCAATAGTAGGACGCAGAGGAGTGCTGCAGCCAATGACATAGTAGTCAGAGTGCGCACTCCTTCGGACGACGACGACGACGACGACCATGGACTGGAGTAGTGTCCTTTTCTTTTCGCTGTTGCAAACTTTTAGCATTTAGTTTCCACACGGAAAGAACGGTAAGTTTGACGCTGCTGTGTGGACATAATTATCATTTTGTGATATTCTGGTGTGGCGACTTTGTCGGAGAGAAAACTGGGTTGAGGGTTTTATTACTTGGGCTCACCTCTCGTCGGTAAACTGAGCCTCCTCTCTCGAAAAGAAAGTAAACTATTCCTTCTTTGAAGTTTTCGGTCACGTCGCGCGGTTGTTTGTCTCTTTTGAGGATGTTAGTGAACGCAACACTCAGGTCTAGGGACCCAGTGAGGCCCACATGCGACCACCGCGAATAAACGCAAATCTGCACGCCGTCATTACTTGTCGTATTTTTGGGTCGTCTTATGGGTCAGGCTTTAACTCGCTCACTGTTGAATGCTACATAGAATAACACTGTGTTGGCTTTTGGATAATATGTAACAACCTGGTGTGTTGTGAGAAGGCTATAATGTATGTCCATAAACAGCCCCAGGTATTCAGACTAGTACAGTTTGAATGAAACATGCCAAAACTATGTTAAACCGGTCACCACCAGGACTGAGCTGTGACTCAAGTTTCATTACAGCTTCGCCCACACTCAGACTAATTGTAACATTATTTAACCACAATTGTTTCATCATGTTTTGTTATATTCCCTCAACTTTGATTCTGATTTTTGTTTGTTTGTCCTCCTCTCCTTGTGTTTGCAGGAGTGTGGTGTGGAGGAGCTGCTCCGACCTGTAATGGGGGACATAGAGGGTTCATACCGGGTCCTGCAGACCCCTGGCACAAGGCTGGGAGCCCAGTTCAATGCTGGTATCAGCACTTTGGAGCCGGGCCAGAGTCTCAGTGGCAACATGGTCAGCGGGAGCAAAAGCCATGGGCGAGGACTGCAAATCCGTGTGCAGGGGTTGGACGACTCCCAGGAGTTCTTTGACATCGACGTAAGTGTCTCCTTAACTGTTGCCTCATTGTGAACCTGAAACTTCTGTTATTTACACTACTGATAAGTCTGCAGTTTGGTACACAGCAGGCTGTTTCTTACCTTATTGGCCTGTTATCCTGCTGGCGTGTAGCTGGGGTTGGGAACAGCTGCCACATGGCTTTGGTGCGGAAATCTCTTCCTCCTTAAGTCGGGCATTATTCGGGCAACTAAGTGTAACTCACCAGGGCACTTTTTTTCATGTCTTTGCAAGTAGTAGTGCTGGTTTTCTCTCCTGCTGTTTGGTGTGACCAATAAATGACCATCCAGGGCTCAAGCATGTGAATGAGTTCAGGTTTATGATTTGATTCAACACAGTTGTTGTTAAAGTCATGCATTGTAAAAGCATATAAATTACAAACCTGCATATTCCTCAGTGCAGGATGCAACCTTGGACATACTACAGTGGGCCTAGTCTTGTTTTGCTGTATAATAATCAGCCCCAAGATTTCTGGGATGACTTGACTTGATTTATTTGCCAAACAGGAGAGGATTGACAAACTTCATGCCTTTTTTATGTGCTGTCAACTCACTGACATCCTATAATGAAATTGATTTGTGCAGATCAAATTTTTTTAAACTGAACATAGTGATTCCGTAAAAATCTGAAATGTTAACATGAGTGAAGATACAGCCAAACTGTTTCCTTTCACTGTAATTACTTTAAAGAGAAGTGTAATCTCTTTTAAAGACTGCTGGTTGGCTTGGACAAACTTTTAGATCCACTCTGTGACAGTGCTTTCCCATGTTTACTTGCCAAGTTGCTGCAAGAGTCATTGAGAAGGCGAATAGGAAGCAATAAGGAAGCCACTATATCAGAGCAAGTTTCCTGCCTTTTCTGTGAGGAGGGGGGGAAAGCAAAGTGATCAAAGAAGACTCTCCACAATAAATAAACAACCAAGTCATTGTGCAGCTGATAGAGGGGTTTAATTTGCAGTGTAATATAACTAGAGCTGGCAGCCACTAATTGTGTGAGAATGGGTTAATATATGTAAGTTGTGCAGCCGCTCCGTCCTAAATCCTCATGTAGCCACAACAATAACGGTTCTGGCAGATGTAGTTTAGGAGCACTGCTGAGACAGACATTTCATAATCTTATGCACCATATGTCGTCTCAAAGTATTAAGCTAACAGCGTGCGACAGGCAAGTTTTAATTTGTAGGGAAGTGGGTCCACGCAATGCTCAGTCTAGAGGAAAATAAACTTTTGAGATTTTATGGCGATTATCCGCCCCTGCGTATCGAGAGACGACCGAACTTGGCTCAGAGAGATCAAAGTAAGCTCCGGACGACGTGTTGATAGGAGGTGGCAGACAGAAATACATGGCTGCAAAAGGGGAATGACGGCAATCTTGTTGTCAAGCAGACTGCAGTTTGCTGAGAACAAGATGTCCTCTGAGAGGCTTGCTTGTTCACCGCTGCCCGACATTGCTTTAATATTTCTGTTCATTCAGTTTGAGGAGTCGTGGGCTAGTGGCAGAGTGGCATTTTATGTGTGTGTACAGAATGGCTGCAGAGCCATACACGCAACTTGAGCATGAATTTCCTCTTTAAAAACGCACAGCCAGCGTGCCATATCAATCTGGACTTTTATGTCTTATTTGACCGCAATCTTTTGAAACAAAAATGAATGGAGCAGCATAACTTCTCCTACGTTTGAACTGTAGTTTTCCCTCATGAATACAAGATGTAAAAATAGGTCCGAAATTGCAGCGTTGAATGTCCAAAATGGTTGTGGCCTTAAAGCAACTGCCTCCCCTCATTGTGGCAGTTTGGTTGCTCAGCTGCCCAAATATCTTACATGTTTGTGTACACTCTTCATCACCTGCTATTTCCTCTCAGTGCTACTCCGATACATACACACTCTGATGTCAAATGTGATTTTAAAAAGAAGGAAAAAATCATTTGCTCTCTTATATGCATTGTTATCTGTGAAACACTATAGATTTGATTTCTTGTGAGAATGATAAACCAAGGCTGTGATGGGGGGGGGATGTCCAGGCTGCAGACACGTAATGTGTCTGCAGCCTGGAACCTGCAACAGACAAATCAGATCAGAGTGTGTGTGTGCTTTGATCTGTTGATCCCTTTTATCTACTGCAGGTACCCAGCATGGTCATCATCAGCAGACATTTGCTTGCATGGCTCTTATCCATAGGCCCCTCCCACAGGCAGCACAGGAGAAAGCTCAGCCTTGTGGTTTCTGGACAGGGAGGCAGGGCCAGGAGCGCAGAGAAACACAGGCTTCTTTTATCCAGCACAGCCAATCCCTTTGCTGGCCTTAACTTACAGCTCGAAAACTCGCAAAAAGGCTGAGGGTGGTATGTGGGACCTAGCTGTGTGAAATTGCAGTACAGTTGGAGGAGGAGGAGGAGGGGAGGGGGGATAGGGGGGTATATTGGTGGGAGGGAATCCAGGGCAAGCTTTGCTTTAGTGTTAGCAAACAAGCACATAAATAGCAAGGCTGACAAGCAAGTGGGTTTGGGGGAGACAGAGGGGCAGCGGCTGGTGTTAAAAGAGTAGTTTAGAGGGAGCAGTCGGGCCGGTACAAAGTTTGAGCTGGGGAGGTGGGGGAAGGGACACACACACACACAGGAGTGAAGCCCTGTTCAAAGTTTGGCCGAGGAATTTCAAGCAGTGGCCTGTTGTAGAAATCAGTTAGATTTTTTTTTCTTTTTTTGCAAGAACCCGATGATGAAACTTGTGTAATTCAATGGTAATGATAATGAATCACCACTGCTTTTTGTGAAACACCCAATGAACTGTTTAAAAGTGTTCTGTCTTCTTGAGCAAGATTTCCGGATTGGAAAAAGCGCTTGATTGTAGTTAGGAGGAAATGTACAAGAAGAGTTTGATTTTGTTTGTGACGGAACGGCCACGACTGGGAGTGTGTTTCATGTGCATGCTCAAAAAAAGGAGCACTCTTAATTACAACCACTACAGCTGAGCACTGGGCTCTCATCTATACAAAGCACTCACACTGTCCCACTGTGAGCTGAAGTAGCTAAACAATCTAATGGCTGTGCCTAGAAGGACTTGTTTAACATCTCAAACAGCCCCTCGCTCTGCACATCACACAGCTCTCCTGCTCTTACTTGTTAGCGCTAGCACTGATGACCTGTCATTCACTAAAGTTTCTGCTTTGGAGGTTGCAACGTATCTGGGTTACACAGGTGACACGAGCAGAAGGCACACTGACACACCTAACCCCGATTACCTCTTAGACAGTGTTTATCTACTGCTGTTCTGACCGGCTGCCCACAGGCGTGTCCTTAAGCCAGATGGTGAGAAGAAATCAGCAGCAGTTATTTAAATGAAAGTTGCCATTTGGATAAGAAAAGTCCTCAAAGGGCCCGCCGAAAACTTTAGAAACGTCTCCTCACGAACGTGTGAAAGTGGCCGCTGGAGTCGCAGAGCTTTTAAAATGCGCATCAGCAGGAGGAAATCTCCTGGTGGCGACGTCTAAACAATGTACATCCTACTGTGCCAAATGCAAGCCCCAACACACCCCTGCTGTCAGGAGGAGGTTCACGGTCATGGGAAGTATCAACCACGCTTAACCTGTCCTGCAAGCTCCACCCAGCCTTTGAATTGGGATGGATCATATCTGGGTTTCACCTGTGTGCATGAGTGCATTTTTGTCTGTTTTCTTCTTCATTCTCTGTGCATGAGAAGAGCAGTCCTCCCACATAGCTGACTGCTTTTCATGCTCACCACTCAAATGCCTCCCCCCCCACCCTCCTCCTCCTCTTCACACACAAACACGGGAAGATTTGCCTCCCACAGAAACATCTGTTTGTCATAATCCCGGCTGCTTTCGGAGCTTGATTGGGTGACCCACTGACCTGCCTTAACGTTGGAGCTCAGAAATGAGAGCGTGGTCCAGCCCGCAACTTGGGTGTGAACACGCTGAGCCTGATCTCACTGTCACATCACAGGCTGTTAGGTGGAAGCCTGTGCTGCTGCTGCTGCTGAGACATATTTACCCGAGTGGCAAAACATGGATTCAGATGAGTCATTATCACACATGGGCTGGGGGATGCTGACCAAATGAGATACCTGAATATATATACTGTATATATGTGTATAAATATATTTAAATCAAGTAGTATTTTGTATCATATGTTTTGGAAGGAACTGACTGCTTTACACTGCCCCAAACCTGAGAAATGACATGGGAATGACCTGTCACTGTCCTGTAGTTAATCTTCAGTCTAAAACTCTGATTAGAGGTAGACTGATTAATCGGTATAGCCGATCAAATATTTTATAAACTTAAGTTATCAGCAGACGTAGCTGATGGCTACACACCCTCCACCACTGGTTCAGGCTACATCTTCTTATTCAAGCATATCTTACACAGAAGGTCATGGTAACACTGGTGTGAACCCGAGATGATTTAAATTCAAGCAGAGCTCAAAATGCAGAATAAACTGCCCTCTGTATTGTGGAAATGGAGCTTTCTACAGCTGAGCTGCCAGCATTGTCATGGTCTTTTTAACCATATGCTGACTGACTGCGCTGACTCTCGGCAAGCTGTCTAGACCGTTGACTCATAATGTGCTTTTTTCATATCGGCTGATTAATCAGTTATTGCCTTTATCCTGCTCCAAACTATTATTAAATTGACCTTCAAAACATTTTGTTTTAGTCATCCTGAAATGCCAATCTTAATTTCAGTTGTTTGATTTGATTAATCGGGGAATAATTTCAGCAGCATTTAATAAAAGGAAAATCTATCACTTGTAGAATATTCTGTCATTTGTTGGTGCTGATAGTTTATCTGTGGCTCTCTCAACACTGCTGTGAGCAAAGTGAGCACAGAGATGATCACTGCTCTGTCATGTTGTTGCTCTAGATTAAAGTTTGGCTCCTTTCCATCTTTCCCCCGGTTGTCACTTGGAATAACCGTTCTTGAATGAAGAGATGACCAACATTTCAAAACGGTGGTGCAGTACAATAACTCTGCCCACAGTGCTGTATACACTAAAAGATTGCACACACATATAACCCAAAGTGGTCAGCAGGAAAGGGAAGTGATTTGTAGGGAAATTACCTGCACAGTTGTACATTGTCAAGAAATTACAACTGGGTGTATTTAGGAGGAGGTGAGGCGGGTGTGTGTGTGTAGTAGTGTAACTCCTGGATGGCTCTGATTTGGGGGCAATTAGATCTCTGTCATCCCTCCCTCTATGACTGTGGAAGATAAAGCTGAATGTCCCAGAGGAGGGTTTTTGCTCTCCCTCGAGACCAGAGTTCAGTGAATGCAGTTCCACATTCCTGCAGAGGGTTAATGACAATCACAAAGGAGGAGCTTCTGAAAGCGCACCAGTCAACACACAGTTTGCTCATGACTGCTGCACTGAGGAAAGAAATCACATAACAGTTTATTCTGATCTGCCATCGCTTTCTGGTTTTCATGTCAAACCAATTTACGCAATTCTGGCTTGGAATTTTTCACAGTTTAGTTGAATAACATTTTACACATACAATGTAATCCCATGGTTTTAGCAGTTATTAGGCTGATTAGATCTACATAAAAAAGAATGTAGAAGTCAACCTTAACTGTTGAAAGCTGTTTACACTGAATCAAAACTGAAAGAGGTTGAACGTTGAAACGTTAAAGAGGGAGCTTGTTTGGACATGTTGTCGTTTATTGACAGGGAAGGTTTGGTTTTGCTGTGATGACTTTTGTTGACAAAGCGCTTCAGACGCTGCATCACAGATTAGTGTATGATTAGATCGGTTCTGTAGAATCGGTTTTCACTGAATGAGTCAAACTGCGGCAGAATGCGTCAAAGGGTTCCTTACGTTTGGCCACAGATGCGCTGTGAATACTTACTGATGCCGTCTGAATAGTATGTTTGGCCTGCACTCAAAGACAACCCAGACGAAGTATTTTAACACACCAGTTTTTTCGCTCTCTGGCTGAGATCAGCTGTAATCAGACACTGTAAATGTGTGGAGAGAAAAAAAAGGGCATTCTGTAACAGATTCCTGAATTTATGGATGTTGTGTCAGTAGGTTTCACCTGCGATTTATAGATTTTGTGCATGCAGAACATATGATTGTATCACAGTAATGAAAAGACTAACTACAGTAAATCTCCTGGCGCTCTTTGAGTTGTAATGCTTTACTTTAGCCAATGCAAAGCAGTTCTTTTTATAAGGCTTTTAAAAATACTATTTCACATTACAACCAGATGTTTCAGACTATAATTTTCTCAAAAAGTCACAGGCCAGGATTCCAAACCTCAAGTGCAGAGTGTTCTTAGTGCATAGTAATTAGTTCTTCATTTAGTGAAAACAAACCCCAGAGCGTTGAGAAGGTAAACTTCGGCAGATTTCCTGCTTGTGACTCTGCTGCGCTCTGCTCTGCTCAGCGCCAGACGACAGTAAATGTACAGTAGGTTACATTTCTTGCCGTTTATTTATTTATCCAAGTCGAGAAGACCGTTTGAATCGACAGATGGAACATAGACGGCCATAAAACGCACAATGAAGTGGATCATTTACAGATGCCAAATATTTTCTGCACCACACAGACGGGCTGTTTGCTCAGTGTTCACTTTGAACACATGCACGGCCTTACTCACCTCGGCCCAAGTGGAAATCTGTTTTTGATAGTTAATCACCTGTGTTGTACTTGTTTGTCAGCTATAGTGCATGTAAGATTTATCATCACCGCTCTTGTGAGATCTTTGCGTTGACGTAGTGATGAAAATAATGAGTCCTTCCTCTCTGTTGTTTTTCCTTCCAGCCTAAAGCTTTTGGACAGACCCTCCTCTCTGAGGTTTTCCACAGAGGCAACCTCATAGAGAGCGATTACTTTGGCCTCGAGTTTCAGAATATGCAGCTGAACTGGGTACGTAAACCAGCAACTGTGTGTTTTCTTTCCTGTTTGAAACTGACACTTTGAATATCCAGGAACCGACATGCAAGCCGATCCTAAGCACTGGCGAGCAAAGGCAGGCAAGATTTTAAAGGTCGTAGGTCACAGCTTGCCAAAAGCACGACTTGAGTCGGGGTCAAGATTACCTTTTTTGAAGTCGGTCCCTGGCTGCTCAGTTACTCCTCTGTAGCTTCTCACAGCACAAACATGGAGGTGGGGTTGTTTGTACTGGACCTGAGCAGTATGTAATCTGGGGAATATTTTTAACTTGTCCGACACAAATACCCATACACAAACGTCAGACTTTCCATTGTTACATTCCTCTAAAAACATAAATGTAATTCAAGAAAGACCACCTAGAAGTTTTTATAGAGCAACAGAGAAGAGATATGAAACGCATATCATCTTCAAAGACGATGGAGTCGGTGTTAGTGTCAACACCAGTCAAACATGATGTAGGATATTTGGAAGTGATGCCGATGGAAGTTTAAAGGGCTTAATGACATAAACATATGCTGTAGTTCTAAAAGAAAAATCACAGTACACAACATATTAGAGCTGAAAGGAATTGGTTGATTAATTGACAGTTGTTTTGAAATCAGTGAATAGTGAACAGAGTCATTTTTCAAACAAAAATACCAAATGATTCACAGTTGTAGAGAAATTCAGTATTTGGGGATTTTAAAATGTGGCAAATGGGAATTCATTTGATCCTCACTTTGATGTTTTCCAGAAACCAAATATATTCAGCCTTATGAAGTATAATAAAACAATAAAAGACAATAACAAGCAACAAATCCTCACAACTGAGAAGCAGAAATGTCAAATATTTGACCTTTTTTTTTTTAAGAGTTACTTCAATGATTGGTTAAAAATCAAAATCAAACAATGCTCTGTTGACTGACAAATAAAATCCAGATCCACTGATCATTTTGGCTGTAATTGTTAACAACTAAGTATTATACAAACATCTTTACTTGTCCTTACTTTATTTCGATGCCCTAACATTTATTCGTGTAACAATAAGCTGAGAGAGGACTTTTGGTGAAAATCAGCTGACACCAATTTCTCAATTTATCTGTCTGGATTTAGCACATTGCTCCCTCAATCAGGCCCAGATGTACCAGGGCAGACAGAGTCTTAGAGCCAGGGTTGAAGCTAGTTCCTGCCCACAATATTTCCACATGACTCCGCTATCAGTCAGACACAGACTCAGTGTAAAAACTCATCAAGGTGAAGCTGTCACCACCTTGTCATATATTGTAAAAGGTTCTTGTAGCATTGTTGAGATGATGCTGTTTCTTTCTCTTCAGGTTTGGCTGGAAGCCACAAAACCTGTTGCTAGACAAGTCAGAAGTAAGTGAGCTCAAATATTAGCTCAAGCTCCTTTTAATGAAAATGTGTATGCATGCTTGCTGATGATGATGTTTTCTTGTTTTTCAGGACCACCAAATACCTTATTTAGACTGTCAGTGAAATTCTTCCCCCCAGACCCTGGTCAGCTGCAGGAGGAGTACACAAGGTCAGTGCCTGTAATTTCCTATTGGATATATTGAGCCTGTGCAGAAAAGCTTTAGCTTTATATTTATTTTTTTCTTCTCACGATTATGGTTTTCAGGGAATTACAGTATTTGTCCTCCCAGAGGTTTTTTTTAATGCACAGCAGCAGTCAGACCTCGTATTTATTTTCTTTTAACAAGGAACTCAGCAACTCAAGGAATCACTCTAAAATTTCAATGCAGGTTTTTCGTAGTAGTAATTCGTGCTGTTGTGTGATATTTAACTTTCTCTGAGACCTTTAATCCATAATAATCTGTTTTGTGCTCATTTAATTGTCATGAACAAAAACAATTGGACACTAAGCCTCTGTGTTTTTTTAGGTACTTATTCTCCCTGCAGATGAAAAGAGATCTGATGGAGGGCAGGTTGATCTGCACAGAAAATACTGGAGCGCTGCTGGCCTCTCATCTCGTCCAGTGTATGTTTAAAGTATTATTACTTCAACATGTGTTTGATTTCTAATTGAATGTGGTTTATGTTTGTATGATTGAGCAACACGTTGTAAATTAAGAATATTCACAAAAGCTGTACTTATTTTAAAGTTGTTTGGACCAGACAGCTCAGCGTTAGAGCTGACAAAACTTGCGGTGAAAGACACAAACAAGGATACAAGTGCTAAAATGTCCAGATTCCTGCAGTAAGAGCAGTTTATTTTACTGAGAAGTATTCAGCCCTATTATCTCATCCTATAGCTCCACGTCACAGATAAATGTCACAGAACTTATACTTAATTTCCTATAAAGCCCTGACAAAACCAATGTGGACACTCTGAGAGTCAGTGGTCCTTTCTTAATAGATATGTATGTTGATGTACAAAGAAAAACTGACGTCCCCTTCCTCTTCCATGAACCACAGCTGAGATTGGTGACTATGACGAGGTAGCAGACAGGGACTACCTGAGGATGAACAAGCTGTTGCCTTATCAAGACAAGGTGCAGGAGAGGATCATGGAGCTCCACAGCAGACACATGTAAGTCACTCCTTCTTGTCTGCTTTACATTTGTTTAATGTTACGCTGTGTGTTCTGCTTCCTCTTTCTCGACTTTGACTATGTGAGAAAACGATAGTTAACAATGCAAATCACCACCAAACCAAGAGCTATCAGTCTTTCCCTTCTCCCAGTAACAAAGTCAAAGTCAGCAACTCTCAATCCCATCAAGTTGGTACATACTGCTGCAGTGTGTCATCCTGACCACAGAATAACCAGCTGAGAGCCAGGCTGCAACTCTCTTTTCTCACTTCATCACTATGTTTTCACTGTGTTCTTTTATTTACAATGCCACTAGTACAAACACAACATGTTGAGTCAGTTTACTGTGACGTGGACACAGCTTCAGACCGTGACAGGCCGACCTCGGTCCCAAGCAGGGCCACACTGTTGTGGTTCAATGTAGTTGTTTCCTGCTGTGATGATGTACTGGTAACACAAACGGCATAATCACAGTTCACCAGGGAAATACAACACTAGTGAGAAGCACAAGCAGTTTTTGTTTTGGCTGTAAAATAATACGCAGGCTCTCAGATGACAAACATGTTGGTATATCCAACCTGAATGTGGTACTTTTTCAAAGGCGGACTTGTTTTTAGGACATGCATACATACTTCTTCCCCACTTCAGTCACACTGTTTGTATTTTATTTCCTGAGTATTGACTCATACATGGTTGAAAAGTTTAGAACAAACCAAAACCCTCAATTTCGAATCTACACATTGTTGCTTCCAACCTTTTGCATCATCTGAACTCCATGATTATGTCTTTACAAAACATGTATCACATGAATCATGATTTCTGAAACTTGTAAGCAGTGATACATCACCCTGAGCCCCTTTCCCTGTGGCTTCAAACACAAATGTTTAATGTTAACTATGATTAGACGAGTCAACTGAGACAGAACTGTGTTTTTTTTGCTAAACAACCCTAATGAGGGGGTTTGTCTCATTTCAGTGGTTAGAGCTTCACAAACTTGCTTGCTGCACTTTTCCCACCACCAGCCGCCTTGTTAGCACAGTAGTATCCTATAGCCAATAGGGGCTATTTTCAAACGAGTGTATTAGGTGGCTCTAAAGACCTTTGCTAATCTCTTCCCTTGGTTGCCAGGGTGGAAGCACAAGCGGCAAGTTCCCCAGGCCTAATCCCTCACTCTGGCCGGTCTATTAGCCATAAGGCCAGTGGGGCAGGGGAGGGCCCTAAGGAGATTTCGCTGCTTAACGGATGAACAAAATTAGAATGTGGTGATGATTGGACGGATATGTCTTCCTAACATGCTGTTTGGTTGTAATCACATGGTTTTAGATAACGCCTCTCAAATCCTCCAAGTTATAAGGGATTTAAGGTCACACTACTCGACGTACAAGTCATGATACAGTCTTAGTTTGTTCAGATTGTATTGCATGTGGTTAATCAAAAGGAAAGCTGCATCATGGCCACCAGGGAACACGCTATTGGCTCCGCAAGCCCCATTTTATTGCAAAGTACATCCTCAAAATGTGCTCAGGGAAACATAAAAGCTGTAGCTGATGTAGTTTAATTCAATAAACTTGGTGCCTGACAATTCATAGAGGGGAAATGTAGTTGTAAATGGCAAGTTCTTAAAATAGCATGTGGGTGATGATCATCTGGGGCTCTGTGAGAACTATGAGAAAAGGGAGCGATTATTAATGTGGCACATTTCATAATAAGACGGTTCAAATTTGTCTTGTATCATTTGGCCTAATGGAACCATGTTAAGGTTAAATAAAAGCGGCTCATAGATTAAGCCTTGGGGAACACCATGTGCCATGATGCTCCGTTTGGACAGGAGAAAGTAGTTCCTGTTTTGGAAACTGGTCCTGAGCCAGGGTTGGACAGTGTCTAGTTTTCTAATCTGTCTTATAAGGTCAACCATGTCAACTGCAGCATGAAGCCAACACTAAAATTTTGAGTGAATCAGGATCAAACTCAGAACCTGACCTGAGGTGCTTGTGTGTTATAAGAACAGCATGAAGAGAACAAGTTGTTACTCATGAATGTTCATGGATGTGTTACATTTTCTGTTTCAGGGGCCAGACTCCTGCCGAATCAGATTTCCAAATCCTGGAGATTTCCCGCAAACTGGAGATGTACGGTGTCCGCTTCCACCCAGCAGCCGACAGGGAGGGCACCAAGATCAATCTGGCTGTTGCTCACATGGGCCTTCAGGTTTTTCAGGTGACTGCTGCCAGCATACCAGCTCTCTCTTGTTAATGTGACCTTCAGTCCTCAAGAATGTGGCTCAAAAGGCATTACGTTCCTTTTAACATGATTTATTCTCCCAGGGCAACATAAAAATAAATACCTTCAACTGGTCCAAGATTCGCAAACTGAGCTTCAAAAGAAAACGGTTCTTGATCAAGCTCCACCCAGAGGTTCATGTACGTATTAATGAAAAGATCTGTGTCCTTGTTTGAGCTGGAAGTTTATTTTATCTGTATGCCTGACTTTCCTCATCCACTGATCAGCTTATCTTTGTTTTTAGGGGCCCCATCAGGACACTCTGGAGTTTATGATGTCCAGTCGAGACCAGTGTAAAATCTTTTGGAAGATCTGTGTTGAATATCACTCATTTTTCCGTTTGTTTGACCAACCACAACCCAAATCCAAAGCTATCCTCTTCACTAGAGGCTCGTCCTTCAGATACAGGTAGAAACCTCTGACACAAAAACAATACGTCATCTGTAATGCTCGTTGAGAGGAGCGGTGAAGTTTCTTTATCTAGTATTTTAATTCAAACCTCTTTCTGTCAGTGGAAGGACCCAGAAGCAACTTGTGGACTACGTCAGGGAAAACGGAGCAAAGAGAACGCCATACCAGAGGTGTGTGTGATTCTATATATATTGTGTATACACTGTTACACACTGGGAAAGATGTGTTTTCTTTTCTAATTCTTCCTAATAATTCACATTTATCGTTATGACACTGACATGATCTTCTCTGTTGCTCAGGAGGAACAGTAAAATACGAATGTCTGCTCGCTCTCTAGCAACAGATGTGCCAAAACAGGTCAGTGCCACTACAAGGCTGATGCATTTTGAAAAGACAAATTAAATTAAATCTTTATTAACTTTATTGAATAAACTAATACAATTCTCCTTTCCTTTTATTACTTCCCACCTTTTCTTTTCATCCCTTGCGGCTTTTGTTCCTTGTCCTGTCTGTGTTGCGCTCTTTCAGAGCTTGTCATTCAATGACAGTCTCAGGGCCCCAGCCTCCCCTTCCTCTGCTACAGTGTCCTTCCACCCGGCGCACATGTCTGGTGTCCTCCCACGAACAGAACTCCAACCGCAGCCCCAGCCTTTGCCTGCACTGAGCCATTCTCCAGCGCCTCTCCAACAGCAGCAGCAGCCTCAGTCCCCTCTGCAAACTACGAGACCCCCCAGCCCACCGACGGAAGAACCTGTCAAGGCTGCTTCCCCATCCCACTACGCTTTTCAAGGTGCCCCTAGCAATCAGGCAGCAGGACACTGCAGCCCCTTGTTTGTGTGTGTAGGTACTAGCACTTCCCAATCACAGCCTTCCAAAAATGGCAATGAGGATAATGAGCTTGGTGGGAGACGGGGACCCGGGTGCTCAGTGGGAGGGGGCGGAGGGAAGAGGAAGGGGGTTCTTACACCTGAGGCCTTTGAGGCAGAGCTTTTGCGAACCAAACAGAATCCAATGTTTTCAATGTCCAACTCACCTCTGCATGTCACAGAGGAGTTCATAGATGATGATCCCACTGAAATATCCTTTTATGGTGGGGGGGCCGAGGCCTACTCGTACGGGCTCGAGGACAAGGTAGATCAGTTTCATGATGTGGAGGAGACTGACCTCAGCAAAAACAGGATCTTTAGTTTGGGCATTGAGGATCTGAACGGTAATGCCAATCCCTTCCCTGATAGCATCGTTGGTAATTCAGAGACCAGCTCCTTAGTGAATAACCGCTCTGAGTGCAGTTCCCTTGACAACCTGGGGCTCAGCTCCGCAGGCGAGTCCATGTCCGTGGGTTACGGAGGCCCCGACTCCTCCTCACTCCGCCTGCTCGGCTCTGACTTCCAGTCGGAGGCCAGCTCCATGGTAAACTTCCCAGCGTACTCTGTGCGCTCTGACAGCAGCTCAGCCGTGCAGTTCAGTGACCTGGTGGAGCAGCTCGAGCAGCTCAGCTACCCGCCCACCGCCACCGAGGGCTCTGGGAACGGCAGCTCTGACTCAGACTCTGACTGGGGCTCTGACAGCATCCTCCCCCCTGAGCAGAACCTGTTTTACAGTAACCCCCTGACAGGGAACAGTGGTATCGAGGGCTTCCTCCTCCAGTGTCACAACCTGCAGGCCTTGGCGCTCTCAGACACCTCTGGATCCCCTCAGATTAAAATGTAACATGTCCTTAAAGCACTTGAGGCTTGGTCCAGGGCTGTCCAGTGTACAGAAAAACTCTTTTTGCTGCATTGTAATTAATAGTAATGAACAGCAACAACAGGGACACACCTTCATTTTTAATTCCTGCTCCATACTTTGGTTTTCTGCAGCAGCGCTGTTATTCTTACGTGTATCAGTGATGTGACCTGTTGTCCTTGGTACCCGCCATGGTCAGGTTGTGGTGCTTTTTTTAATCACTCCTGTCTTCTCATGAAACTTGGCTCATCTAGTTTTGGCCACTTTTTTTCATGAGATTCTTGAATAATATAGTCTGTCTTTATTTTTTTTAGTAGCATTCTGCCTGGTTAGAGCAAATGTTGATTTGGGACGAGTTCCTCAAGCATTTCAGAAAGTACAAAACAATTTTGTACTTTTATTTTGGAAGCTTTATATCTTCAGCACTCATTCTTCATCCTTTATAGTTGTGATTAATAAGTAGTCATAGGAATGTTTTCGGTACATAGCAAATTAACTCGAAGGAGATCAGAAAAGTGATGTCCAAGGCCTGGCATTATGCTTCCAATTTAGCAAAACTCAAATATAGCACATTAAAGGAACTTTATAAGAAATGAAGAGTTATTTTATGACAATTTCTAACCTTATTTGACCTACAAATAGGATATAAAAGTACATTATCAGCAGTAAAAATAATCATCCGGCTTTCATAGATGAATCATTTTTGTGCAGTGTCGAGTGCAATCAGAGTGGTGATGATTAATCAGTCTCTCATCTCAGGGTAAAAGTGAGACCAACAGTTGTCCAGGTTCAGTGATCCTTCACAGGCCTCCTGTGTTCGAAAAAAGACAAGACATGCCATGGATCCCCCACTTCGCATTTGCACTTCTGTGCCTTACTGACATCTGCTGGCTAAAGTAGTTGCAGCATTTTCACATCAGACATCACACACAGCACCACAGCAAGTAGGTGAAGAATCAGAAAAAGTATTTCACCAACTAACATAATAACGTCATGTTTAGAGAAGTTGAAGAATGTAAGCAGTGTACTAATGAGCCGTTAAGTACGCTGTTAACACCACTTTATACAAAATGAATGTATCACATGTAGTATGTCAGGCCGCAGCCAGCCATGTATAATAGTGTTTATTAGAGTAGCGCGTCCTAGTTATTAAACATTAGAACGTGGAGCGTCCAGATGTGACGAGTGTTCCATCTTCCAGGAGACTCTTTGACAGCGGTCGGTGTGGGAGCTTTTGTTGTACCAGCAGTGTGTGTTGTGAGGTCGACACTGCCTCGTCTCTTCTGGCCTTTAGCATGTTTCAGGGTTTTAGCATGAGCTGTCTCCAGGATACCACCAAGATGGTTTTCTGTGTGTTGGAAGGAAAACGGGGTTGGGGGAGGGGGGGGGGGTCTTTTGCACATTAGCTATGAATTTTTCATCACTTTTTTATATTAGCTACATTTCTTATAACATTGTTTTTAAGCTTTGATAAAGGAACAATTGTTTTCAGTCACGTGGTCAGTCACCAATATAAGAGTATGCACAGAGCTTTTTTTAAATCAGCCTCCCTCCAGGCGTCAGATCAGTCTGCGGTGTCATCATGTCGTGTCAGGTCGAGTCTGACCTCAGATGAATTTACTGTGCCATACAACCTGAAAACCCAATACTGTGTTCATATCAAACTAATCAGTAGCGTTTTGTTAGTTCCCTGATGTCATTTCCTCCCTGACTCAGCGCGTCCAGTTTTTAATTTCCTCCTGTTTAGCTCACTTAAATCTGCCTGAGGGGAGATTTCACTTGACTCTGCACAGTTTGCCTTTTTCCCTCTGTACAACGTGACAGAGTTTTGTCTTGTCAGCAGCACTTGCACCACAGTGCCTTAAAGCACTTAACTTTCACTTGTTTCATGCCATACGCTTTTATCTCAGGTGTACGTTCCTGTTTACTTTTTAATAGGTATGGGAAGTTTCCAGGAAGCACGTGTGTGGGGAAAGGGGTTTAGTGGGAAAGTTAAGCATTTTCCGTTCTAGACATCAAAAGACAGTTGATAAACACTCACCTGTTCTCATTGTCATTTTGAAGGATGGCACGTAGCCATTTTTTAATGTTTCCTTATTATGATATCTCTTAAGTCACAAGTGTGGACAGCTTCTGTGTCACCTTGGGGATGATTTAGCTTCACGCAGCATCAGTGACACTAAACCACAAAGAGATATGATGAAGGGTTTTGTCTTGCTGGCTTTTATTCTTTTTTCTTTTTTTAATTTTTGGTTCCTTGTCTGCCATGTCCTACTCCCCACGTCTCAACTAAAGACTTAATTCATGACGGGCTGACATTTATAACCAGCTAAGCTAACAGCACTTAGGCATTGAGTAATCATCACTTAATCCTGAATTTGTATATTTACTTATCATAAACGATTTGTACTTAATGTTTGTATGTTTTCCTCTCAAGAATAAAGTAATCACTTTTGGGTACCATGAATGTCAGACTTAAAATTCTTTTTGAGATGCAGACTGAAATCATGTAAGCAATACTGATGTAATTTCTTGTTTCTTTTATCATACACTATTATAATTCTGCAGTTTTATCCTCTTCTTCATTTTTGAACGATTTGCAATGTAAATGAGCAGCTTGTGATCCCTCTGCAAAATTGATTAAAAGCTGGGGTCATATGCTGCAGCAACATGCTCCATGTTGTCTGTGTTGACTCATTAGTGCCCCACACCTCAGCCAGTGCTTTTATTGTCTGAAGGACTGTATCACATGTCCTCCTGGACCAGTTAATTATCCTGTTTAGAGTTGAGTCCTCCTCTGTCTAACAACATTAGCAGATGAAGCCTGTATTGTCTCGCAACAAGTCAATACACACACTCCCTTTTCTTTTACATTTGAAACAACAGATTCATATGTTGTCGGGGTTGGTTGAGTCGAACTCATACACAAGATTCCTCAACCTAATTCCAGCTGAGTGTGTGTGTGTGTGCTCTCTGTTTGGACAGGCTTTGTGCCAAGTCATTCCACAGCAAACCCCCGTCCTCTGGCTGTGGAGCCTGACGTCCTCCCTCCTCTCCCCTCCTGCCTTTCCCTGTGCTGCTTTCACATTGACTATAAACAACTATTTACCCTCCAGACAGGCCACATTCCTGATAAGTCTTTGCATGAGCAATTATTTCCGGGTCGAGGACCGACTTTTTTTTTTTTTTTTTTTTTCCCTTCTCAGCCTCCCCCTTTTTTTTCTCTCCCTTTCTTTTTCCTCTCTGATAGAATTAGAAGAACAGCTGTGGTGACCTGTGACTCAGTAGGACAGCCTAGCGCTTCGTCTGCTTGTTTTGTTTCCTCGGTTGTTGTGTAGCGAAGCTCTCGGGCAGAACAAAAGCAGCAGAGCAAGTTCTCTGAAATGGAATCGGGCTCATATAAGTTGGTAATGAATCATTTGTCCTTTTTGCAGAGGGCTCTGAAAACAATGGCGAGGGGTGGGAAATGTGGGAACCATTACTTGCCTGGGTCTACTCTCCCGTCTCCCCTTTCATTTAATGGCCAGTGTGTGTGATGAACCATTCCACTTGTTTTTCTCTGAGAGGAAATGAGATAATTGTGGAAAAACAGTTTAGGTGAAGATAAAGGTTGTGTATATCTGCCTGTATGCAACATAAAGTTTTTGTAAATATGCTATTGTACTAATTTTTGTGTTTAGAGCATAATTGTTGACTTGAACTCCACCTATTTAAAAAGATCATGTCAGACCCGTTTGAGTGTGAATGACATTTAACCCTTTTTATTCTTATTTAACCAACTTCCCCAGTATCACACGATCTTTAATTTCTGTATTCCCTCTTCCACAGACTCAGTGGTGGACAGCCCCCAGCTCTCACCCTTCAACTCTAAGGGGCCTCTCTGCCTGTCGCCCTCCTTCCAGATGTCGACCCTCAGCCTGCCGGGCCAGACCCCGTCTCCGCTGCAAAGCCCCATCCTGAGCGAGGTGGGCAGCAATGCCAGGCTAGAGGAGGAGGAGGAGGGCAGGAGGAAGGTACACCGCTTATATGCAACCCTTCCACCCCCGCCTCAAAACATTAGTAGTTAGTACATTGGCCTTGTAATTTATAATGGGGACGGGATTTTCTAACTGTTCATATAATGGAGAAATTAGGAAAACAAAGGTTAAGTTTCTCATAGTGAGTTTTGTCTTCATCATCATCGCTCAGTTTTAAAACTTGTGTCACTTTTCTGCTTCAGAGATATCCCACCGACAAGGCCTACTTCATTGCCAAAGAGATTCTGACCACAGAGCGAACGTACCTGAAAGACCTAGAAGTCATCACTGTGGTGAGTTTTAATTTAATTTGAATTTAAAGAGGAACTAAGCAGGATTTTACCTGGTTATGGCTATGCTGCATTTTTATCTTAATTACAAAGCTCCGGAGTAATTGTGATAGTTAACTACATGACTTGTGACTTGTTATGAGTGAGAACGGCCTCCGCCCCGGTGTCCCAGCTCTCGTCTCTGCGACACCACGACACAAACGTGCTCCACAACCCGTAATCTTTTGTTTATGACAGTTCAGACTACACAGATAGACGTCGTAACATCGTATATGTTACATAACGTTATCCACCGCTCCATGGATTGCTTTTTCACTGGCTTTATTGTAAACAAATACACATGGCCAGGTGGAGGGATAGCAAAACAGTGGAAAAGCGACCAGACTTTAAGGTTTTTTTTTACTGGATTTACCAAGACACAAATAATGTGGTTATTGTGAAGAAATGTAGAAATCTGAATTATACACTTTTTTGTAACAGCAAGTCAGCAATGACAACAGAAACCAAAAATCAGTGTATGAAACTGTAAAATACTAAAAAAAAAAAGGAAAACAAGGTTCTTTGAGTAAATTTTAAGGTTTAGTTTAACATTGGAAACTATTTCTTGTTTAGCCTGCAACACCTCCAAATTGAAAGAAAAATCACTATTCGTCACTTGTTTGAACCAAGAAGCTAAAACTATTGAACTAATATTTAGCTGGCCATCCAAACAGACAAAGAGAAGCAGCAAATCATCACAGTGAGGAGGCTGAAAGTTTGATTCAACACTAATCAAAAAAAACAACAACTCACTGATCAGTTAATCAACTAATTATTTGAGCTCTACTGTTTTCATACCAGTTTATTTATTAGGAAGATGATGTGTATAATTATGGTTCCTCTGCTGCTCCCAGTGGTTCCGTAGCGCTGTGATCAAAGAAAACGCCATGCCTGAAGGCCTGATGACCCTCCTCTTCTCCAACATCGACCCCATCTACGAGTTCCACAGAGGCTTCCTGAAGGAGCTGGATCAGAGGCTGGCTCTCTGGTAGGTGTTGTGTTCCCTCTGTGTCTTTGTGTGGGATAAAATGAACCGACTCTGATGTTAACAACGACCCGTCTCCTCAGGGAGGGACGCTCCAACGCTCACGTCAAAGGTGACTACCAGAGGATCGGCGACGTGATGCTGAGGAACATGTGCGCTCTAAAGGTGATTTGCCGGCTCTTGATTTATCATACCCTTCTCTGTACATGTTTGACTCTCAGACTGAATGTCATGCACCTTATGCTCGTGGTCCTCAGGAGTTCACCAGCTACCTCCAGAAGCACGACGAGGTCCTGACGGAGCTGGAGAAAGCCTCCAAGAGGCTGAAGAAGCTGGAGACGGTCTACAAAGAGTTTGAGCTGCAGAAGGTCTGCTACCTGCCCCTCAACACATTCCTGCTCAAGCCCATCCAGCGCCTCATGCACTACAAGCTCATCCTGGAGAGACTATGCAAACATTATTCCCCTGTGCACCGTGACCATGACGACTGCAAGGGTGAGCTCTCCGAAGTCTGTTCAACTGTTACTGTTGGTAATGCGACGTCAACTGTGAAATGAAAATGAGTTAGTCGCTAATGCTGAGATCAATTTGCGTACTTTCGCGCTCACATCTGTTATTTTGATTTTGCATAAGTGCGCTGAAGTGCAGCAGCATGTAGTGCACTATAAGAACCTGGACGTGGGGGGTTGGGTGTCCCTAGATGCAGTGTGATAGTTTTCTTTTTTTCCCTCAATTCTTTAAAAGGACAAAATGAGCTGTGTAGTCCCTATAGCCAGATGATAGATAGTAAGCCAGAGATGTAAATATTTGAGATTCTGATTATTCTTGTTTCCATACAGAGGCTCTGAAGGAAGTGGCAGAGATAGCCACCCAGCTGCAGAGCAGTCTGATCCGGCTGGAGAACTTCCAGAAGCTGACAGAGCTGCAGAGAGACTTGATCGGCATCGAGAACTTGACGGCACCAGGCAGGGTGAGCGCAGCGACACGGAGCCGAGGGCAGGGGGCGCCGGAAACTTCCAGCACGTTACATTATCTAACAAGCTTCGTCTGTTTCTAGGAGTTCATACGAGAGGGGTGTCTGTACAAGCTCACCAAGAAAGGGCTGCAGCAAAGGATGTTTTTCCTGGTGAGTGTGAAACTACTGTAACTGTAACTCTTCGTGAGTCGAACTTTTGTGCCCTGAAGATGTCTCTAAATGTGTCTGTCGTCCTCTCCAGTTCTCAGACATGCTCCTCTACACAAGTAAAGGTGTCACCGCCACCAATCAGTTCAAAGTGCACGGCCAGCTGCCTCTTCATGGCATGATCGTGAGTATACAAAGACAAAGTCACTTCACCTCCAACTTTGTGTCTTGTTAACCTGTGGACCCCGCTCTCAGACCATTAGTACGACAGGATGATAACACATACAGTAGGACCTTCAGTGTGAGCTAGGGTTGTGGCACTTGAGACTGGTCTTGGTCTCATGACGGGTCTTGGTCTTGTTTCGGGATTGCTAACATTTTTACTCGGTCTCATCTCAGTCGAGCTGGACTCTGGATTTTTTCTCAAGACCTGTCAAGACCACCACTTCAGTGACTTCTTTTTCTTTTTTTTTGACCGCTACTCACTCACTTTATGTAATGTAATTCAATAACTTTAAGATACCGTGTTGTTCTGCAAAAGTATCTGCTTGTGTAACCATCTGGAAAATTTGGTTGCACCAGTGTCAAATGTAGGAGACTTAAGTAGGTTCTGTTCAATCCAAACTTTGTTTACATTAAAAATGGTGTAGATTTTATATAAAATTATCTTTTCTTTTTAGCTGAGGAATATTGTAAATATGGGCTAAATATCTTTTAAATATAGAAGAAATATAGTAATGGTCTTGAAAATGGTCTCGCATTGGTTTGGTCTTGGACTTGGTATTCTCTGGTCTTGGTCCTGACTCGGTCTCGGGTTAGGTGATCTTGACCAGAGCGCTAGTGTGAGCTGTATCAGTGTGGCAGTGTGTTGAGCAGGGAGGGCCTGGGTCTCCTAACTTTACATGTCTCTGCTTCACTCCCGGCTGCAGCTCATTGTGCTGGACGCACCGGTAAGTCCTCTGAGCTCTCAGCCAGCTTGGACGCCCCAAACCCTACACTTCTTGTCCCATGCTTGTGTAGACAGGCACACCATGTCAGTCCTCTCAGCTGCCTGTAGTTTAACATGGACATCCCACATGATGAAGTGTAAACAGCACGTAGCTTCCTTGTGCCAAAAGTGAAAAGTGTGTTTGGGATTTTATATGGATCCTGATAGGAGGCTGAATGAGAGGAGGGATGTCATCTAACTCCATGTAAATGAACTGTATTTGAACATATAGATGCTTCAGTAGAGGCAGGTGTCTCTTTTCTGACTCAGTTTCCCTTTTTTGTCAAATCCTGATCTTAAATTGTTAGATTAGACCAGCACGTGTTTCCTCCCCCTGACTGTGTGTCTCTGATGTGTCTCTGTTGTCTGCAGGTTGAGGAAAGTGAGAACGAGTGGTCTGTCCCCCACTGCTTCACCATCTACTCTGCTCAGAGAACCATCGTGGTGGCAGCCAGGTGAGAGTTTGATATGAGACACGTGTTCTTCAGCTACAAGCTTCAAGTGTGTGTTTTTAACGTGTGTACAGAGCCACCAGTTCGTCCTGTCTGAATGTTTGGAGAGCATCACTAATGTAAATTGTTAATAGCTGAGTAATGTGTGACCAAAGGAGGAGCTCAGTGTAGAAAGCTTACTACAGTCATACATAACGAAACAGAGGAATCATGTTTTTCAAATAAACAACACTTTTTTATGAAAGTTAAATTTTACTCTGCTTGCTTTTGACCTCTAAAGTATTTCCTGTTCATAATAACTCAGAAATATTGTATCTTATCTCTTTTTTGTGTGTTTTCAGCTCTAAGGTGGAAATGGGGAAGTGGATTGAGGATCTCAACCTGGCCATTGACATGGCAAAGAAGTCTCAAGAGAAATCCAGCATCTTCCTGGATACTGGACTCAGCGACCGCTCCAACCGTAAGATGAAGCTCAGTTTTCTGTGTAAACCTGCAGTAACAGTAACCACGGTACCTGCTGAGTGGAAACGTCCGCTCTGTGTGACTTATTTTAGACTTTCCTCCCTCCAGCTGAAAACGAAAAGTTTTTCAGAAGCTTTCTCCTTGGGACATAGCAACCGTCTAAAACTAAAAGTACAGTTAATCCCTCTCCTCCACACAACTTCCCGCCCCCCTGCTCCTCCTCCCCTCCTCCTCCTCTTCCTCCTCTCACAGGATCGTCTGACGAGGTTTCTCTGGAGCAGGAGTCGGAGGATGACATGAACTCCTCCAGGACTTCCCTGGACAAGCAGACGCACCACCGTGCCAACACAACCATGCATGTGTGCTGGCACCGCAACACCAGTGTGTCAATGTCCGACCACAGTCTGGCTGTGGAGGTACTCCTCCTCCGCCCACAATAAGATGCATACACACTCATTTGCATACCACATACACAACACAAATAGGCAACAACACAGACTCGGAGCAGTTTTACTTGCATGTCAGTGACACCCATCACCACTCCACCGGTGGAGCTTGACCGTCTGTCGTCGCCCCGAGTCCATCTCGACGTCTCACCTCGTCTTTCTAACCTCTGAGTTTCCTTGAACGTCTTTCTTTTCCCCTGGGGACTGTTAATATCCTGTGTTTGTACTGTCTCCTGTTGACTGAAGTGACTCTTTTCTTGTTATCCTTTGCTACTGAGAGCATTTCTATTGTTATTTCTCTGACACTAACATTTCCACTTCACTTCACAGAGCTGGAAGGATTTCCTAACTGGTTCACTTTTCCTTTTCCTTCCTTTCAAAGCTAACACGCTAACACTTTTCTCTGCACCCTCTCTTCCTTCTTGTCTCCTCGCCCTCTCAGTCTTCTGCTCTCCGGCCGTCTCCCCAGAGCTTCCTCCTCGCTATCTCCTCGGTCAAGGTCAAAGACCAAACACCATCACACATGTTTGCTGGTACCGAAACCAGAACCTCTCTCTCACAGATTACCTGCGCATGAATCAGGTACTAGAGACACAGGCCACATAAGAATTAAAAAAAAAAAAGTCCTTACAAGATAATACAAAATATTAGTATGTATGTAGTATGTGTGAGACATCTATTTACAACTGTAAATTGCTGTGCTGAAGGAGAATACATTATTTTTTGCACTGGCTTTGATAACATTTTACTTCAGCAAAGTTATTTGTTAAAAACAGGTTCAGAGCAAGAAACAGTGACACAACATGCTGGTGATCCTGAAGTTAAAACTTCACACACACAAACACGTTACATAATTTCATGTAATGAGTGAGATATACCACAAGGTGTCACTGGCACACAGCCACCGATCACTGACTGTTGCTTCAGCCACATCGATCCCATGAAGCTCTCCTTGTCTGACCTGTGTGTCGTCTGCTCTGCAGAACCAGCTCTCAGGTTACCTCCTGAGGAAGTTCAAGAACAGCAACGGGTGGCAGAAACTCTGGGTCGTTTTCACCAACTTCTGCCTGTTCTTCTACAAGACTCATCAGGTGAGTGTTGACGTGCTGATTCCGGCTAAGAGCACAAAGCCAGTAAAAACATGTACCGGTAACTGTTTCCAGTGGAAAAGCGAGTCCTGTTCCACTGGTTTAAAAAAAACCCTGCAAAGACCGGCTAACATCAGACTGTTGTCGGCAGGGGAAAAGGGTTCACTGAGCATTCACTCCCAGGTCAGTGACGGTGCAGGAAGCAGACGGCACCTGGGTGAACCCGCTCATTTTCAGCCCTTCTCTGCTCTAACAGGCGCTCACTGGTGAAAGTGTGAGCTGCAGTCCATACATTAGTTTTAAAAGCTCACAATAACCCATCAGAGGAGTGTGTGTATGTGTGTCAGTCCAGAAAGACAAACTCAACTGGGGAAAGCTTTTATTTATTAGCAGATTTACTCAAGTTTAAAGGGATAGTTCAACATTTTGGCAAATTCGCCTATTGCCATAATCCCCATAGTCATAGGGGTAGGTTTATTACCTTTAATTATTGGTGCATGTTGTTTTGAGATCTGTGGGGCTCAGCGAACACAATGGAGCTGAACAGGTCCCCGGTCCCTCATCAAACTGATCAAATTCACAATCCAACAACTCCAAGTTGTGACCTACACATTCACTTCACTATCTTCGCGAATTTGCCAAAATGTTGAACTATCCCTTTTTTTAAAAAACAACAACTCATAGCCACTGATTTAGGTGGAAAAGGCCTAACGTTTCTTTTTATATAAGAAATTCCAGGGCAGGGAGCACAAAGAACACACACAAATACAATGAAATGATGTAGGAATATATCAACTAGTCAAAAAAAGTTAATACTATTAAAGAGGTACAAAACTAAATTATAAGAGGAGGTAGTTATCAAGTAAGGTGCATAAAGATTGCATACAATACAACTACAGCTCAAAAAAATTCTTTCCCTGGATATTGCATTTGTTGTTTTATTGCTTAGCAATGCTTGAGTACAGTGTAGTTTTAGTCTGTGTGATTTAGGAGTCCTGTAACACCTATGGTTAATCAAATTGTTGATATTCCAGTAATTCAGTTCTATGCACAATGTTCACTGCACTCAAAATATTATTAAAAGAAAATATGTAACTAAGACGTGGGTGGGGTTGTTGTTGTTTACAGGACGACTTCCCGCTGGCCAGTCTCCCTCTGCTCGGCTACACAGTCAGCACGCCCGAGGAGTCCGACAGCATTCACAAGGAGTACGTCTTCAAACTGCAGTTCAAGTCCCATGTTTACTTCTTCCGGGCAGAGAGCGAGTACACCTTTGAGAGGTACGAGCACATTCACTTGTATATAATTTATTCCATGACTTCCCAGAGCACTGTCACACACTGGACGTGGTAATTCAGTAATAGTTTTAAACTGCAGCCTGCTGACGTGACGCCGCACACTGTCTCCTCACAGATGGATGGAGGTGATCAAGAGTGCAGCCAGCACCACGGGTCGGATGAGCCTGCTCATACCTAAAGGAGGTCCTATGGAGATAAATGGAAAGTAACTCACACGGCGTGTGTCTGGAGGCTGGGCCTCCGGGACAGCAGACAAACTCCACTCAGTCTCCTCAGAGTCGGAGTCCGTTTACAGTGGAATGAACATGAGGACATTAACCAGTGGGGACTGAAAGATACTGTCAGATTTGAAGTGTTAACATTTCTCTAATGCTCTGTGCATTGTTCTTGATTAATGATGTAAATGATAACATTTGCTCCAGTATACGGGATATAATGAAAGGGAGATGTGTACATTATGATCGCTTCTTTTTTTTTTTTCCTTTTTTTGCATGTGTAGCATTCTTCACACAGATTGATATCACAGGGAAAACTGTTCAACGGGACCAAATTCAACACGGACGGCTAAGGTTCAGGCTTTTTGAAGGACTTTTCATGACAAGTGAAGCTTTGTTGGGTACAGCACAGTGCGGGAAAACGGGTGAAACAGAATGTGGAAAAATGAAGGAACAGGACAGTACGTGCTCTCTTCATTGTTTTTTGGAAGAAGCAGAAGGGGCTGAGTGTGTGAGAGAGGGAGGGAGGGAAGGACGGAGAGATGGAGGCGAGCAGGTTACTGAAACGTCGACACAAGTTAAAGAGTATTGCCATTTAATTTTGGGAGACTCATGGGAAGTTTTGAGGAATTTATGAATTCATGCTGCTGTATGGACAAAGACGCACAGTTTGGCATCAGATGTGTAACAAAGTGAATATTTCACAGGGTTTTAGGCATCAACCTGGTGAAATATGGCTAGGCAGTATTTATTTCTAAGACTATGAGGCCAGTCCGGTTTGGAGGCTTTTTTTTTTCTTTTCTTTTTTTTTGGCCAGTTAACATGAGGATGTTTCAAGTGTTCAAAGGGGAGCTGCTCTGCTTGATACTCCTGATTAGTTAGACAGTGTTATTGCCAGTTTGGTGAAACCTTCTACTATAATAAGTGTAATCTTTTATCCTGTTATTGTTCATAGGGATAACAGCTCGAGGAAATACTGTGCAGTGGTGACTTTAGTGCTTACTCTGTGGGAAAGTTTCAGATTTTTCTTTTTAAAACAAACCAGCAGAACATATTTTTGAAGTCATTGTACTTGGTGATCATGTCTTTGTGTGTCAGACTGTTTAGATGAATGGAAGCTGACTTCTGGGAGACACCGGTGACACTTCCTGTCAGTTATTTAGTGCTCTACATGCAAACATGGTATTATTTTGGTATATATTTTTTATGGAGACTGGAACCTTTACTCTGTTTGTGTGTGTGTGTGTATGTGCGCATGTGCGTGTGTGTGTGTGTGCAGAAAAAGCCAAGTGTGCAGTCTTAACCTGCTGTATACACACCTCCCTGCCTCTGGAGCTGGAACACACGGTGATGATAGAGGTCACCTCCCAACCATCTGACATCCTGTGTGTAAGTGTGTTTGTGTGTTTGTGAGAAACCAACTCTGTCGCACAGTTAACATTGAGTATGTTACTCCTATTTATTGTCTAGCATGTGATCAGGGCCGTGCTCCTGAATGCCCTCATGTAGTCTTCATGTTATTCCATTGAAAAGCTAACAAATAAAACATTGTTTCAAAGTTGGTGTCTTTTTGCGGACAGTTAGTAGCTTCGTTACGTAGTGTGTGTTGCAGATTTATCAGAAATCATCTGGTCTACCAGCGTTTACATTTGAGGTGTCTACAGGTCATTAAACCCATTACTATAGACAGCTTGTTTTGAATGGGCACTGCCAGCTGACCAGTTTCATTTAAATCTGTAACAGGCAGCGTTGGAGCCCACAGTCCTGCCACAGCTCCATTATACATAACACCACAGCCACAGCTTTGATGTGCAGGAAATGGCAACAAGTTGTTTTTTCAATCAGAGCATCAAATTGTGTACTTAAAGGGATAGTTCAACATTTTGGCAAATTGGCCCATTGCCATAATCCCTATAGTTTTAGTAGGTTCATTACCTTTAATTGTCGGTGCAAGCTATTTTTAGAATGGCGGAACAGAGCTGCAAGCTCCCGCAGGCCAATGGGATTTCTTGGTTTCCCTCATCAAAATGCTTTCATGGACAAGTTGTGACCTGTACATTCACCACGCTATGAGATAATAACAAAACGTTACGAGAAGGAGTTGTTTTCGGGGCAAATGCAGAGACTGCTTGCCGAAAAACTGCCCCCGCCGGGAATGTGCATCAGCGATTTTTCAATGAATTTACCTCGAAAACAACTCATAGCAACTATAGGGATTATGGCAATGGGCCAATATGCCAAAATGTTGATCTATCCCTTTAACATCAACTAAAACCCTAACCCAAAAATGGTTTCCAAGGAGCATTACTTATTTCTATCAAATATTTTGCATCTTTATAAATATTTGCACATTAATTCACACAAAAATGTTTTTTTTAATTGTATGTTTATTTGGAACAGACGGAATACATCTGCATGACGTCATTAGTGAAGATAAAAACAAATGATATGATGTAAATGTTCCATAGCTGTCCTCGTCTTCCTTCATTAAAGACTAATAACGATGCCACAGTGATGATGGCTGCCAAAGAACACAACAACTTGAGCCCCTCATATAAACCGCAGAGGTCAGAAATTATTTATCACAGGAGAAAGTCCAGTCACAGATAACAAGGACGAACAAGGAAGAACCTGCTTATACTTTGTCCACCTCTGCCTGCCGATCACCTTATCTACCGGATATTGTTACGTGTACCTTCTTTTAAATGTAATAGCATAATGTGATCGAAGCATATCTGAGAGGCAATCCAGTTGTCATGTCAGTGCTGGTAAAACCCTGTTGTAAACAAGGGCACATGTGACACACAGATGCAGTTTGATAAAAGCCAGCTGCTGCGACTGACATGGTTTAACACAAATCTATCGGGAATAACACAACAGAAACAAAATGGCGTCTCAGGAGAGTAACACTGCACTCAGTGATTTTGAAGAAATGCGTGAAACCAACAGGCTGCTCCTCTGTAGGAACAGAGCCCTCTGCTTCATTCACAAACATCTAATCCAAAGAAAGGAGGCTCTGCAGAAAAGGATGAGTGTTGCGACAGCAGTGGACACATCAGATGTGCCCTTGAATAAAGGGACACGGGGACAGATATCCATGAGCAGATCCCCAACTGTGCAGGAGTCCCACTGTCAGGACAAACAATCATCTCCACACAATAAAGGACAAATCGCTGGAGAGACAGATTTTTTTCAGACTAAAATGGACTGACAAAACCCATCAGCAGTGCATCCAAATCCATTGACAGTTACGTGCTGTATTGCAACTAGTTCTGGCTGGAGAGGGTCGATGATGGATGCAACTGAGTTGAAAAAGAATGAAAGAAGAACAGAAGGAAACACAAACTTTGAGCACACGGCAGGATTGTGAGAATGAGGAGAGAAGACATGAAATCAGAAGCAACGGGTGCAGTTCAACAAGGAAGCACTACAGGAGAGACTGGATGCCATCTCCAAGGAGGTGAAGATGGATGGTGATGGAGCAAGGAAATGGAGACCTTTCACCTGCAGATCAAGGTCATCAATATACAAATCTACCTTTTCATCTATCTGTCTCTGCCAACAAATTAAAAACATTAAACTCTTACAATAAACATAAATATTTCTACAGCTATCAATTCAATTCAATACTTGATTTTGGACACAGCGGCGGTCCATAGAACAATAAAAAAACACATATACACAAAACAGACATATTCCAAATATCACATATTTACATACAAGCTAAAATGCGAATGCCTCCAGAGCCTTGAAGTGAACCTAACCGTACTCAGGGCAGGATTTGCCAGCACAGAAATGATACTGTTTGTTGATTTAGATATTCTACACATACATCATCATTTTGTGAGAACACAGATACTGTATACAGTTTGAATCTATCATTATGACAATGCTACACACCTGGATAATGTTAAGATAAGTTGAACTGGCTGTGATGAAGCTGTTTGCTTTGCTGCTCTCTGCTTGGATAGAGAAGAGTTTTGCTGAAACTATATTGAGAAAACTTGACCAAACCAATAGTGTACCAACACCTAAGCTGATCTGAGGGAAAGTGGGTTTTGTTTTGTTCTCTTTCAGTGATTAAGCTGTCAGTTAGGCTACATGTTACTTAAACAGGGATTTGCAATTCAGTTGAGCTCAGATAAACAAAGCCAGGGCATTCCTCAGGCATGTTCAAACAGCATGGAGGTTGGGTGGGGTGGCTTCCCCTGTAATGCCAGTGTGGTTTTTTCTGCCAGAGAAATCAACTCAAACTGTTTTCTGTTAGGGAGTGGAGAGGGTGTGTCCGACACTGCTGTCTGCTGTCATGATGTTTTATTTCAAATGACCTGACTACATGTGTACATCATCACCTTTATCTAATTGCTTTTGACAATGAATAGTTTGCAGTTAATCAACATCCACAACATGATATGATAGTTGCTTTCAGAGCTGACAGGACGCAGTGGTTTCAAATCAATAAACACTGCTTGGTTAGTAGCTATATCATACATAAACTGTATCACACTGCATGGCCTAACTGACCTTTCAAAGCTGATATATGATGTAATACGTGGGCGGACTTTGATTGACTCTGAGTGAGTCTGTCCAATTACGTATCCTGAGTCATGAGTCCTCATCATGACACCTCTATCCACCCTAGTTAATGTGTGTTTAAATTAAGAGTAAATGTGTTTCAGTTAACCATGATTAAACCACAGTTAATGTATGTAAATCTGATCCCACCATCTAACCTTAGCAGAAAGACTGTAAACCGCAGAAATCAATTAGCCTTGGTCCAAAAAATCAGTGAATGTACCACCAGCATCAAATATTCCCAAATTAAAGTCTCACCTGTTTAAACTGAGCTATCTTTTCCCCTGTGTCCAGTCTGGACTTTATCAAGCTAACGGGCTGCTAAAGCGAGCCTTGTATTGACAAAACAGACATCAGAGTGGTATTTCCCCTGATACCCAACTAATCATTGAACGAGGATATTGTATGTAGACTGTTTACCCATATTCAAAGTTACACTTTAATTGGTGGACACCTATGGAAATATATTGTATATCACATCTTTCAACCTATATCAAGTAAAATTGTTGCCATATAAGGGGGCATATTATTATCACATATGAATGTCAATTGGATAGCCTATATGAAGACATCATTTTATAATGTATATTATATGCTCATCATAGAATTTCTATATACTATATAACAAATTTTATATGGCATTATATGTTGCAAACATACATGTTAACACTTATATATGCAAGTTTATTAAAACAACTAAATCATATATGCCTATGTGTTTTTCTAATTAATTTTAAATATACATGTCTGTCTTTTATATTAACATATACAATAGCCACCTATGTTAATGAGCTGATATTTTTTACTTTATATTTCCATGTATTTCATAAAGAAGGGTGTATGTAGCTATATATATCACATGTGCCTGTGGGGAATGCTGGAATGACTGATGACGAATGACTGACTTGTATGTATAGTGTTTATTTCTGTGGGCCTAAGCTTTGCAAAGATAAATGACTGTCTAATGTCTGTCACTCTGTCTAAGACAATAACCCTGATGATGTCAGCGGGGTTATCGTCTTCATCAGCTCTGAGACTACAAGCCATAACACAGCAGTGAGTCTGCGCTGGAAACTGGAGGTGTGGAGTTTTGTGTTGTTGTTTTGTTTATGTCATGTTGGAGCTTGACCCACATAAGGTCTATAGGTCAGTATATCTGCTGCCTTGACTTTGACCTTCCTTTTTCTTTTAAATCTGCCTCCCCCATCTTTAATAGTTCAATTAAAAAAGATATCAGGTCTTTATACATTGTTAATATCATCCATTGAGTGTTTAGACTTATTGTGGAGCAGCATTTCACTATATGGTGTCTACATCACAGTCTGCACTTTAACATACCCACACCACTCATACAGTCAGGATTTAGACAAAAACTATTAGGCCTACTTTATTTTGACAGCATCCTGTGTGTTTCCTGTTGGATAGAAGATAACTGAATGAGCTAGTTAGGATCGCTGGTGTTATTATCAATACACACATTTATTTAAGTCAGTTACTAGTGTGTGTTATTCCAGTGAGTAGAGATGGGGCTGGAGGGGCGGGGCTTGGTTCGGTCTGCTTATCTCCGCCTTTGGACTCCACAATAAGTGCCCTTAGAAGGAAAGCCTGTCAGACTGTAAACTTGGGAGAAGTTTTTGCGCCTGGAGTGGCAGTAAATCCTCAGAGCGCAGACTAGAGGACAGCGATCAGACCCACTGGCCGGTGTCCGGCTAAGATGGAGCCCGTGTGAGGATGATCATGGTGTAACTATATTCCTCCTCAGGTAAGAGTCATGTCATTGTGTTTACCTTCTTTTTAAAGTGGTCCAGGCGCAAACTTTTATTGAGCACACATGGGTTTTGTGGTGTAGTGTGAAACTTTTCCTCGCCTTGCTGCTGCCCTGTCTCTCCAGCCTCTGGTTTATATAACCTGCAGCTTCAGACAGTGGACTTGGACTTGCGTTTGCGTCGCACATCTTTATCCAGAGGCTATCAAAAGATGTCCACAAACTAATCCGCGTGTGTGTTATGCAGGATTATCTCCAGAGGTCTCTCTCTCTCGCTCTCTTAACTGCTACGAGAGGAAATCGAAAGAAGAAGGACGTGTGCCGGGGAGAAGTGTCCGCTGTGTGTGGCGCTGGAGGCGGGGAGGTGAGCAGCGCACTCCCGTGGCGGATGACAGGGGCATGGAGATGTTGCGCCGCTCCTCTGTGTTTGCGGCTGAGGTGTTCGACCGCTCGCCCACCGACAAGGAGTTGGTATCCCAGGCCAAAGCGCTGTGCAGGGACTACATCCATTCCAGGCTGAACCGTGCCGGCATAGGCTGGTCTAATCCTGAGCACGGGCTGGCTGCATCAGGTGGGACACTGGGAGAGATCTCGACGGTTCTGCTGTGGCTGGGTGAGTCAGTCAGATAGTTCTCCTATAACTTCATAGATAATTATTTCTAATGTATTTAAAGGCAAATGAGTTTCTTTAACTACTTTCTCAAACAGTTATATCAAGTTTATATTTCTACTCTTACTAAAACTATTCATTATTAATTATCTACTCTTACTAAAACTTTTAATAATACTGATAATATTATTGGTTTTACTTAATTAGTTATGTCAAGACATAAAATGCCTTAAAGATTTTATGTATTGAAGTTTTACATGCTAAAAAACAGACCAGTAAGCTTTATCTGTTTTTAGGTCAGAGCATTTTAACAATAAATCGAATGTGGAATTGTACTGAGCTGTTTTTAATGAATAGACAGGCTAAATTATCTTATGTGCAACGGTTTGCAGTCATGACATCACAAACCCTGACAATGATCCTGTTAGTCTTCAAATTTTGTCATTCAGACATGTGTGGGCATAGTTTTCTGTGCAGTCTTGATAAGATTCCAGGGAATCCCCCGGAAAAAGAGACAGGGACATGGTTTCATTTTAGTGTTAGGCTACCTTCCTGTTTGGGTGTCTGCCCACTATGAAAACTGATAGACAGCAAATGGCTCTCCCAGTGTGAGGTTTCACTTTACATTGGCCTACCACACCTCTGGTTCGGCTGGTTATGAAGTTCACTGGAAACTCTGATCCAACTGAAAGGGTACTGTGGAAAGATGAAACATTCAGGGACATGCCTGGAGGAGAGCAACTCCGATATTATCTTAGAAAATTAAATTAGAGGGTTGGTTAACATCTGTTATAAATAGTGAATCAGTATCTGTAGGACTTTATTCATTATAAGGTCTAATTAATTAGGGGAAAAATCTACAGCTTTTAGATTCAAAAGACTCAACATCTTTGGAAATTACAGCTATTCACATTCTTGTTGGCCGTTAGACAAAAAGATAGATACCTGCCACTTTCCTATCTGTACAGTAAATCAGTAGACGAAGCCACTTTGATTATTGTGGGGAAACAGTCTAAGAAACTGCTCAATAGGAGCAATATATAACAATATAGTTGAACCATTTGTTGGAAGATAACCAGCAGAGACTTCAGCCAGTTATTTGTATCTCTGAACAGTCAAGCAACAGGCCACATCTACAACTAATTTGTAATCTAACTTGCCAAAATCAAAACACACGCTTTTAGATTAAAGATTAGACTTAATTTGTTTGCTAAAATTTACTGTAGCCACAAGCGACAATTATGTGTTATTCTTCCACTGTTAGGTAAGCGTTGAGCTAACCTGCTGACTGTGAAAATACCACAAGTGAAGTAGTAGAGTCACACTGTAAAGTCTGTTCTACAAGTTTGCTAACTTTTCAGCTTTTCATTTGTAACAAAAATATTGTCATGCCTGTGATATAATAATGGACCTCTGTGCATCGTAAGAAACACTGATAAACATACTTTATTTTGTTGTCACCAGGTAATGAGTTGGAATACCTTCGACCCAACGTTTACCGTAATGTAGCGCGGCAGCTAAACATCACGGTGGCTTCAGAGAGCGTGGTGTCTGATGCCTTCCTGGCTGTGGCTGCAGACATTTTCTCCACAGGTAGGTCCTGGTCAAAATGCAATCGTACTGTAAATCAAACCGTGCGTGCATAGGCCTGCATCATGGGAACTAACTTTAGTGCTTTGTTATCAGGTTTAGCTCAGACAAACCTAGACTTGAAAATAAAGGAAGATGATTGACCTTTTAGAGAAGTTCATCATTTAGTTGTCATTGGAAAGGAGGAACTCCAGAGCTTGAGGCCTTTACAATAAAGATATTAAATGTTACTTCTCTTATTAATGCTTTTTCGTTGAACTAACATTTCCTCCTTAAAATAAACTAATTTCAGTCTGCTTTTTCCATGTAAACACTTGTAAAGTAAGCCGACCACAGGATTCTCCGGTTAGTGAGAGACATTTTGTTGCTGTCATTATCCCCTCCAGGAAAGGAAACCTAGAAGAAAATTCAGCCCATATTAGGTTAACATGTAGCTAGAGTGAGTGATTGTTACAGACAGTTTGAACCCCACCCTAGGAGTTCTCTCATGTATCTCCACTGGCTTATTCCTCTGGGAATGTAACAAAGCAATCCACTGCATGGTATTTAAGAGTCAGCTGTAAACTGAAGAAAATCAGATTAGTCTCATCCTGAGCAGAATTAGAAAAAATGTTGCCTACTTCAAATGTATTGCAATTAAAGAACATCAACCTTCACACAAACATACTTTTGTGGTTATGATGATCTCTGCAGTGTTTATTTAGGGATTTACTGTACAGGGAATAACAAACTGCAGAGAGACTTTAATTTCAGTTTACTGGTTTAAAATGCAGACCATGTCGATTTGCACATACAGTAAAGCTGATAGTCGAGACTTGTCACTGTGTGAAGAGGAAGTCATGGGAAGCAGTTGATTATGGCCACAAACGTGTCTAATGTGCGCAAATGTAATGCTGCTTTCCACAATGCATTGATAAACTCCAGCTGCAATGTTTCTGACAGGCTGTGTGTTGAACTGTGCAGCAGTGCAAGAACAGATGATTCTTTCTGAGCTTCAGTTGTTGACAAATTTGAATGGATCAATTTACTGTTGGAAATGTGAAAGTTGTTATTCGGTTAGCAGTTTTCAGTTCCCCTGTGCTCGACATTGCACTTCAGCATTGAGTTAGCCACAGGCTGGTGACCATGGTGGTGGTGTTGACCAAAAACAGACCTCAATCAATCAGTTTATGCAGGTTTTAAATGAATGAATGAAAAAACAACACTGATCTTGAGATTATTCCTATTAGTCAAGTCATGGACACTGTTGTGGTCCATCTGACGGGACGTCCTATTGATACAGTTATATCCTAACCAACAAGAAAAGCGTGTGTTTCCCATCATAGAGCAGAAGCACCCCAATAGTCAAATTGAAGCACAAAATAGACATTGTCGGTCTGTGTACAGAACCAGTTGAGCTCGTGCCTGAGGTGTTGAAGGCTGCACTGTGAGAGCAGAGCACTGCATTGAGAGAGCATGAAGAGCACTGCTCAGCCTGCAACAACGGGCTCGACAGCAGCTTTGAAAGCAGCTTTGTAGTATATGAGAAAATACTTGACGAAGCTGCTGGTGATGTCATTTGGGTTATCTTAGATAGTATATTATTTCAAGGGAAAATTTACAAACTGAGAGTGTGGAGTTTGGCAGGAAGTTTCCAACAAAAGACATGGCTGAGTTGCATTTAGAGAAGTACATTTTTAGAGCCTGACCCATGCTGGAAACTAAAATAATTCAGAATATCCCAGTCTCTGCTGCATCACTTTCTACCATTCTTTCTTTTTTTAGTTTTTCTCTCACATGGCTCCCAAAGGAGCCAAGTTTAATTTAGTCAGCTCCCATGTGGGATCTCCATGAAATCAGACATTTCTAAAGAAAATAAAAACAAAGCTGTTTTTGTCACTAAGATTATTTTTCATGTCAACATCCGCACAATGAATTTCCTCATGACTTTCAGCGCGACGACAACTGGGAAATTAATTTGTTCAAACTGATTTACATAATGTGGGCATTTAACACCTTGTGTAACACAGTGTAGCCTACATCTTATGTAATCACTGACCAAAGGCTTTATTTAAGTGGTTTTTACCTGCTGTAGGATATCTAATAAGACAGTAGTTGGGTCACAATTCTTACATTAAAGCTGCTACAGTCAAACAAGCAGGCGTTAATTTAGAATTCCTTCATACTTGACAATTAGGTGGAACAATTGGTTTGAACTTTTCAATCACTGTCAGACTTTTCTATAAATACTGTTATATTTTGTGGTAATGCTTTTGTTCCATCTTTTATCCTTCGACACACTTTATACCAGAACATGGGTTTAAAAGTTCAGTCTCCTCTTAAGTCACCAGCTGTAGGACAGCAGTTTGTAAAGTGCATACTGCAAACCCAAGATTTCACCGTTAAAGAGAAACATGAGCGTCGTTTATGAGATTCTCAGAGTGAATCAGGCGACAGAGATGATGGATGGAGCTGAGCCTCAGTTTGTATGTTGAACCTACAGTATATAAACCCTACAGAAATAGTCCATAGCTTTGACTGTAAATAGCGTGGGATGCAGACAGCCTGACCCGACATCAATTCGGTACAGTTTATTATTTATATAGGGTCAAATTCTAACCTGCATTATCTCAAGGCACTCTGAACAAAGTAGGAAGAATGCTCTGCTCACTAATCTGGAGAGGCGTATGGCTGACTGCTGCGCCCAGCCTTGTGTTTGGGTTTTCGTCTTTGTGGGACAGACAGGCATGCAGGCCTCATGCCTGGCTGCTGCTGAGGTTTTATAATGTGTTCATCCATCTTTGAAGAGAGCTGCTGAGACAGACATTCGCTGCCCTAAAAAAAAAACTACTTCAGCTACTCAGAGAAAACCTAAACATTTTTACAGATTGTGTTTGCAGGACATAAACAACTGTGGATAAAGCTTTGTGTAAAGATGCCTGTGTGTTTGTTCTAACAGCCGTGTCTTTGTCAGGTGTAACATGGGGCAAGGTGGTGTCTCTATACGCCGTGGCGGGGGCCTTGGCAGTGGACTGTGTACGCCACGGTCATCCAGCCATGGTCCATACCATCGTCGACTGCATGGGAGAGTTTGTCCGTAAGAGTCTGACCTCCTGGTTAAAAAGGAGAGGGGGCTGGGTAAGGAAAACTGTTACTCCTCTGATGTTTGTGTGGTGGCTCGAGTGTTATGTGAGTGTTGTTAAGGCCTCTAGTTGGAGTATAGGAAACGTGGCACTGATGGATCACAGAGCTGTGGCTCCTGTTTGTGCTGGCCCCTCTTCAATCTGTACTTAATCCCAGCATGGATGAGTATCATATAAATATTATACAGGCTTGAAATCATAAAGTAACATACGTGAACCAATGCAGAGCACTTTTTTATTCATCTGAATACTCCTGGCAGAGCCTGAGGGCGACAGCTTCACTACTTTTTGTCTGATTTACTCATTTATAAGGTTTAAAGCAGATATCAGTGGAATGTTTTTGTTAATATAAGTCCTAAATAGTCCTATTTTCCGTCAGCAATCACTTACATGAAGTATTTCAGCCTAAACACGAGTCTCTCCGTCACTCTGCTCTGCTGTAACCCGAGGAGAAAATTTTCCTTGTGGGATACAAGTGTTATCCAATGAGGAGAGAGAACGGCATGAAGGGCTGTGTGTGCAGCCAAGGGATGCGCGTGAATGTGGTGACGTAGCACGAGGACCAATTGATGCCTGACAAGGGCGGGGGCTGCTAACTCATGGTGCGTTCAAGGAAACTCGTACTTTGTGTTTTTCCTTCCTGTGAAGTCATACCAGTTCGATCTGGTACGAGTTCACGGGTCGGAAGTTACGAGTGGCCGTTATAGGGAACTTTCACAGACAACAGGACGGTAAAAACACGAGCTACGGGTTACCTGGAACGCTACCAAGTCGTAGTTGTGACTTGAAGCTGTAACTTACGGTTTCAAAAGCCTGCCTTGAACACAGCATTAGCCGAAACGGCCGTGCCGCTGTTATCTGCTTTAAGGTAGTGAACTGAAACTGTTAAATCTCTGGTGTTTGTGCTGGAAAACTTTTTTCCTTGAGTAATTGATTAACAAAATAGCTGCCAGTTAATTTTATATCAATGAACTAATTGTCTAGTAATTTCATTAGCTGTTCATAAGACAGTCCCCTGACTGTACGGGTCTCTATCTCAGACTCTTATGAGAGAACAGAGAGACACAGTCCCTGTGATATTATGCTGATAATCAATTAATATTATGGAAAATTAATTATACAAACTCACAGCAGTAACGTGACACTGCACTGAATCAGGTTTAGATGTACACTACAACGATGATTTCAGGAAACACTAGATTATTGTATGTCAGTAGTGATGGTTGAAATGAACAGAAAACAACAAGTACTCACAAAATAATATAAACACCCATATAGAGCACCTCCCATGACAACTCAAAGTTAAGATTTGAAAAAGTCTGCAGCAGTCAGACACATTAATTTGACATCCAAGAGAATGTGAAAGAAAATAAGAATTAATAAGAACAAGATTAAAAGTAATGTAATAATCGGAAAGGAGACAAAAAACAGTAAAAATAGAATAAATCAGTGAAATAATCATACAAAAGCAATAAATTCTCACAGGTAGTGTTGGAAATGCTGCATTTAAAATTTAGATATAGTATTTATCGTGTTATTAATTAAATTTTTCAGTGTTATATGGTTTGTCAAGTAAGAGGGACAAGCGAAAATAAGCTTTAGCTTCAGCCCACACCCTTCTGGTCGAAAACCGAGTATTTAATTTAGCTCTCGTTACTTTATTGCTTGTAAATGGACCATTCATTAAAATGTCATTGATAGTTTCACAGTTTTAATTGCATCACCAGGGCACTACAACCTATTACATTTGATTACTTTTAAATAAATACTCAATTAGTCTCTTGGTGCTCTGTAGACATTTTACAAGTTAATGAAAACATGATGTTGAGTTAAGTCAGTGATGCCTAAGATGTTCCTGCTGGGCCAAAAGATACAAAGCAATAGAATGAATATCATATTCTACATATCAGAATTTTTCTTAACTAAAATATTACAGTAACTAAGTGTTTTTATGTTTAAATACTTGTTGATGCAGCTTTTGTTTTTTCATGCAGTCTGTCTAAATAATATTAATTTCTTTCTGGCTTGGTGAAATTCATGATATCAGCTATAATCAATGACAAATCTCTTTTTAAGGTTCAATATCTCAACACAGAATTGGAATTTGTTAAATGTAATCAGATGAGGAAAAGCACATCAACAGCTAATGGCTTGAATCCAGCAAGTAACTTGGGAGGTTTGAAAAAAAAGGAAAGCTTCCCGTAATGTGAATCAGATAAAGATAGGTGGTGCCTTCTGCAGATCCCTGTTTATGGGAAAAGCCTGTTTGATATAAATCCCTGCAGAAACAACAAAGCGAAACCCAGCCTACAAGAAGTAACAAGGCCTGGCAGCGTGCCTCCGTCTGTGCTCCGCTCTGCTCTGCTGGAGTGAGCACAACAGCTTAGCAAATGAACACTCGTGTACCCACAAACATGGCACCCGAGTCAGCTCTGTTTGGAAATAAGTGGAGTGTGACAAAATGAAGAGCAGTGCATTGTATAACTGACCTCGTAAGCACAAATGAGCTGTTTCTACCCCACAGCTGCAGCCTGAAACTCAAGCAGTAATGTGTATACACTGGGAGGTGATGTCAGCATGGAAGAAACCTTTTGAACACTTTGTAATGTGAAGGATCACAAAGATCTGCAGAGTGTTCAGTGTCAGGACGCTAAACTGTGTTTCCTTTTTCTCTCAACGCTGCAGTACATAATACACGTGGACCGTTGGAATAAGCAGCTGAGATCATAGTGTGAGCCTTGGCTTTGAGATAGCATATTTGTGGGAAGGTTGCACATAGTGTTACTGCAGATTCTTGACTGATCAGCAACATATGCTAGATTGATACCACAGTGAAACACACACTGTGGAACATTTGCTGCTTTGCATCAAAAATCAGAGTTCATTTTGTCATCTCTTTGTCCTGTCTGCTGTTACAGGTGGATGTAACAAAATGCGTGGTGAATACTGATCCCAGCTTCCGCTCTCACTGGCTGGTGACTGCTGCCTGTGCCTTTGGACACTATGTGAAGGCCATTGTGTTATACCTCCTCCGAGAGAAGTGAAAGACAATGCCGCACGCTGGATTTCGGAGCAAGACCGACCAGCGCTGCACACCAGCAACACCACTCCACTGAAGCATCCACTGTTTGGATTATGTTTACACTCATTTGCACTGAGCCCTCACTGATGAACACCTCCTAAAGTCGTAGACAATGGATTTTTTCCTGCTTCCTCCGCCTCCCCATGGCTATTTATTATGAAAGGCTATACAAAATATTGGCACACATTTGATGTGAATGTATTAAATCACCTTTTGTTGGGTTTTCCCGTTTCCACAAACAGCAGTGTTGAGCATTGAGATGCATGTTTGGCTGCCTCTAGTGGTTGAAAATTGTAACTACTGTGAGGACATGGCCTGAAATCTGGATGGCATACACAGGTCAACAGACTAATGGAAAATACAGCATTGTTCTTCTAACTAAGAGACTGTATGAAAATGATCAGGGACATGATGCTCTTATTTCTCTCTTTGCTGAAGGGAGGGCAGAATGTCTCGATCCAGATTTATATGTTGCTTCAGTTTTATCAACAACAATCCTGTTTCTATTTCAGGGTTTCATTTTTCTCATCACCATAGCTAGTATCTAGCAGGACCAACAAACAGTTTTGATAACACATTTAGATATGGGTTCAATTTGTTTGCTTATTAATGCTTAAATAAGAGAAGAAGATTTTTTTTTTATTAACTAAAGTATTGCCTTGCTTTTAAAAAGATTTAGGCCCCCACCCCAGTCTCTAATGAGCCTTGACCTATACCATAAATGTATTTCCTCGCTACGTTCAATGCAACTCTTAGTCTCTGTATTCCTTTTTCATTGTGAGGCAGTGTGTTTATATTGCTGTACTGTGATTGCAAAAATGCTAGGTTTCTTTGAGTTAGAGCACTTTGATAACAATTCAGTTTATGAGTAGAGTTTATTCCATGAATAATTTCACTTTTATATGGCACGTAGGAATAGGTGACAAAGCAAATGTTTGTGTCATATGCAACTGTAAATATTAATGTTAATAAATGGTTCTTACAGCTATCATTTGAGTCTGCAATTTCAAATATACAGCTATGTACTGTTTACAAATGAATTTCCCTTTGGGGATCAATAAAGTTATTTGTATTGTATATACAGATGAGATGACAAATCAAAGGAAAAACCAACATGAAGTATCTCTTGACGAGATACTTGATGAAGGCTGTGCCATGCTGCATGTATCACATCATTTTCATTCTCATCAAATGATTAGGCTACATGAATCATGTTGCTCTACAGATGGAGGCATTGTCATTCTGAACATAATGACTCCGAACAAGATAGAAATGTTTCTCAGTATAGGTTGATCATGTAGAGCAACTTTGTATTGATTTGCAGGTGGACCATAGCAGCAAAATAACTACCACAGAGCTGCTGGAGACCACCAAACATGGAGAATATGGTGAGGACTGACCATATCACTCCTCACTCCATCTCTTTTTTGTGTTGTTGTATTTTTGCACCATTCATCCTCGTGGTGAGGGATTGATGCACTGCTGCCCTGGCCTACTTCAATATCAATATCCATCTCTGTAACTGGTGTGGCTGCACAGTCTGGTCATGTCCTGCACTGACATTGTCAGTCACCTGAGGAAAAGCTGCTCCTCTGTTTTTCTTTAGCCTACATATTGCACCAATGCATTAGCATGAAAGTCACTGAATGTGCACTGTCAAACACAATTTCCTTCATTTCTGCCCTAACAATGAACCCTCCCTAGTTAAAAGTCACTTAGATAAGAATCACTGGGGCCTGTTCAGCATATCCAAACCCACCACAGAGAATCACTGGATGATAACAGCTGGATTGTACAGTCCAGTGCAGCTGTGTGGAGGCCTCTGTGTTCTTTATGTGCAGACATGTCTCCAATCACAGTGAGACACGTCGTCCACCTCATCTTCCATTGAAGTACTTGAGACTGAATGTGAGAAATTAACTCTCTTGTGCAGCATATGTGAAACACTGACCCCCAGTGAAGCTTGGGTGTTACACAATGCATCTGCATTTGAACCAAAGCCACTAACAAGGTTCCCCTTTTAACTTTCTTCTTTTAATTTCATTTTTTTTGTTCGATTAAAAAACGCGAATTTGCAAAGTTTACTTCTGAAGTCTGCTTCAGCAGCATCCCAACCCGTCTGTATGGGGGGAAATAATAAAAGTTTCTGCTTCATGGTCAAATTTGCATGGTTATCAAACCTCTGCACATCTGCACCATCTGAATTGCACCCGTAAACAGTTGTCATCGGGAATGGATACGTCAGCCACCACTGATTGGCTAGGGCTGAATAGCCCCTCCTCCCGCTCCTTATTGGGTGTGTAGACAGATGTCCCGCCTCTTTTGGAATTCCTCAGCAGAATCCTCTTCCCATTGGTCCAGCGGGTTGGAGAGCAGAGAACAACAAACAAGATAGGGTGAAGACCGTCGGGATGGATGCAGGTAAACGAGATTTTAGAGCGAAAATAAGTGTTTTTCTCTCCCCTAGCAAGATAGCCTAGCTACAACACAACCAGAGCATTGCTGCGTCATGCCTGGTAGCATGTCTCCCGCTCTGTCGTGACAGGATTGCCATGTTTCAGCTGCCACTCCAACACAGACCCGTGTTGCTTTGTAGCCTCGGTGACGTTAGCCTGCTAAAGTGATGACTAAAGCTAACTACTAGCTAACGTTAGCCTGCTGTTATTGCCAAGTGTGGTGGTTTCCCCGCTTTGACAGTCCGCTGTATAGCCGCATAACTTCCTGTGCACTACTCACATTTAATTTGCGTTAATGACAACATGTTGGTGTTGAAATTTAACCCGCCTCCCGTCCTTAGTTTGACTGTTTGTGCTAACGTTATGTTACGCCCAAAACGAACATCCCAGTCGATGCACTGTCACCATCGTATCAGTCATGCTACGCTACTGGTTGCGCTGGGAATGTAGTTAGTCAGGAGAAAACTGTGTGGTATGACGCTAGACTCGTGCTGACACACAGAAGAAGCGAGCAGACTTTTGACTGTGTTTGCCTTTGTTTCGGCTGGAAACTCACCCTCTCGTTGTTTAACGCTAGCTGCTACAAACCTGCAAATCACAGCTTCCTGTGTCAGAGCCAAGTCACTGACACGTAGGAGGCTGCTTCAACTCTCCACGTCTGTTTGTTGTGTAGATGACATAACGGTGGTCTTACATGTTTTGACATGTTCCACAGCAGCCTTTCTTATTTATTTATGCAAACTTAATAACCAGCATCAAAACTAGTTCGGCAAAAGTTGGAAAGGCCAATTCCAACTTCCCTGGTTTTATCCCAGTGGCAGTCAGACTTTTTAACAGCTCCAGACAGTCAGTAATGTGGTGTTGTGACGCCGTTGTTCCTGTTCCTGTCGTCATTATCAGCTGGAGCACTTGTACCCCTTACACTTTCAAACAACTTTTATCATTTTTGTCTACCATCGAGCCCTTTTAGCCTGTTATTTTTTTATCCAGCAAGCGGGGAGCACAGTATTTTTAAGTATTATTATGTATTCTATATTACGTACGGTTTTATATAGTTAATGATATATATTTATTTATTATTAATAATGTCATGTTTCTCTTTATATTATGTTGCTGTGACAAATGCATTTCCCCTCAGGGATGATTAAGGTTTAGGCCTAACCTAACCAAAAACACACAGGTACAGGAAAGTAACGACCATCTGTAGCAATGCAGACAAGGAGCTACAGCCTCTTATTCACCAAAACAAGCTGGCCACCGACCTGAGGAATAACACTGGTCGTTTCTTTTTATGCAGTGTAGTGTCAACAAAAGTACTTTGTGGTCTCCATGGTAGGTCAGTATGTTTGTTTAGTGTGACCATGTGATGTGGAGTTGGTTTACTGCAACCAACTGATGTGAAATTGAGGCGACACTTTTAATATTTGTAGTATCTCTTTTCTGTGTTGCACAGTCGTCTCACAGAGATCAATGTTATCTCTCCAGTTTGGAGAGCTCCCAATGATGAAAATGAGGTTGTTCCACCGTGTCTGATAAGCTGTCCCTGCCTGTTGGAAAGAGGTGTCAAACCTGTTTTGTTTTTTGAAGTTTCAATCTGTGAATATCCCTTTATCGTTATCAAAAATGCACCAGTTGGCCAAAATGTTTTTTTTTCTGTCCTGAGAAGAACTGTGCCATTTCATGGTGTCCATTACTGTTGTGCCAAGTTTCAGTCAGAGAACACAGTCGTTTCTTGGATTGCCTTTTGGTGTTACAATCTCTTAAAACCACCTACCTGCGTACATATTTATATCAACAGCCTATTGCATTATTGAGACTTTTTTCAAACACTGTTTGATTTGATGTCTTTATTATACATTATTTATATGTGTCCTCTGTTAAGGGGAAAATAACCCTAATGATCTCATAGTGATGTCATCTGGTTTAGCTTGGAGACCACAAGGAAGCAGCAATTATATAGCCTAATGGTTGTTAAGTTTAAAAAGATGCCATAACACTGCCCGTTCGTTTGTAAGTCACTCAAAATATGACCCAGGGTAATCTAAAGAAGCAGGGGGTTTAAAATGCTACATACTTTGCAGACAGGTGTACACTAACACTCTATTTTACCTTGAATTCCTATCATATTAATGGAAACTCCACAAGTTGCTGCTCATCAACAACACAACCATGAGCAATTCCTCCCCCACAACTGTCAAAATGCTGACCATTGACACATGTTGTCTTTTGCAGCAACCTTGACATACGACACACTTCGCTTTGGAGAGTTTGAAGATTTTCCTGAGACCTCGGAGCCTGTGTGGATCTTAGGGAAAGAATACAATGCACTCACAGGTAGGACTGGGCAGTATAGTTATATTAGCAAGTGTACACTTTCCTTCTTGGGTGTATTTTAAGATGGCCCTTTCTGCTTCTCCATACAGAGAAAGATGATATTTTATCAGATGTCACTTCACGACTGTGGTTCACATACAGGAAAAACTTCCCACCCATTGGTAAGTGAAGACAACAAATCTGTGTCTTGTTGACGAGTCATCTGGGTTTTCACTTGACTGAAGGGATCCTGTGGTCATGCTTGAATGTGTTCCAGGTGGGACAGGACCAACATCAGATACAGGATGGGGATGTATGTTACGGTGCGGACAGATGATCCTAGGGGAGGCCTTGGTGTGTAGACATTTAGGCAGAGGTGAGACAACCTATCAAAGTGCAATGCAATATATCTGTGTTTTATTGATAGATAGAGATAAAAACCAGATTCTATGGCCGTGTGACACAAACAGCTCTTCTCCAGTAAGTAGACTATAGCAAAACAGAGCGTGTTTTACACGGGCTCAATAACTGGTCTTTTGTTCACAGACTGGAGATGGGCCAGAGACCAGAAACAAAGAGAAGAGTACATCAGTATTCTCAACGCCTTCATTGACAAAAAAGACAGCTATTATTCCATCCATCAAATTGGTGAGTAGCCACTGTCAGACCCTTCCAATTATATCAAGAGCTCACTCAGGCAGCCCTCGAACACTTTGCATACTGTTGTTCTTATGTTTTTAAATGCTGCAGCCCAAATGGGAGTTGGCGAGGGAAAGCCTATAGGCCAGTGGTATGGACCAAACACAGTTGCCCAGGTTCTTAAGTAAGTACATTTAAGTATGTTTATGCATGTGAAAAATACCCAAGTCTTGAAATGGTTTGTTTTAGCTTTGTCCAGCACCCAAAGATATTCAGGTTACAGTCATATAAAACACACAAGAAGCTGGAACTATGAATTATTGGCATTTCTGCACCATAACTCAAAGATTAACAGTGCCCTGAAACTATATGTATTCAGTGTATCCCATGAAAATGAAATGCATTTCCCTCTTCTCAAAATATTTGTGCTCAAGCACAAAACAAACAACCAGGATGCACTTATAAAAACATTACTCTGTGACACTACCCAATAGCGGTAGTTTCACAGAGTGACACTACAGTGGTAGCACTGTTTATATCAATTGCTTTTATATTCATATATTCATTGAATCTAAGAAAATACATCTTTGTATTGACGCTGGACAATGTCAGTGTATAACTCTTCTTCTGTAGATGAGATGATCAGTCAGTCTGGTTCAGACACAGACAGTTGTTTGTATTGCATCCTATTTTACTGACTCACTCACCATGTATCAACTCCACACTGTCAAACAATTAATCCAAAGATGTAAAATATTTACTCAAATTGGATCCAAAGGCCAAATGTGTGACTGTTTGTATGTGCTGTCCTCCTCAGGAAGCTGGCAGTGTTTGATACGTGGAGCAGATCAGTGGTACACGTGGCGATGGACAACACTGTGGTCATCGAGGAGATCAGTGAGTGCAGCTGTGTTTGCAGCTCTGTGTTGGAGAGTTTTTCCTGTTGTCATTCATTAGCATAAGCAGTTCAGATGTCACTGGTTAAACTGTGGACTGTGCAGAGAGTGAAAAATGAAATACTTGAGTGTTCAGTGTCAGTACTTCATTCCGAAGCACGTCTTGAGTGTACTGCATAACCTCATGCTAATCTGGCTCAGTGTAGTTTTCTTATCATAGATGACTAAGGGAAACCCAGTCATGTTTTTCTTGTTTTGCTGAAAATACTAATTACATCCACTGAGGAACTCATGTTCTCACCCCTCTGTTTATTGGTTTGTCTGTAGGATCACACAAAAAAGTACTGAACCTTTTTGAGATGGTGCATGGGGCAGGGAAACAATTACAAATATTAAATTAAAACTAAATTTGGTGCTACAGTAATCAGGAGAAAGTGGCAGATCCAGGAATCAGTGTCCTGAACTCTGTAAGATTCTGGACTCATCGATTTCTCAAGGATTTCTCTGGATCCAGATATTGATCTGGATCTAGAGCAGTGGTGTATACTCTACTGTGTGACATTCTATTCCCTCAGTGATTTTTTGTGTTTTACTTGTTTGTCTGCAGAGCGTCTCTGTATGCCCTGGCTGGACGTTGCAGGAGAAGCAGAGGGGGTGGGGGAGCTCAACGGCTGCCTGGAGGGGGCATGTGCCCTGGCTGAGGAGGAGACGGCTCTGTGGAAACCTCTGGTACTGCTCATCCCCCTCAGGCTGGGCCTGAGTGATATAAATGAGGCCTACATTGAAACCCTCAAGGTGAGACGCATGTGTGTGTGTGTATATTCATACTGTACATTCAAGTGATTATTACTCAGTCTCCTGAAGGGCACTATGGGATATTAGGGACTTTAAATGACAAAAGTGATTTTACTCTACTTGTTTTCAAAGTTAAATTAGTGATGTGTAGTACAGGCTTCAAATTAGTCTGTGTGCATTACCTTACTACAGCAACATACTTAGGACAAAAAGTCTGTGCTCTCAAACACTTTGGCAGATCTCTATCATGATGTGATTGTGGTTTATACACAGACATGGCACATACTACAGCAAGTGGTCATCAGTTGCACTGACTGCTCACAGCTCCTGGTTTGTGTTTGGCTCCAAATATAGTCTTGTCTGGGAACACGGTCTTGATGTTGTCTTGTCTGCCTCTTAGTTGATGACAACTGAATGATAAGCATCAATACAGACACTGGTTAAATTGGCCTTTCATAAAAAGTGCTGCCCACAGCTCAAGACACTGCAGTGTTGTCCACAGTGGACACTGGAGTGTCTACATGCCTTAAAGCAGCTATAATCAATATTGTATACATGTATAACATAGCCACTTGTACACACTCGGGTTTGTTTGAGGTGGCTAGAAACACACACTCAGGTTTGAACCATTTTATTGTGTATATTTTTGATAAAATGACTGTAACAGTGCAGACCAATACAGCAAGACATGTTTGAGCCACTTGTACAGGTGCTTATTGAGAGTTTCCCTCAGGTTGCTGGTGCTGTAGTGAAAGGTGAGGCTAACTGTAGCTTCTGTAGCCTGCACACCTTGCTGTCAAGGTTGCACAATATTACAAAGCTGCTTTTTGATGTTGCTCAGGATCTAAAGCACTCTCTCTGTGGCCCAGTTGGGTTGTGGACTACAGTATCTGCCATCATTACCACACAGATGCTGACCTACATTTCATCTAAAGTCAGTGCAGGTCCACACGGTGAGGCAGGCAGGCAGACAGCCACAGTGGCACTTGCAAACCATTTAATCACGTAATCAAATTTTGAATATTTTTTACAGTCCTTCTAAAAACGTGACTCCAGCTGATGTCGTGCCATGTTTAGCTGGAAGTGTTTTTCTAACAAGCTCACCGTATCGCCTTCATAAAGTGATTATGTCAGTGTCGTGTTTACAGGTTGTTCTTATTGACCTTAAAGAAAAAAAATCTCTTGTGGGTTGAAAAATTACCATTCAACTTAGTCCAGAAGAAGGAAAAAATTGTTGGGATGAATGTAAAGTGTGGTTTGTTATAAATTGGGGGGGAAAATGTAAAACAACTGGTGCTTAAATGAACACTGAGGCAAATTCAGCTACAGCTGGGGTGAGATAAACCCTCTTGTCTCTTTTTACAGCAATGCTTCATGCTGCCTCAGTCCCTGGGTGTTATTGGGGGAAAACCCAACAGTGCCCATTACTTCATTGGTTATGTCGGTATGTCTGGTCTCTGTGTTTGTGAAATAAACACCCAACCTACTCACCCACCCAAGCAAACTCATGCTCACCATATTAATTTTATTTTGACACGTCCAATCTGCTTCTGATCACGCCATTGTTTGTTTTCTTCTTCAGGAGAGGAACTCATCTACTTAGACCCACACACCACACAGCCTGCAGTCGAGCCGTGCGAAGACGGCCAGGTCCCCGATGAGACGTACCATTGTCAGCACCCACCCTGTCGTATGCACATCTGTGAACTGGACCCATCCATCGCAGCGGTAGGAATGGCAGGGGGGGATTTTTACAGCACAGAGCTTTTGTATCCCAGACTAAAGCCCATTGTTAATCGTGATTGTGAGCAGGCAGAAAACTTTATGGTCAGATGTTCCATAGCCAATTGTTTTTTCTGGTTTCTGCCAGGGTTTCTTCTGCAGAACAGAGGACGAGTTTGATGACTGGTGTATGCGCATAAGAAGGGTATGTCTGTGTCTGTGTGTGAACACTGCTCTTCTGTTGTTCCCTCTGACTCGTCCAAATGAAGCATAATTTTCCTGTTGGGCGGAATCTGTAAATGAAATGATGAAATGTTCTCCTCGTCTAGCTGTCCTGCAAAAGAGGAGGCCTGCCCATGTTTGAACTGGTAGACAGTCAGCCCTCTCACTTGGTCAGCGTGGATGCCCTGAACCTTACACCTGGTAAACACGCTGCACATCTGTGTTTCATGTCAAAAATATTGGTTAATGAAAGCTAATTATTTTTCCTTTTTGTGCCAATGCCCTTTTCTTCGCAGATTTCTCGGACTCAGACCGGTTGGAACGGTTCTTTGATTCAGAGGACGAAGAGTTTGAGATCCTCTCCCTGTGAGGAACATATGAACAATGATTTACTGTTCTCGACAGTAGGCGAGGGATTGTGTCTCTTCTCTATCAGAAGGGAAGCCTGAGTGGAGGAACATTATTTGGAGACCTCTTGAGCCAGTCCAGCTCCGATGGTGTAGTCAGTGTGTCACACAGTGTTCTTCAACCTCTGATTGCTCTGTATCCAACATTGAGACTGCCTGGTGGAAGCCGTAGCAGGAGCTCAGGATAAATTCTGTATGCACATCTTCACACACATGTTTCCATTTGAGTCTTAACACTTTAAATGTTTATTCTGAAGTGATATGGTGCCTTTCCCTGACTCCATAAGTAAAATTGCCATAACAGTTTTCTGTTGTATAGAACACAATGGTTCATAATGCCCATGGCTTGCGCAGTTTGTCACTAATAACTGAAGTCTGTAACAGCCTGTAATGAAACCAAATTTAGTCAAATCTGCAGAAGTTGTATTAATTATCCATGCAAAGTATCCTTGCCAAGACTGATCATGTACACTAGTTCATTTGAAGATTATTTATTTCATCAAAACAATATATAGACTGGTGAAAGAATAGACTTGTAAGTAACTAAAAATAAAATCAAAATCTGATATTTCACAACTGAATCTCTCTTCAATCACAGATTACCAGTTTGGCAAGTGGGCTAAAAAACATCAAGTGTGCAAAAGTATAATTTAGTTATTATAGCAGAAAATAATGTACAAAATAATGTACAAATAACTAAATCTTGCATCATACACATGTAACTTGGTTGAGTCACTTCCACAGCTCTCCAAGTGGCTTGCACTGAGCTGTGTTGATGGTATTAAAGGTGTGGTCGGTGATGGCCTTGTGCACATCCTCAATACTCTGAGAAGCATCAATTACCTGGAACAGACAATTAAGATCACATCATATTAGGTAAAATGAGTTTAATCTTACTTTACATGTCACCTGGGAATAAACTCTTACCTGCCAGTTCACTGAGTTATCCTTCATCAGTTGGTCAAATTTGTGTTTGACCTCTTTTTGGAAAACGCTGGTCTCGTATCTCTCCCCTCCAAACTGGCCTCTGAGGGCAGCCTGGTCTGGGTTGAGCTGCAGGAACATGACGAGGTCCGGCTTCGGCAGTCCCACGTCAGGCTGCTTGCACCAGTCCAGACTGAACCCCTGGAGAAGACGGAGCAAGTCAAGTTAGCTGTTGCACCTTCAACAACCCACATGATGATACCGTCTGACGAGTGCAGAGTTTGAAGGGGCTACAAAAAGACTCACCGGCTTGGCGCTGGTGAAAGCAGCTCCAGAGAAGGCATATCTGTCTACGATCAGAGTGGTACCTTGCTCCAGCTTCTTCTTTATTGAAGGTCTGTGGATGACAGTCATTTTTTCAGGCTACGTTAGAATATCCAGGTCCCTCCCCCACAGTGTAGAGAACTGTCAGTTGTGTGCCAACATGGCTGGTGATTTCATGATTTTTTTTTTTTGTTGCTATCCAAGCATCTCATAAAAAGGCAAAATGTGTTCTTGAGTATGTTGTCTGTAATGTGTTCCCACTGCCCCAGCCTGTTGGTGGCTCTGACCACTGGAGGACAATATACTAATATTTTTTTCTATAATTTTTCTCCATTTAACTCCACCTTCAACACAGACTCTACTACTACTTTATTGTCCACTGAACTGAAATAAAACGGAAAATGAACACGCAAAATGCAAAATATTCACTGAGCTACTAATAACAAATGGACTCTATGCACAGCTTTACTACTTCCTAAATGCTGCTCCTTTGTTTCCTGTCTTACATTATTGGACAAACTGATTAATCCAGGTGTGTCTGAGTAGTCACTGGGCCTGTTTCACCTGTGTCACTGTGGGTAGAGCAAGGCGGAACCGGGAAGACAGCACAGCAGTGTATGTTTTCCGGGCATGTCCAAACTATTCCTCCTTGTGGCTGCAGGCTTTTGTTCCAACAAATCAAGAGCACACAGTTTGACCAATCAAGTCTGGTGAGCTGCTGCTTGGTTGGAAAGAAAACCAGCAGCCACACCGGCCCTTTGTGGAATAGGTTGGACATGCCTGAAACCAAAAGTTAACTGTGGTGCATACACGACATTTTACTATTTGGGTCAAGTGACCTCATTTGACATTTCAGACACCTGTGACAGCAGGAGGAGCACAGGTGGAAAACAGCCGTCATTAATGTAATTTAACACACCTGTGCTATTCCCGCTGTGACATTTTAAAACTAGAGTGTCATGTATTTCTCCACAGTAAAGACGGGGTCTTACACCAGCTCCCAGCGGTTGGCAGAGAACAGCAGGTGCACGGTGTGGTCCTCCAGGTCGCTCTTCCTCTCCAGGTAGGCGCTGATCAGCTGTCCGATCGTCGTGGTCCTGTCTGCACCGACATACAAACACACCAGGTAATGAGAGGTCTCGCCTACACTACATAGCCTACCTGCTCAGGGACTGGCAGTAACACTCAGAGCATGATAACGGCACAAAGAGCCGGACAGTCTCCCTACTTACCCGGGAACCTCATCATCTCTGCGGGCCGGCCGCTCTGCTGTAGCGCCTTGAGCAGTTTGCCACACTGCGTCGTCTTCCCGGCTTTGTCCACCCCCTCCAGCACGATGAGCGCTCCTCTTTTACTCGCCATGTCGCAGACCGTGCCCCGGAGCCGCCGTGAGGTTTGTACAGACACCAAGAGGAGCAGACAGACCAAACTTGTTCTCCTTCCTCTTCCTTCTTTTTTACGGCGGTTAGCATCCAACTTTTGGTGCATTAGCCTACCGCAGACCAAACCTGCTCACTATTTGGCGCCTTAACGAAAACAAGGAAGTGAAGTCATGACGCGCTTCCTGTGTTTCTTTTTTTTATTTTATTGAAACTTTATTTAAATGGAAAATACATCAGATTAATAGATTCACGATGGTGAACTCTAATTTACCTTGTTAAAGTATGCATTTAATAGGACCACGGTCGACGACCAAGGTACGTTTTATCAGTTTTCAAAATGTTTTGTTTTCAAATGTGCCACAGGGTTTCAAATGTAAAAACTCACTTGTATAGCCACAGGGTTGCCAACTTTTGGTCCTGGGCTGGAGTGAGATTCTGTTGGCGGGGGGGGGGGGGGTTGTCTATAATAATAATAATAATAGTTATGTTTATTGTAGTTTTTCTGTCTCTCTCTCTCTCTCTCTCTCTCTCTCTCACTCACACACACACACACACACACACACACACACACACACACTATACCTGCAAACTGAGTAGGCTAGAGGTGTAATAGGTGACAAAATACGTATATCCCTCTAGGGGGGTCTGGGGGCACCCCCCCAGGAAAAATTGTGATTTTAACATGTATTTGAAGCATTCTGGTGTACTCTGAGAAGAAAATAAAGGGAAAACACAACATTTGCTTCAGATAAGAGGGAAAAAAGCAGATCTGTGGTTCCTATCATTGTATGGCTGGAGTGTATGAAACTGGTCTAGTGGGGAGCTCTGGCTTTTGGCCTGGACCAGCCTATTGAGCCTATTAATATATGAAAGGACAGAACAGACGTCCTGTGATTTTCAGTCTTCTACTACAGCCTGATGATACAAGTCAGGTCCTGAAATGTGTGTTTCTCTTCTGTAATAAACATTATCTACATTCCCATTCGGAGTTTGCAGGTATGGCCCACGTGCATGCATGCGCAGTTGCGCACACACGTACACACAGACGTACACACACACACACACACACACACCTGTTGCTGCGCTGTCTCTCTCTCCTCTGCTCTCTGGACTGAGCTGCCTGGCTGTACTTTTGTGCTACCCAGTCTGCATCTTGATTTTATAGTTTTCAACGGACTGGCCCAACCAGCCCGACCGCAGGCGTCAGTTCCAGCCGCGTTCAGTCTGAAAACATAACTCGGTCAGGTCAGGTTGTGTCTCGGGCTTCGCTCTCTCCCTCTTTTTTTTGGCCATCGGATTCGGACCAAGTCGGGTCCAGGCTTCAACACCGTGCCGCTGTTGGTGGAGGGGTGGGGGGTCGCGGATCGACAACTCCCCGTCCTACTGTGCTGTGATCACAGGCTTGAGCAGCCGTCCAATCGACACGCGGATAAGCATCGCGCACACCAATCAGAGAGCCTATTGATGAGTGCCAAAGCTTGCTTTAATTTTTTTTTTTGCCAAATCGCTTGATTTTGGCGTGAGAATTGTTTGAGTGGCGTGAGAGCGTGAGACAGGACCTAAAAGCGTGTGACACACGCCAGATGCGTGAGAGTTGGCAACCCTGATAGCCAGTAGCCTATTTTTTGAATATTGTCAAATTTCCTATTTAGGCCTAGCTAAGAAAAATAAAAAAAACAATCTGAAATTCAAGTCTATATTATTTACATTAGCCAATCTAAATCATAACATATAAATCCAAATCCTAAATCCAAATCTAACCTGACTGCAGTAGTGTAGGCTACACACACTTTTGACTGTAAAGTGGTGCTGACCAGAGTGCTCATGTGGGAGACAACATTTGACAATTGGACTCAAAATTTCTTTAGATTTTGAATTATTTCGTAGGTTATTTATGGGATGTATAGTTATAGGATGAAATTAAGTAAGAGCCAGATTATTCTTCCCTAGTTAAATTATTAGTTAAATTATGTTTTGGATATTATAAAATATGTTTGTGGTTATTTAGAAAACCCACTGATGGAAAGATACAGGTAGAAAGGAAAGGGGACTGAATATTATTTGACATAATAATTTGGAGTGGAATACCATTATGTCAAATAAATTGTTATTGTGTGTTTATACCAAAAATAAAGGGTAAAGGCTTAGATCATAGGCTGGTGGTACTACAGCACTATTAGTCTTTCCATTAATGAAAGAATGAGCTGCACAAGACAGAGAATTATCACTTTTTTTATTTTTTATTTCACACAGTCTCTTGTTTATGATGCTAGTGCTGGTCCAGGCTTATTGCTGCATCATCCAACAGCAACATCTCACACTTTGCTCTTGTGGCAGTGTTTCAGAGCGTCTTTCAGGGCTGCCAGCACCATGTCAACATTGGCCTTGCTGCTGTTACATCCCATCAACCCCACACGCAACACCTGAAGAGACAAAAAACATCACAGGACTTAAGGAACATCTAGTGATAAAGAGGAGCGTACATACTGTAGGCGCACAATCTCTTACCAAACCGACAGATGGTCCGAGCCCTCCAGATATTTCCAGGTTGTGTGTTTTCATGATGTAGCTTGTGATCTCTTTCCAGTCATATCCATGAGGAGCAACAATAGTGGTCACTGTGGGCAGTCTTGCTTTCTGTAACAACCATTTACATCAGACTTGTGCATTACCGTTTCACCCTAAACAGCTGCATGAATGACTGTGTAAATTCCACCAAGTGTTGTAATAGAAAAATCACATCACACATCACATGGCATTAAAACTTGTAACTGACCTTTTCCTTGACAAATAGTTTGAGACCCATGCTTTCTAGACCAGCGTGGAAATATTCTGCCACTTTCCCATGTCTTTCCCACGACTTCTCCAGACCCTTCAGAGAAAAACATAAAAACAACAATCGTTAAAACAAACAAAATATTGAGCAACTGACCATTTATACATAACCTATATACTTCCATTTTGTATATGAAATTCTTGTAACACTGAATCTACAGCTCTGTGAGCCACGCTTTGGCTCCAAGCTTGGATACTAATACTAAGTTAACATGCTCAGAGTGACATGTAATCATTCTGATGTGTAACAGGTGAAATGTTTACAATGTTGTCCATCTTAAATTATCATAGTAACATTTTTGCTTTATCATGCTACAACTAAGGCTGATGGGAATATCATTGGAATCCAGTCTCAACATGTTCATCTTGTAAAGTTTAATTTGCCTGTATATTACCATTATCAATAGTTTGTTAATATTGATAAGGATAGAGAGGTGGACTGGTATATATATTTTTTGTCTCTGCTGTAACTGATCAGTGGCTACCTATACAGAACTGTTGCAGCTCCAGACGAAACGTAAAAATCAAAATATTAGATTGTAACATGTCCCACCTCTTCAACAAGGACCGCCAGGCTCTCCCTCAGAGAGTAGAAGGCAGTGACTGGACCTGTGTGGTGATACCTGCGAGAGGAAACCAACGGGACAGAGCAATGTACAGGAATTATGCAACGTGCGGCTAAAAATGAAACCAGTGTTGGAAATGTGATCAGTTCCCTTTCTGCAGGAGACAAAAACGTCTTACACTCTTGACGGCTTGCCATCACATCCCCAGTAGTTTGCGAGCCAGCTCAAATCCAAAAAGAATGACACAGGCTTTGTCCTCCGGTTGAATATCTTCTGGCTGTGGACAAATTCAGTTTAAAGCCACTGTAAAACCAAATCTTAATCCATTACTTGCAGGCATGTGAGGTGTATACAGCTCTCACCAGGCTCTCTCACTGAAGGAGATGGGTGCTGTACCCGGCGGTGCATTCAGAACCTTTTGAGAGCCCGTGTAAAGGATGTCTATCCCTGTCAATACAGACATTCACAAGAATCTTTTTCTTGGTGTAATCCAAACAGATAATGTTGCACAATATGGACACATTCAATGTTTTCATCAGCTGCATTTGGCAGGATTGAATGAAGACTAAACCTTGCTCGTCCATGTATAGAGGAGCTCCTCCCATCGAAGCCACAGAGTCTACGAGAAACAGGCAGTCATACCTGCAGGCACAAATCATAACACATCTGCTTATCTTTTGTTCCAGATGTGATGAGGACAGAGCTGTTGGACGTTGCGTCTTACTTGTGACACAGCTGTCCGATGCCATCTAAAGGATGCAAGACGCCTGTGGAGGATTCTCCGTGTGCGAGGAAGAACAGGACCGGCCTGTGCTTTGATAAGGCCTGCAGTGAGGTGACAGTGGAAGCACTCAGACTGCAGCTTTGACAGCAATTGGTAATTAAAAAAGACACAGTTAAGACACAGTACCTGCTCAATCTCTGCATTGGTTAAGTAGCCTCCAGGAGGTGCCACTATGGTGCTGACTCTGGCCCCTGTTGGATTGACACACATGGTACTCAGTCATGACTTCCTCAGGATTGTTATTCCATCGTTTGATAGGTGACACATTATTTTAGAGAACCTATCCTCTCTGCCATATCTGCCGCTCTCTCTCCCCATATGCCGTTGACAGCAGTCAGCACACTCTCCCCAGGCTCCACCGTGTTGAAGATGGCACACTCCATGGCAGTGTGGCCGGTGCCGCTCACAGCCAAAGTCATACTGTTGTGAGTCTGAAACATGTACTGGATCCCACTCTTGATGTCGTTCATTATCTGTAATGTAAAGGGAAAATGTTCTGGTGAGAGACGGATGTTGAGAAATCTGTACTGTGCGATTTGCCATTTGCCTCTACAAAGCAACAGACTGAGTGTGGACACCTGTAGCCCTTTAGATCTGTACAATCAAGCTAGAAATAACTCTGATTACTGGTTTAGTCATTTTTAAGAAGATATCATTGAAAATACATAAGTGTTTATCTAAGGAACAGAATAATACATTCAATGCACTCTCACAAGCGAGTGCATACAGGATCACACAAGCGTGTTTGCTAAATAAATACCATTGAGTACAAAGTACAAAATATGAGGCAAATACAGTCTTTAGGTATCAAAAAGGCATAATTATGTGGAATCAGCCGGTGTTGTATTATTATACCATTATATGCATTATGCACCAGAAAGGCAGTTAAAATCTGTCCTCAACACACAGATTATCACAGTCTCTTCTTGGAAATTCTGCATCGTATTAAATACAGTGTCACCTCAAATATCTCTGGGTGCATGTGTCCAATGACAGGACTGGCCCCAGCATCCAAGATGCGAGGAGGAACATTTGAAGGTCCAGGTCCAAACATGTGACGATGAGGAACAGCCAGTGGTTTCTGCAGGCATTTTGGTGGAGGAACGGAGACGGACGACATGTTTCCAACAGTGCGAAAGGTGCAGTAAAATCACAATGGGCCGTGGAGTTGGATGAAGTAAAAGCCCCTCTGAGCACACCCCTCTGTCTGACCAGTGAGGTCCGCAGGTCAGGAGTCTGTCACAACATTTTCTGCTTTTATCTCTTTCTTCCTTGGTCAACACACTGTTTTCTGAGCTCAGGTAGCTTGATGCTTTCCCATTTTTACAGATAAGGAAATGTTAATTATTGACGACAGGCCCTCCATGATTAACTATACACTGCTGTGCATAACTCCCGGCTGGACTTAGGAGTGTATGGCTCTTCAGTCATATGAAATCCATTCATGTTAGTGTATTTTATCCCTAAACCAGTTTTTATTGAATTCTATCTTCTTTACTTTCCAATTCTAAATCTGATTCAATATATTTTTTTATGTCTGCTGTTAAATGTATTGATCCTACTGTATCTGTTTGCTCCTGTTTTATTGCCTTTAAAAGTACTTTGAGTGGTACTTTTGTGTATAAAAGGTTCTATACAAATAAAGTTATTATTATTCACTTGGTACAAGTACAGTAAAGGAGAGCGTATACAATTCAAACCGAGAAAAAGTGAAACAGGATATATAATGTTGCACCAGTACCAAAGGTTTCTATTTTGATTTTTTTTTCAGCCTCACTAACAGAGAATCATCACCTTCAGGATGCGAGGTAAGAGAACCAGCAGGAGAAGCAACAGGGTGAATACAAGGAATCTCTAAGATTAGAAATAATGCTATGTTGAACTATGTGTGATCCACATACACCAAACCCCACGCTGAAGACAGGATTAACACAACAAACCAAAAGGTTTATGTGTGAATGACACAATTTAGTCTTTAAAGAGAGTCTGAAAATCAATCAAATTAATATGTTTTACTCTTTGTCATATAGTTTGATATACTGTATATGCAACATTCTAGGTCTGTAAACACACATTGTTGGACACGCATCTGCTGGTGGCACAATTATAGGATTTACACAGTTTGTTTATGTTGTTCCCATCACATCTGCCACACACACTCAGCTCATAATATCTATAAGCACACTCTCTTGCTAATGTATTAGTAGCTTTGTTTAAATGTTTAAAATGTCTTAACAATTTGCTAAATCAGCAGGTGTTTCCAGTCTTATTACAAAGGTAATCTAAAATGTTTTAGATAACGTAGGGTGTTGGAGATATGATGAATTGATGGACATCTTCTTTCTTCACAGCTGAGCTTGATTTTTCCTCTGAGGGATGAGCAGATGTTTCCCCAGAGGCTCGGGGCTGAAGGAGCCTTCTCTGTAGATCAGCCGTCCCCTCAGGATGGTGGCACACACCACTCCTTGCAGTGCAAAGCCCAGGTAAGGCGTTATCTGCACACACACGATCATACGGTCAAAAACATGAGCTTGATCCATAACACAGTTAACTCATGAGATGTGTCCTGACATATACTGACCTTGTTTTTATGGTGTATGCCTGCTTCTTGAATCTGTGAAGTATAACAGAAGATGAAACACAGCGGACTCAGGGTTTAGCAGTTGTTAATGTGATTGACTAAACTTGTACAAACCTCAAACTCTCGCTCTGGGTCCCATATGACCAAGTCGGCGTCGTAGCCGGGACAGAGGCTACCTTTCTGGGTGTCAAGGCTGCACAGCTGGGCTGTTTTCTGGCTGAGAAGCCTCACTACATCAGGCAGCTGGAAGCCTCTCTTACTGGCTGAACTCCAGAACAGAGGCAAGCCTGATGAGACACATGGAGGCTGAGTTGACACCAGTGAAACATGGAAAATGTCCACCCCTGCATTCATTAATCCTGTCTTACGAGTGTAATCATGACAGGGATTTAAGGTTAAATAAAATAAGAAATTCCTTTATTAGTCCCAGTGCAGAAAAATATGTATATGTTGCTTAGTGTCTGGGGCACATGTGTAAATATAAATACAATAGCAGCAGGTGATACTGAACACTGACATAGCAAGATTGTGTTATAGTCGGACTGTGACCACCACAGTAAATGATTGTTCTGTCTTTTAAATTGGCACACAGCTCTTGTTTACCTCCCAGTGCACTTTGCCCAGTGAGGGAGATCGTCACAGCGATTATAGTTGGAGGGGGGGAAGGAGGTAACATCTAATCCACCCCAAAAACTTGCATAAATTAGTCCTGCACTGTTGCACAGGACTGTCTTATCCTGTGAAATTCAGCCAGTGTGTTCTCCAGCTGAGCAGCAGAGAGGATTTGTCACATCAAGACAAATCCTGGATCTGCTCCACAGACGGTGAAATATGTGAGAGCTGTTGTGGCTCTGTGACAGCAGCAGTGGAGAGACTTTGCAGTGATGGTGGTCTTCATCGTTTAGATTCTCTACAAAAACCCTGTGCAATGAGCAGATTCATGTCTAAGCGTCACCTGTTATCATCACTGTTCTCTCCAGGAGAGTGAATCAGATGATAAAGTGAATCAGGCACTGACACTTCAACAAATGCTAATGAGCCAATGACCTTTGATACAATTTGGAGACAGTGTGAGCTGCAAATAATAAATGCATAAATGGAAAGTTTGATTTTGTCAGGCTAATAAACAGGTACTGGCAGCTGCCAATAGATGTAGTACTATGGACAATCCTAAATTTAGGTGTTGGTGGATAATTATGATTTAATTATGCCAATTGTCAGGCGTCATTAATTTCATTAGCGTCATATATGTCTCTGCTGCATTCACAACTTGTCAGCAGAGTGAGATGGTGTGTGTGTGTTTCATTGAAATAGGCCTATTGCATAATGATTATCTAACTAATAATTAAACCAGTACAGTGTGCAGCTTTTCAATTAGTTGAATCTGCTTGGTGGCAGAATTAAAAGGGTGTAAATCTAATTATAATGGTGGATGAAATAAGAAGGCTCCTGTTTATGATACACCTGCAGAAGTCTAATATTCCCTGTTGGTTTAGCTCTTGCGTGCTCCACACTGAGAAAAGTCTTTGTCTGTTTGCTGCTAAACGCCCCCACTGTGCTCACCAGCTTCTTGTGTGTCTAAGTCCAGTAGTTGATGCTGATGAAGTGTATAGTATAGTGGGTTTGTTGGAGCTGCCTGCTGCAGCAGTAAACCTGATCCTGATGTTCTGGGCCAACAAACCAAAACCAATGAGTTGAAAAAACACTCAAATCTCACTGCAGAGCTGAGACGAGCAGCACCACCACAGGTCACTACAAGCAAACCCTTCATACATACTGTCACTTAAGTCCTACTATTTAAAAATGTTGTATTGCAGCTTTAAATCTGATCACACCAACTTGTCAGAGATTAGCACTAATGCAATTCTCTGCACTGAATGAGAGATTATTGTAATCAGGAAATCTGCTAAGATCCCATTCAAAATTACAATTGTCAAGCTGATGTGAATGTTTGACCATTTGGCTGCTCGTCTTTATGGTCTCTATGTCTATGACATGACATGAATGCAGTCAATGGTCATTATTAGTGTGCTGAGTGAATTTGGAAGTTGGACATCCTGGAAAATTGCTGATGCCCTGTCAATTTATTTGAACAAAAGAACCAGTCAAGATGTAGGCTGATTGATGGGATGTAATATCACTGCTAGGTCATTGGGATATAAAAGTGTAACGTTATGTTGCATTAGAAATCATGTTGGAGGTAACTACTTATTGTTGCACCACTAGAAAAAATTAAACATGTCATCTCTAGTTACCAAATTGTAGAGAGGAAATTCCTCCCCAGGCCTGAGTGAAGTCTCCACTCTCCAGTCTCTTCAGGTCAGGAGTGCAGGGAGAGTGGTCAGACACCACCATGTCGATTTGTCCAGCTTTCAGTGCTGACCATAACTGCTCCTGATGGGGCACAATCAATTGTAAAATACTAAACAATGGATAATCAAGCAAGTACAGCCCAGTATGTTGAGATTCAAACTGAAATCAAATGTTCATCCGCTCTGCTTCTTGCCCCATTTACCTGGTTATTAGAGCCTCTGATGGGGGGGCAGCACTTGAACTGTGTGGCCCCTGCAGGTATGTTCTCAGCACACAGACTGAGGTAGTGGTGGGTCGTCTCCACCGTTAAGGGGGCTCCGGCCTGCCTCGCCTGCTGGATCAGCTTCAGTGGTTTTGCAGAGGACAAGTGAACAATGTGGCAGCGCACCCTGGAGCAGAGAAACGTAGCTGACTGTGACATTAGTGCTGCACGCACACACACAAATCCTATTCACAATTATCCACTATGGTGTTCTGGTTATTTGTGAGCATGCTGAGGGTCTTACTGGTACTGCAGGCAGAGCTCTGTGACAGTGCGAATAGCCTCGATTTCCATGACATCTGGCCTGGACTGCAGAAAGGTGGAATACTGAGATGGGTCTAAGGATTTGAAAAACATCAATATTAACCCCTCACTCAGTTTTTAATAAGTTAAACAAACAAGAGCATGACTCTATACTAGTATAATAGCAGCGCTATGGTGATTATAACTCCTTCTTACATCTTATGTGTTGTTATTTATTGGACATAAAACTTGATTCTCCAAACATACTCTATTTTAGCAGCTATCACTCCTATATATCCCTGCAGATGAGAACTTCACCACCAGTTTGTACAAGCTCATTATAGGGTGAACTGAACCTAAAATATTAGAAACAAAATAAATCAGATCCAAAAAGAGGGGAGTTAAATTGTGTTTTTGTGAGTTGGTAAAAGGAAAGTAATTTTGTACTCTCAGTCATCAGTTGATATTAATGTGACGGGGTCGCATTAAGTCGTCAGTGCTGTCAAGCCCTTACATAAACCGTTGTTTAAAATTAAATTAGTGGCAATGCCTGAGTTTTTTGAGGCCAAGGCAAAAAATGGCAGCAGGCCCCTCCAATCAATGTTCTATCAACACCAATAGAAAATAGTGATGACAAGGCCAGATAGTTACAGCTGGTTTGTTTTACTCTGAGCTTTAAATCTCGTATTTATGTGCAGGCACTGCTTCTTGTCACTGCAAAGGTCCAGGGAATGACATGGGGCCCCTTAAGGGAGGTTTCCTACTGACATGTCATCGCAAATTGTCCAGTGGCTGTGAAGGAGCCCCAAACAGATGCCTGCATTGCTTGATAACAAGCTGCGACTCTGAGAGAAACACACTCTGAAACGTGGCCGTATAAATATCACAGTCAGATCATCTACTGTTCAATGTAAGATGATTCTTACCGCCGGTCTCGTCTGTTGTCTGCTGAACATCCAGCTCTGCATGAAACTGAAGGAGACAAAGTAAAAGATGTGACAGTGTGGATTCAACAGTCACAGAGTGTGGCACATGTAATGGATGCTGCGATTGGTGTGTTACCAGCAGGACACTTCCTGTGCCTTGCAGCTGCTTCATGGCTGCGTGGAGATCACAGTCGGTCACGTGGGGAAATTCATCCACCCCGCTGTGGATGAGGAAACATTTGAAGCCAGCCACTCCTGCGTGGATCATGGGCCGCAGATCCAGCTATGAAAAGACTTAATTCAGTACAGCCTGGCTGAGAATTAGTTCATTTCATCCAAGCTGTTCTCTGTAATCCTACCTGGTTGCCGGGAATTACACCACCCCAGAAAGCTGTGTCCACAAAACACTGCCCTGTTGCCTCTCGCAGCTTCTCATGAAAATTACCCAGTGTGGTGGTTGGAGGGATGCTATTTCTGTGGAGAATAAAAATATTGGCTGGCAACTTAAAATCATCTAATGTTCCGTTGCCGAATGCATTGTTAGTTCATCTGTAAGTCCATGAGCTGAGATCATCGGAGCCTTAAAACGCTTTTGGGGAATTAGAACTTTGGGATTTTCATGGATTTGCTGCTGAAGAAATACAGAAAAACAAAACTCAGACTTTTACAAAGGCAGACACGTCCTGTTTTAACTGATCTTTACAATCTTATTTTATTACTTGTTTATACAATACAACAGTAATAATTTTAACCACTTGCATGTTTTAAAAAATGTTCTAACTGCTAATCCTTGATCATAAATTATGTGAATTTCTAAGGAGAAGGAAACAATCTGTAAAGAAGAATAAGTAAAAAAAAATATTTATAGGAGGAAAAAAAAGGATCAAATCTGCATTAAAATATCACACTCCAAATTTGCAGGAGAAAATGTGACTGCACTGATGTGAGGAGGCCGTTTCCAACTTACAGTGGCATGTCTACAATGGTTGTCACCCCTCCAGCTGCAGCAGCCCTCGTAGCCGTCCAGAAACCCTCCCAGGAGGTTCGTCCTGGTTCATTCACATGAACATGGCAATCTACAATGCCTGGCATCACCACACTGTCCCCCACATCCAACACCTACAATCACAGGTGGGTTGCATATCTCAGAACAAATGGATCAGTCAAATATTTGAGTGCAATCAGATTAAGACTTGTAACTCAATGCATTTGCCCTTTTAACTTCAAAAGACAAACATGTCTTTCATTGTCTCTCACTGTACTGCAGAAAGATCAGCCTAATCTTCTTACCTCACAGCCAACATCTCCAGAGGACTTGCTGTCTGAGAGTATCTTATGGATTTTCCCATCCTTTATGATGACAACAGCAGGACGGACTTCACTGCCAATCAGTACCCTCTTACTCCTCACAGCACTGACCGCTGCACCAGCTTCCATGTCAGTTTTTATTGAGTGTTTGTGAAGACAATCCACACACACTGGCTCAGCGCTGCAGATGCTTCCTTGGCCAGGTCAGTGTCCCTGCGCTGAGGCACCGCCCCTTGTAAATGGTCCAAAGTGTATTCAGTTGTTGACTTTTCTGGTCGCCTGTTGTTTGAAACCTACTGTAGATAAGGGATTGAGCCCGGATATGTTGGTTATCCTGGCTGAATTTAGCCTCAAGTCGGTTGTTCGAAAGCAGGTTAAATTTATCCAGTGTGGGCGTCAAGTTATTATGGTGATTTATTCTCTGCAGCTAGCTTGCTCCAGACCAGGCTAACAGCCAGGCTTAGTTGATTCTGTTGTCTTTATCTGTAAAGTCGGCAGTCACTCTGATCAGAAATCAATGTGTTTCATACATTACATTTACAATAATCAAAAAACATGAAACATTAACAATATTTATTAGGCTATTTTTTCATAATCAGGCCTATTCATGTGTTTTTTGATTTCCAGCTTCAATTTTCTCAAGTTTTTAAAAAAAATGTATTCTCATATCCTGCAGCTTTCTCTTCTTACACTGAATCTTTGCATCTGCCAGTGCTGCCTGCTCCTCCTGATGCAGGGCATACAGATGTCTGATGGTTTGTGAATTTTGTAAAAGACATATCAACTAGAAAAAGCATTTCCATAAGGAAAATGCGTGTGAATGCTGAAAGCCATTGCTGAAGCCATGCTAACTTACGAGAAGAAATAACTGGGCTGTTATCACCAGTACATCACACCTGAGATCCCAGAGTTGATGCCTCTGATCACTTTTTGTGTTAATGTTCAAGGTACTGTAGAGATAACACCCCAAAATATTTCTCACATGCCAAGTCATGTCTCCTTTTGTTTCGAATGATCTGTTATGGTATGCACAATTTGTTAACTTATACTCATTCTTTGGCCATGTATTGTCCTTTAATTAAAATGATTAGAGTGCTACTTTAAACACTGCAGTAAATAAACCAAAAATAACAACATGGAAATATTGTCCTGACAAGACCCTCTGGTATCACCCTGAGATTAGTGCCAAAGTTGTCCACATGTCGAACTATCATGGGCTGCATCTGGTTGCATGGGTTAGAGATGCATCACACATCAGCAAACTTAATATGGTGAACATGAATTATCTGGTTTTCATTTAACCACCCACTGTCTGTGCCAAGATGCATCTGTATGTGTGTTTTCACAAAGGTTGAATTATTTACCTGCTTTGTTGTTGCCAAAATGTGCAGCCATCTTAGTTCCTTTGGTGTAACTCAACTACTGCAAAAACCTGCACTGTATTTACATTGTGTGTAAATCACAACATCAGAATAGACTGATAAAGATTCATAAAAATCCTCATTAAAGGATAAATCAGCATTTAATTTTTTATATATATTGTTAGGTGTCTGTATGTACAGTAACAGTAAATATGGATTCTATTCTATTCTATTCATATCTTTTCTAAACCCTATATAAACACAGGTTATTTTCAGCCCAGTGCATGTGACTGTTTTAAGAGTAAAAACAAAACTGATTATGTGATCATATTTGTCATAATCCTCTGATGTAGCCTTTAATATGCAATACTGCAGACAAATAACTTTAAAAGAGGAAATAAAAGAAAACCAAGGCTGCAGCTGCATGAGTCGTGACCATAGGGTCGTGACCCCCTGTCTGTCTGTCTGTCCGTCCGTCTGTCCGTCTGCTCCTGCGGGCCGCTCGGTCTGCGCCTCTAATTGGCTGAGGGTCGGAGGAGGGGGCGGGGTGTACAGCCTGCAGGCCGGAGGCTGACAGCAGCCTGACAGGATGCAGCTTCGCCTCAGCGGACTCCATCCCTCCATCCTCCCCGCGATGATGCGCCGTGCGTTATGACGCCAGGCCGTTTGACGAGTGCATTACGTGAGGCTGGCGGAGCAGCACAGCACAGCAGCCTGGATCCTCGTTATGTAATGCATCGGATGCTGCTGCTGGGAGTATCAGGGGGGAGAAGCTGTTGACGGCTGGCTGATTTTTTACTGATGAACAGCGGTGCGTTTGCTCGTGTGCGCGCTTTCAGACGTGTGCAAGTACAATGCTGATTGTAAATGACTGGAGTGTGGTGTGATTGAGCAAGTGTGAGCATCAGTGGCCTATCCCTGAGCTGCACAGACGTCTGGAGCCTGCGGAAACTGCACAGCGGGTTTTTTTCTTTTATTTTTTTCCCTCTTTAAGCCGACCAGAGGCGCGTCTCTGTTTAAACTCGTGTCCTCCATCAGCGAAAAATAAACCAATGCGGGTTTGTTTCAGAGAAGAATCCAGATCATATTTTCTCCTCCATCGCGTTGGTCTCATCCAGCAGCCTGTGCGCTGTGGTATAAACAATGGCGGGTCCGGAGCAGTCCCAGCAGCAGCAGCAGCAGCAGGTAGAGGAGAAGGCAGAGCACATAGATGATGCTGAGATGGCTCTGCAAGGAATCAACATGCTGCTCAACAACGGCTTCAAGGAAAGCGACGAGCTCTTCAGGAGATACAGGTATTTATGACTTTACTGTCACACCATCTACCAGAGCATGCTGCAGACCTAAACCTGCAGGGCAAATGGTACAAATATAATGTATAAAACACCTGAGTGGACATAAATAGTACAGCATGTACTGTGCCACTATATACAGCCACTGAGCTTATGTCTTCACATAAATTACAATACAATTTTAAATGAATGGCTGCTGTGGGAGGTTTCATGTCTTAGAGCCTGTTTATTAGTGAGTGACGGTCTGTGCCCTCCAGCTGTCAGACTCACCTGAGATTCCCCTCAGCCTCCCACTGACAGACTATACTCATGTAAACAGGTCATGGCACAGGGATTATCCACTAGTGTATTTCACCTTTATCTAAGGCTGTTGTGGACAGTGAGTAGCTGCTCTCTCCATGTCACATAGATGTCAGACCCTGACATCTGTCCCTGCTCCAGATCACGCCCATGTTCATGCTTGACTTGTTCCAGCAGCAAAAGTAATCAGCTGATCCTCTTATTTATGCAAATGATGAATTCCCGGATAAAATTTAGCTAGAACTACTTTGTACATCAACAAAATGTTCACTTCTGTCCAGTGTCTGATTTGTTCTGTGATTTCTCTCTCTGTGTCTCTCCAGGACCCAGAGCCCACTGATGAGCTTTGGGGCCAGTTTTGTCAGTTTCCTGGTGAGTTAACACTCAGCTGGTGATGGAAGGATCAGTTAAGATGCCAGAGGAAATATCAGTTGATGTTAAGAAACGCAAAAATAAAAACAGCTATTAGTATAACTGATAGAGCCGCAGAATTAGATTCAGGCCCATGCTGTCACTGTTCATTTTTTTTGCCCCCCTAGGAAAATCACATCACATCACAGTGTCAGGGCATGAGATAAAACAATATGTCAAACTGGTTGCATTGTTGTCACCACTGGCATCCTCTCCTTTGCTTTTCCATCCATTAACGTAATGGATGCATCCTCCTCACAGCATTGCTCTTGCAGAGAGGCACATTACTATAACGCTGCATCCATCACTGATGAGGAGGGGAGAGTTTTCACAGCGTGGTGGTCACTCTCACACACACACACACACACACACACACACACACACACACACACACACACACAGACGCCCTGTCGCTGCCTCTCGTGCCGACACCATGAAGCTATAGATGATGTCATCCTCTGTCCCTGGATGCTAAACGGCCCTGAAGGCAGTGGGGGAGGTGACGTCTGACCATCATGGCAGGCCTTCATAGATGCAGCGAATATTACACAAGCTAATGTGAAACAATCTATTAAAATGCGTAATATGTAGTGTAGTTTCCGCTTTCATTCGTGTGTGTGAATGTGATTCTCTAAAGATTCAAGCCACATCACAGCAAAGATTTTCTGAGTCTGGCAGCTGGGTAGTGTCTCTTGCAGCCTCAATCACACAGCTGTACAGATGTCACCGTGTTCCTCCATTCATTGTCGTGCAGAAAGAGCCCTTTGTCCCTGTCTGCTTTTTAAAGAGTGTTACGTAACAATCCTTCAGTCTTATTACAAAATCGTAAGCCAGCTAAAGCATAAATCTGCTCCGTGAGACAAGACAATTTAATATCAGAGTAATGATAATAATCCACTGCATATATCAGTCAAGGACTTTTTTTTTTGCTGTATTTCACTGCAGAATGCCATGATGACATTTGAAGAGGAGAAGATGCAGTTGGCCTGTGATGACCTGAGGACCACTGAGAAACTGTGCGAGAATGACAGCGCTGGAGTGATCGAGACAATCAGAAACAAGATAAAGAAGAGCGTGAGTGTGAAACTATGGATTCAGGAGGTGGAGAAGTGTAATACGTACGTGGACTGTTAGAAGGCACGGATAATAGTGATGCTGAAATCCGATACTGATAGCATCAAGTCACACATTTAGATTTTCACTGGTGTGAACAAACATGTTTCAGCTGCTGCTGTCATCTCTGATACCACAGCCAGAGGAGGCTACAGAACAGATAACAATGCTCTGTGTCCTCGGCATCAGGCCTAATGATGCTGGCAGCAGTGAGATCATACCGAACCCACTCACAGATTCAATCAGTTCCTTCCATGAAATGTAATCAACATGCTGAGTGGGGAGTCTGCATGGGGGCAGCCCACCCAGCAGCTCTGGGTCACTCAGGAAACGTGGAAACCTGTGGTCACAGCTGCGGGAACACACAGCAGCCACTGGGGAAACAAGCTGCCAAGTGTATGTGCATACTGCTTACTGAATCTGTGTGTGTGTGTGTGTGTGTGTGTTACAGATGGACTCCCAGAGGTCAGGCGTTGTTGTCGTGGACCGCCTTCAGAGACAGATTATTGTTGCCGACTGTCAGGTGTACCTCGCCGTGCTGTCCTTTGTCAAACAGGAGCTTTCTGGTAATCAAATGAACAGTATTTGGAGCACAGTGTTATCACAGCAGTGTCTGTCTGCACTGTTCTGTAACTCAAAGAAACAAGACATGACAGAGCAGCATACCTGCAGATAAACAGTGCAGAGCCTGTAATCATGAGCATCTCTACACATGTGATTTAATATGACATAATGAGGACATTTTGTCAGACAGTCCTACAGTATGTACAGACAGGTGTGTTAATCATCATAAAGATGTTTGATTACAGGAGACAGATTAAAAATAGAAATGAAGTAGCACAGGTCTGAGATATTCTGACTTGATAACCTTAGGATGGGTCAAGCCTCAAAAACACAGGATCCTACATTCCCCATAATGCACTCAACAGCATATCTCTGATCCCTGTCAGCTAAATCTTTGCCTAATTCGATATCCCAAATTTGTAACGCAGGCTTTCACATATAAATTTGTGTATTTTATTCTGTCAGACCTGAGAGAACCATCAAAAACATTATACAACAGTGTTTGCAGGATGAGAACAGTGATCTATACAGAAATGAGTAATCAGCAGACTTGGCGTGCTCAACTCCACGTATGAACAAGTAAATCGGGTGCCAGTCCGAAAAAATCAAAGTAAAAAAAGGTTGTGACAGCACTCACTTTCAGTTACACACTTTTTAATTTATTTAATTCATCAAAACTTTCTTGCTGCCGAACAGTTTTTATGAATTAAAAAGTGTTTAACTGAAAGTGAGTGCTGTCACAACCTTTTTTTTACTATACAGAAATGAAACAAGAATAGTAAGTGCGGGAGAGGTTAAAACCCCTATATGGGCTTATACAAAACACCTCCCCAAAAATACGCAAAGATTCAAAAACAATTATTTATTGGTCATTATTGGTCATTATTTATCACACATTTTTCTGTTTTATTGTCAATTTAAAGTCTTTGGGTTTGATCTATTCACAGATGTAAGATGCAGTTTGACTGATTATAATCATTTATTGTTTAAAATAATAATTTAATGAATTCTGTCTTGTTCTTTAACATTGAAATCTAGTTGAGGGTTATTCGTGTTGATTATATCCCATCACAGCGTACATCAAAGGAGGCTGGATTCTTCGTAAGGCCTGGAAAATGTACAACAAGTGCCACAGTGACATCAGCCAGCTGCAGGAGACCTGTCAGCGGAGGCCCTCTGTCAACCAGGACTCTGTCTCTACAGACAACGCCAACCACAACGCGCCAGTGGAGAACGCCGTGACGCCCGAGGCCCTGGACCGGCTCAAGGGCTCCGTCAGCTTTGGCTACGGCCTCTTCCATCTGTGCATCTCCATGGTACCACCACACCTGCTGAAGATCATCAACCTGCTGGGCTTTCCTGGTGACCGGCTCCAGGGCCTGTCCTCCCTCATGTACGCCAGCGAGAGCAAGGACATGAAGGCACCGCTCGCTACGTGAGTAGGCTCAGCTCAGTATGACTTCACAGAGAGACAGATAATTATCACCCAACTCTGTAATGTAACTCCGCATATCTATGGAGGGTTGGTCTGAACCATGACTTGATTGTTCACTGTCTCTCCATCAGCAAATGCAGGGCTGTCCCAGGTCAAACTGGGGCATTGGCAAAAAAATTTTGAGGACCCTACTAACAAAATCTGTGCATAACAAAAGGCCATTTAAGTTAACATTAAGAACAAACAACATCTGGTATAAATTAAGTCATCAGTTAACAATAAGGAAAAAATAAGTCATTTTAATATGTGTCAAAAAAATAGGTTACTTCAACCTGAAGAAAAAAATATCAGCAGCCAGACTTTGTGTCTTTCAACAATAGAATCGGTACAGGACATTCACTCGTCTAAGGCCGTCCCTACAGGCTGCAGCAAATTTCTCAAAGCAGGTCAATTAGGTAAACAAGCATATAAGTGTCTTTTACAGATGCGCACATCTGTAAAAGACACTTATTTTTTATTTCCTCTTGCATGTGACAGATTCAGTGTATTTTTGTTGCCATCTCTTCACCTGCACTGGTGCCCGGCCCTGAGCAGTGACTGGTCAGTTGAGGAAATGTCAATCATAGCAGCGATGCGTGCATAGATGACCTTCTTTTTCTCCTCTTAAACTCACAAACTCCTCATGCTGGGGGACACTGCTGCACACGTGACTGCGCTGCATTTGTGCATAAAATGATGCTCTGTGTGCACAATGTTCAGTGTTCTGAGTTTAGGGAGAGGATGCAGCCAAAGGTAGAAAGTCCCTAGTGGAGCATTTAGCAGCAACAAAGCAAAACGTCTCCAAACATACTGGAAATATTGTTTGTATATTAAAATTAGACAACTGATAGCTCTTACAATTGCCATAACTTTACAGAATGTGGTAATGTTGTGTGCACAGCTTGTTGCCCTGAAGAAGCAGAAAAATGTATCACAACATCTATCACATAGTTTGAAGTGCAACTTGTTACAAAAGTATAAATAATTCTAAAACTAAGTGAAACTAATGAATGTGTTGCCCCATTCAACAATTCAGTCTCATACATATTGTAGAGTTGATGATAGATTAATCGTCAAGCAGTTAGATGCAAATCAATGTGTCAGTGCCGTTTTGTCTGTCAGATCTATGCTGTATTTACATTTGACATATGTCCAGTGTCATGTTACACTCTGAGGAGAGTCTGTCTGTTGTGTTGCTCAGGTTGGCCCTCTTGTGGTACCACACAGTAGTGCTGCCTTTCTTTGCTCTGGATGGATCTGACACACACGCAGGGCTCATGGAGGCCAAAGCTATTCTGCAGAGAAAGTCTGTGGTTTATCCCAACTCATCGCTCTTCATGTTCTTTAAAGGACGCGTTCAGCGGCTAGAGGTATGTACAGCAGGCTCAGGGTTGGTTATAATACAGAATAAACCATGACTGTAGTGTTTGGCAGATAGCAAGTTTAGTTTATTTGTGTTTGTATGTAATTTTGACTGAAAACACTTGCAGGCAAATCTGTTTTTATGAGAAAGGAATCTCCCATCATACACTTTAGCAACCAATGTTGAGCACATATATAATTAATATGCATGTAAATCAGTTCATGGACTCACCAACATCTGATCAACCATCTATTTATCTAACTCTCATTCAACATATGCATGATGTGTGTCCGTCAAACATGATTAGCGTTACCTGTTGGTGTGTGTGTTCTCTCCTCTGTCCCCAGTGCCATATCAACAGTGCTTTGGCCTGTTTCCATGATGCATTAGAGCTCGCATCAGACCAAAGAGAGATCCAGCATGTGTGTCTCTATGAGATTGGTACGTGTGTTTTCTCATCTGGTTAGTGGTGACATACTGATGCTGTACGGTGCAGCGATGACTTGATTTCCTTCTGTCTTGCTTGTCATGGCGTCAGGTTGGTGCAGCATGATAGAGATGAATTTTGAGGACGCGTACAGGTCGTTTGAAAGGCTGAAGAACGAGTCCCGCTGGTCACAGTGCTACTACGCCTACTTGACTGGAGGTGAGGCCTGACATACACTAACATGTGTTGACACTGCTGAGATGCTCCTACTCTGTGTGCTAGTCCTTTCCTGTCGTCTTTCAGTGTGTCAGGGTGCCTCTGGTGACCTGGACGGAGCGAGTGGGGTTTTCAAAGACGTGCAGAAGCTGTTCAAGAGAAAAAACAACCAGATTGAGCAGTTTGCTGTCAAAAGGGTGAGTAAAGCTACACACTCTGCCGCCTTTTCTCTCTCTTTCACGAGCCCGAGTGTGTCACAAAAATGTTGCCACTCTGTCCGATTTCCATCTGCAGGCTGATCGATTGAGGAAGATGTCACCCTCCAGAGAGCTATGCATCCTCGGTGTAATTGAAGTGCTGTATCTGTGGAAAGCACTTCCAAACTGCTCCTCGTCTAAACTGCAGATAATGAACCAGGGTGAGTGTAACCTACATGATTCACACCAGCATAACCAGGTTTGCTGCAGTCCGATGTCTGAGAATTTGATTTGACCCTGTGTGATGATGTCTTCTTGTGTCTGGACAGTGTTACAGACTGTAGACGAAGCCTCATGCCGAGGCCTGAAACATCTCCTCCTTGGTTCCATTCACAAATGTCATGGAAATATGAGAGATGCTGTTCAGGTATGATTCTGCACAGAGCGCTGAATGATGCAGATGATCTAGTCTAGTTATATGACTCATCTTGCTTTGTGCATCCATTTTGTCTCTGCTCCAGTCATTCCAGTTGGCTGCTAGGGATGAATATGGACGACAGATCAACTCCTACATTCAACCATATGCCGTCTATGAACTGGGATGTATACTCCTTGCACAACCAGAGGTCAGGCTGAATCTGTTAATAATTTTGCTCTGCCTTTAAAGTGAATTCTACTGATGAGACCACATGCTCATTTATCATTATCTCCTCCTTTTCTTTGTTTTTTGTGAAATCCAGACTGTGGGAAAGGGAAGGTCATTGCTACTCCAAGCAAAGGTAAAATAGTCACATTGTATTGTCTGGATTAACATTTATTTTTATATTTTCCCCACACATAGTTTATTATTACATGTTACAAGAATGTATCTGTTGTGTTTTCAGGAGGATTTCACAGGCTACGACTTTGAGAACAGGCTTCACGTCCGAATCCATTCAGCCCTGGCCTCGTTGAAGGAGGTAGTGCCTCAGTGACTCCAGGAAGAAGTGACAATGGCTCGAGCTATGCTCATGGCTTTTTAACACAAGTTTTAAGCCTTTCAAACCAACTGTTTGACATCATAATGAACACACTTCTGTGTTTTTCATTCTTAAAGGATGTGTGGAAATACACTTGTTTGTCGCCTTGCTCACACCCAGGCCTTATCTCTGTGCATTCAGTACAGAGATAACCGGTGTCTTAGCATAAGACTTGAAACAGATTAAAATCAACGCTATACATAAACATACCATAACTAAGACTTGTCTTGCTGTTGACCAACAAGCTAGTCACTAGTACACCTGCAAACAGCCAATTTTGTTACTGTGCCAACCTGGGAAGCCTGCTAGCTGTCTCACTTCCTGTCTATATGCTAAACAAAGCTAAATACCTCCCGGCCTATCTCTGGAAAAGATGCACAAAGATGAAATTGGTAACAATACTTGACTTGGAGCAAGACAACAAAGAAGTATATTTCCACAAGTCTCTAAATGTTCATTTAATTGTTTTCTGCACCAAAATGTGTTAGCTAGCTAGTGACAACACTTTCCTCATTAACTTGTGTATTTGGAGGATTTCAGTTACACCTCCTCCCTTTCAGTGAGCAGTTCAGCACGTCAAAGTAACCTTTCAATGAGATCATACTTCCCTGAATAGTAACTTCGCCAACCATCATAAAAAATGCAAATACTAGTCATTTCCTCATTCTTTAAAAAACATGCAGATGACATTTGAACATTTTACAGAAATAATTAAATAGAATTAATAATACCAATTTTTTTGCCATATGACATATCATGAAAAAAAAAGATAAGCAAAATATTACTCAAATTTAATATCTGACTTTATATGTTCTTATAAAGGACTTTGTGGGTTGTTACATTTTCAGTGAATATTTAATAAATAGTGCTTCTCCTAATTAACTTTTCAAAATCTGCTTGTCAAATTGCAAAATGACATTGAAGCATATCACACAGAGGCCACTTATATTCACAGTGGACTTTAAATGACTAAACTTGTAGTCTAATTAGTTACTGGTCACCTTAAGTCACACACAGCAACTACAGTACTAGGCTGCTGCGGGTTAGTCACACTCAAGTAGTTGGATGTGTCACATTTATAACTGAAGTCACAACAACACAACAACACAATGGCCTAATTATGTTTTGTATGTGGAGACACCAGGCATTGATCCTGTGCACTATGCATGGTGTGGCAGGGTAACAGCAGCTTTAAGACTGTACTGAAGTCAGACATACCTGTATGTCCATCCATGCAAATACATCAAGATGTTATAATACAGTGCATTCAGTACTGTAATGTTACCACTGAATGGTGCTGCGAAATGTCAGCCAATTAATCATATATTAGTAGTGACTTATTTTAATAGTGTTTTAGTGATACAAACTTTTAATTAGTCCATAATAGTGGAAAAAAATGATTTACTACATAGCAGAAGTTGTACTTTTACAAGTGTCATTTACAATATGCTATTTTGGTTCTGAGTGTTTATCCTGTCATGGCCAGAAAGGTAGGCTGCGGTGTTAGTGATCAAGCCGGTTCAAATGTGTGATCCTGAATTAGACGAGGAATAATATTTCTGTGATATGTGATTTTAACAACTTTTCTCAACACAGTTTTACACTGTACATATGAATTATTCTGTGCAGGGTATTGCCTTCTGAGTAACAGTCATCTGAGCAATATAAGCAACAGGAGAACATCTTCATTTACTGAGGTTTTCAGCTATGAGTGTCTGTGTTTTTCATTCCATGTTCAGGAAAGTGGACGGGTTTGTTTGTTTTTGTTCATGCTAAGCTGGACACACAAAGCCAGTCATCCCCCTGTGGCTGTGGTGGATATAAATTGTGGTAAATGTTGCGGTGACCACAGTGTGAGTGGTCGGTGCAGTGCAAGTGATGTGGTGAATGGTGAAACGTCAGTGAGATGTCACCTACCTACCTGTAAAAACCAAATACGTATGTCACTGAGAGATTTTCTTTCCTTTTGTCATGAGATTTTGTTGGAAACGTGAGGATAATGATGATGGTGTTCCAATGTGTCACTGAACTCTACAATAAACTGTTCTCCATTAATCCAGTCAAATAGTGGTTTCTCTTTCTTTGTGAAATTGTTCTTTGGACAGGTATTTTACATATCAAATGTGGAATGATGAAAGGTAAGTGAATTGTTTTTGTTTTGTTTTGGGGGTCATTTTTGAAGACGAAAAGAAACCTTAACCAATATACTGTATATATACTGTGAGTTACAAGTTAACTTTCTGCCATCTCAGTCAGGCTGTACTTTAGCATATTCACCTCATGTATTGACTGTGCCCTGAGGAAAAAATGAAAATTAAGAAAAAGCCTGAAATTAATGGTAGAGTATTACATTTTCATCCATCAAACAGAGCTTGAACTGATGTTTAGTTAGTTATATGTTAACTTACTTCCCAAAGCACTCCTCAAAGAAAACCTTCAAATAAATCAAATTACACTAAAGCAATGGGATGAAACAGTGATGTTGTATAACTTATTAACACACGTGTACTTTGTGTAAGTGCATGGAGAGTTTAAAAATCAGCTTGAGGATTACATGAAGGCCTAGATTTAGACCTACTGTAGGTGGTGGTGCACTTCACCCCCCCTATGGCCAAAATCAGTATTACAAAAGCAAACATTTATAACAAGAATTCCACTTTGCGTTCATGGCACTGTTTTTAAATATAAAAAAGAACTTAGAAACTCATTGTGTCATTTTTTCCCCCCAATTGTTTTTCAGGGCCTCTGCAGTGGATGGCACCGATCTCCAGGAAAAGAAGAACCTACTCCAGAGAAGAATTTGGCCTGGAAACTGTGGACAATGGAGAAGATCCACTGAGACACTATAGACATGAGGTCATGTTGCAAGTTCTTTTGATACGAACGCTTGGAGGCAGCAGTAATTATGGGACCTAAATGATGAGTCAGACCTTTAATCAATCAGTTTAATTACAGTGTAATGTGTTTTTGCCATTACCTTGCTCATCTTTCTACACAGTCCATTTATTTTTAGTCCACTAGGGGGAGCTTTTCTCACAGACAGTATGTGGATGTAATGTGGTGTATTTTACAAACACCTATAATTTTTAAACTTTTAATACCAATAATCAAATCCACAAATAAAGTACACTAATAATGTAATATTATAGATTTTGCAACCCAGCCCTCACAGTGTATGGCGTGGCTAAAAATAGCTCTGTCCTACATCATTCAGAAAGAGAAACCATCAAGATTCATTCCCAAGTGGATGAAAAATGATCAGGTGATCATTGTGTCTAGTTGTGTTTGTATGCATCCTTTGGATATGGTTGCACTCCTAGATGTGTTACTGGTCTGCAATGCAATTTCTTTCAGCTGAATTTATTTTGTTTTCAAAAAGCATTTGCAAAAATATTGTTCTCTTCATAGTGAGTATCCCTTTCTACAGACCACGAGAAGAGGAGTGACCTCCCATTCAGAGAATAAACTTAACATTTACAATTTAGTTTGTGATATTATTGCCTCTGTCGTTTCCATGCTGGAGATGATTAGGGCGGGAGCTGGGTGCTCTGCATGCTCTGATAGAGACACACAAGCATCTCTTTAAGAAAACATGTCTGTCACACTGGGCTCAAGGCAGCCGCTCACTCAACCAATAAATTATTCAGGCTTCTGTGCGACTGAATTTAGACATGGCAGGGCAGAGCTGGAAGGCTGTGCAGAAACAATACCACAGGCTCCTCCTGCATCTTCCTGTAGTGGACGCTGGAACACCCAAATAATCCCAACACATTTCCTTTCATGCTCACCTCTAAAACTGAGCCTTCAGCTTGGCCATGTTCACTTTAAAACAGATTGGACAAGTGCTTTTGGGAGTGCCTCAACTCACATGAAGTATGTGGTGATTCACAGCAGTGACATCATCGTGTTTCATCTGCTGTGATTCACACTCGCATCTTACAGTATGTTCTTGGGTTGGTAGACTGTGCAACACTTGAAGCAGCATATTCCTTCAGTGCATGGATTAGACCTTGAAATCTTAATGCTGGTGAATTAAATAAAGCAGCAGCATTAGATAGAAGTGGAAGAGACAGAGGGGGCCCAAGAGACATGTTACACACCAACTAGATGAGTCCAAGAGAGAGAGAGTGAGCAGTAGGAATGGTAGGACTGTGCAAAGAGCAAGGTCACCAAACACAATTGCATTGTGTTTCACTCAGCATGTAACCTGAGCAGCCAAAGTATCCTACCACCAGATAGAGAGTTCCTGTTCAATACCCCTCACTGCTGCAATGGATTCACTGCTTTTTCCTTATACTAGCTGGGTAAATTCTCACACGCCCCACTTATGATTTTAACTAAGAGGTAGAAGACTTCAGGCAGCTGATTGATAATAATAGTTCCTCTTTTTTATGTGTCACCTTTAGAAAGTGTTTTGAAAAAAAAAAAAAAAACTGACACAATGAGAACAAAAGCAGAACGCAACAACAGTGATAAAAAAAGAAAGCCCGTCAGAGCCCAAGCAGGCAACCCAAGAGGCAATAGGAGAACCTGGCTGATAACATAAGCTGAGACCAAGAGGAAAGCAGTAAGATGTAAACTGATATAAGCAATTAATGACAAAAATAATAATAGGAGGTGTAAGCACTAGAACAACATAAAGCACAGGATAAAACAAGTAGAGCCAAAAGAAAAACTAAAAACAGTAAGAAACTAAAAGAAGAAAAGAAAAGTAAGATATATACAGTTCAATAAAATGAGACAAAAAAAGCAAAAGTGCTGTTCAGGATCCAGACTGTGTCACACCACAACATATTTTTTTAATATTATGCTCTATTATTTGTCTTAAGATGGCTGACAGTGTTAAGATAATATTGATCTGTTAGCAACAGCCTTTGTAGCCAGCAAATCATCATGATCGTCCAGACCTATACGGTGAGGGTCAGGTCACCAGGAGACAGAGACATCAGATGGTCTCCTCTCATCTCTCCAATCAACTCAATGACTGTCTGAGAGCTTCTCACTGGGGGGAGGAAGCCGTGTCCTCTCACCTCAGCAGGTCATTTGTTTCAACCCTGTGATACGACCCACTGAAGCATCTCACAAAGTGCTTTGACCTTTCCTCTTCATAGCTGTAGTAAATAAACATGAAGGTGATCTTATGGCACGGTCATGGTATATGAGAGGATTGTGATCTGGTTAGAATAAGTCCCTCTGGATGGCTGGATGGATGAAAACAACAACATTAACTGCTGCAAACACCATTCTCCTGTGTGACGCCTTTGATGACTCATCCACCCACCAAAACAGACTGTGACGTGCTTTGTACTACGTCATTAGACTACGGCCGCTAGATGTCACCTGCCAATAGAATATATAGGTCAATAATCTGCTACACAAACGACCTCTGGCCTCGTTTCTGGTGCTTTCACCCTAATGACTCTTTAAGGCCCCACAGACAAATACGACTTATCTTCCCTTATGACCAGATAGAAGCCCTTTTATATCCTGATGTGATTTCTTTTTGGAGAAAATGTAATATGCGCTGCAAGCAATCTAGATATTTCAATGTCACATAGTCTTTTTCAATAAATTCTAACTCAAGATCAAAGCTTTTGATATGAGAAATGCCACCGTAGGGGGGGCGACTAGTATCTTTTTCTTTCAAATGTACCGTTTTTTGGGGTTTAAGAACATACATTTTCACTAATTTGCGGCCATTTGTCACTCAAAAATTTGATATTATATATGATATTTTGTATTTTCTACATCTTTTAATTTTTCATATTTTCATTATTTTAAAGCCTCTTTAAATACATTAATGAGCCACAATAGTAAGGAACAATGGAAATAGGAGATTTAGGATCAGCTCAGGATTATAATAGTAGTACAAAACCATCCACAACACTGGCTGATCAGTGTACTGTATATGAAGCCTTTTACATATAATACAACACCTGCACTGTGTTACTGTTTATATTAGTTGAATGTAAGGTATATGGCGGTTGAACATGTGACATCTTTACATGGTGGCTGAAATCCCCACAATCAGACAGGAGCTGGCTTCACTTGCAGCAGACATTATGACATGTTAGGAAATGCATAAGTGTTACTATCTACATTAGTGATGCCTCCAGCATGACAATGATCCCAATTTAGCCATAATTAATTCAACCATTAACACCTGTGCTTCTCCTGCTGCTGAGTGTTAAAACATCATTTTGCCAAATACCAGGTGTGAATGATGTAACTTAAGGATGTAAGAGAGGGGTATCTGGCTTACTGCCAGGGCTCACTGGGGCACCTGATTGAACAAAAATATTTCACTCATTCTATAACATATCAAAATGTCTGCCATTAAAGCGGTCCTCAATGGTACAGGTGTCCTAACCCACATAATTTAGTTGGCGTCAAGATAATGAAAAAATACTTAATTGTTTTTATTTTTGTTAATTCTATTAAAGAGGACAGTTGCATCCGATTGTGCTGCATTTAAATCAGTGCAGAGTCGAGGCCTGTGCTTTAAACCGCACACAGAGCTACATGAGGAAAGGCACAGGTGATAATAATACCGGTAGATAGATAATCGATGATAACGATGGGTGAATTCCTCAGTCTCAGGTTGTTTGTATTGTGCAGGCCGGGACACTTCAATGGAACAAAGACTGTGCAGTTTCCTTTTTATGACAAGAAGAACTGACTACAAGATCTTCACTCTGCAATGCAGATTCCTCACATCACTTGTAGAAAGAGGCGGATACAGGAGCAGCATCTTTATGAAATAAACACAGCAGATATTTCTGCGACAGTATAACCACTGCCTCTGTTCACAGCCTCAGTTGCTGTGATTTTTTATATTGTGTACTTCACTGAACAGGCAGTTTCCATGGTGCAGAGACCTGCTTTGTGCCAGTTTGTCTTGTCACAGCTTGATGTCCCCGACCTGACCTACTAAACCCTATTCATGCACACTGCAGTTTTCAGGCTACTGCATTCAAAACAAGCCTTTAAATAAACTAAGATATTAAATTTTTATTTATGTGACCACATTGTCTGCTGCTTTTAACATGAAATAAAAGGTATCACACTGAGGTGTTTCAGAGGAGGATAACTCTTGCTCTGTCTACACCCCCTCCCTCTCCCTCTCCCTCTCCCTCTCTCTCTCGTCCCACTACTGCATTGATGCTGTTACCTCCCTCGGTGGTGATGTCACCGGCTCAGTGGAGCTCGAGCATCCTTGGTTGAGACAGGGAGACAACAGAGCCATCTTGCCCCGCTCCGTGTTGTGAAAAAGCGGGTCCTAGCGAACAGCCTTCCTTTCCCGGGTCTCTGTACGGTGGCAAGGCTGGGCGGAGGGAGGGAGGGTCGGTGGGTACGAGACACCGTCGCGCTGCCCGTTTTCATGGAGAGGAGGAGAGGCTGTTAGCGGAGGCAGTGCCAGACCTGGAGGAGGCTGGAGGCTGGATAATAAAGCGGACGAGCTCGACTAACCCGGGTCACTACACGGTACCAAGACGTTAGTGGGACTGCGGAGGTAGGTTTGCGTTTTCCTTTCGATATTTTTCCATTGTCTCAGCGGCTGTGCAGGTTTTAATGAGGCAGCCTGTATTTACTCAGTGTTAAACCTCCTGGGAGGAGATGGGCATTGGGTGCGGCCATTGAGGAGGCTGTCAATGTCGGAAGGATAGTAAAGAGACGCACTGACAGTAAAGCTGCTCGATAACACGCTGTGTGTAGCCCACTGTGAGGTTATTTTTTATATTTTATATGTTTTAACGCAATGTTTTTATACGGTGCGCGAGCAGAAGGATGATAAATGCCCTGTCACGAGGCGACAGGCAGAGGTGCAGCTTGTGTGGAAGAAACATTGAAACATAAGCTCTGAAAATGACGCAATAACTCATCTTTTTATATTTATATACATAAAGTAATTACACCTGTCAACTATCAGTTCTAGCCCGAACCATATACAGGCCTTCAGTCAGTGTTAGACTGGGGTCCGTGTCTTTGCTGACACGTTTAAAGAACCTCCAGGTAAATATGTATTTTTATGGACAACCAGGTAAAATTGTATCAACGTGTCGTCACAGCGGCATGGTAATTACATTAGCCTTTGTCACCAGGAAGATGGTGGCCGCCCATCTGAGCTGCATCATCAGCTGATTGGTCTGTATGGGCAGATTATGAACATGGATGTTGGCTGGGGAAAAAAATACAGATTTATATTTTTGGGGGCTGGGATGAAGATGTATTTTCACACAAGGTATTATAGGTCCAGTTTTAACATGTGAATTTCATCATTGTCACTTTGTTTTAATCTTCTGTATCATTGAGTCTGTTGTATTTTTTTTCAACCACAGTTTGTTCTCAGGGTGATTTAGTATGTGGTTGCACCTTAAAAATCTACATAGGAGCTCCAGAAAGCAGGGTGACACAGCAAATTTACAACAGTGATGATGGTGATGATGATGGTGGTGGTGATGATGATGATGATGATGATGGTGGTGATGGCAGATGCCTGAGTCACTATTCGTTTGAACTGAATATTCATACTAAATCCCAAATCGTGTCCATAAACAAATTTGATGACACTTTCCCTATTACAGAAATATTTGCGTTATTTGCAGTTTGGCCTGTGATACGCCGTGAAAGCTATTTGTATCATACTGCTTGTTGTTAAAGCTTATTGATGAAAACATTAAATGATTGGGTTAGGATGATGGATGATGAGTCATGGTAGCTCTTAATACACCCACAGCGCCCGCCACACACTAAAATCACATAGTAATTGAATGTTCATATTCAGTCTTTCAGGAGACAGTGACACGTTACAAATTGTTCATGAAACGGAGCTGCTGAATGAAGCCAGAGCCTGGATTTGTGGCTGGTTACAGTGCCATTGTCAGGCAGGGAAACAACCTGACGTTCAGCTGCTGCTGCACTTCTTTTGTCACTGCTCGCTGTATTATCCATATCCCTGGGCTGTAGCTGACCGTGCATGGTCTTTTCATGTTTCAGCCACAGCCCTGCCCTGCTCTATTGTTCTGGTCACGACAATATTGGACCAGTACAATTTGTATAACATAACATAACATAACATAACATAACATAACATAACATAACATAACATAACATAACATAACATAACATAACATAACATAACATAACATAACATAACATAACATCTCCTTCCTGAAAAACTATGCAGGGCATTCCACTTTTGTCAAATTTTTAAGCAGCATTTTACATTGCATTTTTTTTTTTTTTTACATCAATACTGATTTAAACTTTCAACTGCAGACATCCTATGTGCTTCTACCACCCTTTATCACTTCTGTCTCTTATAATTGCTTACATCATCTTGCATCTTACTGTGGTTCCTCAGGTCATAGCCTATGTCTTCGGGTTCTTGAATTGCCTGTGTTTCTTGGGATATTGTGAGTTTTATGTCACTGTTGTTTGGGTTCTTCTGCCATTGTTCTTGTGTGTTTCAGCTTTTATGTCAAATCACAAAGGGGATATTTATAATTACTATCAATCATGACACAGCATCATTTACTACCTGTAACCACTCTCTTTTACAGACCTGCAGGCCCTCCACCTGGGCACTAACAAAGGTACCCCAGGGTGCTAGGAAGACAGCACCATGGCAGGGGCCTCTGTAAAGGTGGCGGTGCGTGTCCGCCCCTTCAATTCAAGGGAGATTGGAAAAGACAGCAAATGCATCATTCAGATGACTGGAAACACCACCAGTGAGTACCCCAACCACAACTTCTTTACTGATATGCTGATCATCCAGTTCTCCATTTGAATAATCCACCTAGCTTATGCATCTTTAGGATTCGATATACTTTACAGAAACCAATGACTACTGATTACAGGAGAAACAGTATTGTAGAAACTAGTTTCATTCAGTCACTCAATCATTTATCATCTTGAGCTTGGGGGCTCTTCTCCAAGCAGAAGGTCTGAGTTCAAGCCTTTCCAGCTGTTCTGCTGCTGACCTTGACCTCTGACTTCCCTGCACAAGAGGATTATTGAAAAGATGAATTTCTTCTGCGTAGGACCCAGGGTGACTGTGCAAATCACCAGTAAACAAGGGAGGCTTATTTCAAGACATGTGATATGAGCACAGCAGATATTTCAAAAACAGCTTTAATTTCAGAAGAGGGCGGTCGAGATTAGAGCTAATTTTATTCTGTCCCTGAGAAAACATCAAATTAATGAACTTGTCTGCAAGATTTAACAACTGTCAGATTACTGCAGCGTCCTTATCAGAGCAATAGGAGTTATCAGATTGAAACCACCTGCACTGGAACTGTACTTCTGAAGGCGACATAATCTCTCTGCAAATTTGACCTGGTGTTTATTTAGGACAAGGCCTTTTATTTATTTATGCAGCAGATTAGGCCGGATTTAAAAATAGCTCCTTATTTATCATTTTGTAATTAAGTGCTCTATTTAAGTTTGCTACAATGTGGAATAAACAATAAGCACAATAATGACGTTCAATGACGGACATTTGGAAGAGGCATTATTATTGTCTTCCGAAATGACAATGATTGAATTTATAAGAGATTACAGTGGATTCTGCAAAACCTTCTCTTATTGTTTTTGTGCCCATATGTTGCACAGTTTTGAAGCCCACATTTCCTGGGTTAGGTGGTGCACAGAGCGAGGGCTCTGGTCGAGAGGAGACTGGAAAGATACTCGATATGTAGTCTGCTTAGCAAGGTAAAGCCATTCGTCAATAATGGATGAGGCTTCCTGAAATATTTACCGTTTGGCCTAATTTAGCCATCTCACCCCTCCTTCCTCATGTCATGGCTGACTACACAACAAGCTGCGTGGCTTTTTTGGGCTGCCATATTGTAACTATGTGATTAATTTGCATTTTGTGATTTGGTTCCCCACCACACTGAATACTTATCATGGAAAGAATTCCTACGCATTTAAAAAAAAAAAAAAAAAAAAAAGCCCCTCCAAGATTTCACAGTATGATGTGTTTTAAAAGAGCGATGCCTTGGCACAGAGCTTCTTCCTGTGCAGCAGTGGGCAATTAATATTTCTGTTGGTATCTTCTCTTTTAGCAGTGTAAACATAGATCAGAGGCTCTGTTGTCCACTGGGAACATAGTCACTGTGTGGGTGTGCTTGGGATATTGTTTTTTTAAATGAATTTTTTAATGAATTTGTGAATTTTATTTCTAATCACACAAGGTCTATTTGATTGTATCTATGTACACAGTAACATGACAATCAGCACAGCGTTTTCTCATTCTGTACTTATGCTACTGTTAACGTTACCAATACCCTGTTCTGGAAGGGCCAGATTGTTCACCCTTGGGTTTATTTCCATAAGAAGATATAGTTGTGGTTTCAAGTACAAGACCCCATCTTGTGTAATTTTACAATCTCCTCTCATAGGCTTCTTCCTGGAACAACAGCTTGTGGAGACAGACTGTTTTCCGAGTGATTGAATCAAAGTTTAGTACATTTAGATTAAGCACTCAGAGAAACCGAACCCTGGAAAGCTGGACAGTGGGTTCTGTTGGGTGGGGCTTTGGGCCTGGTTGAAAGCTGAAACTGTTGTTGTGACATCACAAAGTTACAAAGTCCTGACAGCTGGTTTTAAGACACAGTTTCTGAATACTGACTGTGAGCATTTCTCTCTGGACTTTGACACTTTGATAGTATTGATATAGAACCTGGACCTCATCTACAAACAGAAAAGACATGGGAACTTGACTTTAAACAATATGGGACCTTTAAAAGCTGTTTGTGAGTGAACCGAATGCACAGTGTTGGATGACAGACTCCACTGTGGCTTAATACACTGTATAGTGTCACTCAGGCTGTTAAAGTACTGTCACTTGTGAGAAACATAATGTACCCCAGACTACTACAACTACTACCAAAGATGATTTTGATAGATTTTCAAAACTTTGATCCTTGAATTACAGTTAAATTTAATAAAGTCCAATATAAGTAACACAAAAATATGCTTAAGATCTTCCCACATTGTCTCCTTGGCTTGATCCCTCACAAGTGGCAAATTTGTTGGTTGCGAAGCGGAAGAGGAAATAATTAATGTAAGCTGATTTGCAGTGGACATCTGAATTCAATATACGACAGGGAAGCCCCCATAGTGATCACTAAAGCAGCCCTGTATGAACAGGTTTCAGCCAGACCTATGTCACGACTCTGTTTCATCAGTCTACCTACTCCTGAAATCAAGCTGAGTCTACCACTACTACGTCAGCAGTGCTGGAAAATTTCATGTTGGTCAGATGCACCAACCTGCAGGTCTTTCAGTGGAGCTGCATAACTGAGTCGACGGCTCTGGATGTGAGCAGACTGATGTCATGAAAAAGCCCATTGGTTGCAGCGTCTGGAGGGGGTACAGAGGCAGAATATAAATGCCCCTTTGTATCTCTGTAGTCTGGGCTGAGGAAAGGAAGAAGAAGAAAGAGTTTTCTGGGTTTTTTGTGTGTGTCTCACTCTGCTTTGTGCTCTCTGACACCCATGCGTGGGTCAATAGCCCAGTTCCCACAAAGCAGGAGAATGGCAGTAATCTTGTTGTGTGAGAGATCTACCCTCCCACGCTGACCTTAATTAAGATGCAGGGGACAGACCTGAAGGAGCACTGGGCCTCCCTCCAGAGGGCCAAGTGCAAATACTTAGTGGGAAGATTTCACTTTATTTTGCAGCAGAAAGCATAAATACATCCAGATTATTTGCACTGGTGGGCTGATTTAAAATATCAGTGTATAGGTTCATGTCTGTAATGTGTAATGAATCTGTGTAATGCATCATTAGCACAATATTAACTGCTATATCATGTTGATTTTGGCGTGACTGAGACAGCTAGAGTGTCTCTTTCTAAGATTTGTCTCTTTGAGATTCAGATGCTTTACTATAGAGCTGAAGCAGCAGACAACAAGCGGCTGCTGCTGCTGCTGAATATAACATCTATGAGGCTCTCCTCCTCTCCCCTGTCAGTGGGTTCACATCCCCTCTGCCAGACCCCGCTGACGCAGCCACATTTCCTCTCCTATTGACTGGGGCAGGTCACCCGTGACAGTCTGACCAGCGTCACTCACTCACAATTATGAAGACCCAGCAGCTATGACAAAGACTGACACGGAACGTGTTGTAATAGGATGCTGCAAATATAAGATACATTTAAACAAGAGCAGATGATCGACACTATAATTAGCATAAATGATGTAAAACGTGACAGCGACAATGTTGAATAGAAGGGAAGTTCAACAAAAAAAGTGGGTGTACTAAAACTTTGGGCCTCGTGGTGAACATGGCACATGCTACTTTCAATTAGACAGATTGAAGTGGATTTTTGAAATTCCAGTGTAGTGATTATTGGGCTGTAAAACTGCGTAGAACCACTGATATGTCTGACAGGTACAATAGTGTCTTATGTCAGTTTCATTAAAATAAGCAATAGTAGAGTAATAGATGTTTATCAATACCGCTACTGGACCATTGTTAAATAACAGCTTCATTTCTGAGGCGTTGTTTAGCTCAGTTGGTAGAGCAGGCGCCCCATATGCAGAGGCTATAGTCCTCGCTGCAGTCGGCCCTGTATTGAATCCCTTGACTCAGGTGGCACTTTGCTGCATGTCATTCCCCCTCTCTCTTCCTCCCATTACCTGTCTCTCTCAACTACACTTTCAATTAAGGCGAAAAAGTCCAAAATAAAGCCCATAAATAACATCTTCATTTTTTTTTTACAAAAACAAAACAATTAATGAATTAATCCAGAAATACCTATTATTCATAGCTGTCTCATGAGAATAAAAACTAAACAAAGCATTTCTATTAAGGAACAAATGAAGAGCTAAATCCCAGTTAATGAACATTTGACTGTTCTGCATCAGTCGTCAGTATTAAGTGGAGCAGATTGCAATGTTACACTGCACTCAAGGACATAATGTTGATGATTATTGTAATGAAACTATGAAATATGTTTTTTTATTATATGTCAGATCAATCATTCTTATGGATCATCAAGATATTAAGAAATTGGATTTTGCGGAGTTTGGCTCCTGGAGAACTGAAAACATCAGCTCAAATGTAACTTTTATAGATATTATTAATTATGTCATTTCTCTGCTTTTCATTCATTACATTTTTGACTTAAAATTGAATCTGTTGAAGACAATGTGGTCACTCTTCAGTCGTCCCTCTCCCTCCTTTGTGTATCTGAATTTGCTGATACACTCAAACTATAAGCCTGCATATGCAAAACAGTGCTGATAAAACACTCCACACTCCAGGCCACCTCCGATAGTGTGGGAAAGGAGAACACTGCTGGAAGAAAAATGAGCTGCTCCTGTCTAATTACATTTGACCTCCATGACTCGACTTCCAGACCTGGCGTCATCTATAAACTCAGCACCTTGCAATTAATCAGGTGTTTCCGTCATAAAGGAAGGGGAAGGGTCGTAAAGGGGCGTATGATGAAGATCAGAGTCGTGCTCTGTGCTGCTGAAAATGCTGCTGACGCTCAGGTGGTGATGCACAAGCTGTGAACACGGACATCATCACCCGTACTACTGAGTGCAATTCAAATAGGCATATGTTCTTCTCCCTCATAATCGCTGCCACTTAGTAATTACCGTCCCTGAGACTCAGGCGCTCGTCTTTCTGCTGCTCGAATATGTGGGTGGGGCTCATGTGAATCATAGCACAGGCAAAGATGAGTAAGCAACAAGAGGTTTTGTTTCTGGGCAGTCAGAAGGGCAGTCTGATCGTTATAGTCTTCATTTTAAAGGTTTTGTAAATCAGTCAAGGTGTCATTTTTGATTTGTTTCTAGTTTTATGGTTGTTCTCTGTAAAAGAATTGAGATGTTACTGAAGCAGACCAGCGTTTTTTACTCAGAAAGCCAGAAAGTCAGATCTTTAGCTTTAGTTTCACCACATGGCAACTCCACCTTGTGTGACCCTCATTCATCATCAGACTTTGTAAAAAGCCTCCATGCATCTACATATAGGGTACATGTAATAGAGCACTATAATAATGAAAGAGATGTGTGTTGTAAAATGTATGTAAAACAAACAGTCCGTTGCTTCCTACAGGATATTGTAGGCACTATTACTACTGTAGTGTTTCACATGCTTCATGAAATGCTCCAACCATGCATAAACAAATACGCAAAAAACACACATTTTCTTACACCTCTAGTTAGAACAGGCCTATAGTTGCAACAGGTGCCAGATATCGGCTTGGTGATGTTTCATTCAACCAGATTTTTCCACCACAAGTGTTGCAAGGCCACAGCTGGAACATCACTGATACACAAATGTGATGAGAGGATGGATTAGTAACCATTTCTTGTTCGCTGGTAGACGCCTGTTTGTCTGATGTCATTTCCGTCTATGTCTGATGTCATGGCCCATTACTGTAGAAGACATCTGTGGCAGAAGATAGTGGGCAGCAGGGGAAATGAGCAGCATGTAAAAGATTTCTGGCTGATTGATGAAATTGATTGATTAAGTGCAGAAACGCTGCTTTGATAAAGGTCGATGAGAGCACTGTGAATAAACTGCAGAGGATCTATGTTCAGAGCACCTGAACACATCGTGCCATGTAAACAATGCCTCATCTCTTTGTCATGATTGGACCTGAAACCTGAAACCCAAGTCAGCCACACTGGCCTATATTTCATAGCTGGAAACACAGTAGCAGCGTAGAGAGGAAATAGCCGTGTGCACACTTAGTTTAGAGTGTACTTAGCTCTGGGCCTTTTCCTCTGTTATCGACCGCATCTGCATTAGCAGAAAAGATGGTGTCTGGAGCTCTGGGAGCCTGGAGGAAGCATTTTCACAGCTGGCATCATCAGACCACACCAGGCATGTTGTTCCTGGGTGGGCACACAGGGTGATGCCTTGGGAAAAAAAAAACAGAAGCAATTTTCACTTCTGTTTCTGAAATGTCATCAGTAACTAGGTACACCGTGTAAATTGTCTTCTCCAGGTTGTGAGATTGCAAACAGACATCACAGTGCTGACAGACATTTGTTTCTGAAGGCATGTTTCTACATAACCCTTATTGCTGCTGCGTGTTTATTTGTGAATATTATTATTTTGTGTGGCTCAGTTGTTCGATAAAACCTTTAAGTGCAATTATAAATTAAGTTAAATAATCAACCATTAATAAACTAAATTAATTTGTTAATTTTATGTACTCTTGGGAAAACTGCAATGATTCTAACTGTAACATTTCCAGATTCATTCACTGTTTATAACAGCCTCATGAGCCACCAACAAACTCTTCTGTATTAACCACACTTCACTGAAAACCAATAAACAGCAGTGATGTGACTAACAGATGAAGTAAACCAGAAAAAGATGTGTCTGCATGAGTTCCTCAGTTTTATCTGTAAAGGGTCACAGAGCGGACATATCTAAAAGCAGGTGAGGTCACATATCAGCAGGAAATAATCTGATCAGACATCATCATTCAAACGCAGTCATCACTGGTCGTCCTGGCCATCTAAACCCATCAGACCGCACTATTATTGCTCTGCCTGTGATTCTCTGTGACTGGAAAAAATCCACTGACCACCATGAATCAACAATAACATTTGATTAAAAAGAATGAATGTGTGATGGGAAAACATTCATGTGTTTAAGTGGATTGATTGAAGTAATGGTAGATGGTAGACCTGTCAGAGAGCGAGCTCAAGGCTGAAGGTTGTTTGATGCTGTTGAAAGATGATCTGAGTCTGAGCTCTCCTAAAATGGCCACTACGCCTGGTTGGAAACAACATGGCCTTTTCATGTGGCACCACCGTCAGGCCTCATTGTTTACACTGGAAATAAGGACACAAACTTGTCTTTTTTTTAACTAATAGTTTTTGTTTTCTAGTGTGTAAAGAGTGTCACACAGTCTTCATCAGGACAAGTAACCATAAAGTTTATCAATGGTCAGCAGTGAGTCATTTTCTTAGTGATTTGTTCTACATAAAACAAATCTTTGTACATTACTGTACATTCAATTTGAGCTGTCAAAATAAAATTTCAATAATGTGAGCAAAGGAGCTATGATTATGTTCAAATGGCATACTTTTCTATTCAATACAAAAACAACAAAATAAAGTCAACTAATGAGTCATGTATTTAAGCCACTTTCATCTTCCAAAAAATGCCACTAGTCCCAAACATCTGCAGTCTTGTGTTTTGCTTCACTGATGACTGAAGCCTTCTGCGCCCTGTTAGCACAACATGACACCGACTGAGTTCAGATCCAGTTTCACGTGGGCGACTCTCACCCTCCCACTGACCCGGGTTCCTTGTTCTGTCTTTCAGCCATCATCAACCCCAAGCAGGCCAAAGACAACAAGAGCTTCAACTTTGATTACTCCTACTGGTCCCACACCACGGTAACTATTTCTGCTCCCCCAGAGTCACACACATACGCACACATTTTTGTTTGACTGGACTGATTAAGATGAATTTGAAGATGTACAGTACATTAGCTGATCACTGTCCTCTGTCCACAGCCCGAGGACATCAATTATGCCTCTCAGATGCAAGTATACAAGGACATTGGGGAGGAAATGCTGCTGCACGCCTTCGAGGGTTACAACGTCTGCATCTTTGCTTATGGCCAGACAGGTGCTGGCAAGTCCTATACCATGATGGGGAAACAAGATGTCAAGGATCAGCAAGGAATTATTCCCTTGGTATGGACAATTACTTCACCAGTGCTTATACTAATAGCAAAAGGAAGGTTGATTCAGAATTTCTCAGAGGCAACACTTCTGAGAATAATGTTGTTATTTTGCTCTTTCCAGCTGTGTGAAGATCTTTTCATGAAGATCAATGACAACCAAGACAACAGCATGTCCTACTCTGTGGAGGTAAGTACAGGTGTCACCAGCTGCCTCTGCAATGTGTGCACAGTATACTGGGACATGTCACATGTTTATGGTGTGTCTGTATTATGAATCTGAACAGGTGAGTTACATGGAGATCTACTGTGAACGTGTACGGGACCTGCTGAACCCCAAAAACAAAGGGCACCTGCGTGTAAGAGAGCATCCTCTGATGGGGCCCTACGTGGAGGACCTGTCCAAGCTGGCTGTCACCTCCTACAATGACATCCAGGACTTGATGGACTCTGGCAACAAGGCCAGGTGACAGAGCCGTCCACTCATTCAGTCACTTCACTCTGTTTTCTGACTAGTGAACGACCAGTGAATCTGATAAAACTAAGGTGAAACAAAAACAAGCAAGATTAAAGTCGAAATATGTTAATCAGTCAACGTCATCTCTGATGAGCGAGGGAAGTTACAGACTGAAATTCACACTTTTTAAACTGTACACAGACTCACTTCACTGAATTATTTAAATTTAATAAAACATTGTCCATTCTCAACAACAAGAAACATCACTTATAAGGGTGAAACAGACCGACTCACAGACTAATGAAAACATATCGTCTGTCTCTGCAGGACTGTGGCTGCCACCAACATGAACGAGACGAGCAGTCGCTCTCACGCTGTCTTCAACATCATATTCACCCAGAAACGCCACGACGCAGAGTCGGACAATACTACTGAGAAGGTAGAGGGGCTTTATCACATCCTGAGTGAATCTGTTTAACATTGATCTGCTCCCACTGCTTATCTATAAGCTGATTGATGACAGTGATTTAAATCTTGTCTTGTATTGGAAATCAATGATGGCTTGAAGGTCATCGTGATAATAAAACATTGTTTTTTTTAATGAAAGCCATCTTTGAAAATTAAGATGAACAGGTTAGCTTTTCTGTTTAGTAATTGTTATTTGCTTGACTCAATTTCCTGGGTTTTCTGTTGAAGGTCAGCAAAGTAAGTTTGGTGGATCTTGCCGGCAGTGAGAGGGCGGACTCTACTGGAGCCAAAGGGACAAGGCTTAAGGTAGAAATGTTTCCCTCTGCTCAGATGTGGATTCAGAGCAAGGCACTTGATTACTGAGTGTACTATACAGTACGTATATATTTAATGTACATATTATTCCATGTTGTTCCATCACAGGAAGGAGCAAATATCAACAAATCTCTAACTACCCTGGGGAAAGTCATCTCCGCTTTGGCAGAAGTGGTTTGTATTTTATCTTTTTATATTTGTACATGTGAAATAATGCAGTAATTACATAGAATAAAAATGCTCATCTTACTGTCTCCTTCATTTTAGGACTCAGGGCCAAATAAGGTAATTTATTTAAATTCTGTTTTTAAAGTAAAATTAATATTTTACTAAATGCCAATAAATACATTGATTGTAATGTGTTTTATTTAATATGCAGAATAAAAAGAAGAAAAAAGCTGAAAGCTTCATCCCCTACAGAGATTCAGTTTTGACCTGGCTGCTGAGAGAAAATTTGGGTAAGTACTCAGTTTTTCTGTTAATATTAGGAACACATTAGTTTAATTTCTAATCAATCTCTTTTCTACCCTGTGTCAGGGGGTAACTCTCGCACTGCGATGGTCGCTGCTCTGAGTCCAGCAGATATCAACTACGACGAGACCCTCAGCACACTCAGGTAGAGAGCACACATCACATTTTCTGCTGCATGTCTTCCCTCCCACACAGCAGATGAATGTGGCTTTGAAGGACGCTGATGCCAGTGAGACAAAGTGTTACATAATACACGGCTTCCTCAGCGGCCTGCATCACTTTCACACTTCAAACACCCTTGACGAGTTTTAGCTGCATTGCCAGGCTGCAGGATCGTGTGGGTGTGTTATGTACAGGGGGGGTTGGGGCTGTGAATCGTCACGTCCCTCACCTCTGTCAGCGTGCTCAGTGATCCCTCCCTCATTCCCCCAGGTACGCAGACCGCGCCAAACAGATTCGCTGTAACGCTGTCATCAACGAGGATCCCAACAACAGATTGGTGCGCGAGCTGAAGGAGGAGGTGTCTCGCCTGAAAGATCTCCTCTACGCCCAGGGCCTGGGTGACATCATTGAGAGTAAGGAGCCATTGACTGGATTTATCTGATCATTGGTGTAACATCTGTATTAATTTCAAACACTGCTCCGGCTCAAACCTCTTTTCTAAGCAGGCACGTTATTGTCAGGTTCACATAAACCTCCACTGTCCCCCTCACAATCACTACACTTTTATTCTCAAACATTGTTCTCAGTTTTCTCTTGTGTGTTGAAGTGTGTTCAGGTTCAGTACATGAGGCAAAGGAAGAAAAAGCAATGGGAAGATATGAATGGAGATAGGGCTAAGGTTACAGTTTTAGATTGTGGTCTGGCCAGGACAATTTAACCCTATATTGTAAAGATAAACAGACAGAAAGTAGTGTGACTGTACATAAAGATGGACATGGCCTATGTGAACCCCAAACTGAACAGTCGGTGAACAGATGATGATCTTGAACATGAGCAGCATTCATACTGACGAGTTAGTGCAACACCGCTCATGTTTATGACAGTTTAACGGCACACTGCATGACGTCTCCATAGATGCAGCCCAGCGTCAATAGTATGTTGCTGCAGTACAGATGGTAAAGAGTCAAGACATATGCTGAAGTCAATTCAGTTGAGTGTTTGAAGCAGTTTTATGAACAAACAAGTGAAGATAGCACAATTTCCAGGTTTTTCCATATCCACTTTCTGCAGAATGACACATTTTTTTTAGAGGTAAAATATATTCTCAATCTCAACATTGTTTTTTTTTAGCGTTAAATGTAACTAATGTCTGTGATTCTTCACTGCCACAATAATTCCTTTTGTTTGCGAGTGGCAGTGAACAAGTTCATTTTCATCTGTATGAACTGAACTTAATACTAGTTCTTTATAAAAGTATACTGGCACAACACTGCCCACAGGTTTCTGCAGAGCAGTTTTAAAGCTCAGTGTGAGCTGCCCTGTCGTCACCATCTTGGTAATGCACGACTCCACCATCTTCCTTCTTAATTCAAAATGGGCAAAGGTGGGGCATGTGTGGAGCTGAGACACCAGTGAATACCAGTTTTTGGCAAGGATATGCTCATCCAACTGCAGATTCACTGCAGTGTTTGTAAACATGTTAATTTCTGCTGTTAAGTTGAGCCTATGGAGTCATTTTTGGAGTCATTTGAGAAACCGCAGTTTTTGATTTTTCAGTGTTTAGTGTTTCATTTTTCAACCCCAGAGGGCTTCTCACAGTAGCTTCTGGTGCTGGGCAAGACTAGTCAGCTGACCTCGATGTTTCATCAGTTGAAAATACATAAGGCTTTTTTTTTTAAATCAAAAACCAGCTTTAGGCTCAACTCACTTGCTTCAGTCATTCAGCCATGTGATTGCCTCACCTGTTCTACCACATGCTTTCATTTGGACAGGGTTAAACTGAAACAGTAAACGTTAACGCTAATGAAACAATCTGTTCACTTGCTGACAGGTTGGTTGGTCAGGCTGTTACACAGGCCAAGTAACACAGGCCAACGATTTTTCACTGTAAGAGGCTGAAAGAGAGAAAGAGCTCTACGTCTTGGTACATGCACCATCACTAGTTTAATATGGTGTTTATCACAATAATGTGTGTCCTTATTCTCATCATAACCATTAGGAGCACTTCAGTGACAACACATGTAGGAGAAAACTCTGAACAAATGAAAATATCTAAACAATGTATTATGTTAAGCAGTGGAACCAAATTTCTATTTATTTTTATGTACTGATGGTATTCATCAAATAATAAGTTAATGTTTAAATATATGCACATTTGTATCTAAGCTGTTTCTCTCTATATCTCTCTCTCTCTCTCTCTCTGTCACTCTTTATCTTCTCCTCTCCCAGCATATCGAGCGTCTGGTGCTGAGATAGAGGGTTTGAAATGTGTGTTTTTTAGCTCTGGCTTTTGCTCTTGCAGCAGCTTAGCATCACCGGCGCTTACTGTGACAGTAAATAGTAGCTTTTCCGCGTTCTCTGCAGCACCACAGTATCATGAAGAGTTAGGCAGAATAATTCAGGGTGATTTATAATGAAACACGGCCAGCTATAAATATGAATGCAACATTTATATGTAACATAGTTCAGGTCTAAGGTTGATTTTCAGACTGAGACACTGTGGCTCTAATCTTCCGGACCTTATGAGCTGCAGTGTGTGAGTGCTATGTCATGGTGCTGTAGAGATCTGTGTATGGCTTCTTAGCTGTGGCATTGCTGGAACAGAGCTTAACTGTTCATGAAGCAAGAAAGCAGAGCAATACAAAATGAAAGCTTATTGACTACAGTATCATCACATACTGTATACTGTGATCCTATCTTTAATTTCCCTGATGTAGAAACTGTTGCTTCCCATTCCCCTGGCATGGTCTGTCTGGCTCTGTCACCTCCTGTTGGCAGTCATAAAGAAGAGCATGTAGTAAACATAAGATGAAAACGCATCCCTCAGTCACATAAAAGAGTATAATCACTTGCATAATATTGGATCTTTGAGGTCGTCATCTCATTTTATGTCATAAATTTTTATTGTCTCTCTATAATACATGACTTCATTAACTGCACTGCGAAGGCGATATTATGTGATCCATCTTGGCAGGCAACAGCTTGTCCAGATGGATGGGTGTGATACAGTTTCCCAATTTATTGCTCTGTGTTGCCATAGCAGCAGCTGCAGGGTTGATATCCTTTATTTTGTAGAGTCTGTCATAGGTCTTTGAGGTGCCACAACAATGCAGCGAGAAGACGTGTACACAGAGGAGGGAATATGACGTAAAAACTATTTTGATAATTGGACAAATACTAAATATGGTAACTGAACGTCCAAGGACACAGATTTCTAAACTGTGCAAACAAACTTACCACAGTGGGTGATTCACAGCCAGAGCAATGGATTTCTACTTTCAGTATTTAATTGACCTTGCTAATTTTAGAGAAGCACACTTGGCATTAAATGCATCCTGTTGCTTGATATAATGCTAGAATAATCTGAAGTCTAAAGTGATCTTGTTTCCCAATGTTCTCTACAAGAACAATAACCCTATTAAAAATGAGTCATTGTGTGTCTGCACACAGTGACTCATTTATTTTCCACACACGGTGACTGATTTTATTTCTACTGTTTAGGATGCCCGATTAGAACCTACATTTCAGTCTTGCAAAAAAATTCTATTTTAATTGGTAAATGAATTATATACAGTCTTTAATATATACTCGTAATATATACGTATTATCTACTGTATATTTAGTTTAACGTTTTCTTGTTTTTGAATGATCCTGCACATGATGCTCTGCTTGATGTTTTCATACAATACAGTAGCTGCATTTCTTTGGTCATGGCTCGATGGCCTTGTTGCATTTTTTAAGTTGGTCTTATTTGCGTGTGGTGCTGCCTTCGCTTGTTGCTTTAGTTAAAATTTCTCTCTGTGAGTTAGATTTGTTTCAAGATACATGTCTTCTTTCTTTTTTTCTTCTCTGCTCTCCCTTCTGTCCTCTTCCTCATCTGTCCGCATTTCTTTATTCCCTATTATCGATTATCCCAACTTCCTGTACACTCCTCGCGCCCCCCCATCCCTCCCACCCCGACAGACCTATCCGATCACAAGAACAATAACAATAAAGGCCAAGCTGTGAATCAAAGGGATGATCTCTCCACAGTGACCAATGCCATGACAGGGATGAGTCCCTCTCCGTCTCTCTCAGCCTTGTCCAGCCGAGCTGGATCCATCGCCAGTCTGCACGACCGCATAATGTTCAGCCCAGGCAGCGAGGAGGCCATCGAGAGGCTCAAGGTGAAACTGTTCATCTGAAAAACACACTCTGCTTTCATACAGTGTAGTTGAACTTCATGTTCATAATGTCATTTAATATCATATTATTTGCAGGCACAATGTCAGTATCTTTCATCAACTGGTGTATTATGGCTTCACTAGCCTCACCCACTCATTGCTGCTAAAGATGTCAATCTCTAAAAACAGGTTGCACTATTTCGTTAAAAACATTAGAGGGATGAGAGCAGCTCAGCAGACAAAGATTGGCAATGAAGCGTGACAACAGTGCTGGGTCTGATTTGAACAGGGGCATTTCAGTTCATGTTCAACACCTAAACCCCAAAGTCTGAGTACTCCTTCTTTATAGTGTCTTTATAATGTGTTTTAAACATCTGAGCACTGTAGGTTTTTAGCAGGCATTACCCAAAGAGAAAACAGCAGCCGATGTTTGTGTCCTACTGAGTATTTACAGTTCAGGACAGTGTATGTGGGATTTACTCAGAATACACTGTAGTGTGTGTACAGTATAGCTCTGAAGCTCAGAGGAAAAGGCTGTATCCAGCTTTGTACTTGTTAGTAGGACTGATTCATGTTGGTTTTGGGCTTTTAATGGGATTTGTTGACCAAAATGTATATTCAATGCCATCATCACAGCACTTGCCCTTGAAATGACTGTTTAATTTAATCACCACTGTCTTTTTTAAAACTGTTAGGAAACAGAGAAAATCATTGCCGAACTCAATGAAACTTGGGAGGAGAAGCTTCGCCGAACAGAGGCCATCAGAATGGAGAGGTTAGATTCACAGTTTTCTACTTTTACACTTTATTTTATTATAAAACAAAATTCTTTTTGAGATTCAGTTTTTCTCTTTGAAAAGAGTCAAAGCAAACAACAGACAACAGGACCTCAAACAATGATCTGATGACGACGAAAAACAAGTTGTTGTTACTTTTTAGTCTCTGTATCAGAGTCGTAGTTAATAATCTTGTTTGTTCAGTATTTAAAACACCTATCATTTCTCCACAGAGAGGCCTTGCTGGCAGAAATGGGCGTAGCAATGCGAGAAGATGGCGGGACAGTTGGTGTGTTCTCACCTAAGAAGGTATGAGACCTGTCCAAAGCTCCTGTCTTGTCTAACCTTTACAGTTTGAATTGTTGACTAAATTGCTTGTTTATTTACCCCAAAGCCCACTGATAGCCCTAGAAAGCCCCAGCCCGTGTTTATCGACACAGTTGGGCTGTTTTCCCCCAATGAGGTTTGTTGAGCTGTGAAGTGTTAAAAGCTGTCTTTTTCTCTGAGTGCTCTAGTCTCTCTAGCCTTGCCAAGACAGATCAGTCGAGGGTTTCTCTTTTTCATCAAGTGTTATCTTAAATCTACTTCATTACTCACTTCAAACACTCCTTCACTGCACTAAAGGCAGCAACAAGTGTAAACATGGGGGAAAAGATAATGGTAGTGCCCCAATTTCAGTGATTTATTGCTGTTTGCCTGCAGCCCCATAACATCTGGCTGAGACTACATTAAACACTCATGCTGTGAAGCGGTGGGGAGTGAATCTGACTGCATGGTTTTAACTGTCACTGGTTTTGTCTTACAGATAGAGACTGCTTTTCAGTCCTGTTGTGCACAATATGTTATATTGTAAATAGCATATGTATAGTAAATGACTCAACATTTCTACAGTGAGTAAATTATTGCTTGTTCTGTGTCAGACGCCTCATCTGGTGAACCTCAATGAGGATCCTCTGATGTCTGAGTGCCTGCTGTACTACATTAAAGATGGGATTACCAGGTTAGACATTGACATTTTACTGTATAATATGAAGGTACTACCTGAAATAAAACCCACTTTATCTTGTAAGAGAACAGATTTTTCACAAAAAGCATAAAATATCTAGGTAAAGTGTGTCAATTTCCTCCAATGTCCTCTTTGGCTGTTTTAGGGTTGGTCGTTTAGACGCCAGCAGTCGCCAGGACATCGTCCTCAGTGGTCACTTTATCAAGGATGAACACTGCACTTTTACGAGTTCTACTGGACCAGCTGGAGAAAGTAAGGCCTTTATCTTGCTTCACTGGTGTGAAGTTCTGTACATCAGGGTACAATATTGACAGACTGGAGGGAATGCCTGACATTGTCTCCTCTGTTCCTAAGCACTGGTTATCCTGGAGCCCTGTGAAGGAGCTGAAACATATGTCAATGGAAAGAGAGTGACGGAGACTACTATCCTAAGATCAGGTCAGTGAGTCTCTTGTGCTCCATCTACCTCACTTTATCCTAGTCCCAACATGTATGTTGTACCTACCCTCTTGATGTTTGTATTTACTTTAATCATACCCTCACAGGAAACCGAATCATCCTGGGGAAGAGCCACGTGTTCCGGTTCAACCACCCTGTCCAGGCGAGGGCTGAGAGGGAGAGGACGCCCTGCGCTGAAACACCTGCTGAGCCTGTGGACTGGGCCTTTGCCCAGAGGGAGCTGCTGGAGAAACAGGGAATTGACATGAAACAGGAAATGGAGCAGAGGTACTTTGAAGAAATACTGAGAATATTGTTAAGTGTAATATCAAGGAAAACAAATCTCTTTGCACAGCCACAAGGTGTCAGGTGCATATGAAATAGGTGAAAAATAACCACCGCACACTGTTAAGGACTCTACTGTGATTTATTTGTGGCGAAAAACACATTTCAAACACATAGGCTGTTTCCTGTGAGGTGAAGCATCATTTCTCTCAAGCTTATTTTTTTCATGTGTGCAGGCTGCAGGAGTTGGAGGACCAGTATCGAAAAGAAAGAGAGGAGACCCACAACCTTCTGGAGCAGCAAAGACTGGTACAGTAATGAGCAGATTGAAAGTATCATCACCACCAAGAGGTTTTCTCCTGTTCCTCATCTGCTTAGGTTCTTTGAAAAGCTGATATAGAATGATTGTTTATCATGGTCCATTGTGCAGGTAGAGGCTGCAAACCATGTGGTGTATGCTCTGTACTGTGTCAAATAATTGTTAAAAATGACAGTATGTTCTGTTCTTTTGTGTTCATAGACGTTATCTCTCATACCACATCTTAAATGAATTTAAGATTTTTTTTTTTAGATATTAAGATTTTACATGCTTTACATGGAATAGATACTGTACATTTTGTGAATTCTATTTCAATGGTTTTGCCAGTTGACTGAGCTCTGTTCCTAAATGGTTTGTTAATGCTACAACAAGCTGTTATAACATGAATCTTCATCAATCAATTGTTAAGGATTATGAGAGCAAACTGGAAGCTCTTCAGAAGCAAGTGGACCGTTATTACCCAGAAGCCACTGAAGAAGAGGAGGAGCCTGAGGAAGAAGGTAGTGCATGTAATCAGAAACAAATATGTGTGCTCACACATTTCTGTGTTGTTGGTAAGAAAATCCTCTTGATAATGATGATGATGATGATGATGATGATGATGATGGATTATTCTTGTGGCCCACAGTGCAGTGGACTGAGAGGGAGAGGGAGCTCGCTGTGTGGAGCTTTCGTAAGTGGAGGTGCTACCAGTTCACCTCTCTGCGTGACCTGTTGTGGGGAAATGCCATCTTCCTCAAAGAGGCCAATGCCATCAGTGTGGAACTCAAGAAGAAGGTCCAACATGTTTCTGTTACTATAGACCACTGTATGAACTGATGTTGTTAAAGGCAGTTTGATTGTAACAATGTTTGGTGTGTCCCTGCAGGTCCAGTTCCAGTTTGTGCTGCTGACAGACACTCTCTATTCACCCCTGCCTCCTGACCTGTTGCCCCCAGAGGCAACGAAAGACAGAGAGAAGCGACACTTCCCACGTACCATTGTCGCAGTGGAGGTGCAGGACCAGAAGAATGGAGCCACTCACTACTGGACATTAGAAAAACTAAGGTATGAAAAAACCTTCAGACTGATTTTAATGTGGCATACTATTAATCTGAAATTGATAAAATTGCCATTTTGCTAGAAACATGTTTTTAATATTTATAATGCATTATAACCATACTTATAATAAGTTATAATGCAATTATAGCACTGTATAACTATAGTTATAAACACTCATAAATGATCGTAATGCTTCATAACAATAATCATTACACATTTTAAAGCTTTTTATCATGGGGCGGTGCGTGGCGCAGTGGGTAGAGCGGCCACCCCATATAGAGGCTACAGTCCTCGCCGCAGGCGTCCCCCGTTCGAATCCCGCGTCGGGCAGACCTTTCCTGCGTGTCATTCCCGCTCTCTCTGCCTCCCCATTTCCTGTCTATCTCTACTGTCATCACTATCAAAAATAAAAAAGGCAAAAAAAAAAAAAAAGCCGAAAGCTTTTTATCATGATTTATAGGTCAGGTATTATAATACATAATTGTTAGTAACTCGCTGACAATGCCCACATCGATAATGCATCATAAATATTTTCTAGTTATAATGTGTTATAATTGGCTTCTAAACATGTCACACTGTCATTATAAACGCTCATAAATGATCATAAGGCTTTATAACAATAAGCATAACACATCATAAACCATTTTATAATGGCTTATAAGGTCAAGTATTATAATAGAGTTATAATGCTCTATACTGTGTTATGATTATTGTTATAAAGCCTTATGATAATTTCTGAGTGTTTATAATGATAGTTATACACGTTTATAAGACAATTATAACCCATTAAACTATACACTGTTAGACTTTTCACTGTAAATTTACAGTATTATACTGGCAGCAGCTTCACCAGCATAATACTGTAAAATTACAGCAATTTGCTGTATCTTATAATTACAGCAAAATACTGTAATTCAAATACTGTAAATTTACAGTATTATACTGGCGAAGCTGCTGCCAGTATAATACTGTAAATTTACAGTATTTGAATATACAGTGATATCCTGTATTTAATGATGATTACAGAATATTACTGTAATAGGCTACTACTACTACTACTACTAATGATAATAATAATAATAATAATAATAATAATAATAATAATAATAATAATAATAATAAAGAAATGACAGCAAGACAGTATTCATTTTTCAATTCAAATATTTATTGCAATAAAAATGTATTTCAGTTACAGTGCATAATGACATTTGGTAACTCACTGACAATTTGTATTTGTGAGGCAGGAACATCAAATTGTTTTAATAATCCCGTAATATAGGAAATGCAGAAAACAGCCAGGACAAATGCCTGGACTAAACGTACATTTTTCTGGCCACTCGAACTCACGGACACGGCGAGGAGATGACGAGGAACTGCTTGAAAGCGGACGTCTGCCTTGCAGAATGGACACAGGTTCTAGAATGAGAAAAATGTTGCATCAGTACATGGATTATCCGTTACTCTTAACAACGTTTTTTCTCATCACGGCGATTTCACCAACATAAACAGATATATTTTTAAACGGCTAAAAAAGTGGAGTAATAATAATACCGTAATTAAAAAGAAAAATCCTGTTCAGTGTAGCACCGTTCTATTGTTAGGTCAGCTGCAACTTGTGGCAGAAGCCAGAGGACCCACGTGCAGAAACCGGTGGAGAAAAAAAAAGTCAAAGTCAAGGACTAAATAAAAAAAATGTCACTGTCTCTCTCACGAGCAGTGCTGTCATTCAAATTTCAGCACTGACACAGCGGACAGCGCGCCTGCATGAAATGCATGCTCCGGAGGCGATCTTTTTTCAGTTAGTTTTGCCTCTTCACAGAGATTTTTCTGTGGAGATTTTTTCTATTTTTTAAACGAGTACGAAAAATACCTGCAGGCTATTCGTGCTAACGTTAGCTACTCCAGGCATAAGTTAGACCAGTTCTGCCAGTAAAATCGTGTTGTTTAAACAGGGTTACACAATGCTATGCTCTATAATTTCAGCTAAGCTTGAATGAAAATTGAGCTAGCTAACTGAAAATGAAAAGATTCAACAACTTTGTCCAAACACGGTTCTAAATGACAGAAAATTCAACTGGAAAAAAAATCCAAACCTTCTCCTAAGTCCGGAAAAAAAGATAAATTTATGTGAACTTACTCAGTGGACAGCTCCAGACATCAGAGGTGAGCAGGTAGCCTTCCTGTGACTGCTCACACACAAGCTGCAAAAAAACTGTCAACTGTTGATTTTCAAATTTATTTTTCCCACACTTTTCACCTTCCCACAATGCTCTGCTGTTTACAGTAATCCTGTAAAAAAAAAAAGGGCCTTCTCTTAAAGTGCTGTAATCACATTTTTTTCTCCCAGATTGCATTGCAGTTTACAGTATGATACTGTATAACAGTTTTACAGTAAAATACTGCTCAGATTTTACTGTAAATTTACAGAAAAGGGTTACAGTGTAGCATTATTGTCAGTGAGTTACTAACAATTATTACGTATTATAATACCTGACCTTAAGTCATGATAAAATGCTTTATAGTGTGTTATGCCTACTGTTATAAAGCATTATGATCATTTATGAGTGTTTATAACTATAGTTATAAAGTGCTATAACTGCATTATAAATCATTATAAGTATGGTTATAATGCGTTATAGGGATAGGCGTCAAATAAAGTGTTACCGAAATGGTAGCAGATATAAAAAATAAGTATTTCAGGACTTTGACTTGTAGCAACCCTTGAGTAAGTCTCTGCAAACTTTGCACACCTGGATTTGGGCAGTTGATCCCATTCTCTGTCTGATCCTCTCCAGCTCTGTTCGATTTTATGGGAAGTGTCTGTGAACTTCCGTCTTCTGGTCTCTTTGACCCCTGGGGTTGTGGTAGGGCTATTCAAGGATAGAGACTTGTCCTGTGGCTACTTCAGTGTCTTTTTGGCTTCAGGTCGTTCTGTACTGTAGTTCAGCTGAGAGGAGGCTCAGTAGGTACGATCTCTCCACGCTACCACAAAGGTCTGATTTTGCTGCTGAGGTGTTTGTGCTTTTGGCTCATGCTCCCATCTCTGCAGAGAACGTCTGATGCTTTGTTAAAGTGTAAAGTTAAAGTCAAAGTTAAAGACCTTTGTGCCAAGTCGACTCCGGGGAGAGTCCTGTTGTTTCCAAACTTTTTTGTGGCCTCTCTGCTGATTTGTGCCTCACAAAGGTCCAATCCATTCAGGTGGACTTAATAAAGTTCTAAGAGCAAACAAGAGGTATCTGACCACAGAAAAGGCTCTTAATACTGCATTACATGAAAAAAAGTTCTCACGTTGTCAGTATGAGTTATTAAATGGATTGAGTGACAAAAATGGCAATTTTATCCATCTTAAATTAAATCTACAGCACAGTAACATGTAGATTAAGCCTAATGCTGTGATACTGTAGATATGCCATACTACTGCCATAATACTACTGCCATTAAAGTAGCTTTCCAATGTTCTTTCAGTGTTACACTGTAATATGTAGAGACCATATAATTTTAGTTGGCTGCTCTGTAGCTCATTAAGTCGAATGATTTCACTAGAAACATTCCTTCAGTAATTGCTTCACCAAATAAAAATGTCTGTAAGCCTGTGATATACGGCAGTGACAAAAGGAGAGATGTCATCGATGTCCATGAGGGATACATTTCTCATAAAACACACTTTTCACCGCAAGAATATTTCTCATTAACTCCATGTTGTGGAGCTTATAATCATAAATAACACGATCCTGGTAATTGTTGCTGACACTTACAGGCAGAGGCTCGATCTCATGAGGGAGATGTATGACCGTGCTGCTGAAGTTCCCAACACCACCACAGAGGATTGTGAAAATGTGATGACCGGAGGCGACCCCTTCTATGATCGCTTCCCCTGGTTCCGTCTGGTTGGCAGGTACAGTAAACGCTGACTACCACCTGCCCGACGCAGTGTATGACAGCACAGACAGGCATTCATACTGAGCGCACACACAGAGGACAACAGCAGCGAGCAAACAGAAGCCCAGTGATAGTCATATCTGTCCATTAAGCATAATGGGAACTGCCACATACTGTGCATGTGGTTAGCTGATAGACCATAATGACAGAGACAACCAGCTTGAAGTAGTCTGCAGCCCACTTCATTATGATGTCTCTGTCATTATGTACTGAAGCCTGATGTCCCTTGTCTCTGCTCTGAGTGCTCCACTGTGATCATATCTCATTTAATATAACAATTGTATCTGTACGAAGGACTGACTGGGCGTTGTTTGTCATTAAGCATACTGTACAGTGATAACAAGGCTGCACAAATCCGATGATTGAGAAGGTTTTTCAGTCTTCATTATACTGTGAGTTCTTTTTTTTTAATGATTTGTGCTTTTCAAGGGTGAATCAAGTTTCTTTCCTGAATTTATTTTTCTGATGTCACTGTGAATTTATTGTGTATTTTTTGCTGGACATGAAGCTTTGCAGCTTGAACACACAGGTGTGGACTGATGAACACTTCTGCTTGTTGGTGCCAATGGGAAAAATCATCTGTGAAACATTTGAGGACAAATTTTCTTCAGTCCTCCTACTCAAAGCCTGCTGCTTCTTTCTCTACCACCTTGGCATGCATCCTCACAAGCCCTGTGCCAAGCTCTCTCTGTCTCTCTCTCTCTCTCTTTCTTTCTTTTCTCTCTATCCCTCTCTCTACACATAGTCACATGCCCGTGTTACATAACATCCAGGATATAAAGCTTTTAATGTCATTTAGCACCTGCAAGACAAGCAAAAATGATCAGGCAGCAAATGTTCCCTGAAAATATGTTCTTTGTCAGCTCGTTCATAATATCTGTTATACAATAGGTGAGTAATACTGGCCTATGCAGCCAAATGCACCACATTTAATGAAACGTGGCTGCCCAGTCAAATTAAGCTGAAAGTGGATGTGGCAGTTTTATTTGGATTATTCATTTGTATTTATTATTTTTTGTACTCTAAAGCCAAAAACAGCCTTTAAGATCACTGCTCCAGTGCACTCATGATGGAGGGCTGCTGATTTTGAAGTTTAACATTAGCAGTCGCTGTGGGTAAAACTTGCAGGGAGTCTACAGAGGGTTTCTGTTGTATTTAAGTACAAATTCTCTATACCAACATTCACGCTCAGCAGACTGGTTATATTGGATGGTTTATAAGTGACTATTTGTAAACAAATGAACCAAGTAATTTAATAGTCCCTCCATTTCCACTGATATCACCCAATCTTGGTCTGAGGTCTGACTCAGACCAAGGTATCTGGTAAAGAGTGGCCTAAATGAATCTGTGTGTCACAAGTAGCCTCCACCTATACATGGTCCTTCATCATGCTCATGTTTGGGAACACAGAACTACATGCTCTCCTCTCATAGGTGGTTAAACACTTTTTACAACCACAGTAGTTTGTTTGCACTCCTCCACGTGTAGTCTCTGTCTCCACTGTGTGCTGTCCACTAAAGCAGCAGATGTGGGTTCAAAAGGATGAGGGTTTTCTTCACTGGGCCTCTCCATATGCTGCTCTACCACCCCTCTTGTTTGAACAAGTGTGTGCTTTCTATCCAACTGTACTAACCTAGTTCCCATGTCTCTGGCTGCACCAGAAACCCCATTTTCAACACATGCATGAGCGAGCGCATGAGTGACCCTACCCCATCCCCGACACCCTCCAACTCTGAAATTACTGAGCTGGCTGACTCGCAGCGGGAGGGTCGAGGGGAGGAGGAGTTGGAGGAGTTGGAGGACCTGGACGATGATATCTTTTTGGACGACCCGTCCTCGGAGCTTGTGGGAGAGGATATTGATGATGATGATGATGATGATGATGAGGGAGAGCTCTGCCGAGGCTCCAGCGAAGGCCAGGATCCCTTTTACGACCGCTCACCATTATTCAGTGTAGTGGGAAGGTTGGTGAGGTTTCGGGAGCATGCTGGTGGAGGAAACTAGCTCTTTCACGCTGAGACGCAGGGTCTGTTTCCCTCGGTAGACATCAGCACAGAGGACAGTACATTTTTTTGAAAATGCAATGCACAATACAGATACGAAGAAAGTCCTCACTCTTCTGAATTGTGTGTGCATGAGTACACATTTGGAATTAAAGTTTCTGAGTGTACAGTGGGACTGAAGGCTCAACACACTGCAAATTAAGAAAGCACAAACTAACAAAACACTAACAAACTCAGAAAACACCATTCATTTAAAAACACATGCACTGCAAATAGACACAGCACAATGGGTCCCAAAAAAGTGTTGAACATGGCTGGGATGCACATAGCTGTATAACACATTTATGCTACTTGTTGTTAAATGCTCTAATCTGGAATAAGTGTGTTCCAGCTTGGTTCAGCACTTTTCAGCAGAAACACTTTGATTGTTGCCCATTTTACAGTACTTGCAGCGCATCGCACTATTTGGTTGTGTTGTGTGTACTGTATTTGCGGCACAATAGGAAAAAAAATATGTTTGCTTTATTTGTGTTTGGTTTATTTGTATGTGTGTTCTGAAGCTGCAGTGTGTTGACTCTCAGGGCCACCATATGTCTTTTGTTTTCCTATGTGGCAATTACAGATTTTCTGTCCAAAGTAGCTTGTTTTTTGGTTAACAAACAGATGTTTTTCATTGGACGAGTAATCCACAGTCGCAATGTCACCATGGAGTTGGACCGTTTCAGTTGGATAGATTCAGTGAAGATTTAAAAAACCAACTCTACTTATGTTTGTTTGATTGTGGGATTTCCATTCATTTCATCTTTCTAAAAACCTTCATGCTTACTCAAGTCAATCTGACTTCCTGTTTCCTCTGTCAGTTGTCATTGCCACTGTGTGTCATATGTTTGAGACACAAATGTTCTCAAATGTCAGAACACTACAATATATACAATATTTTCTTTCATGACTCTGTTACTGAGTGGACTCTGGAGTAGACATTTCTGGGCTTCAAGGTTTATCTTTTGCTTTTTTTCTTTAATCTCATCCAATTAGATGCTTGTTTTGGTTTGTTTATTTTTTTTATTATTATTTTTTGCAAACTGTTTTGTTCTTAACTTAAACTAAATGCTTCTCACTCATATTACAGTTCTACTTTTTTTTTTAAGTGCTTGAAGTCAGCCAGGGGTGGGTCAGTACATGTCACTTGTTTCCATGAAATTCAAGCAATGCTGATGCTGCTTGAGTTGTGTGTCTCACTTGTGTGGCTAAATGTAAAAGTTTTAACAGAGGACCATTCTTTAGCCCAAGCACTGACATGTCTCATGGAGTATACCGACATCTAATTTGCATAACACAGGGACCCACAGCGAAATGTTCTCACCATGCTGTGAAACCTGAATAAGCACGTAAGAGACTGAAAATTATTCATATCAAATAGCAAAGTGGAGATCAAGGAAGACTCAAAATCTCAAGATGAAAGAGCTGGTTTCTACTGCAGCTGTCTCTTTTAGGCATGCCAGAGCACAAGTCTTTTCATTTTGACCTTTTTTTGTCAATTTTTTTACTTGAATACGTCTGATGATGAACTAATGCCCCTATTTTGCACAACTTGCACTTCACCCAAGAGGTGCGCTTTGATTTCTGATGTCGTTCGTTGGTTTTTGGTGTAGCATATAATCTTTCAAGCTGTTGGCAGTTTTTATTCAAGCTGAGCCATGTTTGGTATGATGATTTCTGTTCCATTTGCTTTTGATTCCTTTGAGTCGAGAAGTTGGAAGCATTTTTGTTCACCTTTTTTGTCCTGAGCATGCCTTATTTGCACCTCACCAATCTTGTCATAAGCCTCTCCCTTTTTACACTCCACCCTTAAATGTCTACCCCTATTGGCTCGTGGAAAACGTGGTCTTTGACTGCAAGATCATGTATTGTAGCTACACACTAGAGACTGAATAACCAAGAAGGAGAAATGTTTGTAATACAGTTGTTCCCACATTTATATGCTCTACTATTAGACTTATTGAAATCTAATGGTGCCTCGTCTAAAACTTAAGTGCCTCAAGTGTTTAGTTTAGCTCTGTACATTTCATATTTAGTGTAGTGTCTTTATATTGAGGCACGCACATGTTTTAGTTAGTGCAGTAGAACATCATCATTAAGCAATACAAAGAAAGATTTCAGAATGAGGAAAACATTTGCTCTTCAGCTTAGCGTTGAGCAGCTTTCCAATATTTTGAAAAGGAGTCAAAGTTGACACACATGCTCCTTAGCCTCACCAAGCTTTCATTATCAGTATAGTACAGAAGCTAAGGAGTACTGCATGTGACCCATAACCGTCCTGAGAATGTCATCATTTCTAGATGGTGAGGAAAAGCCCCCAGGAAGCGATAGTAAAGGGCAGCCATGGCCATCGCAAGAGCAGTCCCAGCTTCTGTTTGGTTGCTTTGCAGCTCTGTGTTCTGTTGTCCAGTCCAGTGACATTTATCAAGTCTGACACGTCTCCTTAGATCGGTTGTCTCTAATCCTTCGTTGTCTTTCTCTCTTCCTGCCCAGGGCTTTTGTTTATCTCAGTAATCTGCTGTACCCGGTTCCTCTCGTCCACCGTGTGGCCATCGTCAGTGAGAAGGGTGAAGTAAAGGGCTTCCTCCGTGTGGCAGTGCAGGCCATATCAGGTAAGGCTCGGATCCTCAGCCCGACTGTATGAGGAAATGAAAAGAAAGGCTGTGTGAGACTTCTTGAGGGAGTGAAGTGAAGGTGCTTTGTGTTTCCCTCCAGCGGATGAGGAAGCTCCCGACTACGGTTCAGGAGTAAGGCAGTCAGGCACTGCCAAAATCTCATTTGAAGATCAGCAATATGAAAAGGTAGATGAAATTTCTATTTGGACTATATATTGGACCTGTATATATATAGTCACGTACTAACCAGTCTGCACACTGCTTTTGCAGTTCCAGTCAGAGACCTGCTCTGTGGGACTGTCCCGCACAGGGATTTCCCAGGAAGAGCTTCGTATTGTGGAGGGGGAGGGGCAGAACGCAGAAATAGGACCCTCAGCCGATGAAGTCAACAACAACACAGGTGCGGGTAATCATGTACTATGAGTGAATGGACACACACTTTGTGTGTTTGGATGTGTGTGTCTGTGGTGTCCCCTGGTTAATCTGTCAGACCTGGCTCTGAGAGCTGATGGTGGCCCAAAGACAGGAGGAGGTGATTCTCAAACTGAATCAATCAATGCCCTGAAATGAACACATCTTTAAGCTTTATCTATTTTTGATTTGCATTTGTAACAGCTGGTGGAGAGGAGCTGGAGAATCCACTGAAGGCCACTCTGGATGGCCCGCTAGACGCCCTGGAGCACCTCAGGATTGGTAACATATTCACCTTCAGGGTAACTGTCCTGCAGGCCTCCAGCATCTCTGCAGAATATGCTGACATCTTCTGCCAGTTCAAGTAAGCATTCTTCGAAATGTTTTTATAATCATACTCATGACTCTCAATATCAATTGTATTTCTTTAACATTTTCATATGTATATCTCTGTATCTCACTATTTTGATCTCAGTTTCATCCACCGCCATGATGAAGCCTTCTCCACTGAGCCCCTAAAGAACACAGGCCGCGGCCCTCCGCTTGGCTTCTACCACGTGCAGAACGTAAGGAGCGCTCAGATCCTGCGCAATCATGTGTTGTTGCCATTTTACTAAATGTGTCTCTGTGCTGTTTTTGCAGATTGCTGTGGAAGTTACTAAATCCTTCGTTGACTACATCAAAACTCAGCCAATTGTGTTTGAGGTGTTTGGACACTACCAGAAGCAGCCTTTCCTTCCTCTCTGTAAAGACGTCATCAGGTACTATGAGGCCAACTTGTACAGGCAAAGCAATAAGAGTCTACATTGTTTTGTTTTCATGATGACACATTAAATTTGTGTTGTTATTTCCACAACCAGTCCATTGCGTCCGTGCAGAAGACAGTTCCCACGTGTGATGCCTCTGTCCAAACCAGGTAAATAAACTCCAGGCTGGGGTTAGTTTTCTTAAATTCCATGGTTGATGTGTATGCTGCATAATGTTGCACAGTCTTTGTATTGGTCTGCCTGCACGTCATGTCATCTTAGCTTCATGTTGTTGGGTGTGAGCAGTAGACTCTGACGCCTCGCCGGACCGGGAGAAATCACTGGAGCTGATCCGATACCTGGTCCCAGATGTGTTCAATGGGGCACTGGTGGACTCGCTGTCAGGCCACGCTCTGTCTGCTGCTGGCTTGGCTGCTTCCTTCCTACTGGAAGCAAACGAGCAAGCTCAGTTGACTGCTCCACCCACCTCTATCTGTTCAGTTATTAAAGCTCAGAAGCCGGGTTGGTTATTGATGTCAAATCCAAAAGAATCCTGTGTCTGAAAATCTTTTTTTATATCAAGTCTTTATCTTGGTTTGAGTCACAGTGAAAGAAGCACCAAAACCAAGTGACCGCCAAAATACAATTAACTGATTCAATACGATTTCAAAGAACACAGTATATTCATTTTTATTGGAGATCCAAGCTGCTACGACAACTACAGTAGCATCAGTTATGCTAAAATATTGCAAAAATATGAGACTGAAGTCCTGGTCCTGGTCTCAGGATATAATAAAATATTCAGCATTTTATAGTTCAAATTACAGTTACTGCTGGTCACTGACTGGTAGAAACTGTAATAGTCTTTTGATTCACTTGAATCGATATAAAAAGGGATCTTCTCATGTCAGCATTCAGTTGGATTGGCTCTAATGTAGTGTGTGTTTACTGTCGTCCTGAGTGGTGGATTGTCCCTGCAGTTCCCTCTTTGAGCTCCTCAAGAACTAAATTGCAATCTCTCTCTGCTACAGTAGTAATGAACAATACTCTCTCTGATAAGAATGTCAATGTATATGGTACATCAAATTGTAACACACATAAAAATGCTTTATTGATACCCAGATGGGGGAATTACATGTTATAGCAACCAAATAATTAAGACAGATAAAAAAGATAATGAACTATTTGAAACGATAACTACAACAAAGGAAAAGAGGTTGAAGATTTGAATGCTTCAATACACTGTATACATTACAATTCTTGGCCTATGCTGTCTAGTATTTGTGCAGTGTGCAGATGATTGTGCAAATATACATGTGCAGAAGCATACAAACACATTACATATAAACATACATATTATATCTACAATCATATTAATGCTCGAGCAGGGCCTAAACTTTGTGTTGCATGCAAATGATTGTTCATGCGCACTCTCTCTTAAATCTGAACTCCTGTCTTAAATTTGAGTCAGACAAACCTCAGTCACTTCTACCATGATGATCAAAAATCAAAAACATTGATTCTTTTAAAGGAGACTAGGAGAGGTTTAAGGAGATCGTGCATATGCTTAGCCTCGTGCACTGAATGGTTCTGTCTCTATTTATATACACATATTCTCAAACTGCACAGTGAACCCTAGAGCGTTCATCTCTTGTAAGAAAAGGCTGCAGAGTTGTCAATAAATCTGCAAAGTAAAGGACGTCCTTCTACAGGACTCGGTGGTTCCTCCTGCATCACTGATTTCCTATTTTCTTCCCTCTCTCTTTCCTCAGTAGGATTAGAGCTGTTCTCAGCTCCCTGTTCATTCTGCTCTCCCTTTATCCTCCCACGTCTTCCTTGATAACCTTCTGTATCTCCTTTTTCAACGCAGTACCTGCCACCAAACTGACAACCATGACCCGCCCACAGGCAGGACCCTGCCACTGTAAATATGATCTCATGGTATTCTTCGAGATCTGTGAGCTGGAGGCCAATGGAGAGTGAGTGCCCTATGTCATCCCTCACAAATTATCTAGTGCTGTACTTGGAATAATTTTGCAGAGCTTCCCATTAAATTTAATGAATACATACATTTGATAATTACTGGAAACCACAGAAACCTGTCTTGTATGATAACTCAAGTGAGACTTGTTTTTCAGCTACATCCCTGCAGTGGTGGACCATAGAGGAGGAATGCCGTGCCATGGCACATTCCTTCTGCACCAGGTATGGCAGTTGCACTGAGTAAATATAATATTTGGAATATTTTAAATGTACTGAACATAACCACACCTCTTTTTCTCCCTCTGTAGGGCCTTCAGAGGAGAATAACTGTTACTATTGTACATGAATCTGGAGGTGACATGGAGTGGAAAGAAGTCCGTGAGCTTGTTGTGGGTAAGTTTTGTCTTCATGCCTTTTTGTCACCTTGAAAACCAAATATTTCTCCAGCTATGTGTTTGAACTGTTGTTACTGAGTTGTTGTTTTTTTTTTTTTTTTTTTTGCTTTCCCAGGACGTCTCCGCAACACCCCTGAAGCTGATGAGACCATCATTGACCCCAATATTCTCTCACTCAATATTTTGTCTGCTGGGTATGTCAGGCCCATGCAAGATGACAGGTACGTACTAATGAAGACATCTGATGCAGCTGCAATATCATCACAGATGAAATACATCACTGCACCACTGTTTCTATTGTAACGTTTTGAATTCAAGATTAGAAACACTCAGTGTCCAAAGGTACAATTAAATTGTGGCAGCTTGACTGTTGCAAACCTCTGTACAGTTTGCCTACAGTCATATCTGCTGACATTGCTTCATTTCTGCTGTGGCAGCTCATGCTCTGGAACACGACACCCGGGCAAATGCATGGCATCGTGAACCAGCTCGTCAGAAAAAAAGCATGACAGAAGAGGCACAACTTGAATGTTATTGCAAATCCTAGCAAATTATTTTGTGCTGTTACCTTAACACTGTGCCTGCATGGATCTGCTGTCTCTCTAACTATCTCTAACTGCAGAAGGTCACATTTAAAATCCAGAGTGACCATGAACAAATTGAAATTGATTTCCCCTGGTTTATTTAAACCTACATCTGCCACACCAGTAGCTATGAATTCACTCTTGCTGGCTGTGCGACCCTCCTTGGTGTTAATCTGTGCTCTTGTGGTTTGATTGTCATTGTTGCACCTACATGTTGCATTTCACCGTGTTAATCACCTCACCCCTAACCTCTTCCATCTCTCAATCATGATTAGATTTACTAACTCTGACACTAACCTGTTTATGACCTTTAAGGTCCTTTAAGTTTCACCAAGGACCCTCATTTTCCTGTATCTTCATGAACTGATACTGTAGCAGCCCAATATGAAATAAAAATGCATGTCTTTCTTGCTTATTCAGCAGCATGTATCACTAAAAGTAGTGTAAGATCACCAACTCACCAACTACTGTACCCCTGTACTCTACTGTATACTGTATAAGGACCTAATATGTTGTCATGCATTGGACATATAACATTTCATTATCACTTTACTGAATCCATTGATTAACTTTTGCTATTTAAGAAACCATCTGTAGATAAAAATGACTAAAATCTAATCATGCTCTGATCTCTATTGTATCTCATTTAATTTACACATAGTGTTTCTGCAGCCAGCCAGTAGAGGGCAGTATGTGTCTTTTAAGGCTTGTAGCCCTTTTTGAGGCTTACAGTATGGTAAAAGTTTATCTACTCTTGATGAGTTTGTTCTCTAACATTTGAAATCACCTACCATCACCAGTCTGTGGTGCCACAATAACTGTTGAGTAGTACTGTATTTTACAGTAAATTAACTGTGTAATACTAGGGACACATATTGTAGATTTTCTGTTGATGTCAATTAGCCTTAATTATTTAATCACCTACGCTGAGCACATGAAAACTAAGTCTTAAAGAAATTTTGCTATTTAGCTAATGATTTTTATAACCCTCTGTTTTTTTTTTTTTGGCTCATTGCTTATTCCCTTTCCCAACCACTCTCCCAAAAGTGTAAGAACACCAACAACATGATTGCCCAGACCTTGGTTTATGGAGTTTCAGTCTAAATCAACCAAATGCTCTGAGTCAGCTCTGACCAGTGGCCCTGTTCAACCAGCCCATCTTTGACCATGGTGCTGAATCCCAGGGGGTTCGAACCCTCAGTACAATACTAAACATGAGTGTTGTCATGGCCTCTGGAGCCAAGAGTTATGTTTAAGGCTCAGCACCAGGCTGTGGTCCAGCATGGTCTCTGCTCAGTCTTGCTAATACTAACATCAAGGTGTAAATGGATGCTAACATTTTTCTCCCTCCAGTCCACTAACGGAATGTTGTTTTTTGCTTTCGCAGACAGTTTCTTGATTCGGACATGCCTAGGTATATTATTTTGCCTCTCTTCTCGTGCTCTTAAGTTACACAAACACCTCATCTTTCTAACGTCCTCTTCTACACCCTGTCTTTCCAAGTCATCCTCCAGTGATTTTGTTTCCTTCTCTCCTACTCTGCCATTACTGTCAGCAATTCATCTGTGCCTCTTTGTTTTCTCCCTCTCCTGAGGAGTGAGGGAAACTTTCCTGCATGTCCCTGGTTCTCTTGCTGCGCTGGGTGTGTGTTTGAGCTGTTATCAGGCTGCCGTTTATGATGGACAGGGTCTGCATGGCTCACTGTGCTTCTCGTGGACTGTCCTTGGCTGTGTCTCTGCCGGAGGTGTCGTGGGGCCAGTATCATACTCTGTTTCCACTTCAGCAGTTGCTGCAGGAACCATCTTATAATGCTGATTTCAGAAAGTGTACAGTCAATATCTGGTCACTTTTGCATTTTTCTTTAGGACAGAAAGCAGGAATTTTAAAGGTCCCATATTGTTAAGCTATAGGTTTGAGTTCCAAGTCTTTTTTCATTATAAAACAGATGTGGGTTCAATATCAATACTGTGAAAGTAAGACTTGGTCCACAGGCAAACACACCAAGCCTGTATTCAGGAACTATTATCTTAAAACAAAACAAGCAGTTAGGACTTCTGTAACTCTGTGATGTCACAACAAAGCAGTGACCATCTGCCCTCAGCCATGGCCCACGACCTGTCCCATCCAAACCCATTGTCAAGCCTCACAGAATTCATTGAGTGTTTTACCTCAAATCTGCCATATTGTTATTTGACTGCTCTGAAAAACAGTCAGCTAATCAGACGAGAAGTCTATCTTTTTGTCTTTTTTTACACTGACCTTTTGTTACTTATTGTAAGCTCCAGAGAGAGGCTTGAGAGAGGAGGGAGTAAAACTTTTTCAAGATGTTTTTGGTGCTTAAAACCACACAACACACCTCTCCTCCTATGGATATCAAAACTTCAGCTCAAGCAGTGGTAACAAGTACAACATGGGACCTTTAAAATGTTGCCTACATTAGTACGGTATCACTACTGTCTTTGTACTCTGTCTGCCACATGATTGTTTACTGATGCAAATTTATTAACAAATTAAATTTAAAAGGCAAAAAGTCACACCCAACATGATTGCACTTATATCTGGAACTTGTAAGATTTCAGTGCGAGTAAGATATATTAGTATGACGTGCCAGTAGAGGGCGGTAGTGATCCATTTTAACAACAGTTAGTTGAAACAACAAAAGCTAAGAAAATCATCCTGTATTTAGCAAGAACATTCTCAACATTTGGAAAAAGCTGTAATCTTCCCCTTTGCTCCCTTCACTCTGTTTATTATTTTCATAATGTTGACTTTGCTGTGAAGCAATATTTTGAATCCATGGATATGATTTTCTTAGTTACCTCTAATACTGAGGGCCAGAGAGTGCTTCCCATCACAGCTACAGAGTAGTAACAGGAACACAAGTCATCCACTATTACTCAAGTGCTGTAATATGGATCACATCATTTACAGTACCCACTCTGGCACAATATTCAAATGCAGCCATTAAAATGTAATCTAGTGAGCCATTACCTCACCAGTAGCACTTTGCCCAAAATCACTGCAATGTTGTGAATATTTTTAAATCCTGCTTGTACCTCAGTGAAACTCTGCCAGACACCAGAAACAAATGGTTCCTCACATGTAACGCCAGCAGCATGACTTCAATCCTGGCTCCTGCATTTTTAGGAGGTAGTAAAATGTAGAGAAGCACATGTTGGTGTAGTGCGAGGAGGAAATTGCTTCCTTGTAGTGTAAGTGACCAGTTTTCTACTACTGGGAAAGCAGTGCGTGTGCGCCTGTGTGTGTTACTGCACTTGTTAAATACTCCAAAACAGGCCATTTCAGCACGGAGTCGCCACAACTCTGACAGAGAAGCAGTCAGTTCTCTTTACAACAGTCTGTTTGCTTTCTTCAGGGTGACACAATGTCCACTTTCCCACAAGGTCACTTCAGTCCAAGGCCAGTTTGGGGCCAACATCTGAACCTCATGAAGAGTCCATTCAACATGTTTTTATGGCTCACAGAAACATTAGTTTCCTTTTACAATTCTTGCTTGGATTATCTTTTTTAGATTTAAGGCCGTACAGGGCCAAAGGCCAGAGGAACAACCGGTTACAGTGTGTGATTGTTCCCTCTTGGGGGAAATAGGGAAAATCATGTACATTATATATCGTATGGAGTAAATCAGAGGCGTAACAGAGAGCAGTATTGTTTTTGTGCTGTTATTTGACCTTTTCAATGGTAGAGCAGGATGAGCGGTTGCATCAAGTCAAGCAGCACCTTCCACAGGATTTCTCAACTGGTCTCTTATGGGTGAGATGCACTGTTCATGACAGTGTTTACATAATGAGATAACAGTGTGGAAAAAGACAAACACCATCCCAGCCACACAAGCGCAAAACCACAACATACTTCCTGACTCTCACTTTCTATTCTTTTGCCGATTTCTTCTTTCTCACAGCATTTCCTTGGGAGTTGACCATAGGTATTTCACTGCCCTGTCCCTCATTTCTTCTGGCTGTCTCTCATCCTCCCCTCCCTTTTTGAATGTATTAAAAGTCATCTCAGCTCTCTTTGCTTTTCTATGGTGTTTTGTACAAGGCAGAACGTCAGCTCAGCCTGTTGCATGCAAAACGTTTCCATTAAAGCTTTTAAATACTGAGAATAATCACATTATGTTTAATACTGTACAATGCCAACAGTAAATCATAATATTATGTTCTCAGTGTGTCAGATTATAAACTCTTAGTGCACATCTTTTCATATGTGAAGTATTTTTTAATTATTCAAGTGTATCCTGATTTCATGTTAAAGTCTCTGTTGTTAGGTTGTCAAACCGTAATATGTTGAATTGAGGTTTTTTTTATGGCTTCAATGTTGACTGCTGGTTCACTGTCCTGGCTTCTTGTTTAACAAATCACCTCAGGACCTTCTACCGCTTTGAGACAGCTTGGGACAGCTCCATGCACAACTCTCTGCTACTAAACCGAGTCACTCCATATGGGGAGAAAATCTACATGACCCTATCAGCCTATTTGGAGGTAAAGTCATTCATTTCAGTAGCAGAGGTCATGTATAAATTACTCCAGAGAAACAATGTTCACAAATCTTCCACTTCTTTCACTGACAGATGGAAAACTGCACGCAGCCCGCAGTCATAACCAAAGATATCTGCATGGTGTTTTACTCACGAGACACAAAGCTCTCGGCCACCCGCTCCATTCGCAACCTTTTTGGGACTGGAAGCCTGAGAGCAGCAGATGGGTGAGTTTGAAATTTGAACCAACAAAGGACATTTTGTAGTTTTGTGTGTACACTCAGTCGATTTTTCTGTTTTGATTTGTTTTTTTGTTTGTTTCTTTAGAAACCGAGTGACTGGAGTTTATGAGGTCAGCTTATGTAACCTGGCAGATGCAGGAAGCCCAGGTGAGACTTGAGACTCAGTTGTTGTTCTGCTTTAAACTCTTCAGCTCTGCAGCTTTTCTGAACCTGCATCTTTCCCTCCCCAGGTATGCAGAGGAGACGCAGGCGGGTGCTGGACACCTCAGTGGCCTACGTCCGTGGGGAGGAGAACCTGGCTGGGTGGAGGCCTCGCAGTGACAGCCTCATTCTGGACCACCAGTGGGAGTTGGAGAAACTCAGTCTCCTTCAAGACGTGAGAGCATTAGTTACTTTTCTTTTACCGTAGTAACTTTAAATAGAATATGGAAACCGTCACTCAAAACCTCATGTCATGATTAACCCTCTTACAACATCGAAATGAATCAAGATTTGGTCATTGGAAAAACTGGTGAAAAGGACCCTTAATTACCTTTAATCAATGTCTAAGACACAGTTTTCTCTGTTATTTCCAAACATTGTGACAGCATTGTCTGTAGTCAGTGAGTGTGATGTTTTTCTTCGTTCTCCCAGGTGGAGAAAACCAAACATTACCTCTTGTTGAGAGAGAAACTGGAGTCTACCCTGCTCATGGGCCAGGACTCCCTGCAGTCCTGTGTCACTGAGGAGCTGAGTGAGTCTCCTCAGCCGCCCGGGGTCGACCAGGAGGTCAGCAGCTCCAGCTCCGAAATCACCACGGAGAGGCAGAGGGAGCTCGCCGCCAAGGTCAGCCATAATTAATCTGTGAATTTCAGGTTCAACTTGAGCTCTGATCTTTGACATGACGGAGTAAAGTGTATGAGACCATACAGTCACAAACAGACATTTTAAGCTCTCTGTCCTTTTCAGTGTTTGAGGCTGCTCACACACTCCTTCAACAGAGAATACGGACATGTGTGTGTCAGCGCCAGTGAAAGCAAGGTAGTGCCATAGATTCCCATGTAAACATATAGATATTTAAATGAAGATGACGTGATTGGTGTCTGTTCTCAGTAATTGATGTGTCTTATGTGTTTTCGGCGTTGCAGATCTCAGAGATGTCTGTCACAACACTACGAGACTCCACTTCAATCTCTGCTCTCAACACAATCACACCCTCCTCAACATGCCCTTCGCTGGTTGAAGGTTGCTACGGCAACACTGAACTCAGGTAAGTCTTAAGACGCGTTCGTAGAGTCATACTTGTATCATTTGGTACACTCAGTAGCCATGGTTGCCTTTTAAATGAGGCAGTGTTTCTTTCTTTTGAATATAATGTTTAGCACTGCACTGGTTCTGGTTTGTTAAATATCTTCTTTTTGTGCTGCAGACCACCTATGCCTCGCTCTCGTGCCGTCAGTCCCGGTCCTGACACGCAGCAGGACGCGGAGGCCAAGAAGTCCCTGAATGGACCCTCTGACACCAAACCTCGCTCCCGCAAATTTGTACCGGACATCCAGGAGATCAGAGTCAGGTGAGTCTGATACAGCCACCCCAACAAATGTTGCGTAGACAACCTCTTGGTTGTATTACGACATGTGGTAATATGTGATCTCTCTTTCTCAGCCCCATTGTGTCAAAGAAGGGTTACATACATTTCTTAGAGCCACACACTAACGGATGGGTGAAGCGCTACGTTGTGGTGCGGCGGCCGTACGTCTACATCTACAACACAGAGAGAGACACTGTGGAGCGAGCTATTCTCAACCTGTCCTCAGCCCAGGTGGAGTACAGCGAGGACCAGCAGGCAATGCTGAAGGTACAGTAGGCGGTCTACCAACCCCCAAATCTCCTCTGTCTGCTCTTTTGTTCCTTAACCATCTTTCACTGTTTCTGTCTTTCTCAACAGACCCCAAACACATTTGCTGTGTGTACAGAGCATCGTGGAATATTGCTTCAAGCCACTAATGACAAAGAGATGCATGACTGGCTGTATGCATTTAATCCTCTCCTTGCAGGAACTATCAGGTACAAAAATACCAAATCCTCTCCCTGTAGATGAAATTGAAAAGCCGTATATTTGACATGCATCATGTCCATGTCATCTGCCTCTCAGGTCGAAGCTGTCGAGAAGACGAGCCGGACAGATGAGGATGTGAGACAACGCCCTGAACAAAGTTCACAAGAGAAGGATGAACGCAAAGACTTCTATGTACATAGATCCTTGTCCTTATCCCTCCCCCCTGTGCTGAGCCCCATCCCCACCACCACCATCACCAACAACCATCTCTCCCCCTGTACGTTCTCAGTTTATCACTAGTGTCCTCGGCACCTAAAGCGCCCATTTTGTGTCAGGCCTTTGCTGCAGTGTGAGTCTCGTAGTCTGAAGAACCTCTTCAAAAGCTGTCACTGTACTGTACTGGAGTTTATTCATAGCTGGACGGGTGAAGAAAATGGAGCAAGTAGCAACAGTTTCTTATCTCAGATTACATACGTATGGTAATGTACTGTAGTTGTTGTCAGTGACACATCAAGCCTTATACATTTACTCCCTTAAAAAAATGCAGTGACATTTATCTTAACTTAAAGCTGCCATGTCAGTGAGGATCACATTGCTGCATTTGCATCAGTAAATAAGCAAACATGCAGGTTCTTCTCTACTCTGCTCTACAGCTATATATACAGTGTCTAAACTGGTTTGCATACAACATACAGCTAAAAAAAAAACACACGCTAAAAGAAAAAGAAAAAAAAGACAGTTGAGTGTAACTCTTCAGAATATTTCTCTCTTCTTTCCGGTCCTTGACTCCTGACTTTTGAGTAATCTGCCTCCTGTCTCTAAAACTACTGTACTTAGAAACTTTAGCACACATGGCCTGGCAAGGGAATGGCATAGCAACATACAGTAGACTTCATGTTCTTGTGGCATTTTGATAAATCCATGTCGTTTTAGCTTCTTGTAGCTAAAGCACTGTGGGCATCCACATTCACATGTTTAGTAATCAAATATCATCCCATTAATCCTCCCGATTTAATCTCATTCTCTACCTGAATTTTGTTTTGAAATGTGATATATTTAGATATTTAACAGCTTTATTATTTATTTCTGCATGTATTTATTTACAAAGACATTTATATTTCTAAAGCAGTAGTACCGTGCAATTTCTGCACACTGCACTTTTTAATATAAGTTCCTTAAATGTTTGAATAATACGACCTGATCCCCATGCAATTAATGCTATTGCGACTATTTATTAACTTAATGATTGGCCAGTTTCTTTACCTGATTGCCTGAGTAATAATCCCCTTTATGATTAGGTTACCCCTGACCGACTAACACACGTCTGACCAGATCAATGTACAAGGTAGAGAACACTAAGGTGGTCTGTCCATTCACAGCTGCACAAAGCTACTTTGTTAAATGGTCAAAAGTAGAAACTGTTCCTCACAGTCCAGGATGAGAAACTGTCTGAATGAAATGTATATTGATTAAATGTAGTGCCTCTCTTTTCAGTCATACTGTATGGGCATACTGTATAGTGTGCCTCTGCACCAGTTGCTTTGAAACTACATCCTTCATGCTGCTATAATACTGTTCTGGAAGTGTCTGCAGATAATATCATCACTTTCCTGCTTTTTATCATCATCATCATCATCACTTACATATTCAAAACTTCTCTCTTTTGCAGTTAAATGTTAGATATAATATGGCAATCAAATGGCATGTAATATGGAAATTTCCATAACACACATTATACTTGTGATTTTAATTTTATTTATTTAAAAAGCTTTTACGTAGGGATTGTCAACGGGCATGTTTATTATATATGTTAAACAATCATGCTTTGAATAGAAAAAAAATCAATGCTGCTAACAGTTTCAAAGTTCAACTGTCCTCTACCGTTATTTTTTCCATCTTTTTCATCTGATCAAAGGATGCTGCTGTGCGGTTTCATCCGCATTTCAGAGTGATCAATGAGCATGCCTCAGGTCAGCCAGCCTGTAGAGCATGATCCATGACAGAGGGGACATGTGAGCTACTTATGAAGACTGCATCTTAAAGCATTTAACCTTGACAAAAGACTTCAAAAATATTGTTGTTTTCTGTGCCAGCTCAATATGTTTGTATTTGCTTCTAATGCAGACAATACTTTAATCTACTGAGACTGGAAAGTATTATGTGTGTTATGGACATACCTTGAAAGTTATTCAGTCAAAACATTTTACAATCCTACATATGTATACAAGTGTCAGTAGGTAGTTGTGAGTTAATCAAACAGTCAAATGTCTGTTCATCTTTTGTTTGTTGTATTGGCAGATCAATGTTGTGATCAAAGTCTATCACAGACTTTCTTGGCAGAGACTACGGTTGTATTTTTTCCAGCTAAAGCATCATGACTGAGCGAATCCCTGCTGCACTGTACATTACACTGTCTCAAGCACTCATTTCTGTCTGGTTTCCTCTACCAACCCAAATTTAAAATGTGAACTCCAGTCTGATCTCAATGTTGAGATTGTTCCTCCTGTTTTCATTGGGCCTTTTTAATGTGCATCACATTTAAGCCAACCAAAGTTTTGTTGGTGCAGTCACACACACAAAAAAAGAAATCACACTGAATGTACATCAATATTTGAAAATACTTATTCTGCTGGAGTGGTTGTGTTGACTTGTGTTCTGGATTCACAGTCTGGTTCCTTATTGATTGTAGTTAGGTTATTATCAAGGAACTATATAGGACACGCCTGTAATTATCTGTCCACTGATGTGTGGGGGGATGTAATACGTTCATCATGGCCCTGTTAGGAATTGCATCTTGTACAGAGTAATGCTGTAGGTTACCTTACTGTCACACTCTCACTCTGATTTCAGTATCTACCTTCACCATCATGCTCTGACAGCCTTCACAAAATCTACTTTTTCTAATCCCTCCCTTTTTGAAGGAATATCATTTGCATTTTTGTGCTTCCACATCTAATTTGTTTTTCTCGCACTATCAAGTTATTTTGCATTGTACATAAACATGATTGCTGTGAACATTGTATTATAAAGTTGCACCCATTTACAAAACCTTAAATGGGCAGTAGTTCAGTCATTGTCTCTGAGTGTTGGAGTTTAGCGTCAAATGTTTGTGTACACTTAACACATTGTCATATATTAAATAAACATGAAAATTATGCAACACAAAAAACGACTCCTCATTTTTATGCTGCATAAGCGATTGTACAAGTTGTACTCATTTTGGGCTAAGAATGGACTCACTGAATTATAACTAACTAGCTTAGGCCTATTATCATTAGGCTACTGTATGCATGATCAGGGACATGTTGGACAAACTGAATTTCTCCTAGGATATAAATTAGCCTATCTATCTATCTATCTATCTATCTATCTATCTATCTATCTATCTATCTATCTATCTATCTATCTATCTATCTGAGTCCCAACATTGACGTCCGCATGTTATTGTTTTAGGCTACCTTTCTTCTGTTCTAAGTATTTATCATCTTTGTCCCCGTCACTTAGAAGTTAATTCAAAGTATAAACAGAGCCAGTCTACAATATTATAAATTCTCTGGTATAAATATATATTTCATATAATAAAGCACAGTTTGTGTGTGTAAAAGACTTGACATTATCAGGTGTGTGGATGGTTTGGGGCGTTTATTCGCCGCTGTCCCTTTAAGACATCCGGCAGCAGTCTCATCCACACACACATACACCATACACACAGCCGGTGTTAGCTAGCTGATGATTGACACAGACTGTAGTAAATCTACTCTGCACATCTTCACATCACCTCACAAGGTCAGACACGAAGACATGACATTCAACCGAGCAGTTCATGCGACGAGAAGGGACCTGGTTTCATTTTTAGAGCTCAGCAGCAGATTAACATCAGTTGTAAGAGTAAATGAGGATGTGTGTGTGTTAGCTAGCTGCTTTAGCTGCTGCTCTCTGTGAGTTAGCGTTAGCCTGGCACACGTCATCTGGGACTGACAGGCTGAAGCTGGTATGGCGAAGCTGGGTGATACAGGAGTTTGTCGTGAATAAAAGTCGGTATCAGTGAATACATGTCACATACTGACAGAGAGGATTGAGAGAAACACTGTAAAGTTACACATTTGGCCACGTTAACGCTGAATGTGGACCAGGAGTGAGAGTCAGACCTCTGTGGCCTCAGTGAGACACCCAGCAGGCGTTTTATTATAACGTTATAACGACCATAATCAGTATGTGACACATCATTGAGTCTAATTTCTCCTCAATTTACACCTACCGTGTGCCTGCTCTGTGTAACACTGGCTCTAACACTGTCCACACGTTTTTCTCATTCATCAAATGAGAACATAACGTTTCAAAACATTAAGCACAAATCTGTGAACAATGGTCTCTATGCACAGCTCCACTTCTTCCTGAATGCTGCTCCCTTGTTTCCTGTCTTACATTATTGGACAAACTGATTAATCCAGGTGTGTCTGGATTAATCAATTTGTCCAATAATGTAAGACAGGAAACAAAGGAGCAGCATTAAGTTCAGGAAGTAGTGGAGCTGTGCATAGAGTCCATTAGTTTGTCATTCATAACAGAGCAGAATTTCTACTATGTTTAAGATGATTGCATTGTTTTATTTTGTGTGCAAGAGACAGTTCTCGACAAAACAAAATGGCTTATTGATCAAAACAGATCAGATGATTCTCTCATTAGAGCATCACAGGGAAAATGACCCATTCAGTTATTAATCGGTCAGACATAATTATGCTATGACCAACAGTGCTTATGACAGTAAACTGGATAAAATCTTTTGTTTTAATTGAGTTTTTCACAGAAATATAATTTTATCTCAGTCATCATCATAATGTAATGTGTGACTCATGGTGACAAAGCATCTATACTTTTTATTACTTGATCGCAAAAAACAACTTTTTATTTGGATAGCACTGGCCAGAAGCTGCTTTTGAAATGTCTATGAATTGTTTTGGATGACATAGCCTACCACCTTTAGCAAACATCCGATAGGGTTGTGATGTGACTGAGAATATGAGACTTTCAAAAAAAGACTTGAAATTTGCTGTCCAAATGAATGAAACCGATACTAATTAAAAGAGGGTTAATAAGCAATGATTAGTTGTTGTTGTTTACAGTGCTTTATAACAAGTGCAAACGATTTACTTGTTATTGTAAATACCTGCATGAATGAATCTTCAGATGTCCTGCTAAGTTTCCTATTTCCCCTCAGGAATATGGCCAAACAAATGGATGACATCGCCTTGGTGACGGGTCACACCTTCACTGACCAGTCCTTTCATCATTTTACAGAGATGAATCTTGACAGGTGGGTCTGATTTTGGTCATTCACAATGTATCAGTTTGTCATTCAATCATAACACAATTATGTCGTAATTTCAGTGAATGTTAAATTAGATTTGAGGATTGTTAATAACTTATTACATGAAATGTGATGAGAAAGCTTTTTTTTCCCAATGTGCTTAATGCAAGATAGGATCTACATGGATTACAATGCCACTACTCCACTGGAACCAGAAGTGATCCAGGCCATTACTGAAGCCCTGCAGGAAGCCTGGGGAAACCCGAGTAGCAACTATATTGCAGGTGAACAACACTTGAACCCTGCATCAAAATCTCATTAGGAGTGGGAAACACAGAGCCGGAGTCTTTTTTACCCCAGTTTGCCTTCTGCAAGTGCTCATTGAAAATTATTTTGTCCATCTTTTTTACCCAGCCCATGATGTGTCTGCGTTGTGCAAACTTGCATTTACATAAAAAACATTGTGTTGTCTTAAGGTGCCAAGGCCAAGGCAATCATTAATGAGTCCAGAGAGAATGTGGCAAGAATGGTAGGAGGGAAAGCAGAAGACATTATCTTTACCTCAGGTGGAACAGAGGTATGTTATACAGATGTATTTTCTTTTTTCTAAAAGTATAATTAAGTATAATTCATCCATGTGTGGCTCATCTTCTTTCAGGCCAATAACCTGGTGCTCCACACTGCCGTAGAGCACTTCAGGAGAAACTGCAGGGCTGCAGATCAGGGTGAAAGTCAACACAACGGATGCACCGGCCGCCCTCACATCATCATCTCTAATGTGGAGCATGACTCAGTCAAACTGGTGGCTGAGCACCTGCAGAGAGAGGGAAAGGCAGGTAGGAGGGGAAGATGTTTCATTTCTTAATGAATTCATGACTTAAAAAAAACAACAACAAATAAATAAGTTCTGTTTCTTTGTCTCAGATGTTACAGTTGTGCCTGTGTCGAGGACGACGGCCCGCATAGAGGTGGAGGATGTCGTCGCTGCAGTGCGTCCCAACACTTGTCTCATCTCCATCATGCTGGCCAACAATGAGACAGGAGTCATCATGGTAAGAGTAGACAGAGGCACAGAGACCTGACTGCCTCCTCTCTGTTCACCTGTTCATCTATTCACAGTGCAGATACTTCAGAAATTCTGTTTATCATCATTGTAAATATGCTGGAATATCACAGTCCTTCTGTTTTTGACAGAGAAACTGATGCTCATGAAGAGAATAAGATAATCTGTTATTCGTCCCACAAATGGGAAATTTACAGGGTTGCAGCAGCAGGGAACAGTGAAGAAATGTTTAGCACAGATAATAAATAGCAACAGCAGAAGAAAAGAAAGCAGTATTTGTAATAGAGTATGATCATATTAGAAGAAAAATAATGAAGAAAAATATATACGCATTCCAATTATATTTTGTGCTGAGAACAGCTCTTGTTGTGGAGTCTTACAGCTAGTTACAATTACATTTACTCACTCTAACTTTTATTGTATTGTCTGTAAAATATACATTTGTAGATGCACTTTCAATTTGAAAACAACATGCCTTCCTTTTGTCAGCCAGTCCAAGAGATCTGCCAGAGAATAAAATCTCTCAACAAGCAGCAGCGGCGGCTCAGGATCCTGCTCCACACTGACGCTGCCCAGGCTCTGGGGAAAATCAGAGTAGACGCCTGTGAGCTGGGAGTGGATTACCTCACCATAGTGGGTCACAAGGTTAGACAACTGTTGTATAAGTGATTTTCAGCATAAGATAGAAGACAGGGAAACATTTTATTGATGTTGTTTGTTACATTACTAGTTCTACGCCCCTCGGATCGGTGCACTGTATGTGAACGGTCCTCAAACGAGAACGCCACTTTATCCGATGTTGTTTGGGGGAGGACAGGAGAGGAACTTCAGACCGGGGTGAAGTGCAGCATTGTCTTACTGATGAACTATGAATCAGTTACTATATCTGCATGAAACAATGGTCATGATGATCACTGAGTTGCACATCTAAATACTGAGATCTAATGTCTTTCCTCCTTAATCTTACAGCACTGAAAACACACCAATGATCGCTGGTCTGGGAAAGGTACAGTAATTCTCCTGCTCTATATATATAGATGTGTTTTTACTGGAGATATTTTTTAAGTACAAGGAATATGTGAGTGGAAATCAATGTCTTCCTAAGAGAGGCTGGTACTGTAGAAGGACACACACAGGTCCATACAGCAGTTATACCTCAAACATAATGGAAAACTATTTACTTCCTGTCTGTAATTAGAATTTTGGTACCACTTGTTCATCACCTTGTTAATTGCAGCCACTAAATAGATCACAGAATGAAATTCATAAAAACCTTTTTAAAAAAAAAAGGTTTCAAGGCCGCTTTGTTTTGCTTTGTAGTTGCTTTGTAGTTGCTTTGTAGTTGCTTTTGTCCTATCTACATGGAAACAGTGCAGTTAGTCAGTGAAGTCTTATAAATAAGAAAAAGTCTAATAAATTCACTTTGGTCAAGATCTTCTGCAGCTCTGTTCTGGTCCTGTGAGCAGTCGCTCCATAGAGTCCAAGAGACTTTTTACAGCCTCTACTTTTAGAAGTGCTTGTAGTTCCAGTAGTGTAGGAGCTTAATCAGTAGCACACACTGATGTGGTGATGTGTTACAGCTGAAGGACTGAACTTTGCCACTTTCTCACAGCACCAGTGTTAAACAGGAAGAAATGATACACTTCTATTGACACCAGACTTTTTCCAGTTTGGTTTTTGTTTGTGTTCCAAGCCGTGTCCTGCCTTCTTATTTACAGTATGTGGCCCAAATCCAGAATATCTAACAAAGTCCTTGCTAAAGAGGAATTTAAAATGCTAAAAGAGTTACACCACCTGTCATTTTTATAGAGACTGATGTGTTATGTATCTGTTACTGTAGGCAGCAGAGCTGGTCTCCTCTAATCTGTCAGACTATGAGGGTCATATGCGAAGAACCAAGCTTTACTTGGAGGAGCGACTACGGGTAAGTTTGGCTTTAGTTAAGTGTTAGTTAAATGATCATGTTCTCAATTTAGCGTGATGTGATTAGGGTTATTTCAAATAGCATGACTGAGGCTCATGGGATCTTTTCTTAACTCAATAAAGTTGATATTTTCCACAACACACTCATTTTTCCTGCCAAGTACACCATCTGCCCTCCAAACGCGACAGGACAAATAGATTTATTACTTGTGTTTATCAGACTTTTTGTCAACAGCAGGTTGATAGTGATCAGTGTATAGAAGGCAATACTCTTGTTAGCTGTAGCACTGATGACACAGGCTGTTCTATACACTGCTCCCGAGGAGAAAGTGGGGCTCCAACTCATTCTCAGTGGATAAAATGTAATTAACAAATAGGTACAGATGTTATGGAAATGTACAAGAACACAGAGGTTCTGAAGAGACATGAAAGATGAAGTGCTCACCCTGATCTGTGATTTATACAGGACAGTGAGAAAAAATAACAACCAACTACAATACTGTTATATTTAGCAAATTACAATTATATTTAGCAATCCTCACATTCAGGATTTCCACTGATGCTTCTTCAGGAAGCACAGCTATAAATACTGACCTCTACCCTACATGACAATGGTATTTAGTATTATTGCGAGATGTGGCAAGTGGATCCCTACAAGCTGAACTCTCCTCTGTCTAAATAACGATTATTGTTCTGACTGAAGCCACCATCACTAATCACTTCACTGCAGTAGTTTGTTTTCACTGTGTATAGGTGGAGTCGTATCGAACCTGCTGTTTGTTTGTGCGTGTTTCATTAAGGCAGTTGGTTGTTAGACATCAGAACCTTAATAAAAAAGACTGGAAGGAGAAAAAATGGAAAATCTTCGCTAACATTAGTCAGTGGTTTGATGATGATGATGATGATGATGATGATGATGCTGTTTTCAGGCCGTCTTCAGAGACAGGATCCACTTCAACAGCCACTTCCCCGGCTCTGATGTCCTCCCCAACACATGTAATATGTCTATCCTGGGCCCAACATTACAAGGTGATGTCACGACTCTTCCGTCTCTGTCCTATGTCTGTTTTGTCCTGCAGTGTGTCCTCTAACCCTACACCAATGTTTGTCAGAGGGAGTTCATGACCTGCACGGCGCTATTTGTAAACTACAAAGGCTCTGAATGATTAATCTCTCCCTCTCCTGCTTTAGGCTGGAGGGTATTGTCCAACTGTAGGAGGCTGCTGGCCAGTGTCGGGGCCGCCTGCCACTCAGCCAGTGGAAACAGGTAAAAGAGTCCCTCATCCACCTGTTAAGCCTTTGTCCAGACACCATATTGACCCTAGTTACATAACTCACCCTGGACTGCAATGTGTCCGTCCCTCAGGCCTTCACATATCCTCCTGAGCTGTGGCGTCCCCTCTGAGGTGGCAGCCAACGCTTTGAGGCTGAGCGTGGGCAGGGGGACGACCAAAGCAGATGTGGACGCGGTCGTGGAGGATCTGAGGGAAACCGTGCAGCTGTTGGAACAAATGAACTGACGGACTTGGTGTCCAACAGCTAAAGTTACCTGAGGTCAAATGAGGATGTACAGAATTTAAAAAAAAAGAAAAAACACCATCTGTGTTTACCATTACATGAAACAAACAATTCAAATATATTTAATATAAATAATAAAAGGGATGAAATTGATGTGACCTGAGGGGTGATGTTATGGAGAGATGTGTGTACTCAGCTTCCATCATGTCATGCGAGTAGCTAATCAGCTAATTGGATTCAGGTCGACATGTATGAGAGTTATTGAAATTAAATATTAACATACACTTTCTAAAAAATTCACTTCTCTAATCAACCATGAAATACGCTATGAAGATGATAATCTTGTAAATGAATCAGCCGTTGACTCCTCCCCACTGGGATGAATTTTTTAAATACTTGTAAAAAAAAAAATCTCTCATTGTAATCCAGCATGCCTTGGCTCCGACTTCTCCCATTACTTAAGTTTCCGTGCTGCCTGAGCTCCCCCATCTCCAGTGGAGCATGGGTGCGTGTGCCAGCATATGGTCAATGCCACACAAAGGAGAGCAGGGGGGCCACGAGTGCTGCGTCTCCACCCGTCTTTCATTACCTTTCTATCTCGCTGGCTCTAGTCTAACCCCCCCCTCCTCACTCTCCCAAACGGCCATGCCGGCCAGCTGGCTGCTGCTGGGGTGTCACTTTCCTGGCTCGGGCGTAGCAGGCAATGAGTGCAATGAGTTTTTTGTTATTGTATGAGAGTTTGCATGCCTGCTTGAAAACATGTGGGCAACCTGCTGGGATCTCTACAGTAAACAGCCCCCTCTGAGCTGATCCTGTGTGCCATAGACCACTCATACTGTAGCAGCCAGGGATGGTGCTCCATCGGGCCATCCAGGCGGCTCGAGTCGGGGATCTTTCGACCCTGAGGCAGCTGGCATCCTCTGGTCACCTGGCACCGGCCATCACTGACGCTCAAGGCGCCGGCCCAGTGCACCACTCGGCCAGGTGTGGCCGTCTGGAGTGCCTGCGTTACCTGGTGAGCGAGCTGGGTCTAGCTGCGGATCCCCGGGCCTTGAACAGAGCCACGCCAGCACATGATGCAGCTGCAACTGGCCACATCCGGGAGCTGCAGTGGCTGGTGGAGGAAGGAGGCTGCAACACTGAGGTAAGCCTATCCAAGCCGAGAGCAATCTGTACACAGGGAGAGCGAAAACCTACCCTGATAGCTCAAATGCCTTGGAGAGATGCCACACGTCCAGCTCTCCTGCTAATTTCTACTGACTCAGTTTGTGTGTCAGTCGAAATTCAGGTGATGGCTTTAGATGGTTGTCTGTGAGACGCCAGAGAGCAGTTACGTCACTGCAGTTGTAAAAGGTACTGTAACTTACCTTTTCAGATGTATTACCAGCTGATTACGTCATTTGGTTTTGACTTACTGAGTATCCATTAACATTATGTAGGAAGTGTAATTATGTCCAGATGCTTGAGAGGAGCTCCCACTAAACTATCGCTGTTAGTTAAGTAGAGTCAAGCCTCTCCACATCTCTTGGTTCTCAAAACTGGACAACAACATTATGATTCAATTTACAGGGTCATGCCTAAAATTAAAGAAAACATATAATGTTTCATGTCATCTTATTTTTAATATAGATCTTGGTTGGTGGTCCTCATGAGAACACTTTCAGTAGCTTTTTGAAGCAAATTCTGTTCAGTGTTACTATACCTTCCACTTTATTCTTTGTGATCTTGTGAACTGTCATCTCTGTGAACCTTTCCAGGACAGGGATGCAGCCGGTGCCACAGCGCTTCACCTCGCCGCTCGGTTCGGTCGAGTGGAGGTCATCAAGTGGCTGCTCTCTGTCGGAGGAGCAGCGGAGGTGGAGACAAACTGTGGAGCGGTTCCAGCTCACTACGCTGCAGCGCAAGGAGACCTGGCCTGTTTGAAGCTTCTCATTCAGCAGGCGCCAGGGTGAGTTCACTGCTCCCCCGACTGAAATCTCTTGACAACTGTCAGATGAATTGCCATGAAAGATTTAATGCTGATAGTTGTGTTCCTCAGAGGATGCATCCCTGCTGATTCTAACATCTTCTTTAGCGCCACTGCAAAGTTTCTGGTGGTTCACAGACTGACATACTTAAACAATTATCCAATGGATTACAAGACAAATTTTGAGTCCCCTGAGGATAAACCAAATCATGTGATCATATCACAAAGACAAAGTTGTCACCTGTCCTGTCAAATGTCTCAACATGGATCAACTCAGAACTTGGTATTCGCATCCAGTGTGTACAGATGGTGAACACCAACTTTTCCTCTGATGTCACTATGAGGTTCACTTTTTAGTTCTTGACATCACTCAAACCCTAGTAGATACACACTTGTGAAATTAAATACACGCACATTCATTGTCCCCTCAGGATGAATTGTAATGACTTCAGTAGTTTACATCTGTATTACTGCCACTTGGAGTAGAAGTGGTACACATATGTGAATATGTTATTGTTTTCTTTTGATAAATTAGTTGAGCTACTTCGCACTTTTTCCACTTGTCCCCTAATCATGCACACCTATTCACTATTTCACCATCTACCTCATCACACACACAAAAGAAGTCAGAGATTACCACAGTAACCGAGGCTCTTTACACACAACTTAAACTTAAACTAACAACTGAGCAATAGACTGAAATGAATTATTTAACGACCTGACCTGGGGAAATGGGTGGAATGGGGAACGGGAAACCTTTGGTAACCATTAGAATTAGGGACACAGCCTTTGCCCTCAGTGAACTGTGATCACAAGAAACACACTGTTAGACAAACTCAGTTAGACCACACACCGTATCGTTTCACTTGAACCATGTCCATGAACATATGAGCTCCTAGAGATGTGTATTAACCATCATACCTGTGTTGCTATGAGCGACAGTAGAGTAGTAAGAGTCATTGTAAATAATGAAGCTATATTTAGGCCCTGATGTGCGTACACACACAGACACACAAACACCACTCCCTAGATGAATCCCATCTCTTTTCCATCTCCTAAACCTGAGACACTAAGTCAGGACTAGATAAAAACATGTCGGACTTCCTGCTTCATCTTCTTGTTACAGGAGCGTATGACAGTAATCTGCATGACACATGACGGGGTCACAGCATCACCTGTGACCATCAGTAACCTCTGAATAAAACATGTGTAGACGCTGTCGATCACATATCAGCCTTGTTGTTGTCAGAGTGCAGTCTGTGCGTCAATGTAAACGCAACCCTGCTGATTCAGATGATAGTAAGAAGTCCCTTGTAAGATTCTTCAGACGTAGAAGATAAAAACAGACAAATGTGTTCATTTGTTTATTTATAGGATCCCCATTAGCTGATGTCATGACATTAGCTATTCTTCCTGGGGTCCCCAATGCAATTAACAGACTCACATTCATCGCTGTTACAGATCACTGTAACACCTCATCATATACACAAACAGCAAATGGTCTAGTCTAAACTACATTATGAGGTACAAAGAATACATCATACATCACATTACATTACCACAGCAGTTCAACCCACAAATAAATCCTATAATAAATTATTATGCGTTATATATTTCTTACTCATTGAATTTACAATTTATTTAAATAGTCTATACAAATACACACAGGTTAAGGTGGAACTGAGGTGTCCAGATAATAGTAATCATAATAATAACAATAATTATGGTGTCTATTGGCATCTTGGCTTCAGCAGCGGTGCCAGAGTTGCAATTTCTCAGGGTTTTTCTTGTTGCTTTTATTATAACATAAAAGAGAGGAAACGGGTTGTAGGGACAAAGTCACATGCTCTTATTTTCTTACATTTTTTAATTATTATTTCAGCTATTTCCTGCCTTATTTTTTAAGTATGAATTATTGATGTGATCAACATTGTGTGTGAAGAACTGAATCATCCCACTGAGCATACAATAGGTTTATGAGGACATATAATTATCACACTTATTTTTGAGCACATGAATAATCCAAACCCCTAACCCCGTCCACCTGTGTTGTTGTTGTATGTTGGCATACAGGTGTTTGAACCACCAGACCGGTATGGGTGCCACCCCGCTGTACCTGGCCTGCCAGGAGGGGCACCTGCATGTTGTGGAGTACCTTGTCAAGGACTGTGGTGCTGATGTCCACCTGAGGGCTCACGACGGCATGAGCTGCCTGCATGCAGCTGCTCACATGGGCCACCAGGCTGTGGTGGTGTGGCTGGTCAGTAGAGACGTCCACATTCATTCATTCATGTCACACCATCGCTATGAAACCGTTCCTGAACTGGTTGTGTCATGGTCTGTGTCCCTGTGTCTTGTCTTAGTGTCTGTTTCTTTGTGTGGTTGAGTTGTTAACTGTTTTATTTTGAAGTTCCTGTCTTGTCTTCCTGTGTTCTGCCGCCCGTTTGATCACCCGATGTCTTTCACCTGTCCTGACTGCACCACCTGTGTCTTCCCTTGTGTATTTAGCCTCAGTGTCTCCCTTTGTCCTTGTCGGATCGTCTGTGTTTATCCCCTGCGTTGCCTCCATGTCCGTTGTTCCATGTCTGCCCATCCAGCATCCTTTTGTGTCTTTGTGTGAGTTTTGGATATTTCGAGTCTTTTCGTTAGTACTTTGTGGGTTTTCAGTTGTACTTTGGATTCCTTGTTTTTTCCCCTGTCTGAGACTTACAGTAGGCTCGTTGACTCTTTTGTTGCTACTTTGTTTCTGTTGTACTTTGATTATTACATTTTTCCTTAATAAACTTTGCAATTTGAGTCTGCCTTTGGGTCCTGCATTTCGTAACGTGACAGGTTGTTTTCCTGGGTTTTGATTTTTCTATCGACTCTTATCGAACAGGTGAGCTGCACTGAGGTCAGCCTGTCCTGCCAGGACAGAGATGGAGCCACTGCTCTGCACTTTGCAGCCAGCAGGGGGCACTATTGCATCTTGGAGAGGCTGCTTCACATGGGTTCAAAGGTCATTAAGGATTACTGGGGAGCGACCCCACTTCATGATGCTGCAGAGAATGGAGAGCTGGAGGTTGGTCGCGGCTCTTCTCTGTCACCACAGTTGTCCTGTCAAAACAGAGTGTGTGTCGTTTTATTTCCTCTACTCATCCTGTCATTGTCCTTCTTTCAGTGCTGTAAAATCCTGTTGGCCAATCATGCAAACCCCTCAGATCAAGACATTGATGGGTTCACAGCAGCAGACTTGGCAGAGTACAATGGACACTATGAATGTGCCAGATATCTCCGTGCCATGGAGAAAACCGTAAGCCCTCTCCCTCACCTACAGTTCATCCTGCAGTCTATTTTGTTTTGCATGTTTTCTTATTTTCTTTCTTTGTGTGTGTGTGTGTGTGTGTGTGTGTGTGTGTGTGTGTGTGTGTGTGTGTCAGCTTTGCCAAGCTGTTTATCTTGGCATGAAAATCAAAGCTGCGTGTCGTTTGGGGAGAACGGTCAACAGCAAACATCTGGAAGATCTTGGAACCTCGGTGAATCATTTTCTTAATTTGCGACATGTATTTCATTCAGGTCAACCCTGTCCTGTTCTCTTCCACTCAGCCTGATTGCTTCGCTCTCAGAGTAAGAGCTCTGACAGAGTGGAGGCTTTTGTGTGGAATAAAGGCATTACAAGCTGCGATGCCGTGAGTGCCGGAGGAGATTCTTCCTTCTCAGTTAGCCACAAAGGACTCTCTGAGATTAGCTCTTTTGTGTGGAAAGCACGACACAGCTTAATGTGATTGATGAATATTTTAGTGTTAACACCTTGTTTGTGCCGGTGTTGCCTGTTCAAGTCAGGGATCAGAGCAGTGAAGACTGGGCAGTCATGTTATACAGCCCGCTCTGATACCTTATATCCTGATTTATTTGTTTTTCCTCCCAAAAAAAAGTTCCATTTTAAGTAGGTTTAGAGGATTACAATTGATACTGATATTTACATTTGAGCTTGTGGAGTCAATTTGAAATAGTAAACAGTGAATACTGTTAGCTGAAAGGGCCTATGGGGACCACTCTGAGCACACTTGTTGAACCTTAAAGCCTTGCAGCTGTCCACCAGCAGCCCCCTCTCTCTCTCTCTCCATCACACTCCACTATCGCTCCGCTGGCGCAGACGGACTCGGAGTAACGAAAGCTGCTGGTCAGCAAGAAGCCAATGAATAAGTCAGTGAAGAAGAGCAGCACTCATAACATGAAGAGGATGATGACAAGGAGCCAGCGAGGCGTGGCTGCCGAGCCCCCCCCCCCCCCCTTCAGAAATAATCCTCCCATCAACAATGGAGAGCTAATTAGCGCAGGGGCCGCTGTGGCATCAAACACAGGCCGGAGCCGCCGCCAGCTAAGGGCCTATCAGTTACCCCTCTCCAGCGGCTCAGGTGGAGGGCCCAGGGGCTGAGCCCGTTATGAGATCCACGGGCTTAAGTTTCAGTGTTTTCACCATTCTGATGCCTGGAACTGGCAACCCTATCCCCCTGTGGACTTGGAGAGCAGGATGTCATTGGCTCCACGCACACGTTTGATTGTGTGTCATGTTTTTTTCCAGGGACTTGGAAGTGCTATGATTGTCACCTCTGGATACTGTGTAATGTTGGTGGCAGACAGACCGGTGTATTATGTTTCTTGGCAGTGTATGAGTTGGACAGACAAACTAAACAAAGGGGGGGTCATCTGATAGAGAGCCCGGGACAGCAGTTGATTGATTTGATATATTTGGAGAGCAGACTACTATATGTAATGCTTTTGAAAACTACTGTGCCAGAGATGAGCTGCGCCGGTAGACGTGCTTTAATTACATTTCTGGAGGTGTTTCACGTTTGTAAAGTGAAGATCGCGGGTTCCATCGGTTCTAAAGTGTCAGTCAGATAATCTCATTTCCGAGCAGCGACCTAAAAGGATTGAGACATTGACCGGGGAGAGCTGCGTATTTGGCCCCCGCTGCATGTTTGGATCGCTCACAACAAGGTCAGACTTGTTCAGCGCTGTCAACCTCTCTTCCTCATCTCGCATCTCAGGAACAGCTGCAATCAAATAAACAGTGTGTGGTGTGAGGTTTACTTCACACGCATTTGTTCTCCATTCACGGTGATCAGGCCAAAGATAGTGCTGTTTGTGAACAGTATTTTTAGAAGCAGCTCTGTCAGTCCAATACATCTCTATGTTTTTTAGGACTGACTCATTTCTGCATTGTTTTTTTTAACAATGAGAAACAAAACACATGCTCCTCCAGCTTTTTACATTGGTTGGATTGTCTGGCTGCATCCCAGTTGCAGATTGAAAGTTCAAAGCTGTACTATAAAATCTATATCAGATATTCACACACTTATCAGTCTATAGTTTAAGGGGATAGTTCAACATTTTGGCAAATTGGCCCATTGCCATAATCCCTATAGTCATAGCAGTAGGTTCTATACCTTTATTTGTCGCTACTTTTAGAACGGCGGAGCAGAGCCACGAGCTGCTCAGAGCTACACTACGGAGGCTCATGGGATTTCTTGATGTCTCTCATCAAACTCCAAAATGTTGAACTATCCCTTTAAAAACACCTCTGTGATTGTGTTTTAATATGTAAAACAATTATATTGCCTCGCCGTAGTCATTCCTCCTTTTCATATTGGCCCTGAGGAGATCAGTTCCCAGATCATGTATATAGTATGAAACTGATTTGTTGGAACACGGGCTGCTCATGTTAACTTAAAGTGTGAAATGTATTTTTGCACAGGAGGGCTGTGGATTGAGAGCCTTTTCCTTAATGGTTGACTTCAGTGATAAAATCATAGTCACCATGTTTGGTTGTCAGCTTTGTTGTTGTTCACTCTGTTTGTTGTTGTCAGCTTTTCCATATTAACAGTTAAAGCCATCCGTGTAGGCTGAAGGTGTCACGTTTTGCCCCCCCATCCTGCGCTGCTCATCCATGACTGTTAGAAGAAGAAGAAGCTTCCCCCACTCAGTTGTTCCAAGTGGAAAAATCAGCTGAACATGACTGTCTGGATAAAATGTCTGTTTTCCAGCTGCTTTGACAGCTCTTCCGTTGATACCTTCCTTCGTGCAACGGCATGGCCATTGGTTTGTCCATGCATTAGTGACATTACGGGCCACCCTATCCTTTCTCTTAATTATTAACAGCATTCTCCGATCAGAGTTTATTGTTTATTGCCTGGCGGCCCTTGGCCACTGGCGGAGAGATGCTGATGATGGTGTCAAGCGAGTGGTCGGTGATCTTAAGATAGCGTCACATCCTCAGTCAGCACGGAGCGTCTGCTCTGCTCCGGATGCCTGGCTGCACCTGCACGACTCGCTGCCTCTGGAGTTTCACTGTCGCACCAGTGTGACACCGGGAGAATTTAGTCAAGGTCAAGGTTGGTGAGTTTTAGTTGGTTTATTGATCATTTCCACTCTTTTTATCCTCTTTTTGTGTTTTATTACCTTATGTTTCTTTGTGCATTGTTTATAAGTGAGTTACTGGAAGGGTTGAGTAATTATTTTGTGAAATGAAAGTGTTGTCATAGGTATTCAAGAGTCCCTTGCTGGTAGACAATTCTGGCATTGTTTAAGCTCTTTTCTGATCAGTTGTGGCCTCTTACGGTCAGGCATGACTAATACTCCAGGGACATGACCTTACTATAGTTTGTAATTATTTTTGATTATTGCAAATTGGATATGATTTTTCTCCTGTTTTGAATCTTGAAGTGTTTCCAGATACACTCCCTGCTCCGCCAGTTATGACAGTGTTTGAGCATGAAGCAGTAGCAGCAGTAGATGCAAAAAAAAAATGCTGTACCGTAAATGTTGGCTAAGGGATTGTGTCCGTCAGTTATTAGCCGCACAAGTATTTACCTCCACGCGGGAAACCTGAGAGCATTTTAACATGTGAGTGGACATGTATTTACACTGTAGTGTTCTGTGTATAATGTACACCCAATGTATACATTCCACGTTGCAATTTATCACCAAGAATGTGAATATTTCACGTGGAAGCAGGTTGGTTTAGTGATTGATTCCAGAGCACAGAATTACAAGACATGTTTCTTAAATACACACGGTGTTCTGACATACTGAAACTCTCTCATGCCTCGACCCACGGGGACCACAGATTACTGGTGCTGCATGTCGGACAATGAGACAGCGCTGAGTAGCTGTTTCTTAACTCTTGGCTCCTAATCTGTAGTGATCAGGGTCTTCGTGCTCTTTGATACAGGCAGAGAGAATCCAGGCCAAAAACAGGGTTAGGCTATCTATATCTGCGTGGCAATTGTGATGGGGTGGTGATGAAAACCAAATGCTCTTTGGCCACTGGGTCTAATTAAACACACACACACACAAGGGCTGGTTCACTGTTAGCTTTTAGGACATTGAACTGTTAGAAGAAGGGTCACAAAGGAATCGGGCTCCCTCTCCCCTTTTCCCATCCACTTTGTTTATCTATTTATGGATTGCACAACTTCTGGGAAGTTTATTCCTCCGCCTGAGCAGTGTCACAGCATATTTCGTGCTGTTCGACATCAAAGTGTAAGAGGAAATGGCAAGGACCACCTCATGGACACAAAGCACAACAGCATGCAGCAGCAGCATATTAGGGCTGCCTTTGATGTTTTGGTAACTAATAATGTCCTTGGAGAGCCGAATTTGATATGCTTTCTGCATGGAGTGCATTAAGACAACGCAGGTTCATTAAAGGGGATCTAAATGTTTCCATACATCCTACATCCTCCCTAGAGTGGTGTGAAAAACTGCCAATTATTCAAGGTTGCTTACTATCGCATGTGCTTGTTTTGTTCCTTTGTCTCTCGTATTGCATGTCCTCAGGCTCTGATATGTTTGATCTGTTAGTTTCCATTTTGTTTATCTCATTTGTTAATTTCTTCTCCATCAGAAATAAAGTTACATTTTATAAGCATCATTTTAGCTGTGAAAAGCCTATAAAAACCTGATAAAACCTCTCTCTTACTTATATGCCTAAACTAATGTACCTATAACTTACACTAAAAGCCTGACCGATTTCTACCATATACTGTATGTGCTTACTGAATGTTAGGGCAGAAGTGAATACATATAACTGTTTTCTCTTTTACATCTACCAGAAATACTGTTGAGTTATATTGTCTTTAGCAACAAATTAAAGGAAACTAGAGACCATCTTATGATGGGGTCACATCAGCAGGGACGCCTGACATTCTGACTCATTCACTTAAGAGTCTTAACTATATTGTCTGATTGTATCTTGACATTATCATGGTGACAGAATCTGTCCACACAGACATATAAACACTTCCCAAAGTCCTCATCATCACCTCTGGTAGGTGCTGCCACAGTAGGTGGACTACAATTTCCCATGATGACAGGCACACAGGCTAACAAGGTGAAAACAACACAGGCCCTGCTGCTGTGGCCACTAATAAGTGTCCTTGGTTCAGTTTTTTTCTGTTCAATGTTAAAAAGAAGTGACAATGGATAAAATTGCTCACTTGTGTCATGTGTCGGATGAAAACTGCAATGCAAGGCAACACAGCAGAGGTGAATATAAATCACTTTCATATATTCAGTCAAACTACCTCAAACTAAACCTACTGTATACTGGAGTGGCATTCACAAAACTTACAGTACAATAGAGTTTTCCACACTCAAATACCTCGTACATAATTTGTACTTGGGCCACATTTCATGCTTGAAAGCTGCTGCAGGCCAAGTAAAACATCTATTACTATTAGAATTGGCTAAACCTAATGCCACATATAGGAAGATTGGCACGGATTAATTCTGGGAACATTCATTCTCTAAGAACTCAAAAAGACCAAATTTATCAAGTTTGGATCGAATTTATAATTCCAATTTCAGCAAACTTTGTACAGTATGACTCCAGTGTTTCATATAGTTTTTCTCTTCTTGATGGAAATGGAATGGAAATGTGAGCTCCCCTGCTTTGAGTGCAAATCGTTACTTTTTTAAGAAAGTAAGATGGATTGAAGTAGAAATTAGTGTGTATGCTGCATGTGTGTGATTAGTGGTAAAATCAAGATGTGTTTGTGGACAAATTCTCTAGAAAGTAAAGATGAAGGGTCTGAAAGCTCCTGAGCTATGGCACAACAAGCACCGTGATTCTTACACACTTCTTTCTGCCGCTCCACATTTACACTTGTGACTTGTACACAAAAAGGACCTCATGTATTTGAGCCCATTTTTGTGTATTGAAAATACCTTTTCCAAATAGTATAAATCATGTTTGTTAATTAGTATTAATGGTGACTCTGTGATATTTGCAGACAGAGAAGCCCAGCGAGGTCATCTCTCCAGTGGAGGCAGGAGAGAGGGTGAAGCCAACTGTGTTGTTGCAGCGCAGCAGGGAGGATTACTACGGCTGCCTGACTGACACATGTGCAGACAGTCACAGCACTAACACACCCATGGATAGTTTAAAGGTAAATCCAGAGCTGAGGTCTTTTTCTTTACTGTGATACTTCTTCTTATTTTAATGAATGAATGAATGAATTACTTTTTTTATTGTGTCATGCATACTTCTGTATGGGTTTATAAGACACCAAGAAAACAAACTGGGTCCAGAGCACATTATCAGCACATCAAAGAAATAAGAAAACAAACAGAGGTTCAAAACCATTATCTGAAAAAAAAGAAAAGGAAAACAATGCCAAGGTTTAAGAGAAATCATCAAAAATAAATTAATCAAAATTTCCTGTCTGCTTTTCCAGGCTTTAGAAATAAAACTAGCAGTCTTAAACACACTGAAATTAAATGATTAAATGATTTCATACTATAATCCACACCAAATGTGCATGTGTGTGTCTTTTTGTTTTCCTAACCAGCAACCTGAGAGTGAGGAGCCCCCGCAGGCCAGATACCCTCCATCATCCACACCTGCTGAGTCAGAGAAAACCGCTGTCAACAGATTAGAGCAGGTTCAAAAAGCAGCATCTGGTGAGAGCAACATTTCTATTGATCTGACTCTGTTTAGATAATTTAGTGGTCACTGTGAGTTAGTCCAGACAATGGAAAAAAATCTGTGTTATTAAAGTGCATTGAAAAGATGATTTGTATTTCAGTTATTAAAGGTTTCAATCAGCGCAAGGCAGCTGGGAGTGAGGTAACGATCTGTGCTGATAAGACGATGTTGCCTGATGCAAACCTGCTGGCTGAAAGAAAACTGCTTGGGGACATGAAGTCCATTCCATCTTTGAGCCAATCAGGAATATCAGGAGCCTTCACTGGACAAGCAGTAAGCAAACAATAAGCTCCACTACTCTACTGTACATCTGTCCTTTTTCTTTCTTTTTCTTTATTTTTAAGCTTGAACACTGTCCTCTGCAGAGCAAGATGGTAGTTCTGCCCACTGAGGAGGCCAACCTGTCAGACATCGACTACCTGGTGCCCACCCATGATGAGAGAGGCCGTCCTATTGCAGAGTGGAAAAGGCAAGTCATGGTGAGACAGCTGCAGGCCAGGCTGCTGGACGAGGAGGATCAGAGAAGGAAGGTAATGTTTTTGTACAGATGGTTAGATTATGAGTGTGTTACACGTATTCATGGTTCAAAAGAAAATTAGGCATCATTCTGCAACTACATGACTCATTTTTCACCAAAAACATATTTTGGCTGATGGTGTTTTGGTAAAAAAAAAAGAAAGAAAAAGAAAGAAAAATCAGCCTCAGAAGCTCAGAGAGTTGTGTTCACTTTCATACTCTATAGACTGACTTATCACTACCATTTTGATAATCAGTTAATCATCTGACTCACTGTTGGTTACATAAAACAAGCTATTTGAATATATAGGAAACTGCTGAGTTTTTTTTAAATGTGTCTTTGCAGACCTTGAAGGTTTTGTACAGCTTAGTTGAAATCATGAAATCGTGTCTTTATTGAGTCTAAGCAGACCACAATGTGTAGTGTAAAAACTGTTCTGGTTTGTATGTGATGCAATTCTAAATCTGTGTCACTAAAAACACTTTCACCATCATTTACTTTTAATTGCATATAACAAATCACCGAACACATAACACGTTGCCAGTAAAGTCATATTTCTGAGGTTTGTATGAGGTTTGGGTCACTGTATCATAACTCTTTCCCTTCGAACGCCTAAGCCATTTGAAATGTTTAAAAAATATGACACTCTGCATTTTTATCTCCCTTCTCTTACAGGAAAATGGGAACAGATATGCCAAAGTCAGCTGGAGGTACTCCCAAGCCCATAATGCCATCCTGGGGCCCTCTGGTGAGCTGCTGACTGAGGATGACCTCATCTATCTGGAGCAGCAGATTGCCAACGTCTCCATGCAGAGGAACTGTGAGGGCTACGAGCTGGAGCTGGCTCGTCTGGCCGAGGAGCTCAGGCACATCCTGCCGGCGCCCATAGTCAACATCACCGTCAACACGCAGTTCAGAAACTTCTCAAGCCAAGTTCCTCTACCCGTGTGGTGTGGACGCATCTCGGGCATCGTGAAGAGCATGTCTCTGCTCATGAGCAACCTGACAGACCAGCCTTACTGCAAGATGCCCAACACTGAACTGATCACAGTCTTCTCTCAGACCCCAAACAGGCAGAACTCCACCAGAGGACGCAGGGAGAGGATAGAGGACGAAATCCATCAGTTTGGGGTGTCTGTGAGGACTCTGAAGTCAAACTTTGAGACACAGGACTCACCTTTGTCAGATGAGCCAGAGGAGGAACCCGTCCTGTTAAGTTCTTCCACACAGCTCGAGGCCGAGGAGTCAGACACACAGCCTAAAGTCCTGAATCCGGCCCAAGAAACAGACCAGAACAGTGACTCCGGCATTGACTATGATGAAAACGTTGCAGATGTTCTGGAGACCACCAGCCTGAGAAAAGAGCGTATAGTTGTGCTCTTCTTAGGCCACTGGAAAAAATCTGCCTACACTGTGACACTGAAGAGCAAGGATGCAGCAGAGAGGAAGATGAGTGGTGGCAGTCAAGGGACGGGTGACAAATCTGGGTCAGATCGTAGATGCAGCGTGGAGAGCACCCAGGCGAAGATGTTGAACAGTTCTCTGGGGCATTTCTTCAAGCAGAGGAGTGCCGTCAATAAGATGCTGGGTAACTGGAGGAACATGATCTCCAGTGTCTCGTCCAGACAGATACGAAGGTAGGGTTGGATGACTTTTTATAATTTACCATCATCCTTGTTCTGGCCTAATCCTAAACCTAATAAAACTGCACTAGTAAAATCCAATTCTATTTGTCAAGGTTCATTAAACTTAGGTAAATTATTTTGTTTAAAGGTTTAGTTCAACATTTTTGGCAAATTGGCCCATTGCCATAATCCCTATAGTTTTAGGACTAGGTTTGTTATCTTTAAAGCAGAAGTAAGTGATATATTTGTGTTAATATAATTCTTAAATAGTTATATCTTCCGACAGCAATCACTTACATAGAGTGTTTGGACTGAAACACGGGTCTCTCAGTCACTCTGCTCTGCTCTGAGCCGAAGAGAAAACATTTATCGTATCGTACAGTTTTTATCCAATGAGGAGAGAGAACGGCATGCAGGGCTGTGTGTGCAGCCAAGGAACGCCGTGAATGTGGTGACGTAGGGACGAGGACTGTTATGGTGCGTTCAAGGAAACTCGTATTTTTCCGACCGTGAAGTGGTACCAGTTCGATCTGGTACGAGTTCACCGGTCGGAAGTTACGAGTGGCCGTTATAGTGACTTTCACCGGTAAAACAGGTCGGAAAAACACGAGTGGGTTGCCTGAAACGCTACAAAGTCGTAAGTTGTGACTTGAAGCTGTAATTTACGATTTCAAAAGCCTGCCTGGAACGCAGCATTAGCGAAAACGACCGGACCACTTACTTCTGCTTTAATTGTCAGTGTGAGCTATTTTTAGAACAGCGGAGCAGAGCCGTGAGCTTCTCAGAGCTATGCTACGAGGCTAATGGGATTTCTTGGTTTCCCTCATCAAATTCATCAAATACACAATCCAACAACTCCAAAACACTCTTTCTGGACAAGTTGTGACCTGCACATTCACCACGCAATGAGATAATAACGGAATGTTACGAGACAGAGTCGTTTTCGAGGTAAATGCAGAGAACGCGCATCAGCGGTTTTGCATGAATTTACCTTGAAAACAACTCTGTCTCATAACATTCTGTTATTACTGTATCGCATAGCGTGGTGAATGTGCAGGTCACAAATTGTCCACGAGAGTGTTTTGGAGTTGTTGGATTGTGTATTTTATGAGTTTGATGAGGGAAACCAAGAAATCCCATTAGCCTCGTAGCGTAGCTCTGAGCAGCTTGCAGCTCTGCTCCGCCATTCTAAAAATAGCTTGCTCCGACAATTAAAGGTAACAAATCTACTCCTAAAACTATAGGGAATATGGCAATGGGCCAATTTTCCAAAATGTTGAACTATCCCTTTAAGTAATTAAAGTTACGTAATGCAACACTAATATCCAAAGGACAGGACTGACATTTATAATGCCATGTAATTGAAACGATGAGACTTTTGCAATCACCCAAGTAAATACCAGCCACATGACTTGTCTTCTCTTGTTACAAAATCTCTCCAGGCTGCATGATATTCTGTGGTTCATGGGTTTCACAATGGAGTAAAACAAAAAGAACAAACAACTCAAAGCACATCTAATGTGTGAAATCTAATGATGAGAATAAATCCTGGTAAAAGTTTTCATTCATAGGCTCTCCTGCTTCCCCAAATTATACATGGCGTGGTCCGAGACTGTGTTGTTAGACCTGGTCAGTCAGTAGTCAGTTTTCCCTCTGGGCTCATTCAGCAAGGCCCTGCCTCTGTTTCTCCACAGCTCCACTTGCCTATTTTTATATTTAAATGGATCAGTGTGTACAGTGTGATTAAAGGAAACACTCATTGTGACAAATTCACAGAAAATGTGACTGAACTCTGCTTCTTCATATTGCTCTATGAAGCTGTTTGCCTCTTTTGGTTGATGTAGCAATTTTACAATAAACTGATTAACCATATACTATATGCTTGAAAAAGTTGGAAACTAAATTCAGTATGTAATAGATCTAGCTGACAAACAGTCAGCAAACCCTCACCCCCCTAACCCTTCATTGAGAAGCTCTGGATCAGGCTTAGTGCCCTGCCCACCACAGCTGCGTGTGCCAGTTGGGTGGTGAACGACCAGAGAGCATCAGGATGGTAAGAGGAGGAAACATCAGAAAGACTCAGGCACATATCTCAATCAGAATCAGAACAATTATCCTAGTTAGCATCTTTTATTTGTTTATGTTTGTTAGCTTGTGACTGACACAATTTTAGTAGTTGCACTAATGCAAAGTCTCCCTCAAAGGTTTTGAGTTAATTTAGCCCCACCCAGCATCCCCACAACTTGATAGGATTGGTTCATTAGGTTTGTGATGTATGAATCCCTGACTGTCTAATTCTGTGTTTATGAGATTGTCACTGGTTCAGTGCGGTTTGAGGTGGAAAGATGGACATGGTGTTGACTGATTATTCCACTCATCATATGTCTTTCACAATATAACATCTGTTTTAGATTATGGTGTCATTTATAGGAATGCCTCTGCCTCCACACTTGCTACCCCCAACCCCATTTACCATTCTGCCATTAGATTCATTACTGGTAACAGCTATTTGACTCATCATTGTGTTTATGAGAAGGTGGGCTGGACCCCTCTAGCTTTAAGACGAGACAGGCATTGGCTCTCATTCATTTCTAAAGTTTCGGGGAAAAAAAGAAACAAGACCATACACATGTTAACAAGGTTTAAACAGTTACTGCATAAGAATAACATTATAGTATTGAACTTAACGATTAAGATTGCTTTGACTTCAATGCATCAGTGAGTGTCATCATGGTCCATCCTGTTGGTGTTAAGATATTTCATCCTGGACAAAGTCCTTAAGCAACATTGCAATCCCAGTAACACCCTGCTGACACACTAAAATCTAATCTCTGAAATATTTTGTCTTCTTAATTCAATATCTTGGTGCTGTGGATAATATGCTTTGAGCTTTGATTGAAAAATGAATCAATTAACTTGAATATCGATAAAGAAAATACTGTGTAGTGGCAGCCATAGTGTAAATGCACGTTGAATAACCATACAGTGTTGTAATCCACAGGCTCCACAGGCAGAAAGCCCTCTACTCCCCGGAGCAGTTCCTGCCCCGTCTGGATGGAGTGCCCGTGGAATACGACAGCCTGACCCTGGATCTGTTCATGCTGGGCTACTTCCACATCCTGGAGCTGGAGCTGCCTGTGGACGAACGCAAAATGAGGCACCTGCTGTGTTTTGAGGTGTTCGACCATGTCGGCAGCTTTCCCTGGGAGATGGTCAGGGACTTTCATAAGGCCGTCATACAGGACATTGAGGCTGGAAACCGTGAGTGGAAGGACGGCTTTGAGGACATCAAAGTAAAGTTCTTTGGAAATACTGTGAGCCAGACTGAAAGCACTGCAGAAGTGGTGAAACATAGCCTCCCAGAGTTTAAACAGGTCCCTAAAGTCATTGTCCAGACACCCACGCCTGACGAGGGGAATCACTACAAAGGAACTGATATTTCCAGTTTTAGCAATGACGAGATTTGTAAATACATCGACCGAAGTTTTGCCTTTTGGAAAGAGAAAGAGGCAGAGATTTTTGATTTTGAGTAGTTGCTTGTTTTTTTTGTTTTGTTTTGTTTTGTTTTTTGATATTTTGTATGCTTTGTAGGTAGATGACATTAGGGCTGGGTATCAAAACTAAATACTTTCTGAATGGTGAACTGAATTGTCTGTAGTATTTGTCAAAAACTACAGGCTGGCACTGATTGCTCAGCCAGATCTGTAGCCTTGTTTACTTATTCAGATATTGCCTAATTTAAACCATTGTTTTGTTATTTTTTTATTGTGTTATATTTAACATACACAACATAACATTCAAAAAAAATGAATTTCGTAAGTTTAGACTGTTACATTTTTAAAATGTTTGTAAAGAAACTGTGTATAATACTACTATTAGATGTTATTTGAATGTTTTGGTAGTTTTGAAAGTCTTGTATCAAAGTGAAAATGGCATCAAAACATTTGAAACCATACCCAGCCCTATTACAAAAGAGAGTGCTTCAAGTAAACAAGTGTGTTTTGAGGTTAATGGAATTCTTTTTCTTTTTTTCTTTTCTTTTCTTTGTCTTTCTTTCTTTTCTTTTTTTTTTTTTAGCATTTTATGTTAATATTCTGAAAAAAGGATCCATGGCTCAGACAGGAAGCACACCAATTTTACAATACTACAAAATAAATCATTACACTGATACTTTGAATATTTCATTATTGCCATATTCTGTAGACTATTATAATTCCTAACCTTTTTAAGGCACCTTAAATACATTTTTTATAAACAGCTACTTAACAGTACCACATATTCTCAGAGTTGTATAAAGTAGTTGTAATAATTAGTTGCAACATTCAAAAATCATTGCAGCCTTGTCATTGACCTCCATTACTGGCTTGGGACGTTGAGAAAATGCTAACTATGTGCCTGTAACAGCAGCTGCGGGTCCCATGCATGTTGTTTGGAATCTGACTTCAGGCACAGCGTCAGTCAGTCCTAAAAATAACTAAGTGAAAGACAGGCAGTCCGTCCCAGTGACTTGGCAAAAGCCTTCCACCATGCTGCCCGCTCCATGTTGATCTAACCAGCTGCTCAGCTACAAACAGCTTCTTTACTGGAAGGATGAGCCATTATTTCCATTCTCTTCTTCTGTGGTGAGTTTTTTTTGTTGTTGGTGGTGGTTCTTTACTTAATTTCACAGTATTTGATGACAGGAAATGTAATTTATTGTTGGCTTTGGAAGAGATTCGAGTCATGCTGTTACAGCACATCGTACTTACAGTATCATAAGCCAAAAGTACTTTGTAGTCCTTTTAATAACACAGTGCAGCCACACGTAGAAGGCAAAGAGCTTCTTTTACATGACACTTTTTATGTTTTTGTTGTTTGATAAGGGAAAAGAAAAGTTCAATGTGTCTCAGTGATTCACTGTGTGTCTTAGGGGTTTGAATTGGTTCCATAGTAAAAGAAATACATTTTATTATGTTGATTAAAAATCGGTTTTACTAGTAATTACGTAAGTACAACTCCAAATATGATTAATGTATTATGAAACATTTTTGTGGAAGCAATACTGTACATAACATTACTACACAACAAAGATTATGCAACATCTCTCTACGATGCAGGTCAATCAAAACTGTCTTTTAAATAAAATATGCTGTTATCAAGACCATTTTAGGAGAAAATTATTGATGTTCTCTCAATAAACACTGTTTTAAATGGTTTTTTATACAGTACTTATCTCTGCATATGTATTTGTTTTTCTCTTTCTGTGGATAATCTGAACCTTATTTTTGCGTGTCTCTCCTCAAAGAAGATTTCCTCTACATTCTGAACCATGGTGCGCAATGTGGATGACCTGGACTTCTGCCTGGCCTCCCATCCCCAGAGCATCCTGGAGGGCTTGCGTTCCCTTTGCTCTTACCCCAAACTGGTTGATGTAACACTGAGCGCAGGCGGTCGGGACTTCCCTTGTCACCGTGGCGTGCTGGCCCTGTGTAGCAAGTACTTCCGCTGCATGTTCTCAGGCGACTTTGTGGAGAGCATAGCCGCCCGCGTGGAGCTTCAAGATGTCGATCCTGACATCCTCAGCTCCCTCCTGGACTTTGCCTACACGGGGAAACTAACCATCAACCAGAGCAACGTGGAGGGGTTGATCTGCACCTCCAGCCAGCTGCAGTTCCAGACAGTCAGAACCGTTTGCAGCCGATACCTGCAGCATCAGATCGATGCAACAAACTGCCTGGGAATCCTGGAGTTTGGGGAGATCCATGGTTGCCCTGAGGTGGTGGCCAAAGCGCTGGCTTTCCTCTTGGAGAACTTTGAGGCTGTGCAACAAAGTGAGGAGTTTCTGCTAGTGGGAAAAGACAGACTGGTTTCCTGCCTGTCTGATGAAGGACTACAGATCCGGGCAGAATGCACCCGTGTTGGTGCCATCCTGAAATGGGTCAACCACCACACGGAGTCTCGGCTCTGCCACCTCCCAGAGCTCCTTGCCTTGTCCCGTCTCTCTCTGCTCAGCCTGGACTACCTGGCTGACACCCTGCTGAAGGACACTCTGGTTCAGGCCTCTCCCAGCTGCAGGGAAGCTGTGGAAAAAATTCACAGAGAGGTTAGTGAGTTTCTCCTTCTTTTCAATCTTATCTTTGTTTGCTCAGCGCGAATAGATTTCCAAAAACAATCATGGCTTTTTTTTTTCTTTTTTTTTTTTTTTTAGAAAATGGATTTGGCACCAGAATATTTGGACAGAGTCAACTCTCAGAGTCCACAACCAAATCTGCAAGAGGTGCTGTTTGTAATGGGAGGTCGTTCTCTAGATGACTCAGATGATGAAGATGACTCAGATGAAGATGAAGACAGAGACCCAAGACTGCAAAGACTGCTGCCCAGGAACTGTGCCTTCTACAACACAAAGACTAGTAAAAATATTCTTCCCTATCACAATTTCAAGTTTGTTTAAGTTCACAATCCGTTTTACAACAGAAAATTGTTGGGAAGCGCCAGTCTGATTCCTCAATACAGTTTGGCAGATGTGTTGTAAGTCATTAAATTTAGTGCTGACAGAAAAACGGCTCTGCAGGAATGTGGTTTGGATGTGACAAAACTGGATTACCCTCTCAGTTCAAATGAACTTTTTATGATGTTGGAAAAAGGCATCTTTGTTCGTGTTTATTACATGGGACATTCAAGAAAAAATTGTTGCATCTCATTCTTAGATTTCTTGGTTTATGTTAAGACACAACATCTCCACGTTATTGAAGGTTGTGCAAGAGAAATTGTTGCTGCTGTAGTTGCTATTTCAGGCAAGCGAGCAATAACCTAGCTGTGATTTGCCTTCACTGAAATGGCCCTTGAGGACATTAATGTATCTTTGCCTCATTTCTCAGCTACACATTTGTCATCTGTAATCTATATTTGTGAAAACTGTGTAATGTAGTTTGTCTCACTCTTTGCATGATGCTCTAACATTAACTCCATTTAACTTGTTCTCTGCAGGACAGTGGCATGCGCTCCCTAATTTCCCCAACCCTAACAAGTGGGGTTACTCCATGGTCTCCTTGAACAATGATGTGTACGTCACAGGTGGGTCAGGTGCGAGCAATCTTTTAAAGCATTCACATTTCTCTGGCAGACAACAAAAGAGTTATAAAAAATGATTCTGAACAGAACTCACTATTGTTTTCTTTTATGCAGAATGAAAAACACTGTCAGACTTTTGAAAATGTGCCCTTGTCTTTCTGACAGGGGGTTCGCGAGGTTTGAATACCAACACCTGGTCGACCACAGAGACCTGGAAGTACATCACAAGAGAAGGGAGGTGGGTTACTGTGGCACCCATGCTTCGGCCTCGGACTAACCACACGTCGGCAACGCTCAATGGGGAGATTTACGTCATCGGAGGTAAGAAAATAAATACAGTGCAGCATGTGGTGCCTTAAACCTGCAGTGCTCTGGAAAACTTTGATAAACCCATCTGCTCTTAATGGCTCACCTCTGCTGTGATAATTTGTAAGAATTTATTTCTTCTATGTGGGTGAATAGCCGCAAATACGACCAGGTTCTGAAATCACAGCAACATTTTACATGTGTTTTTGCACTTTCACTTCCTTAATGGATTTGTTTTACAATTATCAAATCATGACTCATTTACCACTCATTCTGCTTTTATTCCCCTCTTAAGGTACAACATCAGCCCAAGTTGAGGTTGAGCATTACGACCCGTACAACGACACCTGGGCCTTGACATGTCCCGCTTTAAAATATGTCACCAACTTCACAGCTACAGCGTGTCATGGGAAGCTTTATGTGATTGGCTCATGTGCTATGAAGTACAATGCTTTGACCATGCAGTGCTACAATCCAGTTATAGGTAGGTTTACATGTAACAGGATTGTGCCTGTAGGGGAGACTGGGGAAAATTGCAACACTTTTTTACTTTGGACTACATTCAACAAACTTTTACATACAGTATTAAACTTACATGTGTCTGCTAATTAGCCATACCAATAAAGATGGTTACATATCAATCACAATGTCTGTTTAAATGAATTCTTCCATTCAAGACATTGCAACTGACTCCAAACCTGAGGACCGTTGCAACACGGATCAGGGACAGTTGCTACATATTAAACACACATTAAATTTTACTCATTAACTTTTGCTTTTTGTATCAATATGCATAGTATCGCTAAAATATGCATTGTTTTACAATAATACTATAGTAATATTTATGTATTTAGTAATATTTACACAATATGAGGTTTGTTTTGTGTAGAACATAGGCCTTGAGACAATGTGCAGTCATTAAAACTCAATAGCTCAGTGAGACAAGAAGAGTGGAACAATTTTGCAATACAAAATATTTTAATTAAACATGTATTCTACTTTTAGATGATTTATTCACTATATGACATCAAATAAATTGAACTTGAAGTTTTTACCAAACATTTAGTTTTAACATATAAATATATATATATATATTGTATTTATATATTTATATATATATATACAGTACTTTTTTCTTTTTTTTTTTAATACAGATAACTGGATCAGCATATGCTCGCCCTTCATCCCAAAGTACTTGTCCTCTCCCTGTTCTGTTTGTGTGGATGGAATTATATATCTGGTTGCTGACAACACTAAGAAAGTCTACTGTTATGATCCAGAGGCAAACATGTGGCAGAAGGTGAGCGTAGGGATCAGTGACAACAATCAAAACATGCAGTCGCTTGGGGAAAAAAGGATCAGTTTTGATGCTTATTATATTTTACATTTAAATATTTGATGATGTTTCTCTCTCATCAGGTCCAGCTTCTCCACATGCTCCATGAGAATGGTGGCCTGGTAACATTAGACGGGAAGTTGTTTGTCACTGGAGGTCATTGGAAAGGTATGGAGGGGGACTATGGGGTGGAAGTGGAGGTTTACAACCGAGCATCCAACGCCTGGGAAGTGGAGGGCTACCTGCCGAGACTTTGGTTCTACAGCGGCGTCTCTAGCATCTTCCTTGACCCATCACACTGGCCTGAGCTTTTCCCCACTGATTCAACATGACACTGTTTTCTGTCCTGACAGGACGGAGCTCAGAGAGTTCACTGAGACGTGCTCCTGTCATATTTCTGTAGAGAACAAGTGGAATGTTAATCACTGGATGTCATTGTGCCCTAGAATAGTGTGTTACATGATCCTCAGGTATTCTTGGTTGTGTTAAGACCGGCTTGGCTGCTCAGCTGGTGTTTATTTATACTTTGTATCATGTGTTTTAGATCTGAATTCCTTTTGTGTTATTGGATGGTACCTGTGAATCAGTCAATCTTTGTAGAAACAGTTTTTGGGCGTACTTTTATTATTATAATAATTATTCTAATTGGTTGTATTAGGCTTTGCAACTGAAAATGTTCATCTTATGAATAAAATGTGTTGATGAAAATGGTCAACCAGATGTACGTTGATAATTCATTGGGAAAACACTGTTTATACTTGCCCTTGGCGTCTTGATCATTAACCCACTGGAATCCAGCTGCTTGGTTCCGCTTGAGTCGTAGCGTCTGTGCTGCCATGGAAACACCCAAGCCAACATTCTGTTTCTATGGCAAAGGCCCGGAAGCGTGTGGTCACCTGGCAACGTCGACAGGGATCAGAGTGGTGACTCCTGCTTGCAAGTCGCTCTAAAAACTTCCAGTGTAGTTTCACTCTGAAGTCTTTACTCAATGCTGGTAACAGTTTAACAGTTCTCCTGTCTATTTCTCATCACACAGTGGTAGTGATATGTCAGGTTAGCGTTTTGTTTGAGCCATAAAAATGTGTCCTAGTTGCATTAGCGTATAAGCAAGCTAACGCTAACGCCCAAAGCTAACATTTTACTACCAAAGTTTGGACAGTTTTGCAATGAGTTCTGAACAGGAGCCAGGTGGACACTCGCCCAGACTGGAGGATGTGATTCAGGTTGGTAACAAATACTATTTTCATGAGGCTGTTTAAAAAAACAAACAAACAAAACAACACAACAACAACAAAACAAAAGACACTTGGGAAATACAGGTGTGAATAATTAATGAATTAATTTCGTTGCACTGCTTTGGTTTCCTATTGTATAAGGTTACTCCCTGTCACACTGTTGCTTAATTGGGTACTTGAATATAGCAGAGCATCTGTTAGTTAGTGTAATTAGAAACACCTGCTATGAAAAACAGCAGTGGTGGAAAAAGTACTCTTTACTAATGTAAAAGTAGTAAAACAGTGTAGAAATATTATGAAACAGGTAAGTTGTGCATTTAAAGAAGAGTGAAATGCTTTACAGTATATCTTGTAATTATATAATAAAAGAATAATTGATGCTATGGTATTTCATTGTTACAGCTGGTGGAGGTGGCAATAACATTAACAAGTTCATGTGGTCGTAAAGACATACAGCATAATAACTTGAATCTGCAAAATAACCAGTACATAGCTTTAAATGTAATTGACTTAAAACTGGGATATTTTTTTCTTACATGTAATGAAAGTATGGAGTAGGATGAGTACCTTAAAACTGTACTTTGCTACAGTACTTTTTGCCACTTTCTTTTTTTTATTTTTATTTTTTACCACTTTTGAAAACATGTTTCCATACCCGAAACAGGAGGTATATTTGGGAATACTACTGTGCTTCTTTTTGAGACCTTCCTTTACTGACTCTGATACAAACACTGGTAGAGTAACTGAATAGTTACCTGAATCATGTAGATTGCATGTCAGGATTTTGGTGCATTTTGTTCTCCTGTTGTGAAAGGTAAGTAATCCAGGAACATTTTTAGGAATTTTCATTATATGATACTTTATACCTCTACATTTATCGGACAATTTAGGTTGCTTCATATATTAAACATTTTCTCACAAATTATATCAAAAATGAAATATTGATATATCAAGGAAAATTTCTTCATAAATAATCTATAAACCCCCAGGGGCTAATGTAATGAATGTAATGAATCTGGTTTCTGTTTAGTGGTTGTTAGGGTTAAAAGATGTGTTGTGGTGATTGGTGTGTTTTTAGAAGTTGGAGGAGTCCTTGCTTCAATCTGATGGCAGCTCTGGAGAGAGGACTCTGACACTGCGAGGTGATGGACAGGAGTCCAGTTTCACAGAGCCCATGCCTGTCTCCACGCGTATCCGCCAGATCATAACACGCAACCTGGTTGAACAGCCACATGGTAGGGAAGAGAGCTTTAATTGAAACGCACAGACAAATGCTTTGAACACGTCCAGTCCAGACAATAAATCTCCCTTGCTAGACATCAGCTATCATGTGGTAAAACTGAGACTTTTGTATGCATGATCTGCTACCTAATCTCAGGTGAGAGCTCTGATGTCAGTGAGCCAGAGGAGAGCAGGGCCCAGAGGGAGCAGCTGTCTCCGAGCCTGAGGGACCGTGACCGGCCGTTAGTCAAGCAGGCCAGTGTGACTGACACGGTAGGAGTGACACAGGGTGGCAACGCATTCTCATGTCAAGGTTGAAGCGTGGCACATTATCAGTATTAGTATTATTTGTATTTGCTGTACCCATGCAATTCTGTCACCAAAATCAGATGACACACCAAATAGAATACATATACTAGGTAAAATGCACATAGTCTAACCATTCTTCATTTGAAGAGCATTGCTTTTCATTATTCGGCTACCATATTTTATGTTATTGACAATGTGTGACTGATGAATTACACTTCATGACATGGTATCTCTAAATGTTTCCCATATTCACTTTAACACACTGAGCCTGCATTAGTAAACATTGTTTTTACTGTCAGATGTTAATGCAGCTTTTTAACTAGAGTTGGAGTCTCCAGCACTGCAGACAGTAAGTTTGTGCAGTTTTGTTTGGAGATGAGATCAAGAGGGTCGGCCACACTAGAGCATTGACTGCAAAAAGCTACATGCGTTTGAAATGGAATATGGTTACAGTAAACATCAGCGTAGCACAGCTCTTTCCAGCAGGGAAAGTCTTTTGGAGCTGAACAAACAAACATTGTGGGAAGGTTGAAACAGCTCTGCATGTACTGTAGTTAAAACCTGGGGTCGGGGGGGGGGGGGGGGGGTTTACAGTCTCTCAATTGCATTAATGTATCTTGACATATGCACATATTTTATGTCATACACTCTTCTTTAATTAACGGCTATTGAACTGCAGTTTATAGATTACAGTAAGTACCGCATAGGCGTCCTTTGTGAGTTTGTGTGTGTGGGTGCATCTGCATGCATGTGCTTGTGTGTATGTGTTTTTAAGTGTAAATAAGAGAGGGGAAGGTGGTTTCATGAAGGGTTTCCTTGTGGTCTGCTTGGGTAGACTCAGACCCCCTGTGCTCAGGAGAACCGGCGTCTCCCTTCATAGCCCACCCCCCCCAACCATGTAGCAGCCGCTGTTTTGGGGGGAAATTGTGAAGGTCACTGGCCTCCTCCCTTGAGACTATCGAAGAAAAAGCTCATTTTTCATGGTGCACAAAGCAGCCATTTGTGATAACACTGTGCTCATTCTGCTGCTTAAATCTAATGAACTCCTACTGTTTGTCTTACTCTTGGAACTTATTTTAAAACCACGGCTATAAATATAACTTAATTAGCTTGGCAGATATATATATAGCATATTTATTTTGTTGATATATTTAGATGTGTGAAAAGTCACGAAACAGAAAAAACATAAGCATGTGTTGCTGGTGGAGATGCTCACTGTATTTTGAAGTATGGAGATGTAGGATAAGCACAACATAATTTTTTTTATGTTTTTATCAGAAAGATCATCATTATAACTTTTTAATGTGTGAATGTTTTAGCCGGCCTCACAAGTCAAGAGGTTCATTGTCCTGTTGTGACTTGTCTGTTCAATTGAAAACTCCTGTCCTCTCTTGACTATTTTTTCCCTGCAGGACAGCATGATTGTTTGGCAGCTTTGCTGTTATGTGATGTTAATGCGATGTGCTAAGCAATGCCTTAGAGACAAATAACTATGGCACTTGAACAAAATTAACACTTAGGCCAGCAGTCTTATGTGCATCCACCTACATCCCTCAGCATTTAATGCTGAAAGGATCATAGCAGCATACACATCATAAACATACTGATCATTCAATTAATTCAATTAATCTTATATGTATCATCAAATTGCAACAATGGGGGTGGGAAAAAGTTAAATATAATGGGTAACTGCAGGGTTTGATATATGATATGAAATCATTCCAAGCAATTTGTCTGTAAAGCTAACAAAATATCTTATTGAGTTCTTGTAGTTTCTGTTTCACCAGTATTTGTTTGATGGAATGCAATGTTGTGAAACATACTTGCAGTGAACACAAAAAGGACAAATATTATAAAAGTGAGTAAGATAATGTTCTTAATACTGTATTGATATCAGTTATATTGCCCAACCCTTTTTTGTTGAAAAGCAGCTTTTGGGAAGTGTTGTGAGATCATGTGAGAAACCTCAGCACGTACTGTACTTACTGCTTGGATAAGTCACACAGAAAGCTCTAACTGAAATTTGTCTTGATAGTTTGCACATTGCTCAAGGATAAGAGTGAAGGGCCAGCTGCAGCATCCCTTAAGCAGTTTTTAGTTGCATGTGTTGGGTTTGAGGTACTGTAACACCGTGCTCATACTGTAACAGCCATCAGTCCCAGCTCACAGCTGGAGTATGCCCTCCTGTCACTTCCAGATGTCAAACTACCATCCCCCTGCTTTCTATTTTCAGACCAATTCCCCCCACACCTTTTAAGATCAGGTTCCATGTGACAGGGTATGTTTCATTTCAGTTCATCAAGAACGCTTTCAACATTTGGCAACGTTGTGTTTATTTTCTGTATGTTGTCATTATTTTGAGTCTGATGTAGAGGATCTATCTATTCTGTATCAGATGTTTTTTCATTAAATTTCATTAAATTAAAATGTCAACAAACTTTTCAAGTCAGCAGCAGGAGGCTGTTAATCATTCAAGTAGAGTTAGATCTCTCTATCTTTATTGTTATATATTTGTTGCTCAGTAATTTTCCAGCAGATTCAGCAACAATAGAGTCTCTGCTGGTTGCCTGGCAATTTCTCAGTGACAACAAGACTCCAGGCCTTCCTGCCAAGACATAATCTCACACATAACCTCCGTTGTTTGGTGATTTTAACACTTCTGTTTTTGTCATTTTTACAAGTCGGTTTATTGTACAGATGAATGAAATGTATTATAATTTGTTAGTTTGAGGGGATAAGTGGTAGTTAAGTGAGATTATCTTAATTTTATCCTCTCAAACTAAGTTTAGCCAACTTTACAATTCTGAAAATAGGAATAACTATATTTCTGAAAATGTCAAATGAGGTCTTTGAGGCACATTTTCTGTTTTAAAAAATGTGGCTCCATTTGACAATACTCCGATTTACCATATAATACCTAAGTACCAAAGGTCTCTTTCAACAGTCCATCTGATGCTCACAGTGTTAAAATGTCAGCCTGAAGGTGGTCCAACGCAGAATGTTTCACAGTTGAGAGGCATACATAGTTATGCTGAATTCCCATATTTCCACAGTTTTCCTTGAGTCTCTTTAACTTGACAGAAGACCATTAACGCAACACTGATGAAGTCACACCTGGACTCTGAAAGCTTTCCTCTGTGTCTCTGTTAAGTTACTCAATGTGATCTCTGGTGACCCCACAAATTTGCACCTGAACCTGGATCAACCTTGACCCAGTTTGTGAGTTGGATGGCCTGGGAGGTTGGAGAACATGTTCAGTTGAATTCTGAACCCTCTGTGTTGCTTTTGGAGCCCTGCCAGTGTGCATGTTGTCATACATCGACATATATACCCTACTGCCTGAACACTTAGCAAATGCCTGTACAATATTGCGATGTGGCAGTCACTTGGATAAAGATAAGCTCTTGTTGAATGATTTCTGACACCAACTGCCATTTACCAGTGCCCTCGGAAATTTTGAATCCTCTGGGTCTCTGCAAAAGAGCCCTGTCAAACATACTTTGGTAGATAAAGTCTGTTTTTAGGGATTGTGTTACTGTCCCCTTTTATCCTGCTACCCCCTTCTGTTTCAAGTTTGTTTTTCCTACTGGCACAAACCCATTCATTTAGGCTGCAGTTTGAATGGAACACTGCCAAAAAGGCTGACTCCTTCAACTATCATGAAATTGTAAAAATTAATTGCCTTCCGCAGAGAAAATATTCTTAAAAGCCCGCCCCAGTGTTGAATTTTTGATGAAAGTATTCCATTAAACCCTTTCAACATTTGGCATTAGGCTTCTCATGTTACCTGACTTTAAAGTCAAACATTAAACACACTTTTCAGTTCTTTTTTTGCATGTCAAGAAAGTCTAATCTAAAGTGAAGCCTTGAACTGAATGAATGGGTGTGTGTCTAAATTTTGTACAGCATTGTCCTTTGCCGAAGGCATTTGTGTGAAGTGGTGCAAGGCCAGGCGCATGCTTGTGAGTACACAGCATGTATTATTAGTTTGGCAGTATTTACACAGCTCACTTGTATCCTTGTATGCCATCATAGCAGCTGTCCCCATAACCAAAACTTTCACTCCATGGTAACAAATGCACAGCAGCTCCCTATCCACACTTCCCATTCCCCCTGTTTGTTATCCCACATTGTGTAATTACGGTCAGTGATGATACATAAACAGCTTTCACAATCAGCTGGGGCTCTTTCACAGAGTCAGCACTCAGGGGGTAATGGGTATGTTGTTGAAGTAGGATAGTAAGTTTTTTGGGCAGCTTGGGGACGATGGACATCCGCTCCAGCTGTGTTTAGGAATCTGACAGATAGTGCACTCCATTAATTCCCTTTATTAAGCCTCTGGGCCCAGGCCAAGCCAGGGAAAACGATTGCAGCTGTAACCCTTCACATGCTGGCTGGACTGTGCATTCATGGCCAGATGTCGCCCTGGGTTAGTCAGAGATAGAAAGAAAGAGAACTAAGGATGTGGACTAGCTGCTGGCTGTGCCCCGCAAATGTATTTATATACACATAAACAAGGTATGGGTAGGGTTGGTTTTATGTAATAGAAGAGGAAAAAACTCCAAGACATTTCCAGAAACTCAGTTGAAAAATTAAATGAGCTGGTGTTACTGGATCTTCAAATATTGTGACATTTGGTCAGTGAGAGAATATCATAATCATAACTTGGTAACTGAAATGGATTGGATTTTGATCTACCACATGAGCAAAGCAGCAACTTTTGGCCAAATACCAAAGGCTTCACAAGGGCCTTGAAAATGATTCTCTTGTTGCTTGTTGGCAGATGAATCAAAGCAAGATTATCCCTTGATGTTGTTTGAAATATTTATCAAAAGAGACAATACAAGGAGTGGCACAAATCATAAATATCAAGAAATATAAAAGCTAATTCAAAGCACATTTTAAGAGGCTGAAAAGTCTTTTACTTTGGAAACATAAGCGGGGCTCAAGAAACACATACTTGGGATTGAAAAAATAAAAGGAACCATAGCAACCATATGGAGGCATAAAACATACCATGACATAGGGGCTGTTTTTGTATAAATTGCATCTTAAACATTATTGCAAAATGGCAGATTACCTCAAAGAGTCCGGCTGCATCAGGACTGGGCACAGCCCACTTGGGCTACTAAGGCTGGTCGAGAGTGATTGGACTCTGAGGCAGATCGTAGATAGCACGGGTGTTCAGTGAGCACACTTCAGGGCCCCCAGTAAGGCCTGTAAGCCCTTGAGTTAGGGCAGATGGAGGACTGGGATTACTTGCTTCTCTCTTTTGCCTTTTTACAGTCACCAATGGATGGGTGTGTTGAGAAGAACAATGAGTTCAAGCTCACTTGGAGATGAGGATGATGAGATTTAATGATGCAAGCAGAGCAAGGGAGTAGATGGCAGTGTAGGAGAGTTTAGTGAAGGTGGGGGTCTCCACAGCAGACTGTTATGGCATACTCTTGGGAGCTTCCTGAATGGAGCATGGCTAATCCAGAGCAGCCCCCGGCCTCCTGCTTTACAGCTGACTGGGGAGAAACCATAAAAAAGCGTCCTCTCTGTAGTGTGTGGAACAGGGGCGAGGCGCTGGCAAGTAGCCCACACACTGGAGCTATGTATGAAAAAGCGCAAACAACCCTCCCCATCAGGGCAGAGTGGGGACTTTTAGGATTTGCCAGGGACACCTGGTCACTGAGTGCATTGCATGGTATGGAAGAAGTAGTCTACAGCAATGACAGTTGGTGAGAGATCTGAAATACACATGCTGCATCCGTAAAACACTAAAGACAATGTACAGTATATACAAAATAAGCCCATAGAGAGGGACAAGAAGTCAAGTTTGAAATGTGAAAAGCTCAGTTGTAGACTCCAGCTTGTGGTTTGACCATATGAAGGTTTGCATTTCACAGCTTCAGAGGCCCAAGTTTCACATGTGTCTCATTTGTTTATTTTAAACTTTATCTATTGCGCCTTTGTTTGGCGATATTTGCCGTTCAGTGTGCCCTCCTGACTTTTTTTTGCAAACAAAAGTTTTGTATAAATTCACAGTTTCCCACCAAAACACAGGACTGTTTCATGCATGCATTAATACAGTTTGTACATCCTGTATTGTGTTGTCCATACACATGTTGTGTTACAGCATGGTTTGTGGACAAAAACTAACATTGCACTTTTGAAATACATTGGGCCTTAATATGAATCCTGGATTATCATCTGATCAAAAGACTTTACTATGTGTGACTCATGCACAAGTGCCACCCAACTGGTGGATTTGACCTATGATGCTTTCTTTGGGGCTTGCAAATGACAAATGAATAATATAGCATTTTGTATTATGTCCTCTTGTTGAATTTAGTCTGAATAAGTTTTAATTTCATGAGTTACATCGTCTCAGTTGGTGATACTTGGTGGTCCACTTCCTCAACAACATTAGACCCCGCTGTAACTCTCCAAATGCTCATTTACTGTTATAAACCTTGTGTGCTACGGCCATTTACCCAAGGTGTATTTATAAAGTACATGCTTGTTAGCGAGGCAGTGTTATTGCTATAGTTGTGCCAAAATACTTGAAAAGATGCATATTCACTAATACTCCACACACAGCTGTTTCCAGGAGTCCCTTTAAACACAGCTGCGGCAGTTCTGTGTGTTTCAAACACTCCGCCCATGTTGTTCCTCCCTTCTCAGTCTCTAAAGCTGTCACCTCAACAACGGGCAGTAAAAGAAGCTTTTGTGCGCTCCAGGTCCTCAGAGAAAAACACCGAAAGCACGGAGCCAAGTGCATGATGGCCGTTCGTGTAGTTTGTAGTATAAAATTCTGAAAAGGACATTTGGAAATGTGTTAATAATGGTGGCAAAGTGGCTGGGTCCAGTGTTGAACAGTGAGACTATTGTCTTGGCTCTCTTGGAGCCTGCTGGAGAGATTAAGCACCCAGAGAAGAGATGAGGTACAGAAGAGAGAAGGGAGGGAGTGGGTCGCAGGGTTGATTTGAAGGGCTTGGATGGTGGTTTGGAGTGTGTTGCAGGGGAGGGGGCTCTCTTCCTCTCTTTTTAAATGAGAAGTCGGCAAGGGCAGCTGGAGGCACGCAGTGTGTTGTAGTGCTCTGGGGCCATGTGGTTTGTATTAGTGAGGACAGGGTGTCTGGCACCAGGATAGAGAGTGGGTGGTGCAGAGGGAATTTAGGTTGTGTGAGGTTGAGAGGTTACAGGACATTTGGATTTCAGATATGGGAGAGGATATGAGATTCCGCAATGAGAAAGACCAGTACATTTGTATGTCTTTTGTTTGTAGATGCATTTGGCAGATACATTGCACTCACACAGCCCTACATGCAACAACACCAGTGTACAATCACATTAACACTTCAACCCATCTTTAAGCAGAGCCACTGTTTCTCCAACCCTCATGGTAGTTGTGTTGTGTTATTTTTCTTGTCAGTCAAAATGTTGACCATTATATGGTTATTGTTCTTGTAGGGAAAGCAAATGTTTTATCTCATCGTCGTTGATATCATTGAATCATATGATGATAGTAAAAAATAATTATTAGCTGGGTATTGTAAGATCTTTTTGGCTTGAACTTGCATTTACAGAATTCATTGAGCAAAGTTCCCTCGCAGCGACTCACCCCACCCACTGTTGACAACTGCTAAATGACTCATCTGAATGCTAAGTTACCCCTTAGCAAAACTATTTATCATTGGTACATCCAAATAAAACACATGAGATTACCATGACTGAGTTACCAGTCCGTTAAGTACACCCATAAGATGTGATGCAGCCCAGCACATTTGGTGTGCAATAAATCCCTGAGATTGATGGAATGGACATAAAGTTCAGTACAGTTGGTATTGATCTGCTTTGCACTTTTCCATTCCATCCACATTTATGTTTCCATAAATCTCACAATGGGGTCCACGTTCTTATTTTCACATTTCTATTCTCACTTCCTCTGTATTTTTTATTGTCACTATAGTAGTTGAGGATAACGGTGGTCTTATAGCGGTTTTTACTAATTTTCTCCTCTTTCCTAAATTAGTGTTGTAACTAAATTTTAACAAAACAATTTCCCTGTAGAGATCATCAATTTTGTTTCTGATTCTGATCGTAGAATAAGGGTTCATCACATGGTGGTGGATCACATGTGAGAACAAAAACTAACTGGCAACTCAGACTGAATACTTAGCATCTGTCTTAATGTGGCATGTTGTGTCACATTGTCCATTTTGATAAGCTTCATTTGTTACCACTCCATCCAGCTTGATCAGATACTGTCCCTGCAGTCAGCTGTGATCTCAGACCAGGAGAGCGCATCACCAGCGTCCCTACAACTGCAGAACAAAGAGAGAGCTTACAGACAAAAACTGCAGGTCTACCAGGAGGCCCAGCAGAGACAAGCCCAACTTGTTCAGAAGCTGCAGACCAAGGTGACTGAAGTGGAGCTCACAATTCAGACGGATAAAGAAAGTTCATTTGGCTTAACTGTGCACCTCCTGTTTGTTTCATCCTAGGTTCTTCAGTACAAGAAGAGGTGTGGGGAACTAGAAGAGCAAGTGCTGACGAAGACTTCAGAGTCTGAGAAGATGAGATTGTTGGTATGTCTAGATGTAGATATAATTAAAACTTAAGACCTCTAGGGTCCTCTAGAGGCCAGTTTTCTTCTTACACTGGACTAAAACATTTTGACCTAATATTACCTTGCTAGCGTAGTTAAAGACTCATGCAGTTTTCCATTTTTATACTATTAGGTTCTTCAAATAGAAGAGTAGTCCAACTTATTCCTCCTGACAGAGGCGGAGGTACTATTTCATTATCAAAGCATTGCCACAACAATAATGTGTTACAAAATACAAAACTATTCATGTTTTTTTTTTACTCATTATGATTAATTCAGTCAGAACTGTTAAACATCATACATCAGCGAATTTCCAGGTGACAACTTTATGCTCATTAGTTCAGACTCACATGTTTGCACCACAAGGAATCGTGCAGAACCGAAATGTAGGACATGGACTTTTCATGTGGTGACTTAAGATTTGCGCTTCTATTTGAATATACTTAATTCTTCCAAATATTATTCTTGGCTGGGTGGCTCCCAAAGAGGGTTTGGCTTAGCAGATTTCCACTGTAATTATGTTGCTTTATAAATATTAGGTAACTGCTAACTTACTACTGCTACCATATAATGAAGTGTTATCAGGATGCCAATAGTAGTGTGTGTGTGTGTGTGTGTGTGTGTGTGTTCAGCTGCAGGCCCACCACCTGGACTCAGCCCAACGTCAGCAGCAGACGGAGCAGGATCTCAACATGGCTGTCCAGAAAAAGTCGGCTCAGCTGGAGGAGGAGCAGAGGAGGTGAGAGATGGGCAACATGCAGAGGAGGTAGCCAGGTTACCCAGCTAATAAATAAACTAAGCAGCATCTGTATTCATAAGTAATGCAGTGTTTTAAAAAGTTTGGAATTCCCATTTTCCTTCTGCACAGCAAGCATAATGTTTTTTCGGCCTATTCTCGTGAACATGATATCTGAATAACACGTTGGGGGAATTTCTTAAAATTTGGCACAAACATCACCCTGGTCTCAAGCATAAACTGATTAGGTTTTGCTGGTCAAATATCGAAGGTCACCTCACAGTACACCAGTGTGACTCTTGAACAACTCGAGAATTCAGAGGCAGATTTTGATAAAAATTTTCACATTAAGAATCACATACGGATGAAATTATGAAGCAATGACATTTTCCTTTGAAATAGTCAAAGTTCAGCTTCATTTAGTGTTCTGCAATACACCTAAAACCTTTTATTAAATTCCTTCAAAGTCGACACCACATATATCACATGAATCTGGACAGACATGGATGTAAACTGCAACTTCACTGGCAGAGGCACACAACTGCAGGGTGGTAACTCTAGTTCTTTTTCTGTTTCTTGTTGAGAAGCCGAAATCAAGCCGAAATATTTCTGAGAAATGTGTGGACCAGAGATATTCCCTGCAGTTTTTTGAGCTTTCCTGCTGACTTCCCTCCACCCCTACATGAGGGGGGGAGGCAGAACCTGGCTTTGACAGATAATCTCAGCATCCAATTTGTCAGAGAAAAATTAGTAAGGCAATGTTGGCTCTCTTCTCCAAAGCATTTTAACGATGCTTCACATTAAATATTGGCCCACCTCTGCAGTCAGGCCAGATTTAAATGCCCAGTGATACATGCAGTTGTGGAGTTTTATTTGAAATGCCCATTTGCCAGGATCGGATGATTTTTACTGCCAGAAAAAAATCATTCAGCACAGCCTTATGAGCTATATCTACTCCACACTTTATAATATAAATGTAATGTATAAATATATAAATCTCCAACTATCACAACCATCACTTATATGTTTTTGCTTATATTTGTGATTATTGAATCCCTCTCTCTCTACATGTCTGTTCCCTTTCAACACAATATCAAAACATGCATGCAAACATGGATTGGGCTCGGTCTCAGACAGGCAAGTAAACATAGCAGTGTGGAGTGCTTCACTGTAACAGCATGCATGTTGAGTGTGAGATGATATCAACATATGACTTTATACGATCTGGTTGAAATTAAATCTAAATTGACACAGACATTATAAAACATTGGTTGGCAGGGCTGGAGCTACAGATGTAAGAGTGATATGCTGGCTATATGAGGAATAGAGTTTGAGTGTTGTGATTTGGTTTATAGCAGGCTGTCACATCTGGGAAAAAGTGCCAAATGGTCTTTGAGTGGCATAAGGCTTGTTGTTTCCAGGTATGCCGCTCTCAGCCAAGTAAACTCTATGCTGCGGGAACAACTGGAACAGGCAGGCACCGTCAACCAGGGGCTGACAGAGAGCTTGTGGAAGGCCCGCAAAGACGTGGAGCTGTGTGATACTCGTCTGCGGAGAGAGCAAGAGGTGAGAAAAACCACAAAAATGAAATGATTGTGTCAGAAAAGCAACAGGGGAAGCTCAAGTATATCCTTTTCTGCACAGAGATTGTGCAATTAAACTCCCGTTGAGTTTACATGGGGTAGGAATTCCATTCATAGCCAGTTTCATCAATTCACTCTCATTCCCTGTTCATTTCATCGCTATGATTTTTGAGTTGTTGTTTCCTGTGAAAACATTCCAACTGCTGAGGGGGAGGAAAATTTTGTGCAAACAATCTTGTGTTCGTGCTGGAAATGGGCTACATCTGTTGATTCAGGGAAATCCAATTATTTGTATGCGTGCCAGTGTGAGTCCAGGAGTTCCAGTATTTCATCTGTTTGATACCACAATAAAAAGAGAGGTGCCATCATTTGCTGTAAGCAAGCCTTACCACCCACCTTCCTGTCCCTCGTTCCCTTGTTGTCTACTCCTCTCTGCAGACATGTGCTTCCCGGTTGAATCGCGAACAGGCTCGTGTCAGAGCTCTGTGGCGCCAGGCGTCTTCCCTGAGGAACACTTTCACCCAGCTAAGGACTTTCACTGACAGGTGAGCTTGGCATGTTGCCAGGATCCCTCCAGCGATCCGGGATTCCACAAGAACCCCCGTCCCCTTTGTGTCTCACACTCACAAATGCAACCACAGTCCATTTCTCTAAGCCAGGGATCAAAGTGGAGCAGGTCAGCAGGGTCGCCATTCCCCCTGTTCATTGTTCCCTCATTGAGGGGACAGACGGCTTAAGGTGTCTCTGCTCACCATTTAGATCATCCATCAGGACAAAGCTTGATCCCTATAAGACATGGCCTCTATCATGTTGAACCTCTATAAGCGGTGCTGAACAGTAATTTGCTTTAATAATGATTGCTCAGCTCATAGACAGCTGTGATCTTGTCAGAGGCTGTACTGTAACTTGACGTGAAGACACTTCAAAGTGAGTCTTGATCCCAGAGCTTAATCACTACAGAACCTTCATCCTTTTCAAATACAAACAGACTGTTTTCTAATTAGAGTAATGGCTCACAACTGTAACTCTGAAAATAGCATGTCATGTTTCCTTACTCCTTAAGACCTGTCAAGTGTTGTGACTCATTCTCTGAACCTTTACACACATGAATCTTTTCAACAGGACATTGTCTGATATGCGTGGTGAGTGTGTTGCTGCCAACCAGCAGCTGCATGTTGCCTGCATGAACTTTGAGGCCAGAGTATCACAGGAGAGCACTTCTACTGGTGTGGAAGTGTCAGTGCTGGAGAGGCAGCTGAAGGACAAGCTGAAAGAGGCCATGCAGCTTCAGGGTCGCTGGGATGCAGAGAAAGTTGAACTTAACTCCAGGTGAGGTCATCTCCAGATCTGTCTGTTAATCTTTGCCTGGCTTGTTTTTTCATCAGCAGCTACTAGGAATGCTTTATGCTGTATTTAAGGACCAGTATGTATCGTGTTTCAGTGATGATGACTGTGGGCAATTATGAAAAACCTCAATTTATTTCACAAAAGTCAATACATTTCAGTACATCTTCCATAACTTTGCTCTGGACATTGAGATCCAATGGCAGCAGTGGGAACAGTTAGATACAATTTAAGTGAAAATGATTCTTAATTAAAAAGGCATTTATAGATTCGCAACTGTCTTTTTTTTTTTTACTAATCCAGGAAATGAAGTACCTGAATCAATAAAATTAACCCCTGCAATCCCATTGATTGTAAATCCAATGCTGACATAAAGTCATGAAACTGTTATCAAACTTCCACAGATAAATTCTAGGTATAGCCATGTCATCAAATGTCAATAGTTAAATCTCAGACAAACTTCTGTTGACAATGTACTGTGGTAAACCAAATGCCAGCTTTCACCTCATCAGAAACACATGACAATGTTTTTCTACTGTCTCTAGACTGGCATAACTGGCCAGTTAGTGAGAAAAGGATATCATAGACTTAGATAAGACAACTTATACTTAAGTTCATATAGTGCAACCATTATATCAATCTTTCTATGACTGAATGTAAATAAAACATAATCCCCCAAATGAAACTTTAAAGCTTAACATACTTGAGGCTTTGATCATTAAAACCCTGTACATCAAACTATTTTCAATGATGCTCAAAAGTCAAAAGACTTCAGGAATGTCAGTACCTTTGTATTCTAGATCTAAGATGTCTTTGATCAAATCCAAAGTCATTGTTAATCCTACACAGAGAACATGATAGTGTTGATGGTCTTGTAGAGGAGGAGTATATGTTTTCTGTGTGTGGGATTTTGCTCTCTGTCCATTTCCTTACATGTCGTCGGTGTATCTAGAATCCTGGAGCTGTCCGACACCGTGAAGCACCTCCGGAGCCAGAACTGTGAGAAGGATGTCAGCCTCAACACCATGCAGATCAGTCTGGACAGGATGGTGGGACCCCAGGAATCAGAAGTGGGAGGTGGCAGATAGACGGGTGGTTAAGGGGGTAAAACTGGCTGTAGTCTGGACCTTAGGTTTGATAAACTCCATGACTTCCTTGTCTAGAGGTCTGCAGTCTGGGGAATGTCAGGCTTGCTCTATGTGTGCTGCTTATCTGACTTCAATGGTTTCCTGCTCAGGAGGCAAGGAGAACAGAGGATAAAGCAGAGATGGAGGTCTTCCACACAGAGATCCAAGGCCTCCAAAAGATTTTAAGTCATATTCATCAGGTCAGAATGAAAACGAAGCACTAAGATAAAAATAAATATGCAGTTAAGTATCATTCAAGAAATTAATTCTCTTTCTTTTCCTACTCTGACAAATGTCTAGCTGGTTGGTGGAGAAGGTGACAGTAGTGGCTCTGAGACTGTGTCCTCACCTCTCCATGGTTGGTCTCCTATGAGAAACTCAGCTCTGATGGCTGTGCAGAGTGCTCTCTCCAAGTACCAAAAACAAACACAAGTACAGCAGTGACCCGTCCTCTCTTTGCTTCTCACCACTATGCAAGGATTAGATTCATAAATTCATGTGTCTTAACATATTAACCTATGTATGCTCTCACATACAAACAACAGGATTTGCGTGGATGTTTGGATGCTGCTCTGGAGCAAGTTGAAACACTGCGTATACACGTACAGGAGAGGGATACAGAGAGGAGAGAGCTAGAGCAGAAGATCCAGGAAGCAGGGAAGGAAAACCAGGAGACTAAAAAAGCCTTAGAGGAAAGCCTCAGAGACAGCAAAAGATATTGCCGCTCACTGGAGCTCATCTCGAGGTACATCCTGGTTATATAGTGACTGTTTTTCCTGGATTATATCAGAGCTTCAAAACTGTAGATAGAAAGGAGCTGCTTTTATACTTTTGTTTCGTTGTATTCTCAAATATTTTCTAGACTTTGTTTTGTTATTTGTGAAATTGCCATTAAGTCTTCATGTTGTTTTTGGAAAAAGTGTAAGTGTTGTAATGATTACGATAATGATGGCAAATATATAATAGTTTGGTTTTTAATGTTTAATTAAGCATCGTCATTATCAAAATATATTTAAATGTATTAAAGCCTGTCCAAAGACAATACTTGTACAACATTGTGGAACAGATGTTTGTTATGTTGATATTGGTTTTTAGAGAAATCAAGTGTGACAATAATGCTGAGGTTAATGGTCCTTGTGCAACACTTGCCTTCAGCATACTTGCTCTCTTTTGCTCTGCCTCTTTCTGCCTCCATGTCTCTCAGTGAGAAGAGCAGCCTGGAGAAGCTGCTGTCGGGGCTGCAGCAGGAGGTGGACTCCCAGCGTGCCGAGCTGGAGTCACTGCGAGCCTCGTCGCTGGAGCTCCAGAGACAGAAGGACTTCCTGAGGCGGCAGAGGGAGGATCTGGAGATGCAGCTGGCACGGCAGCGCACGGAGGCCCAGAGAGGGTACAGCTTGAGCACGAAAGAATGACCGTTGCACAACGCACATCCCGTCACCCATGATTGTTTTCAAGCTCAGTTTGTTTAGAGTTTAGATCAGTAACACATGTCATTCTGCAGATGACAGTTTCATGTAAATGTAAATGATATACATTGCATTTCTTTTGCTAAAAAAATTTGATTAGCTGAAAATTGGAGCAGGGCATGCTATACAACAAAAAATTACTCCCTCAGTGTTGTGGCCTTTGGCACCAGGATTTTTACATCTTTCAAAGAAGAGATGGATTACTGTTTAGGGATTTTGTTTGTACAAATAATCTATGTGTGTGTGAGAGACAGAGAAACAGTGTGAGAGGATCATATATTATTTGATACATTTTGTGTTTCAGTGACAGGAGTCTGGAGGAGCTTGAAGGGAAGCACTCCTACCTACGAAGGGAGCTGGTGACAGTGAAGGAGAATCTGAGTCAGCTCACACTGCAGAAGGAAGTGTTGGAGGATGATAAGGCCAGTCTCGCTCTGGCTCTCGGCAAGGTAGAATAGACTGAAATGCTGTGCTTCAGGTTGCCTTATCTGGATTACTCTTCCTGAGGGTCATTTCAATCCCTTTTATACTTATCATACATCCCACAGATGGAGACCCAGAGTGCTGCACAGGAGGTAGCCCACACCAAACTGCAGAATCAAGAGGCTGACCTAAAAGATTCTCTGGCCAAAATGGCTGCCCTCAGTGAAGGCTTAGCCAAGGACAAGGTGGAACTCAATCGTATTCTGCTACAGGTCCGTAGGTCTGCAGTTGTACCTTTAACACTGTTTTGAGGCAAAGTTGAACAGTACATGATCTAAGTGTTTTGTTTTCCTTCCAGATGGAAGGTGAGAAGGCAGAGCTGGGTGAACGTAGACGGGAAGCTGAAGTGGAGCGGGCAGCAGCCAGAGAGGAGACGGCACGGGTGCAACAGGAGATGATGAATCTGCTCGCTGAGAAACAAGCCCTAGAGAGCTCCCACAGTCACTTGCAGATTCTCTGCCAGAAGCTAGAAGCAGAGCTGAGCCTGCTGCAGAAGGCGAATGCTCAGGCCCTGGAGCAACACTCCCAGGTCAGGGACCCCCAGCCATTCACACATTTCAGCCTCCATCCTCCCAGCTCCCACCACCTGGGAGAGTCAGTGTTATTAATAGCTTTCAGCAGTTTCATGGAGCTTGTTGTCGCATTAAAATGTACTGCCATGTTTTTTTCCTTCAAATGGGACACGAGAGCACTTTCTGTGTTTTATGAGTAACATGGGACTCAACAAGCAAGGAATCTTCATGAACAAATGTGAACTGGAAAAGATAAATAGATAGGCATATAATCCACCCAGTGGGGTTTAGTGCAAGAGCCAATAAATTAACACCTAAAGTATTCCCTTTCTTCCCTTAGCAGATCCAGATCTACTTGTTTCATCCCCCCAAGAATGAAAAGAATCCTCTCCTGTTTTATTTCCTGTTCTGGATGTGAAAGTGGGATATTCGTGTTAAGCTCAGCTAGAATATAACAAACCTAAACAATTTGACAAATTCCGTCCAAACATTTTTAGATAGCTTATCTGTAAAAATAAATCATCCATGTATAAAACAAGCCCTGGAGTGGCCTCCATTGCACTAAGCTCATGTGTCATCTCCTCATTGGGCGCTACTCACTTCCATAACATTGGTGTAATTTATCCATTTTAATATTTACCTAAGCACATGATGTCCGAAGAACACATGTGCCAACATTTAGTTAGTATGAGTTCATTTTAGTTTGTTCAAAATCAAATTACTGATTGTTGTTTTTCAAACATTCTGTTGCAGTGAAACTTTAGAGGTTGCAGGGGCCCAATACAGACTAAACCACTGTGTGATGGTGTGGCAGTAACTGGCCTCAAGACACACAATCAGGGAAACACTAGGCCATTTTGAGAATATCAGTCCTGTTTCAGAACAGAGCATAATTTACTGTGTGATTTTAACAGGAGGAATAACCCATGAAGAACTGACATAATGGGATTTACACTTGTTCCCTGTCTTGCTGAGTTGAGCTGAGCTTGACAAAGCACAGAGATTGGAAAAAGGGGAACAATCCATATCACCTTCTAACACTACTAAAGCTCTAACTAATACATTTTATCTACAGTACTTAAAAAATCTGGGCATTATGTAAAAACAACAAGTTGTGGTTTTACAAGGAGATTTAGGTACTGGAGCTATTTCTTGGCTGGGCCAGACGAGTGTTGTCACAAGGAGGTTGTTAGGCAAGCAGCAGAGACTTCAGGATGCTGCTGGCCAAGCTGAAAAGCCGTTCTTGCATGAAACCTACTGTAAAACCACACCTGTGTTTTTTAACACTTCATTTTTATTTACGCAAATGGGTTATACACTAATGCATTAATTTATTAGATTTAAAGAGACCCAGAGGAGTTTGCTTTTGGTTATAAAAGAGTCTCATATTAATATAGATGAATCTACGTTACCAACACGTGTGATTGGGTCCATTTTCCATAAATATATCGTTTTGTCTTACTTATTTTGATATTATTATTTAGTGGTCGTCTCGCCCAGCATTTCCTAGTTTTGGTTCCCTGGACGTTGCCCGGCAGATCGCTGCCGGATCGCCATTTATGGTCGGAACTAGGACGGTATCTGATTGTCTCCGAACCTCCAACTTTCATTCTTGATTAATGAAAATATTCTTGGCAAATGTTTGCACTTTCGCCCGTCTTGCACCGTCTTGTGCACAGATACTCATGGGAAATGTAGTGTGAAAACACTTCGCTTTCCGAAACTCCTCGTAGTCCCTTTAATTATGCTGAATAGCTGACTCACCTTCAGAGAAAGCCAGACTTGTTTCTCTGTGCTTCCAGTCTTTACTTTAAGTTAGATAAATGCCTGCAGGGTCTAGATCCATATTTAACATACAGACACGTACTGTAAATACTGCAAAAAATGTAATGTAATACTGCTAAATTTTGACCTTGAAAGCAAATGAACTTATTTCTCAAAATGTCTAGATGTGCCTTTAAATCGGATTTAAACCTGTTTCTCTCTCAGCCTTCTAACTATTTTCAAGACTGAATTGCTGAGGTCATCGACATACAGTTACTTAAGTACTGTGCAAATCTATCATGTTTTCATTTATGTGCAATTTTCACAGTAAACTGCTGGCTGCATTTAGTGGATTTATAGAAAGAAGAATCCCATGGGAATCCTGACCTCGGTACTCTCAGACATTAATCTGTTCTAGAGTTTAATAAATGTTAAATAAAAGTTCCACATGAACTGCACATTTGCCCAAATCATTATTCTTTTGCTAGATATAGGTCCTGTGGAGTGTCATAATTATTAAAGTGGTAATTGGAAAAACAATCATAACCTCACAAATCATTTTTGTTTTGCTTCAGGCGATGCATTTGTTATGGTCCTACAGTTCGTATACACTGTCATGAATCATGTAAAGTTTGTTTAATTTATGCTTCATGAGACAACAGCAAAATGAGAGGTGTACTGTATAGAGTTCAGTATTAGTGCACCAAATGTGCATACATGAAATGTAGATGTTGGGCAGTTCATTCTTAATCCAACACATACATATTCCCAAACACAATGTAGCTGTTCATGTAGAAGTTTGTTTGGCTGCTCAAGCTCCTACTGATGAAAGATTAGTTTCTCATAGTTCTGGTGCACAGTGCATATGCTATATTTTAATCCATATAATGGCGTACTATTTACTGGTTATTACTGGCAGCTTGAAGGAAAAAGTATGAATTAATTGCTTGATGGCATTTTATTTATTTGTGTGTGTGTCGGTCTCCAGGTCAACAGGCAGATGCAGACTGTGTCAGAGGAGCTGTGTGCGTGCAGGAAGGAGCTTGAGACACAGACCGCAGCCCTAAAGAGAGTTACCCATGACAGGGAGGAGCTGGCCAAGGACAAGGCTGCTCTGGATGTCAAGCTAAACTCCGCTGACCGAAAGGCCTGTGGTCTCACGCAGGAGCTGGTTGCACTTAGGTTTGAGTGTGTTTGTGTATGTGTATGTGTGTGTGTGTGTGTGTGTGTGTGTGTGTGTGTGTGTTTGTTTGTGTGGTCTGACCTCTCAAATCTCTGGGACCAATTTCATATTTATAACCAGTTTTCCCAGTTTGTTTTCTGCAGTTGCAATCAGCACACGCTACAGTGAAATTGTTTCTGACTTCACTGGTCAGGGTTGGAGTCTCTATGGTTGGAGTTTAAGTATGCATCAGTTATGGTTAGGGTTAGTTTAAGAGTGTATGGAATGAATGTAAGTGAGTCCAGTGTCCTCAAACGCATCATAAACAGCCCAGTGTTTGTTTGTTTAAGTCACACCAACTGCCAGTGCGTATTTAAGGTCGTTTTGACTTTTTTAAAGCAAATTTTACCTTCTAAAGCACAGCCAGGCTCATGTAACAGGAGTCTTTAAGTAACATAGTTTTATTTGGAAACTAGGCTCATGATGGATCATTGGATTTTATGACCTTCTACACCTAGTGGTTCAAAGGTCTTTTATTCAGAGCTCAAACCACTTTACCGCTGTGTTCCAGAGCAGAGAAGGAGTCCCTGGAGACAGCTCTGTTTGAGAGCCAGGAGCTTGCCTCGTCTCTGGAGACTGAAAACACCAGGATGGAGGGGGAGAGGCGCAGCTTGCTCCTGGCTAACGAGGCCTTGACGCGTGAGTAGTCCCCTTCCTCAGAGACCCCACTGTCCTCCATGCCAAGCCCCCTGGCCATGAAGCCTTTCCAACAGCCCACTAGAGATCCATATTTCAGCTGTGAGCTCTGCAACAGCTGGGCTGCAGGATCACTGGAGCTGTTTTCTCAGCTGACCAGGGTCCCACCACTCCACATAAACACATGGATCAGATAAGTGTCGTTAAGCTAGCGTATTCCACACATGAAAACATGGATGAGCATCCGCTATAAATAAAACTCTGAATAAAATCTTGCTGATCCTGGATCATCCTCCATGTGTAATAAGTGCCTACAAGCGTGTGAGATTTTGGGTATGGGTTCATTTTACTGTCCAGGTGATGCTGCACGCATGCGTGTAGATGCTCAACACCAGTTTGCACAAGCTGCACAAGAGCGTGGAAAGCTTGAGGAAAAGCTGGCTCAGGTGGAGAGGAATGCACTGCTGACCCTGAACAACAGGGAGCAAATTCACAGAGAGCAGCTTGAAGCAGAACACAGACAAAAGGTAGAGCATGACTTACATCCCAAAATGATTTATTATCTCAAGTTTCACATTAATTAATCAACTGTATGTGTGCTTGGTGGTCGTTAGGAGCAGCAGCGTGCGGAGATGACAGTTCAGTGGGAGCAGGCTGAGGAGCAGCTGCGTAGACAATGCGAGGAGCTGCGTGTGCACAACCAGCAGGAGCTGCAGCAGGTGCAAGAGGAGCAGGCCAGGCTGCGGCAGGACTTCAACCAAAGACTCCTGCAGGCAGAAAGTGAAAAGCAGCAGGTGTGTGTGGTGATTGTTATGGTATTGTGATGGTTTTCCAGAATGTTTGTGAATCTTCAGATGTTGGAGTATATGAGGGTAGCTCAGGGGTTAAAGAACCCCCTTATATCCTTTCTTTCAAAATTCTTTTTATTGAGTTTTCCTTGAATGCATTTTAACAGCAAATGTCAGGGCACAAGGGATTCACTTCAACATTTAAAAAATAAATAAATAAAATTAATAAATTTGTAAATATCAAAGTAAAAACAATGCCAAGATCATACAGAATCAAACCATACCAAAACAATGCAAGTTAAATAAAATAACCATATGAAAGAATGAAATATGAAATGAAATAAAACAAAACAAACCAACAAAAAAAAAGGGGGGGGGGGGCAAAAAGACATAAATACAAACACACAGGAAGGGACAACAAAGACAGGGGGGAAGGGCTGGGGGTGGGGGGTCCAGTTGTGCATTCAGTCACTCGTCATCAGCTAGGGCTTAGCTACAGTGGGTCTGATTGAAAGCCTATCACTCCAACTGAAGTCCATCTAACTGCTTCACAAATTCAATAAAGCCATCCCACGTCCCATGGAAGTTCTGAAGAGCACCATTAACAGTATACCTGATCTTTTCTAATTTGAGATTACACATGATACTCTTGATAAGATGTGTGTGTGTGGGTGGGGCAGAATTTTTCCAATTTAGTAAAATCAACCGCCGTGCTAGTAAGGAGGAGAACGCCAAAGCCTTGCACTGACGGGAGGTCAAGGATACAGTATGTTTCCCGAGTTTACCCCAAAGATGGCCATAAGGGGACAAGGAGTAACAGTTTTCTTAAATATTTTAGAAAATAAATCAAAGAAAGAGGACCAAAATCGATCTAATTTGGGGCAACCCCAGAACATATGGTATAAAGTCGCATGAAGCATTTTGCATCTGTCACACAGGGGGTCAATGTCTGGGTAAATTTTTGTTAGGGCAGTCTTACAATAATGTAAGCGGTGCAATACCTTGAACTGGATAAGACTGTGACATGCACATATGGATGAAGAGTGTACACGATCTAAGGCTGCGTCCCAAATGTCATCCGAGATGTCAAAGCCAAGCTCCTCCTCCCAGTGCTGTTTTATAATAGTTAAAGAGGGCATGTTAATTGAAATTATGTATTCATAAACTTTGGCCAGCCTCCCCCTTTGAGAGTGTAAAAGCATGTTAATAATATGATCCAGATGAGTTTTAGGTGGGAGAGAGGGAAAATCTGGGAATTTCTTCCTAATAAAGTCCTTCACCTGCAGGTATTGAAAAAAAGGAGACCGTGGGAGAACAAATTTTGAACCCCCTTATATCCTACCAATGTCCTTATCCAAGACACTCCTTGTCCCTTAGTGGACCTTTGTCTAAGCAGTATAGCTTCTGTGCTGTATGCCCATGTCCCTATGGATAAACTAAGTTGTTTTTTTTGAGCTAAATGACAGTTGAGCATGTTTTCTGTGGTAACCAGGCCTTATCCCAGAAAGAGGCAGAGAAGGCTGCCCTTACAGAGAAGCTAACAGCCCTGCAACAGGACTTGGTTACAGCAGACATGGAGCTTGAGCGCATGCAGAGGGATGCACTCAGCAAACAGGAGCAGGATAAGGTAAAACATGACAAAGTAATATTAAAGGTAAAAGGTAAAAGGTAAAAAAGGTATACGTAACTCAGGCAAGCAATCTGTGTACATCTGTGTCCCAGAATGCAATGGCACTCCTTCGGTCTGAGCTGCATGACCTACGGACTCGGTTTGACGACTCTTTGAACTCCCACGAGAATACAAGTAAGAGTCTGACTGAGCAGGTCAGAGAGCTGAACCAACAGAGAGAACAAGCACAGCAGGAGGTGAGATCATTCAAAATACTTGTCATCATGCTTGTCTGTTCAGTGGCATCCATGTATAATGCAAGGTCAACGACGATCTCGAAATATAAAGACTGTACAGATTTTGTTTTCTGGGATCACAGAAATGGATAGGAAATTATGGTCTTGTCTCTTGTTCAGGGGTTGGTTTGCATCAATTATTACCAGAGTCAGAGAGAGCAATTTACCTTAGGCTGCTGTTGATCTTGCTGGTGCCACTGAGCTTAACTAGCATCAGGGTACCATCAGGTGAAGTCTGACGGGCCAAATCCCACACGGAAACGTGGTGTCCACTCTCAGTGCTGTTGTACAGCTCTCGCTTTCTGTGATTTTTTCTTGTCAAGTCCATTAGAAGAAAATTTATTTCCACTGGCCTTAATATAAACATAAAAGTGCAATTAGACTATAATCCTGGCCCAATGACATACCTCTCTGAGCCAAATGAGAGCCATAAATCTCTACTCTTGGGGTTGCTTGAGGTCAGGATTCCAGGCACAGGGTCGCCAGGCATTTTAGTGAATTAACAAGCTCACAGTCACCTCATTAAGATGTAACTGCAGAGTTGTAAGGGCCTCACCATGCCTTGATTTAAATGCCTGGTTTCCAAGGAAAAGTGGATTGTTTATCTGTGTGGAACTTTTTGGTTTCAATAAAAAACAAAAACGAGGATCATCCTGTCTTCACTCTGTCTCCTTAGTCTTGTCAAAGTATACTGAATGAGGTTGTGTGGAGCCAGAGCAGAAGAGTTTTGAGGTTTGGACAGCCCTCCCTAGTGCCGTATATCAAGTCAGACTTCAGCGACACTGTCATATTTGGCTGCCACCACTGCTCATTTCCTCCTCTGATTATTTTCTCTAATCCTATCTTCGGATTCTCATGTCAGATAGTGACAAAGCAGGAGTGTGAGTGTGTGACAGAGTTAGAGAGCAAGAAAGAGAAAGAAATCAAGGGAAGAGAGGGAGAGCCAGTGGGGGAGGATACGGTCCCTGGTACCATAATATGAAATCAAAGTTTGAGTTAACCCCTTGTGTAAATAAGCCAGTGGGGGAGTGTTTATTTTCTCCCTTGCAGCAGCGAGAGGCTGGCTCCACTGGGACTGCAGGTCCCCCTCTCCCATCCACATAACACAACACTGCTGCCCTCATATTCTCGACCCCTTCTCCTCCGTTCCCCACCCAAAAAATCTGATAAAATAAAGTATAATTGGTCAGATCAGCACTGGCTTGTTTTTTCTCACATTAGAGTTTATGAGAAAGAACCATCTTGTGTGGCCTCTGAACGTAACACTCCTCCTCCTCCTCATCCTGGTCCTCATCCTCCCTCTTCCACCCCTCTCCTCCTCTTTCCCAACCACCTCAGGGGGGCTGCTGTTTATCATGTTGCTCTCTGTAGATCCTTTACACTTTGAGCCACAGTGGGGAGATGGGAAGAGACAGCACCTGGCTACGGGCCCAACTGGCTCTTATCCGTGCCCAGATAAGCTCTGTCCTCCCTATTTCTCTTGCTACACACATGTTGCCATAAAACAGAATATAGGTCATACAGTATCTTGAGACTGTGCACATAGCACTTAGAATGGGAGATGCTGAGGATTAGCTTTCAAACAACGAAAACTCTAATGCAGTATCTGATCCAAAATCAGTTTTTCAGTGCTGAAGGACTTTTCCTATTCAGTCTTGATTATTAGACACATGTGTTTGAGCTTTTGATGTATTGAATGTAACTTTTGTCTATTGTCTGTGTGTTTGATGTTTTTTTTTTTTAATTTATACTGGGGACAGACAGGTTTTTAAGCCAGTAAGACCTTACAAAACATGTTTATGTCCTCTTTAAATTTATATCATCAAATAAATTCAGGACTGGGTTGAACAATCAATTGAAAGACTAGGAAGGACATTTATTACTACTGTAGATGGATAAGTAGATCAACTCCTAGTTAATCGTTTACTTTCACAAATAAGGTAATGCTATTAATACTACTACTACTTGTAATAATAATCATAACTATTTTGTAATAATTACTGTATAATAATTCCTGTTTTGTAATTCTCCCTCATCTGGACATTAGTTAGAAGGCCTTCGCTGGCAGCTGAAACAAGCTGAAGATGGGCTTATTAAAGTTCAAAAGGAGTTGATTGAGGCTCACAGGGAGCTCCAGGACTGTGCACAGGAGCGGGACAACCAACGAAAAGAAGCCCTGGACCTGAGAAGGCTTTTAGGTGATGAGACCAGAGAGAAAGAGGCCATTCAGGCCTCTAACCAGGAGCTCAGAGCTTTCATTAAGAAAGCAGAGAGTGACAACAGCAGGTATTCCTGTCTCCTAGAATTGCAGATTTCCTGTAATTATTTTTCCTTCTTATAATTGTTAACATATCTTGACTAGCTTGAGGCGAGCTGTGGAGGAGAGGGAGCAGAAAGTGGCTGTCTTAGAGGAACGTAGGAACTCCATTGACCAAGAGGCAACCACTTTAAGGAGCAGTATGAGAATGCTGGAGAAGTCTCGCCTGCAGGCGCGCAGAGAGCTGCAGGAGCTGCGCAGACAGGTGAAAGACTGTTGAGGCCACAGCTTTCCATCTGATTTATTTTAAATAAAGGATTACTTTCAAATATTTTGTGCTATGTTAACACGAGCAGGTAAACATCCTTGAAGGTGAGAACAGCCGGCAGAAACAGGAGCTGCAAGAGCTGCATGCGCGGGTATGTCAGGAGGAGCAGAGGGAGGAGGAGGCACGCCGCGAGGCTTTTACTCTCAAACAGAGAGTGCTGGAGTGTGAGGCTGCAAGAGATGCAGCGCTAAATGAGGTACAAGGCTACAAAAAAAGAAAAGTATTTGTCTTTTGATAAACAGAACAGCAGAATGTTTTCTGTTGCAAAAAAACCCTTGTCTGTTCATACTTCCATTATTCGGTCCAGGACTCCCTCATAATCCCAGCAGTTATGTCTTTGAGTTGTCAAATGAATGAGTGAAATATTTTCTTTTTTGTTTCTAAGACAACAGAGAGCAGCACAAAATGGATTGCACATTTTTATGATATGTTTGAAGCCTGGTTAATGCATCCATTTTTAAATACACCCGTGTTTGACACATATGTTAAATATATGCATGGCTTGTGGAGTAAATTAGGTTTGTCTTGTAACAGCTCTTTGTGCTTGGTAGGTTACAGATCTGCAGCGCCGTTTGGTGGAAATTGAGACAGTGGAACAGCAGAGTCAAGAGCTGCTGCAAGAAAGAGAGGCTCATCATCAGCAGAGTGACCAGCAGCATAGAGAAAGATATGCCCAGCTGGAGGAATCACTAGAGTACGCCAAGGTCCAAGTTAAGGAACTCACTCTACAATTGGGCTTTGCTGAAAGTAAGGCTCAGGGCCTGGAGGAGCAGCTAGGCTTGAGTGATGCCAAGCGCAAAGACCTAGAGGTAAAGCTGGCGGGACTGTTCTCAGCTTTGCGGCGCACTGTTGGCATCAGTCGAACAAGGGTTTCAAGCAAACCTGGGTCACGCAAACAGTCTCCCTCTCCTTGGGGAAGCCATCTGCAAATAAGAAGTATGGCATTTGAAATAAAATGTCATGCCTTTTTTTGCTATAAGCAAATCCATTAATGAGTGTGATCTCTGATTTAGGGGGAGAGAATGTGTCGGATGCATCTGTGTGGTCTCGTGGTGAAGGCGAGGAGCTGGACGTAGACATGGTGCACGCGGCCCTACAGGAATTCCAGCAGGAACTCAGAGAGGCACAAAGAGACAGGGTATATTTTATCTTAATAACTGAACATAGATTCAAAGACACAAACCACACTGAAAAGGATTGTGGATGTGAAGTTGATTTTGCTTTCAAGATCAGTCAGTTCAACAATATTAATTCACTTATTATGTTCAGTGTTTATATAGTAGCAGACTGTCAGGCACTTTTTAATCTCATGTGTTCTTCAGGATGAGGCCAAGACTCAGCTGGTCAGTCTAAATCAGCAGGTTACAGAGCTGAAAGGCAGCCAGGAGAAGTCAGCCACCCAACTGCTACAACTACAGAAGTCCTTGAAGCAATCAGAGCAGGGTAAGAAAAACAATGGACCTTATGAAAAAAAGATATTACTTATTAACTCTGTTGAGACACAGCATAATTAACATGTTTTTACAGGGAAAAAGGAGATGGCAGAACACTTTCACAAGGCGCAGAGATCCCTTTCCCTGCAGGTGGAAGTAGCATGTCGTACAGAGCGGGAGAAGAGAAACTTTGGGGAGGAGGTAGCTCAACTCAGGACTAGTCTGCAAGCTGCCAAGGCTGAGTCCAGGGCACTGCAAGTATGTAAATGGCAAAGAGATATAACATTAATCAATATAGTCAATGACATCTTCAGTGGAAACTAATAACATTCCTCTATAGGACAAGTTGGAGCTTTTGCAGGACCTAGAGTATCGTGGGAACACAGAACAACGGAAGCTGAAGGAGTCGCTAGAGGCGGCAGAGAATAGAGTGAACTGCCTGGAGCTGTCTCAGCGCACCCTCGAGGGTGAACTCCAGCGGGCCAAGCTCAGGGCGGCAGAACTGGATGCAGAGGTGGGGGCGCTGCAGGAGCGACTGACTGAGCTTAGGAGGAAGCTGGGTGAGAGTGAGGACCGGTGTGCAGTGTTCAGGGTCAGCGAAGAGAGGCTGACCACATCTCTGGCTCGAGCTGAGCAGCATGAGGGTCAGCTGAGAGACGAGATCCACAAACTGTCAAACTCTCTCAGTGACAACAGGACAAACAGTGGAGCTCTGCAGGAGCAGATACCACAGCTGGAGAGGGCTCTGACTGCCAGTGAGCAGGACAGAAGGCTGCTGCAGGTAGAGTCCATCACCTACTTACACTCACTGCTGAGTACAGTACTGTGCTAATGCTTTAAGTGGAACATACAGAAACATATTTTGGGGAGACATTCATTTGAAAACAAACTTTTTCTTCCCATTTCTGTCACATAACATAAATCTTCGGGGAGGTGTATTAGTTTTTTAAGTCTTTCCCTCTCAGCATGAGGATCTATGATAAAAGCTTGATGAAACTTCAAAATAAGATGAGTAGCCATACTTCCATTGCCATGCTTTGGTTTACAGTGAGGCTATGTAACCTTCTCAGCTCCAGACTGAGCATTTTTATTTACATTTGCTGATGTGGTTTTCCTGAAGGACCTCAAAGACGGAGCAATAAAATGCTCAGGCAAGCTCATTAATTCTCCAAGAGCTTCTCAGGAGAGCTTTCCGGTCTTACTTTGGAACTGGACTTTAAAGATACTGAACAAACAAAAACATGACATGGTTATTGTAAATCTCTTGATTTGCTCAAAAGCTTCTGGCTGACTGCTGTAAAATGTGAGAGAAAAATCTCAAGTCTTTCCTGTAGCTTTCAACAGTATGTCAAGAACTGTAAAAGAGAGGATATGAAGGAAGGCAAAAAAAAAAAGAAAAAGAAAGGTCAACCCAAGTGCAAAATCATTCTTTGATGAAACTGTGGGGCTTGTTGTGTAGTGTATTTCAACATGTGTTTGTCCGTAGGAACGTCTTGATAAAACAAGAGATACCCATTTAGAGAGTAAAAGGATGAACCACATGCTAACAAAACGGATCCAAGACCTTGAGAGAGCCCAGGAAGACTTCGAACTAAAATATTCTGAGTTGGAGAAGCTCAGTAAGACAATGAAGGAGGTAAGATATACATTAAAGTGTAAAAAAGAAAAAGAAAAAAGAGGCTCCATTTTGATGTATGATTGATCAACTTTGTCTCAGAGCCTGAAGCAGCAGCAGAAGGCTGAAGTTCAGGCCCAGGGCAGCTCCCAGCAGCTACAGAGAGAGAAGGAGGAACTCCAAGACAAGGTCATCAAGCTCCAGAGCTCTTTGCAAAAACTACAAAGTGAGAGAGCAGAGATGGAGAGGGTGCTGACACGCCTCGGTAAAGACAAGTCAGCACTCAGAAAGACACTGGAGAAGGTGAGTTATTCTGTCTGTTGCGCTTGAACGCCTAAAAAAACCCTCTTTTTATCCTTTTATCTCATCTTTAGATGAGTCATCCTCCTGATTAATCATCTTCTTAATCATCGTTCTGATTAGGGTGTCACATATGGGAATATTAATTGTTCTCAGGGATTAGTCACACTTATCTTTTACACTCATCTTTCAAAGTAAAGCTTTGTGTAATTTATAATGGTACGTGTTTTTTCATATTGCACTTTACAAAATCTTCATGAAAAGGTAACTGCAGTGATTTACTATTATGCTTCCATAAAGCTGGAGGACTTACAGTAACAGACAAAACAAAAAAGACCAAGCAACAGAGGTCATGATATGTCGGCTTCGTCCTTCTGTCTCATCTATCTTATAGCTACAGTATGTTTTGACCCATACATTTTAAATGTAGGATGGATTCAACTACCCCAGTACTGAGGGTCAGAAGCTGTTTTGTCATGTTACAGCTACAACAGTAAAGGCATGATCCTGCCCCCCTTTTTACGTGGACCCCAATACTTTAGACATACATTAGACTTTTGGTCAGTTAGTGTTGGTGCTGAATATGATGTAACAGATCTGAAATACACAAGGAAGCCAAACCACAAATGGCTTTAAATGCAATTAAAGTCATCTTAAAGTCAATTCTACAACTGCTGGAAGCCCTGGTACATAAAGAGGCCAGGACTGAAGTAATGCGTTTAGTGTTGGTCAGAAGTCTTGCTGCCACATTCTGGACCAAGTGAACACAAGCAGTTGTTGAATCTTAGGACACAAGACGGTTACATGAACACAGTGGAGATTATTTGAATACCTAAATGTTTTGTTGTGCTGTAGTAATTTTGTTTAGCTATGTTATGTCTTCAAATTTCTACACACACATCTTTGTCACTCTTTGTACAAAGTGATCCTAAAGTGATGGAAACGTGTAGGTGGACTGTGAGAACCAACAGACTCTGTGCTCGCCTTCTGCTACACACATTATAGAAAAGCACATGCGCTTTGTGCACAAAGCAATCATGGTAGAGTTATGTCACCCTCGTGCTGTTCTCAGGTGGGGATGGAGAGACTGAGGAGGGAGGAGGGGGCAGTGTCAGCAGCCAGAGAGAATGAGCAGTTGGGGCAGACGGTCCGCTGCTTGGAAGAGGAGCTGGTTGAGAGGCTTGAAGAGGTGCAGACTCTGCAGGTGAGAGGCTGAGGAATTACAGCCAGCTATGTGCACTGTGGGGACAGGGCAGATGATTTGTAAAGACTCCTTAAGATATGACATTAATATATGAACAATTTATGCCTGATGCTACAAATAAAATACATTAGTATTGGTAAACTAATCAGCTACTCTCCCTGTCAAGCAATAGCCTGATCTGGTATAAGCTGGAAGCATCTGTGTCAAATGTAGCAACAAATAACGGCTCCACATCATTATTGACAGAAACTGGACGTTACTACAGTACACTATCCCATTAGACAGCTTAAAGAAATACATCATTTTCATAAAAGTATAATTTGGTCTAGTATGTACATATACTGTATGTGCATATAAATTGCATGCCTTTCAAGTCCTCATTTAAGGAATAAATATAAATTTTTACTGGAACTCAAGTACTATTTAAGAATAGTTAGAGTCACTGAGTGTATTAGGTAGCTGCATGAAAAGTCAGATAATCCATGAGGGGAAACTGTGGTTATTGCAATCTGAGTTTACACCTTTCAAACAAAGTTGCCTTCCACTGACATGCATTTTCAATTTGGCTAAATTGCCCAGATGAGAAACTGCGTGGGTTGTGACCTTGGTAACCCCAAACTCGGAGATCTCAATCAGTGATTATATCGGTGTGAGAAAAAAAACAAAAACAAAAAAAAAAACCCTGACCTTGATCTTTCTGATACCTCATCTGTCTAACTGCCTTCAGGGCCACATCTCTCAGTTGGAGCACTCTCATGCACAGCGCCTCCTGGAGGTCACAGCTCGCCATCACCAGGAGCTGGATTTAGAGACTGATCGCCTGAGAGTCAGTCAGCTCCAAGCAGAGCAGGCCCTGGAGAGCAGGGAGAGAGCGCACCGCCAGAGGGTCAAATGCCTGGAGGAACAGGTATTTCACTTCCAAGTGTCGACAATCTGTGGGAAAGGTTGTCTTCTTCTTTTTGTGTCATAGGTTTACGTCAGTGTTTTTGTGTCTCTCTACCTATCTTACCCTTTTTTCAATAGGTGCTAACTCTCGAGGAGCAGCTGGATCAGGAGACAAGAAGACGGCATGCCAGTTTCAGTCAGCTACAGCCTGGTGTGTAGGCAGAGAGCCTGCAGTGAAGTATGTAGAACCTCTGGCCTCCTCATTCACTGTTCCTCTGGCAGCTTCCCAACAACATTATGTTACAAGTCTACGTCCACATTTGGAAGCCCACACACACAAACACACTCCCAAGGCGTTTACTCCCACCCATGCACATGTGCACACCGGATTACATTAATCTGCAGGAAAACTCAACAACAACAAACAATGAGTGTTTTGTTTATAAGTGGACTGGATGTGCCAAATTGTTTTAAGGATTTCCTCTGGCTCACCACAGTTGGCGTTTCTAAGTCTGTTTATGCTGTGTCCTTTTTTTTAGGAAACAATGTGATGAAAGGTTTCCTCGGTCGAAGCTTTATTCGTCTCCTATAGTTGTTCATATACTCGTTTGTTTTACTGATCATGCATCAACTCTGTCACAATCATTGTTTGTGTATCCTAATGAGGATATATGTCCAAATATTTACAATAATTGTTTGCAGATTTCAATTGATTTTCTTGGTGCTATGCTTATTAGTGATTATGGCTTCACTAAGGTTTTACATTGTAATTTAATTTTATCACGTATTGTATTTCACTTGATCATGCTGTGGACCAGTGGTGGTGGTTTCTAATAAACTGCGTGAATCAGCGCACAGTTATATGGTTCTAGTTTTCCAAATATGTTGAGATGTGATCATCAGTGATGTTTATACTGCTGACCACACAACTTTGTTATGGAAAAAGTTTTCTGTGTGAACTTTGCAGAGGACAGCACTGCCCCTTCATGGCATGTAAGTTCTAGGGTTTGGTTCACACCATTAAAAGTCTTTGTGGATTTAGTGTTGTGGGTGAGAGGATGACCTTTGCTCTCTATTGCCACTGCTATCGTCAGTGTTTTCTCTCAAAGATTGCTGCAGACTCCGAGTCTGTGGGATCATCATTCTTTGAGAGTTTTCACTTGCTATGCCTAAAATCCCGAGTTAAATATGTGGTCTTCCCTTTGCTGATTAGAAACCACAAATATGTTGTGTTTTCCATGCCGTGTGTTTTCATCCACATGTGCATCTGTTGTGTGTAAGTATCTTAAAAGCCGGTTGCTCCAATTTTTTTTCTTTCTTTCATTTCAGTTTGAGCGCTCACCTCTCTTTTTGTTCACTGTCACACTTTCACAACAATGCACATGCATGTCCTCTCACTGTCTAACCTCACATGCCTTGGTAACTGTACATAGTGGGAGTTTCACTGAAAAGGGAAAATCTTGTCAGAGTTTCTTTAAAACAGCCCTTTGATTATCATAGATCCGCCCAGTGGTTATCCAGTTACCGGCCTCTTTTCAGCTATTGGCTGGAAGCAGCTAATTATGCAAGGTAGTGAATCCCTGTGGGGGAGGTGGGGCCAAAACTGAAAGAACTCCTTTGGCAGGCAGAATAGAGCTTTTATTGAGGATATTTCTAAGCTGACCATCAGGGACCAAATCGCTGGATTGTTTAAAAAAAAAACAAAAAAAAAACAACATCTCAGCTGAATCACGCTGCTCCCCCTCTTTCATTCCTTTCCTCGTTTCATTTCAGTGAGACGGAGTGTAGCTCATGCAGTACCCAGCAGCAAGCAGAATGCAAGGAATCTACAGTATTCCCCTGTCTCACACAAGAAGCCCAGTTCACTACTAAAGGACAAGTGAGGAGAGAAAGAGGCAGAGCCACAGAGCAGTCAGGGGAGGATTCACACCGCTGTGGTTGAGAGGAGGAACGTACGGTCTTGTCCTGCTCTGCTCTGCTCTGCTCTGCTCTTGTTGCCTCAGGTGTGTGTGCTCCTCCCTCCCCCTCCGTGGTGCCTGCTGTCAGCTCCATCCTTGGGTGGCTGAGGCCATGGTGTTGGTGCTGCGAGCCCTGCTGCCCTGCCTCTGCACCCTGCTCTCCCTGGACCTGCTGCCTGGGGTGGAACCTGCTGTGCCCCTGGAGGACTTCTATCCTTTCGGCCAGGACAAGGGGGACACCCAGACCATCGCTCAGGACGACGGGGGCTCCGGGATCGTGGAAATCTCTGTTGCTTTCCCCTTCTTTGGAGACCGGCACACAGGACTCTATGTGAGTACAGAGCAGTGTTTTCTACTGATGCGTGCGTGCGTGTTTATGTCTTTATATGTCAAAACGTGTGTGTGTGTGCATGCACTTGGCAGTTGGCAATTGAAACTGACATGGTGTGGATTGTATAAAAGCCTCAGGGAGATGACATTTGGCACACAGCCAAACGCTACATTGCAGTGCCCTTAGAGAGTTTGTATATGTTTGTGTTCACTCACAAGCTCTGGTGTGTAGGCTCGTTTATAGAATATCGTGTTGCCCCCCTACCCCCGCCCCCCCACGGATGGATCCTCCGTGACATTCTCTTCACTTTACATCTGCCCTCCTCATACTCTTGAGCGCTCGCAAGTGCACCCAGTGAGAGTAAGCGAGAACTTTTAGCAGAACAGTGGTAAGCTCTGTTCCACTGTGTCTACAAAGAGCTGTTAAAGGAAATGACAGTTTGTGTTCATGCTGTTGCTGCGGAGCATCTGTGAGCAGTTCTTTTTCAGAGGGAGCAGAGGGAAAATATGCACACTGGAGAGAGAGAGAGAGAGAGAGAGAGAAACAGCGCTCATGGGAGGAAGCCGAATGGTTTGACAAGGATTTTCGCGCACCACAATGAAACACACTTTGATCTGCCTTTGTCATGTATTGGGTTCAGTTCCAGCACATGGAAAGGCAAAACTCCCTTAAATCAACACCACCTGTTGTGGTTATGCATCCGCATTTGCTCTCCGTACCCCCCACCCCCTCCTTCTCCTCACTCTGTGCCCCGCCTGCCTCCTCCCCGATCAAATCATGGGCAGGGGAGGCTGAGGAGGCATGGCAACAATGGGCAAGGCCAAAGGTCATCTTTCTAATCTAAGCATCTGAGCCAAGTGAGTGAGGTCAGTCTCCCAATGAAGAAATGTTTAAAACTCTCTTGCATCCACACAGAGCGTGTGAGTGCTCTGTCTTTCTAAAGGAGTTATACACCGACTAATATGAAGCTCCTGTGTCTCCCAGCTGCTGATACATGTGTGTTTATTCTGAGTTTTGCATTGGATTCCATTACATCTCTTCTCTTCTAATGATACTAATACACAATAGTCAAATTAGACAAGATAAGACAAGTTATTTTTTGCTTTGCTGGTGAAGGAATTATCATTTGATAGAGATAAAAATCTGGGAACCTCACATTCTGAAATGTGCTGTGTTAGCTGTGATGTGATATCCTGTAGTTCACTCTGCATCTCACTGAACTGTAATTCTGTAGTCACGCAAGGCATAACAGATTGTGGCAGGCACTTGAAATTACAGTCACGCTCATTTTAAATGCCTCACCTGAATCCATTAAACATCTGCTGCAAAGCGCACGGGCCACATGGTGATCTCCGCCACCAGAGAGCCGCTTTGTACAGGTAATATTTCAGTGTGTAAATTTGCATGAATAGTTTTCTCCCAGAGGTTTGTTCCAAGCCTCTGGGCTACCGCCACATGGAAGCTGTAGAACCAAACTGATATTAGTCGGACTGTGGGTGCTGTCTTACTTTATTATCATAACTGGTTCTATGTAGCAGTATACATGCCTCGAAACCCCCTCACAGATCTTATTAAAGCCTTTGTCCCTTCCTGTGGCAAGACATCTTATTTTTAGCAGAACAAAATACATTTGTGGATTTATGCTCTGGCACAACCTTGTGACACTCAGCAACAGTGATCTCTAGTGTCCCCTAAAAAACTTTACACACATGGGGTGCCCCCAACCCCCCACCCCCCAAACCGGGTCCTGCTCCTGGTAACCAGGCTGTCCCTCTGTTATGGTTTGTGTCTGGGAGTTTTCATATGTTGCTGGGATCTCTCCTCCTCCTCCGGGTCCCCGCTCCCCTCCTCCCACGCCTCAGATAACATGGCAGAGGTCTTCCCCCTGGAACTGTCCAGCTGCTTTATCTGAGAAATGACCAATCACTTTAACAGAACACAGATGTATCTGCAAAGCGTCTTAGGAGCTTCCAAACAATGCAGTTCATGGATTAACTACTCTTACGGATGGTCAGTGTTATGAACATGAAGGAGGACATCCAAGGTCAGAGAGGAAAGAACACAAGTTTAAAAGCAGATGTGAGAAAAGATGGTTATGATCAAAGGCATTTATTGTAGATAGATACAATCTCATGGACAGTGGATAGATTCAATCTATGTGTACATGGGGAGACACGTAATGTAATTTACAGTATTAAAACATAACAGATAATAAATAAAAGCCAATGTGGCATTTGGATATAATTGGAAGTAAATAACATGTAAACTAAATTAAAATACATTTTGAAAGACGCCTGCCAAGAGCGTGTTACAGTGGAACTGAACTCTTAACAGACTCCACATCTGCTACTGCTCAGCTGCTCTTCTGAAGAGCTTCAACACTTTCATTCACTCGGTCTCACTCACCACTGTGTATGGCCCAAAGATGTGTGCATCAAGTATTATTCTTTGTGCTCTGCATGGGTGCTTTCTACATGCATTTCTGTGGTGAGAGACGTGACTGAGTGATGTTAGAAACAGTTTATCCACCATGGACAAGACATATCTGCACACTGCTACAGCCTGGCAGTGGTTCATAGAGCTTTGCATAAACACCGGAAGCGTGTTTGTGGAAAAACAAGTTATGGTTTTATGGTAGTGGTGAGGGAGGGGTGGGGTCGCCTTTTAAGATCACAGTGACGACATGACTCCAGGAAGTCACTTCACCAGCTAACAAATAGTTTGCCTGGAAACCACTATTTCTTCTTTCTTTTTTACACTTTTGTAAAAATACATTTTTTGTTTTTGCACTGATTAATTAAAGGGGCAGATAACATGTTAATACTGAGCTTTAGAGGTGGGTTTTCTTAAATTTTTGACAGTTTGGACCATTTTGCTAAGCTACAGTCTATAAGAGGCCCTGTTTTTCCTTACTTACTATGCTATGGTAAATTAATGTCTACACAGTTTTTGTCATACGTTACAGTGTTAAGTCAAAACTCTCATTTCATTTAAATGTGATGGCTTCGGGGCGGTGCGTGGCGCAGTGGTTAGAGTGGTCGTCCCATGTAGAGGCTGCAGTCCTCAACGCAGGTGTCCCCGGTTCGAATCCCGCGTCGGGCAGACCTTTCCTGCATGTCATTCCCCCTCTCTCTGCCTCCCCCTTTCCTGTCTATCTCACTGTGCTATCAAATAAAAGGCAAAAAGGCAAAAAAATATACTAAAAAAAAAAAATAATGTGATGGCTTCAAATAACTGTATGAAATTCCCCTAATTGTGTTATTTGCAAAGTTTAATTGAATACATTAACCTTTAATGAGGGCGCTAATATCTTTTTACGTGTGCAATAGACTTTGTATTTGAGTCCTTCCTCACTGTTGCAGACAGGATTTATTGCCTCAGTTTAGACTCTTTGTAGATAAAGGTGAACCAGGGCTAAGGAGTTACAGGCCAAGTGCACAGTCTGTCAGACTGTAGTCACTTCCTTCGGTCTCGTCAAATAATTGGACAAGCTTGTAACTGTGAAACCTCTGTTTTTAACAAGGAAAACTAATGTTTTCCTGAGTTGATCCACGGGCACCTTTTTCATTGAGGAGTTTGCTTTGGCTTGACTTAAGCCAGATGAAAGTTTATTTTAGTCCATAAATTGCTTGGCTCTAAAGAAAACCACCAAAGCAAAATCCTGGATGTATCCGGCAAAGAATTCCCAAAAAATAACAAGGGAGATGTAGAGTGAAGTGGCACCATTGAGAGTGAGAGAAAGAAATATGGTGAGAGAGAGATGCTTCTTACAAGGCTGACTGATCGCACCTTTTTCCCCTGTGTTTCAGACCTTGGTCATGTTACAGCATAACACGAGGTAGCTCTGAACTTATTCACTCTTGCACAAAAGTGCGATGCAGAGCCTCCTTTCACTGGATGTCTGCACTAGTTAATTAGCCCTGTTGAAATTCGTGAGAAGAGGAAAATGTGTGACATGATGCAAAGAAAAATGGTCCCAAGTTCAGTTTAAATTCCTCCAAGGCCATTTCCATGTCAAAGCAGTCCCCCAAAAAATCTTAACAAGGAAGAAATACACTTGTTTAAACAGTTCCAGATGCTTCAAGAGATTGGATTAGGCGATTAAACATATTCCAGTATTGAAGTATAAACTCTATTTGGTGTTCAGCATGATTTCCTACACTAATTTTGCTGTAAGATGGTTGACTTCCAGACCGCTGCCACCACAGGTCTCTCATTAGTGGGTATGTGGGTGTGGGAGGTTTATAATTCATGTACATCCTTCCATTCATCCAGCGCAGTGCCCTCTCTCTTGTTTTGCTCACGGTATCAGATGGCGCTCTGGCTGACCTCTGGGCCCTGCCCCTGCAGTTGGTCCTCTTTTTCCCCACATTGGCCACATTCTCACCACATCACGCTGATGCAGAGGGGAAGACTGTGGTCGGGCAATTAACTGAGCTCTGTGCCATGCCAAACAAAACTTCCTCTGCTGTTTTTACAGCAAAGTCCTTCAAATTATGGTTTTCATACATGCAGGGAGCTGAGCCGAGCCATCTGACGTTGCTTTGTCACTGTCACATGCCACTCGGCTTGAATGCAGAGAGGCAACGTTCATGCCAGTGTTTAGGAGAAACAGGATAGGTGCCATGGTGGGTAGAATCTCCCCTCGCTGATAATACACAGAAATGGTGTATGAATGAAGGCCTTTCATGGGGATTCAACCCCTTCAACATAGAGAGCAAGTAACTTAGGATATTAAATCAGTGGTTGGTCTGACACCGGGTCTTTTCTATGCCATAAACACTCACAAACGCCATCAGAGCATTTCACTCTTTTTTCCTTTCTCCTCTAAATAAGCTTGACCCCTCCCTGAAACATTTACCTGATCTTTCTTGTATCTACAGTATAATCGATCTCTACAGTATCATCTAGTACTACAGCAGGGAACACTGGACACTGTGACCCTTTAAATTTGTAATCCTCACTGTTGCCTGACTGCAGTTGTGTAATCCATTTTTCTAATTGTTTCAAGCTGCATTCATGAACTTAATTTCTATATTTACAACTGAACAAATGCTTTGTATAATGTGAAAGTTGTAATCCACATCTTTTCGGTTTCTCCCAGGTCTACAGAGTTTGTTTAGTGTCTTACAACTCATTCTGCACCATGTGACATAACTGTTTTGATTTAGCTCCACTTTTACCAACCTTATTTCTAGCTGCAGCAGGCATCTGATTTAAATTTAAATTAAAAAATGGTGTGATGTACCAACTATACATTACCTGTACAGCAGCAAACACCACAACATAGTGGAGAATTTATCATAAGTCAAGACATGCTGGAGACCAATAGAGCTAAAAAGAAGGATACTGAAGCTATATTTGTCAGATGGACAGAATCACATCTCTAAAGCATGGCTATGCATTGTCCCTATGGCCTACATTCTGGATAGGTAACTGTTAACATGCCAGCCATATAACTTTATATGCTGGTAATATGTCTACATTATGTTGATACTTTTGTGCTGCCAGTTAATACTGCTTTAAAAGTGCCAGTGAGTTGGAATCTATCAATTATTATAACTGGCAGAAAAGCCCAGAAAAGATAAATTAATTTCCTTCATCGATACAATGTTAGAAAAAAAAAAATCAAAATTCAAAACCTAAAGATAGGAAAATATAGAAAGATAATTGATTTGTTACCCAATAATATTCAGGGGTACACCAATCATTGACCTTTAAAAGCTGATCTTTTAGGGAGTTGATAGTTCACCATGCTACTGTGTGCAGCCTCAGTGCTGACTGCGCAGTTCTCACGGAGGGGATATGTGGACAAAGGGTGGATGGGTTCATTTAATTGGTTACTTTGCTGTTAGCAGACATCTGTGGATTTAAAGGCCATCAACGTCCTTCCTGCTGTGATGACTTTGCAGGTGCATGAGCAGAAGAAACCAGGTTTTCTCAGCTGCTGTCATTTCACAGAATAAAAGTAGCATCTGTTTGCTACATGGGAAGTGCAAACATCCGTTATGGGAACATCCACTGCTCTGTGCTGCTGTTTGCAGCCGTGAGGTCAGAGAACCTCTGTTTGTTCACATTCGCTTCTCCTCTATCCAACCGGATAACACAGAAAATTCATAGTGTTAAATCTGACATGTTGAATAAAACATATTACTGTCAGTCTAACTCAAGCTGTATCTCCTCCTCAGGTTAACAACAATGGACTTGTATCTTTCCTGAGGGAGGTGTCTCAATTTACACCTGTAGCTTTTCCAATCGCTGGGGACAGGAGGGTCGTTGCACCTTTCTGGGCTGATGTGGACAACCGTCGGGCAGGGAGGGTCTTCTTCAGGGAGAGCCAGGAGCCTTCCATCCTGAGCAGGGCTGCAGCCGATGTCAGGACGTACTTCTCAGAGTTCCCAAACTTCAATGCATCTTGGGTCCTCATTGCGACATGGCACCAGGTTACTTTCTTTGGAGGCAACTCACTCACACCGGTAAGATTTCCCACTTAGCCTCAAATTTCCCACCAACAGTTAGTGGTTTAAAAGCTCTTGTGTTTTAGGTGTCTTTATGGTCTAGATCAGGAGTACGTGATAGCCGCTTTATATATACTGTACGTATATACAGTACAGGCCAAAAGTTTGGACACACTCAATGCATTTCCTTTATTTTCATGACTATTTACATTGTAGATTCTCACTGAAATTCCACTAATGAACCCTGACAAGGCACACCAGTGAAGTGAAAACCATTTCAGGTCAGGTTCACCTCTTGAAGCTCATCAAGAGAATGCCAGAGTGTGCAAAGCAGTAATCAGAGCAAAGGGTGGCTACTTTGAAGAAACTAGAATTGGTGGGGGCAGAGATAGAGGAGGAGGAGGAAGAAGGAGAGGAAGAAGAAAAGAAGAAAGAGAAGACAAAGAAGAAAAGACATGTTTTCAGTTATTTCACACTTTTTTTGTTAATTCCACATGTGTTCATTCATAGTTTTGGTGCCTTCAGTGAGAATAAAGGAAACACATTGAATGAGAAGGTGTGTCCAAACTTTTGGCCTGTACTGTATATATATACATATATACATACAGTATATGTATTGAAGTGTGTCTATATTGGTGTGGAAAAAAAATGTTTGAACAGAATTTCCCACATTGGTGTGATGTTGATTTTCGGTAACTTTATTCTCACAATAACAAATAAACTAACAGCCAGAATAGGCTGCACAGACCTAATATACTGAAGATGGAGCTGGGAACTGAACTGCCTACCCTCTAATCAGTAAACAACACATTCGACCCCTGACCTAGAGCTGTCTATTAGAAAATAATAACTATTGAAAAGTAATGGATAAATACTGGAAGGATCCAGCTTCACCTCCCTCTATTTAGTAGGAATGCTAGTTTGATAAAAAGCAACCATGACAACCTCAACTGTATAACTTATACTTACAAATATACAAATCAACTGAAATGAACACATTTGGACTGTAGAACTATAACAGGCAAAGAATGTGTAAAAAATAAAATAATAACTCAACCTCGTCATGAACTGTTTCATTGGGGTGTAATATCTGGTCGGAAATCAGCGCCGTTGGATTTCATTGTAATGGTACCTGTGAATTCCAGATCCAAACGTCTGTTATGTCTCTACTGAGACTGAGAGTTGGGAAACTGTACCATTAATATAAAGAGTCTGTTCGATATATGCATTATAACAGAATTTCCTAGAAATCAGGAAATGGTTTAACCGAGCCTGTTCTTCTCTGTGCAGGTAAATACTTTCCAAGTGGTGCTCATTACAGATGGAGAGCTTTCCTTCACTATATTCCAGTACAATAACATCACTTGGACCACAGGCATGCATGCCAGCAGTGGAGGAAACCTGGCTGGGCTAGGAGGGATCGCAGCACAGGTAAGATCACATATTTGGTGATCACATGCAGTGTGTACAGCGTGACCGTAGATCTAATGCTACAGTTTTTTCAGATGTCTAAACTTTCATTCAAAAATCTTTTGTGATGTCTGCCTCCTTGTTACTCTCTTCCCAGGCAGGTTTCAATGCTGGTGACGGCAGTCGTTATTTCAACATCCCCGGCTCTCGCACAGCCGACGTGGTGAACGTGGAGGGAACCACCAACGTGGGCTACCCGGGCAGATGGGTCTTCCGTATAGACGATGCACATGTAGAAGTGGGTGGCTGCAATAACTCTGGTAAGACCTGCCTGTGAGAGATTAAGTCTTCAGTTTCTAATAACTCTTAATACTTGTTCAGCAAAGATCCCTGTTACACTGACCTCTTTCTTCAGCATCAGTGTGCCCACACCTGCGACCATGCTTGAACGGAGGCCAGTGCATTGACGACTGTATTACAGGCAACCCCTCCTTCACCTGCTCCTGCTTGGCTGGCTTCACCGGCCGACGGTGCCAGATTGGTGAGTTATGGTTGACACCGCTTCCTGCTCTGTTGTGCTTGACACACACCGCACAGTATGAATGAATAGCTCTCTCCCTGAGACCCGCCAGAAAAAATAATGTCAACTTAAAAAAAAATGTTTAAAAAATAATACTAGAAGTCACCTGAAATGCTAAAAGGGCACCCGGATATTTCCTTAATACCTGTATCAACTTCATGTCCAGTTCTCCTGGGATATTATCTATCTAACCAACCTTTTATCTTGGCCAGATGTTTTCTTATAATTAAAAAAAAGTTATAGTGCCTCCTTTGTATTTCTCCCTGACTCTGTAGATGTCGATGAATGTGCTTCATATCCTTGCCAGAATGGAGGGACTTGCAAAGATCAGATTAACAGTTTCATCTGTCAGTGTCCTCCTGGATACACTGGGATTCTGTGTGAAACAGGTACACTTCATAACCTATATGTACTCCAGTTACCATTACAGTTTTGCATGTGTTTATCAATAAATCCTTTTTTTTATTATGTGGAAATATGTTGAAATATGACAAATTTGATTTTCAAGTAGTGACAGTTGAGCCAAATATTTTTTTTACTGTACATTACAAATTCCACACTTATTCTCCTTCATTCTCCATGTAGCAAATTGGCTGAAGACCTGGAAAAACTCTGATTAATCAAAGTATTTTGTGCTTCATTAAGCAGTTTCCACACAAAAAAAGTATTTAGAATATCTCGGTCGATCCTCTCTGGAGCTTCTGTGCCTATTCCCACAGTCCAGCCTGTGGAGATGTATCAAACCTCTTCTAATACCTTTCACAGCCAGCAGCACATACTTGCAGAGTGAGGGGAGCAGTGTGGCGGATATATTAATCAGCTGAGTAAATATTCCACGAGCGTGTCTCACAGCCCATGTGTATGTGTGTGTTTGTGTGTGTTGCAGACCTTGACGAGTGCAAAGACAGGCCGTGTCTCAACAACGCGGTGTGTGTACAAGGCGCTGGCAGTTTCACCTGCGTGTGTGAACCAGGTTACACTGGTGTCCTGTGTGAGACAGGTGAGCAGGGTTTTTCACAGCCCCAGGGAAAGTAGGCATCTCCCTCCAGAGGAAATATTTTCTGCTGCTTTCTACATCAAACTCAGTCATTTGGCAGATGTTTTTGTCCAAAGAGTTTCCCAGTCTGTGTAGACAAATGGGTCCAAGTCGAGGTTATAGTTGAGTTGATTTGCAAACAACTTTTTTTGACTCGGGTCACAGACTGCAGCAATGAACTGCAGTGAGAAAGTTCACTGAAGTCAGGTGGGTTTCCATAAAGCCGTTTGTTAATCTCTCCCCTCTTGTGATTGATTGTTGATGAAACATGATCCCAGTGTGGAATTAAATTATCAGACTCTGCACAGTTCATGGATCCTTGTTTCTACATGAGACCGGATTACTCTTAATACCAGACACCTGGTCAATGAAACTCTATGCTTTCAGAAAGGAAATTCAGTGCTCTTAATCCAGCTCAGTGTCTTTGACACTGACAAAATCTTGCAGTTTCATGTGAAGACTGCAAAATCTCAATATGAAACTGAATCATCAGCTGATAAACTTCCCTCCTCTGTTTGTTTTTTGTGTTTCCTCCAGACATAAACGAATGTGAGTCACAGCCCTGTCTGAATGGAGGAGAGTGCATCGATCGGGTGGCCAACTTCACCTGTGTTTGTCCCCCTGCCTACACTGGAACACACTGTGAGACAGGTGACTTGAATGCAAATTCAAAATGTTCAAAAATAGTTAATAATGGAAAAAAAATGTTTTATTTTTATAGAAATTGTTCACATAGTCTGCAAGTATGACTTTCTCCTTTCGGTTTGGCTTTCCTGAAAGGTAACATTTTTCCGCCTGGACCTAACACAAAGGGAATCCTATCATACTTCTTTGAGAGAAAAATGAATGTTTATGGCAACAACCTTTATGTAAGAGAGCTGATTCTGTTGCACCTTGCCACTGCATACTTTATCACATTCTCTATTTGCTGTCAACAAACAACATGTTTTTATGGTACAGTACTTACCAGTCATACATTTTTGACTATCAAGAAACCAAATTGCTCCTAAACTTCAGTAAATATTTGTTTAACCCCTTTGGACTGGTCAAAGATTTCAGTACCCCAAAATCATAGCTATTATAATTTGCAATCCTGCCTATGAAGTCAGCATGTTTGCTGACACAAACATTTGCCACAGTTTATCTGTGATTGAGGTTATACTGGTTGTCCAATTGCATATCAGTCTGTTGATGTGTCAGTTTTGCAGACTTAAGTTTAAATTTGACAAAAAATATATTGGCCAATATTCTGGTTTATATAAATGCATTGCATAAACCAACATTTTTTATTAAAAACAAAGTCAAATTTGGCTGAGTTGGGGAATTACAGTAGATTTCCAGTGCACTTTAGTGAACAAACATACACTGTTGTTTCAGCATTTGTCTGTATTGTATAAGGCTGTTATTATCACACATTTCTCATATGTATCTTATATACTGTGTCACATCTTTCTCACTGTTCTCTCAGTATCCTTGATGATATCTAGCCATGCAGATAGTTTATTTTTGGTCAACAGCTTTCACAGGGTCTATTTCTTTTATAGAAAATATTGAAGATAAATATGCAATCATCTGAGCAACAAGGACATTGTTGTTTATATTATTTATTTAACAAAACTAAAAGAACATGACTGAATTACAATCAGCTCTTCTTTGGGATGATACCATACATCTCGAAGAAAACCTGGAAAAATACCCCAAAGTATCTGCATTGCTTGATATCCCCAGAGGTGAGGAAAATGTGTTTTATTGTCAATTAAACAAATCCACCCTTCAAACATTCATATGTTCTGTTCTCAGAATTTGTGACGCTTCAGGTTAATTCAACTGAGGCAGAAAACCAAACAGGTAAAAGCAAGTACAGCTACAGCTTTGCCAGAATTTTTCACATTCAGTTTGATTCTTACACCACATCCTGCCCTGCTTTTCCATCTGCAGCCTTGTGTGAAGAGGAAAACTGCAAGAAGCACCAAATTTGTGAATACACCAGCTCCGGACTCTACAACTGTACATGTGCTCCAGGCTTCTATGGTGACAATTGTGAAGGTATTGTGCACTTGGCTCGGCTGACGGCTACTGCAGGCAGCTGGGCAGGTAGAGAGCAGACTGGGGTATTTGAAGAGGAGCTGTGCTATCCCACAGGAATTTGGAGCTCTGCCCTGGAAGAGGCTGCTGTGATGATGGATTATTGTAATTATCAAAACTGACACGGCCTCGCCCAGTTTACTACAGGAACCAGTCGCTTGATGTTGTGAATAATTGTTTTACAGCACATTTTATTAGTTTACCAACAAGAGGAAGTGCTTTGTCTAGACTTAAAAAGGCGTCTTTATGAGTCAAAGCTGGTCTTTGGTATTCAGGTCATTTCTTCAGACAGAGCTGTTGAAATATGCATGCTTCCACACCGCTACTTGTTTCTCTGGAAGTTGGCCATTGCACCACACTATAGTTTCAAGCGCAGCTGCTGCTTGCATAACCATAAAGCAATTTGAACACAAAATATTCTCTATCATCCTCCACTAATGCTGCATGCCTTTCTTTCATTAATGTATATTAAGTCATTTGGTATTATGTTTAGTCCCTGAATCAAACTACATTTGTTTTAGGAAATGGCCTCTGTGCCCTTTAAAGCTAATCTGGGCTCCCCTGAGAGGTTACTGTCACCCACTGATAACAGTTGCTGCCTTATTTCCCACCAAAAGCTCTTTTATAGTATTTGAGCTATTGCAAATGCATGCTACTTCTCACCCTTGAGCTGAAATAACTATCAGTGCTTATATAGGCTCTCTTAAATCTCCCAAATACTTTCCTGCCTGGCTCACTTGGAAGGCACAGTGGAAAAAGGAGCATGATCCTCAAGGAAGAGAAAGTAGTGGGACTCAGAAGTGCCTAATCAGGCTCAGATCAAAGGGCCTGGGCCGCACAGGTGGCCAATGAAAGTGGCTCTTGCAAATTAACAATCCATTAATTGCCCCCAGGGCTATACGTTTTGGTCACAAAATATGCTCCATATCATCAGAAAAATAATACCCTCCACCGAGCTCCTGGGACTTCAAAGGGAAGCCATTTAGCTGTGATATGGCCAATTCCTTTGATCCACTGCTGCAATTAGGAAAGAGAGGAAAATAAAAACATTCTTATAATTTGTACAGAGCGGATGTGCAGTGAGCTGACTGGTAATCTTCTGGTCCTGTGAACTTTGTTGGAAAAGATTAAGGAAAGAGAAATGACAGCAAATCAATATATAGTTTACAGTATAGCTGATGAAAGACGCTCAGCATATGGTACACATGTTGACCATTTATACCTTCTGTCTATGTTTACACTTAGGCCAACCCTGAAAACTTCATTTAAGTATTTTCTTTCAAGTAGCTGGAGCAAACTTTCCAGCTTCTCTCTCTCTCATTCTCTCTCACACACACACTCTCTCTGTCTGTCTTCCTCTCTTTCTGCAGAGGAATGTCCTTGCCAGAATGGGGGTGTCTGTGTGGACATCAATGGGACTTGTGAATGCCCTTCAGGCTACACAGGACTCTACTGTCAGTTTGGTGAGTATGATATGTATAATCCTATCTGGTGTCCCGCAAGAGCTTTGATGAATGTGAAAACAAATATTGATCGCTGTAAGATCACAAATGTCTCCAACCAGAAGTCATTTTTCCAAAACTTTGTCAACCTGTCTCACAAACCCTTTCTCCCAGAAGTAACCCAGACACCATGCAGTAACAGCAGGCCGTGTCCTGATGGAGGCCCTTGTCTGGAGTATGGAGGAACCTACCTGTGTACATGTCAGACTAGTGGAGTTGAACTAGATCACAAGGACTTCTACCCCTATGGTAAGAGCCTCAGGCACCAACCCAACAACAGGGCACTTTGCAGCTATGTGTCATTGCATGAACAGCTGGTTACTATAGCGACAAACACATTTATAAACACACCAGCCTTGACAAGTGTCATTTTCTACTTAAAACCGAATGGTCACATTTGCAGTTCACATTTATTATGTGGAGAGAGGTTTCTAAATGATTGATGCTGTTGTTGAATGCTTTTGTAAGATTTGTATTTGATCCAGTCATAAAATAGCAAATAATGTGTGTTTTAAAGGTTGGACCAAGCCCGAATGCTTGAGTAAAATTTAGGAGGTCTACCAGTGCAATGGAACACAGTCAAGTCTCGGTGTGTGTTTTTCAGTACAGCCCCGATCGGTCTGTGACTCCTCTCCATGTCTGAATGGGGGCTACTGCTACGAGCGGGATGGAGGCTACACCTGCGAATGCAAATACGGATACTGGGGGAAGCACTGTGAGAAAGGTAGCATAACTGATGAAAAACACCAGAAGAATACCTTCATGTGAACTTTTGAAGCACCATTATCAAATCATGCCACAGACTTGTGGGTTATTGCTCAAGCTCCAAACCAGCTTTAATGCAGCAGGAAACATGTCATTACTCGTAAAGCTGTTTGAAATATTACAACGCTGAAAGGCTTATGATAATTTGTTCTTATGACTGAGTTCTGAGCTATTTTCCCGAATTATGACTTGAATTGCAATGTACTGGAACAGATTTATTTTGTGTGATTAAAGACTAGAGTCAAATATTCTCTCTCTCCTTGCCCCTTTCCAGTCAGGCTCAATACTTGCGCTTCTGCTCCCTGCCGCAATGGAGGCTCATGTAAGGAGGAGGCAGGGGGCTACAGATGTGTGTGTCCTTTCAGATTCACTGGAAAACACTGTGAAGTGGGTGAGTGCCAAGTTCAAGTAGTACTAAAATCATTTTGTTCTCAGTTCACAAAGATACTGTATTTCTTGCAAATGGACGTGAAAGCACAAGTCACAGGTCTGAGAGTGGTTTTAGACTCTGGGCGGTATTTTATTTGCCTTTTTAATAAGGTCAGAAAAAACATCATAATTTTATCTGAGGAACGTCAGAAGTAGAGAATTTTTTACTCAGAATGACGCTGAAAAGCTCAAATATAGGCTTTTATTACAAATCACTCAAGCCTTAAAAAAATACAGTTAATTCAGAATGCATATGCTTAATTCTGGCCAAAAAAATTGATTTCATTACTCCACTGCTGTTGACAGTGTACTGACTACCTGTGTCTCTAAAGGAAGATTTAAAATGTAACTCTCATCCTCCACTGCCTTTCTTTTAGAAGTTCTCTGAGAAGTTGTCCCCTGTTTTTATGGCTCTACATTGTTGCCCTCTCTATGGGTCTTAGTTTTTCAAATCTTCTCTCTTTTTCTTCTTTCTTCTTCTTATTGTAATTATTGTTATTAGCATCATTATTGTCATTATTCATTATCAGTGTGTATGTTTTCTTACAGGGAAGCCAGACCCCTGTGCCTCTAGTCCCTGTCTAAATGGGGGGACATGTTTTCACTATATCGGGAAGTATAAATGTGATTGCACTGAGGACTTCAGCGGCAGACACTGTGAAGTAAGCAGGAGCACAGTGCAAACTTCATCCGGTAAGTAAACTGTCACCACACGACAATGTCCAAGTCTTGCTCTGGTGCTGAACTTTGTACAATGTTGACTTTTAATAGATTGGTGCAAGCAGGGGAACTCCTGAGCTGTTAAGTGTAGAGATACTGGCTTTCCATCTGAAGATAATCTTAGCAGTGTTGCTGCACTGACGGCCCCACATATACAGATATAGTACGGCTGCATAAACTATATAAAGTAAGACCTGATTAGACTTGATGATTCATGTCTACACACTTTAACATGCATGCTGGAGGTAATTTTAGGAGGACAGAAACAGAGTGCCGGGGTGGAAAACACCTCTGTTGCCATTAGTATCTCCTGGATGAGCTCCTTTAAGCCACAGTGTTTGTGAGCTTGTGTTACTATGCAGCCGCGCTGACATTATCAGCGTGTTTGTATTCATTTCAGAGCTGAGCTGTGGGCCGCCCCCACAAGTGAAGCACGCTGAAGTCCAGTTCTCCTCAACAACACCAGGCTCCATGGCTGTGTATATATGCCACTCCGGCTTCAAGCTAGTGCCCAGAGCCACCCAGAGCATCTGTGGTATTCAGGGAGCCTGGAGCCAGCCACCTATTTGTGAGGGTCTGTAACACACTAGCACATGGACACACACTGAAAACAAGAACAGCCTTTCAATAACAAAGATCCTAATTGCCATTATTACAAAGGCAGAAGTTGATCTTTTTGTTTCTTATCATTGCAGAGATCAGTCAGTGCCTATCACAGCCTTGTCTTAATGGCGGTACATGTCGAAACCAGGTAGGATCTTACCAGTGTGAGTGTAAAGATGGCTTCAGCGGAAATCGCTGTCAAACAGGTACAGACAAATCACACCCTCTTTATATTAAATGCTGAAATTCAATCGTATCTGCATGTATATTGTATATAGCACCCGTGGACACATGTGTTTCTCCTCCTTTAAGACATAAATGAATGCCAGTCAGAGCCCTGTAAGCATGGGGGGACATGTGAGGACCAGCCTGGCTCCTACTTGTGCCATTGTCCACAAGGATTCAAAGGCCGCAGCTGTGAAATAGGTATTGTGTTTACTCAACCTGCCACGCTTTTTTAAACTTTATATATTTCAACGTACGGATTATGCAGGACAGCAATCACAACATACTGTAAATATCTGTGTGCAGAGCAGGACGCATGCGATTCCAACCCCTGTCTAAATGGAGGTGTGTGTCGAGGATACAGAAGGCATTATTTGTGCGTGTGCAAAGACGGCTTCTTTGGGGACCAATGCCAGATGTGTAAGTGGCATGAGACTGCCTCACAAGTCGTGTGTTTTGTCAGTGTTATCAATCAGTTCACTCCCACTTTATGAAGTGCAGACAGTTGTGCATGAGCCATATCTGAGCAACTGTATATCTTTGTCGCCCCCCAGTGGAAGACCCGTGTGTACTGCAACTTTGTGGAAACCGCGGTGTCTGCAAGACTGACAGGAGAGGAAACTACAACTGTGTTTGCAAAACAGGATACACAGGCAAAGACTGTGAGAAAGGTCAGTTATGAGTCATACCACACTGCATCAGTGCCCACTTCAAACATCTTGTCATTTATCATCCCATGCCCTGCAGCTCATCCATTGTATTCAAAAGATAACTCTGTTTAGATTATACATGTGAGGTTTCCACTGTTCCCAGACTTGTTGCCTCCCTCTGGTCTCCATGTGCTTCGTGTGGAGGAGAACGAGGTGGAGCTGCGCTGGGATGAGCCAGAGCCCTCTCAAAGCCTAATAAGTGGGTTTGCTGTCACGTACGCTCCCCTGGGCCACAGCGATCCCAAAACAGATTACCTGGACAGGCAGCAGTCCACCCACGTTATGCGAGGCCTAGTGCCTGGCCTTCTCTACAACATCTCCACCTTCTCCATCAAACGCAGCAGCAACAGAAAAGACTCGAGCCAGCCTGCTACCGCCCTGATACGCACCAGTGAGTACATTCCTTAATGCAGTGGTAAGTAAGTGTTGCTGTCTATGTATCCATATGAGTTTGAATTCTTATATGACTTTCCACATGTAAATGTGTGTGTCTGTGTAGGACCTCAGCCGGTGGAGCAGCTGCAGTTGGTCAATGTGTCTTCATCTCAAGTGTGGCTCAGCTGGCTGGTTCAGGCAGCTCGTCACGCAGCGGTCAGCAGGGTGCACGTGTCCTTGCTGCCTTCAGATGGGAGCGAGGCTCGTACTGCAGTGCTCAACACCAGCACCACTGACTACACTTTCAGGTTAGATTTATGAATGTTGCCTCAAATTGGACACAGATAACCATGTCCGATTCCTGTACTGACTCCCAGCATTAGGAGCTGCATTTTGAATGGTTTACTTTAGGGTAATATAACGTACAACCACTAGAGGGCATTGTTCCATCATTTTTCTAAAGCCATGATGCTTAGTTCACTCTACTGCACGTTTGTGTACCTCTCCCTGTTTAACAGTTCCTTACGACCTGGTCAGATGTACACAGTGGATGTGCTGACGCAAAGTGGAATCAGACCAGATGAGTTTCCCTCCACCAGTCACTCAGCTGGACCCCTGCAGTTCTGGACAAGTAGGTTTTCTCACCATTTAGCTGTCAGTGAAACTGTATGCATTATTACTATGGATTACTATATCCAGTTAAACACTAGTCCTTTGATATTTATTATCCTTTATTATTTCATAATTTCTCATCTAGAAATGACAGTACCTATCTATACATATCAGCAGAGAATGTATGTGTCACATTAGATGTAAAGAATTATCTTTGTTATCTTGTGTTTTCTCATTGTAAAAGTATTTAGCTTGTGTTTATGTGCCTTTTTTTCATTAACTTGCCACATATAAGAAGTGAATGTCTGTAAAATCAGTTAAGGATGCTAACATAATGAAATATAGTAGTATGAGCCCATTTAAGAATTAATCAAGGGTTCATTTATTCATAAAAACGCTTTAAACTTACTAAAAATCACATAATTATTGTGGTAACAAATATTGTAAAAACCATTGTCGATAACCTGTTAATAACAAATATAGAGGCATATCAAGCAAACTGAAACTTAAAACGTATTATGTTACCACATTTTATGTTATGACATTTACCATCTTGAGCAGTACGTCACTCTTATCCTGAGCAAAGGACATAAAGTGGTGACTGTACTTTAGACAACATGGGGCCGGATTTACTAAGATCCCAGATAGCGGGCGCTATATTGTTTGCGCCCGCTATAATATTGCGAGTTTGGTTAGTGCACGCAAAACAGGTGATCTACTAAGAGTAACCCGCTAAATGAAAACACGTGCAAACCGCAATATGTAAATGAGGGTTTTGCGCGTGGTAATCGTTTCCGCCATGGAGAGAGTGGACAGAGAGCTGGACGGACGAAGGGACAGAATGACATTTGATCCGATGCATACAATGACAGCATGTGTGTTCATCTCTCTCGCGCTCTGTTTAGATAAATAAACACAAATCGCTACAGGGCCCAACTCGTCATATAGTGACGAACAGGCAGCAGCTGCAGCGACAATCACACACCTAATATGTGTGTGCCGCCCATGATCCAGTGGATTAATAGAGAGCTCAGGTGGGACACATGGATCTAAACGCTCTGACCACTGACCAGAGGGATCAAAGACGGGTGAAGGCAGCGGTGACGTGTCTCAGTCCGGGACCGGGACTGAGAGACGCAGCTGAGCAGCCAGGTGAGAGGAGAGGAGAGGAGAGGAGAGGAGAGGAGAGGAGAGGAGAGGAGAGGAGAGGAGAGGAGCGCACTGCAGGACAGAAGTGTGCCGTGCTTAACGGCGCGTAAATTACTTTTAACACGGCTGAAAAACTATTACAGAATTACCCAGATGTGAGGAAATGCAGAGATGTAAGACCACGGGGCTCTGACAGGTATCAAATCAATAAACGCATACGTTTTGGCAAAGTTGTATCAGTTAGTACATGGTTTTCAGACGTGGTGAATAAAGACGCAAAAACAGCCACCGCAATTTCTTCCTGGTTTGGTAAATAACATTGCCCTCGCTAAATAAATCTATTTGCATCTACTCCTCCCAGTATTCTGCACGTTCTGGCTGAAACATATATTCATCAAGGCAAACACGCTAAATGGATCGCACGTGCTATTCTGCCCGTGTGAGGGACGCAATCCTCGGTGCATCCGGTTAGTAGATCAGGCTCCACATGTGTTTGCGCGTGCAATCACGTTTGCACACGTTTTAATACACGCAAACCTTTAGTAAATCCGGCCCATGGAGAGTTAAATGCATTTCATATTCTTTTGTTTACTATATCATGATCATCAAGTTAAGCTTGTCCTGCAAATGTCTCCCACACAACCCAGTCTGTTTGACATCATCAATGTGAGTAAAAGAGTTTGGCTGAACTCCAAAACAAAAGTATGTGGGAGTGTTGCATGTTTAATTTAGTAACCTTATATCAGGTGTCTCCTTTCTGTAATGTACTGTATTAAAGGTAATATCAGGGCACTTGACTAAAATAATTGATTTATTCTTACATTCAGTAAGTACAAATTTGGATCTATTTAAAGGGTATTATAGCTAGTAGAAGTGTCTATGCAGCTTAGTTCTACATGACAGACAAAATCTACCAGCAACATACAGGTTTGGTTAACCCATAATTTTAAACCACAGCCAAAAAAAAGTTAATGGCATCCATTCAGCATCTGACCATTTACATGTGTTTCCCTCAGGGCCTCTCCCCCCACAGAACCTCTCCCTGTCACATGTGACCACTAACTCAGCACTGATCACCTGGAGCCGCCACCCGAGAAATGTCCCAGATGGCTTTGTGGTCAACGTGACCCGAGGGTTGAATACCAGGAGTCGCTTCCTGCCCAACGGGAAGTTAGGATCATATACCCTCCGTGAACTGACACCAGGACAACACTATTATGTAGCTCTAACATCCGTCAAAAACACAGGGCAGGATCAGGTCCACAGCATACCTCAGCACTTAGCCTTCACTACATGTGAGTGTCTGCGAGAGCTTCTTGTAACCCTACCATCCACATTAAAATTAGTCGAAATCTGACTTCACTGAAGCTTTCATTTGGTTATTAATGGGTGTTTTTTGAATCAAATGATGCTGTCATATAGTGCCAATGGAGGCCAGATCACCAAGAAGAGAAAGGCCAACAGCAACAGGACAGGGCAGTCAAGCTGGACGCACACCTCCCCCATCCCAGCCTCAGGACCGGGGAGGCACTGCAGAAACAGAAAACTCAGAGGAACTACCCAGGTACAGTTTGCAGCCATAAAAACATTACACTTAATACAAAGATAAGAGTTTGTTTTCTATCTGGCAGTTTTGTTTTGTTTTCTGTCTTGCAGATACACAGAGCTCATTGACAGGAGGGGAAAGATAACAGCCAAGTTCACTCATTTACCTCGAAAGCCCATTCGACATCGGAATAGTAAGTACATGTAGGAGCATTTAGTTGCGAGTCGTGACTGTAACTCTGTTTGACAAATGTTCTAAAACATCTAATGTGTTGTACATACCTTAATTCATGCTGAATGTAATGCTGCCATGTTAATATTTGACATAACCAATAATGTAATTTATTCTGCTTCTAAGCAGAAAGGAAACTATTACATTCCCTAACATCTATTAAACTAACATGTAACAACGCACCATTGAAACTTGCTCAGGATGTTCAAACAATGAAGGAGTTATCTTATTTGCTTATCTTGATGCACATGGAATAACTTAAGCCATGGTCCTATAACCATATGGTTCAAACCAAGGCCTGTCTGGATGAAATATAGCTGGTCCTCTAATGTAAACTGGGCTCTGTGCTATCACACAAACACAACCACTTTATCTAAAGCACGTTGTCCACTTTATCTTGCAGCTTTTGATAAAGAGAGACAAGTCGGGCGGGGAAAAAAAACACTTTCTGTAATAATTTTTCTTTCTTTTGATTTTTATATGATAATTTTTTGTAATGTATTTTTCACTTTTTTAAGTTAATGTAGTGCAGAGGTCTTTAGCCTATGGTCTAAACAGAAAAACTGTTCTACAGATGTTATCTTATGCTGTAGGGAATAAGCTTCCTTTCTTCCTTCTTTTTAACATTGTTACACCCATGATGTCATATTATGGTTTTGGCCAGATTGTCAAATCAGTAATGTTGTAATTCATTCTTCCAGGCCGGGGAATGTGCACAAAACCTGTCTCATTTAGTGGGACATCCCAGTTTAGCTGCAGTCAGACTGCAGTCTGTCATTCATTTAGACTTTCTAGACTTATTCATGACAGGAAATGTTTTCCTTGCAGAACCTGACCCACCGATTAGATTAGAGAAGATGGAAGAAACAACAAACAAAATCAGCCTTGCTCTAGAGATTCAAGAGGAAGGTTTAAAAACGAAGCCTGGTAGGTGTTTTGCTGTTGGCTCCAACAGATGTCACATCTACACATGTAATTGATCCCAGCTGATGTGTTACACATTTATTAGATTTATGTCCTGTTGGAAAGAGACCACTTACTAATTGGTCGACATGTTGTCTTTGGTGTGAGTATTTGCCAAGTGCTGTCATTGATGTCTGTGAGGAAATGACTATGAGAGAGAGCTGTAACTTACAGGAAGGCAGATTGAGAAAAAGAGATAGAGTGGTCTTAGAGTTGGAGTGTATTTACTCATGGTATCAGCTGAAGATAATGTTGAGTAGTGGGCCTGAAACCTGAGACCCCCTACTCATTCTGTACTGTGGATGTTAATGGCAGCTGTTGTCTTTTAGAGTCGCCCCAGGACTGCCGCAGTCTGCCCTGCCAGAACGGGGGTACATGTGTGAACGGAGGTGATTCCTTCATCTGCGACTGCACAGTGGGGTTCAAGGGCAGACAGTGTGAACTCTGTAAGTCCATGTGATTTCTTTCCACACGCACACAGGCCACTTTTTGACAGATGAGTAAAGATGAATGTTTTCAGGTCACTAAGCAATAACGTTCTCTAGTGAGACAGATTTTTGTCTCAAACAACCGAGTGAGGTCAGTAGCGTCATGTACCTTATTCTGTCCATCTATTTAATATAAGGTTCTTTAGCCTTTTCCACATGAAGTCTATTTCACAAACAAGACCTAAAGTCTTGTTGTCTTAACAAGATTAAGAATCCACTTTCATGCCACTGTCTGCCATACCCTGCTCAGCCTCAGCAGTTTGAGAAAGTTAATGCAAACATCAACATGCTTAACATGCTCATTTTCAGCAGGTATAATGATATCCCAGATATCATCTTGTTTTAGCATGTTAGCTCAGTAACATTTGCTGATTAAAAATAAACTCGAACTGCAGCCGATGCTTACTGTATGGATATGTCTTAGCTGTGCAGGTATTTGGACATAACCCAGAGTACTGGACAAGTTAAACTTTTGACCTAATGATGATTCTGCCAGAAAAGTCAGAGGATCACTTAAGTTATTGCAATTCATCATGAGAGGGAGATAGATGTATATCTATCTTTCAAGGCATTTCATTAAAAATAACAACAACAACCATTTGATGCCACTACCTGAAGAGTCTGTGTGCTCACTGACGTCAGAGGGATACAAACAATGTATTTTGCCGAGGGGCCATTAATGCGGGAACAAAAATGTCATGGCTATGACAAAACAACCTGTTTATCAAAGGCCCAATCATAGGAAAGAACTGGATGTTTGCTGCACAGAGACTCCGTGATGACCACTGTTACCTCACCACAGGGGTGTCCTGGGTTTCTGTGTAGTTTGCTTATTGAATTGGAAACTCTCTATAAATAAATCCTAGAATTACGATCGGTAAAGCAGAAAATTGATAATAATTGACAATACTATTCCACGAGAAAACAGAAACACATCTTAAGGCTTTAAATAAACCTTTTCCATCTGTGCCACTGATTCCAGTGGTGTTTATCTGCTTTTCCAAAGTGATTTGAAGGAGAGTTTTCCATCCACCCACTATGTGTCAGTCTCAGATTGTTAACTTGAAGTATTATATATGTTGGATTTACATTGCATCATGTAAACTGTCTGGGAGCACTGAGCTATGAATGGACCTCTGGATTCTTAAAAGGAAATCACTGACAGTAATGTTGAACCCACTGACATTCATGAATGGCTTGGTTAACTTTAAGGCTCAGGGGCATGAATGTCCAACATGAATACAGCGTCAACAAAGGCACAAAGCACCGTATTATTTACCCTGTGCTACTTCAAGGACCCAGTGTTACATTTATAACACAGTGTTTCTTTTGAGTGTTTCAGGGGGTGGTTGAAAACAGCGTTCTTTACATTGTATGTGTCAGCAATATATTATCTATGGACAATACAGCGCTCTGTTCTCAGTCTACTCCATCTTTGATGTATCTTTTCTGTGTCATCCAATCTTGAATGGTGCACAGTTAAGAAAAGGAGTGTGCATCTGTGACACTGAAGTTAAATAATTTCAAAGATTTTTGATAAATTAAGTGCATTTTCAATCATTCTTTATTTGTATAGCAACCTTCGTACAAAGAGTGTCACACAGAGTGCTTTACAAAATAGAAGCAATAAGATACCCCCTTCTTGGCACACTCATCACAGCATCACCTCCATCCCCACCCCCGTGCACACACAGAGCAATAAATAACAAAGTTATAAATGAAAAGAATAAAAGAAAAGACAATAACAACAGGAAACGAAGAGGCAGCACTGTGGTTTTGAAGAAACACAGATGACTGGAAAACAAAGATAAAGATAGAATGATGACATCATAATAATAATAAGATGACAAGACAAAAAGAGACACAAATCCCTCAACAGTCAAATTCCTCAAACTTTTAAATGACTGCAGACATTGCCATTCATTTCTCAGTAGAGCTGTGACTTGAACCACTAAATGTACCCGTGACAGGCTGTAACTGGGAAACTGCCTGGAGGAAAAGTTATCACTACCAGCACTACTACTTAGTATGGACGGCAGCCAGTAGCATTAATGCATTATCTACACTGTCCACAGCCTTCTTGGAGCTAGTGATAGTGGGATCAGGTTTAAAACATCAAAGTAATTGATTACATGGCTCCAATATTAATGCACAGATACAACTGGGAGCATGGATAAATTATAACTTCTCCCCCGGCATGAATGTATTAATATAGATCATTATTTAGATCATCAGTGTCTATTCCACGATGAATGCTTGTATGAATTATTAGTTTCCCTCAATTCATTCATTACCAAACATATCTTTTTTTTTCTCAGTGTTTTTCCACACTGACTAGTGAAAACGTTTTTTCTATATGCAGCCTAAACTCTCTCTTCACCACTCAAACACAGTAAAGTAGTGAAAATACAGTGAAATCTTGGGAGAATGCCAGTTTTATTTCACTAATAATTGGATGTGTTTTAGGAGACGCTGGACATACCCTCAGCCGTCTTCAGCTCTTTTCTTCACCTAAACATCCAGCGTCAGATTGTTTAAACATTCCTTTCCTAAAACCATCCATCAGCCGCAGAGAAGGGCCCAGCTCCATCCCACATGACTCCTAAACCATCCAGCAGATTGCTCCTTGGTGACAGTACTTCAAGCATTTTTTTACCTTATGTTGTGTTTGCAGCGTGCCAGCGAGTGCCACACCCGTGTACCCGAATCTACTCTGAAACCAAGAGTGTGCCTGTGTGGGAGGGTGGAGTGTGCCACTACCTGTAAGTCTCATCATGCACAGCTGTCCTTTGTACTTGCATGCATCAAAATTGAAAATCTTATGTAACATAAAGCTTCTGGTGTAATCTAATGGAGCAACTGGATTTTCCTTATTTATCTATTGCCAGGTACAAAAGAACATATAAAGTACAGCAGGATGTCTGTTATCGAGAGATTTGTGAACCCGTGCTTCCCAAGAAAAGTCAGAGTAAGTTCAAAAAGCTGGTTGAACAGTGATCAAGTGGTTTTCAGCAAATATAACCAATGCCATTCTTTTCATACACTGGTGTTAACTTTCTTAACAGTCAGAAGAACAAACAGACAACAATAAAGGTTTGTCTTCTTGAACACAATCAATATAATGCTATTTTTAGTGGTGAGATGTTTCCTCCAACCACATATATTCATCTCTACTACATCAGATTACAAGATGTTCAACACTTCTCTTAAAAATGAGTGTTTTCTTTCTTTCTTCCAGAGCACTTGGACACTGATGAAAGGACTGTCATCGCTGTCATGTGAAAAACCTCCCTGCTTCAATTTTGGTTGTTATAATCTACTTGAAGTAACTGATTATGGTCATTTTGTGCTGAAAAACCCTGTCAGAACCCACTGTAACGTTTCACACACAGGTCGTCAGTCATCTGAAAATGAGCTTCCATTTCTTAATCCCTGACAGCTGTGTTTGTAGCTCCCTGCTTCATGAAGAGGCTTCCATCAATCAAAGGAAAATGGCCCAAATCATTTGTCATTTCTGATGTTTGATGACTGATTTTTCATACAAACACTTGTATGCAGATTAATGGTAAGCAGTCCTCTGCAGTGCATCAGAGACTTTATATACCTCATTTCCATGTCCATGCTGACACATTAGGAGAGGTTTTTTTTTATTTGTGATTCAGCTGCAGGTTTGTCCCTCAGGGAAATAACTGTAGAGCGTTCCAGTCCCAGTCTTTTCCTTATACCTGCCCCGTCATCTCCTTGTAAAGACAATGGGAAATGTATATTTTTTTTCCACATGCCATAAATTCATCTCTTCTTCTGACAATGGTGCACAGTGTTTTTTTGTGTGTATAAATATATTTCTCCTTGTCTCAGCAGGCATCACTGCTCGCTACTCTGTAAATAGTGTTTATAGGCCATTTTGTAGGTGAATATTTTAATAATAAAAAGGTTAAAATGTTTTGTGTTTCCAGTCTCTTTTTCAGTTTGATGTTTTTTATCCTGAATTGAACCTTTAATAAATACAGTATCCATTTTTTTTTACTGGTCTGTGTCAGTCCAAATGATTCAAACAAATTAATTCATTTTAAAAGAAGTCACCATCACACAGACATGGTCAATATATAGCCTATATTTTTTAATCTGTTTTGCGGTTAATTCTTGTGAAAAGAAAAGGGAAAGAAGAAACACTATCTGTGCTTCTGTTCAGATTACATCATTGTCTAACTACATCATCAAGCGATGAGCAAAGACAGGAAAAAAGACTAACTCCTGTCTTGTCTTTAATCCAGAGGAGGCAGAGACATGCCCAAAAGGCACAACACACAATGGGCAGGTCTGATGATCAGTTATGCCACTGATCCACCCAGGTAACCACAGAATCAGGAAAGTACACTCTCACAGGTGGCCCTATGAACACAGCACAACCTGGCATCCAAAATAAGACTTCTGTTACTCCCTCACCCTGTCTACACGAGTGACAAAGGAAAACATGAATGAGTACCTGCAAATCCAAATACCACTATACAGGGCAGGAGGGGTCACGGACAATGGAGTTAAGTAAATGTGTCATCGTACTTGCCAGATGGAAAATTAGCACACTTTGTAATCATCAAAACACCAAGCTAGGAAACCATTGAGGTCTGTGCCAGGGAGAACTCCATATTTTTACAGAGAATATGTAGTCAGTTTTGTAGTATCACTTACAGTACAGCTATAACCAGCAGTATTGTTGTTTATCTGGTATATAATTGTTTTATAAAAGTTTTTATATAGGCTACAGTCTAAACTGGTGTATTTTCAGACCTGTTGGAAGCTCTACTAAATCATGTGTTTGCACCTGTTGCTTATATTGTTTTTTTTATTCTAGGAGCAGGAGGATAGTTTAATAGCACCCAATGTTGACTGAGGACCTGTGATTGTAGACCAGTGAGCTGACCCGTGAAACGATCATAAACTAAATACAGAATACATTTAATTCAGTCTAATCTTTTGATTTAAAGGTTGGTGTCATGTGTTGTGTTGGAGGTCTCGATGAAAATAGCTCATTATTTCTGTTTTGGCATTTTTAAGATGATTATCCCTACTTGTTCTCCCGACTTGAGTTTTTCTTTTTCTTTTTTTTGTGCTGCCTTCAGTGAAGCTCGGGTGTCTGGAGTTGTACGTCTCGCTTTAAGTGTTAATGGTTGAATGTCAAAAGGCAAGCGTGCTGGTTATTTCGACAGCTTATCAGTAGTGGAATCATATGACCTGTATTAAATACATAAACTTGTTTGCTTTTCATATGACTGAATATGATGTGATACTGTTGCAGAATGTGAAATATTTCCGACAGCACGTAAAGGCAGCATTCCACTCCCGTGCCCCCGCCGCCCCCCTTCCGTGCTCCGAGTGAAAACTGAGATAGTGAGGAAAACCAACGGGAGGAGAAAGCTGGATGTATTAGCCACTCTGCTACTGTGGGGAACTTCTCTCCCTCTACTTTTTTCGCCTGATAAAAGTCCACTCGCCTCCATGTGGCGGTGTCCGGGGAGTTGTTTATGTGCTCGGAAAACGTCGTAAATCTCCGGTAACAGGCTCCAGCGTTGAACGGCAGCCTGCCCGCGGACGGGTAAGTTAGCACAGCCCGACCGGAGTTAGCCTGCCCCGGCTAACTTAGCTCGTCTCGGCTAACAGCGAAGACAAGACAAAAACGGGCTGAGTGGGAGAGGAGTTAATGCTACAAGTGGCGCTGCGGCGTGAAGTAAACGAGTAATGTCGCCTCCCGGGATTAACTTCAGAGACGGATGAGAAAGAGTTTGGCGACCGGGGAGGAACACCGAGAGCAACTGTGTGAGCCAGAGGACCACTGCTATGTCGGGGTTGACCCGCGGCTCCGGCAGCCCGTCGGAGCCCCGAGGTTGGCCGCACTCGGTGCCGTGGAGGCTGGGGGGCTTCTTCTTCCTCCTGCTGCTGGAGGGGGCCGGCTGCCTGGCCAGCCCGAGCAGCACCGTGGGCGCCAGCACCAGCGACAACACCCAGCACCCCAGCGTCAACATATACATGAGTGTGGAGGAGGTGAAGAAGCTTTTAGGTAAGAGAGAGGGCCTCCTGCGTGGAAAGTCAGCTGTCTTCAAACTTTGTAATGAGTGATTCTTCGTGTGCGGGAGTGTGTGGGTGAGAGATGGATGTAAAGCTGGTGAAACATCACAACTCACCCTTACTGTGTTTCAAAGGCAGCCATGGTGCTACTACAGTACTTGCAGAATGGGACAACTTTATAACTTGAGTTTTAGAGCAATAAAAGTTATTATAAAGTCCAGAGTGAGATATTGGATGAATAACATGTGCTGCACACATAATCAGAGTCATCATTTGGTGTAATTAGTGTGCTAATTGTGTGGTTAACCCGTAGTAATTGACTCTTGAAATGAAGTGGCAGCCTTGAGGATGTAAAAAATGATCATTTCATAGCATGAGTTCAGTGAGGAGTCCAAGTTACTGACCTGTGGGAAAAATCAACAATACTGTTGTGCTAAAAATGTATCTTAGAATTTATATCTGAAGTTGCCTCTAAATATTATAATAAGAACATAGCAGAAGACCAAAAGACCTCTTGCTTTGGGTTATAACAGATTTGTGCCATTCATGTGATCACAAAAATAGTAGCCAGCTGGTCAGTAAGTGATTTTTATGAGATCTCACATGGATACAAGAACGATAAATAGATCAAGGTGAAAAATGGGACAAAAACTGCACATGTCGTGAGTGAATCTTGAGTTTAAATCAGGATAACTATGAAGTGCTGGGTGAGCAGTAAATGTCATTAAATATTCCCTCAGTCAAGAAAGCCAAATGTTCCGTCATTAAGAAAACAGACTCGAGGCTTGAAGCAGCTTTACAGTTGTGGTGTGTTTCAACTTTGGGCTCCATCAAGAAAGGTATGCTGATACATCTCCAGGAATATTGGAGAAGGAGGAAGAGGGCTTTCACCATACACTCAAAAACCACAGTTACAACAGGATACCTGTGATTGAGTGTCACCGCTTTTAATTCTGCAAAGTCAAACGCATGCAGGGAGGTTATTTTTGTCCAGTGTGTTGATAGTGATGTTGGGTTGAATGATGGAGCTGCATGGGACACACTCAGTTGTGTCTTATTGGTGTCAGGGGTGACTGAGTGGTCCGAATTCATGTCGTTAGTGTTCAAGCCACTCTGCAAGGATTAAAAAACACGCTAGACCTGCAAAATAGACAGGACTGTGTTGGTCCTAAGTTGTTAATTTAGGGTTTGTGGTAAATGTGTTGAAGGTGCAGTTTGAAACCAGTCATTTGATGGCCATCACGCAGTCTAATGAAGGGTTATAAGTGCTAATGTATAATGTCTTTGTAAACTGAGAAAACCCATGTTATATGAATGAAATGTCTGGAAGTGGCATCTCAGCATTTTTGCATACAGTGTGATTTGTTTCTGTTGTCCATTTATCTTGAGACAGTATCGGCTGGGTGAGCAGCAAGGACTGGACGTGTGTACTTGTATGTTGTTCAGTGGCAGCCATCGTACAGAAGTGCGGATGTGTGCTTGTTGTTATGTGTAGGACCTCTGATAACATAACTCATGAGCATCATATTCATCAGCAAACGCACCAGATCCTCTCCTGTGTGTTGTTGATTGCTGCATTCACTGCAGTGCTTTAAAAGGTGTAAATGAAGGATTTTGCTCCCTGGCTTTTTGACAATACCATCAGTATAAGTCATTGCGCTGTATGAAAACATTTCAACTCTCTTTCCCCTCCATATAATCAGTCTGGTGTTAGAGCGTAGGCTGACTCTGTCCCTTTTGGTTCCTCTTGTTCTCCATCACTCTATAGTTAATCTTGTGTTGCCAGACCAGGGCCTCTCTTGTGGCTTGCCTGAAACCTCACTTGGTCATATGTAGAAATCTCTTAATGTTTGACAACTATGTGTGTGGAGCTAAAAGTATGTGTGGACAGAAACTTCCATGAGACAGTGTGGTAGGAAAAACATGTTGGAGGGAGATGAAGCTGGCATCGACCTCACTGTGCTGATAAGCCGCCAGAGGGTCCCGCTGCAGATTCATTAGGTTGACCAAGGTTTGCTTGTGTTTTCAAACCAATTGGTACAGAGCACGTCTTGCAATAGTTATAAAACCTCAGACTCAACATTAATTGAATAGACAATACACCACTGTGTGTGGCGTATTTATAATTTTTCCTGAATGAAAAGCCGCTTATTGCTCTTTTTGAGCTTGGGCATGAAATCTGATTCAGCAGCATGCATCACAGCACCATATGGCAAACCCTTTGAAAGATTAGTTTTCTCTGGAACAGTCTCCGTGTGTGTACACGTACAGTATAGACATACAACTTCCTGTTGACAAAAAAAGGAATGTAATCTTCTGAAATTGTTTTTCGAAACCACAGCGGGTTGCGCCTGTTTTTTTTTTGGGGTGTATCTGGAGAGTTGTGTATTTACCATAGGAGTGTCCGGTGTACTAAACATTGCTGCTCAGCTGTGAGGACCAGGACCGGTGGGCTGGATGAGGTTATGATGTTTGATATCTGGCATTTTACCTTTTCCACAGCAGACATTTTGTGTTGTCACAGTAGGAAACATCACAGGTATGTCCATCATCAACAAAGACTGCATTCCATGAAGCCTTTTAGTGAGATGTGTCACACAGCAAGCATGCACAACACACACACACACACACACACAGGCACACACACAATGTTATTAATTACACTTTTTCTATTCCTGGTTGACTCGCCAAAGAGCCTGCGGTGAAAAACATCTGTCGTGCATGCTGGCTCACCGTCGCACTGTCACGGCGTTATGGGTCACTTAACGTTATTAGCAGCACACATCCAATGACAAGTCAAAATATCTGCTGAGAGCCTGAGAGGGCTTTTTTTAACATCTGGGTTTTTTTCAGACAAAGCACGATGCCTCAGCAACAGACTAAAAGAGTGAATTGTTACCCCTGAGTAACCGTGGTGCAGTGGTTCACACACCCTCGCAGCGAGAACACTCTGTTTGCATGTTCTCTCCGTGCCTTTGTGGGTTCTCTGCAGCTTCCTCCCACAGTTCAAAGACAGTCAGGCACGTTAGTTTAATTGGCGACTCTAAATTGCCCATAGGTGTGACTGTGAGTGTGTGAGGTTGTTTGTCTCCGTGTCGGCCCCTGTGAGTCAGACTGCTGACCTGTCCAGGCTGAACCCCGCCTTCGCCCTATCTCACCTGAGACTGTGACCCTGGCCTGCATAGATAAGCAAGTATAGCCAATAGATGTATGTATACACGGGTTTACTCAGTAGACATCTTGTTTAATGCTGTGAAGGCCTGGAGTATATCGACAATAAGACGTAACTGTCAGACTGGATAATTCCATAACCATGTTTAACCTTTTAAAACCTTTTACAGTCCTCTTGAAAGTTTCTTGAGCTTTACTGTCTCCATATCATCTACTATCTCCTACACGATTTCTGTTAATTATACATTTTAACTACCCGGTCATAAAATTGTATTTGCCAATAAAGCACAGAAACGTTATTGTGATAGGAAAAGCATATCACAAAGCTATGTAGTCTCGCTGTGGTCTCGGAGGCAGATGGACTGTCTGTTCGGGATTCTTTCGTTCTGATAACTTTACCAAACCACCTGACTCTCGAGGGGTTGCTAAGGAACAGGAAAACGTCATGCCTGAGTTGAATATAGTTGGTTTAGCATATACGGTGGTGTTTGTGTAGGGATGAACTGAACTCCAGGCAGCATCCCTGATTGTTTTTGCACATGAGTAATGACTAGTGAACTATCTGTCCAGAAAAACTCCCACTCCACACATGCATTCCTACCCTCAGCTCCCACATGAGCCGTCGTCTCTGACCCCACATCCCGGATTTCAATTGTCTCAAAGCTCACACTTTCACAATTCAATTACTCAAGTCAGACTTAACTCCAAGAAAATACTTCTCTTTTTTTTTTTTTTTTTTTTTACAAACGTAGCTTGTTGTCCTGGTATGAACCAAGAGTGAGGGCCGAGGAGCTGCTTGTGGCCAGGCTACAATACAAAGCCTTGTCACTGATTCAGACGTGTTTAAGTTGTAGATTTCTGGTGTGAAGTTTAGTAAAGATTAAAAAAGATAGATGATGAATCACAGCTCTAAAATTTATTTTTTTGTTTGTGTCTTTTCTATCATTATGAGTAGGATTGGTCATGTTCATCTTGTTGTGTGTATGTTGATTTATTAGGAGCTTATAACACCCTGGAGGCTGCGTTACCTGAACTAATAAATACTAAGAATGAAATGCCTCAACAGAGAGAATTGCACTATTTTCATTAGATATTTAGAAGAATGATCTGATCTACAATACCCCTTTCCCACTGGCCAAAAAACCCGTTTAAACCCGTTAACAATCGGCTTTTGGTGGCAGTGGGAAAGGCGCAATGAGCCGCGTCGACGCGGGTCAAACGACTCGGCAAGCGACGCGGGTTAAAATCGGCTCGGCTCTGCTCGGCTTGCAGTGGGAACGCCAGACCCGCGTCAACCCGCTAATTTACGTGATGACACTGAACGTTACGTGACGCTACGTCATCGCGCCGGTCGCGTCTCATATCACGTACCAAAACAAAGCTCTGCTCCGCTCTGCTCTCATCCGAGACTGGGATCAAAAGATCAGAGAACACTGACCAAAAACGATAGAAAAAAATAAAATAAAAGAACCGACAGTCTGTTTAACTGACGTGTTGTGCCGCGGACGTCCGTCATCCGGCCGCAGCAGACTCTCTGTCCTCCGCGGTCCTGGTGCTCCAGGTCAGCCAGCCAGAGAGTCTGCCTCGGCGGACGGACACTCCGCGGCGGGCGGCTGTGGCATGACTGTGTGTGTCTCTTGCACCGCGGATGAGAGCGGGGCGACTGGTTTATGCTCTGTCTGATCCCTCAGCGGGGGGTCAGACTCGGCTCATTTTGGTCAATGGGAAAGGGGCCAAATGCCGATTGTTAGCGGGTCGACCCGCGTTTAAAAAACCCGCGTCGACCCGCTAATTTTAGTGGGAAAACGGCTCAAGACACATTTTCAGCTGCAAATTCAAATGTAATGTAACAAGACAAGTGCACAGGGTAAAACCCCACAAGTCATCAATATAATTAGAAAACCATATGTGCATGTCTGTGTGAGCTAACAAAAATGTGTGCATGCACCTTTTTTTGCCTTTTGAAGCTTATAGGCATCATTACTCCATTTACATCCAAATAACTCTGAGTACACATTTGTTTGTATGTCCAAGCAGAAGGTATTTTACTTAATTCATTCTCAAATTAGGCCTATAAGTTATTACGTGTCAGACAACTTAAAGCAGAAGTAAGTGATATATTTGTGTTAATATAAGTCTTAAATAGTTATATCTTCCGACAGTAATCACTTACATAGAGTGTTTGGACTGAAACACGGGTCTCTCAGTCACTCTGCTCTGAGCCGAGGAGAAAACATTTATCGTATCCTACAGTTTTTATCCAATGAGGAGAGAGAACGGCATGCAGGGCTGTGTGTGCAGCCAAGGAACGCCGTGAATGTGGTGACGTAGGGACGAGGACTGTTATGGTGCGTTCAAGGAAACTCGTATTTTTCCGACCGTGAAGTGGTACCAGTTCGATCTGGTACGAGTTCACCGGTCGGAAGTTACGAGTGGCCGTTATAGTGACTTTCACCGGTAAAACAGGTCGGAAAAACACGAGTGGGTTGCCTGAAACGCTACAAAGTCGTAAGTTGTGACTTGAAGCTGTAATTTACGATTTCAAAAGCCTGCCTGGAACGCAGCATTAGCGAAAACGACCGGACCACTTACTTCTGCTTTAATGAAAAATAGTTTGTTTTGCTCTCACATAAAGGATATGTATATGGATGAGACCGCTTTGAAACATCACGTAGCCGTCGGATTACAGATTTAATAGTTGTTGTTTTTTTAACAGTTTACACACAGTTTTTTTATTTTTGATAAATGTTTTTGTTCAGGTCCCTCTTACACAGGGTGCCCACCACAAAGGTACATTGTGATCGCTCAGGCTTCACTGGTGTTCTCTACCAGTGGAGTGCGGTGACTTTTATAGATAGGCAAGCAGAGCCGAACAACCAATTACACCCCCCACCCCCACGCCCGCCAAAAACCACCGTCTCAGTGTGCGACTCAGCTGTTTACTACAACAATGAGAAACATATGGACCAAACACAAACTCACCTTTTCATGACAGTAGCAGCACCAGATCTCTCAGACGTACAGCCCCCACCTGTCTCATGATGTAGCGATGCCTGTGCTGAACATCTATGCATGAGTACTTGGATCCTTCCTTTGAATTGAACGTATTCAATGTCCTGTAAAGGGAAGACATACGAAAAATCACTTGTACAGTAATTAATGTATTATTAAACCATTAACTAACAAGGACAGTGACCTTGATCCTGTAATTTCCTGCCTGAGAGTCTGGACTGTAGTTGGAAAGCACAGGGGAGATGTTCACAGCCGTACTGCTAACTTTTCATTCTCTGCTCCAGTTGGCAGCCTTCACTGCTCCTCTCTGAGTGGTGGGTGTGTGGCAGGCTCACCCTCTGTTTCATGCTAGCCTCTGTCAGCTGCAAGCAGTGAAGTATGTGCTCATTGCAGTGGTTTTGTTTAATCGTGAATATTCATGAATGTGAAATCTCAGCACTCGAATGCATCAAGCGTAAACACTGAGCTGTTTTTGGTTTCAAAAATCTGAAGAAATGTTGTCAAACAAACGTCTTGTTTTGTTAGACCAGCGGTCTAAAAGCACAGATATTCGTCATCATTGCAAAATGACTAAAATGCTTATTGCATGAGTCTGTGTTAAATGTGAATGTTTTCTAATTCTAGGTCTATTTGAACAGCGGGTCAGTGCAGTTATTGAGATTGTTGTGGCAGTTATTGTGTGCTCAGTGGCTAAAGAGACGCTGCTTCACGCCACGGTTCTTGGCCAGGACAAACCTCTGACCATGTTCATCATGAAGACAGTGACTCAAGCTACACAGTTTAAGGCTTCAATAGCGTTCTTTCTTTCTCTCTCTGTTTCCTGGCATTCTGACCATTCACATGATCAGTGGATGAAGTAAATATAGTTTTTTTTCTTTCTGTACATTCTGGACATTATTTGCTGTCTCCTATAATAATGAGTTTTTGAGCCCAGTTTTCCATGGTAGAATCAGCAGTGGTCTTGTTCCCTAACACATTACTCTGAGGAATTTTTCTTGGTGGAAAGTACGCTCTAAGAGAGTCTGTTTTCTACTCCCTGCATGGCATGCTTACTGTGTCACTAGTCCTAATGCTTACTATAGTACTCCTAAGCTTTTTTTTTGCCCATTAAAGAAAAACCACAGCTCCCCGGTCCCCAACCAGAATTAGTGTTGTGTAGACAAACAGTTTCTTACTAAATTCAGTTTTTTCCAGTGCTTTTCTAGCTCTGAGAAGAGGAAACATGTTTTGCACAGCAGCTACACTTGATGACAGGTTTTAATGAGACAAACTCCACCTGGCAATACAGCTACCACACATGTCAAAATCTCTAGGAAAATACATTTTTTTTCTGTTTTATTTAACTGTGACCTCCGAGTAGGAAAAGCAAGGCAATGTGCCCATTTTTTCCACTCACCGCAGTCAGGTGAGAAGGTCAGAAATGGGCATAATTCCTCTGACCAAGCACGCACACATGCAAAAAAACAAAAAGTGTGTAAAACTAGTGTCCATATATTGTGAAGAGCCAAGTGCACGTTGGATAACCAGCCTACCTCCCCTCCTCCAAAGAGCTGAACGGCAAAGCAGGACTTGTTTTTTCTCTCATGTGTGGTACAACAATTTTATAATCGATTCTGTCCTTTTTGGTCAAACTGTTCTTATTAAACAAATAAGCATGTACCTCTTAAACTTTATTTCTATAGCATAAGGGGTTCCACAAAGTGCTTCACAGTAGAATCAGCAGAATACATAGTATAAAACAAAGACACACAGTTGAAAACAGGTACATAAGAACATAAAAACATGAAAGCAAAAACAGGTTGTCATAAAAACCCCTGCCCTGTGTGTGTCCAGTCTCTTGAGACCCCCACGGTTGAAAGACACTGCATTCTATTCGGCCGAATAGCGAGACTTGGTTTCTGAATCTCTTTGATGATCATTGCTGACTGTTGCTGGTCGTTCATTCTAATCTGATATGCGATTCTGTAATAAACTCTATAAATCTCAGTGAGACTTATCGTTGTCTTTACTCCTTCACTATAGAGCAAACTTCTTGCCTCTACACAGGCTTTAAAAGGAGCCTGTGAACAGTGAGGAGTGATTGGCAGCAGTATTCATTTCCTTCATGCCACTCTCCAAGGATCCTGTGGTTGAATAGAGGAGCCCCTGCTTTCACCTCTTTTGTCCAAGAGCTGCTGCGCTCAAAGGAGATTCTCTAAAGCAACAACCTGCTTTATAAGTTGCTGCTGCCACTCTGTTAGAATCAAAATCGAGAATACGCTATCGTCTTTTTCGTTTCCGTGTGTTCGCTTGACAGCAAAATGTTAAAAGATGTCGGGTTTTACTGTTTGTTGCCTGAGCTGTGCAGATTTAATTTTGCTGTTGTGTTGTGGAAATGGAGAAACGGTTGAAGCGAGCCCTCTGGTTTTTTGTAGCATTTCTAAAAAGGGAGGCATGTTGTACGTGTATGTTTGGACAAACACTTCACTAAATCTAAAAAAATATTTGACCTTGAGCACACACAGCTCAGACTTTCACACCGCTGCGTTACTCACAAAGCTCCCATGTAAAACAGCATCCTAAAATAGAAGAGTAAAGACGTGTGTGTGAGACCTTTAACGTGACCCTTTAGTCGCCTCCAGATGAAATCATTCTGCCACAAACAGCTAATCATTTCTTCAGGAAACCATTTAATATTTGTGGAGTAAACCAGGGAGCCTCTTTGAGCAACAAACAAGCATCAGTGAGGTGCCTATAATGGGACGGCAGCAGACGACCTCGCTCAGATCCCTCTCCCTGCCTTCATCCTCGTCTGCCCTCGGGGCACTTCATGAAATAAAAGAGGGAAATTGATGTATGGTCTCTTTGATGTGAATCAAAGAAAACCACAGAGATTGTGACTTAATGTGTGTTTCTCTTCCAGCTGGGAGATGCTTTCATATGTGTTTGTGCATCTCCTCACTGGAGAAGCTGATGCTTCTGCTCTGTCCTGCATCATTGTTCACTTTGTTGATCATGTTTGTTTTTAATCTCTTGAAGTAAATCAATATTGGAAAGTTGTTTTTGATATTCATCACATTCTCAACACAATGAAAGAATTTTATTCGATACTAGCTGTTTGTTATCAGGAAGATAGAAATGCTTTTCATTCTGATAAAGATTAAAGTGACACTTAAAATTTATGACTAGCGGTATCCCTGACTCTGCAGACTTTCTGTGGGACAAACCTGACAGAAGTGAAGTAGGCCGCTAGTGGCCTGCAAGTCTGCCAACTAACTGTGAGCTGTGACGGCATGTCAGGTGATTTCCTGCTGAAAATTGTTGACCCAAAGCCTCATATTAGAGTGGATGTTATTATAGCAAAGGGTGGCTATTTGAGAACCCAAAGCTAAAATTAAATTTCCTTGAACATCACTGCTCTATACCTTTTTTTTTGTTTTTGGATTATAACATGCTATTTTAAACATACTGGTATTGTAGTTGTGTTGTTCTTGTTTTTACATGTTTATTGTTTGTTTGTTGTAGTTGTGTAGTGGTGTTGTAGGGGTTTAACATGCTGATTAATGTAGCGAACCCCCCTGTTCATTTCCATCAGCTCTTATGTGTAGCATTCCCATACTGTTTCTCATCATGACTCATCAAGTACAGGAAATTTAAAACATGTCTCTGGATTGTCTCGGTTGAGCTTGTTTTCAGATTGCAAAATGTTTTTTTTCCCATGCGTGATAGTTGACTGCTGTTCTCATGGTAAAACTCTGGTGGCCGTGAATGACCCTGCTTTTTGAAAACTGGGGCAATAATGACATTGTTCATTTTCCACCCTGGCTTATTTGTACTTGTCAGCGGACAGACTGAGCTGCTCATCACTCCGCAGAGATTTTAGCGTTGAGCTATTTTACATGCTCTTTTTCAGTCTTAGACCAAAATGGATCTTCAGTTTGTAGTTTTTCCAGTGTGTTTGATATTTTAGACCTTGAGATCTTTTGTACATTACCACCACCACCGCCACCACCCCTCCCCTTGCCTCATTCATGCCTGTGGATTTGTGTGGAGTTTCCAGTTGATAGAGTTTCACGCTGGCCCTCATTTTCTCCTTCCTTGGTTAATGTGGCCTGTATCGTCCCAGTGAGAGGCTGGAGGGAGTGTTTATCTCCTGAGCGCTCAGGGATGGAGGCTTTGGGAGGTAAAGTGACGACTGCGCACACAAGAGGGTCTTTGTTATATCTGTCCTGGACCTTTCCACCTGGCCACTGCCACCTGTTGTTCTCCTCTTTCAAAGTCCACATCATGGTCCATGGCTGCACGTTGTCAACCTAAAACACTGCAGAGCCAAAAGTGTCATTAAATGTGATGTTTTCACATCTTTAGACGATGTTTTTAAGACATAAGACAAAATCATCCACTGTTATTGTCCAGCATGTCACTTTGAATCTCTGAGTCTGTGTGGAACATATGGGAGGAACCAGTCAGTAAGAAATCCTATATCCCCGCCCCACGGTTGAGAAAAAGTGTCGATGTGCCCTTGAGCAAAGTACCTAAATCCTACCCCGGTGGAGCTGCTCTGAGGCCAGCAGCAGAGGACTGATTGTACTGGGCAGCTCTGAGGTATAATGTGTTTGGTACTCTAGGAATGTCAGCAGGGTGTTGAGTGGAGGAAGGCATGTGATTAGCTCACTGTTAAATCTTGCTCAAACAAACGTTGTGCATCTTCTTTACTTTTCCATCCGAGTTACTGCTAATCATTTCCACCTTATATGCTGACTAGAATATGCTTTTAAAGTTGAAAAGAATAAATTATTTTTATGTGTCACATCACTGGTCTTAGTTTGAGCAGCACATTTCTTTACACACTGTTCATCCCAAGCGTTATGGCTTGACTAATTATTTATTGGCTGTCAGAAAATGACACTTTTCCAAGTCATTGTCTTGACATGTGTTGTTTTGTCCTTTCTTGTAGTGCACACAGCCACAGTAGGATAACAAATACATTTTATGGCTGTCTAAACTAAATAAACTCATCTCATGATCAGAGCATTCACATAAACTCTGAACAAGCTGCTAGCGATCACATTAAACATTGTAGAGGATCAGCGTCTGTCAGCACAACCTTAATCATTACAGCGACCAATCACTCCCCCACTCAAAGTAGTATTATATATAATATCCTATTAAAACTTGACTTGAAAGAATCTGAACCTATTCTCTAGAGTAGTTTTCATGTTGGTCTTAGTCATGTTACAGTTTTATTGTGATGCTCTTTTATTCCTGTGACACTTATTTTTTTGATTTACTGATTTTGTACATTAATCACACTTCTTTCACAACTAATAGTTTTAATCATGTTGCTCATCATCACCATCTTCATTTCAGGCGGACAAGCCCTTTTAATAGCCCAGTCCCTCACTAAAATCCTCACCACAATGACTCAAGTAATCACGATGGAAATGTTTCCTTTACATTAACCCTAATATTGGAAGCAGCTCAACCATGAAAAGTTATGTTATCTCCTGCACAGCATCAAGTCTGAATACTGAATCCGTTCAGTGAGTCTGCTGTCACTGGCTGACAGGTTTTTAAAAGCTGTATGTAAAACCTCAGGTAGCTGTTTCACATCCAAGAAAACAGCAACAATGACTAACAGGAGTAGCGGTGCGCTGCCTCGTGATTCAGATTTTGCAGCGGTACGGTGTGTGACCCGTCGATCAAGTCACATCGCTGATTTATGATGATGAGTTTCACCACATTTTTCTATAAACAGTGTCACATCGTGTAATTGTGCATGACAAACATAAACCGTAGCACTGATTTTAACAGATGGTTCTCATGGCTGCGTGTCACTGTGGGCTAAACCATGCATCACTGTAGCTTAGCTTTATCCAAACATAGTTGTACATGTTAGCATGTGCTTAATCAGGACTTGGTGCTCTTTTCTCTAACAGCACATCTGCTCCCGAGTTGAGAAATTTAGGAGGGCATAAAGAACTTTATGGGTGCAATGAAAATTTATGAAATAATGTATTTTTCCTTAATAAAGGGATATGAGCAGGCATTTACAAGTAAAGTTGTTTAATGTACTGGAGTACTAAAAGAACACTGTTGATTAAAAAGAACACTTCAAATTATTTCTGCTGTATTTCTATGTATATATTATACTGAAAAAGAGCATGAAAGGGTGACACCTCTATGCGTTCTGCTTCTGAGTGTCAAAAGAATCAGCTCAGCTCAGACTGATTGACTAATGAGAGAGACAGCATTGGTTCAGTGCAGTGGCCATGGCATTATTGTTGTTGGTGTGTAAAAGAAAGAGGCTGCTCTTATAAACAGTATTGCTGCATGTAACATGATATAAATGATTTTAGGTGTTTAGGTGCCATTTATTTTATTTAATACAGTATGATAAGCAATTTTCACAATATCAATTACAGTTAGCATTAGGAAATGACTGATATTCTCTACTTTTCTTATCTGTAATGCTGAAGCAAGCTGGAGTTTAGTGATTTCAGGCCAGAGCAGGTGACTCTTTGCTCTGCCTTGACTGTCATTAATCACTTGACACCGGAGGAGAGGAATGGAAATGTCCAGCAGGAAATAATCCCTCAAAAACAAAATCCTGCCAAGTTATTTTCCATTTGCATTTCACAAATGTGTTAGCATTAGAACAACGTCTCCATCTGTCATGCCAACGGTGTAGTGGTGCAGTGGGGCTCTTTGTGTGTCGTGACCAAACACCAAACAAACAAGAGTCTGTGTTTACATGCACACCTTCTACTAAGCTGCGTTGCCATCCCAGAGAGCAGAGAGTGAGTGTGAGTCAGGGATTTAACTACAGTGCATGGTTCAACTTCCTTAACCTCAGGAACCACTTATTCCCTGTCCTCAGTCTGTGTACACTGACATGCTCCTGTTGCCATTCCTCCACTTTCCTGTTTTGAAGTTGTAGCAGTTTGGGGTGGACGGCTGAGGTGCTGTGGGAGGGACAACCTTGAACACACTGGCGCTCTTTGGGCCTGTATGCCTGGTTGCATAGTTTAATTGGTATCAAAGCAGAGTGGCCACATGTTGAGACAAGGGAGGTACACAGAGCCGAGCATGAGAAAGGCAATTATTACAAGGCTGAACTGTGTGGTGGTGTTCATGCCTGCATGTCCACACATTAGAGCCGGTGCATGGAATAAAATGGGGCAATGTGGAAGAAAAAACACATGTACTACTCATGTAAATGATGTAAACTACATACAAGTAATAACTACTGCTATTTGTTCCTTGGAAACCATGCAAGAAGAAAAACCTAAAAATCTTTTATTAAGGTTATTTACCTATTTATGTGCAGACGTTTCATTAGCTCAGTGTGTCTGTAGTAGCATCTTGCTGTCATTTTACAGTTGCCTGTCTCTCCTCTGCTTGCTGTGTGTGTGTGTGTGTGTGTGTGTGTGTGTGTGTGTGTGTGTGTGTGTGTGTGTGTGTGTGTGTGTGTGTGTGTGTGTGTGTGTGTGTGTGTGTGTGTGTGTGTGTGTGTGTGTGTGTGTGTGTGTGTGTGTGTGTGTGTGTGTGTGTGTGTGTGTGTGTGTGTGTGTGTGTGTGTCCCCACACTAAAAGCCTTGCAACAGGTGTTATAAATCCCTCCAAAACCAAAGATGGGCAGACATTGACCCCAGACGTCTGAATGTCAAGCCAAAATATCAGAGTTTTTTTTACAGTCCGAGGTGCCAACAGCTCTGCTGCTGATGGAAACAAAGAGAAGCAGACCAGTGGGAACTGGGCTATATAAATGGACTTGTTATCAATTAACTCCACTAAGTCATTTTACATGCAAAAACCCAACATTTGAAGGAAGAGGATGTGCTGACTTTCTTTATATGATTTAAGTAGCTGATAGATAGATAGATAGATAGATAGATAGATAGATAGATAGATAGATAGATAGATAGATAGATAGATAGATAGATAGATAGATAGATAGTTTTATCCCTAACTGGACCTTTTTACTGACACTTTTAAAAGGAATCTGTTTGAGAATCTGACTGTAGCTCCTCTCTCTTGCTCGCTTGCTTTCAGGAGGTTTTTTCCTACCACATCTCCTCCTGGTCTTTATCAGTGGATGATCACCCGAGCAAACTCTGTTGAATCTTAGTTTCAGGAGTTTCTTGTCAACGCCCCAGGACAGTAAATCTATCTTGAGTTGAGATTAATTTGCTCAAACTCCTAGTTAATGGAAAGGAAAGCCAGCAATCTTACTCTTTGGGCTTGGTTAAATACTAGTTTACATAATACCCCCTTCCCCTTCTGAGTTGGCAAATGGCTGGGAATGTTTTTAATTGAGCCAATGTGAGAAAGGTCTATGAGCCAGAGCTCTGCAACAGCCTAGGGGTATTGGGGGAGCCTGGGCACATTCTTCCCCTCTCTTTAAACTAGATACTCAGAGACCCACAGACGGAGACCGCTCTGCCAGACAGACGCTTTCAAGGACTGATCACACTGCCCCGGGCCAGGGTCGGGGATTTCACCAGCACACATTTGATTTCGATGACTTTTTGATGCAACAGAAACCCAGTGAAAAACTTTTTTAAGGCTTCGTTTTGTTTTAGCAAACGATCAAGAAATACCACACACAAAGCGATGGGGGCTGTCTGTTGTTCATGTGCTATGCATTTACTGAAGACTGAGTGCTTGAACAGATTGTGGATGTCGTATGCAAGGCCACTTTTTTTTTTCTTTATCTGAGGCATCCGACTCCCTTCTTCTTAACCCCTCCCCTACCCAATTTTGTTTCCTGGAGAGAAAATCGCGGTCATATTTTGGATGTTGTCTCACTTGAACTTTTTGAAGTTTTTCACTTGGGCACTAAGAGTTCTCAAGTACTAACAGATGTGGTTAGTCAATCTCTTATTGAGGGGAACCCCCCCCCCCCCAATCCAAGCTGGCAGTTTAAGTGGCTATTTGACCCTTTTTTCTGTGACTTGCTCTTTGTGTGTGATTAGACAATTAGTTGTAAACTGAAGTCTTTCATGTCCATGTTTCTCAGTACTTTCTCATCAGCTTTAATTTTATGTCCTATGTCCTCACACAGGCCTGGATGCAGAGCTTTACTACGTGCGAGATGATGTGGTGAATCATTACGCGCTCTCCTTCACCCTGCCTGTGCCCAGTGAGACCAACAGCCTCCACTTCACATGGCACTCCAAGACAAAAGTAAGGCCCAGCATCAGGAATTATTATAGATGAATCACATGAATACTTGTGCGCACACGTAAGAAGAGCCCCCTTTAATGTGTTGGTAACTTTCATCTCTCCTCTCTGTTTGTTCATAGGTTGACTACCGACTTGGCTTCCATGTGGAGAACCAGGCTGCCATGAATCAGCCCAGGAGCAACGTCTCCAGTCAGGGGGAGTTACCCAGTGTTCCCTCCGGTTTGTCAAACACACTCATGCACACATAATGTCTCCACACAGCGCTGGTGTCCAGATTTAGAAAAAACGCTGTCGGTAAATCTGCAGTTTTAACCTGTGTTGGGATGAGAAAACTTAGAAACACCACTGAGGAGTGTGGTTTCATTGAGGTTTACATAATAAATCAGCAGGTGAAATGTTGGTTTAACCTTCGGTTTTTGTACGGACTAAAGAAACAAAATGAAACAACATGTACATTAGTGAACTTGAAGCTTGTTACAGAATGTAAATGTTTGTTTTTTCAGTATTTGAGTACCCTGCACTGCAGGAGACCAAGTTTGTCTGACTGATGTTTGTGCAATGTGCATCTGTTTTCCCTCCAGTCTTTAGAGTGGACCTATTTTGTTCCGGCAAGGTGGATGGAGAGGCTGTTGTGACAGTGCAGCTCAATCTGACCGTTCATGCCAACAACTACACAGTGCTCAACTTCAAGAGGAGGAAAATGTGCTATAAGAGTAAGTGTCCAAACAGTTCATACCTTGCATGTCTGCGAGGGTCTGAGATGGAAAAAGTCCTCATCCAGCCACGTCTGCACAAAGTCCCATGCGGACAATCCAAGTACAGCCCAAACTTTGCGTCCACTCAGACTGTTCACATAGCAAGCACATGACAGCATACTCCATGAAGCAAAACGGATTCTTGTTCTGAGGAGAGGTTGTCTGATGAGATCCAACATTACCCACGTTTATATGACGGAGACAACCAGATGACGTCGAACTCCTGGAACTACTCTTCTATTCTTGTTAAGGGGTCACACATCATATGTTTTCTCTCTGCCTTCCTCTTGTTCTCCTCCTCTACTTATTGTTTTTATAGCAGTTGGCATCATTGCCACCAAATGTGTGGTTCGTCAGACTGACACAGGCGCTCTTTTGTAGTATGAATGGAACCATGTGCGCGTTTGCATCACCGGTGAAAATCTGCAGCTGTCTGCAGATGAATCACATGGTACAGCTTTACTGGATGTTTTTGTTTTTCAGCTCATATCATTTATCCACTTTTTTTGTCAGAGCAGATTTCTTGAGGTGCCATAGAGCAGGTGTAATTATCATCATCATTAATGACGGCTGCATGTGCTGAGGACTCCTCAGTGGAACCGGCCGTTGGTAGTGTTATTAGTCGAGGTGACCTCGACTAATAACACTGATCGTGACATTCTGCTGTACGTTGATTTATTCTCCTGTGTTCTTCGCTTAAAGGTGTTAGCTACAAATTGAATTCCTCCCGGGCAGTAAGTGTTGCACTCAGACTCGCCTGCTCTCGCTCCAACCTTCAATTGTACTGGTTGCCGGGTACGCCCATAGGGAGTGGCTAGTAGCTAAAGCTAAGCTAATGCTAATCGTATGTAACGAGCAGCAGCTCTGGTGTTGACAGCGGACTGGAAACACATCTGAGTCATTTCACACTAACTCACCTGCAGACGAACCCGACAAACCCGCAGCATCACGCCTGCACCAGAAACATAACAGTACCGGCTGACCGTTAGTTAGCATTAGCATTAGCACAATGCCATTTCTCCATAGAGCTATCAGGATCTGCCCCCCCCACGAGCTCTGCCTCACGTGACATCAACATACTGATGCTGTTGGCGCAGAGATAATTTCATGTCGACGTTGCCAACGTAACCAGATGTAAATATTTATATATTTTGGACCCGTCAGAATTTATAAAACATTACTGGTATTATTTTTGATAAATGTATCGTTTTGATGAAAAAGTTGTAGCTATAACCTTTATGTTATTATCGGTGTGTTCGATACTTTCAAGAGTTTCAGTGGGCGATGGACAGCCTGTGTTCAGTTCTGTGCTATTTTCAAACAGCCTGAAGATAATTACATGTGGCTGAGAAGCTTTTTGCCGTCTGCCCCATGGAAACAAATTTATTTCCATCTTATTTTGAGCATGAGTCAAATTAGCAGCCATAACGGAGTCTTTGTATGGTTGAAAATGTATGTGGAGCATTCATGCCTGTCAACTTTGTTCCTGTGGTGTTGCAGCAGAGGACAAACAATGACATGAGCTCACCGTTTTATAATCGCACCCGGAGCTCACACACTCTTCGACATTTTCAACGGCTGGAACTTTTCAATCAGCTAAAAGCTCTTTACGATCTGAGGAGCTCTCAGGTTTTCAGGTTTTTGCCGAGGGGCCTCTCACAAAGTCTCTGAGTGGGACAGTCCCCTCCAGTCCACAATCATCAGAATGGAGAATAAATGGATGGATGATGCTGATTAGTAAAATACAAGCCTCACAATAGCTTTTTATCCTTTTTTTCATCTCGTCAATATTTGTACCAAGCATTATTAGACATTTATGACAGTAATGTGATTTAAAATGAAGTAACAATAGTTTCATTGTATTTTCCTCTAATGGGAGGGAGAGACATTAATCTAGTTGCTTTGAGAAAGAAATGCTCAGCTCACTACTTTTGGAGACAGACATTTAGTCTTTCTGGTGTTTTTAATTTTCCGTTAGGCTTCCTCGCGTTTCAGCGCTGTGCTTTTTAATGTGGCATCAGTCTTAATTTAAGTTCATGAGCTGTGGTGGAATACTGAGTCTGTGGAAGAGAAGTTATTGTAACCTAGTTAGAGACATTTTAGTTGAATTGAGAAATACATTTATCAGATACCCACTCACTCTTTCTTTCTTTCTTTCTTTCTTTCTTTCTTTCTTTCTTTCTTTCTTTCTTTCTTTCTTTCTTTCTTTCTTTCTTTCTTTCTTTCTTTCTTTCTTTCTTTCTTTCTTTCTCTCTGAACAGGAATAGACACCGAACCCAAGATTCCCATTCCCATCAACAATAACACTCTTCAGCAGCCTGACTGTAAGTAATCTTCCTTTCTCATCTTGCTCTGCTTCTCCCTCAACAGCAGCTCCTGCTATCATAGGTGGCATCAGCCCTGATAAGACAGCATCTGGATTAGTACTGACAAGTCTCCCTCCATAGTGGTTGCACATATTAGTCAAACTTTCCACCACCAAGGCATATGATTGCAGGGCACAGAGAGAAATGCGCTCTGTCAGCCCCCACCCCCTTTGGAGTGGTTGTCCTCTTCCAGTGGGATTTGTTCTCTTTGTGAGCCCACTACCTCTGTAACAAAGCACCATTAGTGGGTTGTCTCCCTTCTGCTTGGGTAGGCCCAAGGAACCTGGGGCCCTCGGAGGCTTTTAGAGAGGTGATGAGAAAAGCTCTCAGACGCTGGATCCTCAGCTGAGCCTCTACTATTCCAGGCCTCCATTAAACCTAAGTGGAGTGCACTTATATTTTCTTCCCCACTCTCTTTCACTCATTTCTTTATCCCATTGCCTTACCTCATATTTATGCTCTACTTGTTTCACATTAGCGCTGCTGACAATTGTCATACCCCACATGGTCTTTCCTATACGTCGATGCTATCGCTGACAAATGCTCCTTTTCTCTCCATTGTGAACATGTTGCCTGTCTTCATCAGTAGATGGTGTGGCCGCCCCCACCAGCTCCACTCAGGTCTTCTACATAAGTGTGAGTGTCTGCTGCATTGTCATCTTCCTTGTGGCCATCATCCTGGCCATCCTGCACCTGCACAGCATGAAGAGAGTGGAGATGGAGGACAGGTTTGTTTCTTTCCATTGTGTCTCTCTTCCAAAGACATCGCACTCGTTGTTGTACTGCCTATCAGCAAAGGAAACCACCCTCACTCTGAACCTGATGAAAACCAGAGCATGGCTAAGTAGATGTGCAGCCCTGTATCTGTCACCTGTGAAAATTATGTCACTATTTTCTGCAGAATCCCTCTGTTCAAAGACCAACAAAAATAGGTCATCTCCACAGAGACAATTATATCAAGTTGAAACCTGTGCTTTAGCTTTGCTGTTTAGTTCCTGTAATCTCCGCTCCAGATGGCTGTAGGCAGCTTCGCAGGTTATCAGATATCGGTGTGAAATGAAATCAGAACATCTTCCCTTGACACTGATGTGGAGCGGTTAGCCACCAAGACGGTCGTAAATTCAAATTGTACAAACATGGTCTGTCAGCTTTAGATGCTTCAACTTTAGAATCAAGTTTCTGATCCAGTTGAGCAAGCAAAAATAGCAAATGAACTTAAAACAGCTTTTACACTGTAAATATTTTTTGCCACAAACTGCAATCCCCAAATCTCTTTCTCTTAAAGTTAAATCAGCACCCCTCTATCTGTCAGTTAGAATTCATCTCAGCTAGGTGTTCAATGTTTGGCAATGTTTTCGCTTTTGTCCGTCTTGCGCCGGTCCAAGAATTTCACCGTGCGTGCGGAGGCTCATGAGAAATGTAGTGTGAAAACACTTTGCTTTCCGAAACTCCTCGTAGTCCCTTTAACTTCAGTTCAACAAACAATCAATGGACAGCACTACATATCCAACTAATGGAGCAGCCTGATTGGTTGAAACTAGCCGGTACTATTAAATGGCTTTTAATGAAAACGCCATGTTCTTCCTTTCTTCTTTCAGTGTGAGTGACAGTGGGAGCTCGCAGGGCCTATCTCAGCCATCCACTCAGACGACACAGTACCTGAGGGCCGACACTCCAAACAACGCAGCCCCTGTGACCAGTAAGTCATTTTCCTCCCTCTGCAAACCACAACATTTGCCCCATAATCAATCATTTTCAGCATCCAGAATTGCACCCAAGAAGTGCTAAAATACATCCAATAGAGTCAGCCGGTCCAGTTTTTTTCCTCCCCTCACACTGGCATCCCAAAATGTGCATGCTTCTCCAAATGCAATAATCAACTTTGAATGACCCAGTTAGCTTAACTACTGTCATAAGATTGTAATGAAGAGCACAGTCCTGGCAGTGATGTTCTTTCTTTTTCTCGCTATCACCCTTGTGACCTATTACTGTCTGATCAATGTGTAAGTGTCGTAACTGTGTGCTTTGCGTCAGTTTGCACCAAGTGTTCAGCAGTTAAGGATGTACAAACAGTCTATTATATTGGATTTGGCAGAAACCGATCCACTGAAATGATGTAAATATAGAACATGGTGGGAAACGCATACAGTAACAAAATTAGATTAAAGCCTAAACATTATACTTGTCTACCTCAGAAGTGTGTTAGTGTTTGTTGCTCACTTTTGCCATTTAATCTATTGGCGTGGCTGTTTATTAGACAGTAAGTGAATCTCAGGCGAAGCACACTGCCTCTAACACACTAACAAGGTCTTTGTTAGTTGTTGTTGGTGTTAGGTAGCAGCGTGATTACTCACCCAGCCCTAGTGCTCTTGGCTTGTACTCACTGTAATTATGAGGTGAGTCTGCATTGTATTAGTGGGAAGGGGGAATAATCTGGCAGACTTTGCAGTATAAACATTACACACGGCAATTTCTGTTTATCATGTGGATTTGGCCTTTAAATTACAGTCTAAGTGCAGCAGTAGGGCCATGAAATGAGAGTGAGGGTTGCCATGATAAAGCATCACTATGGTAACCACAGCAGCTCCAAATGTGACTTTTTTCTACAAATACTTCCTATTAGTCAGTTGTCAGTTTAACGTTTCCTGTGCCTTTTAGACTCTGCTCACACCTGGTATTAAACATCTGTTCAGCTCGTGTCACAGATGATGCATCTTAGACCTGATCACTCAGACCACATTCAGAGGTGGTCGGCCCACATGTGACCATATTCTTTAAGCAGTGTAAATGTCAATGCATCTTGTACCACACTGAAGGAGCAACTCCACTGCTGTCCTCTGACACAGTCTGATTTGTACCAACACACTTCAAAACATTTTATTATTTCCATATGGATAAAACTTAATTTTGTTGTGCGCAGTGTGTGAATTTCCTCAGCTGTTCCTCTCTCTCTCTCTCTCTCTCTCACTCTCTCACACACACATTGACAACCTCTCTGTCAAATGGCTAAAAACAACAGCACATACCAGTTTGTTTGTTTACCGGTACATATAAAGCAGATATTGAGATCTGATGACAAGTGGTGAATCAAGACGCCTTTGGAGCGGCATTTTAAAGCAAGTGTGAATTAGTGCTGCACGATTTGATAAAAATGTGCGATTGCGATTATGGTGGAAAATATTGCGATTTGCGATTGCGATTACGATATTGTAAATTAATGCTGTAAGGAGTCTATTTGCTTGATTATCAAGCACAGCACAGGAAATAACCATATTTTAGGAGTGTATTTCTCAAATAATAAGTGTTTCCTTACAGTATCTTTGTATTAAATAAAAATAGGTAACTTTTTGTGCAGTTTCATAGTCTACTGCGATGCCATCATTTATTACAATGCCTTTCTCCCCCCTCCCTCCTCTCACAGTACACAGGTAACACAGAGACAGACAGACACACACACACACACGCACGCACGCGCGCACGCGCGCGCACACACAGAACGGACGAGAGGAGACGGCAAATGAGTGTGGCTGTTACCGTAAAATAAAAATAAAAAATAAATAAAAAAGACAGTTAAAAGAAAATCAAACACCGGAGCTTTCTGGTCGTTCGCCCCAACAGGCATATACCTCCTCGTTTTTTAAACGCACTGCACATGTTGCGGAGGAAAACACAGTTCGCTCCGTGACGCTGCAGCTCCACACCTGCTGTAATCACGGGTGACGGTCCTGCAGCACATGGAGCGCTGTCTGCCAGCTGGGTAGTCACGTGATCAGACCCGCTGGTCACATGACTACTGACGGAGTCTGCTATGCTGCACACATTAGCGGCTCTGCTCCACACACTACAGGAGTTAAAGTCCCATTTACAGGCTCACGCGGTCGCACATTTATGTACTTAAAATCGCCAATCGCACTCTTTCGTGCGATTACGTAATCGCACGGCGTGACATCGCGATTGCGATTGCGATTAGATTAATCGTGCAGCACTAGTGTGAATGGACACACTGATCACTGAAGACACATGTTAATGATACATTAATGTCCTGTTCATGTCTAGGGTACCAGGCAATAAACACATTCTTGGTAGTCAATGTCAGTCCCATTTGAAGGAAATAGTTCAACATGGATGTGGAGCAGAATGAGAAACTCAGCCTGTTCATTATAAAATGGTTTACAGCTTGAACCTCGCAATTTTATGTCAGTACACAGACGGGAATTATGGGAAAACAGCTGTTCTGTAAAACCACAACATTTTGTTTTCACTTGTTTGTTTTTAAATAGATTAAACAAAGGAGATGCAGCTTAATTAGTGATGAGAAGGAAACAGCTTGTGTGGTTGTAGCTGATTTGAGCAAAATCGACCGACCAGCACCTTTTTAAAGATTAGTAATTAACAAGTTCTATCTTGTTTGTTTAATTGATACAAAAATCATTTTACCATTTAACAGGGAGCCAGGGGCCAGACTAATACTTGTTACAGCGAATTGGCCTCGTACATCAGCACCTTTTATAATGATTTAGAAACAGGAAACAATTATGTGTTAAATCCAGTAAGAGAGCAAAAAGTCCAACAACTTTACACTTTACTTGAAAATAATTGCTACTGTCTGAGACCTATCCTCCTAGGAAAGGTTTCTTAATTACATTATGCTGTAATCAATTTGCCAAATTGAACAGAACTGGCCTTTCAAGTATCCCATTCAAGTAATCAACAGGAACCAGACAGTACTTTGTCAGTGAGGTCTGTAGGGTATTTCCCGTTTTATGCAGAGTGATACACAGACAATACTACAAATGTTCGAGTCTTTGGACCATGACATGATGACGACTCCTTTTCAGTTTGGGGAAACCTCCTGGTTCATTTCGGGAGATGCTTTTCATACGTCTTTGTCAGTGTATGATCCACCATCGCCCTCTAGTGGATACAACACATCTCACCTCCTGTGCATTTTGTTTGACCCACTTGCCTTCTCCTCATGTCTAACGCTTTGCTGAACGTGTCTTATTTGCACCACCATCCACCCAACTCCTGATGGGCAAGTTTACCCATCTTGCACGCATGCCTGGTTTGATGGATGTTTCTTGTACGAGCTGAAGATTCACAGCCACAGTACACATCCATCCATTCATCCGGGTCATGTTGTAATTTGAGTGAGCTATCCATTAAAACACCTCTTTCTCACTCACTTTCTCCCACCCTCGCCCCCCTCTCCCTCTCCCCTCTTGCCATCAGACAATCACCCTGGTTCTGCACCCATACTCCAGCTTGCTGCCTCCTCCTTCCAAAACCCTGGTGCCCCCCCTCATGAAACCAAAAGTAAGTTACACCGAGGCTCTGAGCGACAACTTAAGACTACGATGTTGTCATACGCGCTGTCAGAACACCTGCTTTTCTGAACTCTACACTTCCTGGGTACATACTGTGTATGTGTTGTTAGAGCATTGTGAACAGCAGGGTAAAGGAAAGAAAAAACCTCAGTAACTAGAAGGCTACACTTCCTCCTGGTGACTGATTTGATCTCCAAAATCCTGACCAATGGGTCTCACCCGCTTCATACTAACCTGCTTCCTCACTGTCATCAGGCAGCTTGTTGTGTTGTGTGTTGTACATGCAATATGTCTGTAGGCATTTGGTGTTTAAAGGGTCCTCCGGCAACTTGCGATTAACATTTTTTACCATTTCGGGATATTTTTGTAGACACATCAGTCACTGAATTGCAAAAAAAAAAAAAACATAAGTGAAATCTCAGTGATTAAAAACTTCCTACAATTAACAAAAGGTAAACAGACATCACATCTGAATTATTCATATTGTTTGAGAAAACATAACTGTTACAATTTCCATTTTCCCAGGCTGATGATGAAATGATACTCTTTAACTTCAACATGTTAGCATTGACAACCCCTGCATAATTTTGACTCCTCCGCTTAAGATCAGCGTTGCTTATAAATGCTGATCTCAAGATGAAGTGGAGTCTGTATGGGTCACGGATGAAACACAGACATCCTGTCAAGTCAGTTAACCTGGAGTCACCCCACATCCACCAATCCTATACATTTAACATCAGTGTCCTAGGTCCAGACAGTAAAGTGATTAAAGTCCCCCGATTACCATCTCTACAGTCTCTGTTGTTAACAGCTTGTGTGCATTTGCACATTTTATAGTTCATCTGTATCAGAATTTTTTTCATCAGTGACATGGTGCTGTTATGTTTCAACCTGCAGGGGGCAGCGTTGACCTGCATTGTGCCACTCCAGCAAAGTTACCATGTAGCAGCAGAGATTTGAAGTAGTTTATTACTTGTATGGCAGCACTGTATCTTTGAACATGGACAAGTTGTGTTTGAGATGTATTTGAATACATGTACAAATCTCACATATTCTCATACTAGAGTAAGAATTTTTGTACAAAGCATCAGATGTAGCACATGAGAACAAGAAAAGGTTTGCTGTCATCGACCGTAGTCGACCTCACTAGCAGTCAGCTGCAGACACAGGAGTTTACACAATGTTACTGCTCATCACTGACATGCTGTGTGTACACGTGTTGATAGAGGGGCTCGTGTTTATACGGTTTTATTATCTATGTGCAGATACTGTAGGCGACTTTGGGTGTATATGTATACAGTATGTAGGGACTGTCCTACCTCAGTCAGTAAGTCAGCAGTTAGTGACAGTGAGTACATAGGAAGGTTATGTAATGACAGTGCTGTAATACAGGACTTTGCATGAAGTTGCCTTGATGCAATACAGTATGTGTAGGGTACTGTACATGTACGTCTTGCTGACTGTGTTTCTTGTAATTGCTGGAATTCTTTGAATTCATGTGGAGATTTGTGTGTTTTTAGAAGAAATGTAGTGTCATAGTACATATGACTGTAGAAAGTGATGCAAAGCTGAGGTTGTTTTCTTGTGTTGAACCAAGTTAAAAGACTTGTCAATCAGCCCAAAAGTGTTTCATTTACATTAGAATCATGTGTATCTTTGATGTAACGTATGTGTTTTTTCCATCTTCACAGGCTACCCATCTCTCCGTATTGAGAAGAATGACCTGAGGAGTGTAACTCTGATGGAGGCCAAAGCTAAAGTGAAAGACATCGCCATCTCAAGGGAGAGAGTCACACTGCGAGATGTCTTGCATGAAGGTATTTTACATCACTGTTTTTCCTCTGCAAAATGACTTTGATATTCTTTGAATGGAGTGGGAGTATTATTTCAACAGTGTCACAGAGAAGCTGAAGACAAATTCTGAGAGTTTGATGAGCACTAGAGCCAAGAGCACAGATTGTGTCATGTGGTGTGGTTACCATGATTTCCCCTTTCTCTGTTCACTAGTCTAGCTGTGTATGTGAGATGTGGTTTTGAGTGGCAGGTCAGTGGAGAGGTGGCTGTAATTAACCTTGTATATCACTTAATACCACACACAGACATCGTATATGGTGCATTCAGAAAGTCTTCAGACCCCTTCACCTACTTCTCATTTTGTTATGCACAGTGTTGTCCCAGGTCACACTAGTTTAAAGTTCAACTCATACAGATGTGAAAATAGATAAATGAATATCACATGAACGTGACGTGGTTAGTTTGTTTTTTTGTTTTTTTTAAATAAACAGTCTGCTGCTCCTTTCTGGAGAACCTCCTTCTCCCTCCACCAGCCCTGAATCTCTGACACTCCCAGATTTAAAGAGGAACTATGCGGGATTTGTAGATTAACTGTGCTACATTTTTACCGTAATTAAACAGCTTTGGAGTAACTGTGATGGTTTAATAAATGGCTTAACTTGATACGAGGGAGAATGGAGGCTCTCTGCCTTCCATGTAGCATGTCTTGGCTGCCTGAAAACCAACCTTGCAAGATCGGGGCAGCCGCCCTGGTGTCACAGATCTCGTCTCTCTGCACCGCCACACAAACGCACCCCGTAAACTGTAATCTCTTGTCTATGATGATTAAACTACACAATTATACAGGTCGTAACATTGCATACGATATAACATTATCTGACTACTGCTCTATTGATTGATTTCTCACTGGCTTCGTTGTAAATAAATGTACATGGTCAGGAGGAGGGTTAACAAAACAGCGGAAAAGAGACCAGACTTGCATTGTACCTCTTTAAAGCAGAAGTAAGTGGAATGTTTGTGTTAACATAAGTCTTAAATAGTTATATCTTCCGACGGCAATCACTTATATAGAGTGTTTGGTCTGAAACACGGGTCTGTCAGTCACTCTGCTCTGCTGTAAGCCGAGGAGAAAACTTTCCTTGTATCCTACAACCTTTATCCAATGAGGAGAGAGAACGGGCGGTCCTCTCTGTGTGTGCAGCCAAGGGATGCACGTGAATGTGGTGACGTAGGGACGAGGGCGGGGACTGCTAACTCCATCGGCTGACAAGAAGTTAGCCAAAACGACCGGATCGCTTACTTCTGCTTTAATGAATTATTGTAGCACTAAAGAATGAGTTACCTTGAACACTCAGTGTAAAGGCCCCCCCACACCGCCCCGACACGACCCGACGCCGACGGCCTCTTGTCCGACGAGTCTGTCGCCTCTCGTCGGACACAGTCAGGAGAAAGGAAACAGTGAAACACACCGCCCCGACTACTGCCGACCAGAGCAATTGATATAACAGAGTGGCAACACTCCCATAGGACTCCCATAGAAATACCAAGTAATTTTAAGTCATAAAGTGGTAATAACCTTTGCCATGTACAGTAACGATGTTGACTTAACAAAATAAAATGTATTAGACTGATGGGTTCATTGTAAAACATTTATTTATTTACGTAAATGTAGTGATTTCAGTACGTAGCCCAGAGGCAGCCCTGCTCACTTTTCATTAAAACAAACAAATGCGGCTGCCACAGTTAAATTTCATCAATGAGACCAACATTAATCTCCTAAAAATAACAATAATGTGTCAAGTGGGAAAACCAGATGTAGTTAGGATGCACTGTGTATGGAGTAACCTGGCAGCACAATTTCCACCTGTTTGTTCAAATCTGCTCCAAATGCTGACACAAACTAACTTCAGCACTAGTAGTTGTGTCTGCATACAGCAACATACTATTGATGCTGGGCTGTGTCCATGGAGACATCATCCAGTCTCACCATTGTCAACACCATTCGCACTCACATTCGTCATTTGTAAGTGTTCACAAAAAATATGGAAGTATTTAATGAATGACTTTGACTGAACACACCCCATGCACAGCACTGGTTTTATTGCAGTTTTATGCTCAAACCGTTGTAATTCATCACTTCCTCATAATTTACTCAATATCCCATAATGACAGAGCTAAAACCGGATTCTGTTTTTCCTGTGGATACTCCACAGGAAAATGTGGAGCATCCTACAGGAAGATGTGGAGCATCCTCCATGAATGCCTTTACTTGTTTCAAATCCCCCTTATATTTACACTTGAGAACTTCAAGAAGCTGCAGAGGATGGTATCTACATCCTACATCTGGAGGACGACGGTTCCTAGAATTAAAATCAAACGCCTTTACAATGTCCCTCACTGTGGCAGAATGAGGCTCTCTGATTTTCAGTTGTATTATTTGGCCGTTTGCTCCGGGGCAATATGGTCCTGGCAGATAGAGCTAGTTAACTCCCCTGCTTGGAAACAAATAGAACCAGCAGCAGCAAACATCAGCTGTGCTGCTGGCCAGCACAGACCACTACATGAAGAACGGCACCAATCATCTCTTTATTAAACACATGTCTAGAATCTGCTCTGCCACTCAGACACATTTTATAATAGATTCATTGATGCAGCTCACAGTAATATTCCCATCCATACTAACCCTGCCCTCCCGAACGCTTAATATAACCAAGATGTGGCACAAACAGGGAATTATTAAAAGTGTTGACCTTTTACAGGAATAACAAATTAATCTCCTTCCACCTCCAGACTCATTTCTTTTAACATTTACAAGCAGAGCAATTCACAAGTAATTTTCAGGGAGGAAACTCTTCTCCCGTAAAGCGCCTTCCAGTTGAAGAAATTCTTAAGGATGCCAAATATCACTCAGGCAATTTGTCCTCTACATACTTTAGGAATCTGTGCTTTTACTCAAACTAAAGCCCTGAACACAAGGACCTAATAGGAGTAATACATGGCTGCGTTTTTTAGGATGGTGTCTGGGAATCATCGTGTGAGCAGACACTGATGTTATGTAGTTACATGTACCAGGCACCATCAGCTGTTGTGGACCAGTTTTATCCACACAACCGATTTTACACCATAGAGGACACTGGACAGAATAAATAATATACATTTGTGAATTTCAGAGCTGGGCTGGATGCAAAATGGTGACAGCGAACTGTATTTATATGATCTGCAAATATGTTAAATTAAAACGGTATTTGGGCTTAGTAATGGAGGATTGAAGCTGCAGGTACAGTTTATTAAACTGACTGAGTTTCAGTTATAAATCTAAGGCTTTGTGATGGATGGAAAAGTACAAACCTCCCCCTTGGTCCCTTAGGCTTTAAGAAATTTCCTTGTACATGGCATCAGAAAAAACAATGTTCAATCCCAAAAGAAAACTGTACCTCTTTGTAATCGCTGCCAAAAGTGTTTCGACTAAAACCCGAGTGAAGGGTCTGAAAACAACGGTCTTGCCCTTTCAACAGGCTGCAAAATGTGAAACCACACACACACACACACACACACAATGTACATAACCAGCAGTCGCTTCCAAGCTGGCCAGTCGAACAAAGTGTATTTAACAAGTACAAAACATATTTGTGGAGAAACACTCACTCTAGCATATTGTGTATTATTATATCTATGTTTCATTTATTTGACTTTACAGAAAGATTGAAATGGAAATATAAAGAAAATCAAAGGCAGGAAACATAACAGTGAGAAACAAGACACACAGTTAATCAGAGCTAATTACAAAGATTAGAGGCACACAGATAAAGTGATAATGAAGTAGGGAATTTCACTGATATTGGTCAATAGAATCTAACTGGAAGAAAGTAGAAGGAGCTTGTATTTACACACACACACACACACACACACACACACACACACACACACACACACACACACACTCTCAAACAGACACACACTGAATAGCTGCTGTCAGAATGACTTCACATCATGTCAGTGCTCAGTCGTCTGTAAGCCTTAACCCTACGCCTGTGCCACTGATAACTTTGTTCGTTCTTTAAATACATTCCTTGAATATTCTCGGGGCCGACGAGCAGCAGCAGCAGCAGCTTATGACTTAAATATTAATGAAAGTTCATTTTGTGTGTCCTTCACCTCTGTGTAGATATGAAATACATCAACTTGAAGCATAGAGAAAAGCCTGCAGCTGTCGGAGGAGGGGCATCAGAATAAGCCACAGTATAGAATCAACACAGTGGCTCTTTGACCAGTACAGACATGCCGGCTTTAACTGTGTTGTTTGCTTTCCTGCGTAGCTGTAAAGTTTAGTTCAAATAGCCTTGAAATAAAAAAACAACCCGGCCAAACGTATGCATGGAGAAGCTTACAATAGAGCAGCTGTCGCAACTTGTGCAACTCATCTGAGTCCAGCATATTTATTAAATTGAAATATCACAATTTCTTAGCGAATGGGCTCAGTGTCTCTGAATAACAAACATCTAAAGAACCTCTTAAGTTTGTATTCCTAGGAATTCTTCTTCTTCTTCTTCTTCTTCTTCTTCTTCTTCTTCTTCTTCTTCTTCTTCTTCTTCTTCTTCTTCTTCTTCTTCTTCTTCTTCTTCTTCTTCTTCTTCTTCTTCTTCTTCTTCTTCTTCTTCTTCTTCTTCTTCTTCCAAGGAAGTCATACTTCCCATGGGTGAAAACTCACCAAACTTTACAGAAACATCCGACCCCAACGGTAGATGCTACAGTTTTGAAACTTCACCACAATGTAGCCTCAATTCTGCTGAAACTTTTGTTCATTTAGACTCAATACAAATTATGAAGTCCATCACTCTGTTTTTTTCAATAACTGTAAAACTTTTAAAATGTATCTCCTCCCACAATTTTTGCTCAATTGTCACCAAACTTGCTACAGAGCATCTCCAGACTGTCCCCCACAAAACTTGTTTCTCAGATTTTTGATTAATCAAAAATTGAGCCTACAGTGCATGAAAACGTTTGACTGTAAACATATATCATCCAATTCCTGCTAAATACATTTTCAATCTTCCTGAAAAAAATTGACAATATTCTGGAGTCATGGTTGATGAAGTTTGGCAAATATCAGAATTTATCTCAAAAACTGAATTTTTGAGAACATTTTGAATTCTGCTCTCATGGGAACAACTGCAGTCAATGTAAGAGTGACATTTTTAAACATCAGATTTTCTCTTGAGAAGCAAAGCACTTAGAGTTAAAAACAAATCACCAACATTTCCATGCGGTCAAGATGCAATTTATGTATTATCAGATTTTTGTTTAGATATTAGAATTTGTGACATTTTGACCGCTTTTGAAATTTGCCTTGACAACAGCTGCCCGGACACTGACTCCCTGAGTCTATTTGAGAAGTCACACACCATGTCTCACTCACAGACAATTAGCTCACTGAGTAAGAAGCTGGTTCTTGGTGTTGGAGGATGTGAGTTCAAGACCCAACCAGGGAGTTGACTAAAACAGCAGATGGTCTTTGTGAAACAAATGTACAAAACGTCAGAGTCACAGTAGATGTTTGACAAATACATATCAGAATTTTACCTCTTTTCACAGTGGTTTCAAATCTGCCTGCACGACAGTGAATTTGCTAATTAGCTCAGTGCGATAGACAATGGTCTTCGGTTCCAGAGGTTGTGGGTTCAATCCTCAACTGGTGCAAAGTGAACATTACAAGGTCAACTGTCCTGTCTTCCTATTCTCCTGTTAGTTGCTCAGAATTTGCCAAAATATAGCCCGGACCCGACCCATCGCTGCACAGCAGCTATAATTATAGATGTGTTACTCGGGAAGACCTCTGGCTACATCAACAACAAAGCTGTAAATCTGGTGTGGTTATATCAACACAAATACTAGATAGAAATAGACAAACACTGCAGTTTGATGTTTTTCAGACTCCTGTGTAGGGACGGGTGACCATACTGTATTTTTTAACATTGAATTATGAACATTGCCCTCACCTGTAATATGATGTGATGTGTCTGTGGTTAGGAACAACACAAGGCTCATAGTTTACAATGGTGTGAACATGAATGCTGCTTTCTTTTCCTCGTCAGATCAGTGTCAGTGAAAACCTGCCATGAGCCTAATATAGCAAACATTTGTTCCTCCTGAGGCATGTTACATATTGACAGAAAGACATTTCTAAATCTCCCTGGATGGCTGAGAATCAAAGGTAAACATAGCACTTGTGTCTTAGTTTGGCTCGATCAGTCCACCTTCACACTTTAGACACTGGATGCTTTTGGAGGCGATTCAGCGTCGTCATGGAGTGATGATGGTATGGAACAAGACTGTACTTCACGATCTGGAGATTTGCCCACACTGGGGTTTAGTGTGGCTATGTGAATGACGTAATAGTTGCCCAAGGGCGACTACAACACAACACAGGAGAAAAGTGTGGGTGTTCTGTTTTTAAACACCACTTAAAAAACCCTTAGTGGTTTATTGTCATTGTTTATAAACATGGGTAGTGTTTTCTGCTTGAATTGTAATTTTGCCTACTAAGTTGTTGTTTTTTTTTTACATTCAACACAGATTCTCTAAATTAATATTTCAATGTATTTATTATAGCGTTATAGCATTAGCATAACATGTTAGCCAGTCTTCTGCAGAGATGTTCATTACCACTAGTTGCTCTGAGTTTTTGTCATATGGTTTCCAAATGATGCATATACTTGCAAAACATCACATCATATCATCATGGGCAGTGTTAGCATGTTATCTGATTGCCCTGTCTTACCTCTACACTGTGTTGATCAATACCCTTGGATCCTTTGTTCTATTTAGAATAACTATCTGATTGTCTATCTGCTGCACCCTGATATCTCACCTCTTGCTATAAGGCGAGGAGCTTTCAAAGCTTGTGAGAATTTGTACTTTTAAAGGGTGTGGTGATCAAATATCTTTGAATGCAAAGCTGCTGCCTGTTCCTCGCGCTGGAGACCTCACCATGTCACTTTGCTTTGTTTGTTTGAAAAACCTTTTGTTTCATTTCACCTTTTTTCCCCTTTGTTGGATAGTCCTATCAGAATATATTCAAATTAAATGTTACTTGGAATAATAAGAAAAGGAGCAGCACATACACTATCTATAGGCCATGTGTTGGAGGTGATTGAACTCCGTGTGAGTTCTGTTTTTGGGAGCCAGCAGGTTCGGACAGGCTTGATGAAGGAGGTATGGGCAGGAGGGAGACAGTAAAACACTCACCCTGTTGTTATGTGTCGTCTCTTCGCCTGTCGAAACACAAGGCCTGGTTAGCCCGAGGGCTCCGATTTTTTCCCTAAGTTTATGTTGATGGTTTATGTTCTGAAATGGCATTCACCTCAGTGAATAGTCCTGGGAGCAACGGGGTGACAGTTTATACAAAGGAGGCGATGAACCCGCTCACTTGGCCTTTTCACGTTGTATGTCGCTCTGAATTGTTCCAAGTGATGAAAGCTCCTCTGAGCTCCTCTGAATGGCTCCTGTCAGTGAGACAGGAGTCAAAACTGCCTAATGCTGGTGCAAGACAAAGCATTTTTAGCACAGGCCTGTCTCTCCTCCCTCCGTCCACAGATCAGCCAGGCATGGCGGCCAGTGAGTGAGGTCACATCTTTGAATGCAAGGCCTTTGGCTTTCTGACTCCTGCCCTTTTCCTCTAATAAAACATGCGGTTTTGTCTTTGACAGGCACGTTTGGCCGCATCTTCCACGGTGTGCTGCTGGATGACAAGGACCCCAGTAAGGAGAAGCAGGTCTTTGTGAAGACAGTGAAAGGTAGGTGCTGCGCCCTGGCTGTGAAGATCAGTTTACTGTACAGTTGTGGACGAAACAAAAAGTATTGTCATGCTAAGTGTGTTGAAAGTGTTCCCATCTCTATTAATGTGTAAGTCGCTGTGGGTTTTCTAGGAAGTGTGGTTTGGCAAAGGTAACAGTGTAACGCTCAGAGAACGTCATTAGACTGAGACATCATTGTAATGTCACAGACGTAGGCAGAATGACAACGGTCAGTAGATTGAAACATACTAACAGACCTCAGCTGACGGTGTGCTTTTTTTTTTTTTTTTTTTTTTAAGTGAGCATCATAGATTGCTCACCAAACCCTGTCTATCAGAAAAAGTAGTTTCTTTTGTAATGGCTGCAGCAGATGGCTTTACATGGTTTCAGTCCAGTAAACATGCAGACACATTTGACAGGGAATGAGTTATAGGTCTCAGTCACGCTGCTGGTTTTGCACGCCAGCGAAAGGCCGCCTTCATGTTGGACTGTCATGGTGTTTGTTAGCAGCATGTGTCAGCTTTCTCTGCCAGTTGCCTTCTGACCCCTCCATTCTCTCATGTTTACTCAGGGAGGGGTGGATACCACTCAATGAACAATATACTCATGCCAGTCCTGGCTTTGTTAAACTCTTGACTTCCTCCTTATGCTTCTTTTGGGAAGGGAACAATACGGCTTTCCACAAGTGTTGCATGATGGCAAAGGTGCATAAGGATTAAAATTTGGCAAGAGCTAGTTTCCCCATTGCAAAAGACTCTTGGAAGAGGAATCTGTGCAAGGAAACCAACCAATTAAAAGAATATCAAACAGTACACGGAGTCACAGTAAATCTAACCATAGCGTTCCGGCTGCTACTGCAAACTAGGGTTTGGTCGTAACAAGGTCACTACAATCAGATTCTGTCTCTGATAACATTCACAGATCATGCGTCCGAGGTGCAGGTGACCATGATGTTGACTGAAAGTTGCAAACTCCGTGGACTTCATCATAGGTAAGTGGGAGTGAAATTTTTCTATTTGATTTAAGGATTTGAAATAAGTCAAAGTTTCTAATTAGTTAGCTAATAATACAAATAACACAAACCAACTACCCCCAAATCACAGTGTGAACCTGTAACATGCTTATAGACACGATGTCTCCATCATCACTGTTTTCGTACTTATTTTCGTAACGTTTTCAGCTCTGAAAGTAGCTGCAAAAGTTCTGGTTTACTCCAAACGCGCCACTGTATTCCGTCAGAGCATTTCCTGTGGTCGCCTTGTTAAAAGGCTCGGTTTGAAAGCTGATGAAAGAAGACCACATGTTTACTCATCCAGCAGATACTGTAACATAGACTCAACAGAGCAAAACATGTTTTTTTCCAACATACACGTGTTTTGCACGTTGCATTGTTGCTCCTTATCATGTGGCGTCTTTTAATGAAATTATTGAATGATAGCAGCATCATTTGTCATTTGCAGGTTTGCACCTTTACTGTACTGGATCTGTCATTGCATTGGCCTGCTCCGTCTCTTTTCCTCTTTTTGGAGTCAGCAAAGTTGATAAGATTTGCTGACTTCCTCTTCCACCGTTTGAAGGTCGACTTCCGCGAGCCCGTTTGACCTGCAGCCACCTGCTAAAACCAGTTGTATATTATTTATTTCCATTCCTGAGTTGGTCTTTTCTCCCTGTCTCCAGAAATCTGTTGCCCATAAGCCATGTGTGCACGGAGGACGGAGAGAAGCCCATGGTGCTGCTGCCTTTCATGGCTTGGGGGAATCTCAAGCTGTTCCTGCGGCAGTGCAAGCTAGCTGAGGCTAACAACCCACAGGTGAGGTTTCCACATTTTCCGGAGCTTCAAGTCCCTTATTAAACCATTTAGACAAACGCTTCAGTGCAAATCAGGTATGGCACCACATTGAGTCTTTTATGAAGCTGTTAAAATAAATCCCCCAAATTGGAAGAAGAGTCAGATTCTATCTGAGCGTGGAGCCTGAAAGAGTTTTTTGTGTGTTTGCGTCAATCAGCACTGAGTAGCACCTACCAGAAAACTACTGTTTGCACTGTTATTAGAAGGACAGTTGATATAGTCATAATACCACAGCTCAGGGCAGAGATTTACATTTGCCATGTAAAGACAATCGAGCTTTTGAATGGGCTAACCTCAGGGAGTCTTTGATGTGCTTGGCAAAGACACAGCGCAGATCCAACCGATCAATCACCTCAGAGAGACAGACGTAGCAAACACTGCACAATCACAAGATGAAGCTTGCCGTTCATCCACATTAATCAAGACCTCTTTGTAAAGTCTCAGGTAACACATCAGCACTTCTGGTCTCAAAAAATCTCATTATGTCATTTTGGCAGTGTCTGGAGACAAAGACATAGTCATTAAGTTGTGCCAGCGCAAGAAACGTGGAGCTATAAATCAGGAATGTATCGGTATGGAGGAGATAAAACAGTGAGGGAGCACAACACCACAGAGTGGCATTCATTTCATTCTGAGAGTGAACATCTGTTTTGGAAGCTAAACCTGGGAGGGAGGTACATGTTGAGTGTTGTTCCACTACTGTCATTTTTCCACTGAAACCACTTTGCATGGTACTTGAATTTCTAATACCAGCACCAACGCCTTGGTTTGGCTTGAGCTGTTTATTTAAAATGTTCTTATCTCTGTTTTCTGTTGCCAAGACTCTTGTTTTTCTGTGCTGTGAGGATTAATTGATTTAGGTGAAATCAAGGTGTCCACAGTCAGATAAGATTAAACAGACAACACATTCCTGCTTTCTGTGGCTCAGCCAGAGTTCGTGCAGCTGCCTCTAGTATTCAGAAACATGAATGTGTGCATTAATGTGTGATACTGGCAGTAAAGACGCTCTGCTCAACTATACAGGATGTTTATATATACTCTGTTAGCAGTGAGGGGTCTTTCTTTCTCTGTGCAGTGCTCAGTGTTTTCTCAGACACACCTGCTGGCGAGGCCATTGTCTACAGGCCTCAGTAGCTACACACACACACACACACACACACACACACACACACACACACACACACACACACACACACACACACACACACACACACAGAGACAAACACACACAAACACCAAAACACATTTCTTTAATGTCAGACTCCTGCTCAAACCTCAAAAGAGGAACTTTATGAACACTGTCTGGCAGATCGTTTTCCCTCAGTTGCATACAATATTGTTTGTCAATATCAATTATATGATTATACGCATCAGTGTTGCTATTATGGACCCAGCCAAGAAACCACAAGTGTGCAGCCATGCTGAATCTCATGGCGATGTTAACATGCTAATGTTAGGCAGGTGTAATATTTACCATGTTTACCTTAACTTAGTAAGTAAGTATGCCTTTATTTATCCCACAATGGGGAAATTCACAGGGTTACAGCAGCAGTACATGGATACAAATACATTCACACATACAGTGCACACAGTAGTGGGCCGGTAAAAAAAAAAACTATAAATGTAAGACAAACAAGATACAGAGAGATGCAAAAGATATAAAACGAGATACCAAAATATATAGATTTACATATACAGTGCAGTTAGCAGTAACATTTTGCACACTGATTTCTGACAATGTTGATTTGCACTCAACATAAAATAATGAAACATTAAATGAAGAAATCACAAAAATGTGTCACCACGTTCAATTAAAGTCCATCCAATTACTGTTGATTTGTTTCACTTAAAACACAAATGTGAGGCTCTTTAAAGCATTAAAAGTGAGGCAATCATCATGGCAGCAGGACCTTTGCATGTTTTTACCTAATTTTATGTCAATCCATCAAATAATTTGCTTTGATATTTTGCAGAAAGCCAACAGATAAAATCTGATACAGCTGTGCTTGTCTGAAGACACAAGTGAATAATTGTTTCATCAACAACCTTGTAGTTGTCCTTTTGCTTTCTCTTTTTAGTTCTGCAGACTTTTGCAGGAACCCCCTGTTAGTTCTGTTTTTCACTTCGCTGGCCTTACGCTTGTATTGAAAGACTGAAATAGTCTTTGCATGTGTAACTCCATCTTTGACCTCGGGTTGACTATCTTGCAATGTAAAGGAAATAAGAACAATTTGACTCGGAGGACCAATTTCACCACAGTAATTTAGGTCGTCTGCGGTCTCCCGTCCCTCAGCCTCCTGTTTTTTATTTTATTTTTCCTGCCTCTGCCTCTCAGCTTTACATCATCTCTTCCCTCGTTTCCTTCCAGGCCATCTCGCAGCAGGACCTGGTATACATGGCCATCCAGATTGCATGTGGAATGAGCTACCTGTCTCGCAGGGAGGTCATACACAAAGACCTCGCCGCCAGGAACTGCGTGTAAGTGTGTCCGACCTGGCTCGTAGCTGTCATCATTTATCCACACTTCTCGCTGTAGCTTTCGGGTGATTTGGCTTGGAATTTAATTTCTAATAAAGTACTGTGTTTTTTTTCCTGTCCCGACAGCATCGACGACAACATGCAGGTGAAGATTACAGACAATGCCCTCGCTCGAGACCTATTTCCCATGGATTACCACTGTCTAGGGGACAATGAGAACCGGCCTGTTCGCTGGATGGCCCTGGAAAGCCTGCTCAACAACGACTTCTCGAGTGCGAGCGACGTGGTAAGAAGTTTACAGTTTACTTAGCCCCTATCTCTGAACTGTATTATTTCCTTTTTCTGAAGGGCCTTAAGAGATTAAATATTTTTAGGGCAACTAACACAGAAAAGGTGATGCAGGAAATGACACCAATTGTTTGCAAGCCAATTTTAGACAGTTGGTCAAGGTATCAGTAATAAAGGAGTAGCTGTGTCGAGCGCCGTGTGTCTGCGGCTCTTCCCTCTTTCCTGTCTCAGGATAGCGAGGCGGGTGCGGCGGTAGCAGACGGGAAGCCTCACAGATCCTCGGAGACACTCAGACACCAGTCAGACATGCCACCACCCCTCTGCATTCCTCATACAGTTACGCCGCTTCGTGGCAACCCCGCCCCCCCCCCTCCCCTGGCACTTACAGTAAACGGACGCCATGCATTAATGACAAACCCATCCTGAGAAACAGTCCAGACACCGCTGTGCAGCATCAGCAGCGCATCACACTGCGTACATGCTACTGGTACCCCCATAAACACTCCTTAAGTCAGTGGTTACGCACATTAGCGACCAAGCTGGACAGGATGACAGTGGCTGTCGGCATGTTCAGGCCTCGTTGGAAATGTTGGCAGTGACCTGATTGGGGAATCAGGTGATTACTGTACAATGTGTTTTTCCTCTGAGAGGCCTCCCGTTCCCGCGCCCTCTGTCCTCAGTCACTCCCCACACTTCCTTTAAAGGTGCTCTGTCACCCCACTAAAGGTTAGGACACTCTAACAGTCACTTCGCTCTGCACGTTATTTGTTCATAAGCCACTGTCGGGTCGGTCAGCATCGGCATTTGTCTTTTTATTGTAGAAGAAAGTGTGACTCACACATTTCTGCACACCTCCTACTGTAAGTGACCTCAGACCTTCACAGTGGAATAACACTGGTGAACATGAACGGGAAAGTCCTTGTTCTGAGTGAGAGGTCACTGTAAACATTCAGGGTGGAGGACCCTCGCTGACATGGGAGCATGAACCCACAGTGTCCTTTAACATAACTGTCACTCTCCTGTTTACTTTGTGTCTTTACAGAAACTTGCAGCAATGAGTTATATTCTGCGTAAATTGTTCAATATAATTTCCTTGCATTGTTTTCTGCGGAACATTTTGTATTTGAATGCAAGTAGGAGGCGCGGGCTTTCTGCACCACATCTATGTTTATCCTGTTTGATAATAACACATTTAATTGTGTTGATTTTTATTTAGAATATATTGTCAACGATTGTTCAGCCCCGGGCTCAGTGTTAAAATAACGTGTTGTGTTTTCACAGTGGGCCTTCGGAGTGACCCTGTGGGAACTGATGACCCTGGGTCAGACCCCCTACGTCGACATTGACCCCTTCGAGATGTCGGCCTACCTGAAGGATGGGTACAGAATAGCACAGCCTATCAACTGTCCAGATGAACTGTACGTTGATTTACAGAGCACACACACAGTCACACACACACCCACAAATACAAACACTACATTTTCTGAGTCTAATACATTTGTGAGAAAATAATAAGAGCACAAGTTCGGTCAATATATTGTATACTTAATCATAGACGTTTAAGCAGTGTTAGCAGTGTGTAGGCTGAACAACAGACACACAATATGAACATTGTATCCTTCATGAAGAAGAGCAGATTGAGTCTTACCCAGGTGTTCATAAACTGACGTCTGACTGTTTTATCAGGAGTGATGACTTCTGTAATTTACAATTAGATCATCAGATTAATTGATAAGTGAACTGACAAAAATCTTTGTTTGTAGTTTTGATAAATAAGTGTTCAACTAAGTTTCCAAACAAAATAGCCAGCCAGTCCCTGACCCTTCAATTTTTCAACAATTTTTACCTTTTCTTTGTTTTACATTATTTTAAATGTAATATTTTTTAGTTAATCTGTAAACCAGACTAAGCATAAAACTGGTACCCTGTCTGATGAGACATTTATCACTGTTGTTTGACATTTTATTTTAAAAAAAAAATCATTAAGAATATAGAGCAAAGTAATAGTAAATTATTCTGGAGAAATAAAAACAGAAACATTTGAAACAACAAAATAGTCTAACATGTGGGTCAGTCTGCCTCAAAAATGAGCTCCAATTTAATAAGTTGTCATTTGTCACCTGTGGCTGGTCATGAGCTACTATGGTAACACATGTTCTTGTACCTGATGGTGTAGATAAGTGACCACTGCAGACAGTGGACTCGAAGTCTGGTGGTGATGCAAACGTGTGTATGTTTAGCTGCCCACTTGTCTTGTTATTGCAGACTTTCACCCAACGCAGCGCGGTGTTACTGACACACTGTTTATGTAATACCAGAGCACAGTCGAACAGAAATATTCGACTGCTACCAGCATTGCTTAATGCAGTGGTTCTCAAACTTTTTTTGTCATTCGTTGCTTGTCCAAGGTGGGATCTTCAAGCCCCACCCCATCTTTCTATCTATCTATCTGTCCATCTGTCTGTCTGTCTGTCTGTCTGGGGCTGCTGACAGCTGACAGTCACAGTTTCCTCATTACTAAACCTTTGCCACCATCCAATCCTCCTTCACTCACGGGACAAAGTCTTTTGGACATATATAATCCTTTATTATGTTTTCCCTCTCTTTATTTCTAACCGACTGGTTTCCGTTTTTGCCTGTAGGTAAAAAAAAAAGGCATGCACCTGATTTCGAGGTTGGCCTACTGGCAAAATCGGAAACGTGAGCGAGCGAGCCACAAGAGAAACACTGGCCGTTGGTGTTTCTCTCGCGGCTCGGTCACTCTCGATCCAAAATAAGGAATGTTATATGAAAACAGAAAATGGAGAGAAAAAAACTATACCACGAAATGGAGACATGATAATTCCTGTGACCAGTGACCATAGCTGGCCACAGTGGTGTCGGCCCGGGCGCACTGCCCGCGGAACTGAAGTGCAGCGCCCTGGAGCAGAGGCAGTTTCTGATCGGCGTCTGTTCTATTTTTCACACGAGCGGCGTTGTCAAGCTGGATAGACCAGGTCGTACCAGACAGGAAGTTGGGCACAGAAAAGGCGAGAGAATCCGGTCAATTTTCAAAATAAAATAATTAAATGATGATTAATTAAGTTGTTACTTCGTCTATAAATATTTGTCAGTTGTGTCTGCACACGAGACACAACTGACACACACACAAACACACACATCCATACATACAGAGCTAGAGACAGACCTGTGTGTGTGGAAAACCGAGTACAGACGGGTATAGACGCGAGTGGAGTTGTGTTTGACCGGCGCGGAGAGAGCAGGAGAAGCTGCTCCCTATGCGTCCAGCCAAACGCTTCAAGGATGCGCGCTGCGCTTCCGCGGCCAGTGCGTCCGGGCGTGTCGCGCCCCACCTGTCATATCACTATTCCCCACCAGTGGGGCCCGCCCCATAGTTTGAGAAGCTACGGCTTAATGTGAAGCTTATCAACATCCTGCATCTGTCGAGAAACGGAGCATAGGCGTCATTTTCCTCCACAGCGTTATTATTTACAGAGTACTTCCTCAATATCAAATTTGAATGAGGCTATCACCCTCTCAGTGCTGGGTAATAACAGGGGACTTCCTGGCTCGGTCACGGCTGCGATGGTGGATTGACCTCTGAGGCCTGATTGACTGAAATCAGTGAGAGTTTGAGATTTTGGTGATGGGAACAAAATCCATAATAGTGTTGTTTACAAGTCTGAAACTGACGGCCTTAACTTCCTGGGGAGAGAATTCTTAATTCTTAATTAGCATTAGTCATTTAAACACAATTTAGAGGTATGTGGTGAAAAATGAAGTTCTAATAATTAACATTTTGTTTATTTTATATATATATATATATATATATGCTCCTGCTTGGTCAGATCATTCACAGCCATGATAGTCTCCTCCACTTTTATGCAGATGATACACAGTTATTCATCCCTGTGTCCTTAGTTATATTTAAGTGTAACTATATTTTTTGTCACTAGGCCCCCGAAATTCGGCAGCAATACATTTTGTGCCAACATTTTTGTGTTGACATCTCAAAAAAGTCAGTGTGAAATCTCTTGGGGAACAATTACCTGACATCTGTTCAATAACTGTATGTGGTTTCCTTCTTAATACAATAGGTGGTGAGGTGACAACCTTCCTTTCCAAAATACTAGTGGCTGTGAAATAAAACATTTTTTAAGGTCATGCACTGATTAAGAAATGATTACATCTCATCAGTGCAGCCCAGGCAGCTCCTGTTCCAGGATAATACAAGTAGTGTACGTGTTGGTGCACCACATTTAAAGTATGTACCATGTCACTACAATGACCTGAGTCTGACGCCAGCTCTAGATTTTTGTTGCATGACAGTGTTGTCGTGTTAAACTATTTCACACAAACCTGAAAGACCCTGGTTTACCCATATGTTAATGTTATTCTTCCTTTGCTGCTCTGTTGCAGGTTTGCAGTGATGGCTTGTTGCTGGGCCCTGGACCCAGAGGAGAGGCCCAAGTTTCAGCAGCTTGTCCAGTGTCTCACAGAGTTTCACGCAGCGTTGGGCGCTTACGTGTGAATAAAAGCTTCTCTTTGTTTTTTTGCCTTTTTTTTCTAAGAGCAGCAAGGCTGGTGGACACTATTCATTAGGAATCAACGTAGGAAATTGTGCCTTATCAGATGAAAGAGCAGACCTGCGCCCAATGATTTTATTTTGTACAGTCTTCTGGAGTTTTTATATAGATAATGAACCTTTTTACAGCATAGCAAAGTAAAAAGGAGTCTCTGTTGACTATTGTTGCATATGCTTTGAAAGCGTCTAAGAGATGGCGATCACAGTGATTCACCTTTGCTCAGAGGATGTGAACTATGGAAAGTTGTCCTCATCACACACATCAACACATCCTTGTGCCATGGAACTATTTGTTTTGTTTTGTTGACTCTGACGACCTGGTTTTAAAGACAGTATTTTCTACAGCTTTGTTACTTAGTGAAACAGTGTAAATTGTAGATGTGGTTTGGATGAGAGTAATTCTACAGCAGAAGGATTTAGGTACCAAAGTAGACTTAAGGGCTTCATTTGTGTATGTAACTGTGTTGTCAAGCGCGCTGCTTCACTCGAGCTTTGGTACGAGATACTTCCTGGAAACGGCGCTGCGTTTATTGCAGTGATTTCCGAGACCTCTTCAAAAGGTACACTGTTTTCTCTGGATGACCCTGATAAGTGTGGCGCAGATGGGATCTTCCTGTCTTCCGCTAGACGTACCAGCACACAGTGGAGATGACACAGCTGTTTTTAGCAGCATAGAACAGACGTGTGGACGCCACAGCTCCTGCAATATTAGCACAAACAAAGCTACATATGTAAAAGTGTTTTTTTTTTTTGTTTTTTTTAGAACAACATCCCGAGTGAATTTTGGACACCATAATTATTTGACTTCCACCATATTCTTCCTCTTTTGTACATTTTCTTTCCACTATCACATCCTCCAAACAAAATTATCCTATTGTTTCTATTTTATAAGCTTGATTGTTCTGCGTCAGAACACAGCCCTTCACAGGACTTATGACTGATTTTTTGTGAATAACTAGAACACTAATAATCACTGTGAACACACACAACTGCCTTCCGCCTTGGTTTAATCTTATTCTCCCACCTCTGTAACATCTTTGTGACGTGTCTTTATGGTCACTGCATGTTGAATTAAGGTTGTAAACTGCTTCCCGAGTTCGTATCCACAAATTAAATGGGATTTTTAAATATAAATCGCCTCCTTCAGATTTTTTTTTTTTTTTTTTACTGGACCATGGTCAGTGCTACACCCCTGAAATGTCTGAGTGACTGAGTGATCAAGTTACACCCTAACCATGAACATGTGTTGGAGTTTTCCCATTGGCATAAACAGTTTGTGTTACATCATCATTTGGGGGCATTTGCATGTAATCCTGCACCGTTGTTTCTACACTTGATCCAAGCCAAAAGGCTGAGAAGCGATATCCCGCACCATTTTTGTTAATTTATTACTTAGCAACAAAAATAGTGACTTCCTGGGCAAAGATTTTCTGTAGAAGAGCATGAGGAATCCCTCACTGCTTACTACAGGGAATATGCCATGAATCAGCTTCTCACTTCCTCTCAGAGTGACTTTTTATAGGTAAATACTAAACTGGAATCACAGCACAGTCTTGTCTGTAACCTGAGTGTTTGGTGATAGTGTCAGATGGTTATAAAATCAGGATGAACTGACTCACTGCACAATATTTCAGTCACTATTTCATACGTCATACCACTGACAATAATGAAACTAAGAGCAGCGTCATCATGAATGTAGTTCTGTATTTGCAAGCACAGACAGGAGAAGATGAAACTCTGAATATAAATACCACACAAGGATGTCATGACAGATGCCTACAGCCGTTCCACCAGTTTTCAACTACATCATTAGTTTTGCGTATTGACCCTATTCAAGGTGTCGCCCCGACCTTGTTGTCCTTATCAAAGGAACACGCAGCCTCAGTTTCACTCTTTCTCTCTCACTCTGCACTTCAGTCAGCAACAAATATTATTGTTTTAGCCTCAGGTTAAGTGAGTTTTGTAGGACAAAAGGTGTTCTCTGTTGAGCTTGTCAAACATAACCCCACAGTGGAGCATTTGCTGTTCAGACAAAAAACAGCCAAATGAGTAAAACATGTAGCTACATCTTTTCTCAGAGGTAATGTATAAAAAACAAAACAAAATAAAAATCAGTAATGTATTCCTTTCTTGATTTTAATCACTTATTTTGAAGGTGATTTAATTTGACCAATGCACTCCTCTTGATGTTGTAATGGAAACTTATGTCAAATCTAATTTCTGCAAAATCTGCAAAAAAAAAAAAAAAAAAAAAGTTGGAGGGAATTTTTCAAACTTAGGTTTTTGGTGGTTTCTGGTTTCTAGCGGTGCACTTTGGGTAACGTCAGTGATGAGAAGTCATGATGACATGTTTCCACACAGGTGCGACAGCATCTGAGGACGACATCCCGTCAAAAGGATCAGTCATCTTCGCAGTCCAGAGGGCCTGTGTCGGTCTGTCGCTGTTGTTCTACAATTTCCACACCAGCAGCAGTCATAATAGACCATAATGCAATGCAGCCGCAACACATGTTGAGTAAGTGGACATTCTCATTACCACCGTGGTGTCACAATACTGTAGGTTTTACTCAGTTATCTAGACAGGTTTGCAAAGTAAAAACCAGAGTGTCACTGTGTGTTTGAGGTTACAGGAGGTTTGGGGGTTTGATAGAGCACTGCAAAAAGTAAACAGGCTATTTTTTCTTTTGCATCAACACACTCTTCAAAGACAGACATACAATATCTCAAACATAATGAATGTGCAAAAAATGTAGATACAAAAAAGGTCAAACAGTGGAAAAGCTAAAAAGAATAAAATAGCATGTCCTAATACCATCCAGATCCTAGCATCAACACACTCAGTCTAATATGGCTTTTTTTTCCTTTTTTACAAATATATTCCATTTAAATAACTCCCTTAAACCTGCTGTTTGCTGTTCTTCCCTGTAGCCACGTATAAAAGTAGCCTCCAGCTTGGATTCAGCTTCATGTGACTCACTGTTGTTATTGCTGCTCTGTTTCCTCACAGTTATGTCACATTTTCATATGTAGCTTCTATTTTTTTTTTTTATTCACTTGTGTCGTGTGTTCGACAGCCATACAACTTGGCCATTGTACAACGCCCCAATGTCTGTGTTGCTAAGGAACCAGTTGATTTGACTGATGGTTATATAGTGAGAGGTTATAAGTTCATGGGAAATGCTCTCTCTGAAACCCATATCAACATACCAGTAATATACAAATGGCTGATAAGAGCTGTTCTCCTTCCTCATGATGAACCTTTACAATATCTCAGGATAATCATTAAAAGGTGCAATCAGTGTGACCAGAAACTGACAGGTACTTTCATTTTGTTAGGCTACTTGATCCAGTTTCCAGTTCTCATTGTCTGTAGCACACACTTTGCTGTCACTGCAGTGTGTGTGTGTGTGTGGGGGGGGAGTTCAAGCACCTTAATGACAGGCAAGTCCATCCATCAAGTGCAATGAAGTGGATTCAGACAGAGGTCACAGTCCGTGTCACAAAGAAGGAATACTGGCTCAACCAGAACAACGCAGTCTGACCACGTCAGGTATGACATCAGAAAATTAGGGGAAGCAGCAGAGCCTGTGAATTATGAGTTTCTTCCTCTAAACAGGATTGTTTCTATTGTGAAACCCACAAACCACAGAATATCTATCTATCTATCTATCTATCTATCTATCTATCTATCTATCTATCTATCTATCTATCTATCTATCTATCTATCTATCTATCTATCTATCTATCTATCTATCTATCTATCTATCTATCTATCTATCTGAAACAGCTACAAACAGGGTATTATACCATATTTTACAAAACTGGTATTTTTTGTTTCATTTTATAGAAATGTGAATATAGTTTGTAATGAAAGGTTTAAAATACTTAAATGCTTAAAACACAGTGTAGGTGCACTCGGCTTTTAAAATGGAGAAACTACTGTAAAATGCACTCATGTTGTCCTCATAAAACAAACAGGGCTTGACTGACTTGTGAGATTGATTACCCACTATCTATCTATCTATCTATCTATCTATCTATCTATCTATCTATCTATCTATCTATCTATCTATCTATCTATCTATCTATCTATCTATCTATCTATCTATCTATCTATCTATCTATCTATCTATCTATCTATCATATGGTCATATGAAAGTGATTAGAACAAACAAACCAGGACTCACCTGGGCTGAGTTAACACATAGTTAAACTGGTATTGTTAACTACCACTAATAAAGGGCAGGCCCTCTCTGACCGTCCTCAGATCAGTGGGCCACATCCTGGGGCCTCTGTGCTCATTAGCTCCAGGCTGAAGCTGCATTCCCCAGTTAATGAAGCATGGAGCGTGTTGAGGCAGCTGGAGAACAAAGGACGGATGACAACAATTAAACACACACACATACACACATACACACACAGATACTCTTGCTCGTCCGTGTGTGTGTAAATTTCTCTGAGTAACGGTGAGTAATAACGTCCTCTCTCGCGCTCTCAGGTGAGCTGTTGCACAGGTCCTCGCGCGCGCATGACTCAGCCAATCAGCGCGAGAGACTGTCTGTTCCCACTTCACAACTTTCAAAACATTTACGCGTGGAGCCGCGGGGCCGAGTCCCGGTTACATCACCGACCGACCGACCGACCGACCGACGGTCATAAAACAGCCCGACCGCTCACCGGGAGGAGGAGGAGGAGGAGGGGGGAGAGACAAGTCATCAACCTCTGACACGGAGCTCGAGAGGCTGCACTGTAGTCCACGAGCCGACAGGAGCGCGTGAGGACACGAGCAGAGCCCATGGACATAGATTCATCCAAGACCATGAAGAAACCAGGGAGGATCCGCTGCAGCATTAAGGTAGACCTGAGACCATTCACTCACTCACTGTCCACTAACCTGCAGCACTTGTTCTCCCCGTTGTTTATGTAACCGTATGAACCAGATCCAGCTTATTTATAGAGGATTACATAACTTTACACTAATGATAATACACAATAACAAAGAGACTAGAGTTATTTCACCGCCTGAAGACCCGAGGAAAGTGTCTAATGTGTCTAATGAGCGCTGTCGGCCAACAATAAACTGAGCTTCACCTCAGACTAACACTCATCAGAGCTGCTGAGCCGCACAACTTAAAGATGGTCTGTGAAAATCCTTGTAAATCAGGTTTTTATTATAGTTTTAGTCGCTGTTAACTGGTCAGCTTTGGTGTGACTCCACACAGGAGGAAGAAAAGAAAGTTTTCCTCCACTGTTTTGTCTTGAAAGGAATTTTATTATTGGCCTAAATCAATGATTTATCTTTGCTGTCAGAGTGAAGGAATGGTGCTGTTATCTCAGCAAAGGGTTCCAGGTGTTTCACTCAGCCAGTCTGCTAAACTGATATACTATAATATAATATGAATGTATGAAGAATGAAACATGACAACATTTCCCAGGCAAATAATATGTATATTTAATTATTAACTTATTAAGCTGATGATTATTGTCATGATTTGGTTTGTTTTACATGAGGAATGATTAAAATGGCCAATGAAAATGACAGTATGAACTTCCCAAATATTCAATTTACATTCATGTGATATATATAAGCTATTTTTTAAAAGAGCAGTAAAGAGAATAATTTGCATTTAAAAAAAATAGCTTTAGTTTATTTTCAGAAGAGTTAATCTCCTAACTTCACTTTGCTTCGGATGGATTTTCATTTTTCAGCGGTGTTGTTTCTCCAATAATTAAATACTTGACATAGGTTTTTATGAGATATTTGCTGTATTGTGTTCACCTCTGGCTGGGGCAGAGGCAGCAGTGGAGCCAGGCTGCAGCTGTACTTCACTGTAAAGAGAGAAACACTTTGTTCCAGGGCTGTGAGTAATAATGAGGCAAAACTTCACACTGCACTTCGGTGGTTGCTTTCAAAAGCCTGTGAGAAATGACTTGCCCTCTTTCTTCTCCTGTGCGAATGAAGTGTGACTAATACACCTACACTATATTCTGTAAGTGGCAACTTGAGCAATGTGTAAATTTCCAGATGGTGGAGGTTTATTTGAAAAATCTTTAGCTGTGTTTACCTTCAGAATTCTCACCCAGACTGTGGTGGGTCCAGCTCTTCTGTTTATCATATTAAGTCTTCACTTTAAAGCCCCCCTCCTCTTCCTCTGTTCAAACCAAGATGTACAAATATAGATAGGGTGGAGGGCAGTGAAACAGTGAGGCTCATCCTACAGGCATCTGCTCATCTCTCACAGTATGAATGCACCTGAAGTTCAAAGACAGTAAATGTTAAATTTAGTCAAAGGGAGTAGTTCAGAGTGAGCAGCAGGCGATGTGTCAGCGGGGTGTTTCTGTGAGCCGCTCTGTGGTATCTGTTAAACTGTGCGTAAAGCCAGAGCTCTTGATTACGCCTGCTCTCCTGTCCAGTAAATGCAGCGCAAGTCGAAAACTGGCCGAGCTGCTTTTCACATGAAATCAAATCCCTTTGCTCCGAGCAGAGTCGGCAGGTCAACAATAGTTTCTCAGGGAGCAATCAGATCCATCCATCTTCTCTCTTGACACCAGCACGTACTGTAACTACTCCTGTTTGCTCAGGTTGAGTAGGACATTCAGTTTTTCTTCACAACTTCTTTGAACTTATCAAAGTGGACTACACCTCATCTGCACCCATGTTACGCCATCAAATTCTCTGTATGGACATATCTGTCTGAATCTGAGTCATGTTTCTGCCTCATGCTGTGGGAGATGGCATTTAGACTTGTTTGTGCATTACATAATTTTCTTGAGATAGTGAAGATAAAATACACAATACAATCAGTCCATTGATCAAGAGCTTGACCTATATTATTTATGTGACCTGTTAAGTCAACGAGATTGGCAGAAGGATAGGTGAGGCTGTAAGGTGATGTGTAACGCTGAAGTGGAGTGATCTACTCTCCTATGTTTTTAGACTGGAGATTAAAACATGGGATCAAGCAAGATGAGGCTGTCCTTTACCCACCACCTGAAATATAAATTGATTTACTATGAACTAAGTCAATGCTGTGAGTAACAGGCGTTACACTGTTATATCCTGAATAGTGGGATAGAAACTTTCCAGTTAGCTCTTCTCCACACCTGTTTGGCCCAAAACATCTGTTTTGACATCCAACATGTCCAATTTGTATGTCTTAACGAAACGTTGTACATACCAGCTCCTCTGATGCTGAGGCCTCCGATGCTGTCATGTAGGCTCTTGGTGATGGCTACATTTGGGCTAGATAGGCTACCTGTCAGGTGTGTTATACACAACTCTGAACCGTCCATTTGCACTGGTAATTTTAAACAGTTGTAGAAATGGCCAGAAGATGCAGATGATTGAAGATGACCTCTTACTTAAGTCGATATTTCCCATGTCGATGTTTCCTAACCACAATTTATAGGTATGTTGAGCTGGGAATCTTACGTGGTGTCACCAAAATTTAAACTCATGAAGACGATCAAAATGGACACTTACATGCGGCACATTTGGACGTCTTCAGACAAAATTGACACAAAATTAGGACACAGCCAGCCAGAAGGAAACTGAACTTTAGCTTAGGATAAACATATGTTGTTGAATTAAAACTACATGAACAAAACATCAGATTGTTGTCATACAGGACGTTACGTGGCCCAACACTCTGTATTTTGAGATAAGATAAGATCAGAATGACTGTATTAATCCCCAAAAGGAATTTCATTTGTCTGTCAGCTCATCTACCATTTGTAGAAAAATGTAAAAGCCTGGCTTCTCTCTATCTCTCTGTTCTGCATTGAAAAGAGAGGAGTTGTCCACCATCTCTGTTTTTTGGGTGTTGGGCGTTTGGGTATTATGAAGCTGATGATCTGAGTTGTTCAGAATGACCTCTCACATCTTCAGTGTACATCTCTCCACCACCTCCCCCAGTGTATCCAACCTGGCTCCAATCACAGAGCCAGCCTTTTTAACTAATTTGTCCAGTCTCCTCAGGTTTACAGACTGATAAAACATCTGCAGCATCTTTACTGCAGATGTCAAGAGATCTGAGCATCTCTGCCCCTTCGAGTGTATCTGTATTAAGGGACCAGTCCAACTTATTATCCAGGTGTACACCTAGATATTCATAGTTTGGCACCACCCCACAACAAGTATTCACTGGCTGAAGAAGGGGTTTGGATCTGTGGAAATCTACAACCATTTCCTTTGTCTTTGAAGTGTTCATTAGGAGACAGTGTTTTGTGACTCCATTCACTGAAGGCTTTAATCATATTCCTGTCCATCCTGATACACGCCACAATAGCAGTGTCATCAGAATATTTCTGGATGTGGCAGGACTCAGAGTTGTATTTGAAGTCCGTTGTATGCAGTGTGAACAGGAATGGAGCCAGGACAGGACAGTCTCCTGTGAAGCCCCCGTGCTGCTCATTAATGTCCCAGAAATAGTTCCGCAACCTGACAAACAAATCCTCAGTGAAAAAGTGAAAAAGCGTATTTTCCAAAAGGAATCCACAAAAGCGCTCCTTTGTTCATGATGCTATTGTTCGGCGTTGTGTGTTTTATGTTTGTTTCACAATGAAGGGAAGCCATTCTTTGCCTATTTATGCCTTTCAAGTATCCTGGGAGACTTCATACAGTTTTTCCTTTATTCCATTTTTTCACCAAATGGGCCAGGCGTTTTTTCTAGCGAAAGAAAAAAATGATTTCCTCATGGAAATCCATGGATATCAAGCATTATAGCTGTAACGCGTGTCCCTGAAATAAAAGCATTTGAAATTCTAGCGTGAACTTCCCCCCATTCTTCCCCTAACAGCAGGGTTGAAGGCTGGGACAATAACCTCCAGACAGATGGAGCGGAGAGTTTTTAAAAAGGATAGATATGTACGTAACGCACGCAGCATCCAACTCTGCACAGCCACTTTCCTGCTTACGAACATCAAATAGGCTTAAATAACTTGTATTTACAGTGTGGATAAATAATGAATCCTGTTTCTGTCGTGGTGTTGACACGTCATAGTTCTGCTGCTTCTCCTTTTCACAGCTTGTAGTAATGAATAAATACCTGATCAAACTTTAAATATTTATGAAACATTGCTCCATCGACTTGACTCCCAATGATTGAGTAAAAGAAAACACAGTTTATGCGATATCCCAAGATAAAGATGAAATCTTGCACTATAATAGATTATGATTTGTCAAAAACAACGTTTCCAGTGTTAAAGCCAAATTGTGTACAAGCCAAATAGCTGTCTCTGAAACATAGGCCTTATCACAATATAAACATTCACCCAACTCAGTTAAAGCCTCAAGTGGATTTTAAGTCAACCTACGTAAAACGTCATATTTGAAGGGAAAAAAAGAAACAGTGGTGAAGTGCTAACGTTTTGTTTTAATCTAAATGACAAACAAAAGCAGATTTTTTCCTGCCTGAACAAACAGGTCCTGTTGAATCTGAGATAATTGAACCCTACTTGATACAAAATGAGGATGAAATATTAACAGCAGTGTCAAAGCATCTCTTGTGTGTGCTAACAAACCATAACGCCAAGCTTTAATAGGAGCATTAACTGTTCTGAGTCAAACGCATAGTTTACTCTCCCTCGGCTGACCTGGCAGGCAGTAAACAAACTGAAAGCTTGGATTTATCACTGTTTTCATAGCAAATTCGCTCCTAATCTCGACGCGTATCTCCAGCGTCACTGGTGCATTCATGGCCCCCGGAGCGAGTAAAGCCATGTGCAGAGTGTCTGTGAACGCCTCCTGACACACAGACGGGCGAGTGGCTCTCCCTGATCACTGTGAAGTCCGTCCAGAGGGCAACTCCGATCTGTCCTCATCTCTGGGTGTGAAGAGCAAAGTCAGTGAGACAAAGTACAGCCAGTGAGAGACACAAACAAAGCTCAAACTTCATCACTGCACATTTCAACTCAGTGTTTAACTTGTAGAGAATTGAACAGTTTTACACAGGACACCACTATTTGTCAAATTCCTTCGCCAGTGGCGGTAACAGAGTACATTTACTCAACTACACAATGTAAATATAACTCAGTGCTGCTTGTTCTTTACTCAACATGCTAGACCAAATAAACATTGTACGTTGTTTGGACTTGAGTCAAATGAGCAGGACTTGAATCTCGAGCTGTGAATCTGAGGACAGCACTTCGTTTAACAACATCAAAAAGACCTTGAACTTTACACAGACTTTAAAGAAATGGTCTAATGTTGTGTTTTCCTGCTGACAGTCGGGTTAGATACAAATCGCCTTCAAGCACGAAGCTACAGCTACATTGTTGGCCTTTGCACAACGACTGGAAATCATCCTAGCAGCACCTCTTAAACTCACAATGACTTCCTGTTGAGCATCAGAGCTGCTGTATCAGCCACAGTTACATAATCTAAAACCAAAATGTGCTAATACATCACTTATACCAACACACCTATCTTTATGAAACTCAGGGCTGTTCTGTATAATCAGTTCCTCTAATTACTGTATCTCTTTTTTTCTTTACATCATTAAAACTCTGAGTGCAGCGTGCCGGTTTGATTGAGTATGTTTCCATTGTTTTGCTGCTTTTTAAAAATCCAGTTAAGACTCTAAGTACTTCCCTCACTGTGTAAAATGTCCCTGAAAAGACGTCAGGTCACGATCCACTGGACTAAAGCTGTTGAGTTGAAGGCATCTGGCACTGATCCAGCAGGCGACAGCTCAGAGGTCGTCTCCTGAGTCAAAGTGTCAATTGGTGTGAAATAACTTGGGAAGAGATGTGAGAATGTCAGACTTGAGAAAGAAAGAAAAAACCTCACACACATCTCTGTTTAAGGAAGATGTCCTCTGTGCTGTCTATTAATTTATGTAGAAAATAATTCAGATGATTCACGTCTCTTGACTGAGCCTCTGCCAGATGTTTTGTGATGTTTTTTTTTCCAGAGCAGCTGTCTGGCTCCTCAACTTTACTGATCTCCCCACTGTAATTTCACTGCACTGACAATATTGCCTCTCTGATGTTTAGCCACTCCACTGAACTGGTGAACTTAATGTCACCTGACGTTAGCCGAGGGGTTGAAAAACACCAGAGCAGCTACACATGGTGCTGCGGTTCGTCGGTCTGAACTTATCCCGCGTTCCTTGAAACAATCTCAGACTTCTCAGGAGACATTTGTTTTAGGCGTTGAGTCTTTCGAGTTCTGCTTCCAAGTGAGTCCAGCCAAATGTCTCTTGCACATGATTGCTCCAAAAACACAGTTGACATTTATGACCATAACCTATTTTTAAGGTCCCGGTCCACCACCTTTACAAGTTTTCACAGGCATTCTTGACATAGCATCTCTGTTGTTCACTAACCTTTCTCATTGGTTTCTCATGTTATTCAGCAACAACATTTACCACTATTCAAAGCAATGGGGCAATTAGTTTTGCAGAATTTTTCACAGATTTACATTTCTCTCTTTCCCAGCTGTTCGTCCTGTGCCATGGCCTCCTGCAGCTCTCTCAGCTGCTCTACAGCTCCTACTTCAAGAGCACCATTACCACTATTGAGAGGCGCTACGGCCTCAGCAGCTACTCCTCGGGAACCATTTCCTCTCTCAACGAGGTGGGAGCCAACAACAACATACCCTCACACAGTCTGAGATCATGATAGCTTTACTTCAAGGATACCGATGACAAAGGAGGAATTGGAGAACACACAACACATCAAAATCACACTTCCTCACAATTCAAGCAGGACTCCAATATTTTGGAACAGTTTAAATACTGAATCCGGGGTCATGACTGATGAAGGGATGTTTTGTACATGCTCATCAAGAAGGGTACTGGGTTTTTTTTTAATGCACAGGCAGGATTTGAATGTATCGAACAGATAAAGCTTTCCAGTTTTTTTCTAGGTTTCAATTAGTCATGGCCACAAGTCACTATTCCCTAATTAAATCACTGTGTTGACATTTAGCTAGTTATTTGCAGCTCAGGACTTGTCAGGATTTGGCCGCACGTCAAGTCGTTCATCAGATCTGATTTTACTGTGTGCGATTGTATGAAAACACAAATCAAAAAAGGACTTTTCATTTCAGTTTTGTATCTCCTCCTCCGGTAATTGCAGCTGCTTCAGTCAACATTCTTATTTCCTAATTTTGGCTAATTTAAGGCTAATTAGCGTCTTTTAGCTCATTGTTTTGGTCTTAAGGAACCACAACACTGCTGTGCCAGTCCAAGTTCATTTGTTTTTTTGTTTTTTTCAAAAACAGGCCCAAATCACTGTCACGCCCAAACTAAATGAAATATTTTATTTATTGTATTTATTTAAAAGGGACAATACACATTAATGAACATTCGTACGTGTGCACAAATGTAAATGCGTCAGAGTTAGCAACTTGCTAATTTGCATCCGTTGTATCACTGAAGAATCAGACAGACAGACACTGAAAACAATGTGGCATATTCTGCTGAAAGTGGGAAAAAAAACAGGGTTAAGGTACACTATCTGGAAATAGGCTACTTGGCATAAAAATGTGTTTTTTTCCATCTGTCTTCACTTATTTGTTCATAAAACTGCTTCAAATGCTCTAACACTACTGTTGGTGTTGGGCCATGTCTATGGAGACATCATTCATCCTGCTATAAAAGCGCTCTAAAATGTGAGTGGTGATCATTCTCACCAGTGTGAACGCCGGCCACGTTCTTCATTTGTAAACTGATTAGTTAAACATTAATTCTGAATTATGCCTCACTCAGTTTGGATTAAAAACTTTACTAGCACCCCAAATGTGAAATGTGATCCTCTTTGACACCTGTGTCTCTCTCTCTCTCAGGTCAGTAACAGTGTGCTGATCGTGTTTGTGAGCTACTTTGGGAATCGGGTTCACCGTCCTCGTGTTATTGGAGTCGGTGGATTACTGATGGCCATCAGTTCCATGATGCTGACCTTACCTCACTTCCTGTCCCAGCCCTACGAGTTCGACTCTGTTTTACACAGTAAGACAATGTCACCCCTGCTTCTCTCTCCACTGAACCTGCTGTGACAGCTAATGTGACTCAGTCCAGAGCAGGGGACTCACGATTGTACAAATATGTCAGTGATATTTATGAGGCTTTACTTGGTCTCAGACACCACAGCGCCTTCTCAGCAAAGTCTCCACAGCAGTCAGCAGGAGTCAAACAAGTATCTGGAGTTTGGCTCACTGGTGTATTTAGAAAACCTGCCGGTGCTCCGCAGCTGAACTTTTGTATGAAACTCAGGGAAATTCATAATCTCTGTGCACTCGCTGAAAGCTGAGGAGATTAGAATTGCCCCCAGGGCATTTCATTTGTAATAACAATCTCCCTCTTCCTTTATTCAGTTTGCCCTCGGACAAAGTAACTTGGCGTCGCACAGTGTGTCAGTGAAGAGTCAGAGAGGCTGCAGGAAATTAAAGTAGTTGGACATCTGCATCCCCCGGCTTGTGATTAACGATCACTGTATTTTCCTCTTCCTTGTCCCTTCCATCTCTGTCCCCATGTGACCACCTGCTGTGATCCAGATCGCCATGACATTTGTAACCTCCATCAGAACTCGACCGAGTCCGAGTCTTGCAGCCGGGACGAATCCAGGCGTCTGGCCGACACCAACAACCTGTGGCTGCTCATGGCCAGTGCACAGCTGCTCTTTGGCGTGGGCACGGTGCCCATCCAGCCCTTTGGGATTTCCTACATCGATGATTTCGCAGGACCTGGCAACTCCCCTCTTTACATAGGTGAATGGCCTATAGTTCAGAGATGGATCAATTTGTTTAGATAGAGAGAACACAATTTGAGGGCCGTGGTTGTTAACCAGGGTGATTCTGCAGGTTTGCATAAAGAGAGCTTTCTAAGAATTATGTATGGGACAATAACCTCCAGACAGATGGAGCGGAGAGTTTTTAAAGAGGATAAATATGTACGTAATGCACGCAGCATCCAACTCTGCACAGCCACTTTCCTGCTTATGAACATCAAATAGGCTTAAATAACTCCTGTTTCTGTCGTGGTGTTGACACGTTGTAGTTCTGCTGCTTCTCTTTTTCACAGCTTGTAATAATGAATAAATACCTGATCAAACTTTAAATATTTTTGAAACATTACCCCATCAACTTGACTCCCAATGATTAAGTAAAAGAAAACACAGTTTTTGCGATATCCCAAGATAAAGATGAAATTTTGCACTATAATAGATTATGATTTGTCAAAAACAACGTTTCCGGTGTTACTGTAAAGCCAAATTGTGTAAAAGCCAAATAGCTGTCTCTGAAACATAGGCCTTATCACAAGTAAGTGTTAAGATTTTTAACATCAGGTTTTTGTGGCTTGGTTTCATTCAGAGCTTTTTTAATTTGATTTGTCAAAACACTCGTAATGAACCTTAATTATATAATATCTAAATCCTGTTTCACCTTTAAATTTGCTTTTTAACTCTGAGAACTAAAATGTTGCTCTTTCTGCTCACTTTGTTTTAATACACAAAATCAATACATTAATTGCGTAGGGAGTTATAAGTGCTTTTAATTCGGACATGAAAACATTTTGTCACTTTGAAGATTTTCACGTTGATGCTGATAGTTCAAAACACTGAGAAAACCCCACTGGTTGAAGCATCAGTGTCAGAGCTCTAGATGGAGTCACTGTGTCTGCAGCGTCAACAACTTACAGACACAAAACAAGTCAACAGCAGGTTCACACAACAGCCTTCAGTTGTTTTCACAGCTTTTATCTCTCATGGCGTGGCGAAGGTTAAGAATCTGCTTTTCACCGAGTTCAAGCAACAGTCAACACTAATGACTCCTAAATGAGCTGGAATTTGTATCAGTGTCCTTCAGACTGGTTTCAATAAGAGATAAGCATTTTAAAGCAGAACACTAAAGAAAATCAGTCAACAGGGTGGACCTGATTGTCCTCCAGTAATCAGTGCTCCACTGTTGGTGCTTTACAGATGTAAGTCAGAGAAAGAATTTGTTCATCAGTAACCTTTGAAAGGCCAAAAATGTGTAAAGCGTACACAAACACTTGACACAAAGTATTTCTGGTGTGAATAACACATATTTTAGATGAATGAATCTTGGATTTTTAAGGTCATGATGGTTAAAAAAAGAAAATCTCAGAGCAGCTGAACAGAACTGACTGTTGTATCATCCACAGCCATCCTGTTTGCAGTGTCAGTGTTTGGGCCGGTCTTCGGCTACCTGCTGGGCTCCGTCATGCTGCGGGTCTATGTGGATGTGGACAGACTTGGTTTAGGTAATGATGAGCTCTTTAAAGCTGAACGTATTTTAAAGATGGGGTGACGTGGCGTAGATGTTTGACTGTTGTATGTGGTCACTCCTGCAGGAGGTGAAAAGGAGCTGAGGCCGGGGGATCCTCGCTGGGTCGGGGCCTGGTGGATGGGCCTGCTCATCACCACCGGCTGCCTGGTTCTCACCTCCATCCCATACTTCTTCTTCCCTCGTAGCATGCCCTTAGAGGACAGGGTAAGCCATCCTCTCTCTCACAGGGGTCTGATGCACAAACAGTTTTATGACCAAACAGTTAACTGAGTTTATCTAAACTTTCAGCCACAGTAAGATGTAAGATACGTATTATCTACTGTATGTCCCCCATGTTGCACTGACACCTACTGGCTATACTAAGGTATAGCAAGTTCACCGTTCCAGTTTCTTTCCTTTCAACTATAAATGAGCCTTATCACTGGCAAGTCATGAAACAAAACACATTTTAATCCACGGAATTGTTTTTTTTATATAAAGTTAGATTTTTGTATTGTTTCTCATGTTTATTCAACCAGTTAATCGATCTGCCAAATATCAATCAGTCACAGGTATGATATAGATTTCCTCCATCATCCTTGTTAGTTAAACCACATTTAAGATGTTCCAACTTTGTCCACAACTTGGCATGGTGAAAAATATGTAAATGATAAGTATTTTCACTTATCAGTTTTAGATGTAAATCTCAGTGAAAAGCTGTAATTTCCATATTTCTTCTTCTTTCTTAGGTATCTTTACAGTTAAAATATTATTATATTATTATGTACAGTAAGTGCATCAGACATATATACAGTATATATATATATATATATATAGGGTGCTATATAGTTTTAGCGACATTGTAACATTTGATTTCCCGTGAAACACATTTGAACACGTGTTTCAACCAAGAGCAGGTTGAAAGACAAAAACTCAAGAGACTGTACAAGTCTTTCATTATGATGTTTGACAGCTTTGGATGATTTTGAATGCACCAACACTGTGGAGCCGTCACACACAACTGTCAGTTCAGTCTAATGTTTCCACCTCGGATGAAGGCAGTGTGAAGAGACAGGAGCTTGTTATTGTAGGAGAATGTGGCATGAAGGAAGTTATAAAAGAGATGAATCATGTTATTAGGCCTGTTGTGATGTGGTGAAGCAGCATAAATTCATGCACCCATGTTCATTACAATAGTAAATGGTATATGGATAATGGATGCTGTAATCATCCATGCACACATGCTTTTTGTAACTCAGTATACCATTATGTCAACCTGCAGGTAATTGAAAGTGAAAGTGACATGAATGAGGATCACTTCCAGAAGAAACCTGACATCTCTTTACTTGATTTCCTGAAAAGTAAGTCTGTCATATTCAGATTGCAAATGTTTCGCCTGTTAGATTCATGTAGCAACTTCACTTTGTTTTACTGTATATCAGATACAGTTAACAGAGATAAATAGTTGCAGAAACTTCATGCTGAGGTCATTTCCAGTACTAATCAGTGTATCTGTATGTGGTTGTGTGTAATCAGTGTTTCCCAGAATGTTTGTCCACCTCCTGTTGAGCCCTCTCTTCCTGATGCTGGTCCTGGCCCAGTGCTGCTTCTCCTCAGTGATTGCGGGTCTCGCCACGTTCCTGAACAAGTTTCTGGAGCGGCAGTACGGCGCTTCGCCCGCCTACAGCAGCCTCCTAATAGGTAGGAGGAGGGCCAATATGATTCTGGAGCTTGAGGAGATCCTGCAATAGATCACAATTGTCCTTGGAGTTAATGTTAGCTGGCTGTTAAATAATTCAAGTTATAATGTAAAGTATGATATATATGAACCCATTTAATGACCTCTCTGGAGGTGAAATAAAACAGTCTGTTAAAATCACTCAGTGGACTCTCTGGAGTGTGCCAGCCCACTTTGGCCTCTGTCCAAAGAGTGAATTAGGTTTTTGCTGCCATCTTGCCTCCCATGAAAATTTCATTTGGGCCTGTGTGTATTTTAAGTTGGCCCATTTGCAACAATCAATTCATTTTCAGGCAGCAACTCTCATTTGTTTCCTGTATCAGTTTACAAGCAAAGTGAAATAGCATGTGATGTTTAAGAAACCCCCTTGGACATCTTTAATATACAATAAGTACCATCTTTACTGGGAGATAACTAAAGTCTTTATTGTTCGCAGGTTCTCTGAATCTACCATCAGTAGCAGTGGGGATGCTGGTGGGTGGGGTCATCATGAAGAAGACTGGTCTCTCTCTAAAGACCATCCCCCGTTTCTCCATGGTCATGCTGACCATTTCCACCCTCCTCTGTGTCCCCCTCTTCTTCATGGGCTGTCCCACCCAGAAAGTCTCAGAGGTCAATTGGAAAGGACAGTACAGGTGAGTGGGAGTTGCATTGTTTCTCTAATGTTTGGTAATGATAATAATCATAATAACAATAATCATAATCATAATCATAATTAATAATGGCATAATAACATTTTGTATAGCACTTTCCAAAACAATTTTACTGAGTGCTTATATATATATTTTTTATATCCATAGAACAATAGTGCTTCCCATAAAATCAAATGTTGAACTGTCAGCTGTTACAAACACAAAACCAATAAAAGACAATGAAACAGTGAAAACTGTAAAACAACTGTAATAAAAAACAAATCATTGGGTTGCCTTTCTATAAAAGTGAGTTTGAAGAAGTGACTTGCCCACTGAGAAGCGGAGAGTGGGAGAGTGGGAGTTGCACAAAGCCAGCCTAACTTACTGTGACATTCATTCAGCTCAAGTGCAGTGAAATCAAGAAGCAGGAGATGCTGAACTGAACAATTTACAGATGTATTTTTTAGTATTTTAGTTTGATTTGGATGCACTGGTGGTGGGATAAAGAACTAAATCAGGCACAGTACACAGGATAATCGTATTCCTCTGTTAGTCTGTGGTCAAATCATTATGTAAATGATGTACTACAATTACTACTTCTGATTTGCCCTTTTCCATTTGTTATGTACTGTGAGGGTTGTTTAAATTAAATACTTTACACAGTAATTAAGACAGCACGTGGGATTTAATTGTAAGCAAAGAAATGTACGTTTATATATAGAAATATTCTCATAAAAACCTATTAAAAGCCTAATAAACTCTGACATGAGCTGCTTGTCTTCCTTTGACTCCTTCCTGTGTCTCTCTGCCCCCCACAGTTCACTGCCCACGTGTTACTCTAACTGCTCCTGCCCTAAAAGCGCCTTCAACCCCGTGTGTGGCTCTGATGGTATCGAGTACATCACCCCCTGTCATGCTGGCTGCACCAACTTCACCAGAGACCCCAACAACACACACAGGGTTCAGGTCAGCCAGCTCTTTATGGTTTATGTTGTGTATATAAGGTATGTCTCTAGATATATAATAAGTCAGTTGGACATATCTACTGTATGATAGAAGGCTGTATATGAGGAAAATGTGTGTAGCACTAGAATAAGATTACACAACAGGCCAAAGATGCTGAAGGAAGGGATGTGCGGTATTTTTACTCAAAGGAACACTGCTGGGAATACATAGGCTACTACAGATAAAAGACCATTAACATTGAGTTTGTGCTGAAATAACATGCTTGTCAGAGAACAGACTTTTCTGTGAACCCTACTTTTTCTAATTTCAAGTACATACTTAGACCAGGAAGTGACTTTGGCCTCTTTGGATTTGACAGTGTTACATATCTGCCATATGGCTGTTGAATTGATCAGAGTTTTAATGTAGGAGCAGTGATATGAAGTCTGATTTCCTTCATGATTTGTCTCTTGAGCCAGTAGCGTCTGCTCCTAACAGGACACAAGAGCCCCACAATCAATGTTTATTAGTCACAGAGCATATAGGAGGTGTTGGACAAGGACAAAACGTCAGTATTTAAACGTCACAGCTTGTGAATAATCTTCTGGTGGGTGGATTGTTTGACTGCTAATAGAGTATTAGTCAGTTTGACTGAGCATGTAAGCCTGCTGTGTAATACCGAAGCACAAACACAGAGAGTGATGACCACCACTAGCTTAATGGATTAATCCCAAGATATCAGTGAATAATTATTTTCCATTTCTGGCGGACTCAGATGTCCACAAGTGAGCAGCTGAAAGTGGAATTCAGTTACAGGACAAAAGGTCTGGAAACATTTTCACCAGCTACCTCTGTATTTTGATTAGAATTAATTAACATGAAGGTAAATGGTATTGTAAGAGGGAAAACAATTTATTTTAAATGAAAAAGAAAAAAAACGTATTCTCATATGTTGTGTGTCAGGGCAGTGTGCAAAAATACATGTCAGATCATCACATCATTGTTTCAAACTATATTCAGTCAGCTCATTTTTCTTCAATCATATGAATACACTTGCACTTTGCTAATTGTCATCACTCATTAAAAAGAAGAACTGCTTCAGGTTCATTTGAGGTTAATGTAAGTTTAAGTCCCTTCAGCTTCTTGGGTTAAGTAGATGCACTTTATTAAACCCTAGTGGTAAAGATGTGTAGGACAGCAGATGGTAGTGCAGCATAGAATAAAAAGGTTGTCTTTCATTGTCTTTGTACAGCTATATACCAACTGCAGGTGTATACCAGGGGCCCAGAGTCAGGCCGACCCAAAACCCTGTCCAAACGGCTGCCCTCACTTACTTCTCCCCGTCATACTCGTCATCTCTCTGGCATCGCTGATCGCCTGCTTCACTCATAACCCAATGTACATGATGGTGCTCAGGTGAGAAAGGATTATGGTAGCCTACAGTATAACATATATACACGTACATTAGTTATATATTTGATATGTTCAAAATAAGTAGCAGCACAGGTCTATTTCAATGTAATTGCCTACAAATACTGTAACAAATTGACTCAATATATTATTTTATTCTGCTTTTAACTGCTACAGTCAAACACTGAGCTGCTCTTGTTTGCTGCCAGACAGTTGTTGATGTCAATAAAAAGTTGAATACGAATAGTCAATACCCAATGAACCTGCTTGGTGCTCAATGGGAGGAGAGCCACATGAGTTGGAAAAGTCAATGAGAAATTATTTTTTAGCAGCTTATATTGAGTGATTTTAGACCAATTAAATGTAAAAACTTTTTTACACACAGCAGGTATTGACCTTTTCCATTTCTTTTCCTTCTCAGGTCTGTTCCCTCTGAAGAGAAGTCATTCGCTATAGGAATCCAATTTTTACTCATGAGAGTGTTGGGTAAGTCAGGACATAAATACTGCTGTTTAATTATGCATGGACAATTACTCCTCCTCATGATGGAGTGCACAGTACGTCCTCTAAATTTCCAGAGGTCCCCCTAGCTCAGGCATTGTATAGGGCCCCAAAAATGTCCAATACAAAATAAATAATAATAATAATAAAAAAAACATGAATCAAATGAACTAATTGCATAAGCAAATAGTTTAATAATTTAACAACTTGAAAAAAAAACTGAGCTTACTTTCATGTAATGTCATGATTTTTTAGTTTTTCTTTTCTGTTTGCTTTTTATGTTATATGTCATATAAATGTATTATATAATAAAAGGTGACACTATGAAAAAATATCAAATAATATAAAAGTATCAGCAAAGAAAATTAAATATTTCAAAATTATGATTTGCATAATAACATAAAATAAACTCCAATAAAACTCAGGTTGTAGGAAAATAAGAATAATTTAAATGACATATCAAAAACAATGAGTTGAGTCTTATTTCAGAATTTGTTGGATTTATCAGGTGACTAGGATATGGATCAGCTACGTATTAGACACAATAACAAAATTCAACTGTGTATTTTAACTTAACTTTGTCTTGCATTGCCGTCTGGTCAGTGATAAATACGTTTCTGTCCTCCTCCCTCTCAGCCTGGCTACCTGCCCCTGCTCTTTATGGGAAGGCTATTGACACATCGTGTATCTGGTGGAAGACTGTGTGCGGAAAGAAGACTAGCTGTGGTTACTTTGACAACAACATCTTGAGGAACCGGTCAGAAAGCTCACCACTTATAATTACTACACACTTCAGACAGTTAACATATCATGAAATGTACAGTATGTGCACAGTAAGCAACATCCCCTCTGACAGCCGTTCATGTTTATTTGTTTGACCTGTGCAGGTACCTGGGCTTGCAGGTGGGTTATAAAGTCGCTGGCATCGTTCTGCTGATGATGCTCGGGTGGAAGGTGCATCGGACCCAGGAGTACAGTCTGGAGAAGAGGCCTGAGGGACTGCTGTGACCCTGCTGATGGAAGCCTCTGTTTCTAAAAGCTTTGCTGTGGGTTTAAATGTTTTCAAGAACATTGTGAGGAGAGGAGCTGTGTCAGTGGCAGAAAGCCACAGGCCAAGACAGGCCTACGCTGACCTCAGTTAAAAAGCACAACTTCCCTATGTGCTGCTTCACAGGTGGGAGGTAAAACATAGATTTTCCAACAAGGAAAATTTGTGACATTTTTAGACGCTTTAAGGCTTATGATTGGAAATTACTCTGCCAATATGACGCACTCATTGCAGGTGAGGAGAGGGCAGCTAGAACACCTCTCTTGTGTGGTACCTCACAACATTTTATATGGGTCTGAGGCAGGGACGAGAGCCTGACCAATGGTAAAACAACAGATAATTATCTTTGTATAGAACTTGCTCCTGTGAAGTAGGACCATCTCCAGGTTTCTATTTGCAATGGAAACATACTCTGTAACTAATTTACTGTATAGCTTAATATTTAAGTTTATTTTTATAGATGTTTGTCTCATACACAGAGACATCTGTGATAACTGCAATACTCATTTCATATAATATCACATATAGCACTTGATTTAAATGCAATTTTATTGTACTTTCACATATCCAGTACAATGCACTGTTACAGTATTAACCATACGCATTATGCTATCTACTGGTGTGGTAATATGTATGTTATCACAGTGGAGTGCATTAGATGTATCGAGCATGACTGGCTAATAAATAAATAAATATAATTATATACAATTAAACAAGTCTCTGTGATGTGTTTTATCACGCAATGCTCCCATATTTATTTTTTCTATGTATGTGAACTTGATGTTTGATGGGGCCATTGTAATGTGTTATTTTCCACAACATTCTTACATTATTGATCAAATATTGGAAAAATAATCTACAGATTTATCAGTGATTAAAGTAACCTGAAGCCTTAGTTTTAGCTCACTGGGTGAAACACAATGCACCAGCATCATGGACATCTGCAGGTCAATCTCTTATAGACCATGAGTGCAATAGCCTGATAACATTCAGTTTCAAATCTGAACTAAGAAATACTATTTTATTTTACTGCCAAATCCAGTTGCCAAGTCAATGTATTTAATTGGCAATGAGAGCATAGTGGGACTTAAAGGTTACAATTTGTGAAACATTTGAGTTTCTGCACAAACTTTCCTGAGGGATCACAGGACAGGAGAGAGCTTCAAACGTGCAGAGATGTGCCAGGTCAGATGTGACCAAAATGTTAATTTCATTTTAAAAAAGTAATCTATGTTAATGGTAATACTGTGCATAGTTTTCTTTTTTCATTCACACCAAGCAAACATCAGAGTATCACACCCTCCTCTGCATCTTTCTTCCTACCCCTTTAACTGTCACATAAGTATAGCCTAACCTTTTACTTTTACACAAACATACACCTCCATGTTGTTGGATAGCTACAACAGTTTGTACCAATTCATTCTTTATTCGTTGCTGGACAACGACAAGAAGTTGATGAAGCTGGAGCGGCCAACAGCAGCAGCACCACCACAGTCTTCTTCATGTCTGCCGCCCCCTCCCTGTCTGCTCCCCTCTCCTCCAACACACATGACGTCATTTTATATCACGGCTGTCAGCTCGGCGGAGAACGAGGAGAGGCCGCGCGTGCGCACAGGAGCCTCGGGTTAGGAGGAGGAAAAAAAAAAAAAACACCCCGAGCGTCACGGACCGGTGCAGCAGCAGTGTGTGCTCCCATCACAGGGAGGGAGGGGGAGAGAGAGAGAGAGAGAGAGAGAGAGCGGGGCTGAACGGAAAGCGACATCACCGTCTTTTCCATCCAGCACCTTCACCGACCAACACCGAGCTCGAGTGGGAAACAAGTGCAGCCCGACACACTGTCCTCCGGCGTCCAGAGTTTCCCCCCTTTTCTCCGCTTGTCCTCCTCAAAATGTCCGTGGGCAGTGACTTTGGGAACCCCTTAAGAAAATTCAAACTCGTCTTTCTTGGGGAACAAAGTGGTAAGACAACGTTTAATTCTCCTGAGAAGTTATTTCTTTCTTTTTTTTTTTCCAAGTCGTGAGTCGCGTGAACCCGTTGCACCTGCTCCTGCACCGTGGGTAAGTTAGCTAACGTTAGCTGGTCTGAGTTTGACGGCTCAGAGAGAGAGGAGGAAGGAGGAGAAGGAGAAACGTCTCTTCTTCATGTGTGACATTTGTTTTCAGTTTGTAGTAGTGAGGGCGGGGAGAGGAGGGGAGTACTTTAATCAAATTACCAGCCTGTGAGGCTCCACACAATGGGACCACAGCCCGCAGTCAGTAAGTTTAACACCGGGGGGACTCTGTGATAACACCCGCCCTGTAGAGCGTGTAAGCCGGCTGTTAGTTTTAAAACATCCCGGTCCACCTATGGGGATTTATTATCCAGCATCAGTTGCAAATGAACAGTGCTCGGTAAATGAGACTGGGTGATGAGTGGATGAGTGTGATGCTGCTGTGGATGAGACAAGTTGGTAAATATTCCTGTGTGTTGAGACACACCCAGGTTGTCAGTGGCGATGAGATAACTTGTGTGGCTGCAGTCTCCCTGCCCTGGTATTGTTCCAGTCTGCTGCTGAGCTCAGGGCTCACCAAGTTTGTGCTTCTGTGTGTTGACTTGCTCAATGAATTATTGCCGGTTGTGTGAAATCCCAGCACGACATTAAATGAGACATTAATTAATGCATCATCTTGTGGAAACTCGTATCTGGTTGATCTGTTTCTATCTCCATCCCAAGCTCCACTCGCCCACACCCTCAGACAGTCTAAAGCCTCTCCTTTGCTGAGGCGTGAGTGTGGCAACAACATTGTTTTCCGCAACATTACACTGAGCTGGCTGAGAGCCGATCTGAATCTTTAGGGTTAGTTTGTCTTTTGAGCTCAGCAGGTCTGTTTATGGTCTAATTCAGAGGTCTTGAGCAGCCAAATGAAGCACATTAGTCATGGTTCAGTCATTCATGGTGACCCATTGATCAGGCAGTGATCCTGCATTACATAGTCTATTATAACACTGTGTATAGTTTATTATCTAAATGATAGTAGATGTATGTGATCTCCTGGTTATACAACCAAATGTCTGCCACTAAATGGTTGATCAACAGATGCCTCCACTGAAGTTATAGGAATCCTGACAACTGATGATGTCTTACAGTGCCCATTGAAAAAGACTAGGCTGTAATAATCAATATATTGATTGGCGTTCACTCTGGAATTCTATTTGAACCAATAGTAAATAAATAAAGAAATGCAGCTAAGGTATAAATCCTATTTGAATCCACAAAAAATTGCTTCATAAACAAATAAAGCCTTTTATTTTAAGATGACACTTGATTTTTTTTTATCGAGGACTTTGATTTTATGACAGATGGATGAAAGAGCTGTGAAATGGACATGGCATTAGGAAATAAAAGTCCATCTTATTTTAAAATAAAAAATGATTTATTTATTTACTATAAAGCAAATGATTTATTGACTGAATTACATAATTAGAGTTAACATTTATTCAAATATATACCATTAGGCTATTATTTTATTTATTTCAGGTTTATCACATAGCCTTATTCATTTATTCACTATTGATTAAAATGCCATTCTGTAAGCCACCAGTTATTTGGATAATTAATAAATGACTCATCATCGAACAATTCATCAGTCAAGATGTCAAACATAAGATTTCAGATTATTCTTTGCGACCTTTTGCCAGTGCCTCATTTCTACATTAAACTAATTCTGGTACAGCATACCTGATACATAATATTTACACACCTGAGCGAAGCCATAGGCCCAGGGTTGGCTTTACTCTTGGGTAGGTGTATGATGCTAAATGCCAGGCAACAAGCCAAAGGGGATTTGACAGCACAGATGTACAGTAATACCAGGTAGAGCACTGTATTCACCAGACCACAAAACTGGCTGAACAATTGGTCGTTATAAAGGATGGCTAAACTGTGGAGATGAGGAGATAACATTACTTATTCAGTGAAAAGTGAAGTATTAAAAAGAATTTATAGGTTTCAGATAAATTGTGCAAATGAATTTCAGCAGAGGGGAATTTTTTTTTTTTACTGGTGCACTATTTTTGAGTGCGCCATGTAAAGCTTTAATTTCAAGGTCTCATAAACCTCATTGATTCATACCTAAGATACCAAGATTCATAGCTTTCCTTTATGGTCATATACAGAATGAACAAATGATATGTAGAGGGAGAGGCAGCATGTGTTGAAAAAGCGTGTGCATGGAGCTACACAAGCTTTTAGAGGCAGACAAAGGGCCGTGGTGCTGTTTACGTTTACTGCAGCTCTCTTTCTTGTCTTCCACTCAGAAATGTTTCTCATCTGATCTGTTCATCAGTTTAACACTGTAATGTGGTTTTATGCTCTGAGAGTTTGTCGGCACCGAAATGTTGGAAATACTAACTGAACATAAACTGGATGTAGCCTGAATTATTGATGAGGAACATTTCTTTTTAACGAATAACTTCTTCGTAATATAACCTTGAATGGATTACGTATTCATTTGATCTGAAAAGATGTTTGTGTGTTACTTCACTGGCAGACGGAGAGAGTTTTCTGTCAATGCGTCTATTTATCTTCTCATCGATCCTAATACTGGAATAAGAAATAGCTAGTCTACTTTTTTTTTCACCCATTGCTCCCATGAGAAGTAGAAGTTGCATTTCCTATTATCACTGCTGTCATTACTGCTGTATGGTAATTATCTTATGTGCTGTGAGGTTTTGGTGGCAAGATAAACCTTTCACCTCTCACAGACTTGGAGGTTTGTAAAGTTTTAAACTGTGAGAAGTCTTGATCGGCCTCATTCTGTGGTGACTTTGCTAAAATGGTTGAGGTTGTTAAACTGTGAAGCCACCGGAGACTCCACAGGTCTGTCGTGAGGGTTTGCAGCCAGTCTGAAGGGAGTCTGTGGAGTCTGCTCCTGTTATCAGTGCGCAGGGACTTTATCCATCAACCGCTGCTCAACAACCAGACAGTGGCAGTGCCAGCCTCGTGTTTGATTGGGCCATCTCCGGTGGAGCTCTGTCTCTCTGACATGTCTGCCCTAATTGCAGCTGGAGCCCAGGCGGGCGTGAAACCCGTCAGCTCTGCCACTATCATTTATTAATGTACATGACTGGTGCAAGTATGTCAGGACCAGGGACATCGGTACAGAAGGAGTGGTGAAAAGACCACTTGTTAGGTAGTCCCTGTTTACACTGAAGGCCTGTGATGGTAGAAGTGTCAGAGAGAAACTGTCTACAAAGAGAAAGATGCCACGATGCTCTGTTTTTCATAAAAGAACCGGCGAACGTCAGAGAGGTGGGGGGGCTCCAGAGTAAGTGGGTGGAAGCAGGCAGAATGTTAAATGAGCTGTCAGGAAGTCTCTCCTCCTGCATACTTCTTTTGGTGTTTTCTACACTGCCTGTACAAAGGAGGCTGGCTAAAGATTTCCTCAACAAAGCTGAAGGCTTTAAGCAAGCCAATCAGCTGTTTCCAAGTCTCTGTGCCCACTTTCCTGGTGGGAACAGGCAGTTGACTGGTTCCAGCCTCCGAGCAATCAACCAGGTCATTGTTAGAACACCTCCGATTACTGCTCTGCATCTATTGGGTCATAGATGTTTTGCCATAGGCAAGTTTTCAAAGGAGCAATACTGCACGGTACTTTGTAAAAGCCAATTGTTTGGAGGTAATCCCCTGCTGCATGCTTCATTTCACCTCAGACAAACAGACGGGAATACATTTGGTAGATGCATCCGCTTGGCTGCCATGAGATTCTGCTCGCTGAATCAAAATGCCATCTTCCGTCTTTGACTGCACAGAGATCGTCATCAGGCAAACCGGGGCTGGCTTCGAAAATATTGCTGAATCACTGGACCAATCTGCTTCAAAGTAGGGTTCAGTTGGTTGTCTAATGCATCAATCACAGTGTTTCCAGGAAACGGCTTTCTGAGTAGATGAAACGCTGGGTTTTGACTTGCCCAGGCATCAAGCAGCTGACACTTTTCTTCACTGAGGCTCTGAAACCACAGATGCAGACCACATATTATTTTCACATGCTAGACACATATAGACATTGATTAGTGGAGGGAAACGCAAACAAGAGCTATACACTGTTCTGTCTAGACTCTAGCTCAGTTACAATACACTCAAGGCTGTAATGTCTTTTCAGCCTTTAATGCAAACAATGGATCTTAACCTTCCATTGAATATCACACATTATAGTATAGGCCTACATTATATCACATGTATCTATTAATATGTTGTGCATGGACATGCTTTGGCTCAGTATTGGTAATAACCTGTCAAGTTTGATTCAATAGTGACAGCTTCCGGGGCCTGACGTGTAGATAATGTATCTGTGTCAGCATGTGCACCCACTTCCTCACAGAAACTGAGGCGAACATTGAACAATGAGAACGTCTTTCGGGTGTGAATCAAGAGGAGGTTGGAGATGAAATGTGTTGAGAACACATTGCTATGATTTAAATGTGGACGTATTCGCTTTGTCTTAAATCTTTCATTATATAATGGCTTTGGAAAGTGAAAGTGAGTGGGATTTCTTGACAACACAAAGTGGTCATTATTGGCTTTCAACATCTTTGTATGTGAGTGAGGTGCAAAAACTACTAAACAGTTTAATGGTAATGTAGATTTGTGATTTATGACACCGTACCTAAATCTTCTTGCTGAAAACCCATGACCTCACTGCTTGCATTCACTGATGAAGTGCTAACAAAACATGTAGGATCTCAGTCAAATCTCAGTCTAAGTTCATTTTTGCTTCATCACATGAATTTTAGTATTTACCATTTAGCAATGTCCAGGTGTCTGTGTTTAATCATTGTTGCACAGAATTATCTTAAAACTGTAAAATGTCCTTGTCTTGTATTGGCTGCAAAAAAGTAAGGGGACCTTACAAATATCAGTATTGGTATTGGTCCAAAAGTCCTGTAGCAATAGGGCTATACCTTGTTTTAAGCATAACTTATGTAATTTATTGTAGGATCATAGACTGTAGTGTAGGATACAGTACAGCCTGTGATACTCAGTAGAATATGTCACAGGACATCACCCCCCAAACATTTCAACTTTCATCTGTGAAAGTTAACTGAAACTGAAATCTTTCAGCATAATCTGACTAATCACAAGCCACACACAAGAAGCAATACATCAAAGCCACAGTGTCTGGAAAATTAGTTAAAACAGGATCCTTTCCTTGTTGTGCTGGAGCATGCAATGCTCTGCAGAGAGCCTACGGCGTGTGAAGGGTGGAGTAGGTGAGATCATTTGCTCTGTAGGGAGCTGGTGAGTCCTCTGGTGCTACTGTGCTCTTTATCTTCTGCCTTTTTCTGGATGTGAAACAGCCATTTAATTAGATGTTATTACAGATAATTAAAGGCTAGGTTTGAATCTAAAACCTCCCCTCATAATATCTGCTCTATGAAGGGATTGGGATGTCCCAACATCCTAGATTGCACTGAGCCGAGATGCTGAGGCGTGGCGCAATCGACAAGCTGTGGAGTAAATAGAGTTTACAGACCATCAGTTGTAGGATTTATCTTGAATGAGGGATTGACGATGGACTGCCAACATGACTTGACAGAAGCCTGATGTTGCGGCAGGAAGGCTGAAAGTTGAGAGGGTCCGGCCTACATTCACAAGCAGCATCTCTTGTTTGCTGTTACGTTTGGTAATCTGGATGCATCTCAGGATAAGTAGTCGTCCTTTTTAAAAATCTCTTTGTGTCCTCGGCAAGTGTTCTCTTTCAGTGATCGATCGGAGGAAACAAGCCCCTGACAGCTTTGATCTTCTATTGATTGGCTCAGCTGCCCATTAGTGGGGGTAATTGATCAAAAGTTATCAATCCCATTTCCAGTGATGTGCCAGTCCACATGAAACACAAAATAATCATCTGTTGTACTTATTTTGAGATGAAACTGACACAACTACCTGCATCTGCTAAGGTGTATGTTCCTACTGCAATACATACTGTATATTCCAGGGCCTGATGTTGTTTATTGTTTTAGCATAAAGCGTTCCATTGTGTGACTTATTGCTTTCAGGAGCTGGTCTGCAGCAAAAGGAATACCAAACAGAGCGATGGTAGCTCTATACATATGCTGCAGCTGAGTGGGTGTGTTCTCAAAGACCCATGGGAAAGCAGCCTCACTTATACACTCTGCCCAGAATAAAACAGGATTGCAAATCTGTCTGCTGCCCAAGCAGTGATGTAGAGACACTGTCTGATTCAGTTCTGCCCACCTGCGTTCCAGTAAAAAGATTTTGGAGGCAATATCTGATGGCACAGTTTAAGAGCACGAATAAAACACCTAGCGAAGGTGGGCGCTGCTTTTACAAATGTAACAGAAATGTAAGGATTCAGCATCTGTGAAAGGCCATCACATCACTCAGCTGGACACACTGTTTACAGACCATTCTTTCTAAAGGATGCGTCTTAGAAAAGGACTGGGTTAAGGCGGCGATATCTTTCCATGGAGAGAGACTGAGAATCCTGTTTACCAGTTGCTCACCCAGAACAGCTCGGTGAGTAAAATCCCCGCTGTGGAGGAAGGCTGTCCTTTACCCAGCATGGCATCTGACACTCCGCTGAGTTCAGCAGGTCTCCATTAATGTTTACCCTTTCTCCAGCTCCCAAGATGAGCCTTCATTATGGGGCTGCTTTGGCTTCAATGCCGCCTGTTATAACTCCCACTAAACCTGCCTTGAGATCAGTTATTGGGTTTTTATTTATTGATGAAGTCCGTCACTCAGAAATAACATGAGGTAGTCAACACTGTTCTGTTCAGTAAATGTGACGGAGGGAATATATTTTCTCATTGAGATGCCAGTGTTGGCACCGTGCAGAGGGCTCTGCAGGGACCTAAAGGGTGGAGGCATATTAAACTCTAATTCAAAGGGCCAATGTGAAATCTTCAGCTGTTAATCTGTTATCTTAGAACAACTATAGAACATTTTAATGTTTGTATTGGGGCTGAGCGATATTAAAGCAGATATCAGTGGAATGTTTTTGTTAATATAAGTCCTAAATAGTCCTATTTTCCGTCAGCAATCACTTACATGAAGTATTTCAGCCTAAACACGAGTCTCTCCGTCACTCTGCTCTGCTGTAACCCGAGGAGAAAATTTTCCTTGTGGGATACAAGTGTTATCCAATGAGGGGAGAGAACGGCATGAAGGGCTGTGTGTGCAGCCAAGGGATGCGCGTGAATGTGGTGACGTAGCACGAGGACCAATTGATGCCTGACAAGGGCGGGGGCTGCTAACTCATGGTGCGTTCAAGGAAACTCGTACTTTGTGTTTTTCCTTCCTGTGAAGTCATACCAGTTCGATCTGGTACGAGTTCACGGGTCGGAAGTTACGAGTGGCCGTTATAGGGAACTTTCACAGACAACAGGACGGTAAAAACACGAGCTACGGGTTACCTGGAACGCTACCAAGTCGTAGTTGTGACTTGAAGCTGTAACTTACGGTTTCAAAAGCCTGCCTTGAACACAGCATTAGCCGAAACGGCCGTGCCGCTGTTATCTGCTTTAAGTATATTTTAAAAAAAAATCCTATTGATCAATAATTATCACTAATTTTCTTTTGAATATTTGTGGGCATTTTATGCTTAATGACCACAATAAAAAACACATTGAATTCAACTTCAACAACTCTTTAAATTATTATAAGCCAAGGGAAACCAACTGAAGTGACATGACGACTGTAAAGTCTGATTAATAAATATATCCTTTGCCAGCAATGACTCATCACATTTGCTTTTGTGAATTAAATGACACATGTTGGTAGAACAATGAACAAAAATTACGAGAAGGATGTTGTTGTTGTTGTTGTGAGTGCTAGAGCTGCCACTTCAAGGATCAGCAGTTTTTCTTTTTTTTGTTCGTTCATTTGGCTTGGGTGGTGGAAACACTTGGGAGGTACGCCTACATCCTATAATGTTAAGGTAAACCCTGTTTATGTTTTTGCTAGAGAACTTGTCCAACCTTTCTTGTCAACGGCGCTGCTCTCCTTCTGCCATCTTAAATACTGCTGGTCACCACACACCAGTTCACAGTATGACTGAGCATGTCTGGCTTGGCGTTTGTGATTTGCTGTAAGGAAGTGACGACTTCAGTATCAAGCGACATGATAGGCTTATGAAACAGGAAGGGAAACGCTTGCTTACAGGTCTTTTTTATCTAATTTCCTATTGACCTGGTTTTTATATTGATCATCAGGTGTCTATCGATAGATATATGTCGTTCGTGAATCATCACCCAGCCGTAGTTTGTATTAGTGTATGATCCTCTCAAACTAAGAATCATTGAGTTCCTGTCGTTTTAGAGTGAGCCCTTCACATGTGTATGGGCATTCAGTCTCCTCCACAGAACCTGCTTTGTGTCTACCAGGGATGCCCTGATTGATTGGCTGCCGATCATGACTGGCAGATTTTCATTAACAACATGTCATTGGTAGATCAGGATTAATGCTTCCAGTCACCTATCAGCTTAAAACCGATCACCTCTGATCAATAGTCGGATATCTGAGAGAAGCACTGTATTCTGTGTAGTGTGGTCCCACTGGTGCACACCTATAAAATATGTGAGACTGACATAACCACATCTGCAATGCATGCCATGATGAATGGCAAACAGTTTGAATATAGTCAGTGTTTTATTTGAAATCGTATTATTCTTTGGTTTGCATAATGCACATGTAATTCAGTTGTTATTACATTTGATAATTGATTTGTGCTTATTTATGTTTTTTGTTGCATTTTCATTCTTGCATGTTCTCAATGAGGTTTTTGTACTGCTTTGTCGAGCAAAGTAAAAGTAAGTCGGTGAGTTTTTGCCAGTAAAACCAGGACCCGCTTGTAGGTCCTGTTAGGTTGCAAATGTAAGCAGAATGATCAACCACTAAACTAGCAGCTATAACAAACACATCTCTAGTTTCCCAGATTGGAAAGACCAAATCCTGGGCCTGGACTCGTCGACTAATATGCTTACTCGTGATGTCAACATTTTCAGAGATGGCTATTTTAGGAAGAGTTAAATTAGTTTTTGTGCTTTCTAATCAGATGATAAATATGTCTGTCTGTCTGTTTCGTCAGCTCTTTTATAGTGCTCATCCATCACCATCCTTTGATGCACAAGGAGATATCTCCAGGCCCTGTTTTTTGTCTTTTGGTCTATTTTATCCCTGGAACTTGAATGGCTCTATAGTAGCTGAGTACTTTGTCCCACACGTTGCTGCGGCTATGGGAGTGTTTAGTCTTGGAGCAAAAGCAAGCCTTGATCCCAAACACAATGGTCACAATGCTTGTTTTGTTTCTGCCCTGAAACAAAGATCTAAAGGTAAACAAGCTACAAATTCATAATGTCAGATCAACCATGAGTCAGCATTTCTTTGCTGAGCTGGTTGTTACAGTTCAGTCCAGATTCTCACATTACATTTTCTATATATCACAGGCTCTATGCCAACAGACATACAGTATACTGTATATCACAGCTTTTCTTCAAACCTTGATTCCTACTCTAAAATATCTTCCTCTAAAAATCTGTATTTTGTCTATTTCTCATGGTCTTAATGGACTGTTATAAGCCATAATGTTGAGTGGACCTCTTTGTTCATGGAACATTGACTAAGACTTTAATGTACAAAACTCATGGAGTTGGAGTTGGAGAAATCCTGTTTGACCAGCCCCCTCTCTTTATAAAATTGTTTTTTGAATTACTAAAACTTGAATTACTCATGTGATGCAGTTTTCATTGCGCTTGAAAACAACTACTTTATTGGGTCCAGCTTGTTGCCGGTCCAGAAAATGGGCTTGAAGACTCCAGTGGGATGGCCAGTTTCCATTAACCATGAGAACTTGAAGGTCAAAACAGTGTTGTGAGATTTATCTATCCCCTGTGTGTGGCTTAAAGACATCCTGACATGGCTTTCAATGTACCATTCAGTTTTGTATGATTACGTGTTTCCAGTGAAAACACAAAGAAAGGGTTGTTGGTAGCTGCACTCCTCACCTGCTGCCATGGAGAAGCACCTTCACATCCCCCTGTGCCCTGTGGACCTTTTTTGATGAGTCAGGCGGGGAGTTCAAACAGGAAAGATGGTGAAAATGGTGAAAACATTTTTCTAGTGAGACCATATTGGCAGTTTGAGTCCAAGGTAGCAGTTATTCTAGTGGGGGAGAGATACAGGCTCATCCCTGCAGAGTCAGCACAATCACAGACAGTGTGCTGCAAACCAGCTTGTGACTGTATCTAGCTTGTGACAGTGACTGGCAGGATTTATAGTTTGGGGTATGGATATGGATATGAAAATTCAATGCCCTGATTTTGATGTAAATATACTCAGATAATACCTTTTTGACATTAAATGGGCAAATATCAACAGATAAATTAACAATTACCATGAAAATACTGAATTAAAGCTGCTTGGGAACATACATTTTTCATTTCATGGGTTCTTTAATACAACTTATGTTATTCAGTAGGTCAATGGCCAAATTCTGATCAAATGAATACTTTGCTATGGTATTCAGTAAATTTGATATGCCAATGTGAGATTCATTGAAGTACATAATGCCACACATGGTCTCACTACAACCATTAACATGCAATATCAATACTCTTCTACTTCTAGTGATGGATCGATGAGGCTCTGAGGATGGGTCATCTGGCCAAAAGATCATATGACAATCATTTTGGGCAGATTCAAAATTCACAATCTTTCATCCTGGTCCCCCTAATTTTACTGTGATGATAGTTATGATGAGTATCTTACACAGCTTCTCGGACATTTATCTGCTGGGGACGGCTCTCCATTCCGAAACCCCCCCACTCCAAAATCCCACCGTTCCGAACGTCCCCCCAAAACACCACTGTTTAAGACCGCTAATTATGCACATGATCCGTTTGATCCCAAAAAGGAAAAAAGGATCAATGCGCAGCCTCCGTTTCCTTTCTGACTGCGTCCGTCTGTCCGTTCGGAGTGGGGGGGTTTCGGAATGGAGGGTTTTCCCCAATAGCCTTTTCGGAATAGCGAGGTCTTTAGAAAAAATAGAAAACCCTGCTATTACGATGAATGGAAGTCTCTTTTAGGAAAGGCGGGGTTTTGGAAAGGCGGGGTGTAACCTTGTCTGCCGACGCGGTCTGCATGATTAACCTGAAAATTAGGCAAAGCAAACTTGTCCATGATTTAAAATAGCCCACCTTTAGGTGGTTCAGAGAGTAGTTGTTGTCTAAAAGGATAATTTGCCTTTATACTCTCTGGAAAGATTATTCAATTCAAATTCAAAATTCAAAACAACTTTATTAATCCCACAAGGGGCAATTCATTTTGAGCAGCAGGCCCACAATAAATATTAAAACATGTTAACAAGTTTAGGATTATCTTAAAAATGTCTATGTACAAAACACTATGATACTTCACATCAACTTGAACCGCCTTGCCCACTATGACATAATGAATACACTACAGTTCTGTGGAAGAGATGGGGAACAGTCAACAACAGTTAATGTCATTTATTACACGGCTCTATTGAATCCTGCTCTCTGATTGGTCCAGCGCTGCGTTCTGCGGTCTGTTATTTCTGTATAACGGACCGTCGTCATGTATAACAGACCGTTGCTAGGGACGCCGCTCTGATCAGCGCAGTACAGAAAAGAGAAACTATGCAGGATATTTACCTTGTGTTTCATTTTTACCGTCATTAAACAGCTTCGGACTAATAGTGATGTTAGATAAATGATTTGTAACCTGTTACAAGTAGAGTGGAGGCTCCTTCCACATTGTGGCTGGAAACTAAACCTGCTGATCAGAGCCTCTGACCCGGTGTCACAGCTCTCCTCTCTTCTCGGTGGCACCGCGACACAAACGCACCCCGTAAACAGTAAAGTTAATCTCTTGTTTATGACAGATACGACTACACACAATACACACATCTTAACACGTGTATGGTAATCTATCGATTGATTATCAAAGGCTTCAAATGCACGAACGGGAGGAGGCTCGGCAAAACAGCGGGAGTGACCGGTCTTGCAGATTCGCTAAATGCAATTTTAAATCGATGAAAGTCGTATTTTGATCAACATCATGTTTCAAATTAATCATTTCACTCGTAAACCGTGTAATAAGCGGGATAATGTATAGTTGGTCAGTTGTTATGGAGAAATAAACCCCTTCATGTTGAATGACGACCTGTCGGGGTTTATTTCTCCATAACAACCTCTGAACTATACATTATCCCTTACATATCATCAGGGTCCAAAACTAACTTTTTCACTTACCAGCCGGCCTGGCTGGTAAGTGAATTTTTTTACCAGCCAGGCAGATATTTTACCAGCCAACCAAGTAAAAATGCTGTATATTGCTATCAGTATTATTTAACGTGTCATTTGGGTCTTATGTGCGGTTCTCAATCAATATTTTAGTAGTATGCACTAATACTAGCAATTAGGGGTGTGCAAAGCATCCGGTATTTGTATTTGTTGAGGGGGGGAAAGTATTTCTATTTCTATTTGTGTTCGAGTAAAATTCAAAATCCAGTTTTTTTGAGATACACTTCCATTATGAATCCCACCACCACCTGCTGAACAGACAGAATATAAACAAATGAACTATCATTACTTCAAAAATCTCTCTCTCTCTTACAGTTGTTTAGGATTGTGTGTGGTGTTTTTAATCATATTTTTTTTAAAGAATAATAATAATTAGTTGAAAAAATATTTTTATCAGTAATTTCTTTTTTTCAATTATTAGACATTTAAGGCGACCCCATCTGAATTCCAGGCGACCCCATATGGGGTCCTGATCCCAAGGTTGAAAAACACTGCTCTACTGTCTTTCCTGTCTGCTCTCAGGGTGTGTGTGTGGGGGGTAATGTAGTGTTGATTCTCTCTCTCTTTCTCACACACACACACGCGCGCACAAACAAACAGGCTCGCGCGCACACACATGTTGTCAGCGGAGCGATTGACATGTGTCCAACCACCAACCCAATCAGACGCGCGGGTTCGGAGTCCGGACCGAGAATTAATAGTTGGACCGCGCTGGTCCGTGCTTCAGCACCCGCCGTGTGTCGGGCCGCGTCTGGTTTTAATTAATACGGGGATAAACAGTCAGCGTCGCGGTCACCGGAGCTGATCACTGCCCTATAAGCAATGAGAGCATTTTTTTTTACCGGGCGCGCTAAACTACACAAACGGGTACGACAGTAACAACAGTTAACCACCTCGACGCTGTGAATGACGGCGTGACGCGCATACCTGACCAAAGATCGTCTCTGCTGGAAAGACACATTACTCTGTCAGGAAACAACATACCAGCATCGTTCTCCACCAGTAACGAAAAAAATGACATTTTTGTCGGTAAAAAAATAACTCGCCAGAGTGGCGAGTGGTCTTAAAAATTTACCAGCCAGAGACAAAATCTACCCGTAATTGGCGAGTGGCGAGTGTTAGTTTTGGACCCTGCATATCATACACCACATGCACTCTTGAACTGTCACCAATGAAAAAAAGAGATAGAAAATGTTATGGTGATGATGGTAACAAGCTGGTAACAATCCTTGTGACTGGGCATCACATGACCATGTCATCATCATGGCTCTTCATGTCACCCAGAGAGAGATCTCCTCTAGATCTCCTTCTGACCTTGTCTTCCTCCTGTTTTCCTGACAAAGCAAACCAGTGTCTCTTCCTTTACATGCACATCAATACGTGATACATCAGGTGGTCATTTATAACACGTTCATTTCCCACAAGAGGGTAAAGGTTGGCAGTGCATCATCTTCATCAAACCAAGCAATAAAACCGAATCTCACCTCTACTTACCATGACTGCACTTTGGTCAATATTAGCCCGACATATTCCTGTGCTGTCCCTTGTTGTTGCTTTAACAGCAAAGGATATTGCACCTCATGGACACCTGGATAATGAAATCTCAGTTAATTAACAGCAGAGAGTGCATAAATCAGAGTCTGCACAGTCTACAGCTTGTCTTGTCAGTCGTGTTCCTCTCGTCTTGATTGTAAACTAAACTCAACTGCACAGATTTGACATTCAGTTTTCAGTCTGCAGACAATTTACTCCCACTCTCAGACATACCCAGAGGGCTCTTTTGTTTTAAAACTCATGCCTTTCCATGAGTCATTTTGAACATACTCCTGTTCAACATGTTGTTGCAGCCCAAGTCATTACACAAACTTCATTTATCAGCATTTAATTAGCAGAATGGACTTAATGACTCAGTGAACCAAATAGATTTATGCATTATTTAGTTCTCTGTGTACATGAAGATGGAAGGAGATTGGGCTGGAAATACAATGTGTATGCTGAGAAATTCTTGTTGTGATTAGAATTAATCAGGGTATGTAATTAAAAGGCACTGATCTCTGGACAAGTAGTAGTCTTGTGCAGATACAAAGCTTGTAATGAGGGGAAAGAAGATACAGTTTTAAATGGCATAATAACCACCATGGTCGTGTAATAATCAGTGTAATTCAAATTTGGGTAAAAAATGAAGTCTAGAAATTGCAGCATCGCGTACACAGTGTTAAACTTCAGATTATTGGCCTTGAGTGTGAACGTATTGTGGGACACTGCTGATTGGGCAGTCTGGGAGGGCAGGATGTGAGGCGGAAGCTTTGTTATCATTTCAGATGAATGTGCAAACTGTTGTTTTGGGGGGAGTGGAGAAATAAGGTTAGAAACTATTTGATCCGGTTGTCCCCAGGAAGATGTTCAGTTGAGGTGGTTAACCAGCCGAATCTTGACCTATCCCGTCTGAAGACGAGGTTCATCGACAACAATATTCTCTGGACACTTTGAACATCTGTTTGTAATTTCGTAAATGGGGGTTAGGCCCTTTATTCAGCTTCAGTCAGTACCTGCTCTCACCTTCCTAAACTTGTTTTGTTAAGCCACAACTGCTAATTTGAGCCGAACGTACAATGCAATTATGAGTTCTGACACTGAGAACTTGTGTAGATCTAATAGCATTACAAGTAGTACAATATACCATATGTCAAGAGGACTGGAAATGAAAGCAGTGGCCTGTTTTTCTGTGGGGATACTGTTTATATTTCTTCAGCCTCCAGCTGCCTTTTGCTTTGTGAGAGTGGAATCTAATTTAAACATTAAATGGCAAGTTGGTCTCTCTCAAGCCCTATGGCCTCAAACAGAAGACATATGACTTCTATCTCCTTTCCTTCGGCAATTACAAACACCGCGGGAGTCATATATTTCAAAACTGGTGTCGCACACTGGTGGATATGTCACTACTCTTACTCCATAGCTGTGTGTGTATTGTTACTGCTGTTAGTAATGTCTAATGCCTCATTAGACTGCATAAGGGCTGAAATGGCTTTCTGAGTGCTTTATGTGTGCACGGGAAACAGCCTTTGTTGGGTCTGAAAGCTTGTTCATCCATTATTCAGAGGTATTGGTAAATGGACGTGTCCTGGTAAGAGTTCATTTTGCAGTTTCTCTACTGGTACAGTCGATGTGACATACAGTATTGTAAAAACTATTAAATAACTTGCAATTTCTACATATCTATTGTTGTTCTATTCCGATTAAGATTATGTTGTAGGATTAGTGAACACTTTGACCTACTGGTGGCAAGGCAGAAAATGCAATCATTTGAAGGGTCAGACTACCGGGGTTTTGACCTGACCCGATACTCCACCCTCCTTCCAGCCAGAGGAGGAATCTCGCCCTGGACCTCAGTCACTCACTAAAATGTGCAGTCCAGATTATTTAGTAATTTGAGAGATTAATAGATTTCAGTCTTAAATCTCTCGAATTGTTCACAGTTGGGCCTCTCTGGTGATATCAGACAGGATTTATATACAGTATAGTAGGAGTTAAAAAGCAGAGGAAAGTGTTGTCAAGAGACAGTAAACATTCCAGCCCTTGAGGCTAATGTTAGCTAGCGTACTACTGTTGACGGATATTAAAGCTGACAGTTAAAATCTCACCTCCACCTCCAGACAACCTGTGTTGTCTGTGTCTCCCCCAACATGTTTTCATCCAAACTTGTCTACCCTTCTGCCTCTGGCTTTTCCTCACTGCAGAATATGATGGAACCTGCTCACAGTGATCAATTATGATTATATGAATCAATTCCTGGCCTTTTTGGACATTTGCAGCATGTGATGCTATCACCATAACAATTCAGACAAGGCTTACAGCAGGACAGTTCATGTCATCTTATCTTTAAATCAGTTTAAATCAGCAAATAAATGAATGTCAGTTGGATGGTATGAAAAATAAAGAGAAAGTAAACAAAACAAGTTTCTAAAATGTAATGATCATCCACTCACAGTAAATTCACAGTTACAAAATATATTTTTAGTGGTTTTGTCAGACAACATCTTGGTTATAAAATCATTCATTTATTCACTTTGTGTTGGAGTCACTTGTTCTTTTTTGCTCCATTGGAGGGAAGTAAATAAATGAAGGGCTCAAACTAGCTGACACTAGGCCAAGTGCCAATATAAATGTAAGTGGTCATATAGGTTTTGATGTAGTCTGCTAAAAGTTCACTTAACATGATGGTAGCATTGTGTAGTTTGTCTATGGTTTGGCCTAATTATAGTGAACTTGAATCATTTTAATGGCTGGAAATGTCAGGTAGAGACAATATATAAACAAAGCTGGTTAAATCTTATTGTTATTTACAAAAACACATAGCAGCGATTTATTGCACATGCTATTCTGAGTGTGTGATGATGACGTTTGCCTGAGGCAGCTTCGTGTCTAACGTTTCGAATCCCAGGAGCTCATTGTGGCTCAGTTTTGGGATTTGGTGATATGAAAAATGCAAGATCTTGATTTTTTTTTTTATCCTTGTAGAGGGCACAGTACATCCGCGGGCACAACGACTTGTAGACTTTTTTTCTTTCAAATGAGCAGTATGACAAGTAATTGGACCATTAAACTCTCCATCAGCTGCTTGGTGGCGAAAAGCAGAACATTGGTTGCTGTATCTGGCCACCTTTGTAGGTGAATAGTGTGAAATAGAATCAGTCGCATGCAGCTAGTCACCATTGGTGCAACATCCCAGCACTCTTGCGATTATAAATAATGCTTCAAAGTAGGATAAAGACTGAAACAAGGGATTTTTGAGCACTCTTAGGCTGACAGTTTCTTTTGGTTTGCATGTGTAATTCGTTAACTTTGACTGAAGAAGATTGATTTGAAGGCCATCTGCTGTTTGGCATTTTCCTGTTCTGTTCTTTATGCCAGCTGCTGTGACTATGAATAAGCTAGCACACAGATTTAAGAGTCAATATCTCTCCCACTGGTCTGTATCTTCTCCAGATCCCCGTTCTCCCCTTCCTCAGAGAGGACAATCACAAATAACCATTTATTTTTCTCTGTTGTTCCATTCATTGATAAATATTAGATATCTGCCTCTCCCTAGCATGCTGAGCCCTTATCCCGATGTCGTGCGAAGGCGAGGCATGACACGTACTGTTTTATTTTTATCCATCTCCTTGTGAGTGGGAGCTGGGCCCATGCAGAAAGCACTGCTATGCTCTGATTGGCTGCCAAGACCTCAGGGGTATTCCATGATGCCCGCCACCAAGTGACCAGCAGGGGCTTTACCTGGCTTCAAGACTGCATGGAAAACCTATTCAGCAGTTATAAAGCCTCAGGAAGAAGTGGTATTTGGACCATTATTGTACTTTGTATGCATTGTCTTGTTAATAGCCAGGATGTTCATACTTAATCTATTTAATACTTTATCTACAGCTTCTCAGCTATAATAGCTCTTCAAGTCCTTGCAAATATAACAAGAAACGTTTGCAGAACTCTTTTAATTGGAAAGGAACTTCCCCTCTCCCTGTTAATTTAGTCAAACAAACATTTGCTTGCACACATGGACACAAGATAAATAATTCTGCTAATGTTGAAAAAGACCAAGGTCATGATTTTGTCATTAAAGGTGTGTGATTTATTTTTTTTCTTTGACAGAGAATCATTTCAGTCACATCCATTTAATACATTCATCTAGACGTCTTGCAGAGATATATTGATTTTGCTTGAGCATATTTGTTACACATTTGTTTCTTTTTCCATCACTGATGGTGGCGTAGGTGCAGAAGTGAGAAATTCCCTATCCAACTCATTTTATGGTCGCATAGTTCACAAATGGGAGGAGGAGGCAGACCCTAATGTGAAACCAAATGTGTAGGACTGTAAATGTTCTGTAAAATTGTATTTTGAGCTCTTCAGAGATGCTTTGATGAGGTGTCTGCTGACTGTGCTCAGTGGAGTCTTGGTGTTGAAAGTGCACGTTTTGCAGCAGCAGCAGGTGCTCAGTTCTTTCTGTTAATTGGCCCCCATGTTGTTAACTCACTCTGCAAACTCTTTGAAGCATCACATTGAGTAGAGACTTCATTAAAACCAAGACAAGTAATTGGAAGCCCACTAGGCAGGAATTCCCTGTGTTACTGTTTATTAAGGTGTCTATAAGGTGGTTACGTAATTAAAATCTTGCTCAGTGTGGTAGTATGTCATCAACAGGGATTGTGTGGTTGGTTGTTACATGTTGAATTCCTGCACTCTGTAGAAATGTGTGCAATTAGGGGCCTAGATTATATGGACTGTTTTCTGTGATCTGTCTACCTGAAGAATAAAATAACGTAAGTAAATGTCATTTATATAGTTCCCAGGAATGTATTTAATATATAAAGGTCAGTTTATTGTTTATGGAGTGTAATTTAATACAAATAGTAGTGTAGTTGAAAGGCATGCAGTAAAGCCAAGCACTTACTGTGCCAATAGCTCCTGGAGTTCACTATATTCTCTTCGCTGTGGCATTTTATTCACTATTTTATTCACTCTCCACTTTTTCTTTCAAGAAAGAAATCACTAGCTATTAGCTTACATCATTCACAAACCAGGATAGAAACTGAACTGAGTTTATTAAAAGCGTGTGTTTGTACCATGCACGACTCCAGTCTCATAAGAATCTGCAAAACCATTTCTCGCAGAAGATTTTTTGTTCTCTCAGAGGTAATTACATAAGAAGTGAGGGCAATACAGCTAATGACCAATTATATACTGCACAGTTTGGATTGACCTCATGTTTTTGGAGCTGGACTCGTATTGGGAACTAAAAATTAGAATATACCTGCCTTTGTTATGTTGATTTTGATCATACTCTTTATAAACTCCCTCAGTATAGTGCAAAAAATACCACAGATGTTCTACAATGAGCTAGTCAACAAAATAATAGGACTTTGGGTAACAATAACTAGTTTTTAGTTTTAGTGCAGCGATAAGACAGGAAAAATTGTATGAGCCTTGAACAGATGTCTGCTCCCATCAGAGTGTCCCATCGGATGGTGCTGTCTATTTCTATGCCTGCATGTGGACTTCATCGTACTGCAAGTCTAAGTGGAAGAAGATGTCACCAAGTTCACATACAATGCTGCACATCAACGTTAAAGATTTAAACGCCTTATGTAACCTCATGAATCCCTCCTCTCTGACCCCAACTGCGGCTACGTAACAGAGGAATCACGCTCTAAAATTATCACAACCAAGTGAGTTGAGCAGTAACGATGAACGAAGCAGTGACCGTGAATCACAACAAAAACGGTTCCAAAACAGTAGATCATAGCTAGGGCTGTCACGATCATGACATTTTAGTTGATGATTAACTGCCAAACATAAAATTGTGATTAACGATTTTATTGTCTTTTTCTGATCATTTCATGCCACTATACTAAATATAGTTTAATTATACACATACACCTTATGAAAAAGAAGAGCCATGTATTGGCATTAAACATTGGAACATATTAAAAACTGCATTTCTGTTTGCCTTTAGGCTTTGCAATTTAATCCATGATGCTAATGTCAATAGATGCCAATAAATACATAGCTCTTGAATGGAAGAGTGAACTTTAACTTTATTATTTATTTTTATTTTTTTATTATTTATTTTTTGCCTATTTTATATTATGACCTATTGTACTATAATTTGTGTTGAAGTATATTTCTGGAGATACTATATGTCAGTAATAGGCAGTGACGGCTGGTATCAATGGGCTAGTGGGGCTAAGCCCTCCCTGCATTACACAACAAAAGATGAGGAAAAAATATTATATAGCCTATATTATATTCTCTAAATAACATACAAAAGATTGTTCTAAGTCTTAGTAAAATCGGAACTGGCAACAATATTAAATAGTTTCAAGAAAAACACAGGATATCTCTAAATGGGCTAATTTTAATCAGCCCGAGCTCACCGAGTCTGCTCTCATTCATTTTCCGACTGTGGATGATTGACAGGTGCCATGTCCCGCCCTCGCCATTGACCGACTGTTGGGGCTAATTTCATTCAGCCCACAGGCCGAGCGGTTCTGACCAATCAGCAGCGGGCTGACGCAGGGTCAGTGATTGACAGGCGTCATGTCCCGCCCCCTTGGTTTACTTGTCATTGGGGCTAATTTCATTTAGCCCAACACCGCTGTTTTCAGACCAATGACAGGAACCGGAGGAAAAGTTGTGTTGTTGTGGGATGGAGAAGACAAAACAGCGGCGCTAGGCGCTAGCATCACAGGTAGCAGCATACTTTACTGCTCTAAACTGTCTTTGCTAACATGAACGAAGTGGAGAATCTAGTTTCTAAACTCACCGGGAGCACCAGACTTAAATGACATGGCGATAACAGACCAGAAAGGCCGTCGATATGAGCTGCATATATCGTCTTTTTTTATTTATTTATTTATTTTTTAATTGAGCAATATCGTCGGGTGTGTGTGCGTGCGTGTGTGTAAGTGTTTGTGCGCGCGCGCGCGCGTGTGTGTGTGTGTGCGTGCGTGCGTCTGTGTGTGTGCGCGTGCGTGAGAGAGGGAGAGAGAGAGAGAGAGACTGTGTGTGTATGTGTGAGATAACCAGGTGAAGTTTTTTTGTTTTTGTTTTGGACTAGACCCTTACTTAATGCAGTGTGTAGGCCTAGTTAGTTGCTATACTTTTGTGAGATGGGATAACCCTAACTTTTAGCTGTGTTAACCATTTAATGGGTATAATTCATTTATTAGCCCACCCAACTAATTTTACCACCAGCCGCCACTGGTAATAGGAAATGGAGGGAGGGAGCAGGAGAGGGACTTGGGTTGAAAAATATGTTCACAATGATACTTCTACTACTACTACTTGTCTTAAATATGGAAAAATTAAATAAACAGAATGTTAAAAAAAAGAAAAGAAATGTGGTCGTTGAATCTTAGAAATTAAGCACCTCCAGATAAACAGTTTGTGACGCTCCACTCATGTGTCATTAAACCACAGCCGAAGTAGAAGGAGGTGCAACCAACGTGTCATTAAAAGAGCACCATTCAAACCTCACACGGTGGAAAACAACAATGAAATAGTGATGAAAATATGACATTTCTGTTGGTTCCATCCAGCTGTTTTTATACTGATGTATGGAAACGAGTCTCACAATTATGCAAAATATTTTTGGTCAACTCAAAAAAGCCTACCGGCAGCAAAAGCAAGTGAAATCGATGATGTTGTTGAAGACTCTGCTGTTAATCATTAGATTCAGATTCAGATTCAGCTTTATTTGTCCTTTGCAGGAAAGTTGTTTTCACCAACCCGTACAAAACATCCGATGCAACATACAGTAAACACATACCCACATTAACACATCACCCATAACAATAGACAAAACGCACATTTAGCGACTCAATGATTTATATTATCGAGAAATCACAACAAACAATTTAGCGTTGTGTCCCAGCACTAATTAGGGTAACACATATTAGCATATTTACTGTCAAGTCTCCCTCTGAGTCCAGCGGCAAATCGGCTTAAATGAGGGGCTCTTAAAACAAGCCCACCGGGTCCTTATTAACATGGGCCAGTTGGCTGGTAAAAGCCACATGGAGGTGGTTTGAGTGATTTAGGCTGTTGTTGTCAGAGGATATGTTGTGAACAGCAGACGGCTCTCTCATGGCCATTTTCACAAGAGGAACATGTGCACTTTAATTAGATAGCGACGGTAATCAATAGGTGCCGTAAATGTCAAGATGAAACATTCGCACCGACTTCCTGGAAACAGTGGGAGAAGTGCTCCAGCACAAACTGGGCTCAGCAGTGACTGTTGCATCTTTGGTTTTCACGTAGAAGAGAATATCAACTTGTATGTTGTGTCTCCTCATGTCACTTATAGGACATACTGTTTATTTCACATCAAGGATTTATAAGTCTCATTAAAACGTTGACATTAATCCGCTTTTACACTTCTCACTTCTCATTACATGATTAATCTTGTGCGAGGGTTTTTACTAGCCCGTAGCTAGGCACTTTAAATTATAGTTGAACCTGTTACAGCTCACTGTTACCATGCCTTTTGAAATTTAATAAGCTACCGTTTTCTCTGTAAACCCACTGCCCTGTGAGAACACACCTGCGTTACGCTCTGCATGAAAGGAGATTATCGCTATGTTATCTGTAACACTGGTTTGTATTTTACTTTTATGTCTGACTAAATCTACTAATCATTTGAATCCCATCATAATCTCTAAAATAGCTTTGAGTGTTAATGGCAGTGGGGATGAAAAGCTTACGAGGGGGAAATGCTCAGAAAAGCAGAGCTAATTCCAAAAATGTAATCAAAAATCTGCCTTGTTAATCACTTCTTTTTAGCCTAACGGAAAATTCACTAAATTATTGCAGCCATGTAACTAAGCTTCCTGCTTCCACCCCAGTAATTAAATTCACACAAACAGACCTGGAGTTATATCTGAAGATACTGATGAAAATTAAATAACACACTCAGTTCACTCAGTACTCACTCATGTTTCTCTGTAGGTCTCAATTCAGCTGATTTAATGTCATCCATCATTTTACTGTTTTGTACATACATCTGAGCAAAAACTGACAGAGCTGTGACGGAATATCATTACTGTAAAAGCGAGAGAGAATTTCAGTGTCTCCTCTGATTTTGTTCACATTGCACCATCCTATATACCACTTGAGTTAGTGGAAGAGAAATGGGCACGCTGTCTGCTCCTGAGTTTTGAAGCTTTCAGCAGTGACTGAGAGGAGCAGAGAGTGCTGTGTCATGTTGCCTAGTGGTCGAGGACGGTGAGTCAGCACTCAGCAGCGAGGATGTTGGATCAGGCTCTCCATCCTAATGTTCTGCTCTCTCATGCTGATGTGAAGGGGCTGCAACTATTGATGATTTTGATTGATTAATTAGTGACTGAAAGTAGTGAAAAATGGCCTTTAAGGGGTGACGTGGTGGCTCACCTGGTAGAGCAAGTAGAGTTTTTCTTTTCTACACTGAAGCAGCCATGGATTTGAGTCCGACTAGTGGCCTTTCACTGCATCCCTCTCCTCCAACCCCCCCATCCCCGAAAATTGAGGCAAATTTGAGAAGTATGAACCTTTGATAAATACATGAATAAATGAAAAACATTATCACAACTGAATATTAGTAAAGTCCACTTGGTTTTGTAGATTTACCATTTATTATTTCTGTCACAGAGGGTCGTGGATTGCAGACGGAGAAAAGCAGTTTTCTTATTTTAAGTGACAGTCAATTTTGAAAGCTGAAATAACAGTTGTCACCGGTGTGTTATTAGCGCTTGCTAACTCTGTAAATTGGTTTTTAAAAACTCAGTTTTTATAATTTCATGTTGTGTGATGATGGATCAGAGACTCAGAAACGGAGGATGAAGCTTACTGTTGTTAGACTCAGTGTCCTCAGTTAATGGAACATGTAGACAACGAGGACTGAAGAGAACTAAATGCAATAATATTAAAGCAGAAGTAAGAGGAATATTTGTGTTAATGTAAGTCTTAAATAGTTATATCTTCCGACAGCAATCACTTACATAGAGTGTTTGGTCCGAAACATGGGTCTGTCAGTCACTCTGCTCTGCTGTAAGCCGAGGAGAAAACTTCTTGTATACTTCCTTGTATCCTACAAGTTTTATCCAATGAGGAGAGAGAACGGCATGAAGGGCTGTGTGCAGCCAAGGGATGCGCGGGAATGTGGTGACGTAGGGACGAGGACCAATAAATCCATGACGAGGGCGGGGACTGCTAACTCCATCGGCTGACAAAAAGTTGGCCAAAACGATCGCTTACTTCTGCTTTAAGTGGAAACCTAATATCACATTGATATTTCTTTATGACAAAAACTGTTAATTTGAACATACTGTATATTAATTATTTGAACATAGAGCACAAAAATGCGTTATTGTTTATGTGACTTCACGTAACTTAAACAAAGTTCAGTCACCTTGGTCAACTTCCAACACATCCACTACCATGCAGGGCAGAGATGACACTGTTATCTTAAAGGACAATTCCAGGCGAATTCAACTCGGGGGTGTATTTTCATATCATTTTAGGTCTAAAAGAATGAATCTGAAGATTTTCAGTTTAATCGCTCCTGTTTTGCGGTAGCTGCGTCTGTCCCTGCAGTTAGCTAATGACATGCTAACTTTAGGCCTCGTAAGCAAAACTAGGTCCCTGTAGGTACCTTGTTAGCCAGGCGTGCTAGTGAGAGAGATCAAATTAGAGAATAATCAAACCTTTCAAACACTTTCTTAGACTTGTTGTGCTTTTTTTGTGTTAAAATGTGTTAAGTTCACTAGTAAAAAGGAGGACAGCTCTGGAGCTAAGTAAGCAAGATGGTGTATCAATAAATTACCATGAGGTCATTAGCATAATCAGTAGCTGCTCATCAGATCCTGCCTTGCAGATATGGAAACCAAGTGAGGGCATGGATACATGTAATTAGTAGGCCTGATTAAAACTCTTCATGTAAACAATTGCAACAGTGCCCATTCAGTGAACTGTGAGTTTAAGACAGATTATGTTTACTGAGTGAGCTTCTCCCTGCAAATTCGGAGTCGGTGCATTTCTTTCACATGAATAATGAATTAACGTTTCACAAATATTAAAAACAACAAATCTGAGATGGCAGCAGTACAGATGGATGTCTGCATGTTGCACAGGCGTATAGATAATTCAGGTCTATTAGTCAAGAGTCAATACGATGAAATGTGGGAGTCAGCGATATGCAGAGTCTGTCGAGTGTCGGCTGGTTGATTGGACTGAACCGTTGCACTTTGGATGTGTTCAGCTGAAGTTAAGGATCTAAGACGTCGGCTTTCAGCCAGGCATCTGCACGGCTGCTAAATGGATATACAAAGAGAGGATGTGATTGATTCCTGCTGGCTTCCCCGTTAGCTTTGCATCAATCCCCCACATTAATAAAATCACACAGGAAAAAATATCTGCAAACCATATACACCATCTCTCAATAAGTCAACCCTGTCTAACCAGCCCTCTTTTCTTTAAGTGATTCATTCTTATGTAATATATGATGGATTGACTGTTGAATTGATTAGAAATTAGGTGGCTGTTTTCCAGTCATTTTTCAGTCATACATGGTGACACGCCTCCATGACAGTCCGTGTCAGATAAATATCATTTTTCCACGGAGAAACACCTTAGATCGAATGGTTGGATACATTTGGGTTCACAGGGTCTTACATTTTTCTCACCAGTTTAACAGCGATGACTTATTGGAGCAAAAATGCAGAAAACAAAAACCACAATCTTTTATTGTCTGTGTTTTTCTTGTTATTTTGGAACCTGTTAGTTTGTGTCTGTATTTTAATGTTTGTCTTTCTGATCTTTGGCCAAATCTGCATTTAAATTACTTGTCATCTTCTCATTATGTATCCACTGTAACAGCAGACAGTGTGGAACAGTAACACAAACCTTATATTGATTTTACTCAGCATGATTTAAAAAGAAAAAAGAAAAAATAGGATGCATTACCAGTTAGATTTGCCCCAATTTGGTATTGATTGTTGCTAATGTTGCCTCAGATAAATAAATGGCAGTTTTGTGCCAACACACAAGAATATATTTTCTTTTATTCCACTGCACTGGTTTCCTGTGTGCAAACAAAAATAGAGAGTGTGCAGTCCAGGATTACTGTAAGTTATGATTTGCAATGCACACACATTGATCATGGCAATCAATACTGTTGGAGCTAAGCATTGCTCAGAAATTGTTACTGGAACTGTGTATAAATGGGAATGGATGCTGATTCTTATCAGTGCCTGTACCACGCTCCAACACATTCATTATGGAAAAGATATTTTTGCTTTAGGGTAGAAAAGAGTTTCATATCTGCACTCATAACTTGCCATGATACAGGATGTTCTGCTTATTAAAAAAAAACAAAAAACGTCAAGTCCCTGAAAACCTAAAGCCCATATGACCCATATTGTAAAAAGTGAGATTCCAATGTTTTATTTGATTATAAAGAAGCAGGTACAAGTTCTACTGTGAAAGCATCAGAGTCTCAGTCTACAAAGAAATTATGCACATGACCTGTATTCAGAAACTGAGCTGTAAAAAGCTGCTAGGACTGAAACAGTTTCTACTCTCAGCCATACCCTAAGCCCCGCCCACCTGCATCTACTATCCAGCCAGCAGGATTTGGTGTCTGATTTGGCTTCTCCGTCACATTTCCCATTGTTTCCTTGAATATCTTCTCTGTATTCTCCCTATTTAACATATCAGATGGGTGATGTCGGTGTTTTGGGCAGATATAACGCTGGTTACAACAGCTCTGTAATTGCATCTGAACCTGATGCCATTGCATGACCTCTCGGTCACTCCCAGACACACTAATGAGCTCCCTGGGCAGCAGCGACGGCCATAGCAGAAACCATAGCCACCGATCCCACTGTGAGGTTTATTGAGTGTCTGAACACAAGAGGACCAGGCCTCTTGTCTCTCATTTAATACTGTCTCTGTTCTCTTGTTTTGCAGTTGGAAAGACGTCTCTGATCACACGGTTCATGTATGACAGCTTTGACAACACATATCAGGTAGGTGCTTCAGAGTGAATATTCTGCCTTCGATGATCAATTTTGTCTCTATTGATCGGTCACACTGTGCTGCCTGCCTTGCCATTTGATAATGTAACCCACAACTGTACTTACATTAAAGAAATAATCCACACCTACACAAATGAGGCCCAAGTAAAATTAGTTATGATAGTCAAGGAAATTAATTCACAAGAATTGTGGGTGTGTGTGTTTGTGTGTGTGTCTAAAACAAGGAATTTAAAGCCCACACGGATATTAAAACAGACACGTTTGAACTGAACCACATCAAGAGCACTGTGGGCCCTCGGGCTATGACTATTTCTAACCCTGTTCTCCACAGCAGCCTAATCTCACTCGTCATCCTAAAAACAGAATATTGCTTATGCAGCTACAGTACTCTTTGCAAGTATCTGCAGATACGCAAAAGACCTTTAAATAAACCTGCTTTATAAGCAGAAAATATCTATTTCTATAGTAATAAAAAAGGAATTAAAAATAAATCTCACAAAGCTATTTCATCCTCCTTCTCATATTGTGTAGAGTGTGTATGTGTGTGTCTCTTAGCTCGCCCAGGCTCCTTATTGAGGGAGTGCACATTATTATGAGCCTGTGCAATGTGTGAAAACATAAGCAGATTAGCCTCAGAAACACTGTAATACCATCAGTGTGCAGGGTGAAGAAAAGTGAAGAGGTAACTTTTGTTTTGCTAAATTTCATGCAAGACATACAACTTCATTTGTTACTGAGTATCAATTATGACGCGCTGATGATGGTACTGGTGAACAAACCATCACTCAGTGGGGCTTCACACCACATACACTGCTTTCTAAAAGTAAGTTTTCATTAATCTGACAGTTAAGTGTCAATTCAACATAAAAAAACAAAAACAATTTTGTACTGATCAAGTTGATGTGATCAGATGTTTAGTTATGGTAAAAAACCCAAAGTCAGAAACAGTTGAATTCAATAAAAGAAGAGAAAGCAGCAAAATCCAGGCACTTAAAGGGATACATAACCCAAAATCAATAATTCACCAATTTTCTACTCATCGTCATGCCAAGGAAGGGTTAGGAGAACTTTCACAGTCATCAAAACGCTTTTGGAGTTCCAGGGGGGGTCCGGCTGACAACGGATTTTCATATAACTGCGGCGGATAAAGCTCAGTTTTGAATCGTCCAAAACACACACTATGAAACATCCAGATACCTCCATACTGCTCGTCTGTACTGACCTAAGTGTCCTGAAGCTGCGACATGAAAGAGTTGTTCGGAAAAAAATTAATTGGACTTAGTATGACGGTGAGTAGAAAGTTGGTAAACTATCGATTTTGGGTGATGTATCCCTTTAAACAGATATCTGGTGTAACACTTGAATGTTGAATCAACTATCAAAAACAGTTGCTGAGAGATGTAGCCTAACTAATATACACAAGTCAGATAGATGAGGTCTTTGTTTGACCAAAACCTGAACCAGCTGTGCCGTATTTCTATCGTAATTTAAATAGTAGTCCATTCAAAAACATCAGTGAGTTGGAGAACAGATAGTAAACTTGCCGACAGCAGGTGCTCTGGTGGCTCGCCCATACAGCGTATGTCGTAATCACAGTGGTCCAGGTTTGAATCTGACTCGCGGCCTTCGCTGCATGTCATCCCTATCCCCATTTCTCTCTCTCTCTCTCCTGATTTGCTGTCTCATAATAAAAGTGTAAAAGCCCTTTAAAATATATCTTCCAACTTGCCAACAGGCCCTTCACAAGGCCAGCAGAGTTAATAACATTATTCCTTCTGGTCATCAAACTGGAGCCCTGGAGCCTCATTCCCTTGAGATCAAATGTGAATGCGGTCCTGTCTCTAAATTATCTAAGGTGGTCTCTAAAGGTCAGCTTAGTTCTCCATCTAAGCTGTGCACCCTTTTTCCTCACCACTTTTATCCGACTTGACTTTTGTGCCCTCTGCAGTATAAAGTCATTAAAACTAGAAACGCAGGAATAGAAGTTTATTAAAAGTACACTGACACTCAAGAAATCATGACGGGTAAGAAGACAGCTCGGTCCAATCTGACCTGCAACCTCTTGGAGTCTCCACCAGTTTCCAACAAACACGGTAAAACAGCATGTTACTCCTTTTACACATTTCTTTTTAATGGCTTCAGCGTAAGACGGTTCTGGATTCAAACCTGTCACCAGTTAACACTTGCAACACTTAAAACTGTCCACAGAGGTGAATAGTTGTTTATCTCTATATGTCAGATCTGTGATAGGCTGCTGGTATAGACCTGTCCAGTGTTTACTCTGCCGATCACTCACTGTCAGCTGGGATTGGCTCTGGCCCCTGGCATAGCTAATAGATGGATAGACATGCAGGTATTGGCTTTGACAGAGCCTGGCCAGCTGTTTCCCCATGTTGCCAGTCTTTGTGATGAGCTACGCTAAACAGCTTCTGGTGATAGTTTCATATTCAGCAGTCTGGAGTGAGTGTGATGTCAGTCATCTCATCTAAGTTGCAGCCAGAAAGCAATTAAACATATTCCTCAAAATCAAGTTGTACATCCTCACTCTGGCCTCGTAACGCCCTAAAAAGATAAAAACAAGTCCCTGTTCTACAGCGCATTGAACGATGTTATTATGACAGTTTCATTTCTGGACATTTCACTCTCACTGTCAGATTTCAAGTATTTTGTCTAAGTCTCCATGATGCCTTGATGTTTTTCTTTAACAAGACCCTCCAACAAATTGCTATTGGACTTATATTGGTTGTCAGCTATTTAACTTTATCAGCCTCTGAGAAGTGGGATTAGACATTATTCTGTTCATTGATTCTTGTTAAAAGTCAAGGGTTTTGCTAAAGGTTTCCCAGATTGTAGAATCATGAGATAACTCCACTTTTACTATTTCTGGACAGATATTCTCAATTCAAGCAGTTAAGGTTATTAAAAAGTATTTCTACTTAGGTGAGTGATCACCTTGCACCTGTAGTAAATATTTGTTTCACACCTGTAGAAGACAGGTTAGAGGAGTTGTGATTATCTGCGCTTTCTATTTTATAGATCACCAAAATCCTTCTTGGTTTCATAGATGAATTCTCAAAGCTCCTGTCAATACCCCGACTCAGATATGACTAGTTTTTAAAGCCATTTTAACATTCATGCCTACTTCACCTTTAGCAGACTAAATGTTAATCCATGATTAATTCTTTTAATTTCTCTTCTACAGACTGAGCCGACTCATTGTCAGGACAGGCTCGTGGTCTTGTTTTATCTAATGGTCTTACATTCAGTACGTTTACATGCAGAGCTTAATCGAGCTATGCTCAAAATTCGATTTTGGCTCAAGTTGGACTTCTGTCCTTGTCTCAATTTACATGCAACTGAGAAAATCGAATAACTGACGAGGTCCGCCCCCTCATGCGGCGTCACCCGTTGTTTCAGTGGGTTAATACGCCCCCTGTCCTGTTGACTTTCCTGTCACCTCGTAAAAAACTGAATATAAACAACTTATAAGCTTAATAATAAATTCTCAACTGCAGTACCCGACCAGACGCGCCAGTCTGGGCCGGATGCGCGCTGAGAATAGGATACGGGCTTCCTTTTTTCATCTCTCTCTCTCTTTTTTTTTTTTTAATAAAACACTGGTCGCGCTGTGTGAAATGCATTGAATCTGCGCTGACGTTGGATTTTTTTCTTTACTTTGCGGGATTCAGGCGGCTTCTCTGCTCCACTTTGTGTCGTCTCTACGGTTGTGGAGCATGCGCACATGCATTGTCCAGTTATACTCCGACTAAGGTGTATACATGACGGAGAAAATCGAATTCCAATCGCATTATCTGGGTGTCTTAATCAGAGTTCTCAACTCCGATTTCAGTCGGACTAAGGTGTTTACATGCACTTCAGTTGTCAGTTATAGTCAGATTAAGGCAATAATTCGGTTTTTTCAAGTGTCATGTAAACGTACTGATTGTTTGACTTTATGTTTTTGATCTCTGTGTTTCACGTCACTATGTATATATTTTTTGGTTTTACCGCCCTCATTAAGCAGCTTTTGTACACAGTAACGGTCCATAGAGTTCTTAATTCTGGCTCTGCCAACAGTTTAAGTAAAGCTTTTAACAATATCCCGTGTGAATTAGATCCAGTGGATGAGCAGCTATAAAATTTCAATATTATCTGAAATTCCATCCTTGATGAAATTGCTCCATTTAAGACCAGTGAAACTAAACCCATGTCCCAGGTCTGGATAAGTGATAACATTTGTGCTGTGAAAGGAGGATGCTCTAAGCTCCCAGGCCTCTTCGCCCACATCAAGGCTCTGAAGCTCTTTTACGCTGAAGTTAAAACCACCAGATTTATTGAATATTTCAAATCCCATGCTGTTTTTTACCATCATAAGACGAACCACAGACCCCCCATCGTCCCCTCTGTAGACGCTGATACCTGCAATGATTTCTTCAATATACTTCATTCAAAATAAAAATCTCACTTGCCAGAATGTTATTGCACCTGTTGATCCCCATCAGTTTTTTTTTTACTGATCAGACCCTGCTGCAAATTATCAACAAAGTAAACCTCTCAACTTCTTTAGATGTTAGTATTAGTTTTTTTTTTTTTTTAAAGATGTGAAGTTTGAAAGACAATTTATCTGATGGCAGCCATTTAAAGGGATATTTCAACATTTTGGCCAATTGGCCCATTGCCATAATCCCTAGCCTACAGTTTTAGGAGTAGGTTTGTTACCTTTAATTGTCGGTGCAAACTATTTTTTAGAAAGACAGAGCAGAGCTGCGAGCTGCTCAGAGCTACGCTACGGAGGCTCATGGGATTTCTTGGTTTTCCTCATCAAACTCATCAAATACACAATCCGACAACTCCAAAACGCTCTCGTGGACAAGTTGTGACCTGCACATTCACCACGTTATGAGATAATAATGGAACATGAAATGTCAAAAAAAAAAAACATACACATCCCAAATGATTATAACAATTATAGATCTTACTCCTAACTTCCTTTTTAGCCAAAGACAGATATTTGAGCCTTTCCCATCAGCCTTCGGAGCCCACCATAGGAAAGAAACTGCAACTCTGTCGGCTGACATCAGATGTCCGTCTTTTTTAGTGCTCTTTGATCTTAGTGGACCTTTTGACACAGTTGATCACACCATCCTCTTGCAGCAGTGGGTGGGCATCACGGGCAGGGCCCTTGTTCTGATTCTCTTCATCATTTTTATGCTGCCACCGGGACATCTCAAAAGATCGGTTTTCATTACTTCATGAAATCTTCGCATAAAATGTCATGAGGGACATGGATGAATGGATGGCTCAAATGTCCTTTAGTAAAGCAGAATTTAACCGTTTCTGTCAACCATGCCTTTTTTTTTTAAATGATGGCTAGATTGTTGCTATTACTGCAGCGCAGCCCCTCTTCTCCCTGTCTGCAGCAAACGTCTCTCTACACTTTATGATTAATCCAAAATGAAGCCACTATTTTAGCAGATACCAAAAATTGAGAGCCCATTAGACCTATCTTTTCCTCCTTGCACTGGCTGCCTCTTAGTTATAGATTTTGAAATTCTTCTCATAAATTTTAAACCCCTGGGCTGATTGGCTCCATGCTATACAGTATTTCTGACATTTTAACAATGTGCTCCTCGTAGGTACCTAAATCCAGACTAAAGGTGACACGGCATTTGTCTTCAGGGCCGTCAAACTTTAGAACAGTCTCACTGAGGAAATTAGGACGGCTACATCTCTCTCTCCATCTATCTGTTTTTCTGAATTTCAAGGACAATTTCCATGGATGGATAAACAGCCATGAATCTGCTTTCAAAAACACTCCCGATAACTTCACATCCACATCTACTTTTCTCTATATCCAGGGATACATTGCAAATTAGAACAGCTATTGATTATACAATTCAATGGCACCAGTTTGTAATGCATCAGGAGTGAATAGCTGTGTTGATTTTCACTATTGTACACAATTTGATGACTGTAATGAGATGAATATCTTTATAAATAGGACCTTTAATGCATGGATAGTGAATGTGACATGATCATTTCCAGAGAGTAGCACACTCCTAAGTACCATTACCTGGAGTGAATGTGGGCGTTTGTTGTTGCCTGCAGTCTGTCTCGCTCCAAGGCCGCCGCTATAACTCCCAACCTGAATGCAGCTGGATAAATTACGGCTTCCAAATCCAACAGCTGTCAAAGTCGGCACTAAGTGCAGTCATTCTCAGGAGCACTGCGGGAACATGGTCCTCTTAAACAAATGACCGTCTGCACCGGCCTCATAGTGATGTGGCCTGAAGACCCAGAGCTCTCCTCACCCTCACTTTTTCAGCCATGAGTGTGGAGGCAGCAGATGCCAGACAGATAGCATCTGCTTATTTAATAATGCACCCATATGCTGTTTAATGGTAGCCTCTGCCCCACACTGTTGTAAAGGCCCGTGCCTCCAGTGGGAACAGCAGCCAGGGAAGAATATGAAAATCAGATGGTTTGTTTATTTGTGTGTAAAACAAAACCATTTAAATCCACCATTGTTTACAAAACGGCCTCGTCATTCTCTCACGCTCACTCACCTTTTATTCTCTTCTTTTGTTTTACGGATAATGGCGTAATGATTTTTGTATGGATGCCATGACCTCTGCTTTATAGCTGTAGATCAAAGTCAAAGCTCAGCCTCTCCTAAATGTGTGTGTTTTACCCTGTGTGCAATGCATATGCATGCTACCCCCTTCTTCCCTGTCTCTTTTCCTTCCTGGCTCAGTGACAGGTAGGGCTGTAAATGATTTTCTAGCTCAGCTCCCGAGACCTTTGAGTATTAATTAAAATGCTGCATGCATTTGCTCAGTTTGAGTGTTTATGCTGTTGCTCAGAGGGGAGGATGGGCTTTTGCCCAGCGAGGGTGGAAAGATGCTATGACTGCGAGCCTGCAGGAGACGTGTCTCGACGAGAGGATTTATAAGAAGTCATTCAGGCTTACAGATCGCCACATTTTTGTTTTCATGTAAGTCCAGCTTTTAGATTTGAGCTGATCCAGTTCAGCCCTCCGAGGGAAGAAAAGGAGTCTATTTAGAGAAGCAGGACCATCGGAGAGATGAAACCGAGCATGGCAGCGGCTTTAGTCAGCGGGAGGATGTGTGTGAGGTGAGCCAGATTTGCTTCCTCTAAAGCAGCAGAGTCCCATCAAGCAACCACCCAGCCGAGAGAGACACAGGCAGGCGTCCTCACTGCCTGGCAGCACATGCTAAAGGGCTCAGAGGCCTCCAGAGGCAGAGTGCTTTTGTCAGCTGTGGTGGAGCTGTCAGTCAAACCTGGCCACCAGGCTGTGACGGCGTCTGCTCTGCCCAAATATCAGATATTTAGTGTAACTGACTTTTACAACACTGAAGATTTTTCTTTTTTTTAAACACACTGGGTGACAGTTTGGATCAGATGATAACCCAATAAATTTCCAATATACTACAGTTTGGAGGAAAATATTCCACATAATCTAGTCTTTATAACTATTTAAGGAAATAAAACATTGACCAGACTGGAAGATTGACAGCAGCTATGTTGACTTACTGTTCAAGTCTGTTTTCTAAAAATTCATTGGTTGTAGCTTTTCTGTTCTGTGATCATCATTGTAAATTAAATAGTTTTGGAGTTGTTTGATTGTTTATTTGATGAGTTTGATGAGGGAAACCAAGAAATCTCATGAGCCTCCGTCAGCTCGCGGCTCTGCTCCACCTTTCTAAAAATAGCTTGCATTAACAATTAAAGGTAACGAACCTACTGCTATGACTATAGGGATTATGGCAATGGGCCAATTTGCCAAAACGTTGAACTATCCCTTTAAAGTCATTATTCACAAACAATTTAAAAATGTAAAGGCAAGGAAGGTTTTTTTTTTTTTTTAGCTCTGCTGTTATATAGACAACATGTTGTTCTGTCAAAAACAGTCAATATCAGTGAATGATAATTAGCTGCAGCTCTAATTGTACCATCATCACCCTTAGTTCTCTTTGCTGCGACACCAACCCTATCTGCTATCAGGGTTGGAAGATTGGTTTAACTTAAATTATCGTTGTATCAGGGTAAAAATCTACTAAATTGAATAGACTAATTATGAGTGCACTGCCACTCCCCGTTAGGGTGGTTGCAAATTCAGCATGCTCTAACTGCCTGCTGTGAGAAAAGGAGGCGTGATTATATACTGATCTATTTCCTCCCGTGCTGGCAGTAGACTTCAAATGAATCAGATTTGGTGTGTTCACAAACTGCTGTTAAATACGGCACCGTGAGCAAATGCCAGTATGCTCACTGTGCTTCAAGGTCCGTTGGTTTAACAGCGTCCCTGCCAGATGGAGGACCTTGAAAGTCCTGATGGGAGCAGGAGTGGTGGAGGAAATATTTAGATTCTTTGCTTACTTAAAAGCAGAGACACCACAATGGAGGAGTTGTTAAAGATATAACACAATAAAGTATTATGTTCATTAATTAAGTTACACGCAGTGATTAAAGCACAATGTGGCGTTTCTATTCAAGACAAGGCTAACGCTCTGTACTTCTGACCTCGTCTGAGCATCTATGAAATGACGAGTCTTGTGTGGTGCTCTCAGGCAGCAGTATAGTGAGCTCTACCAAGAATGGACCGAGGAGGGACAAATCAAGACTTGGTACATTATCAGTGTGGGAGGTCAACAAAGGCAGCCCACTCTGATATGAACTGGCAGGACGACTGCTGCGGCACCAGTTGTAGAACATTTTAATGATAGGTTGGAGGCTGCAGAGGCTACAGCACCTGCTCACCGTGTGGCACCTCTGGCTTTGGACAAAAACATCTGCCAGAAGGGTAACTCATAGGGACAGACCCACAGAGAAGCATCAGCTGAGTTGTTTCTCAGTCAGTTGGTTTTCCAGCCCAGATCTGTACTGTATTGTCTCACCGTTCTCATCAGTGGTTGTTAAACTGTTTTCAGTGAACAAGCTCTAAAGACCCACTTTACTCTGCCGGCCCCCATGCCTGATGGTAAACAGGCAGAGTTAGTGACCAGCTGGTGAAGTATTCAATGTGTTTTCCAAATGAATGCTAATGTTCCTCCATATTTGCTGAATTAGTTTGACAAATGTGACGTATCGCCTCAAAATGTTTGAAGTGTTTCATCAGTCTGACTTCTGCTGTCTCCACAAAGTCACAAACATCCCTTCACCTGATCACTGCAGAAATGTAGCCACTGTTTTCATGAATCATTCACCTTGACTCTGAATTTACTGGATTATAAAATTGAAATGGTCTACAAGGTTACAGTTGATTACATTTGCAGTTAAAGTTACAACACAATACATTTTATGTTAAATAATTTATCCTCTATGGTCAAATCAGGAGTTTGAGTAAATACATCATGACATCTGTTTCCCCAGTAGCTCACAAGCAGAATCCCACATACCATTTTTTTTTTTTAAATACACTTACTGTATACAGTAGGTTGATTGTTGTGAATCCATATGTTCCCCGAGCAAAGAACAAAGACATCATTATTTACAAATCCAGTTGGGTCGGTAAAATAGGAGCTTAATCAATGCTTTGTCTTCTGTAATGTTCGGATTATGCGTATTTGTTGTCCCGTTAGTGTCTGTCAGTATGGGTTGTGCTGACATTTTCATACATCAATACATTCTCGTAAAAATCATCTTATTTAATGATAACCATTTCATACAGTATGTGAAGATATAGCTGAAGATAGCTACAGTCAGGAGAAAAATACATATGAAAAGTGAAATTGGTCAAATCACTCAGATCTGTTGAAAGCTTTTTGCAGCAGAATGGGCACAAGAGTCATGGTCTGTCTTCTAACAATGTGTGCTAGTTAAAAATTTAAAAGAAATATTAATAATTTCTGATGATCTGTTCATGTATAGCTGTCTGTGTGGGACTATATTTAAAACTGGGTGCACAGCAAGCCTACAGCACCTCTGCTAGCCCCCAAGGAAAGCCTCTGCCACAGCTCTGTGTTTCAGCTTCTTTCAAGTTATTACTGTATGTCTGTAATGTACTGTAACTGCTGATCAGGAGTGTGTGGTGTTTTCTCTGTCAAACCAAATTCTTTAATTCTCTGTCTGGGTAAGGAATGTTGGTGACCAGACAACATTAAACATGTTAAATACGTGTCTGTTCTGTTTCAGCCAAAAAGTACACTCAATTTTACTTTCTTGTATCAAGGCTTTTTATAATCTGAATTCTTTGGGAAGGTTTATTTTCATCCTAACTGTGCTTAATCTGACTAAGGGCAAAAGAAGAGTATAAATGACGTCCTGTCTTCGTGCCAGACTCTGAGTTAGTCCACTGTGCCATTAGCTGGCATTGCCAAGGAAACGAGTGCGTGATCAAGCTGCTGATGCCCAGCTCTGTCAAAGTGGGCTGCTGGACTGCCTTACACAGACAAATTCAACAGATAGAACAACTTGCCTAAACAAAGATAGGTATACGCAAGATAAAATGTGCCTTGGTGCAGATAATACCCTGAAATGTGTCAGAATAAATACTGGAGGGAGGCTGCAGACAGGTAATTCCCTGTCAGCTATCTACAGTACGGGCTCCAGCTGGCCAGTGCAGCAGTTTGCAGCCTGAGGTCACGAAGGCTACAACCATACAGCTGGGGACTGCTGCATAATCCCTGGGTCAGTCCAGCACAACCTCCTATCTAGCCCTTTATACATCCTCGTCCCTCACAAACACGCTGAGACACCAAACATCTGGATCCACCACATGAGACGGCCACAAACCACATCTGCCTGCTGTCAATGAAAGTATCTTTGTTCAGAACTTGTCTGTTTCCCAACGATGCATCTGTCCCCTTATAATTATTTTATATACATAATGTCATATAGAAATAACAAAGATTTGTATCCTATAGTCCAAAGGCATGGGTAGACAATGATAGAAAAGACACTGTTAATATTATACAGTATGTCACATCAGTGACATAAATGTCCATTGAGAGGAACCATCTTTGTAATTGTGAGATCTAAAAGTTCATTTTTTGTCACATGTCCAAAACTGAACAGTTCTGGCATGAAAATCCAGTAAAACAAACAAACAAACAAACAAACCCAAATCTGCAGTTTAACTTAGATTCTAGGTCTTAATTTGTCAGAGCCAGAGCACCTGATGATATCATGGCAGCAAAGCTGAAAGCTGTGGGCTTGGCTGCAGAAAGTAAACATCCCTTGAAGAGGGAACACAGTGCCATCTGCCTTGCGCCACATTAAGGGGATAGTTAGACTGCTATTTTAAAAATGGACAATATGGGATGATTTTAAGCCAATTTTAGTAGAAGAACCATACACAATACACAAACTACATATTGAAACAATGTAGTTGTTGTGATAAATGAAGAACAATAACACCTGTGACCGGCTGCACTCAAAAGTCTCTGGCCTCAAAGATAAGCACAGAATTGCACCAACAATCTACAATAAGCTTCACAAAGGTGTCTGTTTACAGTGCTGTTGCACTCGATTGCATTTATTACATGAGACTTGTTACTCCCACACATACGGGAGATGTGATCAGTACTGCAGTGCACTATGGACCTCACAATAATCTCCTCTTTTTTCTACATTTCTACCTCAATTTCAATTATTCAGTTCCCCAGCAAATAATCTATTGTGGTGTTTAGAGTAGGGTTCAATAATCTACAAAAAATATTATGAAATCAAATCACACATGTAGCCAAATACAATATCCACATTGGAGGAACTGTAACTTTTTGGAAAAAGATAAAATGTGCTGCAACATATCATTATAAATTAACCATTGTGTTCCTGCAGAGATGTAAGAGAACAGTTGTTGGAATAACCAACATGTATACATATTTTTTTTTGTGCAAATAAAATGCTAATATATGCAGTATAATTGCAATTGCATATCATTCAGCCCCTAATCTACAGTGATGTTGATCCATGAATATCTTATCTCCCTAAACTAGGCCACAATTGGGATTGACTTCCTGTCGAAAACCATGTACTTGGAAGATCGAACGGTAAGTTTCCCTCCCTTACAGCTCTAACTCGATGTGTAAATGTGTAACTACTGTTCATGTGTCTGGTGTGCAGTATCTCAGAGAGAACACATACCGTTCTTTTTCATATTTACAGTAATGTCCTGACCTGCTTGCATTCAAACTTAACCCAGCAGCGGCATTGAGCAGCATGAACCGTTTCTACCTCGTGACATGTAGATCAACATGATCAAACCTGTCTGCATGTGTTTTTATCTTGGAGAATCTTTCTTACAGCAGTGCAGCCTTGGAAGTGTCATCATGAGGAGCCCACTTGTACAAATAAGGCTGTGTGTGTGTGTGTGTGTGTGTGTGTGTGTGTGTGTGTGTGTGTGTGTGTGTGTGTGTGTGTGTGTGTGTGTGTGTGTGTGTGTGTGTGTGTGTGTGTGTGTGTGTGTGTGTGTGAGAGCCTGTGTGTCTGGAGGGAGCCTGTTGTTTCCAGGCTCTCTGACTATCTGAATAATCTCAGCTTTCTCTCTCTGAACCCCAGGTGAGGTTGCAGCTCTGGGACACAGCAGGACAAGAGCGCTTCAGGAGCCTCATTCCCAGTTATATACGGGACTCCACTGTGGCTGTGGTGGTCTACGACATTACAAGTCAGTGTCTCTGCTAAATGTACCCACTTTACTGTTATACCTCCAAATACTCTTTTTTTGTTCACCTTTTCGCTGTCAACATGTGTGGCCAGAGCTAGTCTCTCTGTCTGAAACATTGTGACAGATGGATTCCCTGAGAAGTGAGATTTCAGATCAGATTTCACGAATATCAAATGTCGCATAAGTATTTCCCAAATTGGATTCATAGAGGAATCAGATGAGCCACTAACTATGCCTGAAAGAACAAAATAGTATTAGTTAAATTGTATTTTATCTTCCTTTCTCTGTCCATTGAGGACAAGAACCACTTTGTGGTTTTCTCTCAAGGGAGAATCGAGGGGGATTTGAAGGGTCACTGCTCTGCAACGTCCTCTTCAAAGCACTAGTTTCAGCCTCTATTTGGTGTAGTCTGCTTATTGTCTGTTATTGAATAACTCTTTTTACAGAGGACAGTTTTTCTGTGTGTCCTGAATATGTCACGTGGCTGTTTTGTTCTGCTTTGCAGTTGTAGAGCACAGAAGAATTATAGTGTATTATGCACAAGCAGATGCTTCAAAATAGCAGAAATTAGCAGATAAGTAACAGTGAGCAGTTGGTGTATGTTACATTTTTCACTTACACCAATTGTGCAATGTTACCTGTCTGCCATCTGCTATAAAATGCAAAGACTAAGACACTTACTCTGAATTTCATTTACAATTTTATGGAAAAACATGGGATACTACCTACCATAACCATTTTCTCTTTTCACCTTGAATTGAAACGTGGCATATGTTTCATCAAATTCCCAGTCCAAGAATACGATACAACCCTTAGTCTGCATGCCAGCAAGGCTGCATACTCAATGAATGTGACAAGGTCAAAGGGATAGTTGTTAATACACAGTATAGCATGGATTTACTGTGTAATTCCAGTAGTGGGTAATATCTTCTATCCATGAAATCTTATCTTAATGTCACATGTAAGATATATTTAATATGATGTGCCATTTTTCCTCTAGCTTCATTTTGCATTAATCATCAGTACCACTTATGCAAAACGTAGAATTAATTTAATATTAGCAGATAGCTGATTATTTACTGCTTTAAAAAAACATGAATCACATCACTGTTTGAAAACAGAGACGATGTTAATGGTTTTGTTCAACAGCAGGAGAGGTGTCAACATATTGACTCTCATTGAAATTGTACAAATGACATTTTAATTTGCCTGCACTTTACTTCTCTGCTCTTCCCTCCTTCTCTCTACAGATGTTAACTCATTCCAGCAGACGTCGAAATGGATTGACGATGTGAGAACAGAGAGAGGAAGTGATGTCATCATTATGCTGGTTGGCAATAAAACAGACCTAGCAGATAAGAGGTATGTGGTTACTGCCGAACTTGTCTCCAACTTCACATTTTGCCTTTTGGCATCATGGGAAATATGTTGCGCAATTTAAATAACTTGGACTCTAAACATGCTAAAACCTTGAGACTGACTGCACATGCTGCAGAGGAGCTGGTTTGATAAGAGGTTGGAGCGTCTTACTGAATAAATCTGTATATTAATGAGACAGAACTAATTACCTTGAGACATCTCCTTAATACTTTACTTTATCAATTTAATATTAATACCACATCAATGTTACATAAACAGGAATGATAAATATCTTAATGAATACACTCATTAGTATAACTGCTTGTATTTAGTTTTGTTCATTTGATTACGTTGCGGCATGAGGCGGCGATTTAGCTGCATTTTATAGTCACAGACCACTTGCTTTGAAATGAGAACATTATTGTTTGCATGGCAACATTATTCATTGGTTTAGACCCTGGAGAACTCTGTGTAAATGATATATATTTTATAGACATAAGGGAATTCGTAGAGAAACAGGATAACAATGAAAGGAAATGAAGCAGAAATGCACTGCAGTGTACGAATAGTGCAAAATAAAGGCTGATTTAAGCCATGAAATTTCTCATGTCTTGTGCCAAAAGGCATGACTGATGCATATTGTACAAAATCTTCCCCTCCGACATCCAGGCTAATCTTTTCCAAAGTTGCTTCCCTTTTTTATGCAACTCTTTCTTCTGTGATTCTTTCGAAGAAATCGAGGTAATCCACTACGTTTATGCCTTTCTCAGCATATTCATAGAGAGTATTTCTTCTTAATTTAACCTTTAATCTCTATAAAGTCTCTCTAGTTGCAACGTGTGACATCGTTCACTCTGTATGTCAGCCCTGTGATAGACTGGAGCCCTGGCCCTACGTCTGCTGGGATTAACTCCAGCCCCTGCGACCTCGCACAGATAAGCAGTATAGACAATACATTAATCAATAGATGACACACAGTTAAGTTATTTATTGAAGCATAAACCATATTAATTTGCCACCATTGCTGAGCTGGAGTTGGAGGCTGACTCATGCAGTTCATTAATTTGTTAATTGATTAATTCTTTCCTCTATATTATTTCTCATTTGTCAGTACAGACACAAGTACGAGTACAAACAAACCTCTAGGACATCGCCTCCTGATTTTAATTTGGACAGATGATGTTCTGTGTCCTGATCTGCTTCTGTGACATTTCTATGACATTTCAGAAGTCTTCACCCAAACAGCTGACAATGAACTTTACCAGCTTGATGCAGTTTTTAGGAAAATGGCTGTGTGTTTGTGCGACGGTGATGCCCGGTGTTAGAGGTTTCCTTCAGGATAGAGTCTTCACATATCAGATTTACCGCCACAGTGAATGTTTACTTAACATGCTCAGGAGAGCATTCGCACAAATACTGTCCCCTCATAATATTTTTGTGGTGAGTAATGAGGCACAAATTATTCACACATGGTTGTTTTCGGCGTTATATGGCCATGCAGTAAAGATAACATTTACAGCATTGTTAACATGGCGAGGATATACTCGGAGCTGCAGAAAGAAATTCCCATTGGCATACTCATATTTTAGATTCAGCATATAACTGACTGAAGGGGAAAGCAGGAAAACTGCTGCTGATGGCAGTTTCCAGTTTGTATCTGACTGGATCTGCCAAAAAAACTTTATTGCTGCCATAACAGCAGACACAATACAGGAGCTCTGGTTTTAGGCAACAGAGAGATTGCATACACAGTACATACAGTATGAATGTACTGTATATAGTGCATGTGCAGAATGCAGACTGAACAATGTACTTTCAGCTACCTGGAGCCTGAATGTGAGTTATTTGTCTGAATGCATTTTGCTAGCTGAGCTGTCATAAAAACTACAAAACATGGTGGGTGCTCCTGCTATGTTAAATAATATTGACAGTGTGGACCCCCATTAAAAGAGTGCTGAAAATGATTGATTTATCGATCATTTATCTTAACTGACAATTTAGTTAGGTCTGAATGGGGGATGCAGGTTAAACCCTCAGTAAATGATCCATGGTAGAGAAGTAAAAGCTCTTTAATGCATTAACACGACCTCAGCATCCTCTTCTTACGAGAGGTAAATCAGCCTCACTGCTGTGAGTAAGAGTCTCCACAAACCAGTGGAGAAAAAATAAAATAGGCTTTTTATTACAGGCCAGTGCTTACAGAGAAGCTTATAGATTAATTTTCTTTTCTTTTTTTCAACTTTTGTCATGTTTACAAGGAAATCGGGGTTAATCACAGTGACACTCCTCATGCAGATGTGGTTTGACGTGGCAGTGAATGCTTCACATACAAGAGATGATAAATGTTGCTGACTATTTGTTCTCTTTTGCGCTCACTGCCTGAGGTTGTTTGAGCCGCATTGGATGATTTCACTGGATATATTTTAGCTGATGTGTTATATAAATATTATTTGGATTATTTACATGATAAGAGTATAAATATACATCAGATATGTGAAATAGCACATGATCTAAATCAAGTGGCCGGCACAAAATCTCTTTATGTGGGAGACGATGATGCAGTGTGGTCTCTATGCGTCTGGTTGTGTCGCTATGCTTTTAAATATGACCTGAAAATAAGTCATGTTGTCTTTCACCTTTTTCAGCACTGATGCATATAACCCTGCAATTTATGTTGTCTTGGTATTCTGCAGGGATTCACGTGTATTGAGTTACTGTGCAATTTGATGATCAGCTGTCATAATGAAAACCTCTATAGTTACACGTGTTTTCATTTTACTGATGATGTTGACATGACTGTTGACGGGGGATGTAATTTAATACAGTCTGGTGTTTACATGCACTGATGCATTTAATCAAAACAGTTGTGTGACATGCTCAAAAGTGATGAATATATCGAGTGTGGAGAAACGTACTGTATGTCAATGAATTCTTCTTGACATGCCAAGGACTCATGTGCAGAAAGAACAAATCCAGAAACTCATCAATTTCAACTGTTTACATGGTACAGTTTTTCTTCTGATCAGCTCATGGAAAGGTTTAGACTGCCTCTCTGAAACCGATCGATTGAAGTTTGAATCGGTATGGACCTCTTTATTCTGGATGACCTGTACACTTAACAACAGGGTTTACTTTCTGTCTGTTGGTTGGTTTGTTGGAGCTTTTTACAACACTCAGTGTTTAGGGAAATTAAAGTGTGCACAGTTTAAGACCCATACAGCCCCTGGAGATCTTCATAAAAGAAATGTGCTTCATTTCATACACCAAGCTGTATTAAAAAAAACGTGGAAGCTGGTGTGTTGCACACTGTCAAGAAGTAGCCCAGGGGCTTTTTTAATTGTACTTGTTAAGTACAGTTATTGAGTTCTTTGTTTAGCTATTCTCTGCTTTTCTTCTATAATACTTCTACAATACTAGCTAATGTTTCTTATTGTCATTCTTTTAATACACAAGGTTAACAGACTGATAACACAAACAACACATTGTCTGACTGTGCAGTTAACACCACACTGTTGAAACGCATGTTAAACCTACAGAAAAATATGTATGGCCACCTGGGGGCAGTGCAACAAGCTGCAAACACAGCATCAACATATTATCACCTTTGATGTTGCTACAGTGACTAAACAGTTACCTATTTACTCATCCTGCACCACCAGAGCAACATTTATTCATTGGTTTACCTAGCCACCACTAAGTGTAAGACCAGTACTCTCCCTGTGGCTCTGTTCTGGTCTACTATAATTCATTTACATTTACATTTACATCCAGTCATTTGGCAGACTTACAAGTATCTCCTGAGGGAAATACCTGGAGTTTTAGCTCCTAATTCCACCCACATTACGTTCACCAGCTGGTCACGGACTAAACTGAAAACAGCTCCCTTACAGTTGCAACACTATTCACATTACAGACAGACATTTGATGGATTGCTAATAAAATGAAATAATGAAACATGTAGTCTATAGATAGTAGATAATATGTTAATAAAAAATAAAAATAGTAGTCTTGTGGGTTTCAGCACGGTGAGTTGCTAAACAAATAAAGAAACAAAAATGAATAAATCAATCTTTTGTCATTTTAACTCTTAATGATATTCAATAGCAATAATGTATAAGAGGACCAGTGGATTAGCTGAGAGCCACTGTCACATATTTCAGGACTGGACTGCTCTGAAACTACAAGCGTTTTGCTAGCATGCACCAATTTTTCTAGGATGCCACATATTGCGTACCTAATACCTATTATGCAATTTTCTTGCCAACTGCCTGTCTGATGATGAATAAGCCCTGGTGTTGTTTAAGTTGGGACTCAGACGCATGCATCCAAAAATAGCCACAGAGACACTGTTGCAATTCTGTCAGGTGGCGTTATTATGTAAATACATCTCCGGTGCAGTGTTTTCTGTTGTCTGAATTTCTTCTGTGCTGGATCCAAAGGGAGAGTTGTTTAAGTGTAAATAAGTACAATGTCACTGTAGTTAAGGCTTTGCACAGAAGCATAACTTGCGGGTTAAGGTAGATGTTTCTGTGTTCAGTCAGGTGTTACAACCTCTTACGGTTGAGTTGACAAAATAAAAAGTAGAAGTAAAGAAGTGGTATTTTTAAGTCAGTAAACAGCTGAGATTCCTTTTGTGTTGCGAGGAACAAAGAAGCGGACTGGTTACGTCATGGTTTTCCCAGAAGAGCAGCGGCAGGTTGATTTAAGCCCGTCTTCTTAACGAAGCTGCTGGCAGCGTGAGCTGTAGAGTCAGCAGGACTCTACTGATGTCTGTGTTAATGGACACCTGACAGTGTCTGTTTCACTGCAAGAGCCAAACAATCACAGCCAGATTCATTAAAATGTAATGCAAATTGGCTGTTATTAATTTCTCACAGGACAATGTAATTAATCACTCTCAGTCATTAGCTAATTAAGTCTGGTGTATCCTCACTAGCCTCTAATAAATGAGTTGGGGCTGTGAATACTGGGCCTCCCTGTAAGTCTGGTGTAATATCTACTCGTCTTTGTTAAATGTTATGTATATGTAGAGAAAAGCAGCCTGTTCTGTGGCCTCAGACTGTAAACAGTATAATTATCTCCAATGCATTCGTCTGCAGTGCTCTGATGATAATTTCCCTGCATTCACAGGCAAATCACAATTGAGGAAGGTGAACAGAGGGCTAAAGAGCTGAGTGTCATGTTCATAGAGACGAGCGCCAAGACAGGTTACAACGTCAAACAGGTGAGTGACTTCAGAGAAGGTTTGGATGCTTCACCATTGTTTAATGATGAATGACAGGCCACAGGTTCCTCTCATAGTTTAAACTTTAGATGATGTAACGTTAAATTACCATTTGATAGTTTGTACCTCTTACTGCATATATTTGCATATTAATGAGGAAAACAGATGATCTTTAAAGCTCCCTGCAGTTTTCTCTCCACTTGCACATATTTGACTTTGTGCTGTTTTAAATATTTCTATATGAATGTATGGATTAGGCTAGCATTTATTGATTTATTGAACATCTAGTAATGGAGCAATATATTAGTGTTACTACAGTATATGAGGATATCATTATGTATATTTTATGCTTTGGTCTTTTATGTGTATATCCACTGTTTCTCACCAAACCACACAGACCATCCAGTATGTCGACTGCATCCCCTTCCCCATACAAACTTGGGCTGCTGTGAAAAAGTTGTGGATTTTTTTTTGCTAAGAAAGGTTCAAAACTGAGTGAAATGACCTGCAAGTGTCCAAGCAACAGCCATGATAAGAGCCGGTCCATTCCTCTAAATGATAAAGAAAGGAGATTCAATGCTTCCTATCTTGTCTCCTGGAGCAGAGAAAAGCCTGGACCTTCCTCTAAGACAGGTGGAAATGCCATCCCACAATGCCTTGCCGCAGCAACATTTAAAATGATGCACCACTGTAGTTTAATCTCATCAGCCCCACGTAAATATAGAAACAGCAGAAATCCTGTTTTCAATATTATAGCTTCTTCATGAATGCCAGTTCATTAAACCCCCTCCCAAGCACTAAACAACAACTGTCTATAAATGTCAGATGAACCTATGCCAGAAACAATATACTTATGTTTAAATATAATTTGATCTTGCTCAGTTCCATATCTTATCTTATAACTTTTAATTTTCATGACTCCATATTTTCACTACCTTTGTGTTCTTATTATATATTAACCTCTGTTTGCTCGGTGGTTAGGAAAGGGTTAGGGAATTTATCGTCCAAGTGTTATGATTAAATTTATTTAAAAAAAATTTAAAAAAAAAGAAGAGGAAGAAATTGAAAGTGCAGTTGGATTCTCCCTTAATCATTGTTGTCTTGTCCTTATGAATTCTCCTTTGTATCGTCATTGTCCGTTATTCTTTGTTTGAGGAAAGGAGATATTTTGACTTTTCGACTGTGGCCTTGTTCTCCTCCTTCTTCTTCACTGTCTTTTCCTGGCCTGTTGCTGTTACTGCCTCCAGCTGTGATGAGTGGTATTAGCATGAAGCTGGCAGCAGTGATACAAACATAGACTGTATATGAAAACGATACAAACAGTCCTGTGTGTGTGCAGGAGGAGATGAAAACATCTCTGAGACTCACTATTTAAAACATGGCTCCAACCTCCTACTAGTAGTCAAAAACTGCACAGAGCATCTTTAATGGTAGATAAGCTGGTAAATAATTATTTTATATTAAGTATTTCTTTCTGTCCTCGCTGCCCCTACCAGTTCCTTTACTGACTTAGAGTCTTACTGATGTATAGACAGATCTGTGGTGTTTCATACACAAAGAGGAGTCTGGTTTGTTTTTAAACACAGTTTGGTGTTCAGAACAAAGACTGTCTGTTAAGTTAATTAGTGGCGAGATGAAAGCCTGTGCTGTATTGTGTCTGTCAGTGAATGGTGTTGCTGGTGGTCCGCAGCAGCACAGACAGAGGCGGCTATTCTTCACCTTACTCCAGGATGTGAACACTAAGAACAAAATGCCAGAGTGGGACACGGTCACAGTCGTGTATCTGAGGCCTGCAGTGTTCACACTGTTTAGCTGTGTCATCACTCGGATGCTGAATCAGCAGATTCAAGCTTTTAGGCATCAATTCATCATCTGAGAGATTATAAGTGATATAATGAGACCACTTATTGACTGTATATATTTAACATCGCAACTGAGAGATGAGTCACATCAACATGGAAATGTTATTTCCAGTGTGTTTATAAAAATGTATGATGAATTTAGGTGCTTTTTTAAAAAAAGTTATAATTATTTTTACTGTCAGATTCCACTCAAAAAAAGAAACCCAGTTTCCACAGTTTCATCCGGCATCTGAAATCGCCTGAAAAGCTATGATATCCCAGTCCTAGAGACATCCTATAGATACAGATGATAATGATAATAATGTAATGACATAATTATAACTTTTGATTTGATTAGATGTCTCACTTCCACATGCTGAAATATTCGTCATCATCTTCATTTCCTGATATTGTTTGTTAATAAAGCTTAATTAATTAATGTTACTGCTACTCAACTAAAACAGAGACGTGACACTTTTTCTGGTCTGGCAGTTTCAATAATGAAAACATGCTTTTATTGTTGTTATAATGAAGACCGCTTGCTTCTTACATCAGTCTACTGTTACAGTTTCAACTATAATGTCACTTTAAGAGAAACTCGTTTAATATCCTAATATAATGAAGAATTACAAATGGCATAGAAATGTGAAAAATGTTAATCCAAAAGACTGTGACAAGCTGTTTGCAGAAACATGACGTATAAATGTTTTGCACTGATTGTCCTTTCCAGATTTAGTCTAAAGAAAAGCTGTCTCCCTGTTTCTCTCTTTCCAGCTGTTTCGGCGCGTTGCAGCTGCTCTTCCAGGGATGGAAAGTATGCAAGAAACAAGCAAAGAAGGGAGTATCCTTTGACCAATTTACATGTCATGAAGCTGTTGTGAAAAACCTATTTCAGTAATAATATGCAAATGGTCTGAGCTGTGAGGAAACATTGTAATCCTGGTGTGATAGCATCATTCACTGCTGGCGTCTAAATTAAGAGTTCCAGACTGAACTCTGTGTAGTGACACTCGGTTAAATAGGTGTCAGCTCCCTGTCCAATTATGTTTTTCACTGTGACACTCTTCCTAACTGTTTTTCAGCACTGGTGCCTGAAGAGTGCAGGGGGGTCAGTCACTCCGACGGTTTTGTCTGTGGTGGTGGGTTGGAAGGTTTGCTCATTTAAAACCAGTGACAGGAACCTGCGCGTCTAGCCAGCCACCAGTCGGCCTGTAGTTCTGCCGCATTCAACTCTGCTAACTGGCAGCTCATATCTGCTGCTGTCACTGCTCCACCTGTGGACCATTTGTCAGGCGCTGCAGCACTTTTCTCCCTCACACTAAACTAAATCCTCACATTTTATTATTTCAGGAAGTAGCACTCAGTACTGCAGAGTGGGATACTTTTCCATTCTTACAAGTTACATGCACAAAGCAGAATTCTGTTGTTTTGATAACATCTGCTCCAATATTTCACTATGGGATTTTAAATCCTTAACACAGAAATACACATGTTAATGTCAAAGGAGCTAAATACAGCCGAGACAGATTTTAGCAGTAATTTTCCTGAGTGACTGCAGAGAGCCCTGAGGCTGTCTGGTCTCCTCTCGCTCCTCTATTGATTTTTACATCTGTTAATATTTTCAATGTGGGAAACAATGAGATGTCCTACATTCTGCACTCGCACTCTTTTAGACTTAGATGTGAAGACGATCTGGAACAAAGGCCTTTATTAACAGCCCGGTCTGACTTCTAAAGACACATTTATACATTATACTTTCCTTTGGTTGTTTATTCAAAACTCATTTAATAGGTATCTGTCTGTGCAGCTTCACATTATTATTATTCTTTTTGTGTTGCTGAATTTATTTTTCTTTAAGTAGAAAAAAAACGACAAGAACTAGCAATACATCAGATAGAAGTCATGACAATACTGAGCAACCACCACCATTAAAGTCCATTATCACATGACCACTTTTCCAAAGTAGAATCACTGAGTCACTCAATCAATAAATATTTTAGATTTTGACTGAAAATGCAAGTCCACTAATGCAAACACTGTATGCATAGTGAAGGTTATATATAAGTTATTCACTGCCACTCTGTGGCTCAGACCAAAGCGAATGCACCCACAGCAGTGAGGCAGTGAGGAAACAAGCTGTAGCAGCATTTACCAATAAACATTCCCCACAGGCCGAGCCAATCAGATAGGCTTCTTTATATCCGGAGAGCTGGTAATCATTAGTTTAATAATGCATCTCATCATTTACTCGAGTCTGCCTTTAGATAATGCTTTCATGCCTACGTGTTCATTTTGCTCGCTAAAGTCATTCCACCTGTTCAGATCCTGCTTGACTTGTCCATTTAGAAAGTATAAGCTGACGGCTGAAACAAAACCCATTAGTAGAGGAATCACAGGTAAACAAGACCTGTCACCAGCAGCAGACAGTCCAGGAGGCTCTGTGTTGTTATGCCCAGCCACCTTAACCTCTCACTCCATCCTCTCCTCACAGCATCACATTGAGCTGTATCTAGTACTTATGCATTTGTCTTATACAAATGTTGCCTCATACAATTAAAACAAAGCCTATGAATATGTTTCTCGTGTGCTGCAGATACATTATAGGAGCAGGGTTTCATGTTGTCACTGTTTCTCCTGACAGCACTAGTCCTTCATATCCTCCTCAGTACACAAAGCAGGGTGCCATCTCTATGGTAACTGTGGATGAATTATGAGATTGCCTTTGATTTCAACCATGTGCATAGTACAGCACTGTCATATCTCCTGCAGTGTGAAGCTGCCTCACAGGATCTCATGATCATCACTGCAACATGTATGCACTGTAACTCCAACATGAATCAGATGCTGACCTTGGTGGAGCGTAGGATTCCTGTGCATCGTTGGTTTTACCCCACTCATCACATTGGGGCTGGCCCAGTCGTTACTTACACTGTGACCTCAATAATGAACACTCAGTCACCTAACAACCCCCTGAGCTGTTCACATGAACTTTTATTGCAGTCAGTCATACTTCCTGGTTATTAAGCATCACTCACATTGAGCCAATTACCTTTATCTCTCATCCTGTTTTTTTTTTTCCATCTATATTAATGAGGCATAATGGCGGTGGGAGTGAGCGGTGGTGATGGTGGCGGAGGTAGAGGTGTGGTGATTGATGGCATGTGATGACAGCTCCTCAGCAACTGACACAGTCACTTAATGGAGCAGCTCCTCTGGTGTTATTGCACTGTGAACAGTATTGATCTCAGTGGGAGAAGGGCAGTAATATGCTGAGCCTAGGACACATACAGTATGTGTATGCTATATAGCCTGTAAGCATCTGCAGCTTCAATAAGCCTGCACTAGATATTTACAAGCTTCTTTATATTAAGTAGTCGTCCAATTAAAAAGCATTTGAAGTCAAAGTCAACAAAGTAGAGGAAGTTAGACACATAAAATAAAAAGGCGAACATTTAGACAGTGTGATATTTAAGTTTTATCACCGCGGCTCCACTCTGTGGATTCAGTAGATATTCAAACAGTAGCCTGACCCAGATCAAGTGCTGAGGTCTTCCATGTTAATGAGAGAGAGCCACGAAGTAAAATAAATCACAGCACACTCACTGATCAACAGAAGGCACCACTCCGTGATTGTGTTAATAAACTGAGCTGAACAGGGTTTTTAAAATTCAGCCACATGCTTTAGATTATGTTGTGGCATTGATGCCGTAATTGTCACTTTGTTATGTTCTGGTGAGGCACTTAAAGCTACGCTTGACAGGTGTGCATTACATCTGTGTTTTCAGTATGAGTCATAAAATATACAGGAGCTGCTGCTACAGAGAACAGTGCGGTTCCCCCGTAATTGAGACCCCACAGAATCACTCACACAGGCCCTGAAGCGCTGTGCTGTCAGGTATATGCCTGTTCCCGCGCTGTCCCCTGAGGAATAACAATAAGACGCTCACCAGTGTAGCCTTTTCATCCACAGTATGATTTTTAAAGCTGCTTGAATCAATATATTTGTATTAACAGTGGACCAAATGTCTTGGATCACAGGTTATTTTCACCCATGCACCTAACTGCCTCGGCTCAGTCTTGCAGATTTCATCAGTGTGGTTTCCTACTGCGTCTACACACACACACACACACACACACACACACACACACACACACACACTATCAGAAGACTAAAATATTCAGGGCTGCTGAGGCTCATTTGGTTTGGTAATATCTGCTGCTGAGATCGGAGGCCTCCACATTCCAGATGGTAACCAGTCCAAACGGAAACGATCAAATAGATTTTGCTCTTCAAGAGCGTCCTTCATATGACACCATGTCAGGATGACATGCTAGTGTAATATATGAAAACACATGAGATCACGCATCAACTGCTGCATTTAACATTCAGCAGCACCAGACGGAGCCTCAGTGTAGGATGGGGGGGGGGGGAGTTTGAAAACCAAAGTGGGGCTGTTTCCAAATTAGCTTAGCAGAAGAAATTGTAGGCCATAGTGGTGAAGACCCCCTCCTTACACATGCATAATGTTCACCAGAGAAAATGAAGTAGTGAGAGTCTGCTGTGGTACATGGAGCGGTCTCCTGAAAGCAGAGAGCTGTCTCTACTCTGGGGGATTGACAGGAAACAACACCTCATCTGCATTGTGCAGGGAAAAAAAGGGAAATTATTCTGACGTACAGCAACAACTCATTAACGCAGCATTGTGCTTCAGTTTTAACTGTGGCACAGCAGAGTTGATGACTGTAGCCAGCATCCATTCTCCGTTTATTGCCCCACTAACAATAGAGAAGAAGGTCCCTCATTAAGCTGAATCATTTGTACATATTATCAGGAGAAGGTTTCTCATTCCTGCTTTTTGAACATGTCCAAGACCTTCTGTATTAGATTGGATAGAAATAGAAATAAGATTTATTTGTAATAATATTTTAATCTGAAACCTCTAAATGATTCAGTCATTAAAAGCTGACTCACGTTTAAAGTATGTTGGCTTTTGATGGTATGGTTCTTCTTCTCCTGAGCTGGAAAATACATAGAGTCATAGGAAATAGCAACATCTAGTGTTAGTGAAGTGGTATTACATTAAGAGTACATTAGGTTACTGTGTAAGTCTAGAAGTTTTGTCTGCATTTCCTCATCCATCTAAGCCATACGATGCATTCAGGTGCATGTAAGTGATCTGTACCAAATGTTTCCAAAGCTTCCTTAACGTCCTGCAGTGATCGACATCAAGTTGGACAAACCGCAGGAGCCCCAGACCACCGAGGGCGGCTGCTCCTGTTAATACTCAGCACCTCTCCTGGAGAATAAGAAACCAACAACATCATTTACACCACATGCTTGTTATGTTGCTTCCTGTCGGTTAACCTGCAGTCGACTTTGCACGTTGAGAATCTGGCCTCCTCACCCGACTATCGGTCATCAGTTGGAACTATCAATATGTGAATTTGGTTCTGAAGTAGTGTAGCCTACTTTGTTAGTGAAACTGCCAAAACAGTCTTACAACCTGCAAAAAAAAAGACAAATGTGAGAAAAAAAAAGATCCCAAGTTGCATATTATGTGTATACAATTTTTTAAGTAGAAAAGCAAGTTCCCCATTTTTCTTTTTTGTATTTTTGTACATTCAGGGAAATCTCTCTGGAAAGGTTGTTTTTTTAAAAGATGTGAACAACGAAGCTCTGTGTTGGAGAGCTGGGAACGAGCAGACGTTTGACACGTACTCTTATGGATGTCACTGTCGTTATAGGCAAAGACGGAGGTCCTTAATGTTAACTAAGCCAAACTAACCTTGCCCAGCCATTCTTGACTTCATGCCTACACTCAACCATCTGCAGGCTTGTTACCAAACGTGGCCGTTTTTAATCTTCCGCCTAAGCCCAGCTCTGTGGTTTAGAGGACCAATCACCGCGCCCATAACCCCAGTGCGATCCATAACTTTGCGTCACAGGACAAAGTGAACAGTAACATCTCGAGTATCTAATGCATGTCTAGTTTTTTTGAGCATAGGTACCTATGTCTACCAGTGTACACGAGTTTGAACATGTAAATGGTAACATTACACCAGTGACTTAATGCACTCTGATAATGACTAGTCCAAGTCTTTCTGTTTATGGAAACTGTTGAACTGGATTTGTATACTTGACTTCAGAAAATCTTTTTTGTTGTGTGTTTGTGTGTGTGTGTGTGCCTGCGAGTGTGTGCGCGCATGTGTGTGTGTATGTGTGTGTAAACGTGTGCTTTCTGTATAGGCAACATTAGAATGCAGATAGAGAGGGCCACTGCCAAGTCGTGTCATTCTCGCCACATTACGGCACCGTGTAGGTCACCATTTGTTTGCAGGACGTCATAGACTCCCCCACTCACAGCAGTAGTGTGATGTCTCGGTAGTTGTGATCATGATAGTCTGCACATGTCCATGAGCAGTGGAGAATCAAAGCCGTTGCCTTGTGTCACAGAGGAACGTAAAGACAGAAGTTCCCCTACAGTACGTGGTGATCTGTAGACTTTAATGCAGGTTCTGTGATCAGCGCAGACCTTTAACATTGTAAACCAGTTTCATTCCTGTCAAGAGACTAATTTGCACATGTAGACCTTTCAGGTTAATATGAAGTTCTGAAAAGCTTCATTATAAATGTATAGTCACTTAATTTAAGACCTGTCTGATTGTCATAGAAACGTGTCACCCAACATGTCCCCACTGAGATGAGGTTTTCTTTGCTGCTTGTGTTTAAACTGACTACTGATGTTGTCTTTATGCAATGTTGTTGTTGTTTTTTTGTTTTTTTAATTTTCTTTCATTTTTGTTTTCTTACCAGAGCCTGAAATCCTGTAAAGTACTGGTGGTGAAGTCAGCCAGTGTTGAGAACACTACTTTGATTTGACTCGTCTTTGAAGTGAAATCTTACTGCACTTTTTAAGAACATGTTTTAGAATTAGAGTGACAATGTTAAGTCTTAGAAATGTGGTTAAAAAAAATAAAATAATAATAATCTCTCTTTCTCCCCAGAGGTTTTGGGGTACTGTGTCTTAGAGTAGAGGAAAAAACATTTATGAATTGTTCACACTTGTCCAAAAAAGGGGAGCACTCTTGTGAGAACTAGTGAACCTTTCTAACCCACATAATGAGCCAAATAATAATAATAATAATAATAATAATAATGATAATAGTAATAAGAGACCGAGTTGGATCAAATATCACAGGAGATCTTGACTGGAACACACTGGTGGTGTTGGGAATGACAAAGACAGGTTGCATTTCAAGTTTGAATCCTCGTACTGAAGAACAAAAATGTCTAATAATGTTTGAACCCTCTGTGTTGCTGCCTATTTATTTTAATGAAACAGGAATGTACAGCTCTCGTTACTGACCACACAGCCTTGTAAGGAGAGCACTTTTAGAGAACAGACTCAGTGGGTATTTATTTTTCAATGTGGACAAAATGATTGATCGGTAGCTATAGACATTCCTTTGTATTTAACCTGAAATCTGAAAGTAGAGCCCAAATTTGCTTTGTTTTCGCTGAAGGCCCATTTTAACATTCCCTTGAAAATGGACCAAGTGATGCAACACAAGTGTTTGTGTGTTGTGTTGTGTTGCGGGGGGGGTCTGCATTCGAAGATGGAGGCCATGGCCATTCCCTGAGGGTGTGTATGTTCTGTCACAGCTCTGTGCAGCAGACCTGACCAGTCCAGAGCTGACTCTCCATTCACACTGTACAGAGATCTAGCATGTCTCTCCAAATGATTAATAAAGATGTCTTATTACCAAAGTCATGCACACAGCTCCCTCTTCTTTCACCTGCACTCCGCTGACACTTCTACACATGACCTGTGAAATTACACACGTGTTACTGACTGTCATGAACTGAGGTAACACACACTCTGAAATTATGTAGGTCACCAATGAGGAAGCAATAAGTTGTGTCAAACTAATTCTAGTAATTGTACATGTGGTGGCACGCATGGTTTCTACTAGGTAATCCTGGGTTTCTGCTGATGAGTGGACGTCATTCCTGTGGGCTGGGGTCTGAGAGTGTGGTTCTGCTCAGCAGCTCCTGTAACGCTCACTGAGCACCATGTAATATCTCCTTTGTTAAAGAAAAAATGTTAAGTTAAGTGTCAAACAGGCAGTAGCTCGCTGGAGACTCTGCTGTGTTCACCTGGAAACTGGTGCCGAAGCAATTATTCCACAAAGCAAATGAGCACATTCACAGCTGTTGAACTGCTCCTGTGAAGCACTCATTATTGAAAATTGTCCCAATTATTCATGTTACTGAGAACTGTCACACACTGAACCGGTCTGTAATCCGGTTTTGTCACCACGTTCTAGTTCGCTGCACGTGAGATTCTATTTTCCAAAAACTCATCAGTCCTTGTTCACGTTTTTTATTGTCAGGTTGTCAGAAAACTCCTCCAGTGTCGTAGCCTACACATACTCACAGAGGAATGCACCGTTGCCTGTTGTGTGTAATGTGGGCTTGTGAGGAAACTGTGTTGCACCATTGTTTTGTTTCTCAGCAGAAATCCTGCCATCAGATCTGTTTGTGGCTCTCGGTGTAGAAACTGCGTCATTAGTCAGACTGACCAGTGGTGAGTGTACCTGAGCTCATTTAGCCTATGTGAAACACTCATTTACACAGATAAAAACTTCAAATACAAAACAGATAACATGGGTGCCATCATAGTTTAGGATGTCTACTTGTATTTCTGTCCTACTTATGAGTAATGGAGTGTTTTTATATTCTAGTGTTGTTCATGAGTAAATGATCTGAGGACTTCCTCTGCCAACCTACTCTGGGAGTTGTTTCCTGTCCTGTTCCAACCTAATCCCAGCGATCAACACTGTGAGGACCATGTTGAGAGCCAGTAAATACATTGCGAAACTGAAACTGGTCCCGTGCCATTTTCACAACCCTCTCGTTGTTTGTTTGCTGTCTGCTGGGCCGGTGCAGTCCAGACTGCAGCTGTGACAGCCAATCGCCGCTGGTGCCAGATCATTTAGAAGTTGGATGCAGCTCCCCGTTGGAGCTCAAGTCAGTCGCTGTGATAAGACTGAAGCATTGGGGGAATGTAAATGGATTTTAAAGGCTAAATTATAACACAGCATTCATCAAGTGTGTTTCCCAGGCGTTCGGTTGTGACAGCCTGTTAGGACTAGTCAGCCACCAAACCAGTATGTCAGCTAACGGTCCTCTTCCTCCTTCCAGCCGGTCTCCAAACACACTAATAACAATGACCTTAATATGACTGAGACGCTCAACACAATAACACTCCACAGCAGCGTCACCTCCACACAGCACATGCACAGCATAGAAACCCTCTCTTCTTCTCACGAGGGTCCATGCTGTATATTTTTGAACAAGAGATTAAAGGCCATTTCCATAAAAGTGATGATCCTGATTTCTAATATCTTCTAACGTGGAAAACTTGCCAGATGCTCATTGAATGGAGTTTATAATCCGCTTTCATGCTTGAGTGAGTCTTTTGTGATATGTTTTTTGTTGTGTGTTATACCCACAAAAGTAATATTCACATTATGCTATCCACAAATCCCCCCAGAGGCTTCACTTATTTTTGGTGCTGTAAATTCGTAATGTGTCATAAAAGATTTACAGAGTAAAGTGGGAAAGTGTCATGTCTTTGCTTTGAGCTCATGATTCTTTTAAATGGCAGTCCTCTCCCAGAACCACGTGGCATCGGCATCAATTAGTAAATAACAAGACTGATTGAAGAAGAGTTGTTTCAAAAATAGTTTTTATTAAATACTACTCTGCCAGCTATCATAAATAAAAGAAAACATTATGTTATTATGTTCAATGTTCAGCTGTGGCTGTGTAAAAGGGAACGTCCCCAGGAGACCATCTGTTATGAGGGGGTCTCGGGGTGTTAGCCCCACTGGGACAGCTGAACCAAATCCCACAGCACCAGCTGGGAGAATTAAGCCTAGAATAAATAATGGGGGGACAGAGCACCTTTCGGCTGAGGACAAAACATCGTCTTGACAGGAACACAAATGGATTCTCGGTCCTAACGGCTTCAACTTTCCTTCCACCGACAAGGCCGAGTCAGGTCTTCAAAAAGCGTCCTCACAGCTGTGACATGTGACGTCATTCTTTCTTTTACAATGTCTCTTCGGTTGAGAGTCTGCGCCAGGATTTCATCTCCCTTCAAAGAAAAATCAGAAACAGAAATAAATATTATTATCAAACAACATTTCTCTGCTATTGCAACAAATTTACCACAAAATTAGGACGTACACGTTGCTGCCGGGCACGATCCTCTCCTGGTGCTGCTTCGTCAGGCTGAACTTTCTGAAGAAGGCAGGGAATTTGAGCTTTGCTCTGGACGACCCGGAAGAAACACTGAAAAGAAAAGAAATGTGTGTCAGACTCAACAGCGTGGCTCGGGCCGAGCTGAGGTGCTAATGAGAAGCTTTTGTGGACAAATGTGCTGATTGACAATGGTGTGTGAATGGCTGCCTAAAATTCTTCAAATTCAACACACCTTACAAAGACAACAGGATTCACCAGGAGTCAAAGGTCAGACATTTTTAACCTGTATTTACGTATATAGCTGAGTGAAGATACCTAGGAAGCAGTACAACACTGAACCTAAAATTAAACCAAACCAGTTCTTCCTGATGTTAATCTGTTTACACACCATTCTGCTTGTGACGAGGGTTGTTGTTTGGCCTCTATCCTCTCCCCCTCAGCTTCCTGTTTCTGTCTGTCCTCTTCTTCCTCCTTCTCTTCCTCCTCCTCCACCACGTCCTCTGGTATCTGCTCCCAAAGCCTGCTGTTGACCCACAGAGCCTCCTGCAGGCTCAGGCCATGACCTATGCCGGTCACGCGGCGACACAGAGGGCAGCTCACAGTCAGCAGCCCACTCCTGGTCCGTGACATCGTCTCCAGGCACAGATCACAGAAAGTGTGTCTGCAGTGGAGCACCCGTGGGATCCTGTCCATCCTCGAGTAGGGCAAGAGGCAGACGCTGCACTCGCCATCCTCACACAGAACCATGGTTAAACTGAAGTGGTCGGACAGGGGATGAAAGAAGTGATGATCAAAATGACTTGAAAAGAAACTATTGAGCAAGTGGCCCAAATGACAACAGCTCAGTGTAGTAGATGCTTGGCCCATAGTTCCACAAATTTTGGAGAAAATAATTAAATGTGATGTTAAAACACAAAATGAGATACACACAAATTAAAAACTAAAAGCAATTAAAGCAATTTGTACAAATTTATTTTGAATTTGAATTATAGAGATATTATTTTGAGTAAACTGTCAAAGCAGGGGAAAACTTTAAAGTTTAAAAAAAACAGTTGAATATGGTTAGCCATAGGTCTAATACATCATGTTTATTCCCACTGTGTTATTGTGTCATTTCAGAAATGAACACAAAATTAAATATTTAACAGTATCCTCAAGACTTCAATAATAAAACAGTACACTTACAGTATATCCCGTGACAGACTCGCTGCTCCTCAGACCTGATGTGGAAGTAGTGTCCCCTCTGACTGTGCCACACAGCCGCACTGTGATGAATGAACAGGGATAGCCGGCCCGTCTGCCGCCTGTTGGGAGTGTCTGATGTGTTTTGTGGGGGCGGAACAGAAGTGTCTCTCCCTCCTCTCGTGGCCCAAAGCCCCTCACAGCCCAACAGCTGGGGAAGCAGGAGCAGCTCTTTGTTCAGTGTGCGACGCAGGGCAGGTGGAGGGATGGGTGTGGGAGGTTTGAGCGAGGAGAGGGGTTGGGTCAGGGGGGAAGGCAAACAGTGATATCAGACATAGAAAGCGCCTCCCATATTCAAATATGCATCTGTATCGGTATAAATTTTGATGAATTCAATTTATCTAAAAGACAGGTTCAGGTTCCGTTTTCACAAAATTTGGGCTCGTCCGGGATTTGAACCCGGGACCTCTCGCACCCAAAGCGAGAATCATACCCCTAGACCAACGAGCCACACGTTACATGAAGTACAGATGAGCTTATAAACGTTATCTAACATATAATGTTTAATGGTTTTTATGTTTCTATTGCCTATGTAGGAAACCTATTACTCGGTTCTGCGTGCTTTCTCAATTCTGCTGCACTCAAAACCCCAGAAACATATGAACTATTTCTACCACACCTGTGAATGGTGCAGTTAGCATGCTAGCTAATGCTAACGATTAATGGTAACTAACGACAATCTTTTATTTTCGTCTATGACGACAACGGTTGAGCTCGGTGACATCAATGGACAGACTGTCTGTAAACAGGCATCATTTAGCCAGAGGACAAACACCATATAAACGCAGTCATGACACGTTATGATAAACTCGATATGATGTCCTGTTCAGTATGATTGGTTACTAGCTTGTTGTAGCTAGGCATTCGCTTCGATTGTCATAGAGGTAGAGTATCCTTGGTTTACCAGATTGTCCGCATCAATACATTACTGGTACACGTAAAAAGGGTGGGCTCGTCCGGGATTTGAACCCGGGACCTCTCGCACCCGAAGCGAGAATCATACCCCTAGACCAACGAGCCACGTGTCCAGAGGAGCCGACAAAATACCATATATGTGATCCAACATGTGAAACTGGTCTTATTAAGTTCTATATATTTTTCGTAGTTTTACACATTCTTCGTATGTTAGTGATTATTCATATAACAATAATTACATACTTATTATCGGCCGTACTGCAGTCTCTGCGTCACTTTGGCTTCAGACTGCGGAAATAAAGCCTGTGAAAGCACGCCTCATTACAGTATGGGAGACATGTAAAACAACTCGTGTAAACACTGCTGCAGTGTGTAACTCTAACAGGCCAGGTGGGCGCTTCAGATAATACTCTTGATACGGTAATAATACCCGTGGACAGGTTAGGTAGATGCATAGATGCAAAGATATGCCAAAATCGAACTTTATCGTATCGTAGAGTTACGTAGTACGTGCTGAGGTCATAGGTTGAAGGTGGAGTTACGTAGTACGTGCTGAGGTCACATGTTGTGGGCAGAGTTACCGCCTGAAAGCCAGTATCCAGTGCAGCTGTGCCATGATGTTCACCTAACGATGTAAACAAAAGTTTTTTAGACGTCGTTTTGACCGTAACTATGACATAAACGTTAACCATCTGATCAGCGGATGTATCGTTAGTTCTGTCATTGTACCTCGCGCGGTTTAACTCGCTCAGTGTGGTTATGGTTAACTTAGTGGTTAATGCTGTCATAGAGGTTGCTAGGTTAACTTAGTCAACTTAACATCACACAAAGGTGATCCATAACACTTCATGCCAGATGGAGGCGTACCTGGGATCCCTGCAGAACCCTGACCTCAGGTAACACAGCCTGGAGCTGCACCGGCTGACTTTGTGTTACTTTTGAGTGCTTGTTGATCATTATATTATGGGACAATCGTGCGAATAATTCGCGCGTCAATATTTTTTTTCAAACCCCCGGGTTTTCATCACGAGTCCTTTCACGCGAATGTTACGCGGAAAAACGGGGTTTGAAAAGAAATATTGCGCGAAGTCGCACGAAAAATACGTCCCTGGTGTGAAAGGGCCTTAATGTGTAGTGGTATCCCATGAGATCCATCCAACATGACTTTGTTTTGCTATGTTTGCCACTATATTCCAGCTCCGTCCTCTCCTCATGTGAGCCAGAGCTCCAGGAGCTGATGAGACAGATTGATATAATGGTCAACCATCAGAGGAGGGAGTGGGAAACTGAGATCCAGACCATGAGGTACAGGCTGAAGACCACAGAGGAGGAGCTGTTGACTTCCAAGAGTCTCATAGAGCGAAGAGACCTGGAGGTGAAGAACAAGACCTTTTATTAAGGAGTGTTGAGTCTGAATCAGGACTCATTTCCATCTAAAATGTGTTTTTACATCTATGTAATCATTCAACTGGCTCAAAGTTTGAACTGAGAGGGCCATGTTTGTCTTTAGTCATAGTAACATGAACTGTTGCATTGCCTCAGTGGTGTTATTACATGAATGTTTAATCCCTATTTTTACAATCATTACCATCTTCACCCCAACCACAGATCAAGCTGCTCCACAAGCAGGTGGAGGACGCTCAGACTGATCGACAAGAGTTAGTCGCCAAGTATGAAAAACGACTGCAGAAAGTCTGTGAAGAGGTGAGACGACTTGTTACACAAGTTTGGGTCAATTATTTTCATCTGAACCGTACTCAGTTTTAAAAGATGCAGGATGATGACTGAAGCACTTGATCCCTTCATCCTGCAGTTGGAAAAATTAAAGAGAAGTTACCACCACAAGCTGCAGCGCAAACAGTTCAAGGAGTCCAGTGCTCGATCGAAGGAGGCGGAGCTTTCGGAGGTGACCCAGCTGCATGACAAACTGAAGGTACAACAGTCTGTTTACTGTCTTTACATCTGATATGATCCCAGTTTTTAATTTCTACAAACCTTACTGCTGCCATCCACTGGTCATGTTAAGCATAATCATCCTCTCCTCTCACTGCAGGAATATCACCGGCTTTGTGCAGAGTGGGAGCAGCAGCACATCCAGTACCAGACACAGCTGACAGCGCTGGAGGCCCAGAATAAGAGTCTGACCGAGGAGCTCACACACGTGACAGTAAAAGCATTTTACGATTTAACATGTGACGCCAAGTCAGAGAGGGTTGATTGCTGAGCAAAAGTGGAGATCGGTGGAGTCGGTTTTCACACGTACTTCCTGTCATTTCATGTCCAGTCCCAGCGGGCGTCATGCCGAAAGGAGAGGGAGCACAGGGAATGCTGTTCGGAGGTGCAGAGTCTGCGCTCTCAGCTGGTGAGGATCCAGGACAGCCTGCACTCACAGGAGCTGGAGCTGGAGCTGCAGCGGCTCAGGCCACTGGACATGTGTGTGGGACAGCACCAGAGAGAGCGGCAGGTTGGCCCACAGTCACACACATACACACACACACACACACACACACACATACAAGCTGAACACCGAGGCACACACCATTTTAGTGGGGCCCCTACCATCCCATATGGAGGGAATAAAATAGATAATCAAGGAAATGCAGTTTCTGGCCAACAGCTTCTAAAACATAGTTACCCAGTGTAAATGAATGTGTGACCCACAGTGCAGAGAAGATGACCACAACAGAAAGAACATATCAGTGTGATGTTTAAAAAAGCAGAATCTATCATGACTCATGAAGCTTCCCAAGATAATATGATGTTGTATTATTGTTGTACTGCAGATCCCAGGACAGCCACAGTGACTGTGATTCACCTGCAGTGAGGAAGCTGATAGACTGTCAGCCAAGTAGCCAATTATTATGATTGCAACTAACAATTATTGATTCATCACTTCACTTGACAATATCTCAAAGACCAAAGTTAAAAAAAAATCTTCAAATTTCTTTTTTTTCTTCCAACCAGCAGCAAAAATGCTTCATTATATTATCAATTGATAATTTAAAAAAAGTTTTAGTTGCAGTTGTTTTGTATTTTTTTTCTATTAGAAAAGTTTTCTGTTCTGTTCATCACAGTTGCAGATAGAGTCACATGAACCTGGAAAATACTAACGCAACAAAAAAATGTGCTGATGTTATGTTGAAATGATGAAAGTCATTTTGTTTCAGTGTGAATTAGACACAGCGAGAGCGAGGATGAAATATAATCCCACCAACCGATGCTTCAACAGGTGTTTTCGGGGGAGCGGGAGGAACTTCACGCCCTGCTGGACTCTCAGGACACATCTGTGCGAAGAACCAGTCTGGAATGCCAGAGGCTTCGGAATGAAGCTGCGAGACTCAACCAGGTCCTGCAGGACAAAGATCAGGTCATTCGGTGGGTGAACCTCTGTCTGTCATTAACGTGTCTGTGGTGATGCAGTGCAGCAATAATTCCACCAGGGGGCATCCTACACTGTTGGAAGATGCAGTGTGGAGCAGCTGCAGTTGTTCATGTTCAAATGAAAGGCAGGAACAGGTAAAGTGACTTTTGGGTATTTTGTGTGTGTTTGTGTGTGTGCAGCTCTCTGGAGGACTGTGTCGCAGCACAGAGCTCGACTGGTATAGAAACCATGAGACTAGATCTGGAGAGAACTGCAAGCAAGCTTCACTTTGCCGAGACATCCGAGGTCCAGCTCAAGGCTGAACTGGCCTGTCTCAGAGAGAAGTGAGCCCTAGAGTCTTTATACGCCCACATTTTTATTATCATCTTGGATATGAAGCTCAACCTTCTCAACAATGGTTTCCCTGTCATGTTTTGTCCCTGTCATGTTTGTGGTGGTTTACTCAGGCTGGATAAGGTGACACGGCAGAGAGCGGACCAATCACAGACAGAACAGGACCTGAGGAACATGAAAGCAGAGTGTGACTCTTCTGTTGCTGAGATGAAAAAGGTCAGAAAAGTTCTTCTCCTCCTCCTTCTCTGACATGCTGCATTTTCTTTATCTCACCTTCAACAACATTTCAATTTCCCTGCAGCTCAGAGAAGAGCTTCACCGGGCCCAGCAGCCTCACAGCGCGGAGGCGGAGGGGATGAGGAAGGAGGTGTCGAAGCTGAGCGGCGAGCTGCAGCAGCGTGACCTCACCATCACCTCACTGAGCGGCTCTCTGTCCAGCGTCAAGCAGCAGCTTCGCGGCGAGGCGGAGCGAGCGGAGCAGCAGGCGGCTCAGATCAGAGTGAGTTAATAAACAGTAAATAATAAACGGTCAACGCTGGGGGTCGGTCAAACTGTCTACTCATCCCCACAGATGTTTTTAATGTCACAGTTGTAACAGCACATTCTTTCCTTATCTGTCTGTTGAGTTGAAGCCTTTTTGTTGGTCTGTTTTAAGTATCTATTTCATAAATATTTAGTCTGTTTAATAAATAATATAATTAGAGTTCAAAAAGAGCTTCAATCCTCCCCTGGTGCTGCTGGGGGAGTTTCAGAGTTTCAAAGTGTTGATATGAAAGAAAAGAGTTCCCAGGATTCTCAAGTCTGAGTCACTGATGGGTTGAATTTAAACTTATATTGCACCCAGTCACATTTATTGATTTATCCACATTCATTTTTAATTAGTCTATTTATTTATCTTACCTTCATTTGACTTCTAATAATTAAGCACCAACCTCAGAATAAAACAGTTATTGACTGAGTTTGAGCAATAATGTCAGTGAATGTGCAGCTCTCAAGTGATCACACAGTTTATCATGTGCGACCCTACAGCTGCCATAGTGTGAATTCATATACAAAGCAGTTTGTTATTCTGAATATAGAATAATTTGTGTGAAATGGAACAATCAACAAATACGGCAGAAATAACAGGAAATTGGTTGTTGGTAGATGAGGGATTCCTGATTAAATCATATCATAAGGAGACAGTGAAGATACTTGAAATTCAATGCCAGATTTTTTTTTTCTTCATCATTTGTTCTCAGTCTGATAAATGCCAAAAATGTGATGCAACAGTTCATCGAATGTTGAACTGCCAATACGAAACAAAAAACACTCAATACTTTATTATTCTGATTCAACCAATGTATTGTGATTATTATTATTATTATTACCAGACAGAAAATGTTGGCGAGCTCTGCTCTGTCACCGAGGATAAACACTCGCAGCTGTCTGACATCTAACAGTAATTTTCAGTCAAAGGAAATTTGATAAATAGTTTTTCATTTCAAATTTGAAAGTCAGAGCAAAACCTTTTCTATTTTCTACTTTTATCTCCCACAGGAGTCCAATAGTTCACTGAATGTAAAATGACCTAGAAAGTACAATGATGTAAATGTGTTCATTTCAAGCACTAATGAGCTGTATGTGACCTGGAGGCTTCACCGTAGGTTCAATCTGTGATTGGTTCCTGAACCAGTTGTGATGTCACAGAAACATGCTCATACGTGCATATGATCACATTGTGTCCTGTGCACTTCACCTCAAACATTGAAGTAGACCAACAAAAGGAGAAACACTTTTTTGAGTGGAGGCTGGTTTTAAGTTCAGGTGTGACACATTGATGTTGAGGCACAGGTCTGAGAGTGGCTGATGTTTCCATGGAAGACAGCATTAGAGAGTAGAGACGTGTCTGTGCAAAGTGAAGCTCTTGTTCCTGAAGAGCCTGTGCCACCTCATCATCATCTGCTGAGTGGGAGCGGAGCAGGCAGTGAGATATGTCACATTTGTCTTGTTTTTTGACTTCCTCAGATGACTCAGACACAGCTGGAGACTCTTCAGACTGAGAACCACCATCTGAAGGGTCTGCTGCACAGACCGGAGTCTCAGTCCCCCAAGGTTTGTCTGCTTTGACATAGTTGTAAATGTAGTCATTACATAGTTTTACAGACAGCCTTTGACTTTATAAATCCGACTCATCCCTGTCTTTGATTTTTTTCTCCATGAATCACCTCTCTCCTCTCAGAGGGGGGACACCTCTCTGGCCTCCCTGACAGAGAGCTGTGCGTCCAGCAGCCGGGAACAAGACGATCAGCAGCTGAGGCCGGCTCTCAGTGAGACGCAGGCCCAGGTGGGTGTGTCCAGCCAGGACAGATACGAACGAGCCCTGCTCAGCCGCAGCACCACCGACCGACCACACCCTGCTCAGGACGGGTAGGTGCCATCTACACACACACACACAAGCACACAACCAAGAAGCTGATGGTGCCTTCATGTGCTATGGTAATTATGGTAAATACCAAAAGACGACGTGAAAAGTGCACATGAACACCCTCTCATGTGGTATTTTCCACTGGGCAACTCGTAGAATTTTTTGATGCCCGAGCTGCCGAGATGAAAATAACCTTTGACCTTTTCAACATGGCGGCGAGCAACGCAAGATTCGTTAATGGTAAGCAAGGCAAGCCTTTAGAAAACACTTAGCAGCTATTCACTTTATGTATGCGTGCATGTACAGTAAAAAATGCTTTTAAAAAGCTAGCCAAATAGCCAGTGCTAAATCTCCATGAATATTAAAGCAGAAGTAAGTGATATATTTGTGTTAATATAAGTCTTAAATAGTTATATCTTCCGACAGCAATCACTGAGTGTTTGGACCGAAACACGGGTCTCTCAGTCACTCTGCTCTGCTCTGAGCCGAAGAGAAAACATTTCTCGTATCCTACAGTTTTTATCCAATGAGGAGAGAGAACGGCATGCAGGGCTGTGTGTGCAGCCAAGGGACGCCGTGAATGTGGCGACGTAGGGACGAGGACTGTTATGGTGCGTTCAAGGCAGCTCGTAACTCGTGTTTTTCCGACCTGTGATGTCGTACCAGTTCGATCTGGTACGAGTTCACCGGTCGGAAGTTACGAGTGGCCGTTATAGTGACTTTCACAGGTAAAACAGGTCGGAAAAACACGAGTGGGTTGCCTGGAACGCTACAAAGTCGTAAGTTGTGACTTGAAGCTGTAATTTACGGTTTCAAAAGCCTGCCTGGAACGCAGCATTAGCGAAAACGACCGGATCGCTTACTTCTGCTTTAATATTTACCGTTTGAGTTTTGATAATTCATCTTCTTGCTGTAAGAGATGAACTTGGCAATCCAAGATTGTTTTACCCCATAGATATATACACGTAGATGCCGCACGTGTATATAGTATCTATGGTTTTACCCAAGTAACAAGTCTGAATCTGTGTGTCCACCATCTTTATTTTCTCTGTACAACAACAAAAGCACATGAACACAACACACTGGTAAATACCATCTGTACCATAGCACATGAAGGCAGCATGAGTCCTGATGCGGCTGTTCGATTCCCCTGCAGGAATGGGGACACCAGACGTCACAAACAGCAGCAGGAGGTGCAGACGCCGCAGGAAGACACCACTCGCCACGAGGGAGAGATCCAGAGGCTCTTTAAGGAGCTGAAGACCCTGTCCCAGTCCCCCACAGACCACCCCCCCTGCAGCCAGGCACAAGACAGCCGCACACACTCGTCAGCATCCTCGTCCTCCTCTTCCTCCAGCAGCAAGAGGCGCACCAGGAGAAAGTCGGTGCCAGCTGTGAGCTCCGCTGAATCTGCTGCTGAGGGGCAAAACTCCAGCTCAGATAACTCTCTGAATCTCGTATCCAGAGAAAAAGCAGTTACCCCCACCTCTCCACTGGTGAGAACACAGTAGTAGCGCTGTCGGAAAACCCCTCACTGTGCTTTTTGTTTTTAGCGAATGATCCTACAGTTGTGTTGTGTTTTCCTGCTTCCCAGGAGCCGGTGTCACCTGCCGACATCACGGTGTCTCGTTTCATGAAGGAGGAAACGCTGCGGAGCAGTGAGCTGTCCCAGAGGCTGGACATCCACATCAAGAGCCTGGTGGAGAGCAACGACAAGACCGTGTCCAAGTACCTGCCCAGCGTCTCAGGGCCGGAGTCGGCCGAGTAGCTGTTACCTGTCAGACGATTCACATGCACAGCTGATGAGCTGAGTTTTTTTATTCTAGATAATGTTATTTATCCGTGTGCAGCCACAGTGGAAGCAAATAGTTTGTCTGTATCTGTAGCAGTTTATCTGTAAACGTACTAAAGAGGCTTCATTTGTGGGCGCTTGTGCCCAAGATGTTTTTATGTTACGCTGTGATCCAGTCCAGCTTTTGCAGGGGCTGATGTCTGAGTGTTGCACCATGGGAAAACAAACATGCTGTTGTTGCTGCTCTATTGGGGCTAATGTTACCATTTAGTGACTAACCCACGATGCCTCATCGTCTCTGGAAGTTCGGGTTTCATTATTAGCTTGTGGGTGAAGTTCGTCTGGACTGTGCTTTTAATAGACTGAAATGGCCTTAAAGGGATAGTTCAGCATTTTGGCAAACTGGCCCATTGCCATAATCCCTATAGTTTTAGAAGTAGGTTGCACCGAAGCAAGCTGTTTTTAGAACGGCGGAGCAGAGCCGCAAGCTGCTCAGAGCTACGCTACAGAGGCTTGGTTTCCCTCATCAAACTCATCAAATACACAATCCAACAACTCCAAAAAGCTCTTGTGGACAAGTTGTGACCTGCAGATTCACCACGCTATGAGATAATAATGGAACATTACCAGACAGAGGTATTTTAGAGGTAAATTCATGCAAAACCGCTGATGCGCGTTTCCGTAGGGACAGTTTTTTGGCAAGCAGTCTCTGCATTTACCTCTAAAACATCTCTGTCTCGTAACATTCCGTTATTATCTCATAGCGTGGTGAATGTGCAGGTCACAACTTGTCCACAAGAGTGTTTTGGAGTTGTTGGATTGTGTATTTGATGAGTTTGATGAGGGAAACCAAGAAATCCCATTAGCCTCTGTAGCGTAGCTCCGCCGTTCTAAAAACAGCTTGCACCGACAAATAAAGGTAACAAACCTACTCCTAAAACTATAGGGATTAAGGCAATGGGCTAATTTGCCAAAAATGTGGAACTATCCCTTTAAGAAGTGCTCGCTCATTCATTGTGTATTCTGCCGTATTTAGACCTGACACTTCACAAACTGTAGCTGACGTTTTAGCCCACCTGAGCTACTTTTAAACATTGAGCGTCTTCTTGCTCCTTTGCTCCTTTTTTAAATCATCCGACGGTGCATTTTCCAATTCTTCCAGTGGCCTGAAATGCAGCGTTGACGTGCACTCTGCATTAACACCCAGAGAAAAGAATGTGGGCCTCAGCCAAAGCAGCGTCCATCCGTCCGCCCTGCACTGTCTCTGATAACTGAGACACATATGTACATGTCTGTCCAGGCGTCTCAGACAGCAGGGAGGAGGAGAGGGCAGCCGTACTGTAGCTCTCCTTATTCTCTTGTTTACTCATCTCCTAACCCCCCCTCCTCCCAGCACCACCACCACCCGAAGGCCCTCCAGCTAGTAATGCAGGAATGTGTGCACCATGCCAATGCTGTCATGAACCTTCCCCTGCGGCCTGCTTTGTCCTCACCATTAGAAAGCGTATGGAATGTTAATATCAACCATGTGGGGCGCTGAACCTCAGAAACACTCAACGGCCACCGGGGGAATAGTTGTATTTTACTGCGTTGCTAATGAAGGACACACCGATGGAACGACAATAAAGTGAAAACAGTTCTGAATAAATGTGTTTTTCATCTCTGCTGTCAAACTCTTACAATAACAACACAGGAGTGATGTTCAGCTGTCTCTGAGTGCAGTGACTTCTCGCTGCGGTATTTGGTAGCCTGTGTTGCTAGCACTGTAAGCCCCAACAAACAGCGCTGAGGAATTTGGCAAGGCCGGCATTCCTCTGGCTCTCTGTGGAGGGAGGTGAAAAGGTTTTTATATGTGGAGATTCCTTGAAGGGGCCTAGTAAGAGGGAGGAGGAGTGAGGCTGATTCAAGTCCAGGGAGAGTTCAGACTTATTTACATAATGCTTCACAGGAAAAAATTGCTTCAGGCCACAAGATGATTGAGTAATTGCTAAATTGATTAGTGTAATGAATTGAATTGCCCGCATTAGGCTCTTAACTCTATCAGGACATCTAGTGCTGTGATGCAGACAGCGGACATCCTCCGAAAGGCACGGCCGTTTGCTTTAGATGATCACTTCCTGCATCTAATGATTAGCCTGTGCTTTAAATGACATTTTTAACTATTCAATAACATTGGAGAAGTTACAATCGAACAACCATAACTCCAAGGTCCTCTGACCTTTAATCCCAAATATATATCCCATATTTCCTATCATGAATACACAAGCAACTTTGCTTTTTTATACTTCTGATCATTTTATCTAGGCTCCAAAAATCACAAAAGTGGTACCATTAGTTAAGTTTATCAGTATGTAGTTTATTATTTTACAGTAATCCAAAAGCTCCTGTAAAGATGCAGCATTGTACAAACCCTCTCTGCTCGTGTCTTTTAGTCTCTTCACCCCCAGTTTGTAATCTAATAATTCCCTGCTAAAAAAAAGGATAGATACATTTTATCATCCATTTTGGAATTTCTTGTTTCTACCTAATGATGTCATCGGGGGTGTTTTTTACACCTCAGAGAGCTCCTCTAAAGCCTCAGGTGACTGTTTGCTCAGTATGAATAAGGTCTGACTGCCCAACACTGTAGAGCTGATGTGCAGCGATGCCGAGTCTGTGGTTGCAGCATGCTACTTGCTACAGCAGAGCTGAGCAGCAGAGGGAGCACTTCTCATATCGCTGCACTGTCACACTGAGGTCAACAACAGCATCCACTCTGCCAAGTCAGATACTCCTCTGTTAATTCAGCCGCTTGCGTCTTGAGTTCTGCGCCTTGAAAGATAGTTTCCCTGCTCCTGTCATGAAACAGGAATGTATCCGCAGTCCAACACCATACTTCACGCCTCGTGTCACAAACCAGACGTTTTAGTGGAGGACCTGTTGAGCTCTGACCCCAAATGAATAAATATGTGAGTAAATCTGGCAAAGGTTCAGAATCCACCATCGGAAAGTTGCTCCAGATTATCATCTTATCTGGAAAAGGGAGAGAAATCTGAGGTATTTGTTTGAGGAATTTCCTCTTATCTGTAGGATCATAACTTGTCATGGGAATAAAGAATGAAGATAGATTGTTTGTGCAGAGGCCTGACTTGTCTCTGTAGGATAGCTCTGAGGCAGTGCAGGTTGGTGGGAACTTTCTCTGCCAGTCAGCTGCCAGGAGATTCCTGAGGGGTGGATGCGTGGGTGGTAACCACTGTGATGATTGATTAAGATAATTGAGCAGTATTAATGTTTTTTTTCTTAACATATGAGGACTTATAGTTTGTTTTTGAATGAACATAGCATCACAGTCCAATAGGAGAAAGTGTAATTCATGTTGCTCCACAGTGATGAACTGCTCCTGTCACAGATTGTTGCACCTTGACAGACATATGATGGGTAGGACATGTTTTTTTAAGGCATAACTTCCTTAATATGATAAAGAACACTTTTCCCAGAATTGTTGCAGCCTTGCATGACATCTCTGATGCATATCTCAGGGCATGGCCTGGTTGTGCTCCATGTGCCCATGTCCCACTTTAAGCTTCTGCCATGTCCCTCATGTGATGGGGACGTGTCATTGTCCTGGGTGGGTGGGTGGGTGCAGGACAGGTTGTGGCTGGGCTCGTCTCGTGCAGCTGGACTCAGGACGTTCGCTGCAGGATCCTCGGAATGCTGCAGAGACAGAGGGGCGCGTCCTTATCGGCCCCGCTCGGCGCTCTGTGCCAAGGGAACTGTGCCAGAGAGGCCAAGAGGAAAAGACTCATTCCTCTGAGGCACAATGAGTGCGTTTACATGCACGCTACTGTCCCACATACAGAATGTGTTTGTTTGTGTACCGTGGCATGTAAACAGTGTTAGAAGAGCTCTGGAGATCTTTTACTGAAACAACAGTGGAGATAGCGAGATACCAAATCATTGAAACACAGAAGCTTTCAGCTGCATCTCATGGTCTTCCTCGGGGCATGGGGTTCACCGACTGGTCATGGTGATGGTGCACTTACTATCACATGGTCTGAATTTAAAATTGTTGATTACAACCCTGTTTGTGTTCAAAGCCCCCTGGTGTCAGATGTGAATGTCCTCTTCTTTTTTTGGTAAGTATTATAATCCACTCTTTGTAGAAGTTAGCCCTGAGTGATACTGCTGCACCTCCCCCTCTCTCTCTCCTCCTCCTCCTCCTCCTCCTCCTCCTCCTAACTGACCCAGCTGTCGCAGCTGGCTTTAAGTTATCTCCCTGAAGCAGGTGAAGGCTTGAGTGCAGTGATGGAAGCTGCGGGTTACAGTTTACTGGTGGTGGCTGCTGGTTTCATCAGGGGCCACTGCTGTATGTGCTGATGTAGATTAAGGCTACAGATGGAAGCTGAAGGTGGAGGATGACCTGGCAAACGGAAGAAGCTGCAGCTGAGACCACTTGTGTTGTACCCAACGCTGCCAAAACTAGTGATGAGGCAGCTGGTGGTCAGATAGTCAGGGTGTGCTCTTCAGGCTGAGGCTGGCAGGAGCAGCTAACATGACATTTATGAGGAGGTTGTGGCTTTTACTGGCTGCAGCGGCTCCAGGACTGAGTGTGAAGTCAGTGAAGCAGGTGGAGGTGGGTGCAGGAGATGGAGCTGGATGGAGTTTAGTAGCAAAATGCTGACTTTGACTGGATCTGAATCATATTATAAAAATGATAGTGGTCTCAACTGAAAGACAGAACAAGCAGTGGTCTTTTTTTTTTTCTTTTTTCTTTTTTTTTACATTTATTAGAGGTTTAGAGGTTATTTCATTTGTTTTCATGGTCTGGTTCAACAAAGTGTCAGATAAACATCTCTTTCCATAGACTCTTCATCTTCCAAGGAACTTCAGTATTTTGTTTGTCTCCTCTGGACGATCCAGATGGTGAGTTATCACTCCTACTTGACTGCAGGCCGTAAGAGACAGGAGGACACACAATTTATTTATCAAGATAGATGACAGATGATCAAAATGGCGACAAAATATAAGCCACCTTTTGAATTTATGACATGATTTGAGAATTCATTATTCTTTATGTTTGTACTTGCTTTCATTGCAGTGTTTTAAATTAAAGTCTGTGAAATAACAGGTGGCGTCTCGCTCTGAGGGACGCTAGTTTAGGAGTGAAGGCTTCAGGCCAGAAAAAGGGAGGAGCTGTCGAAGTTTGGGGGCCTGTCAGCTCGCGGCAGAGTTAACATCGTATGTGTAAAATTTCAAATCAACATCAAACATATTGCAGAGAAGTCCTTTGTCAACCAGTACTCATCTGTTAGTCTTAGTGTCCCTTGGACCCTCTATCCTCCTTCTCACTAACAAAAAACTACAAATTTGCCACAAAAAACAGTGATGGACGGCCCTATGGCTCTTACATAAGGTTGTTGAATAAATAACGAATAATAAAAAACAACTAAAGATGCAGACAGTTTGATTGGACCAGACTGCAAGAGCTGAATAGCAATAATAAATCAAATCCCCACCACCCAAAGGACAGTCTTTATTAACTGCTCACAATGAACTATCACTGAAGGTCACCTGTGGTTGTTTAATCATTAGCAAATTGCAGGTATACTTAGATATAATTAGTTAATGTGGTAACTGACCCATTGACTGGCACATATCACCAGTTTAGGCTGTTCTGACATTAGCTTATAAAGATATAAACTGTAAATCTTGGATGATGGGAGAACTGAAACGATGACCAGCGCTGATATGAACGATCAACTGACTGTGATCAATAACTGTAGAGATATTGGTTTGTGTGTTGCTGTGGTTTCAGGCAGCCAGAGTCCCATTAGTATTGAAATCTTTCAGCAAATTGGATTCAGAAATCAGTCTCACTTACAAAGTTTATTAAAAATGTATAGAACTTGTACTTTTAATGAGGTGGGATGAGCTCTGTTAAATTCCCTGCACAGTTTCATGTAGCCCCGAAGCCACAGATCAGTCGGCCCCAAAATAATCATAAATTCTTGGAAAAATGGAGCGTCGTCTTGTTGATTTTGTCAGAGCAGGAATTCTCTGAAGTGGTATGTGTGCAGGCTTTGATGCTGACTTGTGTTATGTAAAAACTATGTCGAACATTTCTTGTTCAGTCACGGCTAATGAGGGCGTTCGTTTGGTTCGTCTGGTGTAATTCGTTTGCAGATTTTCCCCTGGGACCACAACATTGTAGAAAAGCCTCATTTCCCCCTTCTCTGTCCTCTGCAGTGTAATACACAGGTCGAACTGGCTCTGACTGCTGTGCATTGTGCTGCAGGACCGAGCTGTGAGCTCTGATGTAATGTGTATGGGAACCAGACTCCTGTGGCCGTGGTGGTGAATTATTTTGAATGGCGTATCCTTTCATTTGTAGCCTATATTGTTGCAGCCAAAACTGTGCAATCACAAACTGTAGCAGAACCACAAAACACTTGGACTGGACTTGTTCACACATCACATAAAAATACAGTTTTAGATGAAGTGCTGGGAGCCAGGCAGTCTGTGAAAGCTGAGATATACTTGATATTGTTACGCCTGAGAAGGAAACTACAAAGGAAAGTGAAGCTGATTATCATCTGCACTAGCTATGTATTCGTGGGTATACTGATGAATCAGCCGGAGAAAGAGCCAGTTTGCATTCTTTCCCTCAGTGACATGAACAGCTGGACATGTTTTGATTTGTTTCGGGAGAAAAGACGCAGAAAGGGGCACGATGAGGTGACGCTCATACTCTGGTATCTGAAAAACCTCATCGTTCCATTTAACTGGAAGGAGATTTCAGTAAAACTTGTCAAAACCTGCTGCAAAATGTGATTTCAACATCATGCTCTGCCTTTAATTAGATTCATAATTTATTTTCTCAGCTGGCCTTGGATCTTGTAGTGATCAGGCTGTAAACTCTTGTTGTATTAGTTCAACCAATAACAAGAGAGTAAAGAAACCTGTACTGGTTGGTTGGACTGTAGCGACAAAAGCATGGGTTGCTATGGTCAACAGGTGAATATGAAGTCTATCGATTATGGTGCCCACCTCATGATGAACTCTCAGTATAACTCTCTTGAGACTTTTACTTTTTGTCTGATGTCATCATCAGGTCAAATTCAGTTTGTCCAACACTTTGACTTTTAACCTGCACAGCTATAATGACATTCCCATCAGCCTCAGCTGTTCTCGCTTTTTAGTGGCGACAACAAATGCTAACATGCTTCACTAATTGCATATGTGATGGTAACATGGCAACATCACTATTTATACAGGGACATGCAGTCATATATGTCTGTATGGTCTTAGTTTTAAACTCAAAGTACCACTGCACCTAAATAAAGCCTCATAGAGTTGTGAGTGAAGTTTGAAACTGTGGCACAAATTTGCAGCAGCAAAATAAAATGCAAAGCATTACGCATTTCAGTCTATTACAGTTCGGCCCAAAGTGACTGTTGTTGTTCCATTGGTAAGTAGATATGCTTGTTGTTCCATACATGTCAACAATTTCTAATGCTCTCCACTCAGGTTTCATCAATTAAACCCATTAGAGAGTGTGACGATTAAATCTTCAGCATCAGTTGACCTTCAAATGATTAAAAGCACTGTGAAAAGAAAAACATGATTTTTAAATTTGACATTTATATTTCTTTCACAAAACTTTATATTCTCCTCAACAGTCCACACAGACGATGTTTTTGGTTATGTTTTATCTGCCACATCTGTTTCCACTGTACTTAGTTTGCATCATGTTTTTTATCAGTTTGGATCTTTTTCTTTTGAATTTCTGGTGTTTTACTCCATTTTTATGAAAACACACTTTCAGTCTTGTTTCCTTGTGAAATGTGAAAGACTTTTATCTCTCCAGGTTGCTAAAAAGGTATTAAAATGAAGCTGCTTAGGAAGAGGGCATCATTCTTTGGTTGAACTGTTATACTGTATACAACATGTAATGAGCAGTCATTAGCAGATGATCTACTACAGAGGGCCACAAAACAAAAGAGCTGAAGAACTCGTGGTTTTAGTGAGTTAAAACAGATTTAATGTCGAGATATTTTCCCAGTATCTAAAAATAATCTCAGCATTTCTTTACCCTTTGCCTCACGTCCAAATCTCACAGCTTTGGTGCCAAGAGCTGCTGCTTAACTGATGAAAATATATTTCAAGCAGCAGTCAGCAATGACACAAAATGATCTACTCTGACTATACCGATGCTGAAGTGGACGGTGTAAAAGTGTGTGCGCTGTTTCTCAAGAGGGGACATCTTCACGCTTCATTACTCGCAGGCAGCTGCTGCCACTTGACAAGGAGGTGGGGGCAGATAACAACACTGTTATCAAGATGATTTTCACTCAGAAAGGATTGTTTTTAACTGTCTTCTCCAAGAACGCACCCCCCCTTCTCCCAGCTGCCACTGAAGTATGCAGGAAGCTTAAATCATCAGACTGTACCCAGCCCTATACCACTTACTGATCCTCTTATGTAACATCTTTTACCTCCCTTTCCACATTTGAAATTCCACATTTATTGACGTGTGACAAAGCACTGGGTCTGAATTTGACATCCAGCAGCTTGAAAATGCATTTCCACCTCGTCCAGAATCTCCAGAGCTAATTCAAACATCCTCTCAGTCAGACTAAAAACATTACTGACCCTAAACAGCTTCCCTTCCTTTCATGCCTGAGTCAACTCTGGCGCTTCTGTGTGTTTAAGTCTTTAATTACACTAAGCCATAAAATTGTCAGTGTTGTTGGAGATCACAGAGAAAATTGTCGTCACCTGTGGGGATCACTCTGTGGGCTCATAAATCAACAGGTTCTCGCGGTTGCAACTGAAAGACGCAGAGATGGGGCAGCGTTGCAATCCACATTCTTAGTATTACATACGTAGGTGCAATGATTTTAGTCAGACTGTGTTTGACTAACTAAGAAAAACTAACAAGGCATAAAAACGTGCAAAGAGAGGCCAAGAATGTGAGGCATTCATCCATTACACAAACAGGATCTGAGTGATGTGTGATTGTTGGAGGTGTTTAAAGTCCTGTACTGTGAGAAAGTTATTTACATGATTTATCTGATAGTGGCGTGTACACTGTTGACAGTATAATACGCTGAGGTTTTGAGGGATTATTTGTTTATTTATATAAGCTTTCTGGATTCACTGCAGAGGCGTCCAGGGCAGAGGAAACCGAAGCCATTTTATATTGTATATCTGTATCTATGTCACAAAACGTGATAAATGTGCTTCTGCTTCAGGTGCCTCTTTATTGTTGCTCTGCAGTGGCGGCCCTGTGTGTGTGTCGTCGTCACGTAGTGGCCACTTCTCAGTGTGCTATCAGTGGTCTGCAGGTCTCCTCCCACGCTGTCAATGCACTCGCCCCGCGCTGCACATGTTGCTGTACTCAGGGTGATTTTGTATGCAAATGGAAACGCTTCCTGTCCTCTATCTGCTGGGGCCAGGGTGGGATTTCCTCATTCCTGACGTCTGACCCCTCCACTCCCCTGTCTCCTTTTCCCCTTTAACTCCAGTCTACCATCTGGAGATAGAGGTTATCGCAGCAGGCCTGTGGCCCCCTCTGTGTTTGTTCAGTTTGACCCACATTTACTGAAGCTCTCTGCTGACATGGGGTCATTAGTAAACATTCAATGATTTTCTGATTGTTGAGATTATTATGGAAATACAGATTCCCTCAAAAACACCACGGGTAGCATCAGCTACAAAATAAAAGTATTTCAAAGAGGAGGAAAGGACTGGAAATTAATTAATTATTATTAAAGTTACTCACCTGGAGAGTTTACAATGTTTCTTTAAATGGAGGATACGCATCAAAAAGTTTTTAGCATCAGATGTTTTCTTTTTTCTCTCCTTTTAGCTAAGACTCAGGATGAGATTTATGGTTGCAAACATTGTTGTTCTTAGTTCTGTGTTGTGGACAATAAATCTAAAGGGTCACATTATGATTAAAGCAGCTACAATCAATATTTTCATACTGAAAATCAATCACATGACTAGGCTACTTGTCTGTGAAAGATGTTGTTTGTAGTGACAAGAAGCCTCAGCTCTACTGAGCTTTATAGGCTCTTAGCTTATTGTTTCATCAGTCAATTAATCAAACGTTATTTGTAGAACACTTTTCACACAGCGTAGTGCAGGTTAAAGTGCTTCACAGTTGACTGAAAGAGAAAAAGGATAAATCAAACGAGAAAGCTGACTGTGAGACACAATGAAATAGAGTTTAAAAAGCTATAACAACACTAGCAAACAAAGAAAACAGGGGAATTATTAACTCTCCATTTTCATCTTGTGACATAACTTCACTGTGACAGTTCCCTCTCACCTCTGCTGTGATTTACAGCGCAGCTTTCTGCAGCGACAAAAAAGCACTTCCTGTCCTGAAACGAAGCACACACAGTTTGCAGCGACGCTCAGAGTGGAACATTGAGCTGCTACAGAGACCGAACACAAGGCTAAAGGAAAGGAACTCTGAATGAATGTAAATGCTCAGTATCTATCTATCTATCTATCTATCTATCTATCTATCTATCTATCTATCTATCTATCTATCTATCTATCTATCTATCTATCTATCTATCTATCTATCTATCTATCTATCTATCTATCTATCTATCTCTAGATATATCTAAATTTTACTGACAACCATCAACTTGAATGAAAGATACTTTCATGTTGCTTATGCAGTTTTCTTTCCTTTCTTTATGGGTTCGGGTTTTATATACATATATATACATTTGTCAGCCTCTTGTTTTGCTTTTTTGTGTGAAATTCGAGTTTTCCAGTATCTGTAAAAAAAATAATTCAAATCAAAATCCAATCAAAAAATCTAACTGACTCCACACTGAAGCTTGAACCATGTGAGCAGGGTCACAGGTAAATACTGTCTCTGGTAAGAAAGAGTCAAAAAGGTTGGGGACCTGTTTGAGAGGTTGATCGTGCCACAAGTTAGGGTTAGGGTACATTATACTGAGCATGCCAGTAATATACAATGTAAAATATTCTCACAATATTTGATGTTGATAAAAGTGGACAAAGGAACAATAACGATATGATCTGGTGTGTTACCGTTTCAAATAAATACTTTGTGTGCGTCCTGTAGTTTATTGCAGTTCAATTGTGATAAAGTTTAGAGTATTCGCTCTTGTGTTCACTTGCGTGTCTCTCCGGAAACACTTTCTCCAGACACCACAGGGAAAATGGCAGAAATTGGCCACAGAAATCCAAGGGAACATCCGTAATTTTAGAAAGGAATGTCACATTCCTTTGCAGTTGACTGAGCCCAGTCTTCCAGAGTGCCTCCTATCAGGAAGTGCTGCACAATGGGAGCAAATTGCCAGAAACACAAAGTCAGACATTTGGGACAGAGGTGGGGGCAGACAGAGGAAACTGTGTCAGGCACTGCTCACAGACAATAACCTTTGCTACCAAGCTTAGATTCAACAATAAATATAGCCAGGCATAAAATGAACAGTCAAATAATCTGAGGATAGACCATGACTTAGAAAGACCTCCACAGCGTTGAGCTCAAATGTTGTATTACTCTATTTATGTTAATGATCTTAATAAACTCTGGAGTAAAATAGGCATAAATTCCCAATTATGATCAGTTGAGTATGCACAAAAACCTAATGTAAGACTATCTAAGTGCAATTTTAATTAATCTGCAGTTTTAAAATGATTGGATGTTGGAAGGAAATTATAAATGAGAGAGAGCGCCACCAAAGCAGCCAATTTAAATACTCTTTAGTTAAATACATCACAATATGTTTCTCTTTCTTTTTTATGGTCAACGTTCACCCCGTCTCTCCCAAATGGAAATCCCAGTGTTTAACCCTTGCCTTCAGGGTTGTAAGGTATTTGGCCTTTGGTGTAGAGGTCCACCACCTGCTCTCTGCCTGACACTGGGCTGTTTCTAGGCTTCCAGCACCGGGGAATCCGTCTCAATCCACTGGCTGATGAGCAGATTGGGGGCTCCACTCTCCACTCAGCTAATGGACATCTTTATCTGGCCTGAAGGCGACGCCTCTCCCCTGCCATCTGCCTCTACGGGGACTGCGCCAGGCCTGTGCGGGTGGGTGGGGAGGGGCGCAAGAAAAACGTACATGCATACAAGCATCTGTGTAAGCTGAGATTCATTGTTTAGACCTGGCCGTCTCTTCGAATCCACAAATGATGGTGAATGGGCTATGGGGTTTAATGACAGGTTTTCGCCATGAGCAACAACGGCTGGGCCTGTTAAACAGTCTGGGCATTTGTTCACAGCTGTAAGTGAACTGCAGCTGATGTGACAGTGCACGCTTCCTCCACCTGCTTTCAATATAATGGTTTTTAAGAACGTGGAGCAGAGAAAGGGAAGATTACTCTTGAATAGGTCCTCTCTGTGAGGAACAGGTGGTAGATTCACTTTGTACAGAGTGTGCTTCATATTTGAGGTTACTCTCTTCTTTCTGTTTTGCGTACACTGCATTCTTGTTGCAGGAGTCCATATGGCGGGGGGACTGACAGGTGCATCTGCCTCTGAGCTGGAGGGCAGGAGATAGGCTGCTCTGTGCTTTGTTTCCCCCCAAACATCTTCCCCTTAGCCTGGAGCTCCGTGATGTCACATTACACAGTCTTCTGCTTTAAAAAAGTCAAACGTTTCAACAAAATGTGCATCTTGAGCTGGACTCATCTCTTATTTTGAAGGTCATTCTTCCTCAGCTCATGGCAACATATGGCATATGCTCAAATAAACCTCGAATAATCAGTTGGGCCACCTCGGCTATATTTGGTGAAATTCCTCACAAGTTACAACTTGTTTATACCACTTCTTGTTGCCTAAATCTTCTCTCAGATAAGTTATTTTTTCAATAAACAGTAGGCAGTATTCAAACAGACAACTCTAGCACTAGAAGGAGCGCTCATGTTGTCTGTTGACACAAGATCTGTGTTATGAGCAAAACACAAGCTGCTGTTTTCCTCAAATCACCAAATTGAGCTGAACACCTTCTAAAGGTTTCTGCAACAGTGGCAACAAGGGAGTTTTAAGCAGCAGCTGCTCTACGCACCATTTAAAACTCATATACGTGGATGAAAAAACACCTTCAGAATAACAAAGTGTCACAACACGTCCTGCTCTCCTCAGTCTGCATGTGTGAAAACTATCATAACCAAAAGATGGAAATAGCAGGACTGTGTATATTATTCATTATTTTCTTTCATGACTTGGTCGACACCTCCTTAACTGAATGAGTCTTTGTTCACTGTGCGGATGTGGTGACTCAAAAGCTGCCATTGTGTTTGAAGCGACAGATGAGACAATGGCTCACCTGTCTTTGATGGTGGCCGTCAAGACACTTTGGTTACTTGTTCATCTTCATGAAGGTGTGTGTTATTCTCTCATCCTATTTACCAGGGATTATTTCTGGACCCTCAAAATGAGTCTATAATGTTAGTTTTTACATAATGATCTGTGTATCAAACAGTCATCAGCCATATCAGGACACACTCACTGGATTTGGTCGTAAGTCGGCTCATTTCCCACTCATCTGTGGTTATGTGCAATATGCAAGTCATACTTATTACTGTTTTTTCAAAGAACTTGATTTTCTTTGTGCTCATACCTACGATGACAGATGAAAACATAACCATAATAGGCTATAATACAAAACAATACAGCCATTAAAATTCCAAATGTAAAATAACATAGAGCATAAACGATATGAGTGATTAAAAAATTATCAATTAAATGTATGTTACAATTAGACAGTGTAATATAAAGTAATACACTTTCTTTTTCATATATATATATATTTTTAATGTACTCCTCTGCTGAGTGTTGTAAATGTTATTGTAGTGAATTCAGAGAACTCAACCCAGTTAAATTTAGCTGAATGGGGCTGAAGTGGAACAGAGTGAAAACCACTGAAGCGATGAGCCCCCATCATGAAAATATTTGTCCTTGCCTTATCTGTAAACAGCATCACCCACAGGCGTAGCTCTGTTTAGATTTCCTCGCTGCTTCACTGCAGCCTGTTTACTTTTCTGCTGAGGTGAGGAATTTCTTGTGTCACCAGGTGCGAGGGACCCTTTCTAAGTAGATGTGCAGCAACTCTGACTTGTGTAAATGTTGTTCACCTCCAGTTGTTGTACAGTCATCAAACATGGCTGCTTGTCTTTGTAAAGAAGTTTCCATCTGTGAAGTGAAAATGTGGGATTTTTTTAATGTGAACTATTTTCAGGAATTACATCAGATCCATTTACAAATACTGTAATTTAGATTTGTCTATTCAATTTGAAAAAAAGTCAAATGTCAAAACGTATTAATCATTTAAGTCCCTTCACTTCCTGACCCATATGTCATTGTAAACAGCTATTGTATACAGAGAAAAGTTCTGGTTATGAATTGGGGCAGCCAGTCTCCATTATAATTCATTAGAAACCAGCCGTTAAAGAGAATACACGAGTGGCTGCTGGTTGCCCTCCTGTCGTCCTCCATGAAGCAGCAGACTGGAGGCTTGGTCAGACCCTATGGACATGGTAATGTGAGGAATTTCCTCCTTTGCAGGAAAACAAAAGGAGCTGCTAAGGCGCCTGGCTTGTCCTACCTCACATAACAAGGCTGGTGTTCCCAGATCAGTCTGCATTGTGTGAACCCAGTCAGCCTGGGCCACGCCATTAACAGGTTCAAATGGCCGATCTGAAGCGTGGCTCCTGATGGTAAATGTGTTTGAAAACGTGAGGGGGAAAGGTGAAAGGTCTAACGTTATGTTTGTGATAGAGCTGATGTATGCTAACATGGTGACCAGCATAATGTAAAATTCACCTTTTGAGTCTTTACTTAGATGTTTGACCCTGTTTTATTCAGAAGACATGTAGCTCAGAGATAAACGGTAAAAACACTGAGGTTATATTGCTGATATTTGCTATTCTGTCTTGGTCAAACATGTAATGCTAATGCAAAGCATCGTGTCACACTTATTCAGCTTTTTGCTCATTTGAATGGAAAAGTGTAGAAGTTAATATGCCAACACAAGCACATGTTATAGTTTTGTCCAGACAACATAATTATTTTTTAAGGTGTCAGGCTTTATAGAGGTGGTAATGTAGTAAATATGGAGCTGCAGCCAAATAACTGAACACAAAGACCGGAAATGGGAGCCTGCATTATAAAAAAAAAAAAAAAAACTGCACATGACGGTAAGTGCACTTTGTCCTGCCAATAAAGGTTTGAAGGACCGTCCACTAAGCTGATGTCCTCTCAGTCAATGGAAGCAGGTTCTCATTTTAACTCATTCAGTTTTCCTGTCATGTACTGTAAGTTGAACATTTTTCAAAGCCCACATATAAAAGCCTTGAATGTGTCTAACATCTTGGGAGTTTTTGTTTGTTTGGGGATTAAATCAGATGAAACAATAATGCATAGAAAAGTGAGATTTGATTTCAAGTGGTCACTTGCATATTTGGAGACATTGTTTACGTAATATCAGGTGTGAACTGTCGCACTCACTGACTTGTGATTGTATTTCCCAAGATGCATATTAATATTGGATGTAAACAGAGTGCTGAAAGCAAATCAAACCTGGCCGAAACTTGGACCCCATGCTTGTTTTCTGCAGCACTTTTACAGACCAAATTTGACCCATAGATAGCAGCACTGTAAGATGTCACTGCTTCATCTTGACTATTGTCAGTGATGGAGGATAACAGCTGGACTCTAGGTTTGTGTTTTGAAACATATCTCTTTTTGCCTTCTTTCAATACAAAATCATAAATAAATAGCCTTTTTGAAATTATGTTGGACCTTTAGCTTCAGTTCGTCTGGACAGAACTTTGGAAACTATGATATAGACACCAACAGTTGCTCCCTGTTTGGGTCTAATCTGCATTGACGACCAGCGGTAAAAGTAACATGGGCGTTGCTGACCTTGTTGTCTTTGCTGCAGCTGTTGTTCAGTCAAATTCTGCATTTATCACAGCACCTTCATACATCTCTGATTTTTTAGATCTTATCAGCCACAAAAAGCCTCAGATCCTCCACAGTGCCAAAAGCATGTGCCCAAGGCAAAGTGAGGAAGCTGCTTTTATCAACTATAGCCAGACTGTGTAATGATCATGTTAATTAATCAGACCTTGACCTCTGTGGACATTTAAGACAAGAACTTAAAACACACCTCTACTGGAAGGCTTTTTTAAAAGATATTTTTTGGGCATTTTTACCTTTTGATAGGATAGTGGAGAAAGACTGGGGGAATGACACGCAGTACATCTGGCGATCAGATTGAATTGGGCATTGCCAACATGGGCCATGCTCATAACTTGACCATCGAACACCCCAGGTAACCCATTTTTATATTGTGTTTAATCCCGTTAACCTTTATATTGAATTCTGTCTTCTGAACTTTCAATTCTTTTCATTTCTTTTCAATGTATTTTTATGTCTTTTGTTCAAGTGTAAAACACTTTGAGCTTCACTTTACTGTATGAAAAGTGATATACAAATAAAGTAATACACTGTACATGCTTAGTGTATGTGATGCACATGTGCCTTTTCAGGTGGAATAGTTTGGATGGAGATGTTTCTGATTTAGACTTTTAATGGTTGTCTTGTTGGAGTTTTTTCTTTGTTAATGAGGGGCCTTTGCTTCTGTTTAAGTGAAGATCCATTTCTCTATTCGTGTCTGTTTGCTTGTGTGTGGCACCATAAGTGACTCATCTCATGTTGTGTGTGATGTGGTCTGATTCACTCTCCTCAAGTCTTAAACTGCGTAATGTTTTAAAATCATGCTTTGCTGGAACAGCTGGTAATGACAAATATTTATGAGTTTGTTTTGGTTGGGATGAATACTCTTAACCAATGTCACACTGTTTCTCAGTAAACCAGGATCATTTTCCAGGGAACAGTCCTCAGCCACTCAGTCCAGTGTGGTTGACACTGAGTGACGTCATCAACCAAAGAATGATGCAAATGACTACTAACAATTTTTAGCACTGATTGCTGATGCTGACCCGTGTGACCTATGTCCTTATATTGATGTGATTGTATCTATAAGATGAATCTTGATATGTTGCCACCATACATGTTCATTATTTTTTATTAATACATGTAGGCCTATTTGTATGTAGCATGTATAAATATGAGCAAAGTTTTTTTTAAATAAACATTATATACATAATATTAATATTATTTATTTCTCAATGATTTCAAACATGTGGTCTCAGGTGTTTAGTGCCCAATGTCTATAACAGCAGTATATTGTACTCTGACAGGCTTTGGGATGGATAGATAGAAATATATTTACGTCATGTCTTGTCTAAAATACAACCACATACATAATGTACATGTTTGTAAGGACTACACTGTGTATGCAGTCTATCACAATGTTCACATTTCTAATGTTGTAGGTATAGTATATAATTTAACCATATTCTTTTTTTTTTTTTTACCTGTTTATATATTTAATAAATGGAAATCATACATGTATATCATATTTTAATGTAATTAATGCTATAACATAGTAGATTGACTATTATTAGTGAAGTTGAAGCGCCATCATTCAGACACTATGTTTACGTTTGTCGCATTTTACACAGTACAAAGAAATGTGAGTCACGCTGCTCTGCGAAACTGTCCTCTGCGACTGGACATGACTTAGCTCCACAGAAATGCTACATGACGTCCATTACACCAGAGAAAATGACATGTTTTCTCCTCTTTCCACTCTTTGTGCTGTGCTAAGCTGGGGACATCTGCTCCTTTTCCAATAATGAGTAGACATAAGAGCAGACGGCATTAGTTTGTCTGAGGCCAATGTTACAGTATCTTGTTTGTTTAGTTCAAGGTGTAAAAAGACAAATCAGCTGTTTATGAGGTCAAATAAATAACTCTCTGTTGTTATGCCTGAGCTTTTGTGTGGATTAAACAAACATGAAGCACTGTCTGGTTAGTGAACTTCACTGCTGGACAGATTTTTATTATCTAGCTATAGTTCCAAGATAGTAAGTGACAGATATGAATGTAAACTCTTCTCATCTGACTCATCTAGCAACAAGCTGCAGCATTCATGTACAATGTAAAGTGTAAACTGGTGTGGCAGCACAGCATGAGCTGTTATAAAGCAGTTACTTGTCTTGTTGACCCACACGACACATGAAATGGCAAAAGCTGTTGATTCTTATCAGTTGTTAAAGCAATCAGCATTCTTGAGTTACCGTTGGACTTCAACTGCCATGCAAATCAGCAGGTGGACATTTGCCTGTGAGTGTTTGAGATAAAGTCACCTGCAGTTTGTCTATGGACTGACTGCACCGCCACAACAAGAGGGGGCTTGTTTACACCCAGCCTCCACGTCAGGATGATCCTTTTCATGCAAAAAAGGGCTGCACTCAATAACATTACTATCCAAATACTACAGCCCAACCCCCACCGCCAGCTGATCCCAGGTTCTTCATCTGCATGCGTGTGTGTGTGTGCATGTGTGTGTGTGAATGGAGCGTATAGCCGGTGCTAGTGGTGGAGGGGAGAACAGCAGATGGCAGGGCTGCCCCCGTCATGTCTGCTTTTTGGGGAGAACAATGCATCTCTCAGAGCTCTTATTAAAGGAGGGGAAGGGGATTTCAGTCCACGGACAGCTGGCAGGCATCGTGCCTCGCACCCGCCCCTCTCCCTCTGTGTCCACACACACAGACACACACTCTGCAATTAACTGGCACGGGCCACGGCTTAAATATTTACCAGGCGCATGCAAACAAAGGACTGTTCAAGAAATAATGATTAATCCATGTCTCAATTATATCACAGCACTTTTTTTTTCAGTGAGGTGGTTGTAGTGGGATCAAGGTTGTGTTGTGTTTCCATCATGTAAAGTTTGACAAATTCAGCTCATAGTGCAAGTTTCTAAATCATAAGGGTGATAATTTGAACTGCGATCCAAAAGGAAACTAATGATGATCAAGTTAGACATTTATCAAACAAAAATGCCAAAAAAAATTCCCATTTTTAGCCTCTCAAGTCTTAGATCTTCAGTATTTCTTTGTTTTACATCAGTGAAAATTTACTATCTTTGACTCATTGGAGCCCAGAACTACATCACATTGTGCTATAGATTCATTGTTTCTGACATTTTATGGACTAAACTTCAGCTTCAGTGAACTTTCTGGTGAATTAAAACACAGACAATCCCAGCCAAATGTCCACATCTCAAGATGATGAGTATTATAGTATGAGTATATACCGGTAGCATATATACTATATGAGTTTTCAGATCTCTCTCTTGAGATTTTAAGAAGCTAATTTTAGATTTTCCTCAATTTGCGTGGGTTCCTGTATGATTAAAAAGAAATCCACATAGCCCACAGAAAATCCTTGATATCATAATTTAAAATATTGTATCCAATAAAGTTTTATGAGTGTGAGTTTGAAGTGTTTTATTGAATTTTATGACCTTCTTATCTCCTCCATGCCAACAATAACACTTGTATGAAGACTTAAAATCCCTAAAACTACACCAACAACAATAACAACAGGCTCTTTTACATGACACAGGCAGCCAGCTGAGACAGAGCTGCTGCTGCTGCTGCTCTGAATCCATTTCTGCTCCCTCCCTCCACACCTCCCTCCCTCCTTCCCTCTCTCACTCCTCCTCCTCCTCCCTCTCTCCTCCTCCTCCCCTGTGCTCTGCTTTTGATCCCACAGGGACTTGGAGCCTTTACATTCCAGTCATTCCAGCCGCAGCGAACAATCGGCCCTCAGTTATTTATTGGTGCAGCTCGCAGCCTCGCTCCGCTCAGTCTGCTGCCGCTGCCCGTCCGTGCGCACACACACACCTACATGGAGCAGAGGAGCTCGACGAACTTGTGGACATTGTTGAATTGAGCGCAAAACACCGGGAGATTACACCGCCTGTTAAGCGCTCGGTGTGGGATGAGACTACCACTCGGTAAGTGTTACGGTTTGTTTTTCTAAGTTTATCTCTCGCTCCGGGGCCGGATTGAGTCTGGATAAAGCCTGATAACCAGACGTCTCATTTTGAGCATGGCGCAGCACTGACTGCTGCTGCTGCTGCTCGGTGAAATATATGCTTTTCCCACTTTGAGCTATTGTATTTATTTCATTTTTCTATTGTAGATCTATTGGATCTATTCTACCCGGTGATAGTCTAAAATCAAATGAAAGCCACTCACAAATACATTTGGAGTGGATTTTATCCCAATGACCTCTAAATCCTGTACCATTTCAGCGTATTAATTCATTACTAATCAGAGCATACTTTCATTATCTGTATTTCGATGTGTTTCCCGTATACATGTTGGGCAACATGATTCATGTCAGATTGAGAAATCGGCATGTTTGTTGTTGTGTGAGAGCGTGGGCAGACTCTGACGTTCATAGCAACGCTTCAGTATTACTCTGCTGTCTGAGTGGAGAAAGTTAGAGTTAACAGTGTTTGGGCCATAAAACTGAATTTGCGCTTATGTCACTGTCCGAGGGATTTCCAACTACAGCTCATGCACTCGCAGCTTAAGTCATGTTGCAACAGAAGAGCCTGGGAGTTATGATTGAGATGAATGCTGTTAGTGTTGACTACAGTCATTACATTACACATGAATGAGGTTTGGGAATCCTGACAGAAATGCTGAGTTGATTAGATGAAATGGATTTAAAAAATGTACATATTATGTTGGGTAACATCATGATTATTGTTTTTCTTTCAGATTTGTGATTTGTGAAGAGTCCAAACCCCCCCACAACCTCCAGGCTCTTTTGTGCTTTTATTCTTTTTCACATTTTTTGCTCTGACTGAAATGAGAACTGCTGAAGACTCCTCTGGAACGGTCCTGCACCGACTCATCCAGGAGCAGCTCCGCTACGGGAACCTGACAGACACTCGCACGCTGCTGGCCATCCAGCAGCAGGCCTTGCGTGGAGGCAGCAGCGGCGGCGGGGGCACTGGTAGCCCCCGCTCCTCTCTGGAGAGCCTGACTCAGGAGGAGACCCAGTACATCCAGATGTCAACACGGCAGGAGCCTCAGGGCCAGGAGCACCATGGGGACTGCCTGCGCTCCGAGAGCCCCATGTGCCACCTGTACCAGCTCCACGGTGAAGAGCTGCCCACTTACGAGGAGGCCAAGGCCCACTCCCAGTACCTGATCTCTCAGAAGGGGCAGATGGAGCAGGAGAGCCCCAGCATGGACATAATGGGGAGCCACGGTGAGGGACAGTGGGATCTTAAGAGGGAGCATGCTCGCTCTCTCAGTGAGAGGCTCATGCAGCTTTCTCTGGAGAGGAATGGACCTAGTAGAGACAGTTTGGCTACAAGCTTCTCACACAGCTATCCACAGCTGTATAATAATAATAATAATGCCTCAAATGCTGTGGCGCCCGGGGCTCAGCAGTGTGAAAACCAGCGTGGGCCGCCACCGGACTATCCTCTCTGTACCAGACTCCCTGGATATATGCTCAGTCTGTCACAGGAGCATGGACAGTACTACAGAGAGCCTCCTCCCCCCTTCCACTCACAGCATCACAGGTAAGAAAAAAAAACAGCAGATGCAGAATACAGTGGAGTTGTGATTCAGATCAAATACAATTTCCAGTCAATCATTCATTTCATCATTTCGTATTTCCAAGACACTGCGGTTGTCATCAGAGTTGTAATGAGTCACCTGTCTCTCTTCTCAGCAGGTATGTGTCTGCTCAGTCCCAGATGGCTCACAACAGCATCGCTACAGCCTCCAGCAATAACTCAGCTCAGACGGACGTGTTGATGCGGGAGAACGAGCGTCTCCGGAAGGAGCTGGAGGTTTATGCCGAGAAGGCCGCCAGGCTGCAGAAGGTGAGGGAGGACGGCGGTGCGATAAATGGAGCTGTTGGCTCATAGAGGGAGTGGAAACTGTAAAACATCAGTTATCCTGCCAGGGCATGTCAGGCTGATGAGCTGTCTGGCATTTAAGAAATATGCAGGGAAGAGCGATCCCAGTGACCGGAGCGCTTCACTGAGATGTGACACAGACACATCTGCTGCTAGATTCTTTTTTTTTTGTTTAACATTAATGATTTCATGCATTTTTCTCTTTGTTGCCTTTCAATGATTTGCTTTGTCAGTTTGGAATTGAGAGTTTTCACACTCCTCTAGCCTGCAGAATTCCTACAATACATCCTCTCCCCTTTGTCTTTCAACCATGCTGGCATATTGCCATGAAAGCAGATAAATGCCTTGACACCTGGACCCCCACATGTGTTCACTGAGGAATGCTGATTCCCACATTTCAGTTGCGCATAGTGTTAAGAAGCCATTTGCCTGTGGGCAGTAAAAAAAGAAAAGAGGGGGTCTTTGTGGAAATGACTAATTAGACTCATTGATATCAACACCTGCAGCATGAACCACTATGCAGACACTGAATGAATAGAGAGATTCATGTTCTGCTCATCTTTTCTTCTCAGCTGGAGCTGGAGATTCAGAGGATCTCTGAGGCTTATGAGACTCTGATGAAAGGCTCTGTCAAGCGGGAAAGTCTGGAGAAAACAATGAGGAATAAACTGGAGGCTGAGATCAAGAGGATGCACGACTTCAACAGAGACCTGAGAGGTACGTGTTCATTCATCTGATGGACTGAAACGGTCTGGCTGTTAAATGTCGCTCTGTGTATGTGTGTGTGTCTCTAACGGTGGTGTTTTGTTTGTTCACCTCTGTACAGAACAACTTGACACGGCTAACAAACAGCGAGTGGCCAAGGAGGCTGAGTGTTCAGACCAGAGGCAGCACGTCTTTGTGAAGCTGCTGGAGCAGAGTAAGTTCATAGAGAAACTGTCCTCTAACAGCTCAGGGTCATGACGGAGGAGAGAAGGAAGACTGCAGGCCCCTTTTCTTTATCTGATCTGACAAATCACGCTGCCCTGTGAAGCACTTAACAATAGCAGGAACATAGTTGAGCAGGGATTGGTTTCCTCTTTCAGTGATGTGGCGTGTTATAAAAGCCCCCGGCCCCACATAGCTCTATCTCTAATGGTAAGAGTGACTCTTGGCACTTTGACCACAGACATTTTTCATAGCTGCAGTAAATGTGGCCTGGATTCCAGGAATTTTTTTTTAGGTATTTCAGTCCGTTCCAGCATTAGAAATGCCCCCCCCCCCCACCTCACCCCCCTCCCTCTTACCCCCCAACCCCCCCTTTTCTCAGTTTTGCATCACTGCCGACTTCCCTCCTCAAGGGGAACTAATAAGTCTAGGACTCCAGGGCGTCTAGGCCCAACTCAACATGACCTCTGACTGGCTCACTCTCCTTCTTTGGGCATTTTTTTAACCTAATGGTTTTTCATCATCATTGGTTACTTCTGTATATTTCTCTCTTAAACCTAAATAACCTTTCTTTTTACCTACATTTCAGAAAATTTGAAATTAGTTGTTTTTTTCCGAGTTACAAAATCAACTATACCTCTTTGGGCATTTTAAACAGCCAATTTGTGTTCCCTGGAAACAGTTATCATGGCACAACCATGGTAACATACAATAGTGGGATGTGTATTTTACTTTTTTTTTGTTAGAAGGACCACTTGAATTATATTTTGAGCTGCTTGTTTACTTCACGTCCTTAGAAGCATTCCAGAGCTTTTCCCAGTACAAAGCTATGCCTGTGTGCGTAAGTGGATAAGAGGAAGTCTGCATTCCCTTCACAGGCATGCACTCATGTTGTGTAATCACTCCCCATTTTAAAGTGACACAACGGATGAACTGTCTTTACTCTCTAACAGTTTTATGTAAATCTGAGCTGGTTTTTAATGGATAAGTGGAAGTAGTTGGTTTTGATTCACTGTAACAGTAGGCTCTGATTTATTTTCACTTAAGAGGACAAACTATGAAATGGTTTTGTCGTTGAACCACATGCCTCAATAGCAGCATGTAAATGTCCCTTGTTGGGTCACATTCCATTTAAAGTGTAATTCCCAGAATGGCTGCGTATATACAGAGCGGTGTGGCCGTGTTTAGCTTCCTTTGACCTAGGACCTCTAACCCCCGGGATCGTGTCACTGACGTGTATTTTTCCTCTTGTCTGTGTCTTATAGATGAGGAGCAGCAGCGGGAGCGGGATCGTCTGGAGAGGCAGATTCAGCATCTGCGCGTCTCCGGGGAGGAGTGCCAGCGGAGGAAGGAGCTGCTGGAGCAGGGTCTGGCCTCCACGCAGGCCCGCAACCGGCAGCTGGAGGAAGAACTGCAGAGGAAGAGAGCGTACGTGGAGAAAGTGGAGCGGCTTCAGAGCTCGCTGGCTCAGCTCCAGGCCGCCTGCGAGAAGAGGGAAGCGCTGGAGCTGCGGCTCCGTACGCGACTGGAACAGGAACTGAAGAGCCTCAGGGCGCAGCAGGTGAGGTTTCACACCAACAAGTGTTTCCTCTTTGTCCGTGCAGCTTATACTTGTTTGTTATGTTAAGTCTAATATTAACCCCTCCATCGTGTCTTTTTTATCTCAGTCTCAGAACCTTGCAGCTGACCCCACAGCGACAGGACCCAGCTCTTCCACGTTGCAGTTGCAGCAGCAGCTGAGGGAGAAGGAGGAGCGTGTTCTGGCTCTGGAGGCAGACATCACCAAGTGGGAGCAGAAGTACCTGGAGGAGAGCACCATGAGGCAGTTTGCTATGGATGCAGCTGCCACTGCTGCAGCACAGAGGTATGAAGAAACGCACAAACGCACTGGTTCAGTAAAAATACTGTGAACTTAACGGATCAAGATTTTTAACCGTCGTGTGTTGTTTTTTTTCAGAGACACAACCATCATCAATCACTCACCCCGACACTCACCGAACAGCAGCTTTAATGAAGACCTGCCTTTGTCCGGTCACAGATATCAGGAGATGGAGAACAGGTACACATCTCCTCACATCCTTGTGAAGCTCTTCCTGAACCAACAGTGTACAGTATGTCTTATTGTGTAGAGGTTTGTGAGCTCATCATGTTTTCCGTGTGTTTAGAATCCGAGCACTTCACGCTCAGCTCCTGGAGAAGGACGCCGTGGTGAAAGTGCTCGAGCAGCGCTCCAGATGGGAGCAGGGCAGGCTGGACAGACAGGGGCTTCGACTGGCGAGGTCTGCCCCCTCCATCAACACGGTGGCCAGCAACACGGAGAGCAAAGGTGGGTTTTTTTGTCCTAACACTTCACGCTCCACTCGGGAATTTTTGAATCTTTTAACGTCATGTGCTATCAAGCGACAACTGGCAGACTGGTCTGTGTCGCCAGACAGAATGTGCACTTCCTAAAAAAAAAGCAGGGAGCAGTTAGTCAACCGTTTGGTGTCCCTCAAATAGGCAAGATGTTTTTAAAGTGGAATGCATATCGTCTCTCACTCAAGAATAGCCCCATCCAGAATAGTCATGGGAAGAACTCAGCAGGGCAGATGTGTAAATGTGGATGTAAGCGGGTAATTAAGTGGCCTCCTTTCTTTGTCTGCGCTTTACAGGAAAGAGCCTCTCAGATGACCTGACAGGTGCTCTGCAACCCCGCCCCCGTGTGGCCCCCAGGGGCCCCAGCAGAGACTCCAGCACCCAAAGTGACGAGGCCCCGCAGGAGCCCGAGCTCCCAGCAGAGCCCAGCAAGCTAAAGACTGAGGCCGTCTCAGCAGCGACCACTGGTGGGTTCAATGTCCAGACTCGGCCCATGCTTTGTTGTTTAAGTGGAACAAGGTCATGTTCCACCACTGCAGTCAAAGTTGTTTTTCTAATCTGCTAATTTTATCCTCACCGTAGACACCTCGGAGGAGCCCAAGGCACCGCTTAAGACGTCCAAGAGCATCAACGGCTCAGACGCAGAGGTGGTAGAAATCCTCATCTGAGAGATCGCTGAAGCTCAAATAACTCAACGGTGACAGCCAAACCATGACGGACACTTTTGGCCAAGGTGTTAACGGCTTTCCTCCCTGTCTGACTACTATAGAGAAAAAGCGGAGTCCAGAATGTGACACAGTGGTGAGAGGAGAGCTGAGCTTTCCCTCCAACTGCTTCTGCACAATTCACAAACTCTGACGTTTTACATCACAAGTCAGAATCCTTCTAGGTACCTGGACAGTATTCTGCATTGTGATAGGAACTGGGCTGCTGATTGTGCATATACATAGGTTGTGCATGTTATTTGTTTTTTTTAGTTATGTATTGTATTTATATTTGTAAATGCTGCTCATATTGTGATATTTCTGTTTGAGATGTGAGAAGGACATGGTTCACTTTTTAATATATATACAAATGACTCACTTTCTGGATCACGTGTGCAGCCTGCCAACATTTTGTTTCCAGTAGCATGCCTTTTTACCATGGGAATATTTATAAAACGACTCATTATAGGCATCCTCTATGTTTTCAGGCCGTGTTTGGGGATTATTCTGTTCAGCAGAACCACTTAAACCCCTAAATTAACAGTCGCTCCTCTCTTTAAAATACACTCGGGGGCCCCGCTCAGCAGAGGCTTTTGAAACTTCCTTTGAATGTGGAGCACGCTCATTTCTCTCTTTAAAAAGCCTGCGAGGATTGACAGTGTTTCATGGGCGTCTAATTTTCCAGATCCCGGGTTAATGTTTGGGGCCTCAGATGGCGACTGCCCAACATTTCGCTCCCTTTGGCTGACACGCTGAAGCTAATCTTCTCACATTCCTCGCTGAGGGAATGCTCCCGTTAAAGAAAAAGGCTATCTAAAGTCTGACCCCTCACCCTTGTTAAAATGGCATGCATTCTCCACATGATTCATTCTCTGGGGCTGGTTATTTCTTCTGAGCCGTGGTAGCTGGTTCTACCAGAAGCATAGAAATGGTCAACTATAATTGGCCTGCATTTGCTACTCTATTTTTTTTTGTCCCCATCACTGTGTTATATTCAGCCGTGTTTTCTCCATTGCTCACATTTCTGAGTCGACTACATCCTTAACGTGGCGTCTTCTATTTATTTCTCCCTGCATGGTGTAAGATCACTGAGCACCGCTGAATGTCGACTGTTCTGTAGCGAACTGGAATGTGCCACAGTTCAGATATTTTCTGCTCTTCGTTGGGGAATATTGTTCAAATTCATCGTCCAGTTGTGAAGTTAAGTTTGTACCGATGTCAGCTGTTGATGTCACAAACTCCAGCTCCATCACTTACAACATCACAATCAGTATGTAGAGTTTTTTTTTTTTAAAGTCCTACAAACAGTCTGTGAAATCTCCCATTGAGCTGATATTTCCCTTCAAGCTTCATATTTCCTGTCACAGTGCATTTGCTGGTCAGTGCAATGTGTCAGTTTGAATTAAAGCCCTTCACTTTTTTCTTTTGAATGTGTTTACATGAATGGCTATTTTGAAGTGAGAGAACTTAATATATTTTGTAGTTGTGTTATTCATTTATATACTGTATTTGTTTTGTTTCCTGGTGCCAAAGATGTACTCTTAAGTTATAACCGATGACAAATGACAGGTTCTGTTAAGGTGCCTTGCTTCAGCTGGTTGACCCATTATGATGTTGCTGTGAACTTTTGTAAAGGAAACATTTGTATGTATGCCTTAACATTTCACAATAATAGATTAAAATTCTTAATATATGTCTGATAAACAGCTTTCTGTTTTCATTTGTTCACGATTATACTTTATATGCATTGGATTGATTAGAAAAACCACAGGTACTGAACATCTGAAGAGATAGAGAAGGTAAAGTTTGTCCAAGAACTATACTGCTAGTTTATTCAACATAACTATTCAACTATGTCTCAATCAATAAGAGACACGATGTTTCACAGTAGGTCATTTACAAATTCATGCCCTCCAAAAGGATCAGAGACCTTTGGTGTTTTAGCACTCTCGTTTAGATCTATCAACTTATTTCAAAGCGACACTTTTTCAAATGAACAATGAGAAAGAAAGAAATGGATATATGCACAGAGTTGAGCGTGATTGCTGGTTTTGTTTGTCAAATGAACAATGGGTAAAATAACACCAGCCCATTTTACACAGAGACAGAGACAACAACCAGATGATTAATGTTATTTTTCTAACAAACACTGTGAGCAGACCTGTCACTGAGCATGGTGATCATATGGTGTTGGGATGTAAAAGTGAGCCACAGCTCTGAAATAGGTTTTAAAAACACACAATCATCAATCAAAGCATCTTTTACAGATGCTCCAACAGCGGTCTGACTGTATCTGTATCTGTGTGACAGAAGTCGACGCCTTGTTGTTATTTTGATGTAAAAAAAGAATGTAAGTGATGTGAAAGGGGACCAATGAGGTGATTAACCCCACTAATTACAACTAGACTGCATGGATCCCTTTCATTTCATTTCAGCTCACCTTTTCATTTATTCACAGTCCACATTGATGCTGTTTGGATTCACTCTCACTGCTGAGCTGAGCCCGTGCACACAGCTGTGCTCCTCCATCCAAGTCCATTGTTACCTGTCCAACACAAAAAAGACAGACAAGGTTAGCGACTAACTGGTGAACATTTGCCAGTTTAAGATTACATGGGTAAGGTGTGCAATTGTGTGCAGTTGTCCACATTTTGAATCATGTTTTTTTCTCTTATCATAAGTTGTAGCATATCCACAGTTTGTCAAACTTTTGTTTGTTTGTCACTGCCAAATTCAGAGATGTTTCTAAAATGTTTGTGTTTCTTTCCTTCATTGAGCATGGAGGCTGAGGTCCGTGTGCGAATTCATGGTCGAGCTGATGAATTCCACCAGCTGACCCATTTCTTTAAATAGGGGAAAATGAAGCAACATTTCCATAGAAACTCAACAGACTGCTCCTGAAGTAAAAGTCACCTCACTGGTTTATATCTATATGCTCTGTATGTTTTGTTGTGTTGCCAAAATATGACTAATGTTCTCCACTGAACGACATACGCCACCTTGAAGCTACAAACCTCCAACTGTTTCTAACACAGATGTGACTCTTCAAAACAGATTTAATACCAGAGTTGAATAACATCCACAGCTATAAGTCACAGTATAAATCCTTCTGGCTGAGTATAATGCAGGTAGAAGTTCTGTCAATTTTTTACATGAGTTAAAGTACTGGAGTAGGTACCTCAATTTCAAAAAATACTTATGTACAAAAGTACATCTTTATAGTTGTATTGCTCCACAGTATATTTACAGAAGCTACTGTAACAACCTACTACAGTAGATACACTAACTTCAGAACCTCTAGAAGAAAAAAGCTTGTACGACATGATACAAAGACTGTAGAAATAACCAATGAATCAACCACAGACTGATGTTCCAGGAAGTGATGCACTCTGGTTGTGGTGACCACAGCAAACATTTAATAGTTAGGGAATCTTTCTTTATTTCTCATCCACCTTGACCATGGTGTCAAGATGAGACAAGCACAGCATGACTGGCAGACAGTGTAGTGAGATGTTTGTGTACTTCATAGTGTGGTCAAAAGTACAGTATTTGTCTTTAAGTGTGGTAAAATCAAGTAAATGTTTCCAAAAAACAATACTTAAGTATACTCAGTTTATAAAGTGTGTTGATACTGTTTCAAATCATCCTTATTCACATCCAGCTGTGGTACAAGTGAATGATAAACACTACAGCAAATGAGCTGCACTCAAGTAAGTGAAACACTTCCTGGTTGATAACTGGAAGTGATTTGATAATATGATTCAAGTGTGAAAATACTATCTCTGTGGAAGCCATTATCCTTCCTCTATGCCTCCAATTCTTCATGGGTTTTACAATGAACAATGTCTTCATGACTCGTATCCTCACCTGATGGATACAGTGCAACCCTGATAATCAATTTTTCATTATTATTCAAGAGTCTCATGACAGATAAACAATCAATAATGCTATGCTGTAAGCTGTTATTTATGTCCTATACACTTCATTTTACTTGGAATTTCAGCTGAACCTTATCATCATCATCATTGTCATCATTAGATGATTTTGTTTCACATGACGTAAAAAGAAAAACCTGCGTGAGTTTTCAGACTATGGTTAGATTGTATGAACCTAGAACAGGGCAGATCACATAGATTGCAAATGGAGATGTCAACCATGATAATGTTATGTCTGAATTATCCCTGTATGAGTTGAATGTCAAATTCTATCCTGCCAACTGCATTGCTTTTGAGGAAGTTTACTTTTTAGGTGTGTATCCTCTCTGGTAAGTTTCCATCCAGCTTTTACGTGCAAAAAAAATTCTTCTGCACACTTTGACTTTTAATGTAAATATTTTTTCCTTCCTCGGTCCCCCCGGTGAGCGGCGGATGGCATTCCATAGATGCCACACATTTTCCTCCTGCTGCCTTTACTTGTTGTAGCGGAGTGCCACTTTTCTCAGCTCAGAAAGGCTGCAACAGTAAATCTCCATGCCTTTTTCAGCTGGGAGCCATGGAGCACACCGGGGCCAGTGATTTGTGTTTACACAGATCATTTCAAATATTTCATCCAGCTTCTATTGACAGTACTTAGAAGAAAAGAGCCTCCACCTCACCATGAGTGGTGTTAAGTGGTTCTGAAGGTGAAAGGTTATGATTATGTGACTCCAGGCAGAACAACTTTGCAGAGGGAGAGTCATTCCCAGGAACGCTCAAGTGTCCTAAAGTCGTCATCATCCAGGGGGGATGAAAAAAAAAGTATGTGTGTGCATTCCACACACATCTGGAGTCTTGTAAGAATTACTGTGATTGTTGTCAGGATTGTTGCATTTATTACCATGATTTCACCACTTTGACTCCCAGTAACTGTGAATGGTTCTCACGTAACCAAACCATCAGTCATAGCGGATCAAGAACAGATGTCAACGAAGCAAGCTCGCTCCGATATAATGAGGTTTTGTTGTTTGTTTGACATGGTCAATAAACTGTGGGTTCAAGGAATAATGCGCATTCTTCACATTCTGTCTTTACATTTGTGCCAGTTTATGCTACTTCAGTTCATCTCGCCTCAACGGTTATCGCACTTTTAAAGTCATGCACTATTTCTATCCTAATGTAAGTAAATCAATGTGTCTGGCAGCTATAGAGGGGACAATTGGTAACAAATCATCTGTCCCCTTTTGGAGGCTTTTGAGCATATTTTGCTGTAAAAAGCCTGTGTGAAATACTTGGAAAAATAACAGTGGAGCTCTGTGTTTTGCCTTAATTTCCATGGAGATTCCAAAACTTCCTGTCTACAGCAGTCATGGAATGTGCCCCCACCCCCCTTAACTTTTCCACATAAATCAGGGCACCGTCCTCTAATTTTAGTGTTGTTACTGAGATGAAGTGAACCTCTCAGATAGCAGGCCATTTGCCGCAGATTTCTGACTCTGTGTCACTTGCAGCACCGCGTGGCCGGTCAAAAAAAAAAGCCACAAAAGCATGAAGGTGTTTTTGCTTTAGGTGTTAACTGTGGCCGCTACACCTGTTCTCCTCCTCTGACATCACTCACTGCTGCTCCTTTGTCACGATTCACAGAAAAATGCTTTTGGAAATGACTTCTGTCATAGTGTCAAATGTGATAATAAAGGGGGCACATATCAATATATCCATATTAACAATGGACCAACAAAGCTATGTGGTATTACAGCCCTTATGGTTCTCACTCTTGTTGGTGCTGTTTGCAGCTGCAGCAGGCCACTGTTTTCAGCTACCTGCTTTTGCACAAGGACAGAGTCAGTCAAAAATTGGTGGACATGTGAATATTTAATCATTATTATGAGTTGGTAAAAACACTTTTACACAGCTTGGAAGGTTTGATTTAAAAGCTTTTTCACCTAGAACCTTTTTTGACCTAGAACCAATGCACTCAAAAGGTCAGTTATGTAGTTCAACAGTCTCCCCCCACAGAGAGAAGCTTTGTTTCGTCATAATATTATGTTGCAATAGACTACTATTAAATTAGGCAATCATGTTAAGTTGAATTCAAGCATGTTAATGCATCTGCGTTGAACAACTTGGTACATTTATGCTTCAGGTTATCTCATGTATACTCTTCTATAATCATGTAACTATTTTATAATCATGTAAAAAAACAAAAACAAAACTATTATTCCTCTTGATCATGTTAACTCATTTACATTGTACTACTTAATATGCATTTCTATAATCATGTTAATATATTCAGGATCAATGATTTTATGTAATTCTTTGTATAAACGCTGTATTGTTGGAATAATTGTTTGATTTAATGTGGACCCCAGGAAGAATAGTCTTCATCTTTATGAAGACTAATGGGGATCCAAAAAATACAATAAACAATAAAATAATAATCTATAATAATAATGGATCACTTGACTATGTGAAACCCAAAAGGTGTGAGCTGAACACACACATTAGTAGCTCGGCACATCCTTTCAGCTCTGTTGAGGATTGTGTTGTCTTTCAGTTTACTGTTTTGGATTTAGCTGCTACATCTTGACAGCATCATTTTTCGCCTGCAGCAGGCAGCTGCTGTTACCAATGAAGAAACTCTAAATAAACAGTGACTGTCAGAGTCCTGGTCCCTCATGAAACATGCATGAGGCACCACGTTCACCGTGGCTGTTTGGCTGGCTGCAGTCTAGGTCTGCCTGTGGTTTCCAGTGAATCAACTGACCTGCAAAATCCAGAAAGACTGATTCACTGTGGGAAAAGAAATGAGGGATGAGTCAAAATGTTCTGTGTCTGAAGCAGCACAGAGAGATGCACTGTGACGGATGACCTCCCGGCTGAACGGACACAATGACACCTGGGTGAGTGGTAACGATTTGACACTAGAGCCAGGTGCGAGCTACTTACCTGTGAAAAGTCGTTTTAAAGTCTGCATTGTTAGTGAGTAATTAACAATGTAGACGAATGAGTAAGAGGCACATCAGCGTGTGAAATGACAGATGATTCAGACGAACAGAGGCTAAAGAATTCACCCTGAGCTGATGAGTTGAAGGGTGGAGAAATCAGAGAACCATAGGCAGTATGTTTTCCCTGAAAGTCCCCATGTCAGCAGACACATGTTAACACTTTGATGTCACACTAGTTTAGTCTCAGCTTGCAAGTTGCCTCATTCTGTGCTATTTACACCCACGTTGGACAACACTTCTCCCCATATCGTCTTACTTTTCAGTGAAAATAAACAATGTATCTCTGGAGCTGCACTTCACGCCGGCCCACATCATAACCAGCAATAATATCTAAAGAATGCCAGTCATGAGGGTTTCACAAGTTCCCAGTAAAAGCAGCATACCAACAGGTTTAAGGAAGTGTGTGAATGAATGATTGTGCAAAGCCGGGAGATTCAGTGCTCATGACTCAGAATGTTTTTTGTAATTAATACGGTATAAAATACATATTACAATCGTGATGAACTATATTCTGTGAGAGTGAGCAGTCAGTCTACACTCATGAGATAATCATGAATGGCTGCTGTTGATATTGTAGGGGCAGAACACAAATTTCCTCTCCTTCTTTTTGCTCAACATTTACATCTTCAGTGATTCACAATTTATGACACAAGCTTATACTGTGCAGAACCATAATGCACATGTCTCATTGTCTACAAGTTTACATTGTAGAAAGTAACAGTTGTGATCATTCTTTTTGGTGAAAATGTGAATTATTTTCCTCTTGCATTTCCCCCCTTTCTTTTGTCTTATGTTACGGAATAGCTGCAGGGAGTTGACTCCAGCTGTCCCTCTGTTAGGAGAGATGTTCCTGAGGGACATTGCTGTGACCAGAAGGTGTGAAGATAGACAGAGATAGAGTCACTTGAGTACCTGAAGAAAATTGTGGAGCTGAAGGCATCAGAAAAGTAGTGAATACAGTAGGGTGCAGAAGTCTGAGATCACTGTGCCATGTTGAGTTGGCCTCAGACTGTGTAATGTTGTACAGGCCATCAGAGATGTGAGATCACAGATGAAACTAATAACCACAACATATGCATGTGTTTCATTATTGCCGTCACAACCTTTCTCCATTGCTGTCTATGGTTGTTACAGTGGCAGGTGAGGCAGGCAAAATAAAGCTAGTTATTTGCTGTTAAAATGTGAAAATTGGCTCAGATGTTTTACTTTATCGTTAAAAGCCAACCTTTATGTTGATATACAGAATATTAAAGCCCCAGTATGTCATTTATTTGGCTTTTTATTAGCAAAAATCAAATATTGCTTTCATAAATACGTATTTCACTGAAGTCGAATCACACCCGCATACAAATGAAAGCTTTCTCATACGTTAGAATGAGTTGTTACAAGTCGTTACAAATACATAAGTGGGCGACGCACCGAACCGAGGCTGCAATGTTGCATCGCCATTTTTTACGTTCAGTGGCAGCGTGACCGTTGGTAACCACAGAAACTCACCGGAGCTGTCGGCTCGGGAAGAAAGTTTTCCAGGTAGCGCACCAATATTGCATTCAGATACAGTCAGGCAGACGGCCGTCAGCAAACTACTCTACGAGAGAAAGACGGTAAAACATGGGTCAGGTGAACAATACGACATCACCATGACAACATATTGTCACGCCTGTATTGTTTTGCCTCGTGCTGGCGGACCACTTGTTTAGACGCTTGTTTATCCGGTTACATGCAGCGTCTGTCTGACGTCTGCCCGATTTCATGTGAATGCAACATCAAGAATATGTTACGATATGCAACCGCTAGATGGGGGTAATTCCTACATATTATACCTTTAAAGGTAGTCAGTATGTTTGTCACTGCAGTTTGTAAATGAGCACATGAGTGGAAGCCCGTAATGATTAAGCAGAATTTCTTTACTGTAAGTCTCTGTATACATTTTTTTAGGAACATCCTACAGACTCTGCCTTTAAATATGTGTGTATATTACACTCTGATGGACAAATTCAGAACCTATTCAGCCAGAAGTTTTCTACTTTTTAAATCTGCTGGTTGTCTGGGCCCCAAAGCAGAGGCGACAGCAGCAAGAAAACATTTTTTGAAAAGGAAGAACCCTTGGGAGGAAGCTGGCTCTCTGTGGGGGAAATCTTTCTCCTACGGGCTGACTGAGGGATTTTCTGCTGCTTAACCTTCACCACCTGCAGCACATAAACAGGGACAGCATCAGCAGACCTACCTGTGAGGTCTCCACAGTTGATCATCTGGACTGGATCTTCTTCTTCTTGAGGCTGACAGGTTGAGTTCGGGCCTCCACGCCTGGGGCTGTGTTTGTTGGTTTGGCCCAGAGAGTCATGGCAAACTCCCAACATTGGCTGACTGACCTACATCTAAAAACAGATACACAAAATGTTTGTGGGTTCAAAATGTGGGAGAAACAGGCAAAGTGAGCACTATCAGAGCTGACTTCAGCACTGTGTCTTACCTGTGTTTGGTAAAAGAAGATGGATGCAGGTTTTTCATGCTGCTAAATAACAGAGGACCTGGCTGTCACTGTGATCTGGTCATCACTGTAGTGGAGGCAGTGGTCAGCTGATTTAGTGGTCTAACAGGAGATCACTGTTACATCAGCTGTGTTGACATGAAGATAGAACAAGAAGGAGAAAAAACAGTGACATTTCTGTCCACATTTAGTTCAAATTAGAAACCAATTTCTTAAAAAAATTGCAAACAACAATTATGTAAAGAAAAGATTACCGGTCACACCCTAAAGGAAGAGAAACAAAGTAGAAAACATGTAGGAAACATGACATTTATTTTTTGTTTCATGTATTAATTTTCTTCATCACTTTATACAGATCTGATGGTGAATGGAAACACACTTTGCGATTCAGAGTGACTTAAATGTATAATTGATTTCATATTTGGATACCCTAGATGGGATATTTTTTTGGACTTACCTACACCTAAGAAAATAATCACCGGTGCAGGAGTAATAGATTACAGAACTTAAAAAGGTATACTGTGGGCAATTGGATAGAAAGGATTTGCTGTCTGGGTCGACAACACAAACAGGTCAGACTGTACTGCAGATATTTGGAAATGGTTGGTCAAATGTTGTAAACATGACCTGTAGTTAAAGGATCTCTCAGAGTCAGTGAACTGTAGAGTGCGGTCAACTGTGGTTCAGGGCCAAACATTCTTACAGAGGTAGTCACAGAGCTGGACTGATGCCTGGGTAAAACAGAGATCTGGCATGCTGAGGCAGATGCTGATGCTGTTGTGTTGTGCCCATCACATTTCAGATTCCTGAACCATTTGGTTTTGTGTTTGATTCAGTTTGAAGAAAGACCGTATGGTATGGCCTTCTTAACAGCAATACAGTGAGATCTCTGTATAAAGGAGAGTTGGAATAAAGGCACGCCACTTACGCCTTGAGCAGTCTCACTCCTCATCTTCTCTGGATTACTTCACTAGCATTTTTCTTTGTGTGTAAATATGTAGATGCACTCTGATCAAATTTACTCAAGAAACTGCCAAGACCTTCACTGCAGCTAAATGCAACTCAGCCATCGTTGATTTCATTATTCACACCAGTGACATGTAAGAACATCTTCCAGGGAAAAAGCTCACAAACAAATTGTCTTATGTTCAGCTCATAATCACCAACTTTCTTGCAAAGACACCTGCTGCACCTCCATGGCTGTCTACCGCCCTCTAGTGTTGTCCTGCAGACGCTGCTGCGGTGGCTCCAGTCTGAGGAGGGAGAGTTCAAATGTGAGCTGAGTGGCAGGACCGCGCAGCCAGCTCCAATCAGTTTGCAAAGCGGGAGAGTGGCGATGGATCACCACAATATATCATTATCAGAGCCAGTCTGTCTATATGCAAGTCGTACTGTTTCACTAGCATGTGTTAGCAAACAGGTAGCCCGCGTTTCGCTAACTAAACACCTCGGTTTATAGTTTTGTGTTAACGTTAGTGTAACTGCGGTTGGACTTTGTGTGTCCACTGCAGTGCGGGTAAGGTTGGATATACAGACTATGGCTCTGTAAAACATGAACACAAGACTGTGAAGGTCTTCATATCACGACCGGTGGTAGTATTGGTCACTCAGTTCAGCTGGCAGTAAACATGCTAACAAATTAGCTCGTGCTAGCGCGGCTGCCAGCGTTGACCACGTGACCGCGGTCCCTCGGACTCCAACATCCTGGTGAAGGTTTCAGGCTGGTCAAAACAACCCGGGCGCTCTGATTGGTCAGCGAACGGGGGCTCTCCTCTCTGATTGGTCGGTGATCGGGGGATCTCCTCTCTGATTGGTGGACGGGAGCAGGGAGGTCCGGTTCTGTCGGAGCGTTCTTCCGGCTTACATGTTGGGGAAAAAAAGAAAAGACGAATGGAAAAAACTGTAATCCATAAAACGACCATTGCCTAGTCACTCCGCGATACGGTAACATCTGCACACACACAGAAACATGTTTGTTTGTTTAGGCCTGTGGAGTTTATGCCGCTGTACTCCTGATAAAGTCCGGGATTTAGCATGAAAAGCAGGCGGTAGAAGGGTTAGCGACTCTAACGTTAGCCTCCTGCTAGCTAAGATATGTGGCTAACAAGGTAGCTTTTAGTTTTAACGCTGCCGTTTTTCGTTAGAGGCGACCGAAGAGTACGATATATGACTTGAAAAAATTGCAGTTGAAAGACCGATAAGCTTGCACGTTAACCTGATATTTGATAAACAACGGTGCAGTTGTTGTCGATGATATGTCGATCCTATGTTGTTGACTGTGTAACATTTACGCCAAACAAAGGTTTACAAACTGTTCCTGTCTTGGTTTTCTCAATGAAACACATCCATACACATTTTGTTGACACCACTTGGTTGATGTTATCGACTTATTTCTAGCACCTTTGCTAGCGGATAGCGACAGTCTTCCGCAGCTCTCCATTACTGTTTATGTACCCGCACCGGCAGGAAAGGGTTAAACCGGCAGCTCTTATTGTTGTAGTCCTCGTACAACGTTAACAGAAAAAAATACAGCGGATAACCAACTACAAACAGCTACAATGTCTTCCCTATGTCCGTCGCTGTGTTTAATGTGCAACTCTAACACCATTCCAGGTCATAAATAGTTAAAATGAGCTCCCAGCAATTCCCCCGACACGGGCTGCCTCCGTCCGGCGGGGGAGCACCGCAGCTCCCCGCCGCTGGAAACCTTGTGTCCGTCAATCAGCCGTCAAATGCTCAAGGTAACTTGCCGCGACTGAAATGACTCATGGGATATTTGGCTAACGGCGAGGAAGACAGGTGTAAAAAAATTTTTTTTTTTTATTCCCGTAGCTGGTGCAGATGGAGACAGCGGTCGGGATGCGGACCATGGGCAGCAGGATCACCCACCAGCTGGGGGAGGGGGCACCTTGACGTTCAGAGATGACAAGCAGGAGACCATGGTGGTCAGACCTTATCCACAAGTGCAGACTCACGGCCAGCCACAAGCTGGTCCCCAGGCCGTGCCCATCCAGACTGGGACACCCGTGGCTGTACCTGCCCCCCCTGTCCACCTGCCCCAGGGCCAGCCCGCAGTCCTCACTGAGGGACAGGTGAAGGTGATGCCAACATTTTAGAGGCTTTTTTATACACATAGTTGATAAAATATGTTTTTGTATGATTACTGCACTCACTGTGACCAAGGCTTTGTGTTGTAGTGGAGCAATAAGCAGCTGGTTGATTTTATTATCTCAGAGAGAGTTTGGTCAGGTTAGAAAACCTTTCTGAAGCCTGGCTGAGCTGACTGCTGGGGCGAGAGACCAACTATCTGCAGTGCCAACCTGGAAGTTTGAAATGATTAAAGATGCAACGCTTTGCCTTCCTCATCCAGTCCGTATGCCCTGCAGAGAGAGGTGGATAGGTTTCATTTAAAATGAGCCTATTATATCATAAGACTCAGGGTGTTTCTGCTTCTTTACTGTTAGTAGGTCCAGCACTGAAAATCTGGGACCAAGCTGGGAATATCTTGAAATCTTAGCATTCAGGTTGCAGATATTTTCTCTGTCAAATTGACAGAAAGGCTCCAGTTAAAAGTAGTTTTTGTTATACCAACCTAAGACTGAACATATGTGTTGTTTTTTTTGTTTTTTTACTAAACATCTGTAAACAACTGTTTCTTTCAGTTTTACAGAATTCAATTGCAGTGAAGAGTCTTTAATTCATGTAGCCTACACTTAGACAATCAGGTAGAATAGATTTTGTCTTCTTTTTTTTATTATGGACTCATCCTCTGCCTGCATTGAATCCAAAATAAATGTATGTCAGAGGTGCTTCATCTGCAAGGAAGGAGAACTCTCCATTTATAATGAATGTTTGCATTAATTAGACAATGGGCCATGTACAAAGTGTCTCAACACTTGCCCTGTAAATTTAACATTATGCTGTTTCCTCTTCTTGCAATTTGTTGGTTTCAGTAATGTGTTGTTTGCGTTTTTAGCATCATTGCCACAAGCATGCATGATTAACAATAAGAAATGTTTTGTTTTTTTGTAGGCTGTACTGAAGTCACCTATGCAAAGTCGTCTTATTGCCCCAGCACCAGCTTCCAGCCAGGCTCATATCCCCATGCCCCCCAAAGTGCCTGGTCACATCACTGTCACCATTGAGAGCAGTATTGCTCCAACGCCATCCATTCCCGTGGCAACCATCAGTGGTCAGCAGGTCAGTGGACTGAACGCTCACCATCAGTATACGTTATTGTGTGTTTCCTGCTGATTACTCAAGACCTGGGCTGCTTTCACTGTGTCTCAGGGTCACTCCAGCAACGTGCACCACCTGATGCCAGCTAACATTCAGATCATTAGGACCCCCGCTGTCCCTCCCCAGACCTTCACATCCCATTTACCCAGAGGTATGCCTGATGTCATAACAGTATGACAGGTTTGACGTTTGCCGTGGCCTTGAAACCGGCGTGTGTTTACCACTCGTTTGTTGGCGTGCTTTTCTCTTGATTTGTGTATCTCTTGACCTCACAGGGGCAGCTGCAGCAGCTGTTATGTCCAGCTCTAAAACTGTCCTACGGCCAGCCACTGGGGCAAGTGCAGGGCCCGGCCAGCCTACAGTACAGCACATCATCCACCAGACTATTCAGGTAACCAGATGTACTTTTATTTACTTAAACAAGAATAGATACTGTGTAGAGAACGTAGGAACATTGTGTGTAACCATGTCATCTCCATCTGTTTTCAGTCCCGCCCTCCTGTTACAACCTCTACAGCCGTGCTTCCAACTGTGGTGGCCCCCATCTCAGCAACTAGAACTCAGTCCCCAGTTATAAGTCCAACGGTTACACACTCTGCGGAGGTGGCACACGGGTAGGTACCAGGGCAGGAATTTATTGACTGAGATGAGGTTATGTGACCCGAACAAGAACCAGGAGGTGATATTAATCAGTTTTTGATTTTAAAACAGAGTTTTACAAAAAAAAAAAAAAAGCACTGACTTATTGTAGAACCTGGAGAAAAAAGCTTGTGTGATGTGATACAAAGCCACTTGAATCAATAAAGGGAGCCACTGTCATTTTCATATTTTTTAGGCAGGAAGATTTATCATAGAAAACACAGGAAACATTGTAAATTAGAAGAGTCTTTTATTATTTCTAAACACAGAGTTCAGTTCAGACCATAATGCTCTGGTGAAGAATCTTCTGGTTCATCGTTATTTAACATTAGTATCATTAGGACATTTATAAGTTCATGCTGAGCAGTTCAACATGTAGCGACCAATCCCTGTCAGGAGCACAGTGTGTGGTCTATCTCCCCTTTCAAAATAAAAGAAAATGGATTCTACTGAATAAAAGCTCTCCTTCAAAGTTGATGATTAGAGTCAAAAGTACAGTACTTGTCCTTAAAGTGTAGTTGAGTAAGATAATACACAGCTTAAGTACAGATTACTTACAGTATAGTAGGGCTGTCAATCCCCCCCCAAAATCCAATTTGAATTTCTAAAGCTTCTTATGTTAAATATTCAAATTATTTAATTTTAATGTGATTGGGTTTTTTTTTTCTTGTTTTTTTTAGCTCATTGTATACACCTTTACCAGCTTATTATCACGTCCCATGTCCACTAAAGGGCATTCCAACCAAATCTATTATGTAACATTTGCAACACACTTAATTTTTTACCAACTCAACAAAACTTCAAGAAGGGAAATCAAAATATTATAAGTAGTGGAGCAACAGATCAATCGATAAAAAGAAAAAAAGAATGTGTGCGTGTAGTGTGGGAACAGAGCCGCACCGCCCCAGCCGAATAAACGGGCAATTAAAAAAACAAAAAACTGTGCTCGTAAATTTGAAGCTGCAGCTCTACGTCGCACACAACAACAGATTTGTTTGTTTTATCAACATGTTTACCCCCAAACATCGCCACGCGCTACATTAATTTGCGTTGTTGTGGAAGGCACACATTTGGACGTCAGTTTTCACTTTCGAATGTTCTCATTTTCAAAATAATTCGAATTCTGTTCGAATAGTGAAGTTTGATCTGACAGCCCTACAATATAGTATATATTATAGTAATAGTAGATGTACTTAATTATACTATCCCCCCTTATCTCATGTTTTGTCTATTTTTAATGCATTAAACAGGCGATTAAGTTGACTTTTATGACTCTTCCAGGCGTCCAGCTCTGACGATCCACCCCCCTCCAGCTACCGTCAGTATTCAGAGGCCTCAGACGTCCCGTGACACCGCAGCAAGGATCACACTGCCATCGCACCCTGCGATTGGGGCTCAGAAACCTCAGCCACCACACACTATGACACAGGTTATTGCTTCTTGATGGTGGCCCTGCAAAATTCATGCCCTTTTTATTTTGCAGTCACAGAATTAACCCCTCCTTTTTCATCCATCACAGAAGCCCATGTTCAGTACTGCGACACCTGTAGTCGCAGCGACTGTGGCGCCAATCGTTGCCACTAACACTGTGCCATCAACCACGTCAATAGGTATTGCCATTATGAGTATTAAAGGACCAGTGTTTTGGATTTAGTGGCATCTAAATTGCAACCAGCTGATTACCATTACCCTCACCCCCCCCTGCATGTTTCATGTAGGAGAGCTGTAGTCTTTAGGTGACATTAAAACACCAAATGCCCTCTGTAGAGTCAGTGTTGATTCGTCACAGGAGTACCAGAAAGTTTAGAGAAGAACAGGTACATATTGTTTGGCTATTGTAGGAACATGGTGTGGCAACATGGCAGACATTATGAATGAGGACCTGCTCTGTATGTGAAGGGCTAAAACAAAACCACAACTATTCTTTGTTTCGACTGATTATACGTAGATTATAATTCCACTGCTGCTAATAGATGCCCCTAAATCCTACACACTGGTTCTCCAGATATCTTCTACCTACTGACAGCACTTTCTTATGTTTGACTAAAGAATAACTAAAGCGATAAAATGCAGTCTTATACAAGTTTTACATATTTTGTTTTGTTCACGTTTAGGCTCTGTACCACATACCCAAATGACTAATAGCACTATTGTCACCATGACGATGGCCTCCCACTCCTCTCATGCTACAGCTGTGACGACCTCCACCATCCCTGTTGGTGAGTTTGACCATATGTCTTTTTTGCAGGATCACTGTTGTGTGTGATAACGTTTGACACGTTTTGTGGTCGATCTTATTGAAAACTATGGTCTTCATCATCACTTGTCCACAGCTAAAGTGGTCCCTCAGCCCATCGCCCACAATTCATCCCGCGTGCAGCCCGACTACGCAGGAGAAAGGCCCAACCTCATCCCCATCTCAGGCCATCGGTCGTCTCCTAATCCTGTCACCATGGAGGCAAGAAGTGACAACAGGTGGGCGCCAAATGTTGATTCTTATTTTTATGTTTTTTTGTAAGTGTAGTCATAATTTACAGTATCTATTTGTCTTTATTCTAACTTGTTACAAAACACTGAAGTTATATTCCTGCAAAGATCTGTTTACTTCCCCCCATCCTCCACCAGATTACTACAGAAACCTTTTACATAAATCTAAAGGGAGATTACTACAGGCGCAATGACCTGGAAATAGCTGGGTAAATGATGAGGAGTTATGGCAGTTTAATATGCTACTAGACTAATGCAGATTGCATTAACCACAGGAAAGACCTTGGAGAGGTTGTGTTGTTGTTATGACGCATAGATGTTAATAGGGACATTTTGAAGATTATTTGTGAGATTAACATTTTGTGATTAGTATGATCTATTTAAGTCATTAGAGATAATGTATTCTAATAAATCTTGTATCAAGGTTAATCTTGTATGTTTTCCTTTTTAAGGCCGTCCGTGCCCGTGCAGTTCCAGTATTTCCTGCCGGCTTACTCTTCGTCGTACCCTCTGACACATACCTACACGCCCATCAGCAGCTCTGTATCTACCATTCGTCAATATCCTGGTGAGCATTACTAGTATTGTTCAACTGGTAATAACAACTAAAGGAGGAGCAAATATTGATGAACAGTCACAAATCATAAACAGAACATGCAAGTGGCATCACAGTTTGTTGTCTGTTTGTGTGATAAATGTAGCATTAAAACATGGTCTGCAACAGGTAGCTCAAGTAAATGTATTTCTAATGCTACAAAATCTAATACAATGACAGACCCATCGTCTCTTCAGCACCAAATAATCAGTCTGTCAAGTGTCAGATAAGCTACACTGCTCAGTTAGTTTAATTCAGATCTGCATCTAAACAGACATCGTGTCAAACAAAACAGAAATGTTTTGGCATGGATGAAGGAGTTAAACTGCAGCTTTAACCACATTACCACATGTTTTATATTAAAACAAAAACTGATTGTTGAGCAATCAACAAAGTGTAATGAATGATTTACTTTAAATTCCTGATGTAAAATACTGGAGACCCCTATCATAGAATAGTAACTTCAGCATCTGCAAAGACAGCATAAAGTTTAACAGTTTGGCTGGACATCTACAGAAAACAAACAACACGCTTGACTTTGTCTGATGTTCAGGCTTGATTAAAAGTGAATGGGAGGGGGCACAAATGTTTAATAAATATTTGTGCCCCCCTCACATTTCTTGTATATAAATTTTATATACAAGAAATGTGATGAGATCAAGCCTTAACTGTGAAATGTGAAAGTGGTGTGAAAAATGTAACATGATGGTAGAACAGCCTCATTTTAACTTTGTCTCTCCTCCCAATCAGTTACTCCTCAAGCTCCAAGTTCAGCACTGCCCACACAGCCTGGAGTAGGCGTGGCCACCACTGTCCATCTAAACCACATGCAGCTGATGGCAGTTGATCGGATTGGTCTGCCCTCAGCGCAAATCAGCACCCAAGGGCTCCAGCCAGCACCAATCGCTGCGCAGGGCATCCAGCCTGCACCGATAGGAGTCCAGGGCCTGCACACGTCAGCGTCAATCACATCACAGGGAATACAGCAGGCTCCTATAGCCACTCAGCAGCAGCAGCAACAACCGCAGTCAGAGGCCAAATCGGGTAAATACTAAATGAACACTTTGTTACGGTGTTGATAAAGAGCTAACTGAGTTGTGGGCTGTTCTGTAATGCCTGTCTTGTGTCGTTCAGGGGTTGTCTTGCCTGACGGCTTCGTAGCGAGCCAAATCAGCAGCACGTTCAGCACCACCCAGCCGGTAGCCACCATGGTACAGGCACACGCTCAGGGAGGAGTAGGAGGAGCTCCCACCCTGGCATCATCCCCTAGACCCAGCATCCTTCGCAAGAAGCCCGCTGGTGATGGGTGAGTATAACACCTGTGACATTCAGTCTTGGAAGAATTTATATTCCTCACATTTCCCCCAAAGCCTTGTTTGTACAAGTGTTTTAGCAAACTCTCTGAGCTGCACAAACCTTTTTCATACATATAGATGGTTTCTAACATTAAAAAAAAGGGGGACTTTCAACCATCGGTGTTGGAATTTGTACTCAATATGAAAATAATGATGTTGACAGCAACTTGTTATTTAAAAAGAGCTGTATTGTGACGGAAATAAAGAGGCAATTGTTTAAGATGAAGTGAGATACAGAGTTGTTTTCAAGGTAAATTCATGCAAAAGCACTGATGCGCGTTCCCATTGAGGGCAGTTTTCCTGCAAGCAGTCTCTGCATTTGCCACGAAAAACAACTCTGTTTCATAATGTTCTGATATTATCTCATAGTGTGGTGAATGTGCAGATCACAACTTGTCCACAAGAGCGTTTTGGAGTTGTTGGATTGTGTTTTTGATGAGTTTGATGAGGGAAACCAAGAAATCCCATGAGCCTCCATAGCGTAGCTCTGCTCCGCCGTTCTAAAAATAGCTTGCACCGACAATTAAAGGTAACGAACCTACTGCTATGACTATAGGGATTATGGCAATAGGCCAATTTGCCAAAATGTTGAACTATCCCTTTAAAAAAGTTGATGTTACAGTGAAAGCATTAGTTTACTTGTTTGTGCCATCCAGATTAACTTTGTTAACAAAAATATGACCCTCAGTTAGAGTTGACCCAGAAAGGTAGCTTTAGCTTGCTCTATACAGAATGTATGTAAGTGTTTCAGTGGTACAGTCTGTGGATACAGCAGGTTGACAGACGGCATTAGATTCTTTGACAAAAATATGTTCATGTAGGGCAGTTAAATGTTTCATTTTATCAAACACATCTGATCTGTCTTTGTGTTTTTAGTTGTGTCCGTAAGAACCTGATCCCTGCCCAACCCAGTGAACCCAGCGGGGGCAGAATGGAGAGCGGTGTGAGAGGAGCAGGGTCTCCCAGACCTGCAGGGTGAGCATCCGTCAAGTCCACCAGCTCCATGTTCACATCCTGTCATCACGAGTTCTGATACGAACCTATAACCTGACACTTTCCGTTCTCCTCTCAGTGTTAAACCCAAAGCTGAGGTGCACATGGCAGTGGCTCCTCCTGTCATGGCTACAGTCGAAGCACTACCTTCTCAGGGAGGGGAGCAGCAGGTGGTGTCCTCCAGCACCCAGCACCTCGCCCAAGCCATCCCCACTATGCTGGCCACGCCGGGACCTGTCCCTCCCTCCCAGCCCTCCACTGTCCTCTCAGCCCTGCCGGCAGCCATGGCTGTAACTCCCCCCGTCCCCGCTTCCATGGCCAACACAGTGGCGTCCCCCACTCAGCCTGCAGCCAGTAGCACAGCGGCCTGTGCTGCCAGCTCCACCTGCCCAGATGTGAAGATTAAACAGGAGGCTGAGGCCATGGACACACAGCCAGGTGAGAAGCATGTCTGTCCTCCACTTGTCACCATTGATGAGATCTTGGGGGTAAAAGAATGAATCTAAGGGCGTATTCACATCTGCTTTGTTCCGATTCAGCAACTAAACCGATACAATTGTTGCATTTTTCGGGGAGGGGCCGTTTGTGTTCACACACGGTAACATTTCTAAACGGTCCAAAGTTGTACCGCGATCGCTCTGTTCACACGAACCGATCTCTGACGTAAATCGCTCCCTGTTTCGGAACAACGTCTCCAATCGATCCAGGTGTAAAAGCACCCTAAGGAACTCTAAACTTAATCATGTGTGCGTCTCCTCTCCTGCAGATCCCAACGCGAACTTGTCCTCAGCCCCAGCGCTCACCACCCAGGCCTCCACCCTGAACACTCCTGCCACCGGTGATCTGATCCCCGGGGCCTCCCCGAGGAAGAAGCCCCGTAAGCAGCAGCACGTCATATCTACAGAGGAGAGTGAGATGGTGGAGACCAACAGCACGGATGAAGAAAAAGCTCCAGGCAGGCCCATCACCGGCAGGGCGGAGAGGTGTGAATCTCCGCCCAGGGAATATGTCGGTATGTAACGCAACGCTTGTCATTGTTACAGTGCTGTTGAAGGTGTGTGTGAGTGTGTGTGTTTTATCAGCATAATAACTTGCTTAATGCTTGTTTCTGCCATTTAGATGAAGAAGGAGTGCGTTATGTGCCAGTCAGGCCTCGGCCACCTGTTACCCTCTTGCGGCACTACCGTAATCCCTGGAAAGCTGCCTACCACCACTTCCAGAGGTACAGCGATATCCGGGTCAAAGGTGAGCATCTGTTTGAGTACAGACAAAAATACCAACACTTTACACAGCCAGTGTTTTTTTTTTTCCTTGCTAACAACGGTTGTTTATCCCGCTCACAGAGGAGAAGAAGGGCACCTTACAGGATATGGCCAATCAGAGAGGCGTGGCATGCAGAGCACAGGGCTGGAAGATTCACCTGTGTGCCGCACAGCTCAGGCAGCTGGTGAGTGCAGAAATATGAATCATCAGTGTTGCTGCTCTTTGTGGTTTATTCAGAGTTCCTAGAGGCAGTGTTTGGTGTCTGTCTCAGAGGAAACGCTGATCATGTATTTTAGTTTAGCCTTTATTCTCACAGTGGGAGTTGTGTTTAACACTGTGCTTCAATATCACAGCAATAACCCACAACAGTTGTTACTTTAGCAACCAAGGGAACAGCCAGGATTAATCTCAGTAAATGTCTTCATAACAAGAGTCAAGAATGGACTGGAGTTAAAAACATGATGTATTTGTCACTGCAGTCGAGTTTAGAGCACGACGTGTACAGCCGCCTCTCCACCCTGCAAGAAGGCCTGATCCCAAAGAAGAGGGCAGGGGCCGACGATGACCTTCACCGAATCAACGAGCTCATACAGGTACGTTTGTTTCTACCCGAGATGTCTCTCCGCTTAGTAATTTGTGGGTGACTGCTTCATAAAGTTGTCTTTATGAATTAAATAGAACGCAAGTTAATTTTTTTATTGTATTAATATCATAAGCATTATATAGCCAAACTATGTAATTCATTTTAGAATGATCTTCATTAAACAATTTCTTCTGTAAAATGTGACTAAACATTAGTTCAGGTGTAGTGTTGTTTTTGGCGGCCTGTTTTAATTTTAGCTTTTGTCTAGTCTTTGTGTCTTTTTAGTTTTTATTTAGTTTTATTTAATTTTTAGTCATGTTCATACTCCTTTTTTTTGTCTAGTCAAGTTTCATCAATCAGTTTCATCAATTCAGTCAAGCATTTTAGTCTTAGTTTATAACCCATGACTATTTTTGTCTAGTTTTAGTCGACGAAAACTAATGACATTTTAGGCTAGTTTTAGTCAACGATTTTAATCTCTTTCCAGTAATGTAATTCTATTTAACCCAGTCAATATTGTATAATTAATTACCTAGTATTGTTTAGACAAAACCACATTTTTCTTTAAGTCAAACCCATTTCCCTATTAAACATGGTTATCTTATTATTATATTATTGTTCCCACACACTATATTTAGCAGATATTTTGGAGAAACCCACTCTACACTCTCTCACCAACAAATACACATACACGCTAGTCACACACATTTGCCGGTCGTTTGATGATCCCTGGCTGCCCGGCCATCGGTCCCTTTCTATGTGTCAGACCTCAGACTTTGTTTCTTAAATTGTTGTAAACGCTAACCCACGGCAGCTGCATCTTCTAAATAATGCTGCGAGTGGGGATTGAGGAAGTGACGTTGCCTGCCTAGGAAACAGAAATACTGCAATAATAATAATGCGACCAAACATGATAACATTATTTAATCTCGTCTTGTCCAGTTTTTGTTTTGTAAACACATTTAGTTTTGTTTTTGTTCGTCAACAATATTGCATTTCATCACAGTTATTGTCACATGACCACCAATTACGTTGCGTTGCGTCTCGTTTTCGTCACGTCATAATTTTCGTTGATGAAAGCAACTTTATTCAGGTGGCAGCAGCAAAAACCTGTGCAGATATATGTACATGAGAGCAGCAGATGTTGTGTTTCTGAGCATGAAAGTAAACAGATGTGTTATGTTCTCAGATAAACAGTCTTTTGCTACATTAAAAGTGCACAGTGTGTATTTTATACCTTATTTATACCTTTTTATTTCACCAAGGTCAATTTTATGGCTATGCGGATGCTGCTGAGCCACATCATAAAAGCTGCTGCCAAATGATTATCTTTTCCCAGTGAGTTCACTGTGTGTGTTTGTGTCGTCAGGGTAACATGCAGCGCTGTAAGCTGGTGATGGACCAGGTGACGGAGGCCAGAGACACCATGATGAAAGTACTCGACCACAAGGAGAAAGTGCTGAAGCTGCTCAACAAGAACGGTGCCGTCAAGAAGTCGTCCAAACTGAAGCGTAAAGAACGGGCGTGAGCTGGGCCTTCTCTTCTGTCGACAACACCACTGTCCCCTCTCTGCAGGGGGGCGACGGAGCTGCTCAACATTTGGTGCTATGGTTTGCCACATACAATCGCATGCACCCTCCCTATCTGCCTGAGAGTGGACAGAGGGAACTGACAGGAGGACTTGAAGAAGCAGAACAGCCCATGAGGAATAGGTTCTCATTAAAGACAGAGCACACACGAGTGTGGAGCATCGTAGGTTGCATTAGAGGGGCCGACTGGACGGCCCTGCCACTGTTTCTCTCCTTTTTTTTTGTTCATTTTCAAAGACCCCAGAGACCATTTCTACTAACTTAGTTTGCCTCTTCTTCTGAGACAGTGTTGGAAGCTGGCAAAATGTGTATTTGTGATATGTGGCACGACGTGCAGGTGCAGTAAAATCCCTATAAGCGATGAAAGTGTTCCAGTTTAGGTGAACAAGCCAAGAGTTATTGAGTGGGGTTAATCAAAAAAAATATTTTTAAAGAGTCCTTTAGCAAAACTGTGTGTATACAGACTAATCTCAGTTGTGCTCTTTTCATCAATCTGTGCCTTCATTCTGTCAGTGTACATGAACAGGACAGGGACGTGTGAAAGTGGATTCACACACCGTCAAAATATTCTTAAAATACGATTCAGAGAAAAGGTTGAGGCCGGTGTCACTGCTTCCTCTTTTTTTCTCCAAGTATCCTGCACCTGCATTTTTTAAATTTGATTTGTTCATTTAGTTGAAGTAAACGGTCACCTATCAGCCACATGTTGAGGTGTAATCTAAAAGATGATAGAATACTTTCGTGAGTGAAAGTTGGAAAAAAGTACTGAAATGTGGCAAATTGAATTCATAAAAAAGTGCTCACCTGTTGTAACAGGTTAATAGTGTCCTTAGTTATCTGAAAGTAAAGTACAAACACACTCCACATACATTACACCAAGTTAACTTAACATTATAGTCGCCAAGAATCAGCCACTTAATCCAAAATAAACCGATGTCATGGTGGTAATGACAGACTTTAATTTGGTTTCAGAAGCTACAGTGCTGGAGAGACAGAGAGAAAAAGAGAGAGAGAGAATGGTTGTGTGGTCAGAAGGGTGAATTGAATTCATGTAAATCACTGTAAATGTGCTTTTGGTTTTTCCATTGACCTGGTTCTTTTCAAGTTTTGTACTCGGTGAAACATTTTGTGCTGTGTGACGTGTGCCACTTCATTTTTGCAGAGTGTAACGATAATGACGTTATGAGATGAAGTGAGCCTGAAACATCCAGCTATTGTACATTGTTTTTGTCTGTGTAATTATAGTAAAGATACTTAAACAATACAAGCTACACTGTTATTTTCATTTTAAAACCTGTTTTTCGTATTGCTCTTCATACATTTTGTCAGTTAGTCTTCTGTTGTCGTGCACACTGCACAAACTGCACCGCTGCACCACGCCTGGGGACAGATGGTGAGGTGAGACTCAAAACTTTATTGCTCTGCAGCATTGCCAGCATTATCATGGATGATCTTAAGCAGCATTCCTCAGACATTGACCTTTGTATACAATTACGGTATATTTCATTGTTAAATATGTGGAAGCAGTAGTAAATCCCAACAGGTGATACCTGCTGTAAAAGAGAAAGATTCAACAAAGGTTTTACATCTGAAGGTCAGCAAGTTTGTACCACATACAGCAGCCGTCTGATCTCACTGTAGTTAATGTCCCCAACAGCTCGGACGGATGGCATGAGCTGCTTTCTCCTCAGTCACCACATTACAGTCATCACTATCTGCTGTTTACAACATAATTGCCTCCCAAGGGCAGCACACCGCGTTGGCAGTACTTGACCTATGACGACTGTGTTTGTGTGTCAGCCACGATGAATTACAGGTATTACGATGTTCAGCTTTCCCTCTTTCTGTTTCTGACACTGACTTTTTAAAGAAGATGTGAATATTCACAGGTTTATTGTTTAAAGAAGATGTTTTTTTCTCTGGCTTTCAGCTTTATTCAGCATATAAAAGAAAAAGAACAAAGATTGTCAAACATTTATGTTATGTTATGTTTATTTATTTGATATGGACATCACAAATACATTAAGACTGTTCCAGTGGACAGACCAGATGCTTTGCTTGAGTGTGTTTAGCACAAGTGCTAATTTTCAACACCAGTCCATTTCCATGTAGCGTGTATTCAGTTTCCCCCAGTGTCTCAAATCATCTGTATTTGATCAGTGGACAAGATGTTTAACAGATACTTAGCAGCAGACCTATTTGTTTGGGATGATATCAAGTATTTACCTTGAGTCTGGTGCTTAGTGACACTGGGTGGCTCTACCTTCTGTAGGAGCAAAGTCAAAAGGCCATAAAGGGGTGTTTGCTGGGAAATCTCTTCTCTTCCTGCTTCATAGTTCAAGGGATCGGTCCCTCAGCAGCAGCAGGAACAGGGGCTTCCAGCTAAGACAGAAATATTGTCAGGTAAGAGCTGATACAACACACACTTAACTATGTCTTCCCCTCTGATCGCATTGTTTCCAAGGAGGCAGGTAATGTCAGTGTCTTCACCTTTACTTTTCAGATGTAATTGAACATGAGATTATTACAGGAAGTGTTCTCATGCACTGTATGTTGCTTTAAAAATCAAGCTGAGGCCAGACAATGGAAACCTACTGAATTGAGCAGGTGTATTTATATGTATTTGGTTTTCTTGCATGTCGAGTGTTAATACGAATTACTGTACTGGATTAGATCGGTTACATTCTCATTGTCTTTACAGACTTGATCCATGTTGTCACCATGGTGCACTTGAGCAAGGTATGAAGGAGCATCTCTGTCATATGTATCTTTAATGTTGTCTAAAAGTCATTATGCTCACATTGTCAGCTTCACTACAGCCTCTGTTTTCTAAAACCAGGGTGATTATGTGTGGGTGGAGTCTGGGTCTGGGGTGCCGGGGGTGCCGATCGGGGCGGAGGTCAAGCTGACAGACACTGGGCAGCTTCAGCTGATCGACGATGAAGGAAAGGTACAAAAACCCTTTATCAGTTTGTGTCTGTCAGGTCTTTGAAAGTGACTGTGAGCTTCCCATATAAAGTAGTCACCTCTTTCATAACACACCCGCAGGAGCACAAGCTCAACAAGAAGACGGAGAGCGGCATCCGCCCCATGCACCCCAGCGCTGTGAAGGGTGTGGATGACATGATCATGTTGGGGGACCTAAATGAGGCGGGGCTCCTCAGGAACCTCCTGGTGCGACACAAGGAAGGCATCATCTATGTAGGTTTCTGTTTCTCAGATTACCCTGGATTTATGACGTTTCATAATCTCATGTGGAAATACTTATCTCATCTGTGTCTTCCCTTGGTGCAAATAGCTTTCTATCTCAGACTTTGCCCCGCAGTTTATCACAGTGCTGTTTGTCTCCATAGAGACGAGCGAGCCTCTGTTGAAAGAGAACGTCCCAGTGTTTCTGTGTCACTGCATCAAAGCTCAGCTCTGTGCGCTCAGTTATGAATCAGAGCATTTTGTTGTATAAAAATACTACCGCTGAAATGCCGGCGGCAACATTTACTAAGACTCGTATTCCCTCGTGTTGCACTTGTAACTCATGTTAAACAACCACAGCATTTAAAGCAGTGCTTTATTATCCATCCTGTGAAGTATTATTTTTAGACTGTGGATCTTGTGCATTGCTACCATGACTAAACATGAGGTCACCGGGGTCACTGGTTTGATGTTTTGCTTGCAGCATAATAACTTGTCTATTCTCATGTAAACACACGCACTTTTCAAATGTGCCACTGTGTGATAGTTAACGACCGTCTCTGTTTGAAGACATACACAGGCTCCATTCTGGTTGCAGTCAACCCCTACCAGCTGCTGCCCATCTACACCACCGACTATGTGCACATGTACACAGATCGACGGCTGGGCGAACTGCCGCCACACGTCTTCGCCATCGCAGACAGCTGCTTTTTCAACATGCGGCGCAACCAAAAGAACCAGTGCTGTGTCATCAGGTCTGACTTTTTACTCAGAGATTAGACTGTTGCAAATTATCTGATTTAATTCATTAATACACAGAGGACAGAATCTCTGCCTGCATCACATCATTTATGTTTGATTGACAAGTAGCAGTTGCATCACAGAGGGCAACAAAGCAACCATCATGAAGGAATAGGTTGTCATTTTGATTTGTGGCAGAGACTTGGATGAGAGTAATATCACTCTTATGTGTGTGGGGTAAATATGTTTCCATTGACTGGAGTCGTATTTTCATCACACAGATATGAGAGTTGTAGATCAATCAATGCTGTGCTCTGGTGTATTATGTGCACACAGTGATGTCAGTGATGAGTGTCATCCACATACAAATGGAATAGACACTTAGTAATATACAGATCTGAATTTCTAATATAAACTATGGATTGAATAAAAAATTACAGAATAGCATTAGGGCCAACAACAGAGATTTTTTTTTTAAGATTCTGAGATAAAAACTCAGGATTTCTGAGAAAAAAAATAACTCTTTTTTTTTTTCTCAGAAATTCTGAGGTGTCTTCTTTTCTCAGAAATTCTCAGTTTTTTCTCAGAATCTTAAAAAAAAAAGGCCCTAATGCTCTTCCGTAAAAAATCGAAATAATAGATAATTCCTCATTTCCCCAACAGTGGAGAGTCAGGAGCAGGGAAAACCGAGAGCACCAAGCTGATGTTGCAGTTCCTGGCTGCTGTGAGTGGACAACACTCCTGGATCGAGCAGCAGATTCTTGAAGCAAACCCCATCTTGGAGGGTACGAACACAGCATAAAGTCACGGACCGGTTTTCATGATCAGCTGAATCCTCCCTTGATTCATTAAAACATATATTTTCCTCTCAGCTTTTGGTAACGCCAAAACCATCCACAACGATAACTCCAGTCGTTTTGGGAAATACATCGACATCAGCTTCACCAAGGGCGGAGCCATTAACGGGGCCCGCGTCGAGCAGTACCTGCTGGAGAAGTCCAGAGTTTGTCGTCAGGTGGGGAAATCAGTCAGGTTCATATTTCCAGGTGCAGTAGTATGGTACATGTCATTTGTTGTGGTAAAGAACATGTGTTTCCATGTGCAGGCACCTGGGGAAAGGAACTATCACATCTTCTACTACATGCTGATGGGCATGTCAGCGGAGCAGAAGAAGATGCTTTCCCTTGGAAGTGCTGCTGAGTACAACTATCTGACCATGGTATTAACATCATTTAGACAACTGTGAGATTGGAGTAAAACACTGGATTTTGAGGAGAAATCATTTAAATTTCACTTCACCTTCTGTGATGCTGTCACCAGGGTAACTGCACCAGCTGTGAAGGGCGTGATGATGTGAATGAGTACGCTCACTTTCGCTCAGCTCTGAAGATCCTCACGTTCACAGAGAATGACTCCTGGGAAATCTCCAAACTGCTCGCTGCCATCCTTCACCTGGGCAATGTGGACTTTGAGGGTAAGAGCAGCACTTTGCAGTGACGCTAAATAATCTCACTCATAAAATGATTAAAATAATTGCGTGCTCACTGCTTGGAGATAAGGAATGTTGTTCTTGGATCATTTCAGCCACCATAGTTAATAACCTGGAGGGCTGCGACATCCGCAAATCAGAACATTTCAGCATGGCGAGCAAGCTTCTGGAGGTATTCAGAGCATTTTTGTGTTCTTTCTAAAAGTACATACAAAGAGCAGAGTTGAGCAGGTCTGTGTGTGTGTGTCCTGTTTCTTCAGGTGGATCCTCAAGCGCTGCAGAAGAATCTGACACAGCGCTCCCTGATGACCATGAAGGAGAGCGTGACCAAGGTCCTGACCTCTGTCCAGGCTGTCGACGGCAGGGACGCCTTCGTCAAGGTAACCAAGTCACACGACTCTCAAATTTACCTTGAGAATAATTTACATCTCATCTAACATGTTACAAATCGAAACACTGACTGAGCGGATGTCCTGTGATTGTGCTCTTGTCATTGCACGACAGAAAATAAAATGTGTTTTAGATAGAACAAGTCAGATTCAGATAGACTGAGTGTAAATTATTCTGTTCCACAAATCTGTTTAGCAATTGGCCGTCTCTAACCAGACTGTAGTACAGTGCTGGGTAAATTAAGACTTGTCAAAAGATTAAAAAATGGCTGTAAGAGGAACTTCATTTAAATGCTCAGCAGAAAATGTTTGTCTGCTCTAAGAGTTCAAAAGTTACAAGGACGATTTACCTGAGAAATGCCATTCTGATGTCAGCTACAAATGAAGGCCCGTTTCCCACCCTGACAGGTGTCACTGATTAGCATGTTACCATGGTAACAGTATTAGGAGGTGAACAGTGTAGTTTCTGGCATTTTGTCATTATACCTGTAATGACCTCTGATACTCAGCTTGACGGGCTCTTCAGAGTTGGGATGTGTTGCATGTGTGTGATTAGTAAAATATAACAGTCTGAGCTCAGTGCTGTACTGGCTCACTTGTTAAATACAGAGCTGTCATTAATGTTAATGTTAACACCTGTGAGTGGAAAAGCCTCTGTTTTCATCAGTCTGAGCAACAATGTTAATGTTAGCATAGTGGACTTGAAATATTTGATCAGGTTAAATGCCACTGTTTAGCATGTACTGTATGGTGGCATGCTCTTGCTGCCATGGCGCTATGCTATGTAAGTGAAGTCATTCAAGTATTTTAGGATAAGACTAATTGTTTTCTTTTCACATCTGTGCATTGAATATGAAGCTACAGTTAGCAGCTAGTCAGGTTAGCTAAAGCCTCTTTTCATAAAATCCACTCAAAGCACCTTAAAGACTTTGCAGTGAGCCACTGTGTTGGCTCCATTTTGACCTGTTGGTGGTGCTATATGAAGCTTTTTCAGGGTTCATCTTTTTTGATATATCACAAAAGAAAGAATGCAGTTTATAATTTTGGTTTTCAAGTGACAAAAAATAACACCAAAAGCAGGAATCAACCAGTCCCCGAAAATGTGGCTGAGGCGCCTGCCTCAGAAAAATACTGAGTGTTGTACATTGTACATATTTGGATGTTTAGTGTTGTTTTGTTACTTTGTGGTGATATATATTATGTTATTGTGCTTTTCTCTGTACGTTGTAACCAGGCTATCTATGGAAGACTCTTCATTTGGGTCGTGGACCGAATCAACGGTGCCGTGTACAAGCAGCCTGAGAGTGACAATGTCCGACAGTCGATAGGCTTGCTCGACATCTTTGGCTTTGAGAACTTCAAAAAGAACAGGTTTTTGGATCAGTTCCCATGGTATCAGAGCTTTGTTATTGCCGTTTTTAGACACAAGACACATTTTTACACAGTTTACTCTGTCTTTGTTGGACTGCAGCTTTGAGCAGCTTTGCATCAACTACGCCAACGAGCAGCTGCAGCAGTTTTTCGTCAAGCATGTTTTTAAGCTGGAGCAGGAGGAGTACACCCGTGAAAACATTATTTGGAAGCACATCGACTACATTGACAACCAAGGCACCCTGGACGTCCTGGCCGTCAAACCCATGAACATGCTGGCTCTTATTGACGAGGAGACCAACTTCCCCAAGGTCTCCATCCTCTTATGTATTTATAACATTATGGTTGTAACAAAGCACATCAGTATTTAACGTTCTTCTTCTGGTTCATTTTCAGGGCACAGATACCACCATGCTCCAAAAAATGAATCAGTTCCATGGAAAAGGGAAAATCTATCTTCCCCCCAAGAACAACTATGAGACACAGTTTGGGATTCAGCATTTTGCAGGAGTGGTCTACTACGACTCAAATGGTAACATGGAGGCTTTTAAAAGCAGCAGACCTTCTCTGCACATCCCGTGTGTTGTTCTAATTGTGTCTGTCTTCTGTTTTGAGGTTTCCTCGAGAAAAACCGTGACACCCTCAGCACAGACCTGATCCAGCTGTTGGAAACCTCCACCAACAAACTCCTCAAGCAGGCTTTTCACAAAGAGCTGAACTCCGGTACGAACAAAGCCAGCGCCAACCCAAAGAGGATCATCATCACGCCCAAGAGCAGCGTCCGGGTCAGTGCGGCCTCTGTCCTCACAATCAGACCCAGATAATAATAATAACAGCGGGAAAGTTGTTGTATGTGATCACTTACACTGTGTTTGTCCAACAGCAAGCAGCTGACAGCAAGAAGCATGTCTCAACTCTGAGTGGCCAGTTCCGCCAGTCTCTGGATTCCCTGATGAAAACGCTGACTGCGTGCCAGCCCTACTTCATCCGCTGCATTAAACCCAACGACTTCAAGAAGCCCATGGTGAGGACAGGAGCTGTGTTCACTCAGCCAAAATAAAACTTGATGGAACAACTTGGTCTAAGTGAATCAGATTCCATGCTTGTGTGTCTCAGCTGTTCGACAGAGAGTTGTGCATCCGTCAGCTCCGCTACTCTGGCATGATGGAGACCATCAGGATCCGGAAAGCCGGGTATCCTGTACGCTACACCTTCAGCGACTTCCTAGATCGCTACCGCGTCCTTCTGAAAACATCCATGTGTGATCCCAAAACAGTGAGTCAGGTTTTAACGTCATCATCTTCACCTCACGTTGTTTCTCTTCCTCTTCTGCTGTGTTTCTCTTTTTGATAACTTTTTCTGTCTTGAAAAATAGGATTTCACACATCTCATGCTCAGGATCACTACTGATTCAAAGTTAGTTATAAAACTATTTACAGAAATTACAATCAAACATCTGCTCAGCAGCTGTGAGTATAGCCTTATATACGTATATATATGACAGAATATCAAATTAATTACTGTTGATAATGGAAAGACACTCCCATGAAACAATGATTGTGATACACCTGGGCACACCAGATAGTGGTTAAGTTAAGTTAAGTTACAGATCACTTTGGCGTAGTCCGGGCCACAGCAGCCAGGGTTCAAATCCATCCTGGGCCCTGTGCTGTTTGTCACCTCCAGGCACATTTTTTCTCTCCCCCCAACTTTCAACTTTACTTTCCCAACTTTGAAACTCATATTTTCTTAGTCTACTGACATTTTATAGTCATTAAGTCTTTTACTTAGGTTTCAAAGTAATTTCCATACTGTCTAGCGTTTAATACAATGGGGCCCTCTGCACTGGGTGCTGTGATCAGCCTTGGCCTGCGCCACCGCTGCATCGTGGGCTACCTGGGCCAGTCTGGGATGGGGGATCTGCACCCTGGCCTTATGGTGTTGGTGTGGGCTCCCCTAACTGCCTGTGATCAACTCCCAGTGCAGACGGCTCTATGTGACAGTGTTTTCTTGCCTGGTTCTTCTGTGCACAGCTATAGGTTTGTCAGAAATAGGTTTGTTTGGTGTTTGGTGTTTGTGTGTGTGTGGGTGGATGGGCGGGCAGTTTGCGCCTGAGTGTCTGTCTGTGTGTGTGTGGGTGGGTGGGTTTGGGGGTAGGGGATTTCTTTCATTTAACCATGTAAAGCACTTTGTGCTGCATTTTTTTATTACATGAAAAGCACTTTATAAAAAAAACAACTTGAGTTGAATTGAATTAAAATTTCTAACCTACCTGCATCTGAAACATTTGGATGTGTAAACACCTTCATTGACAAAATGTTCTAACAGGAAAGTGCAGAGAAATGCTGTGAAACCATCTGTAAAACTGTGCTGGCTGGAGAGGGCGACTGGAAGACCGGCAAGACAAAGATATTCCTGAAGGTAATATAAATGTTATAAGAAACTGAATACCTTACTGTTGTACGGGTTAAAGGTTGAAATTATACAATTCATTTACTTAATTCTGTATTTATTACCATTTGTTAAATAACTTTCTTTTAAATTTTTCTTCTTTCTCTCTTTTTTGTTAGTTACCGTAGTTTGTTAGTAACATATACTGATTAATATACTCCATATTGAACATAAAAGGCTTTATTTCATGGTGTTACAAATGTACACAAATACACCTTGTTCAAAAAAGTTGAACCTCCACTATTCTAAAAATGATAATATTTGCTCAAATATATTTACACATACAGAATAATTTCTACTTTGAAGCAACTTTGCTTTGATAGGTGTGTGTGTGTCCAATAAATATGATCAAATAAAACCTGCTGCTGTTTTCTCTCAGGATAACCACGACACAATGCTGGAACTGGAGCGAATTAAAGAACTAAACACGAAAGCGCTTCTGATCCAGAAAGTTCTGAGAGGCTACAAATACAGGTACAAAGAAACAAATCTGTAAAATGGGATGTTTGTGAGTTTGTTGGTGCAACATGTCCGTACGTTTAATGTCATTCACAGGAGAGAGTTCCTGAGGAAAAAGGCCAGCGCTCTCGTCATTCAGAAACACTGGAGAGGACACAAAGGCAGAAAACTGTTCAGAATGGTGAGTTGCTGTTTAATATGCCAGTACAACCACATTTCCAAAACAAGCACTGTGTACACATGCCATTTTTAAGAAATTATTGCCCATTCTGAATATGATGCCAACAAATCTAAGTGAAACTCCAGGCTTGCAGCAAACCTTCAGTCATGTTCTTGGTGCAGGTCCAGCTGGGCTTTGCCAGGCTGCAGGCGCAGGCTCGCTCTCGCCAACTCCACTTCTGGTACAAGAAGAAGAGAGAGGCGGCCCTGGTGCTGCAGACCCGAGCCAGGGGATACCTGGCCAGGAAGGAGTGGCAGCGTAAGAGAAACGCTGTGATCCTCCTGCAGGCTCACACCAGAGGGATGTTGGCAAGGAAAGCTATCAAAAAAATGAAACGAGATGTGAGTTCAGGTTTTATTCATTAACTCAATAGCTCTCAACCTCATTTATCTGTCTGGTTGTTCTCCTACATTACCAACACCACTTCTTTCAGATGTACCTGTCGGCCAAAGAGAAAGAGGAGGAGCGACGGATGATCTTAGAGAGACAGAGACATTTGGAGGAGGTGCTGAGGCAGAAGAGAGAGAGAGAGAAGGAGGACGAGGAGCGGATAGAGTCCATGTCAGAACAGGTGGACGACATCTTCGGCTTCCTGCCTGCTATTGTTGGAGGACAGGAGGGCCAGGCACCTGTGGGATTTGAGGTTTGAGCATTGAAGATTTTACTTTTTTTTTTTTTTAACTTAGTTTTTGTTTAAGTTTCATTCAAAATCATGTACAGAATCATAATCATCATATCTGCTGTTTCATACACAAGGTAACAGTTATGGTACAACAAAAGAGACGGAGACTACAGTGACAAAGAAAAATATAAAATAAAATAGAATAAAGCAAGATGGAATAAAAGAAATAGAATTATATCAGTATACCCATAGCAGGGCTCCACCTTTTAGTGAATATATGTCTTTGGAGCCTCAGGGAATATGTAATTTGTTCCATTTGATATATTCCTTTATTTTTTCAGTCCGAGGGTCAGGCTTCAGCCACCTTACTGTAATGCATTTAATTGCTGTTGCTAGTAGTATATTTTTTGGCTCTTCCTTCCATACCTCTTGGTAATAGATCTAGTAGGGCCACCATTGGGGCCACTGTAATATTTCTATTTCCACCAAATATTATTAAGTGTTTCAAACACTTTCTTCCAGAATGCTTCCAGTTTTGGGCATAGCCAGAGTACGTGGGTCTGATTACCAATGTGTGGGCCACAGTTTCTCCAGCAGTTATTTGAGTGTGTAGTGCTAAATTTAGCTGTAATTTCAGGTGTCCGAAAGAATCTCATCACTACCTTCCATTTAAATTCTCTCCATACATTTGAATTAGTTACCAGATGTACTTCAGTACAAATTTCCTCCCACATATCATGTGATATGTTGGAATTAATTTCAATTTGAAGATTTTACATTTTTTGAGACATTTTGGGTTCTTGTCAGCTGTTTGGTCACCGTGTGTCTGTGTCCGTGTCTGTTTGCAGAACTTTGAAGGGAAAAAGATGATAATCGAGGAGATAGACATCGATGAATTCCCCATGGAGGAAGATCTTCCCGAAGAAGACTACGATGACCTGGATGAATACTCCTTCTCCAAGTTTGCCTCCATGTACTTCCAGGGTACAGCCACTCACACCCACATTCGCCAAAGGCTCCGGCAGCCTTTACTCTACCACGAGGACCAGGGAGACATTGAGGTGAAGCTCATGCACCATTTTAGTTCAGTTGTTTTCGTCTTTTGTCATTAAATTACAACAGCATTTCTGTTGTGTTGTGTTTTCACCAGGCTTCACTCACAGTGTGGTGGATCATTCTGAGGTTCATGGGCGACCTTCCTGAGCCAAAGAGGCAGGTCCAGGTCAGGGGAACCTCCATGCAGAGTCGCCTTCTACCGCAGGAACTGGTCTCCAGAAAGGACAGACGTCTCAGCCACATGGTGGGCCTAGACCAGGTAAATATCTTTATATAGTCAAAGACTCGATACAGTATGAATATTTCCCCATTTGTAAAATAATATTAATAGTCTAATTCATTTCTGTTTCTTGTAGCGGGTGCTCAGGTCTAAAAAAGAAACAAACGCTTCCACAGTCCCAGAGGAGTCGACACCGAACAGAAAGAGCTCCATTTTCACAGATCTTCTGACGAGGAACAGGAAGGCTTCTGCGGTGCCCGGTGAGACGGCTCAAAACCCAAAGGCGTACACCGCGCCAGAGGGAAACCCGCGCACCAGGAAGGGATCCACTTTCACTGACCTGCTGACCAGGAACAGAAAAGGATCCACTGTCCCAGAATCTGTACCCTCAAAACCCACTGCAAGGAAACCCTCCATCATCATGGAGGAGGTGAGTTGGAGGCCAACAAAAAAAAATCAACTTTGAGTTGCTGAGTTGTTGTTTTAACTTATTTGCTTCAATGTCATTTCTCTTTACAGTCGGATGATCTGACTGAGGTGTCCAAGCCTCCCGCCCTGCCACCTGTGGCAGAGGACAGTGAGGTGTCGGGTGGAGAGGGGCCCACTCTGGACCGACCACTGACCTCTCTGGAAAAACTCCACTATATCGCCTCATACGCTATCGTCAGACAGGACCTGAGGTTAAAGCTACATATTAAAACAATATATGTATTTTTTTCTTATAAATAATAATTATTCTAATAATTAATTTATTTTAGATACAGTAGCGCTTTTCAGTGACCCAAAGACGCTTTACATACAGAAATTTCTCAAATGAGACAATGTTTGTGTCTGTGTCCAGGGATGAGATTTACTGTCAGATCTGCAAACAGCTGCAGGATAACACCAATCGCAACAGCACCTTTCGCGGCTGGATCCTGTTGTCCCTCTGTCTGGGCGTCTTCCCTCCAAGTGATCGCTTCATCAAGGTCAGTGCCTCAGCTGTGTTCGGTACTTTACCCTCAGGACCAGTGTGGCGCATGCTCTGACATTTTGTTTGTTCTCTTTTACCTCTTGTTTAATAATTCTAATTATAGAATTATTAATAGATAAGTAAGAAAGGGGTAGGGTCCTATAAGTTTTACTTCTACCTACTCCTTTTGGGACACTGCTTTATTGTTTGTATTTTTTTTTTGTATGTTCGAAATAAATAAATTCATTCATTCATTCATTCATTCATTCATTCATTCATCTTTGTCTCGACAGTATCTGCAAAGTTTCATCCGGTCGGCTCCATCAGGCTACGCTCCCTACTGCGGCGAGAGGCTGCGGCGCACAGTGATGAACGGCATGAGAGGAGAACCACCAGCCTGGCTGGAGCTGCAGGTACTGAAAGTGACGCACAGTGTTCTTGCAAAAGGTTAAAGGGTCATCTCACTGAAATAAAAGAAAAGATTATTGTCTCACTTGGTATCTAAGCAGAGAAATGGCCTGGGTTCATTTTGTCAGTTTGTGACGTCTGATGCCAGTGTTGCACAGCATTTTATTAGGATAAGCTACAGACTTCAGAGTAAGCAGTTTCATTGACACATATCTCAAAAACAAGATCATTGAAACCAAACTTCTAGAGGAAAGTCAGAAAATGTGTTTTCTTTATTTGATTTGGGTGAATTGACCCTTTTCTCTTTTAAGAAGGTCTAATTTTCATTCAGTGAACATGGTCACCTCTCTGTACAATGACAGGCAACCAAGACAAAAAAGCCCATGATCGTGTCTGTGACACTGATGGATGGACGTTCCATAAACCTGCCCGTCGACTCAGCGTCTACCTCCAAAGAGATCTGCCAGCTCATGTCCAACAAAATCAAACTCAAAGACACCTTTGGCTTTTCTCTCTACGTGGCTCTGTATGAGAAGGTACGCTGTTACCACATATTTACATTTAGTGTATATAAAGAAAGAAATATTATAGTTGTTAGGCTGTGGATGTCATGTACAAGGTTTATCTAGACGATCACTTATAGCAACTGTTGACCTGTCCTGAAGGTGTGGGCTCTGGGCAGCGGCCGGGAGCACGTGATGGATGCGATCTCCCAGTGTGAGCAGGAGGTGAAGAGGAGGGGAGGGCAGGAGCAGCACGCTCCCTGGCGTCTCTTCTTCCGTAAGGAGATCTTCACCCCCTGGCACGACTGTAAAGAGGACAAGATCAGCACAGACCTCATCTACAAGCAGATCATCCACGGCCTGAAGCTCGGAGAGTACCAGAGTGAGAAGGTGCTGGGTGAACATCGATCTTATCTCAGACAAGATTGCTGCAAACTTCCAGCTGTACACTGAGATAAACCTATTTTTCACGTTTCACGTTTCATCACACAGGAGAATGATCTCATCGAGCTCGCAGCGAAACATTTGTACATCCAGCACGGCTCAGACAACAGTCCCGAAACTGTGAAGCGAGTTGTTCAGGAGTGCATCAAAACCTCTCTGCTGGAGGCCAAGTCAGAGGCCAAGTGGGTGCAAATGATCAGCACCGCTCACGCTGAGGTGAGTCCCCTCCAATATCAGAAGGTTCAGCACAGAGAGAATTAACAGATCAGGATGTACACACAATAAAAAAAACAATAAGGCCTGAGTAGATTCTGTCTGTTTTTGTTTTTGTTGAACCCTCTCAGGCTCCATATCTGAGTTCAAGGCAAAAGACGGATTCAGTGAAAGCGGAGACGGTCGACTACGCCCGCAATAAGTGGCCCATGTTCTTCTCCAGGTTCTTTGAAGTGGCCAAGCTGTCAGGTAAACATCTGTTAGTGTAACGTGTGTAAACAATTGACAGCGTGACAGATCGCTGTAAGTGCATAGAGAATGGTTGTACTGACGACATGGGTGAAAGGAAAAGACAACAGAACAGATGAGGCTGTGATTCTCCTACAGAAATAACTGAGCTGATTTAATGTTGACTTCTGAAAATCTGAGCATGGAGAGCCAATGACAGACAATCTAATGTTCCTCAGTAATATAGAGATAAACAATTTAATGATCAGCAGTGAACCAGGCATTTTTGGGAAATTAGCTGTTGTTGCTTTTTGTATCTATGTCAGGCTGGAATATAACAGGCTATTTATAGAGGCACCAGACTATTGGGGTTAAGACTCCAGCAAAACAGCTGATTAGCAGAGAAGAAGTGGGTCAGAAACATCATCCTTCACTCCCAGTTCGCTTATGAACAATCAATTTGCAAAACACATACATGGAAACATCCGAGGTGTCCAAGAGTTGGACAGTGTGTCTTTTTCTTAACAGCTCAGATTTAATGTCTTGCATTTTACATGTCACATTCTTGTACTTTATTTTGAAATAATTGGTGGATTGACAAAAAAACGATGTGGACTTTTGATAATTGTTTGTTTAAATGAGGTTTTTCTCTTTGTAAACTGTGCATCTCTATCAAGAGGGTAACTGATGGATCTATAATGAAGGAAAAACTTTGTAAAGTGGCAGCTGCTTACCTGTGGGCTGGTGATAGAGTCTCTGTGCATATTAAACCTGGACAGGAATATACCTTTATTTCCTATCACATGTCCCATGACTCATGATTCATTTGGCTTGTTTTTACTTTGGATGTAACCAGGTCCTTCACTGCCGAAGAACAAGTTCATTGTGGCCATAAACTGGAGTGGTATCACCTTCCTGGATGAAAGAGAGAAGAGGCTGCTGGAGCTCTCCTTCCCTGAAGTGACAGCAGTCAATACTTTGAGGTAGAGACACTTATTGTTTCTCCAGGTGCAGAGTCAGAGAAATGAATGTTTTATACAGGCACATGCAAAAGCAAATTACACATATGGTTCATTTCAATGCATGAAACAGACATTTGAAATGAACCCTTCCTCTGACACTTGTCTGAGCCTGCAGCTTTTCAGGAAGTTCCCCCCACTCTCCATTACACATCAGTTCAACTTTTAAGATTCAGAGATATTTTTAGGCTCACACAGCACTGAGATGATGAAGACATTTGAGTCAGGGGGACAGTGTGTGCCATTACAAAAGCTTCTGCTTGTGTCTCTTGATGTAATTCATGGTGGATTTTTAGATCTGCTTTGGATCAATGTCTCGTTGTAGTGCCTGCTTCCCTTCACCTTCAGGACATTTGCATCCAGACTGTGGTAGTTTTTAGCCGAGGCCTTTCTTCCCTCAGTCTGTACAGTGTTTCCTGTGTCCCTGGCTGCCACACACAGCAGAATATTTCCACTTCCATGCCAAACACTTGGCAAGTTCTTCACTTCCTGCAGCTTCTTTGCAGGCACATTGGGGTTGCTTGGCCTCTCTGTCCAGCTGACAGTAGCAGGAGTTTAGTGGAAACTTTTCTTGGTCTTTTAAATCTCGACTTGACTTCAGTTTATCTCTAATGTAGATGTTGTATTTTTCTTCTTTTCACTTTTAAAACTCAACAGAATATATAACTTGCCCAGGGCTGCTGCAGCTTTTTGAAACAACAGTGCATATTATCAGTTACCACAGTGTAGTGTTATTATGCTTGACATGTGCATCTGTGTTTCTGGCCACCCAGGGAGGGTAAAGCATCTGGCCAGGCAGTGTGTCTGCTGACACTGAAAGGAGACTTCACTCTGAGTGGTTCGGGAGCTGAGGACATGTCCGAGCTGGTCACCATGTTCCTCAGTGGACTGACAGAGCGATCTCAGTATGCTGTGGCCCTGAGGGAGGTCGAAAGACAAGGTCTGAGAACCTGGGGACACATTGATTTGTCTTTATTGCGGTATTCCATGTCACTGATAAACTCTGCTAATCGCAAAGTGGCTAATTTCTTCTATTCCTCTGCAGACGACCCCGCGCTCCTCAGCTTCAAGAAAGGAGAGCTCATTCTACTCATCAAGGACGGCGAGTTTTCTCAGCAACACGGTTGGATAAAGGGCCAGATTGAGAGCACGAAAAAAACAGGAGCCGTCCCCACCGACGCCATCTTGATCCTACCTACCCTCAGCAAACCCACCTACGAGGTCATGGTACGGAGACGGCAGTGACATGTACGAGTGACCAGTACGAGTGATTGTGTGGTGCTGTGAAGTATTAAGTGTGGTGCATGATGTCTTTATTTCAGAGCATCCTCAGCTTGCCTCCTAACCAGAGGAAGACCATCATACAGTCAAACCAGAAAGAAACAGGAACAGTGGGGAGAATGCCCCTTGCTACGTTGAAGGAGTTCTCCGTGGAGTACTTCAGGTATCTGGAAAAACCCCTCTGTTACCGCATGTGTGCAAGAAAGTGCTGACTGAACAGCACTGACTGCAGGGATCTGCATGTTGTTTCCTTCGTCCTGCAGGCAGCCCACTAAGGACGTTAACCGCCAGGTGATGTCCAGGAACGCTGCTCCTGAGAGGCTGTGGGCTCACTCCAGAGAGCCAATCAGACAGGCCCTCCTCAAGAAACTGATGGGCAACTCAGAGCTGAGCCATAAAGCAAGTCTGGCTTTCACTGATATCCTCTATACTTTATCATGTATACAGTATATACTGCACTATTTCATACCAGTTTTACTAGCACAGCTAAAAGCAACAATTTACTATTAACCTGTTTAAATTATTTAGATTTCTACAAGCAAATTTCAACAAACATGGTGAAATGTATCAGAAAAAGAAAATGCATTTCTTCCTCTTTTAAAGGTCCCATACAGGTGTACAGATGTACATGTGCTCTTTGATTATAAATAATGCTTCAATGCGCTGCATCTGCAGACATAAATGTGCTACAAATAACACCATACTACAAATAATATAGAGTAGCCTAGTAGTATCAGTCCACAGAGAAATACACAGAGCCTGTATTCAGCCCTGTATTGACCCTCAAAACCAGCCATCAAGACTTCTGTATCTTTGTGATGTCACAACAAAGCAGCCATCAGGCCACGCCCACCGCTACCCAACATCACACATTACAGGATTTGGGTTCTCTGTGTGTTCATCTGAAATCTGCTCTATTTTTCATTGGATCACTCAGAAAACACACAGTCAACGGTCAGCCAAACAGGATGCTAAGCTAGCACGGGCAGCTAACAGCCCAGCACACCAAACTAACCAAGTTCTGTCAGAGCTTTTCTTTTTTTTTTTTTTTACTTTATGAGACCATCATGTTTGTTCCTCCTTGACTGCTGTGAACCGATCCTGAAATATATGGGAGATTACCCCACCAAGCAGATGCAGAGTCCTCTGGAGCTCACTGACCAGATCTTTGGCCCTGCCACTCAGTATGAGGCACTCAGGGATGAGATCTACTGCCAGATTATGAAGCAGATGACAAGCAACAACAACCGGTATGTGTCACTGTCACAGGTTCTCAGGTTCATCGCTAGGGCAGGTAGCCTATATGTTTATATATACTGTACATTCAAAATCCTAAATAAGCTTTAGTAACATTTGTATTCAACCAGTATGTTAATGAGGCAGTGGTTCAGGGGTATACTGTAGTGTAGTTCCATTGTGTTTATTTAATTGTATTTAAGCAACCATAACTGTTATTCCCTTGTGTGTTTTTCTTTATTTAGACAGAAGGAAGTGCAAACAGTACAAAAAAGACAAGACATATTTTTTTCCAGAAGTGGAAGTGAAATTAAACCACCCTCTCATATTTTGATGCAAGAGAGTGGCTTTAAATACAAACCCAGCTTCCATTTCTTCATAACGTTTACAGTGTCTTACACACACTCTTTACACGTTGCCTTGTGTGTCACCCAGGTTCAGCCTAGAGCAGGGCTGGCAGCTGCTGTGGCTCTGCTGTGGTCTGTTTCCTCCCAGCCAGTCTCTTCTGAGACACACTCAGCGTTTTCTGGAGTCGCGGCGCAGAGAGCCCCTGGCCTCGGACTGCCTGCAGCGGCTGCAGAGCTCTCTGAGGTTAGATCAACACGCTGGCTGTACCGCACGCCACCGCTGACACCGGGAAATGGAGCGTTCATGTTTAACAAGAATGTGTGCATGAGATGAAAAGTGTGTGATGAAATGTTCTGCTCCTCCCTTATTTCATAATAACAATAAGTGGGTGTGTACAAAGAGCAGCAGGATCATTCGTAGAGCAGCTGTAGAAAAGCACAGTTTCAACACTACGAGCAGCCATCACGACGTGACGCGACACCACGACTGGTGTGGTGAGAGAAGGAAATGTTAAGCTGCGGTGCCCTATGTCTTAATACGCTACATTAAAGCAAAGCTATTCTAACTGATGTACAGTACATGGACTTTTTTTCTATATTCAATGTCAAGTTGAGCAGTTTATGGCACCAGTTGCTCGGGGAAATTCTTGCACTGTGAACAGAGCTCAATACAAATGTGTCACATCACCTTCACAGTGAGTTGACCACAACGTCTGCATTTGCATGGCCTCCTCTATAAATACATATGATTTACATTCAGCGCAGACACTATAACAGCTTATTTTTGATATGCACAGCTGGTGTGTGTGGCGTTTGATTCTGTGTGCTCGTGCTCTGCACTCAACAAGTCACAACGTGTCAAAATAATGAAGTAAAACAAACTCAACAGTGTCTGTCATTGTGTAGGATGGAGCCCAGGAAGCTGCCCCCACACCAGGTGGAGGTAGACGCCATCCAACAGAACAGCATCCAGATCTTCCATAAAATCCACTTCCCCAATGACACAGCAGAAGTACAGACCTGCACAGAAAAAAATACAAGTATAATATTTTTTTTAAAACTTGCACGTGGCACATTCACTCGTTCCTTTTGTCTTGTCACAGATATTTGAGGTTTCCACCAGCACCAGGATCAAGGATCTCACTCAGAGCATCACCAAAAAGCTGAACCTGGCCTCAGCAGACGGCTTCAGTATTTTTGTGAACATACAGGACAAGGTTCATCTCACATTTTTCAAACGTACACATCATGTTTGTTCATCTTTCCCACTCACTGGTCCTACAGAAACGTACTGTGTTTCTTTCAGGTCCTCAGTTTGAATGACACAGACTACTTCTTTGACAGTCTGAGGCAAATCACTGACTGGTCCAAAAAAGCCAAGAGACTCAAAGACGGTAAGAAAACATCATCTGATTGGAGATACAATTGGACATTAATGTTCTTTGATTCTCTGTATTTATATATATGTGTGTGTGTGTGTGGTGCAGGTGGGCCAGTCGACGTATCCTACCTTGTGTTCTTCATGAGGAAGTTGTGGTTCAGTGTGATCCCTGGCAGAGACACAGAGGCCGATCTTATCTTCCATTTCCCTCAGGTACATTCATTTGAATGTTGTAGTTCAGTCACCATCACATTTTCCAGGCTGACCAGTTTTTCCACATGATATGAAAGACAAATCTTTCCATGAACATAAAACTCCCTGACAGATCGAGGGGATAGTATCAGCTGCACCCAACATGACCTGTGGGAGTGTTTGTTAGAGACTAAGATCAATAAACATTTTTTTTCTCTTGATGAATAACTTGATGAATGCACAAGTAGGAAACAAGTAGAAAAAGGTCAAATCTTACCACAACGGTAACACTTTACTTGACGCCTATCTCTATAATGCATTATAACCATACTTATAAGGAGTTATAATGCAGTTATAGCACTGTATAATAGTTATAAACACTCATAAATGATCATATGCTTATAACAATAATCACAACCCCGACAGGTTGTATGGAAGGTCGGTTTATAATATGTTATAATTGTTAGTAACTCGCTGACAATGCCCGCATCGATAATGCATTATAAATAATTGGCTTATAAATGTGTATAACTATCATTATAAACACTCGTAAATTATCATAAGACTTTATAACAATAAGCATAACACATTATAGAGCATTATAACTCTATTATAATACGACTTATCATCGATTTAAAATTGCATTTAGCGAATCTGCAAGACCGGGTCACTTATGAGTGTTTTGCCGAGCCTCCTCACGTTCGTGCATTTGAAGCCTTTGATAATCAATCAGTGGATCGATAGATTACCATACATCATGATAAAATGCTTTATAGTGTGTTATGATTAGTGTTATAAAGCATTATGATCATTTATGATTGTTTATAACTATAGTTGTACAGTGCTATAACTGCATTATAACTCCTTATAAGTATGGTTATAATGTGTTATAGAGATAGGCGTCAAGTAAAGTGTTACCCAAACGACAACTCACCAGTGTCTACCACAGATCTGAACTATCTCTATGGGTCTAGCAGCTTCACTGATCTCACCTTCTCTCTTGTTCTTTGCATTGTGACTCACAGTTGACTGCAATTATAATTTCACATCATATGAACTTACACTTGTGATTAGGGCTGGGGCAACAATGGGTAGGACTCTGGGGCACATGATAAGGAACTGATGGGACCCATTAAATTGGGCTGATTTAATCCTCCACCACCAGGACTCTCACATTTCTGGTCATCAGAACTGCAATTTTTCAGACTCTCTGCACTCTGAGGGCTATTCTGGGGGGAGCACAACAATTTTCATACCACTTTACATTAGTTGCACTGCCTGATTTTTCTCCTTCCTTGTTTAATATTTCACAACCTCCATGGTGTAGCACTGTCCCTCTCTGGCTCACAAAGGAAAGTTCACTCAATAAAGTTTGAGTCTGGTATCCAGGGAGGGCTGGCGATGGTCACATTGTCACAAACACTCACAGTGATAATAAGATTACTTGGCTGACTAATAATCTAATAGTGCATCAATCTTTGAAAAAGTTTTACCCCTTTTTCCTTTAAATATAATGAAGCTATTGTCTAAATTAATTCATAATAATTCATAATAAGCACAATAATCATATGACAGGTTGTTTTTTCCTTGTCTTTGCAATATCCACCACATCTTCTAATGTAGTACCTCTAAGTGTCTCAGTCTTTCCCTCCTTCTCTGTTTGTCCTGGAGTGGAGATTAATTACATACAACACATAACCTTACAAACATACAGATACAAGGCCATAATGAGTTATACTTGGTGCTGAGGTCTGTATGTGACGGCTAAATAAATAGTTCTATCTTCCAGGAGCTGCCTAAGTACCTGAGAGGCTACCATGTCTGCACCAAAGAAGAGATGGTCCACATCGCAGCGTTGCTCTTCAGGATAAAGGTCAACAATGACAAGAGCCAGCTGGTCACGATTCCCAAGATAGTGAAGGAGCTTGTGCCTGGTGACCAACTGAAGGCCATGTCTGAGAATGAGTGGAAGAAGGTATGATGCTGCTTCCTTCTCATCCATTTCATCTCTTTAATCCCTGAGCTACAGTCAACCCTGAAGGAAGAGGCTGGCGTTATTCTAAATTCCTGTAGTCAACCGATCCTGTAAAAAGCTCAGTGGAGTAGTTTACGACTTCCTAATCTCGCCTGCGGCTCCATTTGCTCTGGCTGATGACATACATTTGTAGCAAAGACCAAAGGCCCCACTGTGTTTCAACCAGAGCGATGGTTGGATGGTCGAACTCCATCCCCCACGTCTCTGAAATGTCAGACCTGGGGGCTTTTTTCAGTTAACTATCTCCGTCACAGTCCTATGGACAAAGAAGTGCAGCCCCATGAATCAAAAGAGACTTTCTGAGTGTGTTTGGCTGCACAGACAGTAGTTGTTAGTATGATGGAGTCTTTGTTGATTTTGATGTTTTCACAGACTTTGTTTAAATTTTGAATATCAGTGGGTTTGTCCTCCTCATATGCACACCATCAGCATTATGTCACCCCTGTGATCTCTGCCTCCGCTCTGAGAGCTCTGCCCGAAGGCTGTGTGGGTGTTAGAAAATCATTAACCTCATGAAAAGCAATGCAAACACTTTTCCAAAAAAGGAGCGTTGTATCATTCTGTGATGTTTTCCTCCTTTTGATTTCAGAATATTACTGCTCATTATAACAAACAAGCTGCTTTGACTGTTGACGATGCCAAGGTGGCCTTTCTGAAGGCGATCTGTCGCTGGCCGACCTTCGGCTGTGCCTTCTTCGAAGTGAAGGTAAGAGCTGCAGTGAAAGCAGCACATGGGGCCGTATCTAGTTATCTTCAGTCCATTTGGTTGATCGGCTGGTTTAGTGGTTTATTTATCTGATGCTTTAGTGCTTTCACCACCTCTGTCACCATGTTACGTGGCCCGCTGCACATCATAAAAAGCAGAGTCATAATTACAGCGAGGAAAGTTTTTCTCATTTGCCTTCCTTTTCAGCAAACATCAGAGCCAAATTTCCCAGACATTGTGCGAATTGCCATCAATAGGCAAGGAGTCACAATCATCCACCCAAAAACCAAGGTAAAAAACAAACAAATAAACCCAAAATAGTCAATAGCAGCCAACATCCTGCTCTTATTTTCCACTATTAACATTTCTTTTTGCTCATAAAGGAGGTTTTGGCTACTCATCCATTCAACCGCATAGCTAACTGGTGCAGTGGAAGCACCTACTTCCACATGACTATTGGCAGCTTGGTCAAGGGAAGCAAGTTCCTGTGTGAGACTTCGCTGGTAAGATCTGTCATCGGATATGAAGTGAACTCTTTCTAAGTCAAAGTGTGTCCTTTTCATTTCATTTTCTTTGTGTCTCTGTCTCCTTCTAAAAGGGTTACAAGATGGATGATCTTATAACCTCCTATGTCAACATGTACCTCAAGGAGAGGAGAGCAGGGCAACCCAGGAACCAGCGCTTCAATATGTGAACCACGAGCGTGACACCACACTGTAGCTGCAGATGTTAAACCATCACACTCAACTTGTAGTTCACACAGTAAGAGGCAGAGCACAAGTAGGCCTTTGTTTTTTGAAGCGCAATCAGCTTCATTTGTGCTCTGTGAGGAAAAAAAGACATTGATTGATTATAAGAAAGCAAAGTGGTTGTAGATCCCTCTCATTTTATTTAAACATAATGTTTCTATGGCAGGAATGCAAGTATCATAATCTGGAGGGAGGAGGTGTTTGTTAAGAAAATACTATGTACACATTTTCTCATGAACTTTTATGCAGTGGATATTAATTTGTGTTTCAATCAGATCCAAAGATCAAATATTTTCTGATGTGTGTAATGAAATGGGGTTCACAAACACATCTACTATCTCCTGACAAGAAACAAGTATCATCCAAGTTGAATAAATGTAAAACTAATAGTATCCTACATGTATTTTTCCAAATTAAAGTCCAGTAATCTAATAAAAAAATGTTTTCGAAATTATGTCGCATTTAGGTACAAGCTCCAGTGTCTTTTCTTTTCTTTTTTTTCTTTATTTGCAAGTTCACAAGTTAATAAGTTTTAAATATTTACATGCACATACGGCATTGTTGAACATCTTTCACATTTGGTGTTTTCTTTTATTATTTGATAAAAAGAATCATTTGTAAACACAGTCTATTCACAAAACAACACTGCTGAAACACTAATTTGTTATCAATATCATTTCCCGTTCCTGTTAATGTACCTGCTTTGAAATCTCAAATCCACACTTGCTTCCTTGCAGTCCACCGCATGCTGAGATAAATGGAGTAGTAATGAAACCCATGACAGGTTATGAACTGTGTCGTCAGTCACTATGTTTACACAAACATGCAAAACAGGACCTCTGAGCCGAAACATGGCTCCATGCTGTTAATGCTGGTGTAATAATCCCATCTAAATGTTTTTGCATTCACATAATTAATTCAATTAAACATTTATTGTTAAGAAATTTCATATTTTTGATTTTTCTTAAATAAGTTTCCATCAGCGTCACATTTTCGTTCTCTCTCTCAGAGTCACTTTGTGTTTTGACTAGACATTCAGAGCAGTGAGAAGAATGATATATTTACGATAGCAAGCACTTACACAAGGCAATGTTTTTGCTTCAGGGTTACGAGACACACAACAGACAGAGCTGAGTAGCGGGACAAAAGTGGGGGCTGTCCCAATAAGCCGTTGGCAGTAGATTAACAGGGTAGTGGTGTCAAAGCCTCTCCACAGTCCTGCACAGATAGTGGCTTCATTCACTCCTATACAGAATACCATTTGCATATCGATGATAGAGAAAAGAGAAAGCTCCATGTATCTGACACACAGCTGTGAAATCCTTGTATGAAAGAAATATTATCCCCCCTCCGCCAGCGGGTCTTCTCCACATCTGTCTGAAGGCTATGTGACTGATTATTTTGGTCAGTCCAATTCAGGATGCCCCCAGGAGGCAGGGGTCCAACAAGGGCCTCTGTTTCCTCCAGGCGTCCCCCCCGCCCTCCCCTCTCTTGTTTTTTACTTGCTCTCCTATAGGGCATGGGGCCCTCTTTAGAGCTCCACAAACCATCTACAAAAGATCATCTCTGAGACTTAAGTCATAAACTTGTCAATTGACAACACAGTCCATCTTCTATCTATCAGCGGCATGGTGGGAGTTCATGGTAAAGGCAGTGGTGCTCCCTCTAGGTCTGGTTTCCATGGAGTCATACCCAACGACTCATTGCGACTGAGGCATGCCATTCTTCTCCCCGCTGCTAAAATGTGCTGCTTATTCTGACTCAGGCTATTGTGGAGCGCACAAGTGGCTCTCTGAGGAGAGGGGTATGGAGAAAGAAAGGGTGGGGTCAAGGTTCAAACGAAAAGCTCCCATCAGGACTCCCTTTCTGTTATCAAATTTGTTGAGACACAAAAAGAGCTACAGTCTTATTCCCAAGAGCATATTGAGGGAGAGTAAAGGGGGTTATAGGAGAGCATTCTTTGTGGCAGGGCTTCAGTCCTTCCACGGCTCAGCGGACTAACTCCCAGTCTTCAGTTTGATCCACATACAACTGCTGTGCAACTCTGCTGCTGCGCTGATTGTTGTCCACTGAGCTGCTCTTTAAGCAACCAAGCTTTTTTCTTCTGCTGCAGCTCTGTCTGAAGATCCCTGGAGCCGGGGTAAGTCTGAATCTGTCCTCAGAATATGACAAAGCAATGGAGATTTATCTCATTTATGTTCATTTTTGGTAAAAGTCTCGTTCCACCTGAGACTCCTTCTACTGTTTACACTGTTCACACTGCATTGAAGTGGAACAATGGGTTGCAGACAAACAATAGATAGTTGATTGCTGTGCTGTGCGACCAAGTTCACCGTACAGTAGCTGTATTTATTTTGTAAAAGAGCAACTTTAATTGTGTAAATCCTGAAACAGCGCAGGATTTTGACAGATTTTTGAAGAATTTGTAAATTAGAAGGATTAACATCAGGTTGACTTTTGGCTATTTTTCTTTATTCTACTTTGGTTTTCTTGTGATGATTTTTAATCTCTGACAAAGACCAAGGTCAGGATGCTCATTCTCCTCTTCACGTGTGAACGCTGGCACAGATCTGCTTACCCAGATCATTGTGATGAAGAAATATGGCAGGATTCTCTCTCTTTGGGATTATCCCTCTGTGATCTGTATTTGTGAAAGCTTTTCCATTCAGCCGTGCTGCTCCTGGTGTGTTATCCCTGCTGGGACTGCAGCCCTTTTCTTCTGCGGGGGGGACTTGTTCCTAAGTGCCCAGAGTCTGAGCCTTGTCTGGGAAATGCCCTCTGTTGTGGGTCTCACAGGATTCACAGTACACGCTCTCTCTGAAAAGAGCCATGCTGCTACATCTGGTTGGTTCCTAATGGGCCAAAAATCTGGACAGCGAGCTGGTGAAACAAAGATTGAGCCTGGGCAGATAAACAGAGACAGTCCCTTTCCCTTGCTGTTAAGGAGCCCTGTACTGGTTCAGCATAATTAATTACACTGCACTTGTTTGTGGAACTATCTGCATTGTATACTTGGGACCCTCCCTTCAGTTATAGAAACATCTGTGGGATGACAAGTCCATCCCTGTTAGGCCTACACATGTCTTGATATTGTTCTTGGAGACACCACAAATACCAAACATTTGGGAGGATTTCTCAGGGATCCAGTTGTTTGAGGTTTTGCTAGCCTAATGTTTGTGTAGATGTTCAGCTGCAGAAAAAAAGGAGGAGATAAATCAGAAAGGAGTGGGCAGTTATAGTTTAGAGAGATGGATGAGTGGGTGGTCATTTTTTGAGGTGTGTCAAAATAGTTGGAAGACAGAAAATATTTCAAATCCAAACAACCATTGTTAAGTATTTTTTGTCAAGGAGTGGCAGAAATTATCTTTAAAAAAAGTTTTTAATGAGCATGCCCACTTTTATTTTTCCTCATGGAAGATTGACACTGAAAAATACATGTTCACTTTTTCCCCCAGGATTTAGCTCAGAATACAGATACCACTCTCATGCATGTCCATTTAATACAAAGCTACAGCCAAGATGTGATTCACTTAGCTTATCTCAGCGTTAGGTTAAACAATTAGCCTGGTTCTGTCCAACTGAAACAATATCCAACCGACTGGCGTCAACATGCAAGAGCTGCCAAGTTTGGAAAATCAACAAATTCCACATTGTGTTATAAATATTGAGGATACAAAACTAATGCAGCTATCAAAAACGGAAACAAACCAGTAGCAGGAAACTATGAACCAGTTAGTCTGAAATCTGTTCATCTAATCAGGTCACATATTGTTATTCATAGATGATAAACAGTGTGGATTCACCACAGCTTCTTGTCGTTTTTTATTATCAACAGCTTTGGACAAAGATCTTTCAGTCCTCTGCATAGATATGGATTTCCACAAAGCTTTTGATAAAGTGTGCCACCAAAGACCACTACCTAAAAACTACTGATCAGTTTAAGGAGTATATCACAAAATGTCAAACCTGTTCCTTTACAATGATATAAACAGACACATTGAAGCCACATTGAGACTAACTGGACTTAATATTAGCTGTGAGATTAGCTAACATGACTTAAGCCATCCCAGCAGTTAATATCTGTTTTAGACTTTAACATTCAGCCATTACAGAACTCTTGCTGATGAATCAGACTGCAGGGTCAGATAACGTGTAAACGGAGGAGTGAAGCGATAATGAGTTCGACTTCCTGGATTTAAGTGTTAAGGAAGCCCAGTGCTTGTTGTGGTTAGACCTGGGTAATTATCCACTCAAAGGGCATGTCCACATTAGTCAGGGACACTAACATCTATTGTTACCCAGGGACATTGGCACTGTGACAACCACTCTCCCTTAAGCGTGTGTGTGTGTGGGTCAAGGGGTTGACTGGTATGGCTTCCTGTCCCTTGTGTGGTTTGCTGTCAGAATACTAACAATCAACTCTTTTAGACATCAAAGGCAGTGGTTTGGAAGAGTTCTACTCATTACGTTTAGTTTCCGTATTCTCTAACAAATGTTCTGTCTCCTCAGGTATAATGGAATCTGCTACCATGGAGCTGACGTCTCTGCTGGCCAATCAGTCATCAGAGCCTTGTTCAGCAGTGACGTCGACAGCTGAGAACACGTTATTTGGCTGCTTCTACATCCTTATTTTCTTCCTGGCTCTGAACGGCAACAGCTTGGCTCTCTGGATCTTCTGCCACCAGCGTGGAGCTTCTTCTCCAGCTAACGTCTTCCTGATACACCTGGCTGTAGCGGACCTGTCGTACGTGATCATCCTCCCACTGAGGGCCACTTACCACCTCACCGGAGGCCACTGGCCCTTTGGAGAGGTTCCCTGCAGAGTGACTGGCTTTTTATTTTACGTCAACATGTATGCGAGCCTGTACTTTCTGGCCTGCGTGGCGGCGGACCGATACCTGGCCGTGGTTCACGCGGTGAGGTCGCTGAAGATCCGTCGTGCCCGGTACGCTCACATCATCAGCTTCTCTCTTTGGGCCCTGGTTACTGTCTCCATGGCGCCTTTGTTAGTCACCCACCAGACCAAAGAGGTGGATGGTATGACCGTGTGTCTGCAGCTCTACAGAGAGAAGGCTTCACGTAATGCGCTGATCTCCCTGGCCGTGGCCTTCACCCCACCTTTCCTAGCCATCCTGACCTGCTACCTGCTCATCATCCGCAGCCTGCACCGTGGCTCCAGGTTGGAGCCGGCCGTCAAGCTGAGGGCCCTGCGGACCATCAGTCTAGTCATTCTCATCTATGCTGTCTGTTTCCTGCCTTACCACGTGAGCAGGGCCACCTTCATCCTCGGGTACGGCCACCCTGACGTGTCCTGCCAGACGCGCAGGGGCCTGAGCTTGGCCAACCGCCTCACCTCCTCCCTCACGTGTCTGAACGGTGCTATGGACCCACTGGTCTACGTGTTCGGGGCCAAGAAGTTCCGAGGGACTCTAATGCAAATGTTTTGCAGGGACAGGGCAGGAGCGTCAGGAGCCACGAGCGGAGAACTGAAAGGAACACACGAGATTTCTCTGAGTGCCAAATCTGAGTTCTGAGGTATCTGGAGCTCAGTGTGGACTAACTGATTTTCCAACACAACCAAATCTGACTGTTGACTGGCCTTTTTACTTACTGAGGCTCATTCCACTAATGTGCCGCATTTGCCCCTTGGCTTGAATTTTAAGCCCAGTTCTAGTGTCCGCCCCACGACCAATTCACTTAAAGTAGAAGTAAGTGATCCGGTCGTTTTGGCTAACTTCCTGTCAGCCGATGGAGTTAGCAGTCCCCGCCCTCGTCCCTACGTCACCACATTCACGTGCATCCCTTGGCTGCACACACAGAGAGGACCGCCCCTTTATGCCCTTCTCTATCCTCATTGGATAAAGGTTGTAGGATGCAAGGAAAGTTTTCAGACCCGTGTTTCGGACCAAACACTCTATATAAGTGATTGCTGTCGGAAGATAGAACTATTTAAGACTTATATTAACACAAATGTTCCGCTTACTTCTGCTTTAACTATCACAGATATGAGAGATGAGCTCTGTGAAATCATCATTAGGCATTTGTTGGCCAGTAGGTGAGCTGCCTGTAATTCATGTTTAGATTTCATCAATGAATTTATAGCAGAACAGAGCTCTCAGACCAAATCACTTTCAGAAGTCAGACAGGTCCTAATGCAGGTTTCCACAATATCAAGTCACTGTTGTGCTGAAGGGTAAGAGTTATGGTTGCAGATTTCAGGTAAATATAACAGAACAGCTGTTTGTCTTTAAGGCTGGATGTTTGAACTGGGCCTAAATGTTATTCTGCTAATTCTTCTCCCCCTGCTGCCATCAACAGTCTTCATCCACCAGCAAAAAGAGTGTATCTGAAAAAGGGCTGAATTTTTGTATCAGATATGATTGGACAAAAATTGAAAAAGATGCTAAAATATGTACATAGTTAACTTTTAATATGTTTTCCTGTTTTGTATCCTTTGCCAAATGTAGTAAATAGTCATTAGTTAGCTTTAAATATTATTATTTTTTATCTACAGTGTTTGTCGGTCAGTCGACCTTTCCTATTAAGAACTAGAATGGATTGCCACACCATGACGTCCATGACATCCTGGGGATGAATTGTAATAACCATCATTATTGGCGTCACCATCAGTGCTTTGGTTTGTGACCAAAGTATCTGCAGCAGTTTGTGTGGAGCTTTAATTAGCAAACATGAGCATGCTGCACTAAGCTAAGATGGTGAACGTTGTAAACATACTTGTTGAATACTACTAAATACTATGTACCAGCCATGCTAGCAGCCTCACAGAGCAGGAGACTCTTAGTCTTATGTTAATGTGTGTTTTATGCTCACAAATGTATATATTTTGCATTACTATTTCAAATTGCTGGAATGCACTGGTGACATGTTAGCTTTGCTTTTGCTTGACAAATCTTCATTGTACATATATTTTCCATCATTTGGCCTCCAAACATTCCCTCCTCTATGCATTTATTGTTTTGGCCATATGATATTGCACTATAGTTTGATCAACTATGAATTACTATTCTACTATGAGTCAGTGGAGCTAACCATCATCTGCAAAACAGCTGTGTTTGGGACAGAAAGATATAATTAAAAGGCTTTATAACAATAAGCACAACACATTATAGAGCATTATAACTCTATAATACCTGACCTTATAAGCCATTATAAAATGCTCTATGATGTGTTATGCTTATTGTTATAAAGCTTTATGATAATTTATGAGTGTTTATAATGATAGTTATACACGTTTATAAGCCAATTATAACACATTATAACTATATTTATAATGCATTATCGATGTGGGCATTGTCAGTGAGTTACTAACAATTATAACGTATTATAATACCTGATCTTATAAGTCATGATAAAATGCTTTACAGTGTGTTATGATTATTGTTATAAAGCATTATGATCATTAATGCGTGTTTATAACTATAGTTATACAGTGCTATAACTGCATTATAAGTATGATTATAAGGCGTTATAGAGATAGGTGTCAAATAAAGTTTTACCAAAATGTTCTCTGAGACTTCATGTTTTAAATAATTAAGTTCTTATTATAATCATTTTTATAATATCACTCTGCAGAGTTCAAAAAATAAATTGTATTGTATTGTATTGATGCTCCATCAACTGACCTATATAATAATAACTGACTCACATGCAGTCTTTCTGTAACACCTGCTGTTTAATGCTTTTGTATAAAAACTATGTGAACACATCGCATGTCAACTGTCATGTCTTGAAAGCAAAAGTATGATTTCATGTGAACGAGATCATGTGTCTCTTCTTTACTGCCACAGCATGTCTGTGACTTTGACGTGCTCTTTGTGAAAGTGATAAAACCTATTTGAAGCACAGAGGCAGAAACCTTGCCGCAGTGACTCGCCGATGTGTAGTTCTCTTTTCGTGTCATGTGACCCATGTTGTGGTTTGCGAGCAGCTTATTTTCCTCCTCATATTTCTGCAAGACTTCCTGTCCATCACATGAACATGGCAAGCTACTCTAAACTTGTATTTCCTGATTGTATATAGCCTACTTTAGAACCCCCCTAAGCTCTCCTGGTTCATATTGGGTGATTAAACAGTTAGCAGTTTCACCCAGGCCGGGTCCTCTGTAAGAATATGAGTGCTTGTTTTAGTCTAGGCCAAAGGTCAGAGATGATTTGAGTTCTAATAATGCATCTGAGAACCAAATTAGGATTCCTCTACATCTATTTACAAGCTAATTTATCAGTAGATTCTTTTTCTACAGCAAGTAAAAATTATCTTTTTTGCTTTTTTTGGTTACTTCCCCTTTCCACTTTTTTTTTTTTTTTTTTTTTAAATTTAAGTCTTTACACATGACTTCACTGTTTTCTGAGAAAGTTGACATTAATAAACAGGTGTACACAAACCGAAGAGACAGTCAAGTTGGTTGATCATTAGAGCAAAGATTTCGACTCAACAAGCAAAAGCGTGTACTTCATTTGCAGCTCTGTGAATGTGTCACAAAGCAGGCAGAGTGGAGGCACCAGGGCCCTCCTCTCTTAACTTCTCAAATGAGGAAGTTCACAGCCGAGCTTGTAGCAGCTTCCTTTTACAGCTTTCGGAGGCAGTGGATGAACAAGTGAAAGAAAGGACGTAGAAGTTACACATCATGAAAAGATGACAGTAGCCAGAGAGAGAAGCTGAGTCTACTTTTTGTTTGCTGGGATATAGTTTGAGAGCGGATGCAAAACCCCTGAGCACAGGTGCTGGCGTGACAAGCAGGATGCAAAATTTTCAGCCTTGGTACCATGGTAATATAACTCGATCAAAGGCTGAGGATCTTCTTTCCAGAGCAGCAAGAGATGGAAGCTTCCTTATCCGGGGCAGTGAGTCCATACAGGGAGCATATGCCCTCTGTGTTTTGTAAGTAGACATGACTTGTTTCTTTCTATTACCCTGACAGTTTGATTTGAAACGGTTTCCACAGCTAATATTATCGTTTCTTGCCCGTGAACCCCCTACAACATTCAGCATGAGATCCTAACTAATGAAGGAAAAAGGGACATGACCCTTTTACTTTTTGTTTTTGACATTTTGACAAAGGCCCTAAATGTCAGTTTGAACCTAAGTAATTCAACATTATCAAAAGTTCACTTTCCTTTACTGTCTCTTGCACTTGATAAAACACTTCTGCACAAACGCACTGCAAGCAGGACTAGTTCCCCTTTATTTGCATACTGTGCTGCCATAAAGCAACACCCTGTGCCCTCTGCAGCTCATATCATTTTTTATTGGGCAACCTTTTTCTAAAATGCTGCCCAAACTGCTCTGATAGCCAGGTCAGTATGCAGTGGACACCGCAGCCATCATGTTTCTTTACCCCACAGTAATGTCATTTTCCCGTGACACACATTTGCATTTTATTTTAACCACAGATACCAGAACTGCGTGTACACATACAGAATCCTGCCAAATGAGGATAGGAAGCTCTCTGTCCAGGTGGGTGGATAGTTTGAAAAGTTACCGTCACTCTGAGCCAAAGTCAAATGAGTTGTTATGGTTGCAGAAATAGTAGTGTTTGGTGTTTACGCCATAGTGAAACACTAAAGCCCCATTCTGTTTTGATATTAAAATGTACTAAGCTGCTACACTGCTGTTCTTTTATTGCTACTGCACCTGTTAAGCTTTAACCTCAGTGCTGTGTTTGGACACCCCATGTCCGTGCTAACCAATCACATTTTTAGCCAACAAAGGTTGTGGTTGTTAGTGTCAACTGTCGCTCAGTAGACCTCTCTGTCCCAGACTGAGACTCAACAGCTATTAGTTGCAAAGCTATGTGGTTCAAAGATTCATGTTCCCCAGAGGATGAATTCTACTAATTTTACTTTGAGACTCTTCTCTCTAATGCCAGCAGCACATTTTGGTCTTTAGTCTTTCCTGCCAACTACTGAATGTATTTGACGATCCACATTCATGCACATGCAAATGAAGATAGCAGATTATCAGATCAAAACTCAATTAGGTAAACATTACTTAATAAACACCAGCATGTTAGCGTTATCATTGTGATCATGTAAGCAGTTAGCATTTAGCTCATAGAGCTGCTGTGTATAAGTAGGCTACAGCCTCTCAGGGCCACAATCATGGCTGTAGACTCTTCAGGCCCTGCATGTCAGGTGCACAACTAAATGTAGCTAAGTATCACTGCTAGTTTCATGTTGATGCAGTTGTCATTTTCCTGTCCGACGCTCATGATGTTTAAAAAACCAAATACCCTCACACCCATTTGAGCAGCTGTTGGTGTAATGTGGTGCAGCCAGGTAGTTTGTTGGTGTGATTGACCGACAAAAACCTGGGCAATATTAGGACACATTATCAGAACAGAAGGGCTGAATATAAACTGTAGACAGGAGCACAGCTGTGTGCACTGTGCCTGTTATGCACTTAGGATAGCCTAGGTTGAGTCCTATGGGATATTACATTACAGCCCTGTTGTGATTTGTGCTATTGGGTGCAGTTGTAGCCTAGAATTTGTAGCAGCACAATGATTTGACTTGCCATGCTACTAAAGGGAATTTGAAATGGTACTCTGATTGGTTGCTTGGATGTTACATCCAAAACACCCATGAATAATTAAGAGACTACAACTTTGCCGAACAATCCAAATGGTGGAACGACCATTTTTGGTGCTAAAATAGCAAAAGTGAATATGGACACACCCCATGTGCTCGTGTTAAACTATCCAGTCTGTACTAGTGAATTCAAATTCAATTGTCATGTCATCAAGTTTGAAATCAAAGTGAACATAAAACATTACGACTGCATTAGTAATAATGGTTTGGTATTTGAATGACTGGCTGAGAAAGCTATACTGCTGCTGACAAAGCAGTGTTTAGAGTCTGAATGAAATGTCAGTCAGTGTGAAGGTGCAATAACAAGTCTTTCACGGAAACACCAACCTGCTCTCCGATACCAGGAGATGTAAAGTCAGAAATGCTTCATTGAGATCCAGACTGTGGGTCTGTCATCACCTGATTCATGAGTTGACGTTTCGGCAATTTCAATCTATACATCAGGAGATGCTTTACTGGCCTGTTGTTATCGCTGATAGCTGTTGCATAAAAATAAAAGTTACACCGACACGGGGAAGTGAAAACAGTTTGGGCTTGCGGTTATTATGGATGAATTAAGTGAGTTGCATCGTCATGGAAACATAGGTTGAGAATGTGCCATCATGGGAACATACACGTACGTTTTGAGTTATGTTACATTTTTTAATACTTTATTTTTTGCTTTTTTGGCAATGTATAGACGATATACATAGGAAAAAAGAAAAGGATAAGCAAATAAAAACAAACATCAGAAAAATAACTTTTTCCCTACTTTATTATCAGTGTGATAGACTAGTCCTTATCCTGTCGTTGGTGTGTAGTAGCCTACACAGTCCATTTCTCCCACTATTTGTGACATTGTTCTTCTTGAGGCCTTATCTTATTAGTCAACCGTTCCATAACATATATTTCATTGACAATTTTCAGCCAGTCATCTTGCGTTGGTGGATCTGGTTTATACCACTTTCTTGTGATTGCTTTCTTAAAAGCTGCTAACGGGATTTTCAGTTAACATTTTGAGGGATGGACACATGAAAACAACCATGTCCAACAACTGAAAACTGAAAGCTGAAATAGAACCGTAGTAAAGCCTGGATCGGTATTCACCACTGTTTGATTTCAGTCAAACTGAGTAGCTACATGGGACAAACTAACACTCACTTTTTAATGCATGTAGGCAGTGATGGTATTACTGTAAGCATCAGGTAAGAACCATTTCCTGCCCAAACAAGGCACGGTGGCAAACATTCAGCTCTGTGCAATAGGTTACAGATTACTGATTTTAAGTTTGAACTGTAATACATAATTGTTCCATTATTTATTCAACTTTGTTAAAGTAATGTAACTCTTCAGTACCATCCTTTCAGTCTGTTGATGCCCTCTATTTTTCAAACCCCTTTGACTTTTTATTTGCCAGATATGTTATCAGATCTTACACCTCCCACTGCTTTGTCTGCAGATATGTCAACAAAAGATGTTCCTGCTCAGCCAAAAGCTGCAAACAACAGGATGAATGTTATATTCTACATATCAGTGTTTTACTGATTTGAATGCTAGTGCCTCCACTATACTGTTGCATAAACACAACAGTATGTGTATGTTCAGTGGCATGCAAAGGTTTTGGCACCCACCCCATGTCAAAATTTCCGTAAATGCAAACAGTTAAGCAAGTGGAAGATGAAATGATCTCCAAAAGGCATAAAGTTACAGATGACACATTCCCTTTACATTTCAAACATTTTATTAAAAAATATATTTTCATCTTTTCAAAATGACAGAAAAGGAAAAGGGCCCACAGTAAAGGTTTGGGCACCCTGTATAGTTAGTACCTATACTAGCCCCCCTTTTGAGAACTATCACAGTGTGTAAATAGTAAATATCTTGTCTGATGATGATACCTTGATCAAAGTTATCTGAGAGCTCAAGTCTCCTGGGTTTCCCATTCTTGTGCAGGCTGCTGCTTTGTTTCCTTTTTTCATTCTAAAATTGTAGAAAATAAAAATAATACACTGATATATTGCAAAAGGTGTGTCAAGTTTAACTTTATGCCTTTTTGGAGATCATTTAATCTTCCACTTACTTAACTGTTCACATTAAAATAAATTTTGTCCTGGGGTGCCCAAACCTTTGCATGCCACTGTATACATACATACACATACATGTACGTATATGTACATATATACAGTATGAATACATAATGTTCCTATTTTTAAATTTTTACAGGCTCTGTTTTATTCAGTGACAGACAAGTAGTAGAGTGACATTTGCAGTTCTATCGGATCCATTTTGACACACGGTAAAGTTTCCGAACAAAGGCGTTAAAAGAACACTGTGGAACTGGTTTGCAGTAAAGGGTCAAAAAAAGGTCAGAGAGGTGTGTGTTTGAATGAGGCGAGTGTGGTGGTATATACTTTAAATATAGAAAAAATCCTGCAGTTGTCTACATGTGACCATGAGAGTCAAAGTATTGAAGTAAATGGTAAAATGGGTCAATGTATTTTGTATGGTATATCCTTATGAAGAAAAGAAAGCCTCACACAGCTGATTAAGGAACTCAGCTCGTCCATGAATGTACCTCTAATCTGCTGAACGAAGCCACAGACACGCAGACATATCTGACAACATATTGAAAGTAACACTTGAGGTTATGTCAGCTAGTTTAGTAACAAAACGAATTTAGTGCAAAAATTTACATCACAAAATGATGTTTCTGCTGTGATCTGCTCCTCAGGCATCTGAAGGAGTTCCTATCAGGTTCTTCGCTATGCTGCCGGAGCTCGTGGACGCATATTACAGTCCCAACATGGGACTGGTCACACATCTGCAATACTCTGTCCAGAGAGAGGAGGAGGAACATGAAGAACCAGGTCCAACCCCTTCAGTGCATTTGTAAACTGGTTGCAATATCAACCAGTATATAACATACCATATATAACAGAATCTGTGCATTGACTTACATATAAACATGTCTAAATATGTCCTTTGTGCTGCAGAACCCATCGCCCATCCACCGCAGCTTCCACCCAGGAAGTTCCCACTCAACGATGTGAAAGACAGTGACTCCAGGTCCCCTGAGCCGGCCTGCAAAACTTTATCAGACACCTACTTGATGAGACTGCAGCACATGGACCTGTCTACGTACGTTCACATTTGAAAAAACTTCATAGCCAGTTGTTCACGGCCAGACAATTCATCATGCAAAGTTTCTGATAATACACTGGGACTATACAGTGTGTGTACAATGCAGTATTTTTTATAATAATAATACGAATTTATAGAGCGCTTTTCATGAAACTCAAAGTCGCTTTACAGACAATAAAAACAGCAGATAATACAAGTAAAATGGAAAAATGTGAAAACTCATTAAAATATAGAAAACATTTGAATACAGATTAAAACAAATAAGACAACAGGCAGTGATTTGTTCAGTTGATGTGTGTTGTATAAGAAAATTATGCATTGCACATTTCCAGACTATCAGAGGAGCATCAAATAGCCATTCAGGAATACTTCAGGTCCTCAATCTGCCTGGATGCTGAACAAGTACAGAACGGCAACCACAACCTTCCCGGATTGAAGAAGCTAATAATTTCAATCTGCAAGACTCTAAACAGGTAAAGACGGCCAGTCAACCGAATCCACTGTGGGCTATCATGTTATACAGATGATTTAACCATGCTCTCATCTTTTCTGCAGTGAAATTTCCCACGTTCTGCCAGCTCTGGAGGTCTTCCATAAAGTGCTGGACCAACAGCTCTCCCCAGGGATTGGCCACTTTCCAAGACATGTGGGTAGCAGCCTTGATCCTTTCCAAGTATCAACTATAGACTGTATGTAAAGCTGTATGCAGCCTCCTGAGGTTTCTGAAGTGACCTGCCCTGCCATTACCATTTTGGCAGTGCCTGTGTATGCCTCACCCCCATTCTGACTAATCCAAGTCAGGGACTTCAGTGCATGCCGCTTGGTGGCGAGCATAATGCTTATTTACCTGCCACTCAAAGCAACATGGCCTAAATTATGTTTAACTTTAAACCTTCACCCTCGTACAGCTGTCCTGAAGGAGGGGATTAACCACTGAGACTTCACCATGCTCTTATATGTTTATTTCTGCTGCAAAGTTGGACATTTTAATATGGGAGTCCTTGGAGATTGACTCACTTTTGAAGCCAGACTCAAGTGGTCATTTGAGGAACTGCAGTTTTGGCACTTCGGTGTTGGCTCCACTGTTCAGCTACTTGGTATCAACACAAAAAACATTAAAAAAAAATATTATTTCCTTTTTTTTCCTCGCCCAGTTTTCTGGCGACTCCGGTCATCCTGTGACCTTCAGGCTTGAGCAACTGACAAAACTGCTCTACTCAATAGAAGATAAGGTAAACTCCTAAGGCTCATTTTACTGACCGGCTCGAAGAAATCTTAGTCTTTGACATGTCAAAGATGATGACAAATCTAACTTATCTTTTTCTCTTTTCAGGCTAGAAGTTCTGTGTTTGAGTCTGCTGGATATGAAGGAGGTCACAGGAAATCTCTGATACCGCTTGTTACATTTGAGGTGCGTCTCTAAATGAGTTTAGCCTGCATGAAAATAAAGTAAAAAGTCTGGGGGTTTGCAGCTTCTTTAATCAGTTTCCTCTTTCACTCTTAGGTCAAGCAAGAATCACTTGCTCTTCCCACGAAGATGTTCCTGAAAGTGGATGTTGAAAGTGGGAAACTCTATTTCAAGAAGTCAAAAGATGCGCCTGAAGACAAATACTATGTGCATAATAAAAGTAAGGAGTTCCTTCCTCCCTTTGTATATTTAGACATGCTGCCAGTGTGGTTCTAGCAATGGTCAGTTGGCCCACTGCATTTGGTGGTGACTGAAATATTGCAATGATTTTTGTTTTTACAGACATGAATGATCCTCATGTGATTGGCTTTAGTATTCCTCCAAATTCTCCTGTAGCATCGCCATGAGATTCATTTTTTTGTTGTTATTTTCAGTGTGTTGGCAGAACCTGGATGGAGTCCTCAGAGGTCTTCCACAGGATTAATCATAACAACAGTAGTGATCCCCACATATCTTAGCTAGTGCTTTAATCAGATCAGTAGGCTATCTCAATGTGTCAGCTATCAGAAAATCTAATGACAGTCCCCTCAGCCTCAGCTTAACTTTGTGATTACCCCTATTTAGTAAAGGTTGGCCTGCTAACATACTAAGCCTAAATGGCACTAATAGTATATTGTTCTTGCAATTAGGGGCATGTTAGCATGGTGCAGTGTTGTGGTACTCTAGTCAAGGACGTGGTGTCTGAAGTCCTGATTTTAAGGACTTGTGATTGAACTTGAGCACTGATGACTTTTGATTTCTTTAGTTAACTTCAGTGTGCTCATTGCCATTGTATTACACACTTGAACTTGAATTCTGACTCAAACACTCGGGACTCAAGACTTGACTCAGACTTGACTGGGTTTCAACACCCAGTGTTGGGAAGCTACCTGGAAGCTTTTAAGTGTAGCTTGTAAAACTACATAGTAGTAGTTCAGCCTGGCAGTAGTTTGAACAAACTACATTTCTACTGCTGGAGAAATGTAGTTTGTAAAAAAAACAGTTGGAAAAAGTAGCTATAGCAACTACTTATACTCATTATACTCATGTAACTCAGCGTTAAATGAACAACATGTGGTGTATGAAACAAATAATAGCCTACAAAAAATCCACATGCCAGCAGAAATATGCCTCAACTCAGTTTTATCTTTTTTAAAGAAAAAAAGCTGACATTTTTGGTCAACATACTGTAGGTTGACCATAGACATGTTGGGTAATCTATAGACATGCTGGGTAATATAAAGAGAAAATGAAAATCCTACCTCAATACCAACTTGTAAATCAGAAATGTAAGTCAGTCAACAAAAAATGTAATAAAAAAATACAAAGAGGTAGACATATTCTAGATCGGTGTGTGTCTTGAACAACAATGTTTAAAACCATGACAGGAACACCAGCGCAAACCAATCAGAGGCAGCGTTGGCTTGGCATGTCATGACATGATTCATGCCTTTTTTCAAATAAAGTTCTGTAACACAATGATGGTAAAATAAAATGTATATTTTCTAATAAAAAAACATTTCATGTTATTGGCCATAATTATAGTTTGTGAATTGAGTAGTTAAACTACAAACAATGACCCAAAAAGTAGTTGAAGTACTTGACCAGCACAAAATATGAATGTAGTTTACCAGCAAGTTACAGCAAATTGTAGAGGCTGCTGACACTTGTCATGTTTCACAGCCTTTAATGCTGCTCATTTTAATGATGGTACTGTGATCATTTGTTTCAGTTCTGCAGTTGGTGAAATCTCAGAAGATGCACGCTAAACTTGTCATCGTTGTGGAGACAGAGAAGGAGAAGATTTCTCGCAAAGATTTTGTGTTTGAAGACACAAAGGTAACAGACATCTGGACTTTGGCCAGCTCCTAATTTACCTTATTAACATAGGTCCATTTGGGTTAAATTAAAAATTCTTTAGAAAGATTATTTCTTGATAGGTACAGTGGTCTGGCAACATTTTGTTTTGTTAGCATCAAATGAACAAGTCATCTCATTTTGATTAAGAAGTTGCTGCAAAAAAGAAAAGAAAAAAGAAGGTAGGCTACTATCCTGCATTTGAACAAAATCACGATTACAAAAATATGAAATACGTCATGTGAAATCAGTAGTGTAAAGTTAAGGCTTTTGTGTGCGTTGAGACGGTCTTCATTTTATTTTATTTTATTTTACTTTTTTGCTGGGGTGGGCGGGTGGCAGTCATGGT